>NC_140580.1:923436285-924711285 GCF_964204655.1 Triturus cristatus | reverse complement strand
GAACAAGAAACACGCCAAGTGCACACCCAGGCACCAAAGGGCGGACAGGGGCGAACAGTAACAGTCTGAAGCACGCTGATGCGGGCCACCACTGAAACATGCACAGTGCCGACAGCCACAGAGACAACAAGCTGGCGTAGCTAAAATAAGCATAGGACTGCCCAACCAGGCATTTTGAAGACTAAGGTGAGAACTAACTCACGAAATACAGATATGCAGGGTGCAGACCCTAGGACGACTGACATCAGAAGAGCTGTCCCGCAGGCACAGCCGACATAGTATAGGGTGATACCTAATGAAAGGGGCACATCCGAAGGAAGTGGCAGCATAGGCACCAGAGTACCAATAGGCGTATAAATGTAGGAAAGAATCTCAGAATTCTAGACCACATCCTCCGACCGGGAGTAAAAATTAACCCTCGTCTAGAAAGAGAAATAGTTCAGTATCTGAACACCAAGAAGGGAGCAGTGTAAAGCCGGGGAACCACCCCAGGCAGTGGGACGCAAAAGGGACCCTATTGCTGAAGATGCAGGAAAAGCAACGAAGTGCACCTAAGCGTACTGAAAGACACCCTGCCGCGTAGACCAAGGGCAATCCCAAGTGCAGCCCTGAAAAGCTCCCTGACCCATGGAGACATAGGACCAGACCTCGCAGCAGCGAAGAGAGGTGGAGAGACAGACAGAAAGACAGATAGATAGAGACCTCAAAGAAGGGTAAACAAGCCACGACCATGCAACATGGGCGTTATAGGATCACACCTAGTGCATGAATGGCAGGTGGTACCGCTTATGCTTGAAAAACACCATGAAAACCTCCCAAGGAGGAGAATGAGGCATATAAGCAAGATGTATAGAAGATAGCGCCAAGTCACAACATCGAACACCGTACAATGGCAAGATAAGAGCACCAGGGGAAGCATAGAGCCCAAAGGATCTCTAGGCCCACATTACATAAAGCAGAGCTATATAATAGCATACAAGTACCCCACTTGGAGTATGGACACCTCAAACAACGGGGAACACGTCTTAGAACAAACCACAGTCAGAGGGCCAAACACAACAACCTGTGGAACACTGCCACAGTAGGCTTACTGCCAGCTGAAAACGCATAATGCATCGAAAAGATGCTAAATTAAAGGGTAACCACCCCAGAACATGCGAAAACACCTGGGAAATATAGGCTTAAGGGGGAGGGCGAAAGCCCGCAAGGAGGCGCAGAGCAGCCGATTCGGCACGGGCAGCAAACAACAGAACCCCATCAAAGGGTAGATCAACAAGTTTCTCCCGGATATTCTCCGGGAAGACGCTATCCCGCAACCAAGTATGGCGCCCCAAAGCAACCGAACTAGCCATAGCTCGGCCTAAGGAATCGACAGTATCCAAGGCCGGGGGGGATCGTGAATTCAGCAAGGTCATGGCCATCCCGGAGAAGATGAAGGAGGTCAACACAGAGGTGGCCGAAAAAAGAGACTCTGCAGAGTCCCACAATGCAGAGGTAGCCCAAACCAAGACACACTGTATTCAGTGAACGAAGGGCAGCACTAGTGGAGGCGAAGATGTCACGACCCCACGACTCAAGCCATCTGGACTCCCTGAAGGGAGCAAGAATTAACGGAGGCAAGGAAGGGAAGGCAGTTTGCAAAACAAACCCCTGCACGTCTGGGTGAGCAAATAAGCAATAACAAAAACGGTTCAAAGCCAGAGGGTCCTAGGGAAGTTTAGAGACCACACAGGGTTTATTCCCCAACAGTAAGATCAACAACAATACAAAACCCTGAGGTCTAACAAAATAATAAAATTTACAAATGGGTAAGGAAGGTGAAGTACAGATAGAATCTAAGCCCAATAGATACTTCTAAGGGCATATCCCTATATAGGACGTAATCCCTCACTCACCATAGGTGACATGCTTCATCATTTGGGATTCTCCTCCCAGAGGAAAGAAACTGGATCATGTGGAGCAGGCCGGTGGCGGTGCAAGACAGAACGAGCCACCGGATCACCGGAAGCTGGCCAAGCCCAGGTGCCCAAAAGGGCCATAAAAAGAAGCTTCAAAGGGCAGAAGCGGCTCCACATTCCCCGACCCATGGTGAAGGACATCAAGCAGAGGGTCCTCAGACAAGGGGACCGAAGGGGGCTGCATGTTTAGAACACGAGTGGCTAAGGAGACTACTCGAAGAAATGCCGCACCTGCCTCGGTAGCCCTCCGAGGAGGGGACAGCACCTCATCTGTAGGTGAGGGCTGTAAACTAAGTTTTCCAATACACGGAGGGTGCGACCAATGCCCAACGGAAGGAAGCCCCATTGACGAATGGGGGTCCTGATGGGGCTCCTGAGGAGGCGGGGATCCTGTCGGGTCCACAAATTCTAAGGGGGGCAGAGGCAAGGATATATCCTGCGTAGCCAGACTTGAAGGCGACGCTAAACTACCCCTAGAAGCTTCCGGAGAAGAGTCAACAACCCGGCGCCGAAACTAATTCGGTCGGCACCGACCCTGCCTCGTCTGGCGCCGACTCGGCTCCATCCGGCGCCGATTCCACGTCCACCACGACAAACACCGCTTCCGAAGAAGGGGATGGCGCCGGGGAGACAAGCCTCCGGCGCCGCACCGGCGCCGACTCAGCCTCAACCACAACCACAACCGGCTCCGACGTAAGATGCGGAGTCAGTGCCGGGGAGGCGAGTTTGTGCCGGAACGGCGCCGACCTCTGCTCCGGGCAGGCGGCCGTCTGTCCGGAAGGCCGAGTTGTGATCGAAGCACGGCTTTGAGCACCACCAACCACCTGGGACGCCACAGGGAGCCCCACGGGACTATGTGGTGGAGCAGGGGTGCTATGGGTCATTGAGGGGGACCCAGCCGGGCCGCACCCTGACCACACCACATCTCCTTTGTCCCTGGGGGGCAAGGGCTTATGTGGTGCCGAGGGCGACCCCACAAGCGAGTCTGTCGGGGACCCCGTAAGTAGCGGAGGCCCAGAGGACCCCCCAGGGACAGGAGCAGACCCAAGGGTGGCCTGCAGAGCCGCGGCATAGACCTCCATTTGGGTCTGAGTCGCCCCCGCGCCCGGATAGGGCAGATAGGGGATGGGCGACTCACGTGTGCGCACGGCTGGAGGGTTCCAGGAACTAGTGCCCCCGACAACAGACAGAAGTAAGGTCGAGGACCTCGGCGACATGCGCAGTGTCATACCCATAAGGGGCTACCGACGCCACAACTGGAAACCAGAGGGGTCTGCCGGCGATGAGGAAGCCGGAGGACAAGATGACTCCGACCGGGACAGGCGAGCCGAAAGGAGCTTCATCCGGCGCTCCCGCCGGGACTTCAGCTTGAGGTGTCGCAATCCATCGAGTTGTGGTGCTCGCCCAAACACCACATACAGATAAGATGTGGGTCCATCGCGGACATTTGCCGGCAAACAAGAGGTACACGTTTTAAAGTCCAAAGGCATCGCACACTGTTCCAGACGATAAGCGTCAAAAGGGGCTTCTAAACAGGCCAGAGGAACCGCTTACTCCGGATCCGCGTTCTGTGCGGATAATAAGGAAACTGACGTCAGCACGCCGGGAGGGACTTATATGACCTCACTGATGTCACGTACGTGGACGACGCCAGGGCGGGGTCGTATGCTGCTGCAAAGAATTTTCCGGATCCAGTCGGACGCCTGTGGATATTCTAAGTTAAGGAATCTGCGGCTAGATGTCTCTATCAGATAGATAGATGGAGACAGAGAAAGAAAAAGAGAGACAGAGAAAGAAAAAGAAAGACAGAGAGAAGAAAGAGAGAGAGACAGAGAAAGAAAGAGACAGAGAGAGACAAAATAGGTATTTGCCTTGTGTGATCACTATCAACTACAGTAAACGACGTTGCCATATTGAAAATGTTAAAAATCTTGGTATGGTAAAAAGCCTCTGAAATTTTGAGTAAGTAAAAGTTTCCATGGAGCCTCCAACAGGCCTCTCTGCACTGCTGACAAAATATGAAGGATTGTAATTTCGAACACTTTTAGCGGAATTTATAATCTCTATTATTTACATCTATTTGGCATAATGGTGAAAGAACAAAACAGCATTCCAACCATAAAGCTCATCATAGCTAACAACAATACAAATTGCATTACAAAGATGTCCACTATGTAGGTGCTTTCCCTATGATAGAATATTAAGGATTAAGAAATGTTTCTGCTACGGCATAGTCCAAAACAACTATTAACATGTTTTCCTTTTTGTAACTTATTACATTAAATATCTCCAACTTTTCCTCACATACTGCTGACAAGAGCAAAATATAATACCATTGGAAGGAAAAATAGATGGATATCAAGAAGTTTTATTTTACAGTATGAAAGGCGGTGTATAATAAAGCCTGGTCTGGTGGCTTAGTGGACTAGTGCATCCACTCTAGGGGTCTTGACCTCATGGTCACAGGTTCAAATCCCGGCAGGTCCACTCAGCCTTTCATACTTATGAGGTGGATAAAATGAGCACCATTGAGTAGGGTAACAAACATCTGTTATTGAGCGCCAAGATACCATTGGGTGAAAGTGCACTTTACAAATATACGTTATGTTATGTGTGGTTCATAGGTTGAAAACGTTCGATACTCAGGTTTATATACGGTTTCAATGAGAGAGAGAAACATTTTGATTGGGGCCGGCTTTACACAACTTAGCATGGCCTCATTATTGCTTGGAATATTTTACATAAGCCCTGCAGCAAACATTAAATCAATGTAATCATGAATGGAAACAAGTGACCGAATTCTTCAGAGGGCAGTACCGGCTGAGAAATGCAACATCAACAAAGCATACCGTTCAGTACGTAAACGGCCTCCTCGGAAGAAAATGGATTAGACAGTTTTTAATTATGTAATAGGCAAAACATTTATCTTCGAACTGAGTTCTAAGGGTCTTCGTTTGTTGGATACATTCATGGTCAAGCTCGAGCACACACACTTTAATCCTTCAAGAGTACAGCTGTCAAGCTAAGCAATGGTTGACTGTGATAACAAAGCTTGGTTTTCAACCAGGAAAATTGTCTTGCCTGGATAACAGCCTCTAATGTTTAACAAGGCCTCAATACTACCACAGGAATTCTGATAATGAAGCACCAGGAATCATCCTAAAATTATAAATTACTGACTTTTATTGGGAATTAGTGGAATCAGTGAAGAAGCAAACCATTTTATGGTCTTTGGTACCCACAGTAGAACACCTCTTTCACCACTTAAAATTGTAATTTCATTCAACTCTTACCTTAAGGCTCTGCTTAGTGTGCTCTCTTTCACATTTAAACGCCTGAAGTATGTATTCCAGATACATATGTGATGTTTAAGGGCCCCATTACCCCCGCCCCCTGAAATTGACCAAGTAGAGACAAACCACAGGTGCTGCTCAATAAAGAGAGTGGCCCAAGGAGATGATGAGGAGGCTCTTGAAACTCAGCAAGATTACTCAAGAAAAAAAATGCAAGGCTGGTTCAGACGAGTCACCTAATTTCTGATATTGAGCTTATACATCTTTTAAGAGGAAGAATGTCTCCTTAGAGATATTTACCATGTTCTAGTTTACTGAATAGTTGCAAACACTGGGCAACTGTCTGAACGCAAGTATTTTTCCAAAGACGAGTACAATATCACAAAAAAAAGTTAGCATAAGTGGCTCCCGGAACCAACCTTCAAGCATAAAAGCACCGACCTCAGATTCCTCAACATAAATTAACAGTTTAAGATAGTCACAGCGGGTGACATGGAGGATAATACTTTAAATCTGCTTTATGGATGGGTTCAACGGGCGACTTCATGGATCCAGATAGAAGAGTGATCAATTCCTAAGGCGGAGTAGAATTTGTTAAGACAGGAAGGTTCTCAATATAAGCCATGAATTCTTTAACAAGTCTATTGGAAAATGAATATGCTATGTGGGATTTTTAATATATGGCAATTGCTTTTAAGTGAATACCGGCGAAAGGATATTTTAAGCCTTATTTCACTAGATACATCAAGAATGGCAGGAATTGGTGAAGCTGTGCTAGTAGCAGTAACAAATCATTAGTTGCACATCTCACCAGCAGCAGTAACAAATCATTAGTTGCACATATCACACACAATCTTTTCCATTTGAGTCTCCAAACTTAACCTTGGCCCGTACCACAGTTGTGGTCAATATAAATCTAGAATTACTACTTTGATAAATTAAAGGTCTGGAAGGCTGCTTGATTAAAGTGACATGCCTTGCACGGATTCCTGGTCAGAAGGGCTGGGAGAAAAAAGAATTCGTAAGGCTTGGATATCAATAAATTGAGGAGAACTGCAAACCAAAATGGCTTCACGCAAGTCAGATCCATGCATGCTTGGACAGAATTTTGGAAGTCAGTACAACTGTGGAAAAAGTCAATAGCCTGTACCAGCGATCTGAAAAGTGGCTCTCTTTATACTATTGGCATTTTGGGCTTTCATACTTTTAAACAGGGCTAGCTCTGCAAGCTTAACTTTTGTCTCCCTAGAGGTCCCGTTTTCAAAACAAATAAAATTAGCTTCTTGTTCTCAAACTCCAATTGGTTTTATCCTTGCTTTGTTTGGCCTAAATCGTCCCCTAGAGTGTTCACATTCTCACGCAGTTATTCAGAATCCTGTGCAATCAGGCTGCCCAAAGCCCAGTGTCACAGATGTTGGGCCTCTGATAAAAGAGGACTTTTCATATCTCCTTGTTTTGCAATGTACAGGACTGGCGTCATATGCAGTCTGATTTTCACTCGAGATCTTTCTGTTAGAGGCGGAGACATTGAGTGAAATATATGCTCTACAAGAGCCGCTTACCTTTCGATGAGGATTCTGTGGTGAGAGAAAACATGGCTCTGGCTTCTCAAAATTAAGGTCTACCGCTAATTTGTGGTAGATAACACCACAGAAAGGGTCATTGAAGCGATGAAGTTTCTCAGACTTTGTAGTCCCAATGTGCATATATTTGTGCCAAAGGTTCATCTAGGTGCTTTTGAATCGGTTTCATTTGCCAACAAACATAAGGGACATGGAGAATGCAAGATCAGAGTTTCCAGATGGGGAATCTCACTTAAACTGTTTGCAACTGACTCAAGCTTGAATCCATCAGTGTTACTTTGAATGGTCTTCGTGGAGATGGGTATACCTTTCTTAAGCCAGGTGGAGTATTGTTCCAAGGAAAGCTAGATTTTTCACTGACATTAGAGATCACTTCTTTACACTGAATGACAGCTAAAAGGTTTGAATGAAATTTAAGGGACTACCACCATACTTTGATGTGCCCGAGTTGATGAGGCTTTTGGTGAGGTAAGGCAGTACAAGAAATAAGTCTTTGTACAAGATAGCAGAAACTGGCACCATGTACTTGATATTTATGATGGGGTTGATTTCAGATTAAATGTTGTAGTTTGTACTGTTTTCAGTCAATTATTAAATAAACGACAAAAGAAAGCAGCATTTTTCATAAGGAGGTAGCCACCTTCCATAAATGGCCCAAGAAAGGTTTCTATGGGGATTCTCTTGAAAACATTGATACAAATTAATATTGATGATGACATCCTTCATTGTTAAAAAAATGCTACAGTCCGATAAGCAGGCCAATCCAAAGTAGGAGTGGTCTTAATCAAGGGTGCCTGCTGGCCACCTTACGATTCAATCTATTTTGTTAGAATAGCCTTGTTTTCTGGAGAGATGAAGACTTTTTCCCTACCGTCCCTCCGAGCCTTCTCAATTTACCTCTTATTGCATGCTGCTAAGTGAACACCATGCCATTTGAACGTCAGAATAAAAGAAATGCATGGCTAATTACTGTAAAATTAATCACTTCTGTATTAATGATCAGACTGAAATCCTGATGGCTATCAAAGGGAATGTCATTGCTTGCAGAATCTAAATGAAAAATCTAAACGGACACTGCCCGTATTGCTACAACAAGAAACACATTTTCTGTGCACAAATTTTCAGTTTCTGGATAGGCAAGGCTACTCTAGAGTCTTGCACTCAGAGTATAGTCGAGATTCCATTCCATGATTCCAGCGGGGTGGCGATCCTACTATATCGAACCTTTTGAAGGAGGTAATGAATAATTCCCTGGGTGCTAATCACAGAACTAGTGGGGTTAGAACCTGCTCCAGCAAATCCTGGTCCTTGCTTGTACATACACCACACCCACATGGATGGACTGCACATTCCAGAATATACTAGAATTGTTATAGTGGATTCAATAAGGTACAACGATACTGGTAAGAGACAAATTCCGTTATGATTGTTAATCTGGACTCCGATTGGTCCTTCTGCCTATGTTCGGAATGTGTCCCTATGGGGTTGGGCACAGTTGGTGGGGCTGTGTGATATTTGGAGAACCATGCATCTGCATACTAATAAGCACCACACCCAAGGTTATCTTCTAGCCCCAGCTGGATTTTTGTTTCCAGAGGTTACAGACTCAGGAATCCTCCCGAGATGCCTCTCAGATGGCTCCCCTATTGAACTGACTATTGGAGACCACAGGAGCTTGGCAAACTGGTGTACGCACACTTGGCTCCTTTTCGGAAGAAACATTTCAACTAACACTGCGATTTCGAGAGATAAATAACAGATCATTTGCCTCGGAGGTCAGTTTGTGGGAGTCTAAGGTAATCATCAGAGGAGATATCTCCTATTCCACAAGCCGCAAGACAGAAAAGCTTGTGGAGTATATCACTCTTATAAGCACAATAGTGGAGCTAGATGAGGAGATTTAGCGACCACCCGGAAATCCAGCACTGTGAAGGTTGGAACTGGCTAGAGAGGCTCTAAAAATCTAGGAAAAGATGTAAGATAAAATGGCAGTAGTGGCCCCAAAATATAGAATTTATGTAGCTGAGATAAGTCTTGTAAATTGGTATACTGGCTCGCAATAGAGATACCCAAACTTGATTAGTCCCAAGCATTTTGATATCTGAATTGTGGAACAGTGACCAGAACAGCTTTACGCCCAATAGGGGAACAAGGCACTATATTTGACATCTGCAGGTTGCACTGGTCGTAGCACACCACTCTAGAGATCGCAAGGCAATAGTCTTGATTGTATTGGAGTTGGTGTTTGATTCAAATTAATGGCCCTTTTTACACTCCGCCCAAGGAGATTAAATTTGGTCCATGTTTTCGGAATAAGTAAAGCTCATGTACGACCTTCAGCAGTAAAGGGCAACAATGTGGTGTACCCGGTTATATGAGGGAAAGAGATAACAAGACAGGACTGTCCTAACTTCCATCACTTGTTCGCACAAGCAGTGGAACCTCTAGCAGAATGGGTCCAATCAGACGCTCAGGTGTAGGGCCTACTTGTGCACCGGTATCGAAGACCGCATAGCGTTATTTGCTGATGATGCTCTGTTGTACGTACGTCATCCTATTTAGGATTTATGGGGAGAATTCCGGCCTTAAGGTTAGCTAGGAAAAATCTGTGATTTTCCCGACAATTGGTTTACTAGATACCATGGGAATCAACACCAATGGCAGTTTGAAGTACCCCTCAGCGTCAAATACCTGGGGCTGCAGGTCTCTTTGGATTGAACGAGATCCTGGGAGCTAAATATAGTCCCCATGATGCAACAATTGAAATCACATCTTGATACTTAGAGTTAAGTGCTGCCCTCGATGAGCCATGGTGTCCTATTCACAATGATTGTGTTACACCAACTACTGTGCATTCTTCACAATTACCCATATTTTCTCCTGTGAGAGTTGTTCACCTCCTTACAAACCACTATTACGAAAGAAACCCCACTTTAGCATGGCAAATGGCTGCTGGAGGTCTCTTAAGTGAGTGGATTCTCTGGATGGAATACAAATGAGATATCTAAGATTGGAAATGCAGAGCATAACACTAACAGCTGGAGCCTCGTCAAGATCCCCAACATGACATGGATGCATAGTAAACCTCACATAGCAAAACCTTCAGTCAGATGCAAACAGAGTTTGATCTACATAAAACACAATTCTTTTGATAACTCCAGATCAGACATGCACTGGAAGCCTCAAATGAGCAGCTTGCTGAACTCCCGGATCTTAACCCCCTAGAACCTAAATTGATGTTGAAGGGAATGGCGAAAAAGCCATTTCTGGTATATATAGAACAATATTTGTTAATATGCTGGACACAATGCAGTCTCTCATGGACACATGGGAAAGAGACTTTGACCCCATGGAGGAGGAGGAATGCATTGACGCAAAAATATCAGCCAGGGAGTTGATAATACCGGGAAGGCTTTGCCTTGTTTAATTTAAATTCTTCTGCAGGGTTTGTTTCACACTGGCATTTCTGTACAAAATGGGGTAAAGCCCCCACCCCACTTGCACTAGATGCGAAGGCTATACAGGCACTTTTTTTCGTATGGTTTATGTATTCCCAATGATATCTAACTAGTGGCATGGAATACATGCAACACTTGCCATGGTGGTTAGAGTGAAACTCACAGCTACACCCCAGGTGGCACTACTGAGAAGAATGTCTGGATGGGATGGGAATTGGGTGAGCAAGAGACAGGTCGCATTGTGTTTTAGGATTGCCAAAAGTGAGATGGCCCAGTTGTGGGGGGTCTCTGGTTGCTCCAGCAACATCCAGTTGGACTACAGCAATGGAGTTCTGTGCCATCGTAGAGGAATCTGTGTATCTGGAGCTGGGCTGACCCAAAAGTACAGAATAATATGGAACACATGGTGGAACATCTCCTTAAGCCTGTGATACAACTGTTTACATGGGTTGTTGAGAACAGCGGACAATAACGGACTACACACATTTTAAGAATATTTAAAGGATTATCAGATTAAGGATGGGACAGCTCTAAATGGGAGCTGCAAAGTTCCTTGTTTGGTATGTTGCTTACGAGGTACTTCTTTTGAAACTAAACTTAACAAAAATATTTATAAAAATGAGTTTATGAATAACAAATATCAGAACCCTGAAGTAGTAAACTAGTGAAGAACACAAGCTCTGGTCACACAAAGATCCAGCTGGAATTTTAAAGACCCTTCTCTCAATCCCTTTTTGTGTTTTAGGGAAACTATTTCTTAATGTGGTGCTATTAATTATTGGAATCACAAGCATATAATTAACTGCAAGATCTGGGTGGTCTCTATTGTAAGTGAGTCTATCAAATTGTGGACTTTTGAGAATATGTTTAAACAATAATGGACGAACCCAATCTATGTGTGGCACAATCACTAGTAGGCAGTGTTTGGAACCCACTGGGTTTGTTAAAAGACCCCTCACACACCACCCATACCCTTGTAGAAGATGCAGAGACGAGAGGCTTGATCACTAAGAATGAGGCCAAATTCCTGACCAGTACGCCGGGAAACATAACTTATTTCCACATCGTTCCAAAAACCCATAAAAAGACAATGCCACCACCTGGACGCCCTATTGTTTCGGGGATTGGATCATTACTAGAACCCCTGTCTCGCTACTGCAACCACTTTCTGCAACCCCTGGTACAATCAACCGTATGACTCTAACACTTCACTGTTGGTGTGTCTTGAGGTGGAGAGCTTATACACCAGTCTCCCACAAGATGACACCCTCAGGGTACTAGAAAACGCCTTGAACAACTCCAACTGGCAACACCGAACTTCTACATCTTTTGTTCTGGAGTGTGCAACACTTGCACTCAAAGAACACTTCTTTGAATACGAAGGCAGAATCTACCTCCAGATGTACGGGACCTCCATGGGGAGTGCCTTCGCTCCCAGTGTAGCAGGCCTGTACGTGTATGACTTTGAGACTAAACATCTACTAAACAACGACCAACCACGAATTCCTCAAATCAAATTTTACAAGCGTTACATCGACGACATCCTACTAATCTGGGAAGGAACCAGTGAATCCCTCATCACATTCTGTGAATGGCTGAACACATGCGATCCCAACCTTCGCTTCACACACAACTTCCACAGACAACATTCCTGGATTTGGACATTGAAGCAGTACGAGGTTGTCTAACGAGCAAAACACATTTCAAACCCACTGCTTGTAACTCTCTACTTCACTTCACCAGTTTTCATCTAAGACCACTCCGCGAAAACCTCCCTTATGGCCAATACCTCCGGCTACGCAGAAACTGCAGCGAAATTAAAGATTACAAATCCCAAGCCATGGATCTGAGCAAGAAATTACACCAACGAGGATATCCCAAACACATTTCTAATAAAGCCAACAAGAGGGACCAGAACCGCGAAGCACTCATTGAAGCCCAGACACGAGATCCCACCCCAGTGCCACTTACATGTGTAACAACTTACAATACCGTGTCCAACAAAGTCTCTCAGATCATCCGGAAGCACTGGAAAATACTGAAGACAGGCAACCTTGACTGGGCACCACCGCTCCTCTCCAACAAGAGACCAAGATCTATAAAAGATGCCATAGTGTCCACTAGACCAACACAACCACAAAGACCTGCAAGCACAGTTCTCAATGCCTGGGTGCTCCCAAGCATCACGGGTCACTTCCCGTGCGGGAACTGCAGTGTGTGACACATTACTGAGACTGCGAAAAACCTTACCCTGGAACCAGGAAAGATATGGGAGCTAAGCTAAGAAAACACACCAACTGTAACACTGAACATGTCATATATCGGATCATCTGCCCCTGTAACCTAACATACATCGGCATGACGAATCGCAAAATCAAAACTAGGATTTGCGAACACCGCAGCACCATACGGTGCAAGAAAAACACCACCAGAATGACAAACCATTTTCTTGGGACTGGACACACGACCAATGAAATGAGATGGGTAGTCATAGAAGCACTAGACAGTAACTTACCCAATATCCAAAGCCGCCTGCTTGAGAAAGAACAAAGATGGATATATTGTCTGTCAAGCCACTTTACAGGCTTGACCGACAATATCCCTTGCAACAGTCTTAGAAGACCCTAGACATAGCATCTAAACACCCAGTCCACTTGTGGATCAGAGCAAACCTATGGTCACCTCTGACCAGACCCACGTGACATTTCTTGCCCACCCATCCAGCCCCCTTGTGAGACCCCCAGAGCCCTCCCTCACATATTGCAACATTACATTCGCCTAATCAGCCCAATGAGGAACTGGCCACATCTGCAGAACCCTGGGACTCCAACTGAGGTCCCTCATCTTCATTATTATTTTTATTATTTTATTTTTGCTTTCCTCCACGTTCTGTGCTAAACACTGTACTTCTGTATATTCCAGGCTGAGCGCCTTTATTCTGCTCAATTATAGCACACCTCCTAACACGGCAGAGCGCTTCACTCTTGCGCGATGCGCCGCTCACAGTGCATGCGCGCCTATTTACACCCTCGAATCCCTATCGCGCATGCCGGCAGAGTACCTTCTCTCAGCCACACATGCGCATACGCGCTCCTCGCTCAAGCCTCGCATTGCCCGGCCCTCCTGGTTTCATACCGGCACGTAGTCCATGGTTCTAACTACTACTTTAACTGAGCCCACGCCAGCCCCCATTCTCATCCAGGACGACGGGAGAACACAACAGGTTTTTAGCGGGTTCCGCTCTGATACCAAATAAGGTTGCGCTGCTGGAAATACCTACAGGCATTCCGTGAGCATTTTTACCCCTGCAGCTCACATGCCTCTTATCACATTTTCTCTTCCCAGAGTCTTTAAGAGGAGCAAACTCCTACCGAGCCCCGATCAGCAATTCACTCATTCATAATAGTGTAATTATACCATCTTCTACATAAGCGCCGCTTCCTACTTTACGTGCTTTGTTTTTAATCTGTTTTTATTTAATCTGCGCACCACACATGACGGCACAGTGCCATTTTCCCACGTGTGCGCTCACCATTATTAACGCATAACTTTACCAACACTGTGGCTAGCTTTGCACAAATTACGCTGCAACACTGTAAAACACGGTGCGCACGGCCAACATCGTGACAACCCCCTGTTGCCACTAGACTGTCACACAGAAGCGTCACAGCTTCATAGCAATGCCAATACTCCAAATCATATTAGCTGCTGCACCAATTCTGCATGCAGTATGTTCACTATATGTATATTCATTTTACTACAGGTACCATCACCAGGCAGGTCAATTTGGATGACCATAGCACCTAAGATTGCATTTTATTTTGCTTAATACCACTGTAAATATGCCATTTGTCATAGATATGTATGTATACATGTTTTGTGCTGTTCCCTTTTTCCCCACAGGTTCTTCTTTTTTCATACGTGTCCGTAAGTACGTAGACACGCAGTCCACACACCTTAGCGCGTGTGTAGGTACTAGTTTGATTGTTTTCACTTTTCACGTGGCACCACACCTTTTGCCATTCACTTCCTTCCTTGGGTCCTGAAGAAAGCCCCTCCTACATTCTCCTGCGGGCTGAAACAAGTAGACCCACCACATAGCCAACTACTAGATAATTATTTCTAGTTGCATCACACATTTTTTAAACCTATCCTGAGCCGCCAGTAATAAACAAAGAGGCAAGGATTCTCAGAGATATTTTTAATTCACACCACATCACATCACATTTCTGCACCACACCAGCTCCGCTGTAATGAGGCGTCGTAGCACAACCGGGGGGCACTCGGCCACCCGGTTGGGACCCCAATGATGAAGCATGACACCAACGAGGTTGGTGTGTGAGGGGTCTTTTAACAAACCCAGTGGGTTCCAAACACTGACTACTAGTGATTGTGCCACACATACATTGGGTTTGTCCATTAGTGTTTAAACATATATTACACAGGGGATACGGACGCACCCCCTCCTTTCCTTGCTCTCCCATTGTTTTTGACTTTTGAGAATAGACATTTACTTGAGAAATAATAATCAGTCAAGTTTGGCCAATGTGATGGTCTTGGTCAAAAGCAGGTGGATCGGCTTTGTGGCTCCCAGGGATTTCAGGCTTTCACCACAAGGCATCATAGCTCTCTGTAAAAAAAAAAAAAAAAGATTCCTCGCTCCCAAAGGCCCCGATATCCTTTGGTTAACCTTTCTATAGCTAGGATTTGTTTTACATGGTGGGGTATAACCTTCATCCTTTCACATCTGGGCTTGGGAGGGGCCTTGGCGGAGTTCACCTGCTTTCAACTAATATCACCATTGGGACAAGGAACGTGAGAACCATGTACGAGACAGGAAAGACAAACCATATGGCAGTGGAGATGAAAAAATACAACCTTGCCCTGCTTGGCATCAGCAAGATCAGATGTACACAGTCCAGACAGATAATGACTAGCTCCAGGAGGAATGCTGCTGTATTCTGGACATGAGGAAGAGAAAGCCCCCAACACTCAGGGAGTAGCACTGATGCGAGCGCCAGCAGCCAACAAAGCTCTGATTGGATGGGAAACCCACGGTCCCAGAATCATCACAGTGGCATTTCACACAAACAAAAAGAGGATCAACATGAATGTTATCCAGTGTTATGCACCTAGAAATTAATGCAAAGAAGAGGGAAAAAAACAGTTTAACAACAGACTACAGTCCATCCTGGAGCAATGCCCAGAGAGAGACCTCACCATACTGATGGGGATCCACAATGTCAAGATTGGAAGCGGCAATGCTGGGTACAAAGAAGTCCTGGGTAACCAGGTCTTTGGCGCATGACCGAGAACGGCGAAAGGCTCTCAGATCTCTGTGCCATGAACAGTCTAGTGATAAGGGCTAGTGTATTCCAACACAGAAGAACACACAAGGCAATGTGGGTGTCACCAGACCATTCAACAGAGAATTTAGATTGATCCTATCTACATTGCTAAGAAGTTACGGAGGTCCCCGCAGGATGTGAGAGTGATGAGGAGTATATGTGACATCACACATTCATCTAGTCACGGCCAGGCTAAAGTTAAAGATGAAGACAGCATGGAAGGAACAAACGATTGCCAGCGATATAACACCACCCTTCTCACAGGTGCAGAGAAACTCAGTCGATACTCAGTCACAAGCTTTAAGTCCGGGAAGAACCAGAGAACAACAGAGACCCAGTAGAAAGTCAGTGGGAGAAGATCAAATAAGAAAACAAGTTACTTACCTGTAACTTCAGTTATCCAGTATTGGTATCTTTAATACATTCATATGCTTGAATCATCCCCGTTGTCCAGGTGGGAGTCTCACAGTAAATATTATAATAGCAGTAATTCATTTTATCATAGGCAACAATGCATTGTACAGACACTGCAGTAGCCTATCCATCTCCTTTTGTTAAAAGAACCAAAGTTAAAACACAGACAATCAGGCAACAGTTCCTTTTAGGAACACTCCACTGAGAGGTAAGTCCATCAGATTTTCTACCGCAAGTGACTCGATTATTTTAATAAGGGAAGCCTCTCCGGGGAGGAGGGTGGGTCGCAAGTGAATCTATGAAAGATACCAATACTGGATAACTGAAGTTACAGGGAAGTAACTTGTTTTCTTATCCAGTATTGGATCTTTCATAGATTCACATGCTTGAATCAGAATAGCAAGCAGTTACCAACAAATACTTTATTCAAAATGCAAATTTTGAGGATGGCGGGTCCCAGAGAGAGAGCATGCGAGAGAGAGCGAGAACGAGAGCGTGCGAGAGAGAGCGAGAGCGAGAGCGTGCGAGAGAGAGCGAGAGCGAGAGCGTGCGAGAGAGAGCGAGAGCGAGAGCGAGAGCGAGAGCGTGCGAGAGAGAGCGAGAGCGAGAGAGAGAGCGAGAGCGTGCGAGAGAGAGCGAGAGCGAGAGCGTGCGAGAGAGAGCGTGCGAGAGAGCGAGAGAGAGCGCGTGCCAGAGAGAGAGAGAGCGCGTGCCAGAGAGAGAGAGAGCGCGTGCCAGAGAGAGAGAGAGCGCGTGCCAGAGAGAGAGAGAGCGCGTGCCAGAGAGAGAGAGAGAGAGCAAGAGAGCGAGCGAGAAAGAGAGCGAGAGAGAACGAGAGCGAGAGCGAGAGAGAACGAGAGCGAGAGCGAGAGAGAACGAGAGCGAGAGCGAGAGAGAACGAGAGCGAGAGCGAGAGAGAACGAGAGCGAGAGCGAGAGAGAACGAGAGCGAGAGCGAGAGAGAACGAGAGCGAGAGCGAGAGAGAACGAGAGCGAGAGCGAGAGAGAGCGAGAGAGAGCGAGAGAGAGCGAGAGAGAGCGAGAGAGAGCGAGAGAGAGCGAGAGAGAGCGAGAGAGAGCGAGAGAGAGCGAGAGAGAGAGAGAGTGCGAGAGAGAGAGAGAGTGCGAGAGAGAGAGCGCGAGAGAGAGCGAAAGAGCGCGAGAGCGCGAAAGCGCACGAGAGAGCGAAAGCACGCGAGAGCGCGAAAGAGAGCCAAAGCGCGAGAGAGAGAGCGAAAGCGCGAGAACGAGAGCGAAAGCGCGAGAACGAGAGCGAAAGCGCGAGAACGAGAGCGAAAGCGCGAGAACGAGAGCGAAAGCGCGAGAACGAGAGCGAAAGCGCGAGAACGAGAGCGAAAGCGCGAGAACGAGAGCGAAAGCGCGAGAACGAGAGCGAAAGCGCGAGAACAAGAGCGAAAGCGCGAGAACAAGAGCGAAAGCGCGAGAACGAGAGCGAGAACGAGAGCGAAAGCGCGAACGAGAGCGAAAGCGAGAACGCGAGCGAAAGCGAGAGCGCGAGCAAAAGCGAGAGCGCGAGCAAAAGCGAGAGCGTGAGCAAAAGCGAGAGAGCGAGAGAGCGAGCAAAAGCGAGAGAGCGAGCAAAAGCGAGATAGCGAGCAAAAGCGAGAGAGAAAGCGGGAAAGCGAGAGAGAGCGAAAGCGAGAGAGAGCGAAAGCGAGCTGCTTAGCCTACTGCCGCTTCTGCACCTGCAGCAAAATCTAGGCAGTAACACTGTGTAAATGTATGAACGCTTCTCCAAGTTGCTGCCTGGCAAATTCTGTCCAATGGCACTCCTGCGAAGAGTGCCGCTGAAGAGGATACTACCCTTGTGGAATGAGCTTTGGGGTTAAAAGTAAGTAATCTGCCCACTTCAGAATGGCAGAAGAGAATGGCAGATGCAATCCACCTGGCAATCATTGCTTTGGTCACTGCAGCACCCTGTCAGTGGAGAGGTGTGGCTCACTGGTTAGAGGCGGCAGACCCGTAAGCAGAGAATCGACCAGGGACCAGGGTTCAATTCCCGACGCGGCAGGGTCGTGGACCAGGGTCAAAAAAGGACTCGATAATTCTCGCCTCGGTACCTACTCTAACCAGGAATACACTCGGCAACTCTGGGCATTAAGCTTGCCTCATCTCTACAACGGCCCCCCACAGACGCCGGGGATGCCTGGTTTCACCTTGGAGATACCCAGAAAGGGACCATCTCACAGGGAAAACCAGGACGGGTTCCCCAGCGGTCTTCAGCGCCAGGATACTCCATGGAGTCACAGTGCGCTTTACAAGTACACCCACATTTACATTTACATTTGTAAACCATAGGAGACACAGCTGATCAGATTTTCGGATGTTCTTAGTATGTGTTAAATAAAACTTGAGACATCTCTTTACATCCAAAGTATGAAGAGCTTTTTCAGCTAGGGAAGTAGGATTTGGAGAAAAAAAAAATCCTAGAATAACCGGCTCATTAAGGTGTAAAGTAGAGGGTACTTTTGGAATGAATACTGGATTTGTTCTAAGCAGTACATATTCATTACTGAAACGAAGGTAAGGTTCTTTAATCGTGAACACTTGAATCTTATTGACTTTCCTGGTTGATGTAAGAGCCAAAAGTAATGCAACTTTCTAGGAAATATATTTATTTGAGCTCAGCTTAGTGTATAGGCTCAAAGGGGGGCTTCATAAGTTGTGCAAGACCTAAATTAAGTCTCCATTCAGGAGGAGGAGGAGCTCCAATAGGCGGGAAGACTCTGAAAAGTCCTTTAATTAATTGTTTCACTAGTCGACATGAACAAAGCGTAATAAAATCCAGAGGGGGATGTCTAAGTAGAAATAGCAGCCAGATGTACCTTAATAGAAGTATACATAAGGCCTGATTTAGCCAGGGAGAGAAGGCAACATTTTATCTAGAGGAGAATCAAACGGATGTACATTATTTTGAAGACATCATGAACAAAAGAACTTCCTTTTGAGACTCAGGGCTCGACAAATCCACTCAACTGCTCGCATTTGCGAGGTAAATTTAATGAGGTCGAGCTATTTTTAGGTCCTACTCGCCCTTTCTGGCGAGTAGGAAAATATACTAACTTTTGTCCTCTGTCTTTGAAAACTGAGAAAATGTGACAAGATAACAAGATTTAAAGGCCTTTTTATTGCTCACAAAGCAAATGAGCAATAAAGATGCCTTTGAATCTTATTATCTTGTCACATTTTCTCCGCTTTCAGTGACGGAGGTCAAGTAGGCTACTGTTAGGTCGAGGAGATATTTCAAGGTACTAGTACCATTTTTCAGATTTTTCAAGCCCTGAGTCTAAGTCTTAGTGGTAGATACTGACCTTGCTTTACATAAAATGTCTTTGAAGTCTTGGGCAGGTCTAGGTCCCTAAATTCATTGAGTTCAGCAACCATTTATGTAGCTGTAGTGATGCAGGACATGGATAGAGAATCTGGCCCATGCTCATTGTCAGTGTTAATAATATCGGAAGGTGATATGGTTTGCATTCTGAGAGCATAAGAAGCTCCGTGAACCAATGCTGGCGTGGCCAACGTGGAGAAATGAGGATTAGACGACATGGCTCCTTTTTCATTTTCATCAGAAGCCTAGGTATTAACGTGTAAGGGGGAAAGGCATAAGCGAAGATCCCGGACCACCTGATTAGAAAAGCATTTCCCCATGATCCTCTTTCTGATTCCCAGCTGGTGAAGAACTGGCACTTCCAGTTCATTCCGGAGGCGAACAGATCAAAGTTGGGCTTGCCTTATCTCTTGAAGATGAGGTCGAGAACCATGTGGTTCAACTCCCATTCGTGGCAGGAGTTGTAAGTTCTGCTTAGAGTATCTGCCACACTGTTGCTCACCCCTAGAAAACGTTCCACCTTGATAGAGATTTGGTGTGAGAGAACCCATTTCCAGATTTCCTGCGCTTCCAGCGAAAAGGACATGGGAGTGTGTTCCTCCTTGCTTGTTGAGATAATTCATGAATGTAGTATTGTTCGTTTTCATGAGAGCCGAAAAACCTCATTCTCTGGAGGAATGCCTGAAGGCTAGGAAAATGTCTTGCAACTCCAGGAAATTGATGTGCATCTTTGAAAGCGCATCTTACCACTTGCCTCTTAACCGAAGGTGTGCTCCCCAGCCCTCTACAGAAGCGTCCTTAGGATGGACGAAATCCAGTACCACGGAACGGAAAGTTAACCCTGTAGAAAGATTCTTGGAGGACTGCCACCATGTTTCATAACTGGGGTTATCTGCACTAGGTCGAACGATTCGGTTACTTGGAGCGATTGATTGTCCAGCTGTTCCTGTAATGGCCTCATTTTAAGATGTGTGTGAGGTACCATTTAAATTGCTGAGGACATCATGCCGAGCAGAGATTTTATAAAATGCACAAAAGCGAACTTTCTTCCGGTTGGCTTTGCCACTAGAGAAACCATGCTTTTCATGCCTTTCTGTAGATAAGAATGCCTTGTCTTGGATGGTGTCCAGGTTTGTTCCGAGAAAAACCATCTTCTGAGACGGCTGCAGAACTGACTTTTGATAATTGAGTGTTTGCCCAAGGAAACTAAACAGTTGTAAGTAGATTGAAGTTGCCAATGAAGCCTGCTGAAAAGATGGTGCTTTCACTAGCCAGTCGTCTAGGTAAGGAAACAGTTGCAGACCTTGAAGCCCGAGATGAGCAGCAACTGGAGCCAGGCACTTGAACACTCTTGGCGCTGAACAAAGACCAAACGGGAGGACTTTGAATTGAAAATGAGCACCTGTCACAGTGAAACTGAGAAGTTTGATATTTGGGATGAATTAGGAAATGGAACTATGCATCCTGCAAATCTAGAGTTGTCAAAGTTCGCATGATCGAGAAGCTGAAGTATCTCCTGGTGGGTGACCATGCGGAAATACTTTTTCTGCAGATATTTGTTTAGCTTTCTGTGATCCAGAATTGGTCTCCATTCCCCCAACTTTTTCTTTATCAGAAAGAAGTGGGAATAAAAAGCTTTTCCCATCTGAGAACATGAAACTTTTTCTATAGCCCCTTTCTGGAACATAACCATCCTTTCAGAGCAATTTGAGATGAGCTAGAAGTCGTCTTAAAGGTGGATGAGGTGGTGGGACTTTTACAAATTCTAGAGTATGGCCAAATGTTATGATGTCCAGGACCCATTTGTCCATCTTAATTTTGTTCCACTGATCGTAGTGTTGGGAAATAATTGTTGAATTGAGGTTGGTCTTGAGCAAAGTCATAGCAGGTGCTGGGAAGTTGTCACTGTTTTCTAGAATGGTCTCTGGCCCGGGTAGTTTGCTTCCTTCGGAGTTGCTGCCTGGAATATGCAGCAGGCGGTTGGGCTCGATACAACTGCGGCTGTTGATAGCCATATCTGTAAGACTGATATGATAGCAGTTGGTACTTATGATAGTTTCCCCAAAAGGAATACGATCCTCGGCCACAGGCTCCTCGAAAAGATGCTTTCCTATATTGAAGCGTACCTAACCTTGTAGCAGTATCAGTATCTGCTTTAATCGCTGCAAGGCCTCATCAATATGTTTCCCAAATAATGCATCACCATCAAACAGCAGGTCTAAAATTTTGCTCTGCACCTTTGGACGGAAGGTAGTAGACTTCAGCTATCCTTGCCGACGGAAAACTGCTGCACCAGCTAGTTGCCTAAAAGCAAGAGAAGCCATCTCCATAGATATATCAATAATTTCAGGGACTGACTGTTCACCTTCGAGGAGAATCTTTCTTGCCTCTTGTTTTTTATCGTCCGGCAAAACTTTGAGATACGATGCAACATCCGACCACATTGGCAGTCATATCTGCCTAGAATTGCTAGGGAGTTGGCGGCACGCACTGACGCACCAGCAATGGTAAATTTATTTCCGATATTTTCTAAACGCTTTCCATCTGTATCAGGTCGAGCAGTAATGGGTACCGAAGTATTCCGTGATCTTCGCTGCGCAGCTTGGGCAATTACGGAATGTGGCCTTGGATGACCCACTAAGCACATTGATGCATTGTCAGGGGCTTTATATTTTTTATCAGTCCTGGGAAGGAGTGCAGGCACGGAATATGGCACCTTCATGATTTTTATTCCTTCCTCCCAAATATGATCTATGATGAAAATTGCACGTACAGATGTTTTGTTCGGGTCTTTAAAATCATACAAAAACCAGTCAGACTGTTTCTAAGGCATTGGTAGATGAAAACGATTTGCTGCTCTTTCCATTAGAGCATGGAAACCTCCAATATCTTCAGGTGGAGAGTCAATCGCTTGAGGAGCTGGCAGAGAAGTCATAGGAATTAGTAATCATTCCCCTTCTTCAGCCTCATCATAGTCATCCTGTGGACCCTGATATTGTTGCACGGGTACAGAATCTTGACTCAGGAGAGGGCACTGCAACTGTTCCGGAGTCCGAAACAGGCGACGGAGACACAGTTCCTGCTGCTGTAGGGAAACATGTATGGTAATCGTGCAACATATCTGTTAGATCCTGCACCAATGCAACAGGCAGTTGTATCATTGGTTCCTGGCATAGCATCAAAACCTGTGACTTAACCATGGACTGATGATATTGTGGCTCATAATATTCATCTTCATCTTCCTCTTGAAATTTTACATGCAGTTGAAAAGGGCTGTGGGCCAGTCTAAACATCCCATCATCTTCAGATACCTCCGAAAATGGACTAGGAGGCAAAGGGGAGATGTATCATGGATCCTGATAAAAACCATCGACGACGGGATCATTGACGAGAATTTTGTTGACAAAACAGGTGTGAAATGTAATGTAGGAGGTCTCTTTGCTCACAACGTCGACGAAATCCTTGTTCACAGTGAAACAGATACAGTCATCATGGAGAACACAGTAGTCCATGCCGGTGTCGTGATAGTCGATGCTGTCAACGGCATAACAACCGTCAATGAAGAAGTCGGCCGCGGCGAAGTAGTTGTCGATGGTAGAGGGGTCATCAATGAAGGCATCAACGGTGGAGGTGCAGTTGACAGTAGAGATGCAGACTATGGCAGAGGTGTTGTTGGTAGCACCGTCGACACTGCAGGTGCAGACGATGAGATTAGAGTCAACGGTGTTGTCAATGACAGCATAACCTTCAACGAGGCTTCCGTTGACGGTGCCAGCATTGAAATAGACTGCTGAGAGCCGAAATCCAACGGTGGTTTCGTTGTCAACGAGGTCTTTTTCAACGACGAAGAAGTTTTGACAGACTCTGACAGGGCCTTAGATTGCTTAAAGGCAGTTTTTGAGGTGGTTTCTGAAGTAGATTTTTCCTCAGAAGGGAATGGAAGCTTCCCTTTTTTAGAGGTAGCATGCTCAGACTCATGGGTCTTTTTGAAGCTTTATGTCCCTCAGGTGATTCCACAGTTCTATCCCTTTCCTTAAAAAGCTGGACTGACGCCTGGAAACTAACACTGCCCTCCTCATCAGATACCACAGACGATTAAGATTTTAGCCTTTCCAACCAGATAAGCAGTCTGCCTTGCCCTTCTTTCAGAGTCTTTGAAGAAAAGGTTCTGCTGATTCTACAAGACTTAACCTTGTGAAGGGTGTACAGGCAGTAAATACAATCCTTGTGGGGATCTTCAGCATGCAGCCTTTTCATACCACATGACCTGCAAGGCCTGAAGATTTTTCTTAGAAGATTCGGACATCATGAAATCACAGAAATCCAAGATAAAGAGAAAAAACTGAGCAGAGCTCCCTGTCACAATGACGTGCAGTAGAAAATAAGAGGGACTTGCCTCTCTGTGGAGTGTTCTAAAAGGTACTCCTGTCTGATTGTCTGTGTTTTAACTTTGGTTCTTTTTACAAAAGAATAGGGATGAGCTACTGACTGCAGTGTCTGTACAATGCATTGTTGCCTATAATAAAATAGATTACTATTATTATAATATTTACCATGAGACCCCTACCTCGACGGCAGGGATGATTCAAGCATGTGAATTTATGAAAGATCTAGTACTGGATAAACAATGACATCAACCTGCCAGGAAGTACTAGGTCCCAAGAAACACCAGCATAAAGAATGGATCTCCACAGAAACGCTCTGCAAAATCCAAAAGAGAAAGGAAAATGTCCTCAACACCAGCTGAACAAGAGCAGAAAACGTGAATACACCAAAACCAATAACAAAGCAAAGAAAAGCTTAAGAGCAGGCAAGCAAAGATTTATCGACGGTCTGGTCACAGACGCCCAGGAAGCAGAAGGCTCTGCCCAAAAGAAGCCTTATTCCACTGAAAGGAGGCAGGTTTGCAGGGAGGGGAGGGTTGAGTATCGCTCCTTTTGAGATGCTAAGGGTTAATGTCTCATGCCAGGTAGTAGGCTGTAAAAGAGCCTTCCCCTATATATATATATATATATATATATATATATATATATATATACAGTGAAAAAACCATAGGTTTCACACATGTTATAGTTAGCTGGAAATTTTACTGATAAAAAACCAATGAAATTCCCCCGTTATAGTTAGTGCAGGCAACTATAACTCACGCGACCGCAATCCTCTGCTGATGACATATGTGTCTTTATGAAAAAAAAATATTTGTAATATATGTATAGCTAAAATTTAATGGAAGAAGACATGGGCAAATAAGTGTCTAAATACAGTATTAGCATCAGCAGAAGATTGCGGTCGCGTGAGTTATAGTTGCCTGCACTAACTATAACGGGGGAATTTCATTGGTTTTTTTATCAGTAAAATTTCCAGCTAACTATAACATGTGTGAAACCTATGGTTTTTTCACTGAATTTGCAAGGTTTTTTAAATGCTAATTCCTAACTATAACTTGTGTGAAACCTATGGTTTTTTCAGTGAATTTGTACGGTTTTTTAAATGCTAAGTTACTTTACGCCATTCGTGGCGTGCGCGCCCACTTTACGCAGTCAGTGCCGTGCACGCACGGTGGGCACGCGGTGCGCTACGCGCACCGCGTGCCCACGTTACGCTAGATGGGCCATGTACGCACGATGCGCTTCGCGCACCGTGCGCACATGGAGGACATATGATGCGCTTCTTTGTGAAAGGTAATATTTTAATTTTTCACATTTGTAATATGCCATGCACAAATGGTGCTCTTCGGGCACCATTTGCACATGGGGTGGGGAGAGTATGGATTTTTTTTTTTTTTTATTAATTTTTACGTAAGCGTAATCGGCGAAATTATCGAAAAATTTAAAATTCCGTATTTGACCTTGGGGGAGCTTTGAGGACTCCCTCAACATGGCTAGGTGCTTAGGAGCTGTCTAAACAGCCCCTTTACATTTTTTTGGCCTTTGTTTTTTTAACCCCCTCTCAGACTGCGAGAGAGAAAATGGCGGCCGCCGCTTCCTGGTTTCGACCGATTCGAATGTTTACTAAGATCTAACAGACAATCAGAATCGCGCTCGCGCACGGCGGCGTGCGCGTACGGTAAGCGCACCGTAAGCGCACAGTAAGCTGGCTCAGATATATATATTGATTTAAAGGCTATTTTCTCAGAATCTACTGAACAGATTTACATCAAACCTACAAAAGGCACTTCCTTGACCTGTAGACTACCTCTCTGCCAAATTTCAAGGAACTCTGTTCAGCCGTTCGGGCTGTAGCTGTGTCTAAAGGTCCTATGGAAAAATGCATGGGAAAAACGCGTTTTGGGACCCCCCTTTTATCTCAGCCCCCGCTTGACGAATCCCCCCGAGACTTTCAGGGTAGGAGCGGAGCGTAGCGCCCCATTAGTTTTGAAAATTTCGCGAGGATTCGTCGACCGGCGCCAAAGTTATTCCAAATAGAATGTTGCGGTTTTCCTATGGAAACAGGGTCCTAACTATAACTACCTACTGGCGATCGCCAGTAGGTAATAATTATATATATATATATATATATATATATATATATATATATATATATATATACACACACACACACACACCTTTGGTCTTGACTAAGTAGGTCTTTACTGCTGTAAAAGATAAGAGAATGTGAATTCATTTCCCGTTCAAGCTGTATGAGTACTATTTCAATAAAAACTGTTTAAAAAAAAAACAAAAGAAGCATTATGCTGATAACTGTGCTTTGTTTTAAGCGGAACAAATTAGCAGCTGTAAGTTGCTCTGTATTGGGCCATCACTAACATCTTTTGTCAACTGTATCCTAGCTGGCAATATGTGACAAAAAGGAGGGACACCAAATATTCTTCAAGCCCACCACCCCCATTTCTAATAATCTCATTGTAAATACTTTTTAAGGCCTGCCTGACCAGAATAGTATGTTTGGCAATCATTAAGTAAATTGCATTTTTTTAAAAGTAACAGAAATTAACTGCAATGTTTATATAGGTCTAGGCACATTTAAACATTGCCAATTTTATAGAATTATGAAAAATTCTGAGGGGGGCACCGATTAGTTTACTTTTCACAGTGTGGGGGAGGGGGGAACGGCATTAATAAATTTGAAGACCACTGTCCCACTGTGATAGGTCATATCCATAAAAGGCCATTCGGTAGCATAAAGAACATTTTACTTACCTGTAACTAACTTCAAGCAAGTCTGTCTTTCACAGAGTCACATGCCTAAATTACTTCCTCTAGATAGGCTCATAATTGTCCAGTGAAGTGTTACATCCAGCTGTATTATAAAAAATAGTGCTCCCTCTCCATCCACCTTACTGACTAATATGCACTACAGTAATTTGGTAGACTGGCTAAAAGATGCCATACGTCAAATGTTTACTGCACATTATATGAGAGCGAATCCGTTGCATATGTGCAGCTTCTCTATCAGCATTTTGTTTAGTTGGTTTCACCATTTTAAGATGTTCCCAATTGCCGCATATGCAAAATCTATACTGTGACAAAAGACTGTTTTCCGTTGCAGTTTCTACACTTAACTTTAGCTCTCCGGGTTTTACAGTTGTTTGTGTAGGGGATATCTCTTTCTTACTGACCATTTCCTTGGAACGATGGATAAAGTTAATGCTTAACCCTAGAATTCACTGTTACGTTGTGTAATCTTTCTGAACTCACAATATTTATGCGTATAACCTGAACCTACTACCTATATCCGATTCATATCCCTAAAGACTGAAATTTCTCAACTTTTTTTGGGTCACAAATTATTAAAATATGAGGAGATGGTGTTTGTCTGAGGGTTGTTCCTTCATCGAGAAACTTATCTATTAACACAACACTTTCTACATCTGCAAAAAATGTGACAAAATCCAAAACACGTACAAGCATCTACCTCTGAGATGAAAAGGAAGACGTTGCAGAGCTGAACCAAGCTGGAACATTTTAGACTAATGGCTGTCACGCAAGGCACTCTGAGCATCATCTCCTTTGAAAAATTCAAATCTATAACTGGAGCGCCCCTTTATGAAAAGAGGTCCTCTGTGATTTAAAAAAAGAAGTGGATCTGATTTGTGTCATATACTTTTCAAGCTGTGACACAGGACCCTCGATGTATTGAAAAATGCAACAGTGCATGAAGGGTCTGTTAATAGACAACTATCCAACCGCTGTCAGGCATCTCCCATCCATAAAAAGGAAAAGTGGATTTCTCCTCTAGAGTCTGAGAATTTTAGTCTCCAGAGAAACCCAAAAGCCCCCCTAGTCAGTGAATGGACAAATGCAAAACAACCTAAAATGACAATTAGCTAGACCACTGTTAATGCTCATTACCAGACGTCGATGTCTTACTCATCAGTTCTTGCTCTTCATCCCTTCAGTCCCTGCTAGCCATGACCTCCACTATCGATTTGGCATGGTAAAGGCTGCATTAGCACAAACGATATGGCTTCATACCACAAGGAGAAGTAGCATGGTAAAATCGTTTTAAACGTTTAGCAAATGATAGTAAGCCAGACTAGACTTCTGCGAGCAGTATCATACATGATGAGGCTACATACACCTCAAATAAGGACTGACGAGATAGACTGAGAAGAAAGAAGTGATTGCTATAGTCCAGTCAACGCAAACACAAGTAGATGATGGACGGAATGCTGAAACTTTTCAGACACTTACTTCCAGTCACAGATCTGGGTTGAATCCATCATCGTTCTTTAGCTCAGTTCAGACCCAGCTATATGCAAAACAGTCTTGACCCTGTGCCTTATGGGAACACTCCTTGTGTTTGCTATATAGTCCAGTCAAACCATATACTCATGCCTTACGAACTAGCCCACAAAAATGTCTTACTAACAGAAGGGTGAAAAATTTACTTTTGCATGAGTGAGCTCAGTTATATGGAAAGAAGGGACTCATCTTGGCTACTGGCTGAGTGCTTTTCCAGTCACTTTGAAAGACGAAAAGACATGGACGGGACAAAATGGCTGTCACTTTAATCCAACACATGAAAATGTGTTACTTCTATAGTACATTTTGTACTCTTAAATCTATAGACTGAATAGAAGTGCCTCCGCACACCAACAAACACCACCCATAAACCCAAGACGCAATTTCTAGAACTAAAACCCTTATTCACAGCCAAGGCAGTGCTTAAATGATTTTCCCTCCGTCAGTTTCACTAATCACTCTAACATACTATATACCAAACACTTACCTATCGATTGAGGGCTTAACCTGTTCTTTCCTACTGATGTGCTTAATGTAAGTTTGCCAAACATCCATCTATTCCCAATGTGGGTGTGCAGAATGATGTGGGTCATCCTGTTTCATGACGGTGACAGGGATCACTTTAATCCCCAAGTGGTTTGTGCAGGTTAATACAGTACATCCAGTTTCGTGTATGAGACAGGAAACAGTTTAATCCCAGTGTCAGCTGTGCAGAATGGTGCTAATCATCCTGATAGAAATCACTTTAATCCCCGTGCAGGCTGTGAAGACTTCTATAGGCAATCCACATTCGTGTATGTGATAGGATTCACTTTAACCCCAATGTGCATTATGCCGTATGGTGACACAGTTGCGTGTAGGTGACGGGATCAACTTTAATCCCTTGCAGCTGTGAAGAATGATGCTCGCCATCATTTTTTGTGGGGCAGATAGGAGTCACTTTAATCCTAATGAGGGATTGCAGAATAGTGTTGGCATCCAGTTTACAAACATGCGGAAGGTACCACACTGACAGCTAGCTGCTCCGAAAAATACTATTAAAAGTAGCATTATGTTGTTCTTCAATAACTGATGCCCAGATCACAGGTTTCAGGTGATGGTTCTCTTCTGAGCAACTCAGCGTGTCCAATTCTCAAGTCTGCCGAGTAATTGAAAGCACGTAGTTTGTTAGTAGCAGTCACTTTAGTAATACACCACATTACACGGTCTAAAAGATGAAATAGAGGATGGCGTTTTAGGTATTGCCTGCCAGACAGCTTTTACCTATCGGTAGGCATAAGCCTTGCAGCCCATACCAAAAGATTAGAGATTACTTAGTGGCGGTCAACTGCTTACAATTAGTTGGCTTGCTTCTCACTCTCATTTGCTTGTTTCTTAGGCAATGGTTTTCCTTCCTCTTCTTGCGTTTATGCCTCCTGTGGAGTATAGCATATTTATCATCCTTTTCACTGGATTACTTTTATCTTTCTACGGCTCTTATTCAGGCAACTTCTATTTTCTTTTTCTTTCAGTACTCCAAGACAGTGAAGGTTATCTACCTCTAGCACCGCTTTTCCCCAAATCCTGCTTCCCTACCCAGTGGTGTTCTCTCATCCCTCTCCCAAAGCTCGTCCATTGCTTTACATAGCGTGCCCAGGTTTTTTTTCCCCCCCTTTATTTCCTAAAGGCTTCCCTGAGTCTGGCCTCACGTTCCTCTTTTGCTCCATCAACCCCCGCACACTCCCCGTTGCTTCCACCTCACCCACTTTCCCTACCTGCTTCTTCGTAGTTACATGAATTTCTTGCAGTATTATTCCTTTTTGAAACTCCTTTTTTTAGGAGGGCCATTTTTGCTGCAAAGCCCCTTCGCAGTGGCACCAAAATAATGTTTTTTTAATTTACCAATCCAATTGGTGTTTGCCATCTTGGAATGGTAAATTTAAAAATGGCACCACATCATTTAGACGCAAACATTCATCATCATGCATGTACATGCCTAGCAAATGATAGAATGACAGTCAACGTACCTCCCCAGCCTCCTTTGTGTTTTAGCTGATGCTACACAGCATCGGATAAACAAACTGATCGAGTCAACAGGTCAATAACGCAAGGTCTATGGGATTTGCCAATGCTTATTTACCAGACTATTCCTGCATATGCGCAGTGCCTTAAGTGGAAATACAGATGTTCAGATGCTCGCTATGCAGGAGACCGGTTTGCCACAAAGAAGTTCACGTACTCTCTCACTTCACCAGTGCTAAGGAGAGCTGGAACTCTCCCGCTCAAATGAGTGAAGTGCAAATACTTAGTACCTGCCCATTTACAGCCCTGCATGAGCAGATCACCACACAGTCTCTGTGTAGGACTGCTCTCTCCAAGGTCTGCTGAGCTTCTCCCCACAGTTAATATAGGTTGCTGGGAATACAGATCTTCAGAGAGGTAAAAGACCCGACCTATCGTCAATGCTACATTTCTAATGTGGAGTCACTGGAAGATTACTTCTAAGATTGTATGTAACTAATGTCACTTCCTTTCCACTGCAGGCAGGCGCTCTAAAGAAGCGGTCCTCGGCAAGAGTGACCCTCCAAGGCACATGGCGGTGGCATGAATCCTGAATATATTCTGGCAGATGTGTTCTCGGGCGCTGGGCTGCTATGGAGACCCCAAACACGGACACGGACACAAATAGACACCAGCCACCCTGATCCTTAGAGCCAGGCAGCTCTGCTGGGAAACGTTAAAGCCCTGACCCAGCATGTCTGACCTGCCTGAGTCACCGCCCAGCCCGGATGACAGGATTCTCATTCCTGACACTGACAGATCGTCCTCCAGTGAGGCTCTGCTGCTGGGCCAAGTGCACTGGTAGCTCCAAACCATGCAAGCCAGCGCCGGCTGCGCTTTCACTGTGAATCAGCAGCGATAGCACTGCAAGGATGGACACACAGGACAATTGCATAGGCCAGAGAAGCTGCAGACGCATTTCCTGGCCCCACTGGATGGACTACGAGCAGCTGTCAAATGGATGCAAGTTGAGACTCTACAACAAACTACATGGAGGCCTAATAAAGCAGTTGCATCTAAGTTAACACAAGACAGCAGTACCATAGAGAACAAACTTGGTGAACAAGAGAACAATGAGAAAGAACACCGGTATGTGCGTCTGAAACAAACACGAGGAGAGGGTGGAGCAGGTGAAAGAGGAGGTGTGAAAGATGGGGGAATGAACAGACAGAGAATAGAAGTATTATACCAACAACAGGAAAAAAAACACAAGAGCACATCTGCAGAAAACATCTCATATCGCGGGGCAAAAAGCAACAAAGCATAAAAAAAAAAAAGAAGGACAGCTGTGGCCGTGTAGGAGAGTGTTATATCCGGAGTATTACATTTAATTGTAATCAGCCTAGGTCTTCCTAGCTGCTCAGCCAGAGTGACAGATGGTGACGGAATGTTGGTGTGACTGATGCGTGGAATGCCTGGGTGCCTGAGTGAGGTTTCCTCAGGACTGCCTGGCTGACTGCTGTGTCGCTCTGCGTAGCCGACTCCAGGCAGTAATGCCTTGTAAACGTATGGGTACTGCTCCAGGTCGCCGCCCTGCAGAATTCCCGGATAGGAGCTCCAGCAAAGAGGGCTGTCGAAGAAGAGATCGCCCTCGTGGAATGAGCACGGACCCGCCCTTCCAGGGGCTTGCCCGCTGCTCTGACAATACTGGATAGCGCTGATAATCCAACGAGCAATCCCCTGCTTGGAAAGGGGAAAACCCTTACGGGGGTCACTGAAGGACACAAATAGTTGAGAAGACCTCCCGAATTCCTTAGTACGTTGGAGATAGAGTTTTTGGCACCTCTGAATGTCGAGAGAGTGAAGTGCCTTTTCTGCCGGAGTAGCCGGTTGAGGGAAAAAAGTTTTAAGTATAACCGGTTCATTCAAATGAAAGTCTGAAGTCACTTTCGGTATGAACTTTGGGTTGGTAGATATTATCACTGTCCCTTTTTTGAACTGGAGAAAAGGTTCCGGAATGGTGAGAGCCTGTAATTCACCCACTCGTTTAGCCGAGGTCAAGGCTAGTAGAAGAGTACCTTCCAGGAGAGGAATTTTAGCTTCGCCCGGTGAATAGGTTCGAAGGGAGGCTTCATGAGTTGGGCGAGAACCAAGTTAAGATGCCAAACAGGAGGAGGAGGCTTGACTCGAGGGAAAGCTCTGAAAAGGCCCTTGAGAAACTGTTTTATTATCCTTGCCGACCAGAGGGAAGGACCTGAATATGTGAGTCTGAAGCGAGAGATGGCTGCAAGATTCACCTTAATGGAAGAGTGAGCCAGTCCCGATTTTGCCAATGAAAGAATATATGGAAGAACTTCATGCGGTTCAGACTTTAAAGGATGGACACCCTGTTGCTGGCACCAAATGCAGAAACGCTTCCACTTCAACCTGTAGGTCTTGTTGGTGCTTGGTGCTCTAGCCTGAGAGAGAACCTCTCTACATTCTGTTGAAAGGGTCAAACCAAGAAATTCTGGCTGCTCAGGAGCCATGCCGAGAGCTGGAGAGACTGCGGATCCGGATGCCAGACTTGGCCCTGGGACATAGTCAGCAGCGAAGGAATCGGCTGCAACAGAAGTGGAAGGTCCAGGGAGAGAAGGTACAGTTCTGTGAATCAAAACTGTCGGGGCAACGCAGAAGCTATCATAATCATCTTGCAGGGTTCCTCTTTGAACTTCCTGAGAAGTCTGGGGATTAGAGGAATGGGGGGAAAAGCGTAAACAAATGCGCCTGACCAGGCCATCGAAGTCGCATTCCCTAATGATCCCGGATGGTGTAGCCTGCTTGCGTAAAATCGACATTTCTTGTTCTCCGGCGTGGCAAAGAGATCTATGGAAGGCCTGCCCCATCTGCAAAAGACCTTCTGTAGAATGGAGTGGTCCAGTTCCCATTTGTGACTGACCGACTTCAGTCTGCTCAGCGTGTCCGCTACCTTGTTGAGAACACCTGGAAGGTGTTCCGCCTGGAGTGATATCTTGTGCTGGATTGCCCATTCCCAGATTGTTTGGGCTTCTTCTGACAACAGCCGAGATCTGGTGCAGCCTTCCTTGTTTATATAATGCATGGCCGTCGTATGCTCTGTACATATTAGGACTGCAGACAGCTGAATCCGTGGAAGAAAAGCCTGCAAGGCCAGGCGAATCGCTCCGAGCTCCAGCAGATTTATATGTAAAAGACTATGCTGGGGTAGCCAATGGCCGCTCATATGAAGGTCTTGCAATACTGCTCCCCAGCCTTCCAGCGTGGCGTCTGTAGTTATGTGAGGAGCAGGGGCGATCCTGAAGGAAAGGCCCCGAGAAATGTTTTCCTTGCTCGTCCACCATGATGCGGCCTCTCTCATGGCCACAGTAACTGAGACCTTGTTGTCGAAAGATGCGTCAACTTGGCGCCACTGCAAGTCCAACTCTTCCTGTAGAGGAAGCATTCGCAAACTGCAGTGAGGGATCAGAGGTATGCAGGAGGAAATGAACCCTAGGAGTGACTTGTAGAGGCGAACTGAAAGTAACTGTCTTTTTAACAGCCGAGAGGCCATGTCCATCAGCTTTTCTTGCCTCTCCAGGGTCGGAAAAACCGTGTCGATGGATGTGTCCAGAATGGCTCCCCGAAATCTGGCTTGTCTGGATGGACAGAGCAGATTATTCTCTGTTGAGGGTCAGTCCGAGAGACTGTCGAACAAGCGTGTGAATGCTATGACTGATTCTTCTTTTTGAAGTCCTGGAGTGCATAATCAATAGGTTTCCCAAAGAGAGCCTCCCCATCAAAGGGAAGATCCAGGATCTTGTCCTGGACCTCCGGGCGGAACCATGTAGCCCGCAGCCAGCCTTGACGCCGAAGGACAGCAGCGCCCGCCAGGGAGCGGAACGCAGTCGCTGCAATGCCCATTGCACCGTCAATCACTTCAGCCGATGTTACCTCTCCCTCCTGAAGAATCTTCTTAGCCTCTTTTTTGCATCTTCGGGCAATTGATCCAGATATGGGTAAAGATCGCACCACATCTGGCAATCATAGCGCCCAAGTATCGCTAAGGCGTTAGCAGCTCTGACCAACAGACTGGACATGGAAGAAAACATTTTGCCCGCATTATCTTGGCGTCTTTCCTTTTTATCTGGAGGTGTTGTGAGAGGAGCTGAAGGATTTCTCTATTTTCTTTGGGCCGCCTGAGAAATGACAGTCTGGCTTAGGCTGACTGAACAAGCAGGCCGGACTATCGTCTGGAGCCTTATACTTCTTTTCAAGGCGAGGTAAAACTGGAATTACCGTAGCAGGATTCTTCATCACTTTCAGTCCCTCATCCCAGACGTGACCAACAATGGGAATAGAGCAAACCGTTTTCCTGTAAGGTTCCTTGAAATCATCGAGGAAGCATTAGGACTGCTCCGTGTGCATGGTTAGCTCAAACCTCCTTGAGGCTCTCTCCATCAAATTATGGAAACCCCCCCCCCATGTCTGCAGGGGGTCCGGGGGGAGAGATCAACTGGTGCTGGTGTAGGAGAAGCCAGATCAGGAATGACAATCATCGCACTCTGCGTCAGGATCTGGTATCGCGCCAGCGCCCTGGTCTTCATCAGAGGTGTCATAGTGAACGAGAGACATGACAGGTGGTGCATCTTGAGCCATCAGTGTTGGTTGAGGTGTCGGCAATTGGGGATTAGCAGGCTGAGCAGGAGGAACAGCCGTACCTGGTACCACCACTGGAACTGGAGGTTGCGTCGCAAATCTCCTTCTATAGTCCACAAGCATAGATTGCAAGTGCGCTAGCAAGGAGGAAGGCATGGAGACCATCTCCTGCTGGTAGTACTCTTGATAATCTGAGGAAGGATCATATTGTTGCTCCTCTCCGTAATCCCCCTCCGAGTCAGTGTCCTGACATTTGACGTGCAATTGAGAAGGACTATTCGCATAGGCGAAAGGGCCATCATCCTCTTCAGATCCCTCTTCTTCCAGAAGGAGTGCCGGAGGTAGAGGAGTCACCCTAATGGGGGATGTCATTTCAGGTGTAATTTGACGCTTTTTAAGAGAAATAGTAATTTGACGGGATCATCGACGGGGCCGTCGACGACTATGATGGGAGAATCGTTGAGGAAGAAAGGGACATCGTCGAGACAGTCGACACCCCAGCCGTCGTCGTAGTCGTGGTCGCAGTCGTCACCCTCGAGGATGTCGACGCCATCAGTACCATCGACGACGTCACAGGCACCACCGGGGAAGTCGTCGACGCGGAACTCTGCAATAGCCTCACGGAGCCATAGATGAAAGAAGACTGGGACTGTACCTTTGATGCTTTCGTCGATGGAGTCGCTGACAGATTTGTCGACAAGGAAGCCTTTCTCATTGATTTCACCTCAGAAGAGAGTGAGGGGGGCTTTTCAAAAGTCTTTGGAGCCGCAGGAGGAGAAGATGGAGGAACAGAGCTGGACTTCCTCTCAGACATCACTCCCTTAGAAAGTCCTTCCCTCTCCGAGATTCACCAGGACTATGCCCTTCAGCCTTCAGACCTAAGAGATCTTTAAGGCCTTACCAGGACGTTCCACAGAAGGTTAAGGGGAGACTCTACCCCTTTTTGAAGACCTTCTGGAAAATGTTGCAGAGGCTGTCAATCAATCAATCAAGACATTTATAGAGCGCACTATCTACCCGTAGGGTCTCAAGGCGCTGGGGGGGGGGGGGGGGGGGGTGCCGCTACTGCTCGAACAGCCAGGTCTTGAGCTTCTTCCTGAAGGAGGGGTGGTCTTGGGTCAGGCGCAGGTCGGCCGGGAGGGAGTTCCAGGTCTTGGCGGCCAGGTAGGAGAAGGACCTTCCTCCTGTAGTGGCTCTGCGGATGCGTGGGACGGCGGCGAGGGCGTGGCTGGCAGATCGGAGGTGGCGTTTGGGAGCGTAGAAGTTGATGCGGTTGTTGAGGTAGCTCGGGCCTTGATCGTGGAGAGCTTTGTGTGCGTGGGTAAGGAGGCGGAAGGTGATTCTCTTGTTGACCGGGAGCCAGTGCAGGTCTCTTAGGTGTCCGGAGATGTGGCTGTGTCGTGGGATGTCGAGGATGAGTCTGGCTGAGGCGTTCTGGATGCGCTGGAGTCTCTTCTGGATCTTGGCGGTGGTTCCGGCGTAGAGTGCGCGGCCGTAGTCCAGTCGGCTGGTGACGAGGGCCTGGGTGACGGTCTTCCTGGTCTCTGTGGGGATCCACCAGAAGATCTTCCGAAGCATGAGCAGGATGTTGAAGCACGACGAGGAGACGGCGTTGACTTGCCTGGTCATGGAGAGGGAGGAGTCCAGGATGAAACCCAGGTTGCGTGCGTGGTCCGTCGGTTTGGGTGCGGTGCCCAGGGCGGGGGGCCACCAGGAGTCGTCCCAGGCAGAGGGCGAGGAGCCCAGGATGAGGACCTCCGTCTTATCTGAGTTCAGTTTCAGGCGGCTCGTCGTCATCCACTCGGCTACCTCTTTCATCCCTTCGTGCAGGTTGGCTCTGGCGGCGGCAGCGTTGGTCAGGGAGAGGATCAGCTGGGTGTCGTCGGCGTAGGAGATTATGTTGAGGTTGTGTTGGCAAGCGATGGCCGCGAGGGGGCTCATGTAGACGTTGAAGAGAGTAGGGCTCAGCGAGGATCCTTGAGGGACGCCGCAGATGACTTCGGTGGCCTCTGACTTGTACGGTGGTAGGCGGACTCTTTGTGTTCTTCCGTCGAGGAAGGAGACGATCCATTCCAGTGCCTTCTCCTGGATTCCGACGTTGCTGAGGCGCTGCACTAGGGTGCGGTGGCAGACCGTGTCGAAGGCCGCGGAGAGGTCTAGGAGGATGAGGGCCGCTGTTTCTCCGTTGTCCATCAGGGCTCGGATGTCGTCAGTGGCGGCGATGAGGGCGGTCTCGGTGCTGTGGTTGGCACGGAATCCGGACTGCGATGGGTCGAGGGATCCGTTCGTCTCGAGGAAGGCGGCCAGCTGTTTGTTGACGGTCTTTTCGATGACTTTGGCTGGAAACGGGAGTAGAGAGATGGGGCGGTAATTCTTGAGTTCGGTGGGGTCTGCTGTAGGTTTCTTGAGTAGAGCGCTGAGTTCGGCGTGCTTCCAGCTCTCGGGGAAGGTGGCGGTGTCGAATGAGGTGTTGATGATGTCCCGCAGGTGGGGTGCGATGACAGCGTCGGCTTTGTTGAAGACGTGGTGAGGGCAGGGGTCGGTCGGAGATCCGGAGTGGACGGAGTTCATCATGTGGACGGTGTCTTCGGTGTTGACCGGGGTCCAGGCGCGGAGGGTGGTGGTGGGTGGCGTTGCTGCGGTCGTGGCGTGCGTCGGTTGAGTGCTGAAGCTGTTGTGTATGTCCGTGATCTTGTTGTGGAAGTAGGAGGCGAGGGAGTTGCAGAGGTCTTGCGATGGGGTGATGTTGTTGTTTCCGGCGTTGGGGTTGGAGAGCTCTTTCACGATGTTGAAGAGTTCCTTGCAGTTGTGTGCGTTGTTGTCCAGCCGGTCCTTGAATGCAGTTTTCTTGGCGGTGCGGATCAATTGGTGGTGTTTCCGGGTGGCGAGCTTGAGGGTGGTCCTGTTGTCCGGCGTGGGTTCCTTTCTCCAGGCTTTCTCGAGGGCTCGGCAGTTCTTCTTGGAGCTCTTGAGTTCGTCGGTGAACCATGGGGCTCTCTTATTGCCGGGTCTGCTGGGCGGGATCCTCAGAGGGGCGAGTTCGTCTGCGCATTTGCTGATCCACTTCGAGAGGTTGTCGGCGGCCTGGCTGGGGTTCGCTGAGCTGGCCGGAGGGTGCTGGCTCAGGGAAGCGGCGAGCTGGTCGGCTGTGATCTTGTTCCAGCTTCTTCGGGCAACCTGTTGCTGGTGGTGGTGGATCGTCGTTCTACTGAAGGTGAAGTGGATGCATCTGTGGTCCGTCCAGTGGAGTTCTGAGGCGTGGCTGAAGGCGATGTCTTTGCTGGATGAGAAGATGGCGTCGAGTGTGTGTCCGGCGAGGTGGGTGGGTGTGGACACCAGCTGCTTGAGTCCAAGGTTGGCGAGGTTGTCGAGCAGGGTGCTGGTATTGCAGTCGTTGTTGTTCTCCAGGTGGAAGTTGAAGTCCCCCAGGAGGATGTAGTCAGCGGAGGGGAGGGCGTGCGGGCTGACGAAGTCGGCGATGTCCTCGCTGAATTGAGTGCGTGGTCCCGGAGGTCGGTAGATCAAGGTGCCTCTGAGGGTGGTCTTCGGGTCGGTGTGAATCTGGAAATGCAGGTGTTCTGCGGAGGGTGGGGTGTTGTCGGTGCTGGTCGTGATGCGGATGGTGTTCTTGTGGATGATGGCGATGCCTCCTCCCACCTGGTTGGCGTTGCGGTCCCTCCGGGTGATCTTGTAGCCTTCTGGGATGGCGATGGCGATGTCGGGCGCTGAGGAGGCGTTCATCCAGGTCTCCGTGATGAAGGCAACGTCAGGGGCTGTGGCGTCTAGGAGGTTCCAGAGTTCGATGGCGTGTCTGTGGACGGAGCGGGTGTTGAGCAGGATGCACTTGAGGTGGTTGCTGCTGGTGTTCGGCTTGGCAGGTGCTGGTGCCGGGCAGGTCCGGATGCAGGTGAACTGGCAGGCGAGGCAGCTGAAGGGTCCGTGGGTGTGCTTCGGAGTAGCTCGGTAGCATCCCTGGGTCCTGCCGGTGTTGAGTGCGATGAGGGTGGCGGCGGTGTACGTCAGGCGGGTCGGTCGGGGTCCTCGAGGGCCAGGGGTCCTGGCACTGGGCGCGGTCCAGGCGCGGACGGGCGTAGACGGGCTTGCCTTTGGCGCGCCTTCGGCGCACAATCGGCGCGCCCGCTGCGCGTGACCGCTGCGCGTTCGCACGGTCGTCATATATGGCGAAGTGCGCGGGTGGGCGGAGCAGCTGGGAGGCGAGAGCGGGGAGGGAACAGAAGGAAAAAAGGGGCGGGGTCGGCGGTGGTGGCGGGAAGCGGGGAGCGGGGAGCGGGGAGGGAAGACGGAGGGCGGCGACAGGCAGGGAGAGACAGGCAATACAGCGGGGGAAACAGCAATGAAAACAATACCAGTACAAATTAACAATTAAACACAGAGAAAGCCAATTAAACAATTACGCACAGAAAAAAGACCAGGGGCACAGGGAGAGGAGCGCCGATCACGGACCACGCCGCTCGAAGGAGGGGGCGTGGTCACGAGGCGGCAGTCGGGCAGCGAGGCACAGAGGAAGGGGAGGCACACGCAGCAGCTGGTGGCCGTGCGGCGCGGGAGTGTCCCAGGGCTAGGACACACTCACCTGCGTCGCACGGTCGCCATATATGGCCAAGAGCGCGGGTGGGCGGAGCAGCGGGGAGGGAACAGAAGGAAAAAAGGGGCGGGGTCGGCGGTGGTGGCGGGAAGCGGGGAGCGGGGAGGGAAGACGGAGGGCGGCGACAGGCAGGGAGAGACAGGCAATACAGCGGGGGAAACAGCAATGAAAACAATACCAGTACAAATTAACAATTAAACACAGAGAAAGCCAATTAAACAATTACGCACAGAAAAAAGACCAGGGGCACAGGGAGAGGAGCGCCGATCACGGACCACGCCGCTCGAAGGAGGGGGCGTGGTCACGAGGCGGCAGTCGGGCAGCGAGGCACAGAGGAAGGGGAGGCACACGCAGCAGCTGGTGGCCGTGCGGCGCGGGAGTGTCCCAGGGCTAGGACAGAGGCTGTGTCGTCACTATCACTGGAAACTGGTTCTTCCCTTGACTTAAGCTTCTGGAGCCAAGTCAACAGACGTCCCTCATGGTCTCAGAGTTTTAGTGGAAAAAGTGTGGCATATTTTACTGTCTGCTGCCTTGTGGTCCGGGTACAAATAGTAAATACAATTATGTTTGTCCTCCACATACAACCTCTTCTTAGCACAAGTTGCACAGGCTTTAAAAAGAGCCTTCTTTTCCTTGTCAGACATTTTGATCCGAAGACCAAGCAAGTCTTGAAGAAAAACTGTAGGAAAAAAGCTGTAGATTGAAGGGTAATAGGGAAAAACTGAGCAGAGCTCAGTGGAGACTCCCTAGCACAACATGTGGTAGAAAATCTGAGGTTGTGAGCTTCTCTCAGGGTGGGTTCTAAGGGGTGAGGATAATCCGATTGGTTGTTCATTTTGGTCTCTTTTACAAAAAGAGGTTGATCGGTTGCAAAACAAGAATGGGCCTAGGTTCCGTTTTGGTAATGGTTTCTATTGCTATTTTATGTATACCGGGACTCCCATTCCGACGACGGGAAAGGATACAAGCATGGGAATCTATGAAAGTTCCAATACTGGAGTCATATTTATTGTAGGAGCAAGGAAGTAGTAGATTCACAACACAGGCAGAGCAGCTCCAGGGATTAGTGCCCCACCAGGAGCTAGTTGTTACTTGATAAGCCACCAACGTGCTTCTGCCAGATGTCAACTGCCATCCTCAAGAATCAGGAACTGGCACCTCAGAAATCACTGGCACAATAACAATACGACAATGTAAGGACATCAAACAAATACAAATTATGACAGATGGCAATAAACATGGGGGAGAGCTTAAGGAGATAGGGGAAGGTGCAGTAACGATAGATGGAGCTCTGTGTAGAAACAGGAAGACCTGCGAAGTGCACTGGGTATTGATGTATAAAAGTACGGAGGGCTCACAATCGTAAAATGCTTTTTACGAGGAAGAACTACATGCTGCATATTTGGTGTCCTCAGTGCAGTTAAAGTGAGCGGATTTTGTTAATGAACCTTTCCAAGCATTGATTTCAAAGTCTCAACTCAGTTGAGTGAAAGTGATAGAGAAAAATTGATAACAACGGTGGAAGTGATAGAAAGTCGATTTATGTGCAAAGTGAAGGCTAGCCTTTGTAGTAAACAAAGTCATGTACAAGGAGGGAGGTGGTTTACACACCAAACAAGCCCATGTAAGAAATCACTACATAACAGGCAGTGGAGCTAACCCCTATTTAAAGGAGGTTTACCAGCTTCCTAAAGCTACCACGGTTGAAAAACCGCAGCTCTTTGAAGCAATTCTTTGGAGCACACAAGCAGGTTTTTTTTTCCTTTAAAAAGTTGTATTGTTTTACTTCATAAAAGTTACACGGAGATATTGCAAGTCAAGCAAAACCTAAAAAAATGCTATACAAATAAAGAAATCGCACAAAGAATAAACAATTACAAATTGCTCAAAACCTGGAGTCTCCCCCCTCAATTCCACTCTCCTGCACACAGCAAAATAACACGGAGACCCTAATATAGAAAGAACTCGGTTCTTGGGTGGGGAGACCTCATGGAGGTTGGGTGCACTCCTAGATCCCTATGTTTTCAAGAAACTTCAAATTGTTACGGTTAACACATGTTTAATTGTAGGTTAACACATGTTTCATTGTAGGTTCAGTCCTTTAATGGGTCCCAGCTTACTCCATATGGGTTTTCAAAATGCTTGTAATACTGGTTTTAAATGAAGCCAAATCAAATACTTTCCAAACAGTATAAATCCGGTTTCCCTTTTCACCTAAACAGCAACTAAGTGTTGGGGTACTGCCCTTTGCTATAACGAGGTAGTTTGTCTTCACTTGCCAGCTACCTCACGCTCACTTGATGCATTATCCCCTAACAAGCCCCTCTCCCCGTCATTACACAGACTAGAACTCCCCAGCTTTGAAAAGGGCCCTTCTTTCACAGGTACTACTGACTCTCAATCCCCTCTCAGACTGAGACTTTTTCTTACTCGTGGGTGTCACAAAAAGGTTAATAGCACGGGGATATACAACATGGATATCACAGGCAACAGTCCCTACATATACCGTCCCAGACACTAGGATAGTAGTGGGCACCAAGAGCAAGAAAATCAGCCCGAGCACACTGCAGCTAAAAGTCAAGAGAAGAGAGAAGGCAAAGGTAAACTCACTGCTTTCTGCACAGTACTCATTCATGATGCAAAGAGCCCAGGCCCAGTCTTATGGGTGCACTGGCTGGGGGAGGAGAGGAAGATTCCAGTTCCTGGCATGATCTTTTGGTAGCATGCAAAAACAAACTACAAATATTTTTTACAAAAACAGACTACAAAATACTACTAAAATCTCAACTTCATACATATCCGGGGCTGTGTAGATCAAAGCTCCACCCCTCTGTGGTGGATCTTTGATCTACAGATAACCAGGACCTAAAAAAGACTAGCTCCATTGTAGCAGATACATTGCCACCTATATATCTTCAAGTAGGACCATTTTCTCACCCTAGGAGTATTCAAGTCCCATTACGAAGATATGGAGAATACTTGTGCCATTACCATAAGAAACGACATTGAGACTTTGGGCCTGTTTCAAATGGGCCACACTCATCCTGCTGGATATACACTTAACCAGATTTGTTTTCCAATTCCAATGCGGTCATGTTAAAATCGCCCCTGGAACCTACCAGGTTAGGCCACAACCTTCTTAATTTCGAGTGGTCTGGGTCAATGATGCCTTAAAGCAACTTCTAAACCTCTTACTACTTGATCCTGATCCTGTAAGCTCAGAGGCAATACTAATTTGACCAACACTTCCATTTACCAACAGGTGGACTAGCAGATCATAGCAACATGTGGCGGCTCAATTTAATGCTGCCATTATGGAGGCCCTAAAGACTGGCTCTTATGAAAGCTTGTAAATCAGGCGGGAGATCTACCGCCAATAAGTGGTATAACCCTAAGGGAAAACAAAAGATTATGCAAGCGACTTGCATGTAACTAGCATTACTCCAAGCTAGTCTGACAGTGCGGCTTACAGAGCAGCCCTTCTTTCATACAAGAATATTCGTGCCACGCCAAAGCTACCTCAAGGCACTCATTGAACAAAACAAGGATACCTATAGGGACATTTTTTAAATAGTAAATAAATGTACCCATCCTATTTTCTGGTCTCAAGAACTCTGTAGTACTCTATCCACTTTCTTCCATGATAAAATCAGAAACATCATCACTGATTTCACTATCTGACCCCTTCTTATCTCTCTCACCCATCTCTAACAATCTCCATTTAATTTGGAACACGCTATGGTTCTCCCATTTCTGAAAAAAACCTTCTGCTAACCCCCCCCCCCCATTCTTTACAACTACCAGCCAACAACACTCCTTCCTTATTCGGTTAAGGACTTAGAAAAACGAGTTGATGTCCTGTTTATGTCCCATCTAGAGTGTAACAATCTTTTAAATCCTTTTCAGTCCGGCTTTAGGGCTTGTCACAGCACCAAAACTGCATTGTTGGAAGCCACTGATATCAGGTGCAACTTGAAAGTGGGCTTACCGGCAGCCCTCATTCTGTTAGATCTCTCCGCAACATTCAACACAATACTGCACGCCATACTTACCTAACCCATGCATAAGATGAGTATCCATCCTAAAGCCTTCCAGTTGTTCCAGGCTTTTTTTTTTGTAATAGACCTCAATCCATCAATCTTTCCCCCTTCAAACCAGACCCAGTTTTTATAGGTCCCGTCAGCCAAATCCTTTTCAACATTTAGATGACACAACTTGCTGCCATTATAAGACTATGTGCCTTTGAAATCTTATCTTGTGCTCATGACACAGTTTATATCAATCTTGAAGAACGCTGAAGAGACGAGACAAAGGTTTCTGTACTGCATGAGTAAGACTGCTTTCTGGATTAACGGCAGCAGTCTGCAGCTTAAAGGAGATATGCTCCCACAGCTGTCCTAGAATCCTTAAATCATTCCCTTTGTGGGGGGATTGGGGTTATGGGCCAGACCCTCCCCAGGTCAGTCTTTCCAGGTCAGGTGGCCGTTCCTTTTCAGATCTTAAAGCTCACTTTAACACTCTTCCACTGGATATACATTTTGCCACCAGCTTCCTCAAATTCAAGAATCTGTTAAAGACCTGGCTTTTATGATCTCTCCTTTCCTTTGTGCTCTAGGCTTTGGGTTATCTGTACCTGTGTTTCCTTTTTAGGAATCTTTAGCCGCTGGATACCCCCTCGGGGAGAGCTTGATTCAATAAAAACCCTCCAAACATAAAAAATCTTAGGGGGGAAAAAATAAATTTGATCTTCATACACAAGCAACTGCACCCAAATATTGCAGGACTGAAGCTACAGAAGTAAATTAATCCAGCCCCTTTGGGTGGGGCGTTTTTGTCCGAATCTAAAAATTATATACAGCTTGAATGTACTGTATGGAAAAATTTATATATCGTCGAGAAGAAGTTACTTACCTTTGGTAAAGCCTTATCTGTTAAAGACAGGATCTAACCACAGATTCCTTACCTTTGAATTCTCCACAGGCACCAGCCTGGATCCAGAAATCTTTTACAGCAGGACCTCTGCACGTCAGAGAGCGTTGAGCGGCTCCATAGCCACGTCGTGCACCAAATGTGTCGTCAACAGAGTCCATTTGAGCCCTAACTACAGTTTCTTATGTGAGCATTTTACGCATCAAAAACAGATCCACTTATAGAAACTGCATGCCAAAAAAAAAAAAATAAAGACATCTTTGTGTAAAATAATTACAAATTTCGAATGAAAGCCATCAGAATGCCAAGAAAGGGATCTTTTAGGTAACAAGACAAGCCGTTCCCAAAACAGGGAGGATGGGAGGGTCAGTAAGGAATCTGCGGCTAAATCCTGTCTCTACCAGATAAGGCTTTACCGAATGTAAGTAACTTATTCATCAGATAGAGACATCTAGGCACAGATTCTTCACCTTTGAATTAGATACCATAGCAAAACCATCCCCGGTGGAGGGTCTGCTAATTGATCATACTAAAAATCCCTTATTAGAACTGACCAGTCTATCAAGACAGACTAGACCAGACTCATGTAAGATTTCAGGTTAGCAAAAGCGTATGCCTCACCCTAAAAACTATGGTAAGGACCAAAGACAACTAAAGTCATAAAGACATTGAGAAGGATGAAATTAGCGTTACCCATGACAGAGGAATAAAAATGTGTCTGAAGAAATCATTTAATATAAACCCAATGCTAGTTGACTCTGATGGAGGGATATGACCATGTTCAACCCTTTATGTGGGGAACAAAACCAACAGGCTATGTCATTATGCTATAGCTCCTTGCCTTAGAAAACCCAATAATCTAGCTAAACCTGTTCTGTAGAGACACAGAGAGAAGGAATCCAAAAAAACGTCCATAATGGAGAGAGCATAGAGCAATGCTTTAACAGAGATGCGTTTATTACAACAAAACCACTACAGGCTTTTCTGAGAAAAAAAAACTGCTGAAGCTAGTGAAAACCCCACAGCAATTGGCAATAATGTATAACTCGCATAGGAGAGAAAGAAAAGCAATTGTATATGGAACTGTGGGCGAAACGGAAGTATTCTATATTTATAAAATAATCCTGAAACTCTGCACTTCCATTCATCTGGCGAACAGAGACACGAACCCAGCGATATGAGGCCAGTTGTTATTTATTGAAAAAACCTCAAACCCGACGCGTTTTGGGTATCCGATACCCTTGCTCACACGTCAAGTAAGAAACGTCATTTGCCATTTTTAAATACATTGCCGTGTTAAAGTGCTGTCACCATGTGATTAAAAAACATAGAAAAAACACTGGCAATCTTATGCGAAAGCACTAGTGAGTCTGTTTTCCAAAAATTTCGAATTCCAGCCATCAATGGGTCCCCAATATAGACATGAGACATAATATTCCTGCATAAATGCGCAAATAATGATATAATAGTATTGCAATTGAATTCAAGGTAATAACTCTACATTATAAATAAATAAATAAAATAGAATTCATAAAATACCTTAGCCATAAAAAGTGTTTCAAATTCACATTCTAAACGGGAAAAACTACATATGAAATTCATGTGAAATATGTTAATAGAAACATGAAAACCGTAGTAATAATAAAAACTATGGCTGTGCAAATCGCAATAATTGTTTGTAAACAATATACATTTGTGACTCATGTCAGTATCTTTCACAGTACTTATCTGTTTTCAACTTCCTGCTTAAATGCTGGGATGTACCCTTTCTGATTCCAAGGCTGAGATGTGCAAAAATGCAAAAGAAAGTGCCAAAATATCTATAAAGTGCAAAAAGATCCAAATAGACACTCATAAAGTGCTAGTGCTAATACTATCTTATAAAATGTACAACATCTAAAACCACTGGGTAAAACGGTAATAACCCTACTTAAAGTTAAAAACAGGGCTAAAACCTTAAAACCCAGTGGCATTCTAAAGCATTCCTAATTTAAGAGATCATAAACAACAATACTAATACATACATAAGTCCAATGTTACGAAGATTATTTTACAAAAAATGGTACAGATCCTCCGTGTTATTCAGGCCATTCGGTGTTTCTGTCCAGCTCTAAAATCATTCTTGATTCTAACTTTCTCAACATCTTCTCCCTATTGCCTCCCCTCGGGGTTTGGGAATTGCTGCCACAACAAAATACTGCAAACAACTGAGATCATTGTTGTGCATTAGTTTAAAATGCCGGGCCACCGGGTATGTAGAATCATTGTTGACTATGGCCCGCAAACGCTGCAGTATTCTGACGTGCACCTGTAGCTTGGTGCTACCCACATATCTGAGGCCACAGGTGCACGTCAGAACAAACTGCAAACTCAGTTTTGCAATTAAAACTACCCCTTATCAGAACCAGGTCTGAACTAAAAGGAATCGAGTAGGAGGTAGTATTAACCCCGAACCTGCATGCTCTGCAGGAGGAACACTTAGTGAACCCCTGCTTCGGCTGTAGCCATTTTTTTCCTGCTGCTAGTTCGGGGAAAGTCTTCACAATCTGAGTTATCACGGAAGGGTCCTTCCTATATGTGATCGTGGGTTGAGGTGGTAGAATAGGAGCCAAAACTCCATCTGTCATAATAATGGGCCAGTTGCGCCTAATGATAGACCTGATTCTTCTCTCCTGTTTACTGAAGGCAGTAATTAATCTTAGTGCACTCATAGTGGTTTCAATATTTTCCACGTGGTTCACTTTAGATAAGAGTGTGTCCCTCGTTTTCATATCAACTTTACTAACTGCCTCAGCAAGAGATGACTCACTATAGCCCCTAGCTCTAAATCTTTCTAGGACCTCATTTTTGCATATAGTGTAATCCTCATCTGTGATACAGATTCGCTTAAGGCGTATTAGTTCTCCAAATGGGATGCTTTTTATTGTGTGCTGGGGATGCGCACTGCTGGATCTGTGAAGTGAATTTTAAATTGGCAGTATTGATGTTGATTTTATCGATAAAATCTATAGCACTCCTCATTTCCCCTCCAAATAATAAAAAAATCGTCAATGTAGCGCCACCATTGTACTACATGGTTACAATAATCAGAATGAAATGTGTGCCTCAGGACCTGTTCCTCCCACCACCCAACATGCAAACATGCATAGCTGGGGGAGAAACAGGCCCCCATCGCCACACCCCTCTTTTGCCGGTACACTTTGTTACCAAACAGAAAATAGTTGTTAAAAAGACACCATGTTGTTAAATCTAAAAGCATCTTATTGTGGATATAAAAGTCCGATGGTCTAGTACACCGAAAATGTGTTAAGGCATTCAGGCCTGTTTCATGTTCAATGCTCGTATAAAGGGGATTCGATGTCTAACGTGATAAACAGCAAATCCTCTGTCCATTGTATATCCGTCAGTTTATTCAATAGATCCCCTGTGTCCTTTATAAAAGTAGGTCGTTGTTTTACCAAGTCCTGTAGAAAGTAGTCCACATACTGCGTTACATGTTCCCCTAACGCTTCCAATGGCTGCAATAATTGGTCTGCCAGGGACTGGGGTAGCTTTTTTGTGGACTTTAGGAATTAAGTACAGCATAGGCAGTATTGGATGTTCAACATGTAGGAACATTATATAGATCACACACACACACCCCCCTCTGAAGGGCTGTGCACTGGAGACAACATAGATCAGACTACGGATCCAGAGGGCCTAACTGATGGATTCAGTCAAGGCTCCTTTGACCTCCCTTGGGGCTTAAAAGCGCATCTGGGGGAGGTGGAGAGCCAAAGATTGCATACAGGGAAGTATAGTACTCCCTCATCTGGTCCAGTCTCTCCCCGGCTCCAGGGAGGCGCGGGGTGGACTCTTACACAGACTCCTCAGCTGGAGGCCAGGAAGGGTGTCGGAAATGCAGAGCGTATGCTGCGAATTCAGGGGATTGGAAAACTTCAATCACCTTTGGACATGGAGGGATGCCTGTGGAAACAGCTTCTGAAGCAGGCTTGCGACTGTTCCCTGGACTGAGAGTGAGAACGACGTGAGGACTGCGACAGCCGCTAGGAGCGTCATGCGGCGTTCCCGCAAAGCCTTTCCGGCAGAGTTGGCGACAGGAGTCGCACTCCACAAAGTCATGGTGCTCCCCAAGGCACGAAAAAAAGAAAAAAAAAGTACGAGGGTCTGTGGCCCACATCTGCTGTCTACAGGACCCACACGGCATAAACCCAGAGGACATGTGAAAAAGGGCACACTGTTCCGTTCAACAAAAAACAGCCTTAGGAACCGCTTTGCAGATACGGCTGGAAGTGCGGAAAAGAAGAAACTGAAGTGAGCACGGGAGGGCTTATATGGACTCTGTTGACATCACATCTGGTGCACAACATTGCTATGGAGTCGCTTGCTGTCCTTTACTGACACACAGAGGGGTATCGCTGTAAAAAAATATAGGATCCAGTCCGGCGCCTGGGGAGAATTCGAAGGTAAGGAATCTGCGGCTAGATGACTCCGATTTTGGCAAAAATGGTTTGTGCACTCGGTTTTCTAGTGGAACCCACCCGTTTGAACTTATCCTTTCTCTTGCCTGCTCTCCTTATGGAAAGCCATTACAATATGTTTGTCAATTGAGAGACAACATTAAAGCCAGGAAGGAGCAATGTTGCAAGCAGAGACCAGAAAACAGTTCTATAGCAAATATAATATGGGCTGTTTTTCCCACCTGCGAAGTACACATATTTCGTAATTCTCAACAGCTGCAAAAACTCCTGCTCTGCCTTCTCCCGAGCTTTCCCCTGCACTCCGTAATGACTGAACACTCCAGCAACATAGGAAAAATGATGCAGTTTTTGTGTCTGTATTTTTTGCCATTCGTAGAAGAGCTTTTGTGCACAAAGCACAACAGAGAAAAGCGATGCTCTTTTCGTGTATACATTATGCGGAACCACTTTGCTACTGCTAAATAAGAATATGTGAGACAAATTGTTGCAAAAGTGACGATAACTACAGATTATCAGCAAAGAGAAACCTCCGAGTGGTTCTCCACGGAATTTCACGAGGATGCAAATAAAAAAAAACAAAAAAAAAACCCACTTCGCATCCTGAAGGAACTCAAACCCGCCGTATATGGTGTCCACCGTGCCACTTTCCACCACTCGCACTGGCACCTCTCTCCTCCCTCGCGCCAGCCTTTAACTGGGGGTGCTCTGACCCTTCCACTTCTGCCCTCGTTTTCCCTCCTCTCTCTCTCTCTCCCGGAAGGTTCCACCATCACATGCGGCAGGGTTGACGGCCTAATTGCAGGACCCAAGCTGCACAGCACAGTAGGGTCCGCCCTAATTGCCTCTCTTCTCAGAGACCCACTAAATAATCTGATGTTTCAAAGCCACGATCCACTAATTAAATACGGTGTTTGCAAACAGACAATATTGTTTTTGTGATGCTGCAGGAACTGTAATTAAAATCTCATTAGTAACAGAAACCATGGAGGCTTAATAGCACATGTAGCTACTACTGAATGAACAAGCATTGGCAAAGGCAATAGGTTTCGCCCTTGCACAATCTATTGACTTTTAATATGTTGCACAGCAGCTTGCACTGCTGTGCAACAAGGCTTAAAGAAAAAAAATAAAAGCACTATGATGCGGCCAGCACTGACCCCGTCATAGCACTTTTTCTTTCTACTATAAATCATGTTGCACAGCAGCTGTGCTGCGGTGCATCATGTAAACAAGCATTTGCAATGCAATAGGTCTCGCTTTTGTTAAAGTTAGAGCTGTTAGGATTGGAAATGACAACGTTTTTTTCTTTTGTTTTTTTATTTGTAGTGGAGTTATTATATTTGTATAGCGTTATTGCAATTGGTATAATAATGAAAAGTAAAAAACACTGCCATTTTCAACATAGGCGTTGAGAGCAGTGGCATACAGTGCAGAGACGCAGAGCAGAATAGAGTGTGTAAAGTGCAGTGATGTAGAGTATAGTGGAATAGCATGATTTTGTGAGGATTATATTGGTGTAGAGTGTATTGGTTTTGAATAAAGTGGTATAGTGTACTGGCATAGAGTACAGTGTTGCAGAGCAGTTTTGCGCAGAGTGGAGGGAGTGGTGTAAAGTAAACAGGAGTGGAGTGGGGCAGAGAAAGAGTGCAGTGACACAGAGTGAAATGGAGTATTGTAGAGTGGTGCAGAGTAGAGTGCAGTGGTGTGGAGTGGTACGAATAGAATGGAGAGGGGTAACGTGGAGTATGTTTGGCATGGTAGCGTACTATTACAGTCGAATCGGAGCAGGGTTGGGCTAGTTGTGATGAATACAGGGACAGATGCTAAAGTCACTGCGGTTTTTAAGTACCAATATGGGGAGTTATAGGCTACAAATTAAGGCAGAGAGGGCAAACATAAAAGCAGGTGAATGGCACACAGTAAACTCACCCACACACCTGGGGCAGGGACATCCTAAGGATTTCTGGGCGCCTGGGCCAAACATTTTGTGGGGCCCTGTTAAGAACAACTTTGAATGTATTATCCAATTTCAGCTCTTTCACTGTGTCTTTGGCCAGCTCACTGACAGTTGGTAGGCACACTTCTCTAAATTCTAAATGTGTTTACATGTAACTAATGTTAAGAGATAGTTATGTGTGTTTTCAATACTGTAACACAGCAGCAACTCAATAATATTACTGTAAATGTCTGACAGCGTCACTTTTCGCTTTTGTGAGGTCCTGTTTTGCTAAAAAAATAACTATGGCTATTGCATGAATTATACACAAAACATTGTTCTGAAAAAATGTATGTAATAGACTTACACAGCACCCACAATAGAATAAATAAAAGGAAAACTGCAATTAAAACAATCTGTTCGAGGTCATTAGGGAAAGACTCAATCGAACAGAGCTGGCACTATGAATGTGCCCCTTGTCTCTTTTTCTTCCCCACTCCCGGGTCTCAAGGCCCTCACTCACCTGCACGAACTGCTTTTCTTTAACTATAACTTAGTTAATTTTTTGACAACTGTGTACCATGTACATTTGCACAGAATCACAACTGTAGCTGTTTTGTAGACTACAGCGCAGCATATTGTGGGAGAAACTAGTCACCTGGGGGCTCCCCCAACAGCTACTCAAGGCTAGAATTGCACTATACCTGGGGACGTGGGTCAGAATAAAAACTAGCCAAACTACTGCAACAGCAAAACTGCCAACCATCAACGGTTGTGTTCTCGCCCCTCTTCTTTTCAACCTCTAGCCTTCATATGGTAGATCTGAGCAAAGCTTTGGAAGGCGCCAGCTTAACACCAAGGAAGGGGAAAGTGTGGCTCCAAATCCTCCAGTACGCAGGCAACAGTGTAATAATGGATCATTCTCAAATTTGCTTACAGAGAACCCTCAATGCACACTACAGATACACCGAAACAACAAACTTTTGGTGAACCAGGGAAACACTGAGATAGTCATCTTTAGGAAATATCCACAAAAGAAAACTGTTCAATGGCAACTCTATGACTTGCAAACAAAATCATGCACAAGTTAGAATTACCTAGGTGTCTGGCTCTCTGATGGGGCCAAACCAGGGGCCCATTAAAAAAATCTCAGAATCAAGGGAGCCGGGATCATCAACAGTCTGAAACAACTAAGTCAACAGCTACACAGCCCAACCGCGGAACCCATATTATAAGTCCAGAGAGCCAAACTAGTCCCCTCCCTCAACTACGGTCACTTAGTTTTCCCTGGAGCACTGAACAAATATCTCATACATTTTCAAATCTCTGCTTATAAAAAAAGATTTTAATATCTTCCCCGGAAGGCCAGGAGAGTTACGGTGAGGTTGGAGCTGGGACGCTCTTGCCCGGACCTTATATGCTCAAGGGACCTAATAAAATATTACATCAGTACCTTGCGAGCCCAAACCCCCTCACTCAAAGCATAAATTAAAACCATCTTTGAAGAGGTAGGCTCTCTATGGCAGTAACAGCTGACAGTGGCCACAAGCCCCTCGAAATTCAAGTCTGCAATCTGCATAATCAGGAAATCCCAGTAATAGCTTGAAAAAAAAAAAAACAGTGAACTTACAAGTCAAGAAACTCTCATTCGAAAGACATTGAAAGTCTACACCACAAAACTAACTTCACCATATTGGATGCCACCTATATCCTGGGGAAAGTCCAGCCATACTTTGAGCAAGCATTGACAGCCCAGGCACGAAAGAAAATCACCTACATGAGACTTCTCGCACTGCCCATCGTGGACTTCAATTCATACTGGGCACGGTGGGATGATTCAGCCGCTTGTCTATGCAGTTATGAGCACGAATCCTGGTTTCATCTGCTGTGCTGCTGTCGAAAGATGGCAAGTGAACACTTCAGCTTGCTAACCCCGCTATGCAGGACATGTGGCCTTAGACACTGCAGAGAAGCCTCCGATCTGTGCTTCTCCTCCAAAACACCAACACTGGCCAGGTTTGGGAAATTTACCGAGGTAATTCGGGCTGCCCTGCCAAAAACAATCATATCACCAACATCGACCCGCAAGCCTTAGGCCTAAACAGCAACATTGGAAGGAATTGTAAAGCACTATATCAAGGTTTGTTCAGCATTTAAAGTCAACTTTAAGACGTTTTTTTTTATTTTTTAATGCGTTTTAATAGGATACATTGCCAAACCTCATTTTAGGTGTCTACATCTAATTATTTTAAGTAAATCGATCAGGAATAAATTACCTTCATTTGCAACTACAGCGTTAATATGTGAACACTGCTCTGTGCGCACTGCAAAGAAGCCTAGGATTGGAAGACCATGTATTCTAAACACCTTTCTGTCCTACTGACTGGTACTGTGAGAATCTTGCACTAATTAACCCAAAACTTCAGAGCGCTCAATCGTGGCCTATTATAAACACACTGAAGCAACTCTGTTCTAATTATGCACCGTACAAGATTAATATGCTACACACAAAAACATAACATTCTGAAAATAGCTTACTTAATCTTGCAGTCCCAAGTGTTAAAAATGTGAAATATAAAGAGGAGCTAAATCGTTGACACTGATTACCTTCATGTTTTTTACAATCCTTGCTCTGAATTAGATCAGTACTTTTTATAGTGAAGTTAAGAACTTTAATATAGGGCCCAATATGGCCCGGTTCGAAGGTCTGTTCTTAATTACTTCTGGTTTGTAGACCCGGAGGGACCAATCCCTCTTAAAACGTGGCTCTAACCGGTAACCACTGTGCCTTCCTCTACCACCGTCTCTCTACACCTTACCCGTTCTGGCCCGCCTCTGGTGTCCCTACTCTGGCTCCTCCTCAACATGCAACCTCCCCCTAGACGTATCCCTTAGTGTCCTGCTCCTTCTCTTTGTCCCTCCTTCCTTTCTCTCTTCCCTTGCTTCCCTCTCCCCTCCTCCTTTCCTACGTGGTCTCTTCCCCTTTCCTTGCCCCTTCGTTCTACATCACTCTATCCTTTCTCTGCTTTTAATGCCACCCCCAACTGGTCTCCCTCTTCTTCTCACTCCTACCCCCCCCACACCCTCAACCCTACGACCCTAAGTCTTTATGTGATCCTGTTCATTCTCTTAGTCATCTGGTTCGAGATGGTTTTAGTCAGGGCACAAGTCCTAAACAAGCATTTGAAATGCAATAGGTCTCGCATTTGCGAGGAGTTTGATCTATTGCCATTGTAAATGACAATGCCTTATATTTATGTGTATTGAAAACCTGCAAGCGGTGCGTAAACACACACTTCGTACATTGCAGGTTTTCTTAACACATACATAAAATGCATTGTTATTTACCATGCTATATTGCATAGTAAATGCTTTTCGCAGTGTTTATTCTATAAACAATCCCTTCTGTGCAAGAGCAAAATGACAAAAATGGAAATCGAGCAATAAGTGCAAAAAAGAGAGAGCGAACAAGGAACAAACTAAGACTTGAGGGTTAAGAAAGATCTGAGAGATAATGCGAGAAACAAGGGTTAAGGAGAGAGAGTCAAGATCGAGGAAGAATCAAAAGTGGAAGAGAGAATGAGTGACAAGGTGCGAAAAGCACCAGGCAAAAGAGAAGAAACGAGTGAGCAAAAATTAGTAAACATTGCAGAGAAGCAGAGAAATGGCAAAAAGAAACCACACAGATAACCGGAGCAAAAACGTGGCAAAATAAGGCAAACAGAGGTAAAGCAGGGAAACAACGGCAATACCAAACAACCTGAAGAGAAGAAGGCGAGAGAGAGAGCGCAGGACAAGGGAGAAGCAGCTGGAGCAAGGCAGGAGCCTCACACGCTCTGGAACAGGGTCAGAAAGGTCTTTCTCTGGTCAGAGGACCAGGTACAGATAAAGTCCTAGAAAAGCACCTACAAAATCAAACAGAGAGCAAACTTGGACAATCCGCATTATTCTCTGCCGGACACAGACCCATGACGATTTTTTAGACATTTTATGATTGGCCTATTACTAACATGAAGTAGCCTTCTTTTTTTTTTTTTATTTCCATAAGATTTTATTGAGGTTTTGTCATATACAACAAACAAACAAAAAAATCACAAAACTAAACAAGTGGACATAAAAAACATATAACATGCACTTTTTCTCGCGTGATGCTACCGGGCAAAAGCCTGTAAGATGTACCGCCTGGGATACAGATCGTTCCCTTCTGTTTCTTTATAGGCTGCCCTAAATCCTCTATTCTGGTAAGGGGTCACAGGTAGGAAAGGGGAGAAAGGACCAGAGCGGAGATAAGGGGCCAGAGCGGGGAGTGAAGAGAAAAAACTTGCTTGTGATTGTTCAGACAGGTAGGAGACACGTCGCTGGTCTCGCTTTCTTCATGGAGGTTCATAGGGGTCTAGATACTTGTCCATAGATGCTCACATTCCTCTGTCGGGCTGCCTCCACGGTGAGTCTCGTAGGGACATCGCGTCCGCACCTCTAAGGTATGTCACCCAGTTGAGCCACCCCTTAACCCCTTGCCAGCTCATGACGGAACCACTCCGTCATGAGCCACGGGCGCCGTGTGCTCATGACGGAGTGGTTCCGTCATGCTGCGGCCGGTGCGGCCGCTCCGCCTACGCGGCGTTGATTCCCCGCCTGTGCGGGCGAATAATGCAAGTGGGCGGAGTCGTGACGGAACCACTCCGTCATGAGCACAGCGCGCCCGTGGCTCATGACGGAGTGGTTCCGGCACGAGCATGGCGGCGCCGCGCTCACCCCGAACCCCCCCAGCGCCGCGGCAAAATTCGTGCCGCGGCGAAGGGGTTAAACGATGCCTTGGATGTGTCTTTCCACTTATTTAGGACCATTTTAACACCTGCTGTTAGTAGGAGATCGAGTAGGTCGCATTCTAGTTGTGTGATTGGTTCTGTCCTAATAGGGGCTGTTACCAGGGTGGCAAACTGTTTTAAGGGAACACCCTAACATGTCTTTCAGAAAGGCAAAGATCTTCTCCCAGTAGGTTTTGACTTTAGGACAGTGATAAATGAGGTCAGCCAGATCTCCCCTCACTGTATTACAAATCCAGCATTGGTCATTTGTGTTCAAGCCTATTTTCGCCAGGCGCGCTGGGGTCCAGTGTAGTTTGTGCAGGGTCCAGAATTTTGTCTGAGCTAGTACTGGGGTTATCTTACTATGTGTAGGGGAGGACCATAGTACTTGGGTTTCTTTCTCGTTTAATGAGCCACCGAGCTGTGATTCCCAGTAAATTTGTGTCTTCTCGTTAAGTTTTGAAGTGTTTGGTCGCAGGAGTCTATAAATGTGTGACACCTGGTGACCTATTTTGTTGAGGTTGGACATGTATTGGATGATTGAGGGCTTGGTATTAGTCTGGCTTTGGTCAGGGCTGCTTTGATTTTTAGGAAATTATAAAGCTCAATATCTGACAAGTTGTGTTTGGTTTTAAGCAAGCTGAAAGTGGTGGGGTTCCCTCCCTCCTCGAGCTGAATGGGAAGGGAAATCCCGGTTTTTAACCACGTCTTCATAGAGAGTGTTTTGCCTTTGTATTTTATCTTATTTGTCCATAATGATTCCCATCTCGAATTTATTATTCCAGGTTCCAACTTCTGGTCTACCTTCAGTAGGGCGTTTCTGGTGTTTGAGAGTATAGGGTTTCCTAACGTTTTGTGTTTGCTGGTTGTTAGGAGTGCTAATGGCTCAAGGTTATTCAGTATAGCTCTTTCTACTTTCAGCCAAGCCGGTGTGTACTCCTGGTCTGGTAGAATCCAGTAGCTACCCTGGTTTGCCAAGAAGGCCGTTTGGAAGGTCTTGAAATCTGCCAAGTTTAAGCCCCCCAGACTTTGCCAGTCTTAATTTTTTAACCCCTTCAGCGTGGCGCGGATTACCGCGCTGTACTGAAGGGTTCTTGCGCGGGCAGGGCCGTGACGGAGTGGTTCCGTCATCCGCACAGCGCGACCGACGCGCGTGACGGAACCACTCCGTCACGCGCATCGAAGGGGTTAAGGCTAATCCTTGCTTTTTTATCTCGCCAGATTAAGTTATTTAATATCTTATCTATTTTGCAATGGGAATCGAGAGGGAGGGTTAGAGGGAGCATATTAGTCAGGTAGTTGATCTTTGGGGGTTACCATCATTTTGATTGTTTCAATCGTCCCCCACCACGTAATAAATTTCGGTGACCATCCCTCAAGCAGCTTCGTTATCTTGTCCAACAACATTTTTTCATTGTATTCCAGTGTGTTTTTAAGATCACTGCCAAAGTGGACGCCCAGGTATTTAATGAAACCGGTTTGCCAAGTGAGGCCAGAGTCTCCCAATATTTCTCTAGTGGTATGTAAATTGAGAGGTTTACATTCCGACTTATCCTTTTTAAGTTTATAGCCTGAGTGGGCCGAATATTTATGGAGTCCATGAGGGCCATGATGGAGGCTTTAGGGCTTTCAGTGACAACAAGAATGTCATCCGCATATGCTGCTAGTTTCGTTGTGACCTCATTGATGGCGAACCCCTTTATCTTTTCATTGGTCTCGATGTCTTTAATCAGAGACTCTAGTGCTAGTAAGAATAGTGAGGGGGACGGGGCAACCTTGTCTTGTCCCTCTATGGAGCCTGAAAGGCTCAGATACAGCCCCGTTGACCACTATGCGAGCCGTAGGATTATCGTATAGGGCCATAACTTTCTTTGTGAAGGCGCTACCCAGGGTAAAAGCCCGCATGCACTGTTCTAGGAAATGCCACAATACCCTGTCAAAAGCCTTCTCAGCGTCAAGTGCGATAGCCACTGCCGGCTGGTTTTGCTTGGCCGCTCTGTCGATAATGTGGCATAAAAGTCTGGTGTTGTCGTGCGACATGCGTGTCTTGAGGAAGCCAATTTGTGCGTTGCTTATAAGGTGTGGAAGTATCTTATTAAGCCTCCCGGCCAGGATTTTTGCATATATCTTGCAGTCAACGTTAATTGGGGATATAGTCCTGTAGTTTTGGGGGACTGGGTGTTTATGCCCTCCTTGGGGATAACTATAATATTCACTTCGGACATGGTATGTGAGAATATCCCTGTCCCCTCGCAATGGTTAAAAACTTTTTTCATCGTTGGCTGAAGTAGGGCTATGTAAGTTTTATAGAAGGTGGCTGTGTATCCATCCGGCCCGGGTGCCTTATTAGCTTTGAGAGACTTAACTGCCAACTCAATTTCGGCTGAGCTAATCTCTTTCCCTAAAGTGAGTGCGTCTTCCGGGGTTATTTTTGGGAAGTTTAAACTGTCAAGATAATCGTTGCAGCCTTTTTCGTCCAGTGTTTGGTCTTGATTGTAGAGCTCCTGGTAGAATACACTAAATGTGCGTAGGATTTCTTTATGTTGTGTGTGTGATGTTATGCAAGTCTGTGATTGCGGAGATGGTGTGCTGTCTTTGTTTGTGTTTTAGGTAGGATGCCAGGATCTTCCCAGCTTTGTTGGCCTCGCATAGGTTTATTGCTTTGAATTTGTTTATCCACAGACCAGCTCTCTCACTCAGAATTCTGTTGAATTCATATTTCTTTTTTGTGAGTTCTGTAAGGACCCCTACGTTCTTTGAGTCTGAGATATGTGTTGCCTCTAGTCTTTGGATATCTAATTCTAGTTGGTCCAACTTAGCCTTGGCGGCCTTGTTCATCTTGCCTTTAATGTCCATAATTGTCCGCCTAACTGTGGCTTTCAAGGCGTCCCACATGTTTTTTGGGTCTGTGTCTGAAGTGTAATTAAAGTTAATGTAGTCTTTTATGGCCTTCTCTATTTTGGTTCTGTTTTGCTCTGTTAATACATAACTGTTGAATCTCCATCTACAAGGGTGATCCTCATTATGGCGACCACTTTGTAAGAGGCTGATACAGGAATGGTCTGATATAGTTCTCGTGGCTATGTCAGTGTTCTCTATTGAGTGGGTGTGTGAGTCTGAGATCAGTAAGTAGTCGATTCTGCTGTATGAGTTGTGTGGGTTTGAGTAAAAGGTGTTGTCTCTCGTGTCCGGGTGCTGAAGTCTCCAGGTGTCTTTCAGGTTGAATCTGCTACATACATTTTGGAGTACTTTGTGCCCGCCCCCCCGAGGGTAGTGTGTGGCATTGTGATTGTCTGTCTATAGTGTAGTCTAGTGCCATGTTGAAATCACCTGCCAGCACTGTTAGGTAATTTTGTGGAAGTGCCTCTATCCTGCCCGAGATGCTGTCCCAAAAGGCGGAGTCATCTGTGTTAGGTCCGTATAGGTTAAGTACATGAATGTTTTTGTCCCCCCTTTTCAGCTGTGTTAAAAGGATTCTCCCTTCTAAGTCGCATTGATGATCTTCTATAGTTATCTTGAAGTTCCTATTTATCAAGGTGATCACTCCTCGTTTTTTCCCCTACAGCCGGAGAGCAAGCCATCTGGCCACCCCATCTTGCCCTAATCCGTTCTGCATCGTCTCGGGATAACCTAGTCTCCTGAAGGAGAAAGATGTCCGCTTTAGTTTTAGCTAAGTAGTCAAGTATTTTTTTCCTCTTAACTGGGTGATTGAGGCCTTTAACATTGAAGGAGATTATCCTTAGGTTGGACGATAATTAATTTTTAGGGTTAGAAGTCATTGTGCGAAGCTAGGAGACTGTTGATTAATCAAGACCATGTTCGTTCTCCGTGTGTTAATACACATGCTCTTTCTGGGACTTCGTGAGCATTTTCCCTGTCTCAGACCTCTTTGTGTGCCTTCCCCCGCTCTCACCCGTGACCTGGTTTCAATCTCCACAATGCGAGCAGTAGTGTAGGTGGAAAGTTTAAAAGACAAAGGGGTACAGAGGGTAGAAGCTAAGGATGTGTACCTGACAAACAATACTAACATAACATACAAAAGACTAAACCCCACCCCCCACAAAGACCCCCCCCCCCCGCATCCTACATCTAGAATTCTGGACGTGCGACAGCAAAGATCCAGCTCCGTTTTCACCTGGGTTGAAATATGGAAAAACGTGTACACATGCATCTGTGGCATTAATCGTCCTAGTGTCAAAAGTTATCTGCAACCTATTTAGCATGCTGCTCTATACAATGACATGATCTTAGAAAGGATATTAATGATTAGGTTGTTCGCTTATAGCTTAACAGAATGATTGTCTCTGCAAAGCTTTGCTCGAAGGTGTATTTTATAGTGTTCCGAAAGAGCCCAAGGCGGGGTGTCCGTTTTATGATCCACGTTCATGGCCTTCCCAGAGTTTGATTCGGCCGTCCGGCCCTTGATGTAGCAAAGTGTACGGAAGTAGCGACCTGACTGAGGTAGATAGTGAGGTGAGGTAGATGTTTGTTTGCATAGTAGTGGAGGAAGACTACAGTGCCAGAGGTTATGAGATATACCCTTACACTTTTCCCCCCCAGTTCTGGCGAGGCTCTTCTCTTGTTCGCGTTTGCTTGGGAGAAAACCATTTCTTGTGGAGTCGGGCCTTGTAAGTAGTTGGACAGGTCATTGGGGTCTTCGAAGATGTGCATTCTGCCTTTGTCTGATTTTGAATTTCATAGGGCCTATAAATGAGAATAGGATGTTTCCCTTCCTCAGCCTGTCTCTTTGGGCCAGAAACTGTTTCCTTATGTCCACTGTGTGTTTAGAGTAGTCTTGGGTGAGAATGATTTTTTGACCGTTCCACAGCAGATTGTTTTTTCCTGGCCACTGCGAATATGGCTTCGGTATACTGTAATCTCAGAGGCTTGCATATTATGGGGTGCGGTGTAGCCATATTTGCTGATCTGTAGACTGGGACTCTGTAGGCCTTGTCTAGCTCCAGAGGCTGATCAAACTTTAAGTTAGTGAGTTTAGGGATCATGTCCTGTATGAAAGCCATGCATGATCCCTTTTTCTCCTCTTCTCCTTCGGCGACCCCTAGTATTCTGATGTTCCCTCTTCTGTTGCGGTCGTCTAGCTCTGCTGTTTGTCTTAGGAGTATTGCTGTTGTTTTGGAGAGTTCTTGTAAAGCCTTGTTGGCCTTTTGCTCGTTATCTTCCACATCACTCACCCTCTATTCTACTTCTGTTAGTCTATTATTTGCTGCATGTATGCCCGCTCTGACTGCAGCCAATTCCAGCTGGATAGCGTCCGTGGTTTGCTTGGTCGATTTAGCTAGATCATGTACTTCTGCCAGTTTTTTTAAATCATGTCCAGCGTGCTGTTGATGTCCGGTCTTTGTTTGATAGGGGATTCCAGAGTGTCACTCTTATTCTTTTTGGATTGCTGCGTAAGCTTCCCATCGTTGCCAGCCATAGCTGCCAGTCCTCTCTTCTCCTGCTGTAGGCTGAGCCTTCCTCTGACCTTCTGCTCTATGGTTGAAACTCTTGTGGAACTCCTTTGTTGGCGCTAAAAAAATTGTCTTCAAATTCCTCAGTTAAAACGGCACAGCTTTACAAATCCTCAGCGCCGGTGTTGGGCTTGGCGTTCTTGCTGTCTGTGTTTCTATCAAAGGGGTTCTGGACCACTCTGTGCACTGTAAGGCGAATTTGGGCCAGCTGGCCTGCGCAAGTAAGTTGGTTGCTGCTCTTCTTTAGGCCACCTTGATCTATATGGTGTAATATTGAGCTTGTATGGTGCTAGTTACTCCACGTTATGTATCCCCCTGAGTTTGTCGCGCTCACCTCATGATCACCATGAACATAGGCTATCAGGCTCAATGTGATTTATGGTTTGTTTTTTTTGTATGGGTGCTATGGGGTTTGTCCTTAGCTTGCTGGTTTCCCAATACTCATCATGCAGCAGTTTTGTTATTATTGTCGGAGTCTGTATGGTTGGCGTTTGCTGTTACTGACTGTCTTACGTTCGCTCCGGTTCCCCCTTGCGCAAGGCTCCTCCCGCACTTTGTTCTATTCTGGGCTATGTTGTGTTGTCTCTCCAAAGACCAGAATGGTTATCTGGCGTAATCAAGATGGCGGCGCAAACAGTACTAGGCAGCGGCTATAGGGTACGCTTTTGCTTTTCTTCTGCTGTTATGTTGTGTTTCCGAATCTCCCCCTTGCGCGAGGCTCCACATACACTTTGTTTTCCTTGGGCAAGTTGTGATGGCCCTCCGCTGTCCGTTCTCATAAGCCGTAATACGCCGCAACTCCTCCCGCCATGCTGAACGTGCACTGGCCAGAGGCTTGTGTACTCCAATTGTTTGACTGGCAAAAAATAGGGTTGTGGTGCAACCAGTACTGGGCGGCTAGAGGGTGCTTGCGTATTAACCGAGCTGCCCCGTTCGCTTTGAGCAGGTCCTTGATCGTTGCACCTTCTATTTGCCGAGTTGTTTGTTGTCTATTGCAAGATGGCGGCCCCCATCCACCAGTATCAGTTTCGGTTTCTCTCTGGGTGGATTATCAAAACTTCTACCCCCCCCCCCCCAGGCCTCTTACAGCCTGCTACATCATCTCCGTGATATTACACAGAAGGCCCCCAGCACTCACCTTAGGTGAGGATAGGTGAGTTCGTTGCTGGACCCTCCGCAAGCATGGAAGACTTTGGGTATCGGCCGCGGGGTGTTTCAGTTAGCGAGCACCATCTTGGATCCCCTTTCTCTCTCGTACACGGGGTTTCTTTCTTCCGTGATTTTCCTTCTCCTTGTTGGCGGTCCTGTTTTAAGCGGATCAACTTTCCCCCTGATCGTTCCGACGTCCTACGGTGCCTCCGCTTGATCTTATTTATCAGCACATGTGCGTTCTTTTATATTGCTCGCTGCCAGGTTCAACGGAGCGTTGTAATCAGGTGCCTGCACCCATTGCCGTCCAAGCCACGCCCCCATGAAGTAGCCTTTTAAGAGCATCAGCTTCACATGTTTTTTCATTCCATTCAGATGGGACTCAACGGGAAAAGAGAATTGTGGCTCAGAAAGGCCTAGTCTCACAGCTGTGAAGCAGCCTATCTTGTCCTAATCAAAATGCTTAGATTACACATCAAAGTCAGCATTAGCTTTACTACAGTATTAAGCAGCACACAACAAAAGGGATTACAGTATTTTACAAAAGCTGCTATCAGCAGGTATAAAATATAAAACCTAACTTATACATGCACTTAAGGCAAAGTTCCGAGGATGTCCCTTTGCTCTTGCACATATAGCCCAGAACAAAACAATGTATCGATGTTAAATTAATGAACGTGATTTGCAATTTAATTACAGAAGCTGATCTGCTCTGGGGAACTAACATTTTTTTCACATTAGTAACATCGACTCAAGTTAACAGTAATTACAGTGATATTTTCTTATGTAATGCCTGTACAACAAGCCTTAACAAATAGGCTGTTTTGGACAGTTGGTTCCTACAATAGCTCTCTGAAAACCTAAGTGACCTATTGCTGTCCCAACAGCAGCAATGTCACTGTGGCCTAACAGCAAGAGCGATCGGCCTCGATGGGGAACCGGCTTCGAGTCTCGGAAGGGGCGCTCAACACCCTGTGATTCTGGGCAAATCACTTCATCCTCATCACATCTCTGGTCAATGAATGTGTCTGTAACGCAACTGGTGCTCATGTAAAGCGCTCTGATGCCTTCGAGTCGAGTTCCGCTATATAAATTGTTTTTAAAAACAACGCACCTGTACTTGACGCGGTTAATTAGTAAGTCTTGTTAACGGCGCTCGGTGCAACAGTTTCTCCACTTGATTGATAGGTTTCAAATAAATCAGTTTTCAATTTTTAACACCGTGGCAGCTCACTCTCCCACCGGTGGACACCAGGACATAGACACCCTTACTTTGTGCATAGGTCTTTTCTTTATTTCTTCACAGTCTGCCACAATGCGTTTCAGCCAAGCCTGGCCTTGATCACATGGCGATATATATATATCACACAAACACATACACACACACACAGGCGCTTAACTGTTGCCCTTCACTTGTAGCCCCACCAGTTTTACTAGGGTTTCATGGTGTGCCTTCACCAAAATTCCCTTCTAGAGACACGTCAGTCCACAGCCAGTTCTCTACACCCTTCTATTCGTGAGCTCTTACCACTGGGATGAACGCGGAGGAGTAGATATTGCCAACACGTAGTATCAAAAAGCTTAACAGATTGTGATCCTAGCCTCAGAAGTTATGCTGCGTCAGAGCACAAGCATTAACATTTGTAGTGTTCCTGCCAGAATATGTCACTAGCAATATCCTTTAATGCCTGGTTGTACGCTCTGAGAATTGTACGGGCTGTATACCTGTTAATCTTTACCTCTTTTCATAGCATTGGTGCAACATGAACCCTGCCATACACCAGACCGTCTTAGAAGTTTTACTTGCTATTTTTTCAAATAAGTGCCTATGAGGGCAGTGATGGATATGTGGTTTCAGTGGTTACCCGTGTGCGGACTTAAAGTGGAGAGCCAGACGTAGGTACATTGGTCTCCTCCCCGCACATTTAGCTTGTAAGTCTGAAAGAGGACAATCATATCTGCTCAGGTACTGCTTCTGCCCGCCGGCTGTACTCGAGGGTGCATTCGGATACTGAGGCATGTGGGCAATAGAAGGTGATCCCAAGGAGAGTGGTAGAGCAGCCCAGATCTAGGTCCCGTATTTACGTATGTGCTCAATACGATCAATACATAAATAACTCTCTCTCTCAAACATTTGGCATGTTTTTGGGCAATGCTACTCGGCAACAATGTGGAACCCACTGAGCTATATGACGGAGCATGTAACCAACAAGGTGCCATATTGTTACCCTTCCATCCATCTTACTGACGGTAAACAGGAGTTCTAGGATTTTGTACTCCACCTCCACAAAGCCAGCATCTTCCTACACCCCCACCCCCTTCACCCCCATCCCGCACCCACTTATCGAGCCAGCTCTTGTCATCTCGCCTCCTCCCCGCCCCTCTCTCCCACACTCTGCGTTTTCATGCTCACGTTGCTGTTTTCTCTCTGGCAGGGGGTCTCAGAGCCGCGTCTGAAGCGGAGGACGGAGGGAGTCTGCTGTGGAGTGCACGGTACACCGTTCCCACCGCCGAGAACGGAGAGCAAAGGAAGGGGTTGGCAGAGCTTGATTCACAGCGCCTTGAAACAAGGTGCAAGAAAAACAGCCCTTTTGAAGGATACAACTTCTGCGAGGCTGACTGACTCACTCCTGTTCTCCAGCAAGGTAAAAAAAATACATGCTCCGTTCTTGTTTGAATAAAAAAAAAAAAGTGTTATTAATGTTTTGACCAGAAAGAGCAGAGACAGGGATGGCGAGGTGCTCGTGCCGCATGTCAGCTACAGGTTCCAAATCCCAGCATGCAAAATTCCACGTTCTATCCTTTTAAAACTGATAAAATCTGTGCGTTTTAGTTGGTTACGTGTCGGTTATTGTTTGGTGGCATGCAAACGGAAATTAGGGGATTGCTTCCAAGATCTCTCTGCAACCTACAGGTCGCAGGCTTTAAATCCAGCCTGCCTAGCCTTTCATCAGTCTAATGTTGAGAAACGGAGTACCGTATATCGGGTATTAGTAGCGCCTCACACTTACAGTGCCAAATGAAAACCAATCTCGTGGTGCAAGTGCCATGTGAAAACAAGTTTTTACGTTACAAAAACCAGTGTGTTGTTCGTTGTAACTTAGCTGAAGACACACCTCTTGAAAACCAGCTGATCGCAGCAAAAACACCGAAGTGGATGCCTGCGTGTGCCCCGGGGGGACTGACAGGAAAAAAAAGGAAACAAGCATTTACAATGCAATGGTCTCGGCAATATTATAGGTAGAGCTATTGGTATTGCTCATTTTTTTTTATCATTTTTGTATCCCTAAATAAATGGCATTGTCATTTCTATTGGCATTAGCTTTTTTTTGCATATGTGATACCTATTGCATTAGCAGAGAGAGAGTGAGGTAGTGAGATAGAGAGAGAGAGTGAGGTATTGAAATAGAGAGTGAGGTAGTGAGAGAGAGTGAGGTAGATAGTGAGGTAGTGAGATAGAGAGTGAGGTAGATAGAGAGTGAGGTAGTGAAAGAGTGAGGTAGTGAGGGAGAGGGATGTTGTGAGGTAGTGATATATAAGCATAGAGTGATGTTGTGATGTAGTGAGATAGAGAGAGGTAGTGAAAGAGAGAGTGAAAGTGAGTTAGTGAGATAGAGAGTGATTGAGGTAGTGAGTGAGAGAGTGAAGTTGTGAGCTAGAGAGTGAGGTGGTGATGTTTTGAGAGAGAGAAGTTGTGAGATAGGGAGGTAGTGAGATAGAGTGGAGTAGAGAGAGTTATATAGTGAGAGAGAGTGAGGTAGTGAATCAGTGTGATGGCGAATTAGAATTTTCGAAAACATTATGAAATCTGAAATATAATATGACGTGTGCCCACAAACTTTTTAAATTCGATTACGCTGACGGTGGGCTTCCGAATAGTAAATTGCTAGGATATTGGGGACTGCTTGGGTGCCAAGGAATGTTTCTGCTGTTTTTTGGGGCGGGGTGAGTATTGGGGCTATATTCACTAACTCAGATTTATTATGAAGGCAGTAAATACACCCGGCTGTGAATATTAACCATTGATGGGGTGGCAGGCTGAAATTGATGTTGTCGGGGTGTGATTTATATTTGCATAATGGCATGTTCACATTGTGCATGGTGTTACTGTGCTGCTTCCCATCCCCAGAAACGCACACACCTGCAGTGGCGTGATGCAGGGTCCTTGCCTAGTTCCAACCAAGGCTTCAGGAGTGGATGGGAGGGTGGCCTCACACAAGGGAGGCGCAGGCTCGCCTGGGAGAGAGGGGTTAATGCCCCGCCCGTGCCTTCAGTGCGACGCTGTGCTGACGGCGCAGGCTCTGAAGTCCAGGGCGCTCCCAGCTGTAAAAGGGAGTCTGCAGGTGGGGCGCAGAGCTGAGGGCGCTCCTGGAGCAGAGAGCCAGTTCTGTAGTGGCCTTCCGTGGGGCTGTGGTGTGCCCCCATCCCTCGATCTGACCGGTTCCTTGTTTGTGCGAAGGCACCTTCGGGCCGTGTCCCTGCACTGCATGCGGTGTGAGTGCACAGCTGTACATGAACCTCCAGTGTAGAGGAAGGGGGTTCTTTCCACCCAGACCTACGGCTCTAACAGCCCCCACCAATAAACACTCAATACGTGGCTGTGTTCGATGATAGTAATTGTTTGTAGACTGGCAAGCTGCGGACCGACCTCTCACCCCAAAAAGATACGCACAACCCCAATAATCATTTTTGGGGAAAGTATGGGTCATAGTCATTTACAGTAACATTTGTCAACTTTCAAAGCCACTATATGGGACACAACCGGGAGCACACGGGGCTCACGGTTGTGCACGATCCCAGAGCTGTTTGCTGCTGGTGCCGCGGCGCGGACGGCACTGGAAGATAGCGGCCGGGCTGAGGGTGGAGCGCAGCCACCTGGATCCTCGGGAGGAGGCTGTCGGTCTGTGATGCGCACAGGGCAGCCGGGCATGGGGCAGGCTGCACCTGGGAGCTGTGCACAGGATTCCCGAGGCCGGCGCCGCCTGCAACGCCCTCGGAGCTTCGCGTGATTGCTTAAAAAATGGCGGATGGAAGCTTCGAAACTTTTTCGGATTCGAGGGAGTGTTCCTGCTGTTCGAAAAAGGGTGTGGCTAAAAAGTGGAAAGAACAGCATGGAACACGCCCCCGAATCTGAAAAAGACGGAACCTATTTGGAGGGACGGCTCTCTCCTGCAATGGCTGGCCTCCGTTTAGGAAGCCAGCCAATGGAGGAGAGGCAAAAAGAGAGGCGGGCTAAATAGCCACTCTCAGAAACATTCAATCTCCGGACTTCCGGTTCTGCCTTCGGCAGACCGGATGGTCCCTCGACCTAAAAATGAAAAAAAAATCCAAATTGGTATAACATACATTATATTTGTGAACAGTGTGGCAAATTCAACAAATGCATATGCCAGGGTCAGTTCACCCAAACTGATTTAAGTGTTCCTGAGCGTCTGCATGATGCTGGTGTCTCATCTTTCGCACAAGGGACAGGATTCCTCTCCATTCATAACAAGTTGTGCAGCCTGCAATAGATTCACTCACAGCTTTGATAGAACTGGCTCTGGTCTAATACCACTGAGGTAGTTGAGCCTGTGGATGAGTGTTCTCAAGTAAATTTAAGAAACTTAGAATCTGGGGTCAGTTTTTCATTATTCGCCGTAGTCCTTTCCCGATGCTGCAAAAGTGCTCCATTTTCCAAAGTCTTTTGCCTTCATTTTATTAGGGACTTTTGCCGAAGTGTACACCACACCCAGAGTGGGGAAGGTGTCTTATTTTTTTTTTTTTTTAGACTAGGTGGGATGCTTGCTCTTCTGCCACTGTAAAATGCTGACTCTGCAAATATAGGAGTCAATAACAAAGGTTTTCCAAACATTTCCCATTTTCACATGTTTTAAGCATATAGGATTTTAATTTATGGTTTGCGACAGTGAGAGGTATGCATGTTTGTGTTATTTTAGCAACTTGTGATGTCATTGGATTTATGTGAGTTCCTACTCTGTGCATATGATGTGGCATGTGTGCGTGATGGTCTGTGTGTGTATGTGAGGGTGCATCTTTATGTGATTATGTATGATGTAGGGTGACTAACCATCCATACATTTCACAGTCCGCCCGTAATTTGGACCTCACGGCCGTTGTCCGTGAGGATTCCTTTTACAGACGCCTTTTGTCCGTAATTTTGGGCATTGCAGGGAACAGCACTGTTCCCTGCATGAAGCCTCAACTCCCTGATGGGGCCGCCTTGCACTCCTCCTCGGAGCACAAGAGCAGCCCCACCTGCCCATTGTCATTCTGTATGCTGGATGATTGCCACATACAGAACGACAATGGTCCAGTCTAGGCTGGTAAAGCATGTGGTGAGCCTCCCCAGGCTCTGTCTAGGGCAGGGCTTTCTGTCAGACAGAAGAAATGTGCAAAAACCCCAATGTTGCTACATGAGAATCCAGCTCAACAAAAGGAGCTGGTGAAAGAAGTTAATAAAAAAAAGAAGGGGCTAGAGTTCGTTCACTGTCTCGTCATTTTAGAACTGATGCATTTTCAATATTAGATTCAAGGAAGCCATGATTGCTATTTTTTTATTTTATGCAACAAGCAACCATTGACAAAGCCAATAGTTCTGGCTTGTTGCAGGTGTAACATTACTTGTTGTTATATATCTGGATACAATGACAGAAGGGGCAAAATACCAGTCAGGCAGCACACTATACTAAGCACAGATTTTTAGATTACGTGTTTGAAGCCACGCCCTTAATTACATCGAACACTCCCTCTGGCGAGACCCCCTGGTATTTTCATCCCACTTAAAGCCCTGGAAACAACACCATGTCAAAGTCACCTCAGGGCCTGGCACTTTGCATCATACATGACCCATGAATTTCATGTTTTCAGATTCCCTATGTGCCGGGGCATAAGGTACCCTACCCCCACCCATTGCCTTAGGAACTACAGTTAGGGTGAAATTCTTGGTGGGTCTCTTCTGTCTGCAATTCTGCAGACGAAGGCTCAGCTCATAATTAATATGAAAAGGTGGGCGAGTGAGTAAATGAAGGGATGGTGGATGGCTGGATAGATTAGTGAAAGGGTGAATGGATGAATGAAAGGGTGAATGGATGGATAATGAGAGAAAGGATGTATGGATGTGTGAGTGGAAGGATGGATGAGAAAAACTGTAAAAAGATGTATGTATGGGTGGAAGGGTAGATCGATGGGTAAAAGGGTGGATGGAAGAGTGAAAGGATGGATGGATGAGTGAATGGGTGGGTGATGGGTGAGTTAATGGGTGGATGGATGAGTGAAATGATGGATGGATGGATAAATTGATAAGTAAAAGGGTGAATGGCTGGGCAGATGAGTGAGCGGGTGGATGTAAGGATGGATGAGGGAGTGAAAGGGAGGGTAGATGGACAAATGGATGGATAGATGAGTGAAGGAGTGAAAGGGTGGATGGATGACTGATAGGGTCAATGGATGGATTCATGAGTGAATGAGTAGATGGATGGGTGGAAGGAAGGATGGCTAAGTGAAAGGGTCGATGGAGACAGAAAGGGAGGATGGATTGATGACTGAAAGGGAGAATGGGTGGAAGGATGAGTGACTGGGTGGATGGATGAGTGAGTGAAAGGATGGCTGGATGGGTGAAAGTATAAAAGGCTGGATGGATGAGTGAATGGATGGGTGGAAGAGTGGATGGATGAGTGTACTAATGGATAGGGTGAAAGGATGGATGGATGGATAATGGATGGATGAGTGAAAAGGTGGGTAGAGGGATGGATGAGTGAAATGATGGATAAAAGGATACATGATGGATAGGTTTGCAAATGATTAAATATGTTTGGATATGGATGGGTTTAATTATATTCCATTGCGCGACCTCCTTTGATGTGTCTGTAAAACGTACCTTTTGTCCCGAAGTTTTGTCCTGAATTTTGACCGCCTGTCCTGAATTATTGTCCTGAATTTTGACCCTTTGTCCTGAATTTTTACACTCACCGTCCTGAATTTGCACCCATGTTAGTTGGTCACCCTAGCTATAACCTGCTCCAAGACATCGGTTAGAATCATTCCGTGAAAAATAGTGGTTTTTTAGGTCTCGCCTGAGACAGCGCTTTAGCGCTGCTCTGGCGAGACTTATAGTAAGTGAGTTTTGGAAGTGCAAACAGTGGCTTTTCAGGCCTCCAAATACAGTGCATGTGTGCCGTCCGGGCGCGCGCACCATTTGGAGGCCTGAAAGCACTCGTTTGCTTTCACTTTCGCGGCCCATTTGATGTCCTCAGTGAGCCGCACGGCCACTGAGGACATCAAAGTGCACACCATTTGCCACCCCCTTCCTGCTTGTTTATGTAGCCTTGCTTCTGCGAAGACGGGTATTGATCCTCTTGCGTGCTTTCGAGAGTTTCCGCGTGTAGGTATATGCTTGTGTGATGGTGTGACTGTGTGTGCGCGCGCCTGTGATTTGCCTGGTTGCCTTATCATAAACACGGACCGCACACAGAGCCCCGCGCGCCGCTCCCACACTGACATTGCACTCCAAGATTTATGGCTTATCTAAAGTTACAATAAACACAGACCTACGTTTCTGATTCCCTGCCGTCCTCTGTCATGCAAACGATAACACGAAAAACGTTACTCAGCCAAACATGTAAGCCACACTGCTATGCACACAACTTCCCCACAAAAGAGTTGTGAATCGATTAATGCAAGCTGGAAGAGGGCAGTTTTATACTGAAGTCGCCCAGAAGCCGAAACCGCAAGAACCCACATTTAATGGAATAAAAAAAATAAATAAATTCCTTAGTGGAAACCGCACAACTCAAGGACATGTGTGAAACTCACACTTTGAAAAAAGGTGCCGCTTTTGCTACTCATGTTTTAAGGCATCCGACTACCAGTCTCTCTCTTCCAGTCTCGGACCACGGCAATGCCAGAAACGGGTAGGTCACTAGGCAAAAGGGCGAGTTTCTCGACAGGCCCGTACCTTTGAGAGGTTGATGGGGTGGACGGAGTCAGTCATGCCAGGCACATGAGATGGGAAGGAATCTGCCAGCACTGGTCGAGGCCTGGCGGTCTGACATCAAAGCGCTCCCCATGCAGTAGCTACTTCTAAAACAGCAGGACAGCAGATTTTAAATGCATCGGTGGGATACAAGCCAGCTCTTCCACTCCCCTACAACCACAAATCCGATGATTCCCCATGTCACGAGTGAGTAGTTTATACAGGCCCAGGTGTTTCGTTCGATTCTGGTACCTGGAGAATGACTTATTTTTTTACACTTACCCCTCTGTTGTAGACAGCCATTGGCTATACCGCATTAAATACAATTATGAGCAAGATGGTTCTTCGCCTTCACACGTGGCAAAAGAAGCATAGTACGCTCAGAAATACGTAAAAATAAATAAGTAAACAATAAAAAGTACCGACATCCAAACAGGGTTTTCTCCCAGTAATGCCGAAAGCGAAAGAGGATAGCGCTGGAGCTTGTCTTTATGGGGCCATGTGTTTCAAACACATGGCCCCATAAAGATAAGAAACCTTTTGCGACGCACGGAAAACAGGCGAGCCCGTCCAAGTGGGCCGTCTGAAAAAGCCCGAAGTACACGACATAACAAGCATTTGCAATGCAATAGGTCCCGCATTTGCTAGAGTTTGAGCTATTGGCATTATAAATGACAATGCCTTTTATTAACGTGTTTTGAAAACCTGCAAGCGTAGCGTAAGCACACACTTTGTACTTCTAGTCATTGTTTAGGAGAAGCAAGGGTGGCAGTAACTGCGCCTCTTTTACTGCCAGCCTTGCTTCTCGTAAGCAAGGACTATAAGCCCAAAGTGCGCGTTAACGCACCGCTTGCAGGTTTTCAAAACAAATAAAAGGCATTGTCATTTACAATGCTAATAGCTCAAACTCTTGAAAATGCGAGACCTTTTGCAAGAGTCATGAAGTTACGTTGTGCGATATTGGTGCAGTGATGCCCTGATTATTTTGCCTCTCAGCGCTTGGATATGAAGCTTGACTGTGGTTGTTTTGTTTTTTCTTTGAGGCGAAGGCTCCATGGTTTGATGATGATCACGACAATTCCGTCTGTGCTACCGTCTCCTGGGAGATGTCACCCGTAGCCCGTGCTGTACCATTCCCCCGCTAACACCTCCCATGACAAGGGAACAACAGAGACAAACTACACACTTAAATGCTGCCATACTGACCTTCCTCCACTACCACCTCCCAGGGCACGCCACTCTTAGCCCATGCTGTACTCTTCTCTGCTACCAACTACCGGGCGCGCCACTCTTGTTGCCTCCCATGATTACACAGTGTTTAATACTGACCAGCTTGTTTTTTATTTGTCATAGCATCGAGGCTGTATTAAAATTAGTAATAAACGTTCCTATACAGCCCAAACGTGACAGATTGAAGAACGTGTTGTGTCTCCTGTTTGTGTTTTAATGAAGACAGCGCACAAAGCGGAGAGGTTTTGAATGCCAATGTCCTGCCTGACCTGTGAATTTAAAGACGTGGGTTCTAATCCAGACTTTGACAACGGACCGACCCATGACGTTTCTGGACGAGTCATGTAATTTACCAATTCGTCATCCCCAAGTACAAGAATGGACCCGTATTGAAATGTTAATTAGCGGTTTTAATAATTACAAACATTGTTCTCCCTGTTTAGTATGTTTTGCTTTGATCTGCTTCAATGTATGATACACAAAGTTTTGACTGTTTTTTAAAAGTGCTTTAGCACATACCTGAGGTCTACACGGCGCTATATCAAAACAAAAAAGCATTTGCAATGCAATAGGTCTCGCATTTATACGAGTTTGAGCTATTGGCATTGTAAATGACAGTGCCTTTTATTTATGTTTAAAAAAACCAAACTTAAATAAAAAGCATTGTCATTTACAATGCCAATAGCTCAAACTCGTATAAATGCGAGACCTATTGCATTGCAAATGCTTGTTTAACTAGGGCTTATTGTTGCTGCACATTGAAGAGTTTCCCTTTGTTCATCTGAGGCCCAACACTGGCCCCAAGTGACGGGTTATGTTTTTGTCTTTGGCTTTAAAATCAATTTCTGTTTCTGTTTCCCTGCTAGACATCAGGTGGAAAACGTTATCATGGCGTACGGCACTCATAGGCCCTGTGGTGACGATTATGTGTCAAGAAAAGGAAAATCGTTAGGCGCAACAGGGCACATTTTGTGATAGTATTAATGACTTTATTATTTCGCCATTTTTAAACTTGTGAGCACTGTTTAAGCATTGGTTTCACCCCTTTAGTACTAGTATAACCCCTAAATATACCAACAAGCATCAGAAAGGTGGACAGTTAACCTTTGCAAATTCGTTTTTGTGGAAATCTACAGATTTTGCCATAGGTGATGAATTACATGGCTTTATCAGGCCGATCCATAATTATGCGAGAAACACAGCTGCTTTAAAGTTGCATAATTCCAGTGCCTCTGACCTATGCAGAGGAAACGCATTTCTCCTGGTTTTACAGTTTAAACTACATGCCATCGGATAAAACATTCAAGGGCAGTGTAGCTCAAACAGAAACAGGGAAGTGAACGCTCATTGGTCGATGGCAGATGAGGTTCAACTTCACGAACCAGTGCCTTTTCCGCCTAGATGCAAACTGCAGGTGATTGATTTAAAAAAAACTGTCCTTAGACATCTACCCCTACTACGCCATACCACTTTCAAAGTTTGCCAGCCGCCACTGGAAGATAGACCAGGGACAGTGGGCGAAGACAGCGAGATTCCATGACACACAGCCAGGTTCCCGGCTCACTTTCCAAAACATGCTTTTTTTAAGTGCGGATTAACGTCCTAGGGCCCTGCTGATAACATCAGTTACAGAAGGTTCACAAAAACCTCGGAGCGTCTCCAAGACAATGGCTTCATTCCTCTGTCACAAGCAAAGAGAGCAGCCTTTAAGGCGCTGCGAACCGGGAAAGTGCGTGATCCTCGCAGGGGCTAATCTCGTCCTAATTGTGCAAGAGACCCCAATAAATGTGCGCGCCAGAGCCCACGAGACCCTGGGGAGGATCGTGGTGGATGGAAGCTTCGAAACTCGTCCTAGGGCCCTGCTGATAACATCAGTTACAGAAGGTTCACAAAAACCTCAGAGCGTCTCCAAGACAATGGCTTCATTCCTCTGTCACAAGCAAAGAGAGCAGCCTTTAAGGCGCTGCGAACCGGGAAAGTGCGTTATCCTCGCAGGGGCTAATCTCGTCCTAATTGTGCAAGAGACCCCAATAAATGTGCGCGCCAGAGCCCACGAGACCCTGGGGAGGATCATGGTGGATGGAAGCTTCGAAACTCGTCCTAGGGCCCTGCTGATAACATCAGTTACAGAAGGTTCACAAAAACCTCGGAACGTCTCCAAGACAATGGCTTCATTCCTCTGTCACAAGCAAAGAGAGCAGCCTTTAAGGCGCTGTGAACCGGGAAAGTGTGTGATCCTTACGAAGTTCGTAATTCGAGCCATTAGGGTCCATCGGATGGCTCGCACAATATGGAAAACGCACAAAGGAGGAAAAACAAGCACAGCGTGAAAACCCGGTGTGCAGGGCAGCGAGGAGGACGCAGGCGGGCAGCGCGTGAGAGCAACAGCAAGAAGATCCTCACGGCCAGACGATAGATAAAAAATGGCGGATGGGCGATCCCAAACTTTTTCGGATTCGGGGGCGTGTTCCTGCTGTTCGAAAAAGGGCGTGGCTAAAAAGTGGAAAGAACAGCACGGAACACGCCCCCGAATCTGAAAAAGACGGAGCCTATTTGGAAGGACGGCTCTCTCCTCCAATGGCTGGCCTCCGTTTAGGAAGCCAGCCAATGGAGGAGAAGCAAAAAGAGAGGCGGGCTAAATAGCCACTCTAGGAAACTTTAAATCTCCGACTTCCGTTTCTGCCTTCGGCAGACCGGATAGTCCTCGACCTAAAAAACGAAGAACACGCGAAGCGGCATTTTCGTTGCTATAGCAACAAAATGGCGTGGGACTGTCCACAGTCCATACGGATACGAGCATGCTGTCTGCTATTGACAAATGGCAAGAGCAGCCATGTTTCTCCATGCAGGCGCGTGCATAAAAGCCCTCGCAGAATCGATTCCAAAAGGCACTCGCAATAGCGAGACAGCACATGCGCTGCTTTCACTAGGCGAGACTTAAAAAAACAAGTGGGGGGACGCTGACGTCACGACCAGCAGGGACGTCATGAAAGGTGGCTTGCACCATCAGACTCATTGCCTCCCCTTGCTCACCCCTTAGATGCCATTGCATCAGAGAAGCCAGCGCGTGAGCAGCATTCTGAATGGGCTCCGATCTCGCCCCAGAGAGGCCAAAGAGTGAATGCGTGGCTCCATTTGCTCCAGTTATTGAGCTCCCGGTAAAATAAGTAGGGGGACACCGTCCACCCGCATGGTACTCCGACTCGAGCCCTGGTTTTAGTTCGATGGAATACGTAAAGTGTTTTTATACTTCACAATGCACCTGCGCTAAATATCACTTTGAATTAAGTAAGAGCATTGAAATCCAATAGAACATTCAAACAGGAGATTTCAGGGGCACCTCTTACTAATCGGACAACAGAAACAAGTACCAAATAGGACCTTGGCCCCACTGTCAAAGATCTCATGTAGCCTCAGGACTTTAAGTGGGCCGGATCTCACCAGTGCTTAGCACCGGCAGTTTTTAAAAGGGGGTTTAGAAACAGGTCTCTATCTGGCTCTGTTTTGTGCCCTGGCACAGGAGATCCGTTTTTTACCTGACTCCAGCGACAGCAGCTACATCGATGTGCGTGTGCTCACACTGCTCACTTCTTACTACTGGAGAAGTTACGGCATGACGTCATGTAAATAGAAGCAAAAGACAATTGATGGACGGAATGCAGAACAAATCAAAACATTCACCCCCAGTCAAGAGATCCAATTTAAATCCATAATTCTTTTGCTCACCATGCCACCCCAGTTTAGACCTAGCCATATGCTCAGTCTTGACCCTTTGCCTTATGGGAACAGTCGAGACCGAACTGCCAAGCCAGGTCCTCCCTGGACCGGAAACAAGCATCCTAGGACCGGTTTCGGGGTTTCACCCCTCTTCAGCCAGGATATCTTGATTCCAGTGGCAAAGTGAGCCCAGGACCCACGTCTGGGCATACCTGGCGCAAATGGGCTGCCTGTGCCAGGGCACAAGACAGAGCCCAATAGAGAACTGTGTGGAGGCCCCCTACAAAGTACTGCCGGTGCTCAGCACTGATGAGACCCGGCCCACTTAAAGCCCTGTATGCAACTAACAACCATTGACAAAGCCAATAGTCCTGACCAGGCGCGCAACGCCCAGTGGGCCAAAAGGGCTTCAGCCCCTACGGTCGTGTGCGTCAGCCCGGCTGAGTCAGCTTCCCAGGCACACACACACATCCGCACCAGAGTACTTCACAGGTCTTTAAAAGACCATTTACTTGCTAACGAGGCTTTGTTGGGTTTTCCCGCATCTCCACTCTGCATATTGCTGGAAGAATCACCCCAGCCACCCGAAAATTTTGGTATTCCTCCCCCCCCCCCCCCCCCCCCGAAATTTGGCTCTAGTCGCACCTCTGGTCCTGACTTGTTGTAGGTATGACGTTACTTGTTGTATCATATAAGGATGCAATGACAAACGCTAAACACAGATTTTTATCTTACGTGGATTAAGCCACGCCCCCTGTTTACACTGACCACGCCCCTTTGTGAGAACCCCCCTCCAGTTTTTTTAACCCACTTAAAGCCCTGTGTAGCTTACAATCTTGCTTTACAATTGTGCACGTTATGTTTGAAAACCTATAGAGTGCACGTACACCTAAGGGTTTCTTGGCGCTATGACAACCAGGAAAGAACAGAAAGAGGGTTCGGCTGATCAAAAGCTTGCGTTAGCACACTCGGGCACTCAAAATACAGAAAAATAAACTGGTGCATGTTCTTGAACATGCTTCAGAACGGACTTTTTACAATTTAAATTGTAGGCCCTGTGCAGGGGAGTTAAGAGCACACACTGGAGTGAAGGAGAAACGAGAAATTTCGCATAATCCGGATGACAAATCCTCCTGCGGTCTTCTGCAAGATTCAGAACAGCTTTTCCCTGGGGGAAATGAGGAAAATTTAACAGGCAACTGCTTTTAAAGTCCGGGCTGCGATACTGCACTTGGTAGCCAAGCGCCACAGTAAGTAAGGGCGACAGGACTAATGTAGCTGGCCTACAGGGAAATCTAGACAATGCCATAGGATAGATAATCCTGAATACGTGTTCTGGGCCATTCAGGAGTCAAAGGCAGCAGGCATCCTGGGTAACATCCGCTCGTGCAGCCGAGGCATCAACCTGTCTGAAAAGCACTGGATATCTCTCTTTCGGCAGCCTGTTCCTGCCAAAGAATCAATACGTTGTCCGGGTGTTGTGCTAATGAGACGTTTAATTTGTGTGATAGGTTGTAGCGAGAGTTGCCGCCTGTAAAACAGAGGTCTTTTTTTTGTACGTGCACGCATTCTCCTAATCAGTGATAGGAACATATGAGGATTTAATGCCACGGTCTCCTGGAAGGACAACCCTGTCGTTTAAATCCAAGTCTGTGGTCCATCAGAGATTAGAAATATCATTTCCTGAGCCGAGTCACTGCTGCTCTCCAAGGACCCGCCAGCCTGGGAAAACATCGTTATAGATACATATTTCTAAAAATAGACTGGAAGATCACGTAATGTACCACGTAGGAAGTGACGCAGGTGGCTCGGAGAGGTGACCAGGCTGCATTAAAAGGCCATGGGAGACAGGTTCCCTAAATTATTGGTGGGCCCTGGCCATATGAGCGGCACAATCGATGAGACATGCAGCGCTCTTCCCACTGGAAGCTCTGACTCACGTTCCTGATGGTCCATGGAAAAGACCAGGAATGAACGAGACCAAACAGATTACCTTAAAGAACAAGTAATTTTCCATTGCAGCCCAGCCTTTTTTTTTTTTTTTTTTTTTTTTAAGTGTGAACGTGCACATGGTGTGCCCCTCTTCTTTAATTGCGCGATAAAGAACACATGTTAAATACTTATACCTGTCTACCTACCACAATATCCCAAGTGTGGTTTTAAGAGCTTCTGAGGTTTAATCAAGGATGTGTAAAGTTTTAACAACACACATTTTCTGAAATCTTTAATTCTTCCTGTTTGCCTTAATGTAGTGTCAGCTGCCTTGTCAAAATGTTTTGCAAAGTGTACCGACTGCGACATTAGGGTCCTACTCATCATTTGCTGACACCATATCCAGCCTTTTTGGACCCCCCTTGGATTCATGACTTCCATACTATCCTACAATGTACTTACGGGCGAGTGTAGCTCTTTATTTCATTTCTCTCTCTGCTTATCGCCTGCTTGTGTATTTAAATTCTTCTTTGGATTGGTTCTCTCAATGCTGTTCCACAGAAACCCAGGAAGAAGAGGCGCCAAAGCCTCGAAACGCGCCGGCTTGTTCCATGCAATCGGAAACAGTTTATGCAAACTTCACGAGGTGACAGCCCGGAAGGGAGGGGTGCGGTCGAGTGACCTTATCGAAGCGCAAAGGCGATTTGTGTTATATAACACAAAATCACCTTCGCGCTTCGATAAGGTCACTCGACCGCACCACTGCCGTACCGGAGGAAACTTTGCTGCTGTACTCTCTCGTCGACCGTGACCAGCGTATCACGATTTTTCAAAATGGGATTATGACATTGAGATTAATCATTCCTCTTTTATACTCCTCTACTCATGAAGACACTTTGATCGCTGTATGCAGTGCCCTGAAGAAATCCTGTTTCAGGACGAAACGCGTCGGCTGTGTTGTGTTTCTATGTCTACATTACAAGAATATGGAATAAAGAGGTAGAATCAAGGAACTTTCGTCCGTTTATTGACTGGACTTTACAACTGTTCCAACTAACTTTTTTGTTGTGGCGTGGTGCACCTGTGCTTCTGTTTTAAATTATTGAGTTCCTGTGGGAACAAGCATTGTGATGGTGGGTGTTGTTCGGTGTGCACACATACCCTTGAAAGCATAAAAGGGATATGAATTTGGGAGTAACATCTGGTTAGGTGCTGGCAAAGAGAAGGTTCCACTGTTATTCTTAGATTTGTGTGTGTGTATATATATATATATATATATATATATATATATATATATATATATATATATATATATATATATATATATATATATATATATATATATATATATATATATATATATATTACCTACTGGCGGTCGCCAGTAGGTAGTTATAGTTAGGACCACGTTTCCATAGGAAAACCTCAACATTCTATTTTGAATAACTTTGGCGCCGGTCGACGAATCCTCGCGAATTTCTCAAAATAGGTGGGGCGCTACGCTCCGCTCCTACCCTGAAAGTCTCGGGGGGATTCGTCAAGCGGGGGCTGAGATAAAAGGGGGGTCCCAAAACGCGTTTTTCCCATGCATTTTTCCATAGGACCTTTAGAACGAGCTACAGCCCGAACGGCTGAACAGAATTACTAGAAATTTGGCAGAGAGGTAGTCCCTAGGTCAAGGAAGTGCCTTTTGTAGGTTTGGTGTAAATCTGTTCAGTAGATTCTGAGAAAATAGCCTTTAAATCAATATATATATCTGAGCCCGCTTACCGTACGCTTACCGTACGCTTACCGTAAGCTTACGGTGGCGTGCGCGAGCGCGATTCTGATTGGCTCTTAGATCTTAGTAAACATTCGAATCGGCCGAAACCAGGAAGCGGCGTCCGCCATTTTGTCTCTCGCACTGAGTGTTGTTTATCAAACATGATGGCCAAAAACATGTTACGGGGCAGTTTTGACAACTCCCTCCCACATAGTCATGTTGAGGGAGTCCCCAAACATCCCCCAAGAGCAAAAACGGTTTTATTTTTTTTTCGGCAATTTCGCGGGGTACGCTTACCGTACGCTTACCGTACGCTTACGGTAAAAAAATAAAAATAAAAAAAACACTATCCACACTTACCCCACCCCCTGTGCTTTTGGTGGCCGCAGGCCACCAAATGTGCCGGGCTTATTAATAGAGAAAAAAACGTAATTTTGGCAACATGAAATTATAAAATCGAAATAAAAAAAACACTATCCACATTGACCTCACCCCCTGTGCTTTTGGTGGCCGAAGGCCACCAAATGTACAGGGCTTATTAAAGTTGATAAAAACCGTGCACGGAACGAACTGCGTTAAGTGGGCGCGCACGCCACAAATGGCGTAAAGTAACTTAGCATTTAAAAAACCGTACAAATTCACTGAAAAAACCATAGGTTTCACACACGTTATAGTTAGGAAATAGCATTTAAAAAACCTTGCTAATTCACTGAAAAAACCATAGGTTTCACACATGTTATAGTTAGCTGGACATTTTACTGATAAAAAACCAATGAAATTCCCCCGTTATAGTTACTGTAGGCAACTATAACTCACGCGACCGTAATCCTCTGCTGATGACATATGTGTCTTTATGAAAAAAAAATATTTGTAATATATGTATAGCTAAAATTTAATGGAAGAAGATATGGGCAAATAAGTGTCTAAATACAGTATTAGCATCAGCAGAGGATTGCGGTCGCGTGAGTTATAGTTGCCTACAGTAACTATAACGGGGGAATTTCATTGGTTTTTTATCAGTAAAATGTCCAGCTAACTATAACATGTGTGAAACCTATGGTTTTTTCAGTGAATATATATATATATATATATTCACTGAAAAAACCATAGGTTTCACACACGTTATAGTTAGGAATTAGCATTTAAAAAACCTTGCAAATTAACTTTAAAAACCATAGGTTTCACACATGTTATAGTTAGCTGGACATTTCACTCGTGAAAAACCATTGAAATTCCCCTGTTATAGTTAGTGCAGGCAACTATAACTCACGCGACCGCAATCCTCTGCTGATGACGTCAGATATTACATCACTGTATTTAGACACTTATTTACCCCTGTCTTCTTCCATTAATTTTTAGCTATACATATATTACAAATATTTTTTTTCAGAAAGACACATATGTCATCAGTGATGTAATATCTGACGTCATCAGCAGAGGATTGCGGTCGCGTGAGTTATAGTTGCCTGCACTAACTATAACGGGGGAATTTCAATGGTTTTTCACGAGTGAAATGTCCAGATAACTATAACATGTGTGAAACCTATGGTTTTTTTAAGTGAACTTGCAAGGTTTTTTAAATGCTAATTCCTAACTAAAACGTGTGTGAAACCTATGGTTTTTTCAGTGAATTTGTACGTTTTTTTAAATGCTAAGTTATGTATTTTTATTTTTTTTTTAAAGTTTTTTCACCGTGCGCGTACCGTACGCGCACGGTGAAATATATATACACACACACACACATACATATACATACATACACACACACACATAGTAACTTTAAGATCACTGAATTAAAAATAGAAAAATTGAAACCACTTAAAAAAAATTCCATGTACATGTCTTAAAACAAGAATGGTTACTGCAATAGGTCGAGCCTTTTTTGCCTATTGGCTTTTTGACCACTGGCAAACAAATGCTTTTAGCCGTTGCTGCAAATAATTGGAAAAAAAAATGAAATAAGGTGCAATAATGTGATCTTGTAAATATGGAACAACGCTGCTGGCGGGTGTGTCCTTTATTGGTGCACAGGTGGAATAACATGCAATGACATGCATGCGTCACCATGCATATGGAATAAGGCGAATGCCATTTTGCTTATTCTTTTATTTATCCTTCCAAGATAGCAAATGCCACTAGGAGCGCGAAATTAAAAAAAAATGTTTTGCATGAAAGCACTTTTATTGAAAATGGAATTGAATGGCACCAAATGGGATCTGCTGGGCCTCCAAAAATAAATGAACAGAAAAAAAATGGTGTTTGATAGATGGTGGGGGAGCAAGGGAGGAGCAGAGCCGTTGGGGGAGACTTCAATACAGGGTTCTGCTAGGAGTATAGGAAAGTGTGTGAGGCCAATGAAGGAGCTTGAGGTGGGGGTGCAGATGAGGCATAAAAAAAAGTAGGTGAGCAAAAGAATGTACAAGCAGAGGGTGTGAGTAGGAGAGCTTAACATGAAGTGCACCAGAAGTGGGGGATAGGATTATTTGGAGGTGCAGGAGCTGAATATCATATAGCAAGAACACACATGCACTCTAATGGAGCATGACGTGATTGACGAGTATTTTTTTCCTGAATGACAGCATTGGGAGGAAACGAGCCATCTAATCAAAATGATGGTAAAAAAGGTTTGCTCCAGAGGAGGGAAAACACAAGAAGAGAAAGGAAAATCATTGAATAAAAGAAACAAATAAGAGTGAAAAGAAACTCAACCAATGGTAAGCAACGGCCTGGCTCTATGCCCTCTGAATCTTTCTGTTTACGAAGGATCTTTAAACAGACAGTTGTAGGTGAGACTTAAATATCATCACAACTACTTTCATTGCATGAGCCTTCATTTGGTTGCACTGAACCATAATGCCAAAAATAAGTGATCCTCAACTCAACATTTGTTTTAAAATCATGCCCCATTATTTGCACACACCTTTAAACCATCAGCTCTCTAGCAAAGTTGATAATGATTTGTGCATTCATAGTTAAGGCGCACAGTGTTAGCCAAGCAGTATTTGGTTGGGGGTCTCCGGATTCTGTCAGACGTTGAACACAAGTCTAAACTCATTTCCGAATGATTGCAGACTAGGCTGCTGTGGCAACACAGGGGTCCTAAGCGGATTTCAAGAGGCTATAGGTTAAGCGAAGAGGTGAGCCACCAGTAGTTTTTAAAGGCAAGTACACTGAAGAACTAGGTGTGTCTTGGGTTGTTCAATGAATGATAGTAGATTGGATTGTTTATGGAGTTCTTCAGGAGTTCCTTAGTGTAATGTGCAGATAATTCATACTTACCAGCTAATACATCTTGGGTATTTAATAAGGGGCACCAGTTGGAGGAAGGACCTCTGAGCATCTTCTTATCACCCTCCTAACTCCACCCACACGAAGCCCCAAGTCAGATTTAACTATATTTACTACTGCTCTTTGAAGTCTACTATTAGACAAGTTTCCAACTTCGATTATTAGCCTTGATCTCAAAACGACTTAACTGGTTAACAAGCTTTCTCTGTTATCCACTAGAAAAGCCTTTCTGAAGTCCATGTACATGTTATTCACTGCTCTAGCAGGACTTACTTTGTTGCTTGCTTAAGATTCCACTGGGATTAGCAGGGTAAACTGAGCAAGGTTCTACATGGTTCGCACCCGGCCCTTCACTCCTGGAGATTGGTTTGTCAAAGTAGAGGCAGGCTAGGGTCCTAGACATAGCCCTTTTTCTCAATAAAGCAGTTTGGAGATACAAAAAGTGCCGGGTGCAGGACAGGTAAGCGCATTCATTCAATCTAAAAGTCGGCTTTTCTGATTAAACTTTATTTTTCAGGAGTTTAAAAGTAGAACGTGTACCTGAAAGCCTGTCTGCAGCACAGTGCAGTATTTCATCTCGGACTCGGTGAAATTCTGTAAATCCATAGGCTCTACACCACCTCTGTATTGTTATACATATAATTGCCTTAATCGAGGTTTTGAGATTTTCCTGAAACATGTGTTTTTGTTAAGTGAGAGGAATCCAGTGGCACAAAACTAGCATTGGCACAGCTCATATGGCTTATAACTAGAAACACAAACCAGTCCCAATGGCTTTGCCAGCGAGTGTCTCTGCTCTGGGGAGAAGGCTCCTCCGCTATGGCAGAGGAGCGTCGCCCCCACTACTGAAACACAGCAGACAAAATAAAAATAAAATGACAATAAAACTATTTTATGGTCATTTTATTTTTGACTTCTAATCTGCGAGTCTAGGGTGGGGCTATGTCGATAAGCAGCAGGGGTGGGAGGGAGAGTGGTGGTCTGCACTGAAAGTGTGCATGGCGGTTTGGCCGTCCGGCCGTCCACGGTCGGCCAAACTGACATGCGCACTTCGATATTGCCAGGCTGTTCCCTTGGAAATATTCCCAATGCTCAGGGCACAGGATCCCACTCCATCCTGGAGCGCGAGACTGGCCCGCTCCGCCCAATCCCAATGCTTCTCTCATGCTGGGAGTAATAGCATGAGACCATCACTTGGGCTCCCAGGTATGGAGTGCCAGCAGAGGAGCAGCGCAGCCCAGGAGCAGATCGCGGCAGCCGACCACGAAAGGTAAGTGTATTATTTTGTAATTCTTTTTCTCCGTGCTGGCCCCCCAGGTCGGATTGGGAGCAGCCGCCACTGGTAGGAAGACCTGTAAGGACCTTTGCATGCATCACACCAAGTGTTTTTAGATCTTGCCAAGGAATTGGTTTCTGAGGTGTGTGAATGGGCTTTTACAGTGTGCGACTGCTAGTCTGACTGGTGCGGGAGTGCAAGAACGTTTCTGCCACTGTTTGACTGGTACTCTGTAGGGGTGCGATATGGATTCCTGTAGTTTGTCACTGTTATAGTCTGAGAGTGATGCGAAAGTACTGTTGGTAATTGGAGTGCTTTCGTGTTTTTCACCATATAATTGTTAACAGTTCCAACTGCTTTTTTGTTTAAGATATGAGTGAAGACACATTGTGTACTTATTTAACGATGGTCGAGTCGTACTCTTTAAACAATGCAGCAGCAATTGACTTAAGCAAAATCATCTTTCATAGCTTATAGGTCTTGATGGCCCTCTTTCCCGGATGAGACTGCCCAAAGACTGGGGGAATAGGCATTAATGAAGCAGGTTGTCCATTTATTTACATTAAGATAACCATTGCACAGTGACTACTGGAAGACCACGACTGCCTACCAACCCTGCATGAATAATTGCCCCTCCCAACATCATAAGCCCAACCAGTTGCATCCACTGGTGTCATCAATCATATTTACCGTCTGCCAGGGGACTCTGCTTTTGGCCTCACATTACCAATGTAATTCAGTGTAGCGTTATTATGTAGACTTGCCTAAAAATTCTGTGAGATTCCATGGAATTATGCAAGAAAAGTAAGTCTGCATTTAGTGTTATTTTCGTAGCGCAAAAATGCCCCTCCATGTCCAAAATGGATGCAAGGATATCTTTTAAGCTAAGAAATACTACTAAATACAACAAAACACAAACAGCAGCATGAGCAGCCGCTCGCTAAATCGGTTCTTGTGGGAAGGATTTTCACCCAACTTACTCCAGGCATTTAGCACTAGCCGCTTACAGCAAAATGGATGCGAGTGTGCATTTTGCATTACGAAAATAGCGCTAAATGCAAACCACCACGAACAACAAATTGCTTCTGTGCTATTCGCCCTCCCCACCAAGGATTACTTTCAACTATGCAAGTGGGGGAATGCCATAATTATTGGCAATTACGCGTCAAAGAGTACAGCGAAATACCAAAATTACTCAGATTACTCCATGCATAAATAAAATTATGCCCAGGCCTAAGGCTAACTCGAAGGTGGTGTGGGTTAGAATCTTTGAACTAAACACTAACCACAAAATTACATACCTACACGGTGAAAGCAAGGAGTCTCTAGTCACTCCTGAACTAGAGATTTATGCAAGATGATATCTCAGTGTTGAACAATGTAATGCCCGTTCCAATAATGTTTGGCAGAGAATCCGCAGTGTACACCCACTACCCACTATATTTGACAAAGGGACTGCTGTAACAAGGTGGGGTTCCTGTTGTGACCAACGGAACTTCTTAATCGACCGCCCAATCAAATGCCTGTAAAAGAAACAAAATAAGGGGCAGGGCCATCGTTGGGAGCCAACATCCTACTGGACCCAAAATAAGCTCCAAATACACCCCTTTAACACTTGACCCTCAGAGTCGTGAGCAAGGCTTACTCAGGGAGGTGGTGCAGGTCAAAAACTAGAAACTCCACCAAGCACACAATAACACTTCAGAAACAAAGGTGGAGTCTGTGTTTTTACTTTTATGAAGAAACGGCTGCTTTAATTCACACACAAGTTAATGCTAAACATAAAAATATAAAGGTATACAATGGGAACCACATCTCAAGCCTCTCGTTTACTAGAGACCTGTGTGAGTAGTTCTCTTACTGCTCAACAATGAGAAGCCCTTTCGTATGGTGTTTTTCAGAGTGCACATTGTCACCTGTCAGATAGTTCACAGTACTGTCACAGAGTTAGACCGTACAAAGCTCCTTTCACAACCGTATTTGCCTCTCACGTGATGACCAATGCTATGACGTCTTAGGCTGACACAGCGGTTGCCTTTTTTGTGATTACTTGAGCATAACAGACAGATGTCCTATCAAGCCACATCTAAAGAATTCCCTGCCTTCCCTCGTCGTTTGTTTGGATTTAGGTTTAGTCAGACTTCTTGTGCCACCTTGATTTAAATTTGATACATGCATTTATTTAACACAGTGTACTAATTTAGCTCCTCAAAGAATCACTCACAGAGCACTATCCTTTAATGTTTAGCAAGAGAGGAGGGGATAGCCACCTAGCAGCTGAATTGCACGTGGCATAAGCAGAAAACCTGGGTTCAGTAACGTAGGTTCCATTTGTGCTGCAGTGGCGTCAGGACCTAGGAGCGTGAAGGACCCTCTGAACCCTGATTATTGCTGTATTTTATAATTCAAACATATGTCAAGGGGGGCATTGTCTTCCTTGCAGTAGGGCTCATGACACACTGGCTACGCTACTGCCTGGGTTCAAACCCCGGCTTCCTATCTTGAGCGAACAGTGGTTTCCTAGGCAATAACTGTGTCACTTTTAACTTTGTCATACTTGAGATCCCGTTGAAGTCATTCAGCTAAGGATGTGCATTACTCAAAAGATGTCTTGTATATGGTTAAAGAATAATGTTGCACTACTAATAATAATATAGGCAATACATAGAGGGCATGTGGTAACTCACTTGTAATTTGTGGCGAACGACGGCATTTGGGTGGTCATGGATGTCTCAACTCGTGTTTAGGAAAAACACTTCTGCAAAATAACATTCACTGTAGTGCCATAATCTAATCATGTAATAAGGCGGAAAGCTACCACATGGTACAGAAATACACTTTTTGGAATTCGGACAAACGTTTAGCTTATTTTACATGACATCTGGTGCACAAATTACATGCCAAACCTATTGAAGGCTCTGCTTGTGCTCCATCTCTTAGAGCAAAGCCAGGCCTGAGGCTCAACTCTACAACCTTTCCCACATCCAGGTCGTACGCACTGACGTGAAACAGAGGTTCAAATGCTCAAAGCCAACAAACTCACTAAACCACTTGTTAACTGATGTACAGTGCACCACAGATCCCAATTTGAATATTGGCTATGAGGTAATCTGTGCTGTGAGCACCTCTCCTGATCAGAGTACAAGTCCTAAAGAAAGAAGTGGGGGGACTAACCAGGTTAGGCAGTATGCAAGTGAAATCATGAGGAGTGCCACCATAGCACATGATGCCACGACGCATGACAGTGCACGTGACATAAATGGAAGTGACCTCACTGGAAGTGGCATCACAAGTAGTGACATCAGTTATTAAAACCTCACACATATGATTATCAGGTATATCATGAGTACATTTAAGCACATTATGAGATTTAACAAATGAGATTTGGCGTTGGGATGTGCTAAAACAGTGGCGCAATCCCGACGCAAAACTTAGGCCTCAACTAATATATTAATTTTTTTAAACCCTGTCAAAGAAATTGGCAACAAGGAGAAGCATGGCACTAGATCTGTGCTGCTTAATTGGTTGCAAAGTCTGCATTTTAAAATATTTAATGGGTTAAAGCATGTGCTGTAGAGGTGCCCAGTAAATCTCCGGGAATAAAAATAATGGTGAGATAACTCTGAAGGTTAACACGTTTGTTGGAGAGAGCAATGTTTTGTGAAGTTCCAGATTTGAATCAAAGTAGCATAGTGGGATAATGTGTCTCCTGCAAAGCACATCATGTAACATGCAGATGACAGATTTTTATTTTATGTAGATAGTAATGAGGATAACTGCTTTTAACAGAGATCATTTTGTTACCCTGCAGTTCATAAATTGTAATCATTGTAGTACAGCCCAGCGAGCTATGGCGGACATGCAACTTTGACACCTTGTAACCCTCTCTCATATAACTCATCTTGTACATTGATTTACACATGTACAGGATTTATGGTCAGTATGTTACAGGAAGAGCTCCGACACCCAGCATTGAGTTGCGCAGCGCTATAAAATAAATAAAATGGTGATATTTAAATTGTTATCTGTGTAAATACTGGGACAGACAGACACATCCGACATTCTTACAGTGCATGCATCGCTTATATACAAGGACTGAACAAAGGGAAAAGCACCTGTGAAGAGATCACAAGCTGTGTGCCTTTGTTTCCACTCTGTGGCATTTACATTTAGGTGTGAGGTTCCAGGGCACCTCCAGTCAGGATATTCAAACAAAAGGACGCCCGATGGCCCCTTAACTTTACCTAGCTGGAAGTGAAAAAAAAGCTCCCTCGTTGCCTGCATGTTGCTGCTGGGAATGTAACGCAGACAACCTACGGGCGCTGCTGAACGTGTCCCGCTGCCTGAAAATTTCACGGGGACAAGTTGAGCATATTTCTGTGGGGCCCAACTTCTTGGCAGGAGGGACGGCGTCCACCCTGAGAAAATAGTGGGTGGACGCCGTTTACCTGCGTGTACCCCCGACTTGTGCCCTGCTCCCGATAGGTTATCAAATATTTTGGGAATGTTTAGCCACGGTACACCGCCCTTTTACAGAGTGTAGTAGAGCTGCTAAGTAGTTTACATTAAAGTCCCGAAAGGATCCCGCCTAATGTAGGTATTTATTTCACAAAGACAAGGCAGTATCTTCGGGGAATGGGGATGAAATACGCTATCGATTGGCAGACTGACTGGTGGAAGCAGAATTCCATCACTTTAACGGTGGCTCGTCATGGTTAATGTAAGAATGGCGGCAATGCACCAGAGATGGCGCCACACCACGTCATACGCGCAATCTATCGATAGTATACGACGTCAATACGGATTTCTTCTAAACTAACAAACTAGGTGATAGGGTACCCATTTTAACGGCAGCCTTGCTACATCACTGCTTGCTAGTGTTAAAATACCCTGTCATGTCGTGCAGGCCAATACATATCAGGAGCACACTGGCACACAGCTCCGAGTTCAGAACGAGGGCGGGGACGTGTGGCACTCTAGAAGCTGCTAGAATTGCAGAGACAGACTGGCCTGACAGTAAATCTAGAGTTTTCCCCAACAGGCTAGTGTCTCTAAAAGACGTGTGCTGCAGCTGCATCACAAGCAGTGCAAGGCAAGGGGTAGGGCCGCCCCAGCCCAACCAGCCTTTCGAAAAGCCACACGAGGGCGCATTTCATACCGAGCTGCAATAAGGTACTCTGTTTCCAGTCAGATCAGAGGTCGGAGTACAGGCCGGGAAGTATCCTGTAGTTGAGTTGCTTGTGGAGGTGATAATGCAGCTTCAAAGCCAGAAGAATGCCTTCCGCAGCAGAACCAGCTGGAAAGGCTCCCTCTGCCCTTCAGCTGCTCCGAGGGATGCATTGCTATAAATACAGCCCCGGCAGCTGGTGTGAGGGGCAGGCAGCGTGCCAAAGGATTTTTAAGGAGCGAGCGTGTGGGTCAGGGAAGAGGTACGCAGACATGGGCACTGTCCACAGAAGCGCCAATCTAGCTCAAAGAACACTGTGTGCTTGGGCCCCAGGCCTTCCACAGACATGAGCATACAGTGCTGGTCCTGAATGTGCCAAGAACGGCCAGTAGGAAGAGACGAGACTCTTGCCACTGACCACCCATTACTAAGCTGTAGTTAGAAAACCATGCAACGGAAGACGGTGAAACAATGCCCAGACCAGGGGTGGCAGTGAACAATTCACAGTTCAGAAACTGTCCAGGGTGAAGAGGTTTAAAATAAATAAATAAATAAATAAATAAAAAGGATCGGGTCAAAGACCAAAGTGAACAAATTCTAGGTCAGAAAATCACCAAACAGGAAGAACCTTCATTAGCTATGCTGAACTGGAAGGGTGTGGATGTTTGGGATGGCCTCTACCGACCGTGCTTTGTATCATTTGTGAATACGAGGGGCTCATGTGTAGCGCCACTACATTGTACTGTGGAGCTAACAAGAGGTAGAAATCTGTTGATACCTACCAATTGTGCTAGAGTGGCTCATTCTACTTTAAAGGGCACGTACAATCTGGCAGTACTTTGCAGTGAGGGCGCCACCTATTGTCTTCACTACCTCCTTAAATTCCAGGTGACCATGAATATTTCAGGAGACAATTCCATAGATTTGTTGCCTCAACAGAGGAGGAAGCGCATCTTCTAGATGGACGTGATGGTCACCAGGTGGGCCAGTCTAAACACATTTCTAGATGGGCATGATGCCACCAGGGGTGTTAGTCTAGAACACATGGTTATCTAGTAAAGTCACTTTTACACACCTAAAACAATGCCCCAAAAGAAAAACTGTGGAAAACAGTCATAGCGTAACAAGAGAAGGCAAAATCATGTACAGCTTATGGATCTATAATGGAGAGATGCTGCAAAATCTATAACATAGTCATTCATGGCCCTCAAAGTTCTATCTAGCTAATCACTTGATCAGCAACTGCTTAAACAAAGCCAAAACAGCTCTGGTTGAAGAAACCATACACACATAAATGATCGCTCAATTTTGGAGATTATATTACGACATTACTGCAGCAGTCTTGTATTGCCTTAAACAGAGGAAAGCTTATTATGAAACCATTGTTTTAAAGATGTTAGAAACAAAATACTGGACACCTAAAGGGGAACCTTTTGTTGTGATGGACATTCTCCCAGCCTTGTATCAAAGCTGCCTTGATCTAAGGAAAGGACCTGTTTTTCTTCCTACTTTTGTCCTTAAATAATTTAGGTCAAGGAAAGAAGTTCTACCAGTGCTGAGCAAGGACTTTGTGGCAAATTAATAGTAGTCGGAGGGTCAGCAGTATTAGAGAAAACTTGCATAGGGAATGTAGCATTCTGCAAGTAGTTTGAATGCATACAGTGGCTTCTAACCATTCAGACGCTAGCTTTTAATTGGAAATTGAAACAAACATCTTAACATCTACTGGAGACCAGTAATATACAATAGTGGCAGAAAAATAAAAACACTGCTTGGGGCAAAGGAGAACCAAGGACAAGAGCCCTACTGCCTGCCAACTAAGAGTTTCACTCAAATCCCAGAGGCATTCCATGGAAGAGAGGCCCCCATCACCCACACAGCTAAGAGTGACGCCGCACACTAGCAAACTGAAGTAGTGCAAGGCTGCAGCAACTCTGTCAACTACTAGAGGCAGCTCCAGACAAAGGCACTCTGTAAATTCAACATAGGTCCAAGGCAAACTCATCCAAACCTCCAAAATTTCAGGTGAGAGACTCTGATCCTCCCTTGACCTGGTTAAGAGAGACAAGATCCACGTTTACTTGTGTAGGTTGCAGAGGCAATGGAGAGTTCAACATCCCCCTGGGGAACAGTTCAGGCAGCACTCACATCTCTGGGCGGGAGTGAAGACTGAACAGGCAAATAGTATGGACCTCAGACACAAACGTGTTATGCACTCCAGGCCTAGGGAAACTTTGTGCCACTCCATTTCTAGGTCTCGGCTCGAAGGCTGCGCTTGCGCAGTCTCGATCCGAGATTTAATGACTTGGAGAAGAGGGGCTTGAACCCGCCCCTCTTCTCCCCTGTTCTCCATTGGCTGGCCTCTTCAATGCTGGCCAGCCATTGGATAAGAGGTCCAGTCACTCCGATCATGCCCCGTCCTTTTCGGATCGGGGGGCGTGTTTTTTGCAGAAAGTCTAATTATCTCCTCCAGCCAATGGCTGGAGGAGAGAAAAGACAAACACGCCCCCGAATCCGAAAAGGACGCTGCGTTTCTCCGAGGCATTTCTGCTTCGCCTCGGAGAAAGGCAGTGGTGTGCTTGCAGTGTATTATTGACTGTGTCATCGAAAACGAGAAGCAACGCTCGTCTTTTACACAGTAAAGAAATATTTTGTATTTCTCATTCAATCACTTAGTGTAAGGTGCAGTATTTTGTGCCATTTTTGCATCGTGAGGGTCTCTCGGTGTCATAAATCGTTTGTGGCTGAACACCCCCTGGAGTGAGAGAAAAAACATCTCAGTGACAGTCCATCCTGCCTCTGTATATGGATGCACACTCATGCGTGCATTTGCCGGAGCCGCTTTGCAGCAAAAAAAAGGAGAAAAAAAAAAAAGGTGAAGTGCACTGACTCACTCTCCCAGAATCGTGCGTGTTGCCGCCTCACTCATGTCGGTTGTCAGGGAAGAGTCACCGGCGAGCAATACTATGGTAAGCAGGTGGGAAAAGGAAACTGAAACTGCAGCAGTTTCTTTCTGGAAGCAAGCGTGGCACTTGCTTGCCACGGATTAGATCGGCTCCTTGTGCGGTTTTTGTGGCCTGCTTGGAGAAGGCGGGGGCGTCTGTGGTGGCTGCGCGCCTTAGGCCGACGCTGAACGTCAGCAGTTCCTCTAAGCGTGAAAAATGCCCAGGCATCCACCGCTATGCGCGCCCTGGCTCCTAGCAGCCCTGTCCCGCTCCCAGAACGACTTTTCCTGCGATCTGGTTCATAAACGCTAGAATAGTTTACTGCGTAAAATAAGTGGCCGTTTTATAGCTCAGGAAACGTGGCTGTACAGGAATAACTTTGCAAGTATGTGCATGGGTGGAGCGAAGGGTAGCGCGAGGACATCGCATCCACTTCCCCCTGCTCTTTCCAAGTGTTGTTTGGCAAGGGGGTTCCTTTCTGCTGCCTGATAGCATAGATTTCACAACCATCTGAAAGGGGAAAACTGTACACACTCAAGAACACTGCCTGAACACAAAATGAAGGCTGCTTGTATTTTCCTCTGCGGAACATGTTTTATTTAGTTTTTAGGTCTCGGCTAGCGAACAAGCATTTACAATGCAACGGTCTCGGCATTGTTAAAGTTAGAGCTATTGGCATTGCTCATGACATTTTTTTTGTTTATGTTTTTAAAACATGTAAAGAAACGGCATTGTTATTTACAATGTCAATAGCTTAATCAGTGTGTGTGTAGGTGGCTCTGTGTGTGGGTGCAAATGCAATAGGTCTCGCATTTGAGAGTGATTAAGCTATTGACATTGTAAATAACAATGCCGTTTCTTTAAATGTTTTAAAAACAAAAACAAACAAAAATAATGTCATGAGCAATGCCAATAGCTCTAACTTTACCAATGCCGAGACCATTGCATTGTAAATGCTTGTTTGACTGTTCTGTACCTTCAGACAGAGACCAACAAGCAGTTTTGGCCCCACCGCAAATAGCCTTCTTCAAGCTCGAACAGCTAAGCCACATACCTTTGACACACAGCACGTATACATTAACATATTACAACTTGTAACCAGGAAATACTAATCTAAATGTAATCATTAATTACCCATAGATCCAGAAGAACCAACTACACGCAGTTCTAAGATTTCACTTCCCAACAGTGCAAACTCATTCATTTTTATTATTCGGTTTTCATTAGCACAGGACGTAACTTATCGTGGCGCAGCAGTACAACAAACAGGCACTAGTGGGTGTGTCGAGGTGCCAGCATGGACCTGCTCAGAGTAATACAGCTTAATAAATTCCAAGTCTCAGGACACCCCACGGCATGCAAATACTGTAGTCTCAGAACTCTGCAGGCATTTCACTCAGCTAGCAACAAGCATAGACCGATCTCTTACACCTGAAATGAGACCTCTACAAGTTCACTTTTTTTTCACAAGCATCAGGTTTCAGAATTGCCGGCATAGTTATGATAGTGACATTTTATGGGGCACATAACTTAACCACAGGCAACCATTAAACACTGTCGACAGGAAAACAGATTCAGTAAGGGAGAAGGTTCAGAATACTGAGACCAGACTATCAGGATAGCCTAAGCAACAGAGACACTGAAGGGCTGATGATCCAGAGACTGCCTCCAAAATACATCCTGTATGTGGGAGCAGAGGATCCCATAACAGCAGCAACCACAAAGCCCTGCATGGGACTCAGGATGAGTCTCTAGGTTGCTACTTCCCTTGTCTAGGGGTCTTGGTCACTGAACTCTCCCCGGTCACGGAGACAGAGTTTTTTTTACTCGTCGTGTGGTGTGGTTTATAGGACGCAGTATTATTTCTTTAAGTTAGAATACATCACATGCTTTGGAGTCATTCGAAGACATATAACCTTGTTATGTAAAAGAGTAAGAGGTTCTCATTTCCAAGAGGGGTGCTCTGAGGCAGACTGAAGCTACACGTATGTTCTAGTGTCATAGATGGAAGTCTACAGGCAGGGTTTCAGCATGTAGCAGAAGAATATATTCTGCACCAGCAGATAGGTATTGATGATGTGTTAATTCTTCCTTCTAATATTCTGCGGCAGTGTCTCTAAGAAGGTGGAATTGATTTAATGTTCAGTTCTTCACACAGTCATGTATGCCTTACATAAATGGGTCCTTGGAATTACTTTGCTGAGTCGGAGTGATTCAGCATAAACACGATCAGGACTAGTAATTTCTACTGGTCAAGTTACTGACATTAAATCGGATTCAGTGATAGTAGAGATGCGGTATGGCGACTGTACTCCTGATATTTGCCAACTGAATAGCCACGCATAGCTGTTCAGGGCAATATGGGCATGATCCTTAGTACTGGATAACAAGGGCCTTAAATCTGCTCTGAGTACGTTTTTTTGTCTGCGGGAACTCCAGATGATGATCAGAATCAAGATTAATTTTGATAGGGGGGGGGGGGGGGGTGGATAATCATGGCCAATGAGTACCAATTGAAAGCCATGCAACATCCTTCAAGGTTGGAAGGTTGTGAACTGCTTGGGTGGATAATTTTTGTATTGGCAGGAGGCATAATAGTGGGCTTGTATGTTGGGGAAGCCCGGTATTCTGTAAAGAGGGGAAAAGGGACAGGAGTCTACAAGTCCCAGCACAGCTTGCGGCCCGAGTCAGCGTCACTTCCGCACCTGGAGGCACTTCTGCATCCTCGGGCTCCTGCAACTCGGGAAGCCCGGTATTTTGTGGAGAAGGGACAGGAGCTTGCAAGTCCCAGCACCGCTTGCGGCCCGAGTCAGCGTCACTTCTGTCGGAAGCACTTGTTCCTGTTCTAGCCATCCGACTTCCTTATCCTTTGCCTTGATGCAAGACGACCAACGGAATCAGCTAAATCTCTCTGTTTGGCGGACTTGATACACGTGTTGAAACCCTCCAGTGGAATCAAATTCTGGCTCTACTTGTCCTTCACTCTTGACACACGGCTTGGTGTCCTTATACGTTGAATGAATTCTTAGCTCGCTGCATTACTAATTCCTGGAACTGCTTCTATGAGCCCCCTGAGGCCTTGAATCCCCTCCCATAACCAGAGGGTAACCACAAGCCTACTCACCATAATACGGTGCTATTTGTGTGTCCCACACAATTGTAACTACTATTGCCCTGATGAAGGTGTAGCCCCCTGTGGGCCCAACACCGAAACCTGCGTTGGCTTTCACGGTCTCATTAACGATCTGGAGATCCCGTCCCTCTACACGATTGGGAGAACACGAGTATTGGAACTGTTATTCCCTGGAAATGTTATTCCTTGAATATCGATTGTTTTAACCTATTTATGAATTTATTTGTTTTTGATTAGGTGTTTGTTGAATAAATGAGTATGCTGTGGGAATGAATGTTTGTATGACTGTTTAGTGTGGGACCTATATATTTTTGCATTGTGTAACTATTTATATATACTTTTTTCTATTAATCCTGAGCCTTCATATTAAAATTAATTGATCTTGTGAATCTCCCCTACTTATGAATTTCTGTTTCTTTGCTCTTCTTGGTCAGTCGTGCTTTGTGGTTGCTTATTTAATCCAGACCCAGTTTTGGGCTTACCTATATTCCTTTGCTGTAGGCAGTTGGTAATTTTCATTGATATTTTGGTTTAATTTTCCCCTGCTCCTTTCGCCTACCTATCCGTCCCTCAGGGGTCCCCCTTACATTGGACAGCGTCACTTCTGTGCCTGGAGGCGCTTTTCTGCATCCTCGGGCTCCTGCAACTCGGGAAGCCCGGTATTTTGTGGAGAGGGGAGAAGGGACAGGAGCCTACAAGTCCCAGCACCGCTTGCGGCCCGAGTCAGCGTCACTCTCTTGACTCCAACTCCGATCTAAGGTACTGGTTCTGTTTTTCTTCCACTATCAAACGCCTTCTAGTGACTGCATCGCTTGTGACTAAGAGAATTCCTATTTACTTTTTCAACTAACTCAATCAGTTGGGTGAGCACCTAACATCGTGGTGGGATATCATTTCCAGTTATTTCCAGCTGGCCCACCTGATTTAGTTATTTCACTTGGGTATCCATTTGGTTATTTATCCAAGGCAATAGATCAAGCCCATGGAACATCGAGACCAAAAAAAAAGTGGGGGACAAGAAAAAGAGCACCCTGGTGGAAATTAATAATCTGGATCGAGGAAGTGGAAACACTAACACGCCCTGATAATACTCAACGAAAGACGCTCCCCAAGGACAAGATCTCAATCCAAGTACAACCAGCGAGAAAAGGGGTAAAGGTGAAAACAACTGGAGAAGGCCCATCCGGGAGTAAACTAACAGCGGGGCAAGGAAGGGTACATTTCCATAATAGTTTTATGTCAGCACACCCCATGCAAAGGGACAGGCATAGGGGTAATCAAAGCAACACTAATTGTTGTAACCATATAGTACCAGCAATTCCATCCCTGAATGCTCAAAATGGTGGGTTAATAGAGCTGGTCACAGGCCCAGAACCTACAGAAGAGCTATTTTCCTTGCTTAATTTACCCATTAATTCAGTAGTGACCACAGACTAAGGTTTCTTCAATGAATTAAAACTGCAGATTATGGATCTAACTAAGGAAGTTAGAGCCCTCAAGACAATAGTGTGTACACTCTCAGATTCCCTTAAATTAGTGGTAGCGGATACATCAAGCATGAAGGATCATTTGCTTAGCTCCCAGATAGCCACGCAAAAAGAACAGTACCCTAGCAGGCTGGCCTTGAGTAGTAGAGGTATACACAGTAGATCATATGATCCCCAACTACCAGAACCAAGAGTGCATCCTATCCACTCCCACAAGAGTATAACCCACTACTTTCAAACAAAAAAAGGAGTTAGTCGTCATGGAATGAGGAAACAGCTCCCCAAACCGGTTGATGACTATAGTCATCACATACACATAGCATTCCGACCAAGCAGACAGTTACAGGAAGCACATACTCTCCCCAAGGTCAACCACAGGGGCCAGAGTCCAATCAGTGAATCTTTTTAACTAATGTTCCCAAATTAACACCCAGCCTGACTAAAGACGACGAACATTCTTTAATAAATAAATGTACCCAATGGCTTAGACATGCTAGAGGATGTAGATCACTCATCAGGGATGATATAATTGCAGCAAAAAGGTTCTCACAAATAGGAACTGATTTGGAGTATATAGGCCTTACACTAATCCGCGCTGATCTGGTTGAAAATCTAGTGGCCTTTGATATCCAGACTTCTCATTTAACAGATATGAAACTGAGGATGAAAAATATAACCCTTCAGACTCACTAACGAAACACGTCAACTATAAATCTCTTCCTAACCACACAGAGGCGTCTCCCCTATGGGAAACATATTGATGGTTACGGAGACCTCTCCATCAGCTACACCAGGATCCATTATCTGAGTCCAATGGAGAGGGACTTGGCTGCCAACTATCTTCACATTCTAAAAGTATACCTGAACATATAAGCAATGGCTTGAATATAGGTAGTAAGAATAGCAACCCTCGAAATTTAAATGGGTTCATAGAGCCACCGTGCCCCCTTGAATTAGGCCAGATTGCATATCTTTCATGGAATATTGCGGGCCTGGGATCAAAAATAGACTCCTTGGACTGGTCAGGTCTAATAGACGTCCAGGACATTTTTGTATTTCAGGAAACTTGTTCCATAGATCCCATCTATCGTCTAGAGTATCTTAATTTCTACAAACCGGTAACTCAAGGACAGAGGGGTAGACCATTGGGTGGTTCGACAACCTGGATTAAGCATGATATAGGATTCAGGTTCCAGGGACTTCTAATTGATAGCCCGGACATCATGGCCATTCACATGCAGATGAGCCCCCAGACAAATATAATAATCTTTAATGTTTATGCAAGAGGACTTAAAGATGGAACACTGTCAAATACAATCTCCCTTCTAGATGATTTTCTGGATAGAAATCCCGAAATTGTCAATCTTGTTATAGCAGGGGATTTCAATACTACCTTTGAGTCTCTTCACCATGACGATAATAAATTGACTGAAGAGGAAGAAGCTCAATGGAACGTCCCCATCCCTACAGCTACCCTAATCTGTTGGACCAAAACATGATATTTTTAAATCAGATCGCTTTCAAACCTCAGAATTTTTAATAGAGTCAAGACACAGTTTGATTGTTTTTTTTAACTCCTATCAAATTAGATTGATCTTGGATCAGTCGATCATTAATGTATATAAGTACACATGCTTAGTTCTATGGGTAAAATTAGTGCTGTACAAAATGTTTTATGTATTTATGCGAATGTACTTTTATGATCTTGGTGATCGAAATAAAGATTATGAACAATAGTGGGACGGGGCAATAGGTAACAGTGAGTAACATGCATGTTTTGACCAAGAGTTTCTGAAGGACATCAAATTGAAAATGCCAGCAAAGCTGGAGTTGTTTATGTCGCTCAAAACTCCTTGGTTAAAACAAAAAAAACGCTATTGTTCTGCCACCGACCTTCATCATCCTCCCTTCAATCGCTCACCTTTCCCCCACCCAAATATAAACTAAATAATACCCATCCTTCGGCCACCATCGCACACCACCTTGTACAGCACGCCTACCCTCCCAGCCCAGCATAATGCTATGCAGGTGTGTTTTATTTTGCTGGTCTTTACTTGCAGTGCTCCAGGATTGGGACCAGCCAGTGGCTAAAAGGAAATATTTAAAAATACAAGCTAGTTCAGTGTCCATGTAGAGTAGAACTTCGAGGGTCTGCAGTGCTCTCCTGAACTTGAAACCATCATGAATCAAGAAAGAGAGCCGTTGGAAAGTAACCTCGACAGTTCAGGCATCTGCATTCACTATTCATGTATCTCAGTTCACAGACCATCAGTAGGTTTTGGAAGGCTGAAACTAGCAGTCTAAAAGTCTAGTAGAGAGGAATTGCTCTGCTAATGTGGTAAAATGCTGTGTGGGCAAGGACCTTTAAGTCGATACACTAACTGTTGTACAGCTAATAAACATTTTTCATAGTTGGAACCATCACATCTAATGAAAGGCAAACTTGGTTGTCTTACTCAATTGATGAAGGGAGGGCAGCAGAGACTGATAATGGCAGGTTGTAGAAATGGTGCATAAAGGAGAATCATCATCTAGGGTGACTATAGAAATGGTAGATTACATGCCTTGTTCCACCATATGCATGACCCCAGCTAGGAGGCTTTCAATCAGGTGACATTTTCATTATTCCACTGCTGAGTAATCGTGGCGCATTCAAGAACCTTACTCAACCACTAAATTCAGTTTGAGGTGTAGCATCATACAAGTGACAGCCAGCTTCTTGATGCTGAGAACCTGTTGCAGTGGTGCCATATAAGTGTTGGAAAAGTTCGCAACTGGGCTGACCTCTGTGGCATCTTGGCGATCTGAAACATGCAAGATCTAGCATTACTAGGTTGGTGTGTGCAGCATGAAACAATGCAAACCACGTTAGTGCTGTGTCATCAACGCCAATGCCTGTAGATTATTTCAAATGACTAATCAGGATCCATCGATGTCAGTAGAGGAAGCATTATTAAGGAACATACATACTCCTCGGCCATAAGCAGCTTCTAGTTGACATACATGAATGCAATTTCAGCATCATGAGGAGTTTGAAAGCCTAACTGGTAGTTGCTCAGAGCCAATTTGATTCAGAATGGGCAGTGAACTATATATTGAACAGTTTCTAAAAATGTAGCTAAATGCCAGGTGACAACCTTATATGCACATTCATGTCACCCCTAAAAATTCGGTTGAGAATTCAGGAAAATGTTTAAGGTCCGGAGGGTTTAAAGTCAGGACTGAGCTTGTGAGGCAGGTGGGCAATAGGAATGTTTTCTCAGCACCTTACAGCCCACCCTATAAATAGATGCATATGGGGCTGATTTCACGTTAACTAAATTTTCAGAATCGAGATACAAAAACTGAAAAGCAATTAGTGATAACAGGTTAACACGATAAAGTCTTATTTCAACATTTAAAACTGGTCTAGGAAGCTGAGGTACAGTCCAAACATACCTATTCACATGTTCTCAGCTACTCAATGAAAACTGAATGGGACTAACACTGTCTTTGCATCCTCCTGAACAGATAGCAATGGACACACTAAGATCTGGGGACATAGGAGAGAGACAGACCAGCCACAAAAGAAATGTTTACTTCTTGTTCTGCATTGTAGGAATCTTCACTGAAGTCATGAGCATTAGAGTAATTCCCTGCTGTGTGTGCGGACTTAGAACACTTCAAATCCATATAGCAGTATGGACAGGGTGCCAACATCCATATGTCCATATGTAGTGGAGCACCCTTCAGCTGCACATCCAAGGTAAAGGTAATCCAAAATAGACTGGAAGATGCTCAAATAGTTCATTTTAAAACTGCATTGCAGACTTTTGAAACGTAAAACAAGTAAGACTAACAGTGAGAAAAAAATGCAGCCTAATAGGATTACATTATTAATCCGTGGAGAAAAACATTGTTTGGCATTTAAGGGTCCAGGAGCTACCACTATCCATGATGCATACCATTGGCAGTTGCCTTCCTCGGGCAGTCCTTGCACAATCTAGGAATAAAATACCAAAGGAACTTCAACTTTAACTTCGGACACCCAAGACATCACAGCAGGGGAGGCATGTGGTCGTTTAAGACTTCAGTTAAAATTCATATGATGCGAAATCACCTACAAATAAGTAACCATTTTTTCCGTATCATAGGATCTTCACTGATAGTCCTACAGTTTATAAAAGATATAGCGGGCTACTATAATTTGAAGCTTTTGGGCTTACCAAATAAATTTCATATATAAATCTTATGGCCATCTTTAGTAGCTCATCTTTGGCCAAATAGATTGTTTTTATAGAGGGGCTACTCTAGAGTCTGCCTGTGTATCTGAATCTAGACAAAAATGCTTTGGGAAGGTGTATACTGATATCCAAGTGTCAGCTTTGCATAAATCAGCAAAAGGAACATTCCTAAGCCAGGGTTTGTTGCTGCTTTCCCGCTAGTTGAATGTGCCTCAGGTCTACTTGGAAGTGGCTTTTGTGGTACTTAATAACATAAGGAAATGCGAGCTACAATCTATCTGAAACAGATTGTTTAGACAGGACTAAGCGTTTTTGGATAGGACTATAATTTACAAATAACTAGTTGGACTTGGTAAATATTTTAGTCTTACTGGGGTAAAACAGTACTTTCCTGAGATCCAAAGAATGCAAGGATCGTTCCACTGGAGTGGATGGATTTGGGAAGTATACAGGCAAAGTGATTAACTGATTTACATGAAACTTAGAAACTACTTTTGTCAGGAAGGATGGATGTGTCCTCATGACTACTTTAATTGCTTTAAAAATTATGTATGGTTCTACCACTGGTAACACCTGGATTTGAATTACTGTCCTAGTTGGAGGTAATCACTCTCAGAAATACCGTTTTCCAAGACAAAGGGAGCAATGTAGCCCTGTGCATTGGTAGAGAAGGAGGACACAGTCTGGACAATAGCAGATTAGTTTTCAAGGAGGTGATGGTTTCTTATACAAGTGAGCACTTTTTTTTTTCTTTTTTAGACCTTCCCAAAAAATCTGTGATCAGTTTTTTTTTCTTCAAAATACGTCTGTTCTGCTGATTTCCAATAAGAAGTGTTCACAGCGAAATCCACTTTTATGGATTCGAACTGTAATGCTTCCTGGGCCAGATGGAAGAAATGCATTATGATGATTCTCCTGATTTGAGATTAGATCATGACTTTTATTCTGATGCAGATTACTATCCACTTTATTGCATAGCAAGTCCTTGTTGAAGGGCTGTTCACCTCGTTCAGAATCTCCATACAAGCGGGTGGAAGAAGCCATGCTACCAAATTCAACGATGTTACATCTGTGCGCTAAATTTCCTCAGAAGTCTAGTGAGTTAGGTTTATGTAGCCCTCCCTTGTGAGTTGGAGATCCGAGTACCAACAATGTCTGAGACTGTCCAGTATGATTTGTATAATCTTGCACTGATATTTTAGCAATTTCAGAACCACTTTCGGGATGAGTGGCATTGGTGGAAAAGCATAGAGAAATATCTTTGACCAGTTTATTAAAAGGGCATTCCCAAGTGCTCTTGGTTCAGGAGACCTGGAACCAAGTCTCCGTATTTTTTGGGCCATCGAAAACCGGTCCAGAGAAGGTGTTCCACACTGTAGGAAGATGTCTTGCATGGTTGCATCATCTAAAGCCTCTCGTGGTTGTTTTCATAAAATAGCAAGGCTGCTTGTTCATTTTGTGCTCCCGGGAAATGTTGTGCATTCATTGTCATACCTCTTGCAAAAGCCCAGTGCCAGGCTGACTAAACCTCCAATGAAAGGCATTTCTTCTTATGCATCCTTCTTGATCAGAAGTGCATTGTAGTGGTGTTGTCCGTCAGGATCTTGATTGGGTGTATGGATGTAATAAATGCTTTTACAGCTAGGTTGACTGCCCGTTATTCCAGATAATTGATCTAGTATGAGCACCCTTTCTGTCCACTGGCCCTGGACAAGTCCTCTGAGAGCTCCCCAACCTATCCGAGATACATCTAGGATAGTAGGTTTTAGTGGGGTCTTTTGTTGGAAAGAAACACCTTGCAAAGATTCGTCCATCAGCACCACCATGCAAAGACTGTATTGTTGAGACGGTTTTGCTGATACTGTCAGATGTAACTTGGCCTCCTGGTAATTCTGTATCTGAGATCACCAATTTTGAGGCACTGCAACGGCCAGATATGTAACCTTGTATTTGGGACAATAGTGATGCGGGAATCCATGGAGCCTAGAAGCAACGATATTTGACGAGCTGTGGATGAATCGTTGTTTAGTAATACATTACACTTGTTTAGGATTGGTAACAGACTCTCCTCTAAAGGTAACAATTTTCCTTTGATGCCGTTTATTCTGACCACTAGATAAGGAAGGTGTTGCAGTGGTTACTCTCGATTTCTATATGTCTATTAGGAGACTCCATCTTCTAAGGGAGAAGACTGGTACTAGAAAATCTTGTATCAGTTCAAAGTAATTGTGAGACTTGAGAAGACCAAAGTTCAAACAGGGATATATGCTATAAATCTTATAGGGCGTGTAGCTGCCCCAGCTACAGGGCTTCCCAGCACAAGTCCTGAAACAATGGCCAGGGAGCCAGAATGCCCCAAGGAAAATCCTAAGTGGCGAAAAGGCAGGTCTATAGAAGTTTCCTGAAGAAGTGGTTCTGACGTTCCTGATAGGGGGGAGGAGGGACATTCCAGAGAACTGGGGCTTTTGAAATAAACAAGCGGCCTTCAGCTCTTACTCTTAACAGGAGGAACAGTGGCCTGCTTGAGGTTGGCTGAGGAAAGAGGACGTGAAGGTCGATACAGTGATAGCACACTGGACAAAATAGAGAGCCCCTGGAAGACTAAGATCTTATGGGCGGTACATACGGTCTTAAAGTGCGCATGCTTCTCCACAGGGAGCCAGTGCAGTTTTCAAAGGAGGCCGCAAGCTGGGCAGAAGTTCGGAAGGGATAACAGGAGCTTAGTTGAAGCGTTATGAGCCCGCTGGAGTCTTGCAAACAAAAGTTTTGTTGACTTCTAGATATATAATGTTGCAGTAGTGTAGCCGGGATAGTCTTGCTGCCTGAATGATGGTCTATCGAGTGCACGCGTTTAAAAGTTTAAGGTGCTGTCCACCCAGCTGCCTCGATTTTGGACAGCGGTCTTTGGTTAGAGGGGAGGGGGAGGGGGGGGACCCAAGGGAGGAGGGACACCAATGATCGCCCAAAAGTGGGTGTATTTTCATAATGGAATTTCTGTTTTGGTCATGTTCAGATGTAAACAGTTGGCGTTCATCCACTCTGCGACAACAAGCATTCCCCTTTGAAAATTAGCCAGGTCTTACATGGGGTTGCCGGAAAAGTAGAGCATGAACTGGGTGTCGTCCGCATAGGACACTAGCGCAAGCCCCAAAGATTTCACAACCAAGGCCAGAGGTTGAGAGTAAATATTAAACAACGTAGGGTTCAGGGAAGAGCCCTAGAGCATGCCATGGTGCAGAACATGTGATTGGGAACTGTGAGGGGAGGGGGGGGGGGGGAAATAACCTGAAAAGACTGCTCTGAAAGAAATTATGGGAACCAGGACAGAGCAGATTTACCTATGCCGATGTCCGGAAGGAACTGGAGCAGGATTTTATTGGACACTGTCAAACGCAGCGCTTAAATCGGGCAGCATCAAAGCCTTCATTTAAAGTGCAGTGGATTTGCTCCCTAACTGCAAGAAGTGCAGATTCCAGTGCTATGCGTCAGCCTGAAGTTGTTCTGAGAGGTGTCCAAAATCTGGTTAGTTTACATAAATCTAGTTAAGATGTTATTGACATGTCTCTGTTACCTTAGCAAGAAAAGGCAGGAGAGAGAGAGGGCGTGAAATTTCAAGTTGGGAATCATCCAAGGAATGTTTCTTCAGGAGGGGGATGACCATGGCATGCTTCCAGGGACCTGGAACAGATGCCGATGACAGAGAGCGTAATCAATTCTAGGCAGGGTGGGAGGAGAGAGTCCTGGAGTTTGAGGAACACATCTGGCTTGAAAGGTTCAGCAGGTGAGCCTGATTTAACTTGGCTGCAAAGGGTGCGTAACTCCAACAGACAAAGGAAGTAGAGAATTGAGCAAGGGCGGGGCAGTGCAAGTGGAGCCATCTGGCCTCATGGTAGTAGCATTTGGGACAATGTTCCCATAAATGTTATCTATCTTGCGAATAAAATACTCTGCCAACTTCTCACAGTGAGCATTTGAAACGTCTGTGGAATTCACTGAAAAGTACTGGCTTTGTAATACTGTTTAAAAAGTTAAAAATGTATTTTACTGGGTTGTTGCTGTTCCTTATTTTATTTGCATAGTAATCTGCCCTGGATTTCCAAATCAGTTTGTGGTAGGACTTGATAGCTGCCATATATTGTGTTTTTAAAGAAAGATCATATGATTTCCTCCAAGAGTGTTCAAGGGCCTTACAATGTTTCCTAGCAGAAATCAGAGTTTCATTAAACCAGGGAGAAGCATGCTCTTTCCTACTCTGAACCGGTCTAGTAGGAATAAAAGTGTCTATGGCTGAGGTCAATCAAGATGGTAGTGTGTTGTTAGCTGCCTCTATAATAGAGGGCAACAAGTTTGAATGAAGTCCCCACATTTTTGGAAGTCAAGCTTGTGCACCATAGGTGTTGGAAGATCGGGTCCGGACAGGGTATCTGCCTTTGGCAGGAGAGAATGGACATAGGGATCAAAAAGTGACCAGTCCAGGGCACGGGGAGAGGGTTCGCAACCCCTTATGGAACAGAGCTTATAAAAAAATGGGTCTAGGAGGTGACTGGCTGAATGTGTAGCACCAGAAACGAATTGTTCGAGCGGACACACAGCGAGGTCATCTATAAAATTAATAATGTCACCGTATTGACTGGCCTCCTAATGGAAGTTCAATAATTTAATGATGAGTGACGCAGTAAGATTGGTTAGTGCCTCCCTAAAGGCTTTAGACGGTCCAGGAGGATGATAAATTAAGATCACTGATAAGGTGGAATTGCTACTCAAAGCAATTTGGAAAAGGGCGCTTTCGCGATCAGGAATAGTGCAAGGAGTCCAGTTACATATTTAGCTCTCTCAATAAATAATCGCAATACAACCTCCTCTACCACTAGTTGTGTTAAAATTCTTTAGATAGTCGCTGGGCGCTGAGGGGGGTGCTAGAGATGATTTAGCGACAGAGGTCTGTCAGGTATCTCTAAGGAACATAATTGTCTGGGGTGGGGTGGGGGTGCAAGAGCCAGTTCAGCTACAAAGACCTGGGTCAGCCAGGTCTCTGTAAGGAACAGAATGTCTGGGGCGTGGTTTTGAAGAAGGTCAAAAACCTCGGCATGATGTTTGACTAGGCAGTGGCAGTTAAGATTATAAAACATTCTGCAGGCTGAGGGAGCAGCCTAGTCCAGGACACAGAGCTAACCGCAAAGCAGCATGTCTTACAGCAGAAAGGTAGCCCATCTGGAACTCACCCACTACAGGGGTGTGTAGCGGTCCTAAGTGATCAAGCTCGCTCAAAGAGTAGACTAACCTGTGCGAATTAGGGGAGAAAGGGGCCCTGCCTCTGGAGTTGTCCAGAATTGGGTTTGCCTTTGCCACGTATCCACGCCACGGACTGCATGAAATACCCAGGCGCTCAAGCAGCCTCCATCCGGGCCTGTCTCCGATTGGTTCCCCCTGGACACATCAGTGAAGTTTGCACCATTGAAACACAAAACCAGCTTGGTAGAGAACAGGGAAATGCACATCAAACTCCCACCCCCAAGTGCAAAGCAGTACAATAACAGATTAAGAGCACTTAAAAACAATTGTGCAGTGACTGAAGCAAAATAGCAGTGCAAATGCGCTGCTATTTTGCATCAGGACACTTTATAAATATTCCCTTTTTTTCCACAGATGGACTGCAGCAACTGCCCTACACTTCGAGAATGCACTAGTGGACGGTTTCAGTCCGAATGGGAGGACCGAGTATCGAAAGGGTCTATTGGCTACCAGAAATCTAAATGACTAATTGTGGAGTTTCACTATTGGAATATGGAAATGTGTCTTGGAGATCTATTGCACAATCCAATCCCTCTTTTGTAGATGGGAAAAAATCTGGTGAAGTGCTACCATTCAGAATTTTTCCTCTTTTATAGATTTGTTGACAAAACTCCAATTCTAATATCAGTGTGTACTCATTTTTCGATGCTTTCTGCAAACCAGGAACTATCCAGAGTATATTCCTGGACTGTTTGACAGGATTCATCACTCTTTTTTAGTAGGATTGATGCTTCCTTTCCTAACATGGTAATTTGATTTGCTGAGGATGGTTCTGTGTGTGCAGGCAATGGTCTGGCCTTCAACTGTAAAGAGTAAACTAAATTCACTATGTTCAGCACCCGCTTGTTCAATTTTAGAAGACTCTACTAAGTGACAAGATGCCACTCCATTTTCTGAAGTGGTGAATGGAAAGGGGGTTCTGGCTTGTCTATTCCCGTTTCTGCAGGGGTGTTGTCCTCTAGAAGAAGATTGTCTTGGAGTTGTTCACTTCTGCTTTGATGACTTCTTGCTGTAAGGATACCTTTGTCCTTTGCTGTGGGTGATTGTGTGGTTGAAATGACCGGTGAGGGGAATTAAACCTTAAGCAGGTAGTACATGGTATCCTTTGGCTTATATTGTTGTCTGAAAAAATGCTTCCTTTCTTCCAGTTCAGCATCTTTTAGGGTCTCTGACTTGCATTTCATCTGAATGATTTCTTCCTCTGTGCGCCAAACTTGGTACCAAATAGCTTGTACCAGAAAACACAAGATAGATTATTCTTTGCTGTGCACCCAGTTTCAGGGTGGTCAATCTCAACAAGGATGATTTGTCTGTGGAGTGAAACCCCATAGAAATAGCAAGCAGCAGCTAATTCTCCCCATCAACTGCTGCACTTGTAACCTGAATGAATACTAGTGAGTTTGTATGGACCATCTCCTGGAAATCTTGCAGGCTATACTGTGAAAGGTGTTACTTAATAGGCCTTACTCCTTATATTTCTCGGAGATAGCGGCCAAGAAGAACTGTAGCCTTCACATTTTTTTTTTTCACGCTATGGCAGCAGTGTTTCATATCTTCCTCCTCGTTATTTCAATCCTTTTGCTCTGTTTTTTAGGTGGAGCAGTGGTTTCTGGTGTCAATGCATTGCGTTTTCTGACCTAGATGGCAATCTGAGAGTCAGATTTCAGGATTTGGTTTATATTTATTTTACAGTCTGGGAGTGACTGATTTGACAGTTGCCGGTGTTAAGACGTTCTCTTCCAGGATCTCATGGAGACCTGGGATCAAGGCAAGCAACTGACCTGGGAACACTCTTGATTTAAGAGTCTCAAGTAGGATTAAGATGGACATTTGAGATTTTTTTTGCTTAGTTGCCCTTCACACCAACACATTGTGAAAAGTTGTAATGTCAACCACTGGTGAGATTGTCACAGGAGAAGAAGCAGGTAAAGTCGGTGCATAAGATGAGTATATCCTGTTACTTGAAGTTGGAGGTGACCTAGATCTGCCTAGGTTTTCTAGGAGTATGAGAGATCAGAAATAGCAAGGTTGGTATGTCCTGCGGGGGTGGGGGTAATCCAGGAATCACAGGAGTAACAGGTCTGCTAACCTGAGGTGATAAAGATATTTGTCTTGATACCATCCTTGGTTTTGGTATCTGTAGTGGTAATTCTGGAGATATTGTAATATTTGGATGAGGTAGAGGTAAATCAAGATGAGTCAAAGGAGTTTGCAATGGATCCTCTAACACAATCACATATTGTGTAATGCCCAGAGGACATGGAATGTTCTATTTAGAAAGTCTTAGTCTCTTTTTAGGAAGACATAATGAAAAGCTGGGATATTCCAATCTTGGAGAATGTAGGGGCTCTAAAGAATCAATTGATGGTGAAGGAGAGTCAGAGAAAATTACGTCCTCGATGGTGATGGTCTTGGTGGTGATTGGTGCTCTCCCGCTGAAGGCCCTAACATCAATTCATGGCTCTTCAATGCCACTGGTGGTCACAATGTTGACCAGTGCTTTTTCAACACAAAGTACAGACAGCGATCTGTGCCTCTTTGATGTCATTCTCAATAGCAAAGCCGTTGAAGTTAAGACTTTTGAGGGCCAGCGATGAACTTTTCCTTGGCAACATGCTTGTGCCGATGTTTGACGTCAACATATTCAACATTAGACAAAAATGTCGTCTTGAATGTTGGCAGGGACTGTCTTTCCGGTCGTCTTTTTTTCCTTCTGTCCTCAGATCTTGCTCTTCAGAAGACTTATTGAGGTGTAGGTTTCTTGGGGGACGGCTGGCTGGAGGATTTCTCAGCCCCTTTCTTTCTCCTCTCTTCTTTTGCCAACATTTCTTCAAGTTTCCCTCCTCCAAACGAGTCACACTCCCTGATCGAATGGGAGGAAGGTAAACAGACCATAAAGATTATACGAGTGTCAGATGCTGCCTTTTTCCTGCCACTGGACAGGCACTTTGCTAACACTGAAGGCATTTTGACAGAACAAATATGTCAAAACTTCAGAAAAAACAGGACTATTTGAAGATGAGATGGAAAGATGAAGTGAGTGAAGTAGGAAAAAGTTTATTTCTGAGGAAAAAAATTAACAAAAACACAAGAGAAGTAAAGCTTCCATGTGTTTCAGGATCCTTCTCTCATGAGCCAGAAAAAAAAAGAAGCAAAAGTCCGTGAAGGGCATCATGGGGAGTGGAAGCTCCTGGCATCACAAAGTTTTTACTACTATGTTATACATTCTTACACATTTTACATTTCACATGCTGCAATGCAGTTTAAAAAAGATTCTATGAGGATCTTACAGTCTGCATTTTGGAAAAATATTACCCCGGATAGGCTACTGAAGGGTGTTCCATATGATACGGACATATGGATTTTGGCAACCTGTACATATTGCTATATGGACAAATATGCATTTGAAGTGTTCTGGTGACCGCACATGAAGCAGGGAAATATTTCAGCATTTATGACTATCAATGAAGGTCCTATGAGGCAGAACTAAGAACTATAGCACATTCACTATCTGAAATCCAAGACATCTTTACATGCTGAGCATGTAAGGGGAATCTCTCAAAATTCTGTAGTTCATAGGCATATGCAATAGTGTAAGAACATACAGAACACAAGTAGAATCCATTTGACAGACAAAGAGAAAGGCTAGAACATGGAGACAGTCCCTAAATACATGAAAGCAACAGTTTTCGGTATCGTATCTCAACATAACCAACATCGTTTGTAAACCCAACATAATTCATCCACTAACACATCCAACATTGTTTACCCACATATCCAACCTCAAAGGCCAACACATCAACCACAATACACCAACATACCCACCATCATATGCCATTGCACCCCTTTTGTCACTTAATAAAGCTGGTAATGAGATGTTTTCTTAGGGGACTAATTGATTAAGCGGCTATGTGAACAAAAGATTCTCTGATAATTATATGATGGTGTGACATTTTTTTTAAGTGACAGCGTTGAGTATTGTTAAATAGTGGGGCAACAAAGATGAAGTATTGATACATGGTGGTGGTGGTGCAGGTGTATGTTTGTAGATATGTGCATGCACAGAAGTGTCTTTGGCTCCTCAATAGTCCTTGCCTGCAAAAAAGACGACTGGAGTGGGTGGGAGAGGACTACTGGAAGAGCAAGATCTTCAGTTTCTTGCAAAATTCGAGGACAGGGCTGGTTCCTCTGATGGGGAAGGGGAGCTGGTTCCAAACTTTAGGAGCGATGTGTAAGAAAGAAGGTTCCCAGCTTTGGCTCGCCATATGCGGGGACGCAGGCAAGGAGTAGACCAGCCGAGCAGAGGTGTCTGGTAGGGGTGTGGAAATGGATAAAATTGTTAAGGTAGGCTGTATTGTTGTCTAGAGCTTTGTGTAGGTGTTTGCGCAGAGCTTGAAAAGGGGGCATTCCTGGATTGGAAGCCAGTATAGGTCTTTGACATGCTGGGTTATGTGAGGTAGGTTGAGCAGGCGTGTGGCGGCCGCATTTTGGACTACTCCGAGCCTTTTGGTGAGTTGGGCTGCAATGCTTATGTACAGACCTTTGGCAAAGAAGTATTGGGGACATGGGTCTGAGGGGGGCTTCAGAGAGAATGGAGCTCATGGTCGTTTCTGTGGTGACTGATCACCAGCTAACAGTGACGAGGAAGTCAAGAGAGAAGAGGTTTGGGGGTAACATTATTGTAGAGGGTTTTTGGTTTTATCAGAGAACTAGCTGGATAATTGGTTGCAGAGCTTCCGAGAGGGGGTGATGGTTGTGGTGGCTAGCAGGGTGGTGGGGAATGTATTCTGTGAAAATGTGGGCATCTGCATCTAACATCAAGTGAAAAAAGTACATCTAAGTAATTGCCCACAATAGGTTTGAAAGGAGACAATAAACCAAGTCCTTTACGATCTAAAGCTTTACCCTCTCTCACAGTCAGTAGATTCATAGTCCAAAAGCCTGGCTCAAATACACATTAGTCACAAAATGTTTCACATCTGAAAGAGCTGACTGGGACAGCTGCCAAAATACCAGCCATTCAGTGAAGTGCTCAAGTAACATCAGCTGGAGAAATGCAAAGCTTGTGTCCACCCACACACTAGCAGCAGGAATTACTGTACCAAACTGAAAGATGGCACAGCCTCTGCCAAGGAGAGGATTATATAAAAATCTGCTCAAAGGTGAGCAACTCACGTAGACAGGCAGACCAGGTCACTGCTGCAGCTTTTGGAAAAGTAATGAGAGGATTGGTGATGAATATTCAAAATGAGCCGCGTTGGAGGGTGATCCCTTAAATCATTGAATATTTGGGTACAGGTGGCATACTCCTCTAGACCAAGCAAAATCCAGTAAAAGTGTTAAGCTAACAAGACAGATGTGAGAGATGCAGTCTGCTCTAGCCCTAACTGGAGAGCTTTTTCAACCTCCTCAGTGTTGAAGTTACTGGTGGAAACTTGGACAACCAAACTGTCAGGAGTTGGATGCAGACTAAGAAAATCGGATTCACTATGCATCAGTCTGTGGCATCTGGCCACCTGCCTGTTCACTGGTCGGTAAGAGCAAAGTTTAGACCAAATGCCCATAAGGACATCTCTTAGTACTTCATTGAATGGTAGTAAAGGCTCAGAAGAAGTTAGGCCAGGCTGGATAAGTAAGCACATGTTTTAACCTCAGAGGGAAGCTGTAGATCCAGGACCAAAGCAGCACGTCTGATGACCACAGCAACAAAAGCACTCTTTTGTTGGTGGCCCAAGGGGAAAATCAAACCTGTATTAGGAGAAGTATCAAGCCTACTGAGATTTTGTAGATCCAAATTAAGACAGTTATCATCAGAGAATAAATCAACTGCATTATTGCAATTGTCCTCTCAGAGGCAGAGAACTCTGGTCAGAGTCAGAGCCAAAAAGGTCGAGCAGCAATGGACTGTTTTGTCTCAATCTGAATGTATGATAAATGGGTGGCCCTGAGTGAAGTTCAAGCGGGACCTTGGTTGGGGTCAAAAAGATTCGGCTCACGGTCAGACACCAGAGTAAGCAGAAGATCCACCTCTAGTGCAGTTGGGACCAGCACCAATAAAGAAGGGAAAAGGCATAGGACTTGGAGCCAGCATGGGACGGGGCACCAGAGTCAATGTCGAACCGAAGGCGGGTTCCAGAGGCTCTGATGGTGTAGTGAACTAATCTACTGGCGGTAAACAGATTGGAAGCCAATGCGAATCCTTGAGGCCTGAAGACAGATCGGAGCGAGCTGGAACCGTGTTCAAAATATGAGCATGCCCTCCCTACAGGCCAAAACGTGCTGTGGTGTTCACCAATACATCGGGAACTCCGGGACCATCAGGATCAACTGTGGGATAGGCTCAAACAGATCAGGAGTGAGACAGACAAGAACCTTAACCACCCCCTCACAACTTCTCTTTAGATAGACAAGGGTGATATGCTGTAGATTCAGGCTTTGCCTTCTTATGCTTCCACTTAGACCTGGACTTCAACTTATCGGATTACTTTAACTGCGAAGAATACTGGTCATGAGATGAGCCTTAAGAGTGGGAACAAGTCTGCGATCCCACATTAAAGGGGATGAAGGACTTGTGTGGCTTCTTCCAATGTTAGTACAAAAGGGGGTGGTGATGGACTGAGCATCAGAACCAATCAAACACTCACACCCAGTCAACAGATCTGGGTTTGATCCATCACCGTTCTTTAGCCCACTCTGCCACCCCAGTTCAGACATGGCCATAGGCAAATCAGTCTGACCCTGTGCCTCATGAGAACAGTGCAGCCCGAACTGCCAAGCCATGCCTTCCCTGGACCGGAAACAAGCTTCCTAGGACCGGTTTCTGGCATTTCAGCCGTCTTCAGCCAGGCTTGCTTGAATCCAGTGGCAAAGTGAGCAAGGGACTCACGTCTGAGCATACCCTGCCAACTTATGGCGAACAAAGCGGTACAAAAGGGGGTGGTGATGGACAGAGCATCAGAACCAATCACACACTCACACCCAGTCAACAGATCTGGGTTTGATCCATCACCGTTCTTTAGCCCACTCTGCCACCCAAGTTCAGAACTGGGTGTGAGTGTTTGATTGGTTCTGATGCTCCGTCCATCACCACCCCCTTTTGTACTGCTTTGTTCGCCATAAGTTGGCAGGGTATGCTCAGACGTTGAGTCCCTTGCTCACTTTGCCACAGGATTCAAGCAAGCCTGGCTGAAGACGGCTGAAATGCCAGAAACCGGTCCTAGGAAACTTGTTTCCGGTCCAGGGAAGGCATGGCTTGGCAGTTCGGGCTGGACTGTTCCCATGAGGCACAGGGTTAGACTGATTTGCATATGGCCATGTCTGAACTGGGGTGGCAGAGTGGGCTAAAGAACGGTGATGGATCAAACCCAGATCTGTTGACTGGGTGTGAGTGTTTGATTGGTTCTGATGCTCCGTCCATCACCACCCCCTTTTGTACCGCTTTCTTCCAATGTTAGGCACCATACAGCTTCGTTTCACAATCTCGTATCACTTTCGGGTGCATGAGAGCACAATTCACATCATTTGGAATCATGCTTCAAGCCCAAACACTAGAAACACACCTTATGTGTCCGTCACAGACATCTGTTCGACACTCACAGCATGATCTAAACCCTGCAGTTTTAAGTGGCGACACTGTTCCTTTGCATATTGGAATTCAGTTTAAAAAACTTGTCAAAGCAACAAAAAAATAGCAGAGCTTGAGAAAAGCATTTGAAAGCCAGAAAGAAAGGAACAGACGTCTGGGCACAAGTGTGGCGCTTATAGCAAGGGTATATGCAAAACATGTAACCTCTGACACCATAAATTCAAGTTTGTTTATACTCCAGGAGAATTTATTATTTTTCCCTGGATTGTAACTTAATACATTCAAGCATTTTATGAATACATTTTACTCCAAGACATGCAAGCCCTGTGTAGGCCTAATTAGACAATTACTTTCTTGCCTAAATTCTTCTGTGGATTATATGCAAAAAACATAATCAATACATAAGTAACAAATTTACAGTAGACACACATATGTACAATTTACAAACATAAAACATATTGGTGCTATCTAAGAGCATAGCTTGTGCAGTTCAACAAAAAAGTGAAAGTCGTACTCCTATTTAAGTAAGCATTACAGGGACTTCTTTACGTGTTTCGACCTGTGTGCGAGCTCATGCGGAAACGCTGTTTGTCAATGAACGCGGGGAAGTTATTCCTAGGAGTTTCCGCACGAGCTCGTGAGTGTCTCCATGAGCAGCACCGTGTTTCCCGCGTAACAAGCCCCTGAGGTAGCGCTCCCTTCCGGTCCAAGACGATCCAAGGCAGCACCCATACACACAGGATGCAAGTGTGCACAGGCTATGCGCCAGTCTGAACATGGTATAAAGAAGGTTCAAGCTGTACATAAATTCCAGACGTGGTACTACAAGTCCTCCTTATTAAAGATCCACTTCGATAAAACACTACCCTGATGACGACCTTCGTCACAAGAGGTGCCAGTTAGAAGGTCAAAACGCGTTGGTACTACCCCTTAGAGAGGATTGCAAGAAGAACCTAGCAGAAAGTTTGGTCTCGGATTCAGAGATATTAGAGCCCACGACGTATGGCCCTAAACTAGGTTCTATACGGTAGTGCGACCCCCTATTGGCATACAACATCAACACATTGTGAGGACATCAATGAAAGAAGTCCCTGTAATGCTTACTTAGATAGGAGTACGACTTTCACTTTTTTGTTGAACTGCACAAGCTATGCTCTTAGATAGCACCAATATGTTTTAGGTTTATAAATTGTACATATGTGTGTCTACTGAAAAATTTGTTACTTATGTATGGTTTATGTTTTTTGCATATAATCCACAGAAGAATTTAGGCAAGAAAGTAATTGTCTAGTTAGGCCTACACAGGGCTTACATGTCTTGGAGTAAAATGTAATCATAAAATGCTTGAATGTATTAAGTTACAAACCAGGGAAAAATAAAAAATTCTCCTGAAGTATAAACAAATTTGAATTTATGGTGTCAGAGTTTACATGTTTTGCATATACTTTTAGATTCCTACCTCTGTACCCCTGAACAGAATAATTCCCCTGTTTTTTCATAGGCTTATAGCAAGGGTAGCACTTCTGTGGGGGAACAAAGTCAACATGGAGCTGCACTATGACACCTGGCAGCATGCAGGAGCAATGTTATGAACATTTCTGGATCCAGTCTTGCTCCTAGGAGATATTCTGAAGGTGAGCAATCTGCGATTAAAAGTATCCATCTGAATTCTAAGTTCAAGTTCCCTACCTGTCACCACAACAAGTTTGGGGCAGTGCTACACCAACCTAGGTGGGGCCAGTGGAAATCAGCAGTAAAATTTCACATCGAATTGTAAGCATCAAGCCATATTTAACAATGAGCTACATACTATTAACTACTGCAGTGTGAAAAATCGGCTCTATAGGGACAGAAGATGTATAACAAAATAAGCAAATAAATTGTTTGGCTAACATAAATGAGGAAATACTTCCAGAAACAGGAAAACATATCTGTAATAAAATTTTTCACTCTATGTGTTGTTTGTGTACACAGAACTAGTCACTGCTAATAGCGTAGCATAGATATGCTAGACAGCATGACATGATATAGATGCAAAAAATACATAAGGCTTTTGGTGAGTTTGCGCCCTTGGAAGGGGGTCTGATTGAGGACACTGTTCGCTGCTGAGCCACTACACTACAACCTCGCTCTCAATATCAGTCAAACACTTAACAAAAACGGAGAATAAATCTTACCAAAACTGTACACTACTTACCATTACTTCGGGTACAAAAGTGGTAGGTGGTAGGTGTCCACTGGATTGTCATGCCAGCTTTCCCAGGTGCTATTTTGTCTTAATTGAATTGTACAAGACACTATTTACTGTGACGGCAGAGTAAAGATGTTCATTCACTCCATCTCACTCCATTTCTTGCACTTCCTTAGCACTATGATGTATAAACCACAGTGTGGTCGCAGTCAGAGACGGGCAGGCTTCGTGGTCCCATACGCTCCGGAAATTCCTCTGGGCATGTGCACGGCCCTCCCACATGGTGGGGATTGGTCGGCCTTGGCTGGTTGGGAAGAATGTGGGGTTCATATGATCGGGGATTTATACAGGGAGGGTGTCTTGCTACCTTTCCAGGATTTAGAGGAGGCTTATGATTTACCAAGGGGGGATTATCTTTTACACGCCGCCTTGGTGTCGGGGATTCAGAAGCACTGGAAGATGGGCCTGTCGGAGCCCATGACCTCTTTGGGGTGCCAATATATCACTATGGCGGCGGGTACGTTCAGGGCCATCACTTGTCTCTATAGGCGTTTATCTACGGAGAAGCTTCCGCCCTTGGATGCCTTGCGGGGTAAATGGGAGGGTGATCTTGGTAGGCCCATTCCTGAGACGACTTGGCCCCAGCTGCTGCGACGGGCCTGGAAGGGCACACGCAACGCTAGATTTCAATTGGTTCAATTCTTCACTCTTCACAGGGCTTACTTAACGCCGGTAAAAATTTTGCGGTACTTTGGAGGTTCCCACTCCTCACGCCCCCGGTGCAGGGTGGACGGGACTGATTTCGGCCATATGTTTTGGTCCTGTCGGGGATTGGGCTCTTACTGGACGGATGTGGTGGCGTGTCTGAATCGAGTGACTGAGCCCGAGCTGGATGTGGAGATGGGGACTTGCCTCCTGCTTTGGTTTCCGCACACTCCTCGTACTAAAATCACGAGCAAATTCTATGATCTGGTTTTGATAATGGCGAAGAGGGAGCTCACCATGCACTGGAAGGCACAGGCCGGGCCGAGCTTTCGGAGGTGGAAGGCGAGTTTCTTGTCTTGGGCGGGGAGCGAAGGGACGCTTAGGCTGCAGCTGGCCCAGCGGGCGGCTAATGAGAAGGTGCTGGATGCGGCTAGGGCATGGGGAGCGCTAGTGGAGGGGCTTCGCGCTTTGGAGGAGTTGGATGAGGAGGACGAGGATCCTGTAGACGTTGGCCGGGGTCTGGGACACAGGGCGGGGCCCTCTGGGACCGCGGGGGAGACTGCATCGAATGAGGTCCCTTCAGCGTAGTTGGGAGGGGTCTGTGTCTGCACAAAGTATTGAGGTGCACGTGGGTGGTCAGGGCGGGAGCATGAAGAGTATATGGCGGGGGACATGGAGCCTCAGGTCCTTTGAGATTATTCCTGAGGTCTTTTCCGTTGCTTAAAGCTGGGCTGTGTCGGACCTCGGGGTGCTTAATGTCTCAATTTACAGGGGTTGGAGGCGGGCACGCTGACAGAGGGGGGGAGGGGGTAGAGAGGGTGGTGGGGGGGGGAGGGGGGGGGGGGGGGAGTTAGGGTAGCAAATGTTGACGATCTGGTTTCTCCTGATCTGTGCATTGATGACTGGGTCTTATATAGGATACTATTGTAAGCAACATTGGTTTATTGGTTCGAAGGTTGGAAAACCTCAATAAAATATTTTCACAAAAAAAAAAAAACACAGTGTGGTATGCTTTAATGATACCACATCTTTTGTCAGTGTTTTGCAAACTTTATTTTGTGGATATCCGTATTTATTTCTTCAGCAACAAAGTACCAGAAAACTAACTGTCAGGCTGATCTCTGTCTAAAGGATAATTTATCAAGCAAGCTCTTTAGGAGGCATCTAGATAAATGAAAGAAAGTTTTCTAATCTAAATCACTGTCAATAGCCTAGAAGGTATATTAACTTTCAGATTTAGAAAATGTAGTCAACTGACGAAAAAAAAAAAGAAAATGGTAATCTCTGATTACGCTAAACTTAAATACACTACATATTATATATACACACAAAAACACACACACTTATCAAATTCAGCATTTAGTGGGCAAAGAATTATGTTTAGATTGTTTGCCGACATACCGAGATAAAACTATTCATTAAAGGATTCTTAAAGTGACGATGCTTAGATTTAAAGTTAACACAAGTGGATTCATTTTAGGTGGATTATAAGGGTTGAAAAAGGTCTGTTTTCAGTTTATTCCCCTTATATAGAGAATAACCAAACCTCTATGGAACCATGCTTAAAATATTGCTTTTGAATGATTAGTTGCGTCGGGGGATAGAAATATGCGAACATGAGTGGGATACTTAGCTACACCAAAAGTTCACGTTGAAATTGATAGCAGATTATTCCAACAACAAAAAAAATGGACACCATTGAAGATAAAAAATTGTGGTTGGTGGATTCGAATTCAGGTTGGAAATGTTTGCTTGAAACATATTTTTCACATGTACTAAAACTGCTTGCTTTTGGATGCTGACAAAAGAAAGAACAACTTTAATTCAGGGAGTAAAATAGATATAAATGCAAAAAAGGCCAAATTCTAACAATGTTTCCAGTGCTCTCCTACTGAATCTGCTTCTTAAACTATAGCTTCAGGAAGTAATTATGGCTGGATAGAAACAAATGCTTTGCAATTAAAAATTTCATAATGACAAAGTCATGCTGATATCAAAAACTGGATTAACGAGTTGTGCGAATTCATGTGCATTGAAAAAGTAACCATTACAGCCAGAAATAACTACTTTCTATGATAGATGTGGATACCTAGGCAGAAACTAGATATTCCCAGCTACAAATGTAATGTTATTCCTGGTCCCACCTAGTAAGCTGCTAAAGTACGATTTGACATAAACATTCCCTCTTTCAAAGAGGAAAGCACCTCTACATCATATCCTCAACCAGAAGAAAATTGCATCTTACCCATTTGTCTGCTGTCAAATATGCTACTTTCAATGTGACTGAACCTGTGCAGTACATTAATCCATTTCTTAAATGCTTTTTTTAAAGCAAGGATAGAAAGGAGTAGAAGTTTCTCTCACTTCTGGTGTGTAGTGATTTTTTAACATTAGCAAATGCGGTCATTAACAAAATGTAATGGAGACCAAGTATTGGTTACAAAAAGCAATCTTATACTTACTGTGTGGAGGTCTGAGAAACAAACCATTACACAATGTAGTTACTACAATACTTAGTCTTCAGTTGCTCTTCCTCCATTTGTGTGGATGTTCTTACTGCAGATAGGAAGGCTTTAGTAAGAACACTAAAGACCATTTGAAAATGAATAGGACATTCCTTAGAATAACAATTACATTTTGCCTACAAAGGATGTACAATTATAACTCATGAACAAGGAATACCAGTCCTGAAAACCTTATTATATGAGATCGGCTAGTTATTGGAAATACTTAAAAAGTGCCTTGATATCACTATATTTGCTGTGACAACTATTTCCTAGATCTGGAACAGATGTATCACCAAAAGAGTTGAAGCAAGGTCCCTTGTATGCTAATCTATTTATCAGCTGGTTCAAAAGGGAGCATGCCTTGAATGATGGGCTACGTAATACACAACAGGATTGTATTTTGGGGCTGATATATTAAGGATATCTTTATGTTTTGGAATGAAACAGCTTAAGAACTAATTATCACTGATTTTTACGTCGCAGCCTACAAGACAGTGCAGATGCCGCGTTTGCTAAACACATCTCGGGGACTTTCAGAAAGTTGATCTAGGAATGCATTCTGTTCATTAATTACCATTGGCGTTGTGGTTTGCAACTCACATTTCCTGGCTTTCTATATGCTGGCTTTATATGCTTTGGGCTCTCCAGATTCAGTTCATCCCTCCCATTGCCTAAACCGTGTCTACTGTATTCTTCCACTAACTCCCTTTCTGTAAGCAGGCCATTAAATCTTGTTCTTATCTTGTCACATATATGATTGTTTATATCATTTATGCTGCAAATTCTTTGTTTATATTTTCCAAGGACTATGTGCCAGGGGAGGGAGGGTGGGTAGTTGGGGATTTGTTGAACTGATTGCGCCAAAGATTACATCATAATGTCGAAATGTTGTTCTAAAGGTCATTACTACTGAATGTTGTATCTTACAAAACTTAATAAATATCATATAAAAAAAAATCTCGTCACATATGCTATGTATTCAAAGGCTGAGGCCATATGTCAGACACAGTCTTCCAATGGCACTTGTTTACTTTTCTTTCTCGGACTTCAAAGTAAGAAGATTTTTGTGGCAATCTTGCTGGATACTGGGGGTAGGAAAGAGCTTTTTCTAGCACACGACAACATTTAAATGAACTGTGCATGTATTTCAGAATATATCAGAATTAGGAACACAAACGAAGCACATTTTTTTTGTTATTTCTGAAGTGTGTTGGAAACAAATACTTTAAATAGATCAAAACAACACATTACACTAGGTATGCTATTTCCACACATTTTCATTTGTGCACTGTATAGTTTTATTAATAAAACGGCATGTCTGTGCAAATATAACAGACATTTCAATTGAAAATGTGTTGTCTATAGTGGCAGTGCGCTACCATACAATGCATACTCCGCTCTACACCACTCTACTGTACTCTGCACCACTCCACTTTACACCACTCCATGCCACTGCAATCTAAGTCTTTCTACTGTCCCACTTTACTCTATGCCAATGCACTCTTTGCCACTCTACATCACTGCACTCTTCAGCACACCAGTCCAGTCTAGGGCACACTAACCTACTCTGCACAACTCACAATGCTACTGTACTCTACGCCACTCTGCAACACTGCACTCTACACCATTGCCCTCTATGTCAGTACACTGTAAGCCAATGCACTTTACTCTGTAGCACTCAACTCTATGCCCTTGCACCCTACGCCAATCAATTGTGCGCCAATCTAATCTACATCAATGAACTCTACACCGCTTTACACCATTACACTCTATGCTACTTTATGCAACTGCACTCTACCCTGCAACACTCCACCCTAATCCTGCTCTTGACCTCCCACCCATCCCCAAACAACCACCCTAATCTAAAACAATCTACTCTATGCCACTGTACTTTACACCAATCTGGGCCACCCCACTCTATGCCACTGCACTCTACACAACTGCACTGTCACTGGTCTCTATGCCGTTGTACTCTACATCACTGTACTCTACGCCACTGTTCTCTAAGCCACTTTACTCCACTCTACTCCACTGCAGTCTGCCACTCTACCCTGCAAAACTGCACTCTCCACCACTGAACTCTAACCCACTCTACTCTGCACTACTCCACTGTACTCTATGGCTCTATACTCTACACCACTCTATGCAACTCAACTCCACTCTGCGCCTCTACCCTCTGCATCACTCAACTCTACTCCAGCCCCTTTTTGACTGACCAGGAGAGCTGCACACGGCCGGGCTTGGCTCCGCTGTGTGTCTGAGGCCGGGCTTGGCTCCGCCGACCTGCGTTGTGGTGTTGAGGGCCGGGCTTTGCTCTGCTGGTGGCCTGGCCGGGCTTGGCTCCGCCGGGCCACGTAGACTACAACCCCCAGCAGCCCCTTGCGGCAAGGACGCCGCCGCGCAGGCAAACAGGAAGCGCCTGGGGCGCAAAAAGGATCACTTGCTCCCTCGTCCCGCGGGACGCGCGCGGGCGCGCCCGGGACAAGGGCGGGGCCGTCTGTGGCCGCCAGAGGCCATAGGAGGCTGGGCTGGGCCACGGACTTTGGCTCGCATTACTCGGATCCTGGACTTTTAGTAAGACACTACTTTTAATATTGGTTATTGTTTGTTTTATGTTTGTTAGCCCTATTGACATCATAGTTTTCTACAATAACTAGATAAGTTACTGTTGTTCAAATTACTCTGTAGTTAGTACATGCTGGTCCTATTATGTCCAAGCTTAGGTCTTCAAAACCAGCGGCAATTAATGACACAAGGACAATGGACAATGGACAACTATCTTGTTAAGGTAGTCAGCAAGATTAATAAGGATAGGAGACTATCACTAAGCAGGGTAAGCCCAGAAATGTCACCTACAAGGCTGAGTACGCCTACCACACCGTCGCCCCACCCAAACAGTGGCTTGGCTAACTAATAATGTTGACACAATTAACGATGTATCCATCATAGTGTCAACAGAAGAGCGGGAAATTTTAACTGAATCTATTCCAAGTCAGAGTCCGACACCCTCCCTAAGGCTCTCACCAACTCAATCTCCCGTACGGAGAATGGTGCGTGCATGTAGGAAGGCACCTGTCAAAAGGGTGGTGGGACGGAAGACCAAAAAGGCAGGTACAACATCACTCAGCAGGGGAGACACTCCAGAGTCCATAAACAATGTCGAGGGAAGTACCCTGCATCCAGCCCATATTGAACTCCTGGCAACCATCCTTGAGTCCAAATTAGAGGCACTGATTAGACCATTGGTGGCAAAGTTAGAACTAGTTGCGCAAGAGGTCACTAGACTGGAAGGTCTCCTAGATACCCATATGACCCGGTCTTCCATCCTGACGAGCCCTCAACCTGGCCCATCGGGTCCTATGGGCAACAGTACAGCGGAACCCGTAGCATATGTATCAGCTAGTACCAGGGTTAGTGGCACAGGGGCTATTGCTCAGGCTCCCTCAGTCGTAAACGCACTGAATACTCCACTTTCTAACCTACCACCAGCGGGAACTGCAATAGCACAAACATCAGTACAACCACAAATAGCACAAAAAGGCAGTCAGAATAACTTAGCAGGGGGAGATATTGCCGGGAGAAGTAGACCTAGGAGGAAAAACTTTGTCAACCTCCCACCGGAGTGTGTGTCCCATACACTGCGGTACTAACAAATGTCCCAGAGGTTGACTCTTGCCTGACTGATCCTAGGCTAGAAACCCATGTTGCCCAAAAAAATAAAACACTTGCCTTGCTGAATAGGAATTGTGGTTTTCCGCTTGCCTTTTCAAATGATATAATATCCACTCATAGAGTCAGTTGGATTGGCAACGGAAGAAAAAATACAAGAGGGAATTGCATCATTGTAAATTTTAAACATCCACAACATGTTGCAACAGTCCTCCTTAGAGCCGCCTCTTTACCAACCCTGGAAAATTCTGCATGTGCTAGACCCCTTGGCTTCTTCTATAACCACCTGGATAACACCCAATACCGACCACCTCATCAGCAAAGGTATCCTGTAAATGGGCAGGGAAGGGGGATGGCTGGTTGTGTTCCGAATGTACTTCTGAATGTACCTCTGCATCAGAATAGTGGGGACTTATATCGTTATCAGTTAGCTAATAGGCAGTTTGATAATGCTCTACCTCTTTACAATCGTTGTACTGCTTTATCATCACTGGAGGAAAATGATTGACTGCCCGATGCCTCGGGGAATTCTATCCAGTTATCAGCATCGTCCCTTAAAATTGCTACATGGAACATTGCCGGTATAAAGAATAAAATTGGGAATGCTGAATGGCTAATGTCATTAAAATCTTTTGATATCATTGCCCTACAAGAGACTTGGGACCATACGAACAGATTCTCTTTGGATGGCTATAGCCACTTTTGCAACCCAGCTATTAGTAGTGTAGCAGGAAGATCTAAGGGGGGCTTGCTAAGTCTATTTAAACTGGACATAAAAGGCACACTAACTCCGTGTTCTTCGGGTTCTGAAAACTGTTTGATTGTCGAACTTTTTACTCAAGATAAGGCCAAGATTCTTTTTGTTAATTTTTATAATTCACATGCAAATGAGTGTACCAGTCAAAATTTGGAAGTACTGGATACATTTTTGTCAGTCTACAGTGTTAACGTAAATATTTTAATTAATATTATTAGGGGACTTCAATATACACCCATGCACCCTACCATGCATTAGCCAGGATGATGAAGGCCCCCCCCTCTCCTCATCTGTAACATACCAGGCGTGGAGAGCATCTTGAAACCTTTCTTGCAAGATGGAACTTATATGAGTCAGGCTGCGGGGATGGAAAAAATAGGTCCCCTACGTTTAAGGGAAAAGATATGGGTACTATTATAGATTATATTTTTGGGTCTTCTTTTTTGTTAAATAATGTCATAAATTATTACACAGAGGTATCAGCTTTTAGCGATCATAATCCTGTTTTACTTGAAGTGAAGCATACAGATTTAATTTCCTTAAAAACAGTAAAAGTTAGAGGGGGAGTAAACCTCACGGCAAAAGACCAGAACCGTAGGTTGAAATGGACAAAAATAGTCCCTGAAACCTTTTTTCAAGAGGTTTTGTCCAAAGTAGAGGATGAAGTTGCAATATGCTTAGCGAATAGAACACAATGCAAAGAGGTTATAGCGGCATTTGATAATATCTGCATAGAAATTAACCGTAGTCTTCAGAATAAATCCAGGTAGAAGTCGCTAGTGGGCAAAAGATGGTTCGACAAGAAATGGTCAAAAGCGCATGGAGTACTACTAAAAGCCCTGAAAGCAACTCCCAAAATTCATGCAGATATAGCTAGTGCAAGGATTGCGTACAAAAAAAAACTATCCTAGAAAGAAAGAGGGACCTGAAAGACAATGCTTTGGCCCAACTTCTTGAACCAGAAACTCTAAAAAAAATAGTGGCCTATTCTGGAAAATAATAAATCAGCCACTCTTTTCTGATGACCCAAACACCCCCTTAGAGGCAAATATTTCAGATGAGGGCTGGATCAAACATTTTAGACAGATATATACAGAAACTAGCAGTGCTGCCACCTCTGCTGTCATTTCAGAAGTTGAGGTAGTGGAACTCTGTACTGCTGAGGCCGCCGTCACTTTTATGGCAGCAGAAGTGGAAAGGGCAATAGATCTGACCCTGAAAAACAAAGCACCGGGCCCTGACGGGGTACCAGGGGACGTCTTCAAAAGTGCACCGAAATTTTGGTCTAAAGTCTTATGTAATGTTTTTAATGCTCTTACAAATGACAAAATCCCGGACTCTTGGAAAAAATCCATCATTATACCGGTCTTTAAAAAGGGTAACAGGCAAGACCCATCCTGTTACAGACCCATTTCATTGATTGACTCATCGGTGAAAATATTGGGCCGGGTTATTTTATCAAAACTGAATGATTGGTGGAGGAGCCAAGATGGCGACCGGGACGGCAGCGTAGACTCCCGGCTCCGTGAACCTCCGCATCCCGCACGGATATCCTGCATGAGATCCTCAGCCTGCGCTACGCGCTCGTATTTGTGAATGAGAGTGGCAACCGACCGTGTGACTCCGAAGTTTCTGGCGGCGGTACCGCCGGAGAAATGTGCCTTTGAAATTTGCGGCCCGTGCAGCCCTGGAGCCAGGACCTCGAGTGGACGCCTTGGCCGGGTGGCAGTTCAACAACAGCGGCCTGTGGTGACTGGGTGGAGTCGGACCACCGGAGCGGTGCACACCTCGGCCTACATTTCGCCGTGGTCGTTCCTACCGCTAAGCGTGGCGGACCGAGTGCATGCCCGGGGTGGCGATTCTGAGATTCTCCGGTGATTGCCCCTGCCTTTGACGGTGAGCTGCCCGGACGCCGCCCGTAGCTCGCCCTGATTCTTGCGGGCTGCTCCCGGATTTTCGCGGGCGCCGGCCCGTGGTGGGGACGACTGCTGCCCATGACCACACAACGGATAATTTTTGCCTGCCCCCGGAACCCTGTTTCCAGCGACGTGGACCTTGAGGCGCTTGTCCCTGGGTCCCGGTCCCAATATGGGTCGGGCTTACCCGGCGGCCATCTTGTTATGATGAGGCCTACCATCCTGTCCACCGGGTCACAGCAGGATTGGGAGTGTGTGACTTTTGGGAGTGTGGCGGAGCGATCGCAGAGAGCTGTGCTGGGGTACGGCGACCTCCTCGAGGCTCTCGGTGCCCTTCATTCCACCTTGGTTCATGGCATCGGGGTCTTGGGGAGTAAGCTCGATGGTGTGGCATCAGCGTCGGGACAATTGCGGCCTGCCTGTCCTCAGGTACACCGGGACTTCCCACACTGCACACAGGAGGACAATGTCGCGGCCACCCCTGAGATTAGTGAACAGCTGGAAACTCCGGACAGTATGCTTCCGTGTGATCGGCTGGCTGTGGGTCTGATCTGTTCCGGAGGTATTGGACCTGAGTGGGAGGTGGTGGCCTCGTCCCGTGCACGGCCTCCGGCGACCCGGGGAAAATTCAAGCAACAGTTGTCTGCTTTGGCTGATTCCACCTTCCGGGACCTTGTGTGCAGTGCAGATCCTGGGGCAACGCTGGGAAAGATGTCCCTCCATGATGCGGACTGTGTTGGTACTCAGAGACTTCCACACCACCTGTGTGTGTCGCGTCCCGGTCGTTTTTGGACACTCCTTTACCTTGTAACATTTGACATGGCGCTGGGTCGAGGGGTTTGCATGGGCAGATTTGCAAAGAGTGGTCAAGGATAAGGCTGATCCTTCAGGGGTGGTCATCTAGTAGACGGGCGGGCTCAGGGGTTGCGTGCTCTCATGGCATAGCTATTAGTATAATTGGTGCATAATGCTCCCCATCCTTTTTTTGACATGGTCGATTTTGTGCTGCTTACTGTTTGCCTTGGGGAAAACTTACCGTGCGGGAGGGAGAAGCCGGGGGCATGTTTTGAAGGCCCTCCTCCAGTTTATTAATACCTTCTCTACCCCCCCGTCTGGTGGGGTTCTTTTCTTACTCCCTTTTCTCTGTTCTTCTATATTTCGGGTCTGGTTCCAGGGCGACAGGCACACTGCTGGGGGGGGGGGCCGTACTCATCTGCAGAGGTGCAGGGTGGGGGGTTGGGGAAGGGGATTCTTTAGTCTTTACCCTTTTTTTCCATGGCCTCCTTTTTCTTCTCCGATTCTTCTTTGTTTTTCTTTTCTGGGATCAGCGTGGTACAACTCCTTCGTTGTGAATCACTGCTTTTTCATGTGTGCCACAATTTCCGGGGTGTTTTCTGGGCTTTAGGGCATGGGACTGCTGGCGCAACTGGTCATGATACTTCTCTACATCCTGCACTTCCTGTTTCAGCGCCATTGACTCGATAGATTGCCGTTTATTGTTTACGTTTGTTATTCTGCCTGCCATTTTTCGCTGCTGGGAAATTGTTTGGCACCTGATCCTTTCGTCTTTCCCTATTATAAAATGAAAGCCTTATTAATCCTGGTGTCCTACTTGCGCCATTCACTGGCCGAGAATATATTAGCATGGAGATTCTCCTCCCCGAGGTTCTGCCTGTGTCAACATTGGATCTCTGTTGCTTTGACTGCTTAGCGGCCGGCCCCGGGGGGTTGTAGGCCCATACTTGTTATTGGTTGAAATGCTAATAAAGGTTTTTCAAAAAAAAAAAAAAAACTGAATGATTGGTTAATCGAGAAAGGGGTCCTATCAAACGTTCAGTATGGTTTTAGATAAAAAAGGAGCACAATAGATCAAGGCCTTAATTTGCACTAACTAGTAGAAAAATATACGAGGGCCAAGGAGGGGTCTATGTACTTGGGGTTCATGGACCTCTCGTCAGCTTTTGACCTTGTAAATCGTTCCAAACTAAGGAAAATTTTGCTCGATATGGGACTGGACAGGGCCCTTGTTAGTCTTCTAGCAGACTTACATACCGATCTAATAGCTTTGGTTAGAGTTACCTCGGAGAGGCGTTGCACGAGTCATTTTAAATCAGAAAGGGGAGTTAGGCAGGGGTGCATTTTGGCACCCCTCCTATTTACTGTTTATATAAATGCCCTGGAACCTACCCTAAAAGAGGCAACCCTTGACATCCCACGTATAGGAGAACTTGGAATTCCAGTTCTTCTATACGCGGACGATGCCGTCTTGCTCTCACGTACTGGTGTTGGTCTTCAATGATTATTGGATGCTTTTGAGGACTTTATGGGTTCCTTGGACCTAAAGATTAATGTCAAAAAGTCTCAAATTATGATAATGGGCAAGGGCAAAAATAACAAGTTCTTAAAAATATTTACTTGTGGGAAACAAGAGCTTTGCAGAGTAGCCACTTTTCCCTACCTGGGGATCACTTTTGATGAGCGAGGCACCTGGGGTCCCCAGATAAAAACAGAAACATCTCCCTTGCTAGATCATCTTCTGCACTCCAGGGCTTTACAAAAAAATTGGGAGCAAGGCCAATAGTAACTCTGCTAAAAATCTATAAAGCAAAATGTCTTGCTGTTGCTACATATGGAAGTGCTATTTGGGGTAACTGTTCTACGGAAAGTATACAGATCACTGAGAACACATTTTTAAGATCTGTTCTCTCTGTACCACAGTCCACTTCAACATATATTGTTCACACTGAACTTGGTGTAGGATATATCTCAGACCTGATCAAAGTGGCCCCTGTTCTGGCTTGGCTAAAGACCTGGTTGAACCAAGAAATCCCCCTTAACCATATCATCCTAAAAGACTGCTTGCAGCTGGATAGAGTAAACAAAATACCGTGGCTTATTTACATTAAAAACTGTCTTGTTAAGTTAGGGAGACCAGATCTCTTTTTTTTCCCGGCCTCGATAACTGCTAAAGACATTGTTCTGAATAAAGGTATGATGGGAGAATTGCTAAGTCTGGAAAGGGAACAAATATAACTTGAGAAACCAACGGTGTGGACTAGCATTATTTTGAGCACTCATGCAGGCCCTGAACTATACTTAACAACTGTAAACCAACTTTATCATCGTTTTCTTTTAACCCGTTTTCGGTTTAATTTGATCCATTTAACCCTTGGACACTTCCCAACCTGGTGTACTCCCGAAAATGCAATGCCGTGTAAGTGTGATAACTTTTCGACCCAGAACACATTGCACTTTTTGATGTTCTGCGATCACTACACGGCACTAAGAAGGAAATATTTGATCCCGATCCTAAAGGAGGCAGGGTTTATACAGGTTAAGCCAGCACTCCTGTTTTTACAGTTATTGCAGACCCCCAGGATTATGTTCCATGTTGCTAGTTTTCTAGTGGGGGCTGTTAGGATCAAGAAAAGGAAGTTGTCCAATAATCCAACTAATATGGTTCTATAATGGTTGAATTTTAATATTGTCCATATGAAATGCTTACTTCATGAAATTAATATACATAAATGTAACATGCAAGTGATGTGAATAGATTGTTTTATCTAACTGACCTCTTTTTAATACATTTTAATAATTGAGTTTTTAAAAAGAACATACTTCTTTTGAATTCTTTTTGTGTAAATAGATATAGTATGTAAATTTATCATGATTTGACTTTGTATTAATTATGAATTGATGATTGTGTGAAATTGTATTGTTCCTATGTCTTTTTATGATATTAATTTATCGAAAATAAAGTATTTTGACTGACTCAACTCTACTCCACCTCTATCTGCACCACTCTACTCGACGCTACTGCACTCTGCTATGCACTACTTTAATCTATGCCACTGCATTCTACCATGCTGCATTGTATGCTGCTGCATTCAATGCTATTGCACTCTACATCACTATCCTCTGCAACACTCCAAGCCAATGCACTCTACGCCACTCTAGTGTATGCCACGCTACACCACTCCACACTATACCACAACACTCTCTGCCACTCCACAAGACTCTACTCCACTGTTCACCATTCCACTCCAAGACACTCCACGAGATTCCTCTACGCCACTAACTTTTAGCCATGCTGAACAGCAGCCACACTGGAGTACAACATGGCTAAAAAAACATTGGCAACGTCAATAGCTCTTGCATAGGCTTGTTAAATAACAATTGAAATGTTAAACTTACTTTAGAATATGTTCCCCAAACAATTATATTCTTAGGTATTCATTTTTGGGGGGCAAATGATAGATTACAAAGTAAAAATCTACAGAAAGGCTACCTCACGTCATCCACATCAGATGACTTCACATCCTAATAACTGGCATTTTCCTACAGCTTTAAGGATCAGTGTCTTGAAATACTTCAGCTGTACCATGTCCTGAACATAAATGACTTTAAAATATATTGTTGTATTAACTTCAAAAACTGTGCTATGATTCAACAATTTGTATGGCTGTACAACTAACTATATACCAGTAAACTATATACGTTGTATATTCATTGAACCGGAATAATAAAATTCTGACTTCAAAGAGAACTGCATATTTGGCCTCCAACAGTGTATTGTCCAAACAGCTGCCCTTAACATCAAGTTAGCCACCAATATTCTAGAAGCTGTCTTAACTGAACAGAGCATCTGTTCTGGAAGTAACTTCCAAGAGAAGTGCTTATAAACCCTGTGCATTATTGCTCAACTGGCTACATTGTAGATCGCAAAGAGATTAAATTAGCATTGGTATGCAAATACTTGCCTTAGCTATGGTGGCTTGTGTGTGACTACATCTATAAGTATTACTAGGATACAATGACGTCTTAAAGTACAAGTGATGACCCACTGACAGTGTAGACCTTTAATACAGATTTGTTCAGATTAAGACCCCATGAAGTAATCAATGAAATATTTGCAGATCAGTAACCTCGCCTGTGGCCCAGACATTTTCAAGAGGCCCACCTTCCACTGATGTTCAAGTTGCAAATGATCCTTCTGGCTTCCATAACAGGGATTTCGAAACTAAAGATGAAAAGAAATTGGCTGCTACTTTTACAATGTGATGTAACCTTTCTCCAAAAGAGCACATTAACAAGCATTTGCAATGCAATAGGTCTCGCATTATTTAAGTTTGAGCTATTGGCATTGCTAAATAATGCAACACCAATAGCTCAAACTTTAATAATGCGAGACCTATTGCATTGCAAATGCTTGTTTTAACTGACAAAGTTTGACTGGAAATAACTCCTGGAGCCCGAGCTGCACATAGCGGGCTATTCCGGAGCTGGGAGCTGCCCGAGGAAGGTGAGCGCTCTCTGGGGCGGCAGGGAAGGACGGGGCTGGGCGCTGCAGAATTATTTTAAGTGCCAGGAAGGGGGCAGAGACTTTACACGGGAGAGGGTGGGCGATGAAAGTATTTACAACGGAGAAGAAGTGGGTAGAGCGTTGCCCGTGTGATCTGGTGGGTGAAATGCTTATTTTTTAACCCAGTGGTGCTAGTTCTAATCCCGGGTGTTACACAAATTGTGATCCTGGACAGAACGCCTTATCTCCATGTGCTTTAATACTCAAACTATGTATTGGGCACAGTGACAGCGATGAGCATTGCTGCAGAGTTCAGCAGATGGGCAGCGGCAACAATGAAACTCGTATTCCAAGTTCCAGGGTGCCTGAACCAGGCTACAGAGTGGGGGGACGGGGGTGACAACAGATTCCGATAACTGTGCCCCGCTCATTTGTGCCCCCACATCCCTCAGGTTGGTTCTCGCAGGCAACAAGCAGCACTCTTTAAACCACACTCTTAAAGGGATTTAGGACTTGTGCAAAGTAAATACAATGCCCGGTTTCTCACTTAAAAAATGTTCCATATTAAACCTTGGGTCCGGTGCGCCGAGATGCCCTCGAATGGCCGAGCGGTGATCTGTGAAAGCAGGGTAACGTTGAACTTGAATCCCGGCGTCAGTACTGGCCAAAATGTGTGATAGTGTGCATTTCATCTTCATGGCACAGTCCTTCAGTTCCCTTATCTGCCGAAATTGAGTGTACAGTGCTTAAGGTCACGCCAATGCCCAGTATTAAGAAGCGCTACACACATTGAGCTGGAACATAACAGTGTACATTCTGTTTTGCTGCATTTTCCACAGGCATTTGCTATTGTGGGACAGTGTTCGCAGGGCTATAAAAACATTTGCATACATATGTGCCTGTCGATTGGATGAGGGAGTTTGGAAGGGCTGAAGCTGGGCACGAAGTCCCCATCCCCGTCCTCCCCCCTCTGACCCGTTTTTCCTTTGTCCTGCCACATCTCCCAGGTTACAGACAGGCTGGACCACTGTCAGAGGAGGGAGCGGACAGGGCCGAGCTATGACGCTGCTGCAGCTGGGAGGTGAGAGGAGCTTCTATTTATTTCAAGGCGCTGCTGCTGGGCTGTGACACCCCACCAAGAGGCCGTAAATAGCCTGTTCTGGGGCGAGGGCGTAAGCTGGAGGGAGGGGGCTTGACAAGTGTGTGCAGTGCCAGGGTGGTGTAGGGCGGAATTGCCTGATGCTGAGGGGGCTCTTTATGAAATACCCGGGGGGAGGGGGCTTTAACCCTCTACATTAATCCCAGGTGAGCGCAGCAAAAAAAAAAAAAATACTTTTAACTATCCTGTGCGGGGTTGGGGGGGACGAGTGTGTGTCATTTACAGGGTGTAGTGTATGAGTGGCGGCACTGGAGCCCTGTGGTGCGCATTACAACACTGCGCCATGTCTGCAGGTATTGCCACTTGGCCATGCCTGCGCGCAATGCCACATTGTGCCTTGTCTGCACACACTGCCACACTGGGTTATAACTGCTCACACTGCGCCATGTCTGTGCGCACTGCACCATGTCTGCCCGCATTCCCACACTGCATCTTATTTGCGCCCACTACCACACTGCTCCATATCTGCGCGTCGAGAGCATGCGGGGAAATGTAGTCTTGGCAGCCCACAGCACCCGCCCGCCTGCTGACCCACTTTCCCCTGGACTTCTTCAACCAGCATTCTTACGGAGAAGAGGAGGTACATTTCTCGTGAACGCTGCACACGTCACACACTCACCCTCCTCCTCCAGGGCTATTGCTCAACCTGAAAAGGGGGTGTGACGTATTTGCTCGGCTTTCTCGCCTGCTAAAAGGTTTCTTTTGTAACGAACGCAAAGCAGGCCAGACCGTCCAAATGGGACGGCTCAGAAAGCCAAGCAAATACGTCACTGACACCTCTTTTCCAATGGCTGGCCACCGTTTAGCATAAACGGTGACGCCAGCCAATGGAAAAGAGGGGCTGGGCTTAAAGCCCCTTACAGAAAATACCCTGTTAACACTAAATCTCGCCAGCGAGACTGCGCATGCGCGCAGCCTATGCCAGGCGAGACCTAAAAAGGAGCACCAGACTAAAGAACAGTTAACTTTAGGCGAGCTGAAGCAACCCCACACAAACAAGTTACTTACATTTGGTACCACATTTTCTGGTGGAGACTTACACCAGATTCCTCACCTTGTTAATTTCCCCAGGTTCCAGACAGAATCTGGAAACTTTAATAGCAATTCCTCGTATGTTGACAGGTAGAGTTGTGTGGTTTTGCATCAGGTCTATTGGTTCCAAATGTGACGTCGTGGGCCACTATAAAACCAGCACCTCTGCACCCTGACATCAGTTTAGTTTCGATTTCTAGCCACGCCGTTGGATGCAGAGCCATTGAAATCAGAAGGGGAGGTGTCTGAGATATGGGATCTTATTAATGGACTTTATGAGTCCATTTCAAAGAACGGGAAGGAGGGTGAGGCAGTGAGGAATCTGCATCTATAGTCTCTACCAGAAAAGGTGTTATCAAAGATAAGTAACTTATTCTTCGGAAAGAGACTTCTAACTGCAGACTCTTCACTTTCTGAATAGATACCAAAGTGGTACCTCTTTGGGTGGCGAGTCTGTAGACTGGCTTAGACCAGGAAATCCTGCAGTACAGATTAGGTAAAATGCCATTCGTGGTGGGCCTAATTTTCTAGGCAGTAGTGCTTTGTGAACGTGTGGAGGGACGCCCATGTAGCAGCTTGGCAAATGTCAAGGACTGGCAAACCACCCAGTGATAACAGCCTTTGCTCTGGTGGAATGAGTATGTAACCCTACAGGGAGTTGCTTCTTAACTAGCGTACTTCAGATTTTACGCATAGGAAAACCCATAGCGAGATGGTCCTCATCTGCACAGCTTTTTCAAATTTTTTCGCTCCAGAGAAACCAACAGAAAGCTGCTCATCTTGCAGATATTTTCGCTATCATTTGATGTAAACACTAAAAGCCCTCTTAGTCTCAAGTCGGTGAAGCTATTTCCCCTCCTTAAGTAATGGTTTGCCGTAAGTGGAAGGGTGTAAACACCTTCTGCAGAAAAGCCTCCTTTGTACGAAAGACTAGTTTATCTGGAAAGAATGAAGTATATGGTTTTGTTGGTCCTACTAGGGAGAACTGAAGTTTGCAGTCCAAGACCTAGAATACATGAGAAGATGGTAAAATTGTTGTGCAATAACCTACATGCAGTGGTTCGACTATTGTATAATGCACACTCAGTGTCTGAATGCGAGAGGATTGGAGGTCCTATGTAAGGTTAGAACATGCCTATTGTCTGAATATTATATAAGTGCAAACTAGAAGTCCCACTGTGGAATCAAAGTTTGACAGTGGGAACATGTAGGTCGGCCCTTTAAATAAAAATAAAAAAAGAATCACAACATGCGACCTGAAAATGGTGATCCAGTGAGCATACATATGGAGGTGAGCTTCCAACGGAGAGCAGAGTCCTGTGATCACCACCTCTCCCAGATGACCTCCCCAACCGACTAACGATGCCTCCGTTACAAGTGTTCGCTCTGGATAGGGTAGGGAGAGATATGCCTCTGGTGGGTCAAGCTGTATTACGAATACTCTTTCAAACATCCGCGTCCGGCATTAGCTACCCTCCGCATTAAGGGAGCACTGCTTTATATTCAATGCTCGGTATATTAATCCACAGCCAAAAAGTGCTACAAATGGAACATGTTACTCGCCCTGCGAGCATCTATTTATAGTGTGTAGTGCTGTAGATTCATATCCTACCTAGAAGCTAATGGCTGACGTACACACTACTCTATTTAAACACTTATCTTTATCAAACTATAACCTGCATGTTCACCTTTACTATCTCTCTACTGCTCTTATCTTAAGCTCACCCGATGAGCCAAAAACAATCTAACAAAGGAGCTGATGACCGTTCACAATACAGACTATAGGAGGAGTCACCTTACAAAGCACTTCAACCCCTCATCAGGAGTAGTAAGTGCTATATAAATGCAATTACAATTACTCAAAACATTTCTTCAAAGAAAAACGAGTTGCAAAGGTCCGAGCCCAACACTGGATGGCAGGAGTATGCTATGCATACATATCTACAGCCAACACATGCTATGAATATATGCATCCTAGACGTCAAGTGCCACCATCCAGTCACCTGCATAGTGGGCAGGCTAAACTTGGGTAAATGTGAGTATTTGGAACTTGCCCTTCCAGAGAAAAAAATTCAGAGGGTGAAGATCTAGGATGGGGCGAAAGCCTCCTTCCTTTTTTCAGTACTAGGAAATAAAAGGAATAACAGCCAGTCTTGATCTCTGATGCTGGTACTGTCTCTGTTTCCTTAACCAAGACAGCATGAACTTCGACTAGAACCTCTGGGAGGTGTTGTGGTGTAGGTGGCATGTCTAGGGGATAGAACAGAAAGAGTAGGAAGCAACCGTGCTCTACGGTCTAGAGCACCCATTGGTCGGACGTGAAAGCTAACCTGACCTCCTACAAGGTGCTCATGCGTCACCAAGGACAAATTTAAACATTTTTGCAGTAGAGGCTGCAGAGAAGAGGTTGTGGAATGAGTAGAGTTAATCCTGTGAGCCTGAACATTGCCCTCAAAAGGCTGGGAGGCATGTTGCTACTGAGGACCATACTGATGCTGCCTCACCAGATACCCCCTTTCGAAGCCCTGAAAGGGGCGTTGGGAAAACTGGCAAGCAAGCTGAGCTAAACAAAGAGCGAGCAGTGTCTTTACTCTCCTTAAATTATTCAAGGACAGAGTCGGCCTTTGCCCTGAAAAGTTGAGCCTTTGAATAGCATGCCCATGAGGGACTGCTGGACATCTGAAAAGAAGCCCATGGAGCGCATCTAGGCATGGCACCCAAGCACCATGCTTTTTCCGACTGCCCTACCTATGCAGTCTGTTGTGTCCAGACCTGACAAGATCATATATTTTGCAGTACCTTGACCGTCGAGGATCAGACGTTGGAGTATGCCTAATAACCTAGGATACAGTTGGCAAGACATCTGCCACTCTGACCCACAAGATATGCAAATACCATCCCAGTAGGGACGATATGATTGACTGCAAGATTAATACTGCACATTTTTCCATTCGTTTGGATTCCCTGTAGGGTGAAGTGGTGGGAAAAGAGATGTGATTCAGGCAGCTAAATGATTCTTGTACAACCAAGCTCTTCAGGGTAGGATACTGGTGCAAGAAATCAGGGGTCCCCAGGAGCAGGCCTGGTCCATCTTGCCACCTGCCTGTTGACTGGTGGGCAAGATTCTGGATTAGCCCAGGTGCCCACTAGAATATCTGTTTGGGTTTAATAAATTAAAGGGTAATACAGGTTCTTGGGTGGTCACTCCAGGATTAAGAACCACCGTCAAAATGTTGATCCTTATCTCCTGTATAGGTAAAGTTAAATAAAGCACCACCGCTGCTCTCCTGATAATAGTAAAGGAAGCAGATTCTACAGTGGCAATAGGGTTAGGGATGAAAGTCCAGTGTCAGAGGAGGTGTTAAGGCCACTGGAATCTTGGATGTAGACCATCAAAAAACTGACCCTTTCATAAAAAGCACTGCTGTCCTCATCTTCATCCGGATCATACTCCTGGAATTCAGGCTGAGATTATGCAGGAATTGAGCTCCGTAATCTGATAAAAGTATTGGGTCCAACTCCGCCATCAAGGTACACACCTGTGGTGTCAACACTGCACCAAGATGGAAGCCGGCAGCGCTGTGCTCAAAGACAGAGTCAACCTCTGGTGGAGGTTAAGTGGCATGGTCAGCGTCTGGGTCAGATCCACCGTCTGAGATTCCAACAGGCTGCCACCTCGAATTCGTGGATCCTAATGGGATCCAGCGTGACATGGAGGGGTACTAAAAATTGAGGCAGTGGCCTCTTTCAGGCATCGAATTTCGTCTGCAGGGGCTGTTTGTAGAGAGGGAAGGAGTTAGAGCGGCAGCAGTTCTGGAGTGTGCTACACGGTGCAGCTCCGAGGCAAATAGGTATCCTGGGCACCACGAGACTTCCAGTGGTGACAGTGGTGGGACATCAGTGAACTGTGCTTAGATTTTTTGTGGAAACGTTTAGACTTACCTGAACTCCTGTATCTCTAGGTCGAGCGGCCTCAAGATCGGTCACCGAGGGAGAGAGTGTCCGCTCCTTGGACCAAGACTATCTTTTTTAACTAGATGGTGGCGAGCTTGACCTTACAGTATCGAATCGCTTTCAACTCATCTTGGAACAGCACAAACTCGACTTTGTGTTGTGATCAGGGCTCAGACACCATAGGCAGAGGTTGCCGGTGTCTGTCATTTTTAAAGCCTATATCTGTTCACTGAAGACAATGTACAGTGGAAAAAATTATTTTCCCGAGGAAATGTTCAGTCAAAAAATCAGCACTACTAGCTTCGGATTTGAAACAAGGAACAGGTGTCAGCGCTCTGAGGTATTGGAATTCTAGTGGCACCCACATCACATTCTGAACCAATGGACCAGCTCGGAGCCGAATTATGCCACCCGTCAACACGTAAGGGAATTACAATTAAAATTTCAGGATTGAGTCTGGCGCCTGGGGAAATTCACATGGATTTGAATCTGCAGTTAGAAGTCTCTATCAGAATAGACATGTTAGCTTCAATGTCATCATTTCAGGTCACTGGTTGTTGATGGCTTCAAATGTCTGGAGTACCAAAATCTTTAAACCAGTCACCTAAACTCGAGAAACACAAACTTAATCAAGAGCCCTTGGTGGAAAAAAACCCTAGGGGTCATTCAAAGCTTGCTGGAGCAGTCCCCCAACCGCACTCAAGGTTCCCCTATGTAATTGAAAGGTGGAGGACCGCCAAGTTTCAGACCGCAGACCAGAGCTACAGCTGGCTCCAGAAAGCCACTGGAGTGTGAACTCCCAGTGTATAGCTACCATGGATTATCTGTCTGACAAAAAGAATCCCCTGCTTTGAAAGGAGAGCAAGGTTCTGAGAAACCAACGTTATGCACTTATGCAGAGTGATACACCATGCCACTGTAGTCTGCTCGGCACTGCATTTGGACAAAAGTTCTCCTGCTCTGTCAGCAGAAGCGTTTATGACAAATTGCCTGCCAAAGCAGTGGCTTTGGCTAAATTATGGTATCATTCTCAAATTGTAACAGTGTGATATATGCATAATATGTGTTATGAAAGAATATAACTGGGCTTTTGTGCATCAGTCACAAGTACATGTTCCTTTTACATCGTGGTTTTGTACCAACTAGAAGTCTTTCAGATCCAGAATACTAGTCCTCTTTTTCCGTTTGATAATTTATGGAGTACCATCCTTTGAAGGCCATAGGCTGTTCACGCTCAATTAGACAAAGGTGGTTTCCCAGCCACACTCGTGCGGATCGGGTGGGGGGCAGGTGAGAGACTGTTATTAAAAGATAAGTTTTCTCTTACGAGACCACAACTTCAGAGCTCAATTCAGCTACAAGGACATTGTAATCAATTGAGACTAGAGTGTCAATTTTTATTTCGGCATTGGCCAGATTAAATAGAGCGGAAAAGTTTGGATCTAGCCACAGATGTCCTCCAGTTCAGAGCTGCCTGAACATGCATATGGGAATAGTAGACACACTCGGATTTTAACAAAAGCTCACTGAGTGTTAGACGTCTTCCACAAGCTCAGCCAAAGCAAGGACTACACACATTTAGGTGCCATAATTTTTTACCTCTAGTATTTTTTGAGGCAGATAGTCCAACAAAACACGTTATTTTCCCTTCCCCGTTTGTCTATTGAGCAATTGCCTTCTCAATGTCGCTCAGAATCTATGTTCAGGGAGATCTAAAACATGTTAGCAATTCACGGGAGTCAGTCACTACAATGAAAAATCTTTCAATAAAAGAATATGGTGCTTCAAAACCCCCCTCACATTTGTACAATGGTAGGATGGAAAAAAGAGCATACTAAGATCAGTGACCAGAGTGGCACACATTGAGCCTGGAGTAGTACTGGAATTGAATAATATTGCAGACATCACAAACTTACATAAAAAAAACAAAAAACCAAACCTGTTGCCTTAAATTTGTAAAGTAGAACACTGGAATTAGTGAATGTATGCCTCTGCAAATGGCTTGAAACGTGTGACTGAAAATCATGCTCTACAATTGTTAAATTCTAATCACAAACATATTCACACGCTACCACGAACGGAGCACATCACTGCATGCTGTTTCTGCCACCTTAGTACAGTCAGGTCACGCCTTACTGTCTGCCACGGCAGCTTCAAATCTCAAGTGGCCATCGAGGCTCAGCTGGTAGCAAGAAAGTAAGAGGATGTAAATCGGGCAGGATCCCATTACTAATTCACCCCTGGGATGGGAGAGAGCAGGAGAACAGGCACTTAACGTGGCTCATGGAGAGGAAACTATGGAAGGTTTTACTGCAAGGAATGATACCGGTCATTGCAGGGGATGAAAAGCTGGGAGGATTGTTGAAATTTCCTCTGCAAAAGGTGTGGCAAAGTTGGCTGGAAATTGAAGGGGGATTGGGTGCTACTGAAAGTCGCACAACAGAAAGTGATACATAAAATGCACATTGTAAAATTATTAAAGAACTTCATCTATGTACCTTTTAAAAAAAAAAAAAAACAGAAAGTGATACAAAATGAGGTGGTACTCCTAAGTACTGAGGAGAAGTACTAAGAAAAGCTTCACGGAAGAAGGTAATACAAGTTAAGTTGGCCTGGTACTTCCTAGAAGTGCGAGGGGTTCTATGAAAAAGTTCCCCTTCTAAGAGTGATCCAAGTTGACCAACTGAACTGCGAAAGTACTTGCCATAAGTGTTAGATAGAAAGTATAACTAATAGACATCAATCACCACGCTAAGAAAGGGAAATAACTGCCAACCTGTTACTGTCGAGCTGAAAGAAGATATGGAGGGTGGCATCAAAGTAGTGCTGGTACGGAAATTTGGGGAGAATTAACATGGGCCATACTAGGAAATAAGATTTTTTTTTTTTAAAGCTGGCACTTACTAGTAGAGTTGCCTTGCATCTGGATGATGCATTTGGAATCTTTACTGGTCTCTCGACTGTTGAAGGGCCGTACCCTCACGGCCACCTTTACAGAAGCCCCCGACATCCTGACGTGCCTTTAGGGTAAAGTCCGGAAGTTTCTTTGGTGCCGGTTAAACTAGAATAGAAGAAAACTTGATAAGTTATGTAGAACAGGAATGACGGACCATTTCACTGAAGGCAGTCCCTATCACATTTACAATGCTGAAAACAAGTGAAAAACATCCCTGTTCCTACAATTTCAGTTTGGTCTGTATCCCACTTTAGCATGGTCAATTACACCCAACTTGTAGGGTTTCCTTTCGTCATGTGCATCTTTAGTGCTTTGTATTCTTTAGGTAAACAATCACACACTGACAAAAGATTACTGCAATGTACACATTATTGTAAAATATTTTCAACTGTACTCTGAATACCCCCAAAAATCATTATCAATTTTGTATCCGATGTACAGTACTTACAGCTTCTGTGGCTACGGTCAAAGTTTTTGAAAGTTGCTAAATAAAAAAGTTAAAAATCGGAGATTTTCTCTCTCACATATTCCCTATGTCAGCCTCAGCTACTGCCGTTCTATATGAGAAGCCAAAGTGAAAATGCAATTCCCTTCCCAAGTCCAGAAATGGTATCGTCTTCTTCTAACTTATGTTTGTCACCCCCTGGTCTCCTTCTACTTATTCTTCCCAAACACTACTTTGCCTTTCACAGCTAGGCCGGTAGCCTGTCCTTACAGCCATTTAATTTTCCTTCAATAATACTATCTCAAAAACTAATGTGATCTGCAAGAACACTGGTAAAAAAATAAATCCCCCTTTCCGTGTACAGACCCTAAATTCTTCATACAAATATTAATTATATTTCATCTTAACTACTGCTCTTCTTTCAGTGTTCTTTCTAGTTATGTCTACTGAGTTCATTGTCCATTCCACGTTGACAGACGGTTGTTGGTAAGGTTTTCCTTAGTAAGCATCAGTGCTTTGGTGCATTGTCCGTCATTTCTCTGGTATTTCTTCTCTACTCTCCTATGTCTGAACAAGCTCTCGAGCTCCATTTTATTTAACTTTCTGTGTACTGTTTCCCCAACGTCTCTATGTGATTGCCCTGCGAGTATCCTGACCTTTGGTCTCAGCAGCAAACTGAAGAAAGGTAACGGACAGACGGCAAGGAACATTTTGCCTACTGTCCTTTGCTGAGAAACGGTGGAATAAGTAATCACGAACCCATGCCCACTACCTCTTCTCCTTGGGAGTCACTGGCTCCTTCAGTCCCAACATGGCTGAATGTACAAGAGATTTAACGTTATCTGCACCTGTGGATTGGTTTGTCCGGATAAATTGTCTTTTTTTGCTGTAGTTAAATGTTTTAGGTTGAGCCTGGGCAGCGCATGCGCTGCTCTGCGAGGCATGCTGTAGGTAGGGATTCGAAGCTCCGCCCACTCGCTGCACATATTTTTCAGTGGTTTATGTCATTGTCCATTGTAAACTGTGGCTTTAATTACAGCTCCGAGCACTATTTTCTCAAATAGTTTTGTCCTACCTGCTGTCGCAGGAAGGACACGCTCTCTCCCAACTCTTTTTAAAAAAATTGTAGCACGAATTTGCAATGCAACAGGTCTTGCAATTGTGAGAGTTTAAGCTATTGGCAGTGTAAATGACAATGCCTTTTATTATCGGTTTTAAAAACATATAGATAAATTACATTGTCATTTACAATGCCAATAGTCCAAACTCTCATAAATGCTAGACCTATTGCATTCAACTGCTTGTTATATTATACTGCATTATGCGAATTCAGATTTGGACTTGAAGCAACTTTAGTTTGAAGCAAGCCTTTCGTTTTCCCAAGAAAACGTAACAAAAATATATGCATATTTGCATAGAGGTTTTCTTTTCGGTCAGCCTTCTTCCTTCCTTGGCCTATAGTAGTGTCATTCATATTGTGCTCTGTGCACACAGTACGGAGCTATGTGTCAGTCCACCTCAGATATTGTCTCTTATGCACTGTGAGTAACTGTATTTTGCCTATCCCTTGTGCACACCAGCCTGAAAAGGAGAACTTCTGTGCCAGGGCTTTGGTGCTTTTTTGTTATCTATACCATTTATATTTGCAGATTATTTTTTCCATTTTTAAAAAAAATTGGACATTTTATTGTTTTTTTTTCTTCCAAGATATGCATTACGTTCACAGCCAAGCTTATTGCGCACAATATCCCATTGGGAGCTAGGAACATACGATATTCACTTTCAGTCCCCCCACTCTAATAGATCAATCCCAACACCCACCCCTTTGAGTCTGCACTAAGTCATGTGTGTATCCTAGCGTGTGTCCTGCAGAATTTCTTTTTCTTTATATTACCGGTTTGAAAAAAATACAAAACTTGCAAACTGGCCAAGCCCAGGCCTTGCATTGCCAGACCTACATTTTCTTTAAAAATGCCCTGGGTGTAGCTGTGCTAGGAGAGAAGATGACCTGATGTACAGCACCAAAAACGACTGATTTCAGGACTGGTACCTGTACATTTTTTAACTATAAGACAGTCCATGCTTCATTTATCTTGCTGCTGTCTGGAATTTGTTCATGCATAGCGAACCTTACTGAAGCCAATGTTAATAAAATGTGGTATTTCCTCTTGTAAGGACGCTTGGAACTTCTGTTTGACAACCGACATCCCGATGAACTTGGCTTACTTTGCCACGTTTATGGGTTTAATTATCTCTTCCATCCAACAAAGAGTGCAGGCCACATGCACATCTTAATCATTGTTGTGCCCGCTTGAGTATCACACATTTCTTTTATGGTTTTACTTGCTTAGGTCTCGCGACCTGCGTTGCACTGCGCAGCAGTGCTCGCGCAGGCGAGAGTCCTTTTGTCCGGGGTTCCGAAATGGACCCTGGAATCGCACACGCTCGTGCGTGTCCGTTACCTTTTCACCGCTTCCATTGGCCTTTGCGTGCGTCTTATTCTTTAAGACTGCACGCAATTGGCCCGAGGCGCGCGCATAGCTCCTCCCATGGCCTATTGGTGTCTATTACGCACACCAAGCGCGTAATAGACACCAATTTGCCGTGGGAGGAGCAATGTTCGTGCCCAGAGTCAGGCATGACGCGCGTGCCACTTGTGTTTCTTTACTTTTAGGATAAGCGCGGCACCCGCGCTTTACTTACTGAAGGTAAAGCGCGGGTGCCGTGATTATACGAAAGGTAAAGAAATAGGGTTTTTGTCTATTTCTTCACTTTTGGCATAATCGCGGCACCCGCGCTTTACTTTTAATGTTATAAGTAAAGCGTCGGTGCCGCGAATATGCCTTTCCTTTGGGTCAGACATGTTTCCAACTGCACGCCGCTAGTTTGTTAAACTTTAAGCCAACCTTGTGTGTCGACTTCCCCATCACTCACTAGGACGTCGGCAGGCATGGGAAGCTCACCTCCTGGATGCCGATTATCTCCATGCTGAGCTGTGCAGCAGTGAGGGGCTGGGTGCCCCTCGAGGACTTCTACCCCTTCGGGCTGGAGAGCGGCGACGCGATGACCCGCAAACAGGATGATGGCGGCTTGGGTTTGCTTGCCATCTCGATGCTCTTCCCATTCTTTGGAGAAACGCACGCTGGACTGTATGTAAGTTCTGGTTTCAGTGATTATGTAACTGTTAGTGATATTTGTTTAGGAATCACATCCTAATATACCCACGGGAGAAACTAGAGTTTACAGCGGCTATAGGATATCATTCGAAGTGGTTCCATTGGAGGCGGAGTTTCTCTTTCCTCATGGACATAGTCAGGTTTCTGTTCTAATTTAAAGTTCGTTAAGAACCACGCTGCCAATCCAGTTCAGTACGCAGGCCTGCACAGGTGACTTAGTGAGTAGTAAGTACTAACCCACCACTGAAGAGGGTGGTGAGACTTTAGCTCCACCCACGGCTTCATAGCAGCAGCCAGGGCCAACTGAATTTTTTAATGAGATCTAGTTCAGAACGGGACTTACGACCCCATCTTGTAATATCCATGGTGAACTTGAAGCATTACCCATTTTTTTGATACCTTTAAAATTAAACTGTAATTTTGTCCATCAGATGGCCGTGGTCAAATTATGCTTTAGATTCGGTCCTCCTTGACATACACATTGACACCCCTATGTTATATGCATCCCTATCAACACATGCTGCATAAAGTACTGAACCTTGTTCTTAATAATGCCTTCTAGTTTTTTCTACCTTCTTACACATTTCAGTACATTAGCCCTGTGGCATCATATACCCTTAATTTACAGTTCTTTATCTGCGATGTCCATCATCTATTCAGGATAGCCGTATCTTTACCAGATTAACGGGAAAACCATGTAACATTAACTTACATTCAATCGAGATGAGTAGGGTCAGTGTTTGTGAAACTGTGGTAAGTATGCAACTCTCCTGCACCTATGCTGCACTTCCCCTTTCAAAATGTACTCTCTTAAGTATCCTCTGTACAGATCTGATCTAATGAATAGAGGCATGAAACATTGCTTGTTCCTCTTGTTATGAAAGGGTACTGAGCAGCTATACTGAAAACCCGGCTTCCGTCAGCCTAACTGCACCATCCTTAGAATGAACAGTCTGCAACGAGTTTCTTAACCGAGTGTATGCCAGTTTGTCGTGCCCAGTTCCAGTTGTTTTTACGAATCTTTCTGGCCACCCTCGATATCTTTGCGTGCATAACAATGGGTTTTATATCATCTTAATGTAGAATATACCAGGTAAGGAAAAACGACCTTTCTTTTGCATTATTTACGGTACACCGATCACTCAGACTTATTAAATGAGTTAGTTCGTATAAAAAAGCCGCATGCATTTACGGGAATATTATATTTGGTTAATCTGGACAGGGTGGCGTGTGTTGTCTCAGTTTATTAACGCCTTGTTTTGCGCCATGTAATGTCACACTTGTACGTATACCGCACCTCAATTTAGAGTTTTGGTACTAGAAGGAATGAAATAAATGAAAGGAGAACTGTTCTGAGTGAATCCTTTTGATGTCACCACATGGTCTTGTGAATAATTTTTTCACTTTATTGGTGCATAGTGGATAACATGTGGTTTGGACCAGCACAGCACCTAGAAATTTCATTAGCTTTCCTCTGGATATTTTCTTTTAAATAAAAAAGATCATGTATACAGTTGAAGTGCATTTTTTTTTTCACACCTGGAAACTGACAATATAGAGAAAACTACGACATTGCTACAGCACGAAACAACGCATCACAATCTGGCCAGCTAAAATCTCAAAACGTTGATTAGCATCCCTAGCCCTATATTGCTGGTGACTTTTCCATCAGTACATAAATGCAACACAGGATGTACACACCTCTTTCCGTACACCTTCTTAACAAAGGTAGGCACAAGGAGAGAAAACACAAGCCTTAAGCTGAAGTAAAGCTCCCATATTTATGTAAACAATCACGAATATGGTGCCTAAAAATACTTTTATAGTTCACTACTGCAGGAGCTGTATGAATATAACATAAGCAAGGTCTCTCTATTCACTAGTGCAAGGCCTGTGAGAATCCAACAAAGCAACTGCTCTCTTCACTACTGCAGGAGCAGTACGAATATAACAGAAGCAGGGTCTCTCTATTCACTAGTGCAAGCACTATGAGAATCCAACAAGCTAGGTCTCTCTGCTCACCACTGGAGGAGCTGTACGAATATCAGACACAATGCCTCTCTACTCACTAGTGCAAGGGCTGTGAGCGTTCAAAAAAGCACAGTCTCTCCCCTCACTACCGGAAGAGCTGTACGAAAATAACAGATGCAAGGTTTCTCTACTCACTAGTGCAAGCACTGAGAATTCAACAGAAGCATGGTCTCTCTGTTCACTACTGGAGGAGCTGTATGAATATCAGACGCAAAGTTCATCATTCTATTGCTCACCATGCCACCCCAGTTTGACCTGACCATATGCAATAGGTCTCGCATTTGTGAGAGTTTAAGCTATTGGCATTGTATATAACAATGCTTTTTATTTATGTTTTAAAAATTAACACGTAAATAAAAGGCATTGTCATTTACGATGCCAATAGCTCAAACTCGAATAAATGCGAGACCTATTGCATTGCAAATGCTGGTTTTAAATTGCTCTTGCTTGAGCTATGTGAAACTCTGAGCACTTTATAACATACTTTCCAGCTCCGTTTAGTGACTTATAAAAAAAACATTAAACAAAGGTCATTCTGCTTTGGCTGCTCATTTTCCACTAAATTATCATTTATCAGGGCACTTTGCACTGACAATATTTGAGATTTTACCATCCTTTTACGTTTATGCCCCAATTTTAATTAATTGACACATTTAAATAAACTGTGAGACAATAACAACAGCTGCCGATTGGTTGCCCTGTAACAAAGCGCACATCGTTCCGTCCGAGTCTACCACATCCTCTTGAACATGGTCCATGGGATGCAAACTGCATAAAGAGACAGTGGTAACAGTCTGCACCAGGAGCCAGTAAGTACCAGGAGGGTTCAGAGCGCAGCACGACAGCCTATTCGCAATCCGAAGATCTCCGCGATTATGGCACAGCACACAGCCTAATCTTCACATCTTCTTGTGACTCACTAATCTGTACGGTGGAAACACGTGGTTGGTGTTTCCTGTTTGAAGAAATCTGTAACAAAGATGTGATAAACGGAGGGCGAGCGGACCGACCAAAGGGTCCTTTAGTGGTAGACATTCGCACACTGTACTTCTAATGAACCGAGAAGACGTAAAACTAGAAAAGAGACGGATCCGAAAAATATTGCGTTATATATCTTTTATTAGAACATTGAAATGATGGGAACGCTACTGAGGACAAGAGTGGCAGGGGGCCAATAGCGGCTGAGATAGACCGGATTTAACATTCCAAAACGTGTCTTTCTTTTTATCCCGGTTTAATTTAGAACAAATCCCTTCTGCTTATGGCGGAACCGGCCATTATAGGCCCTCTGGCCTGCGTCTCAGGCTTGTAACTCGAGTTTAGGACCTTTAACAATCAGTAAAGTTCTTGGTAGTGGCCTCTAATGCTATGTTAAGCACTATATGCCCTGGGTGTAGCTTCGGGATACGTTTTCGTGGCAGCATTAGTAAGAAGTGGAAATCTTATCAAAAGCTGGTGGTCCAGAAATGCCCTTCCTCTGATCAAAAAGTCACACAAGCCTGGCCTATCCACAAAACTGGTTGAAGTACATTCTATCCTGGAGTTTTCAGAACATGAGTGAGAGACTACAGGCTACAGTTCAACTCAAAGGGACAACATTCGACGGCCAATATTAGCTCCTCAACAAAGGTTTGCATTGGAGTGGAATCAATCCGCATCACCAACAATGCTACTTAATACCAAAATCAACTGCCCTCCTGGCAGCAATGGTGCTGGAACAAGCAGTGCGGTAGGTACTGCAGCACCCCCATAAAACGTGAGTTTGGTGGAGAATTACCAATAATGGTGCCCTTTCAATGTTTTCCTCCTGGTTTTCTTCCAGCAGCATTTTTGGATTTTTGCAGAAATACCAAATACTCCCTATGCCTTTTTTTGTGGTGATCTTTTGGAAAGCACCCCATTCTAAAAATTGTTCCAGCACCACAACTTGGCAGCAAAACTTGCAATCTGCTATATTCACGAACCAGGAACCAATGCTTGGCAAGGATGCAACTACAAGAGTGCACTATGAAAATCTAAACGATAATTGACGTGGTCTTCATTTCAACAGTGTGAAACACCCCACTCCTGATCAGGTTGGCTGAACCATCCTACACTTCAGCAAAGAGCCCCTATACCATCATTTTCTATCACACCACTGAGGCCAACCCTACCCTAGCTCCCAAATCTTGGCAAACAAGCGGTCTACCCCTCCCCATTTTGCAGCCCCCTACTCTTAGAACACATCTTCAATATACCTCATGTACCTTATGTTTTGCCTGATATTGTATACAATCGCTTTGCTAAGTACATTGCTTCACTATTTTTTCAAACTTAAATAATGCTTTATAAGTGGTGCAAAAGAAACCGTTAAATAATAATTACATGGGCATTTAGTGTTTGCTTGGTCTTCTTGCAGTACCCTAAACAGATAATGTCATTATTCAACTTGATGGTACCGAATTTTGCGACCTTAGTCGTCTTAAGCACCTTATAGTTAGTTTATGAAATGGCTAAAATCCAATGGGCATAACTTAAGTGATGCTATAAAAAGGTTACGGAAAGAAGAGTGAATATTTAAACAAAAACGCCCCATTAAATAGGCACATCAGCTGTGGAGCTCTGTTAGCCGTTTCTTACAAGAAACAAGGATTCAAAAATTGGAGTGCAGAATCAGAGAGGAAAAATGATTCTAGAGACAAATCTGGGGACTGGACAGCAGCTACACATCATGGTAACTCGGCTTCATAACGAACCTGTCGGCAGGGCGGAGACCAGTAGATCTGAGTCTTGGTCGATGGGGCATGTGAGACAAGGTTCACGTCAACATCTCTGCCAAGTTACATACTATGTCCTAAGGCAACCCTAAACAATGAACTGTGTGCCTGGCAGCCAGAATGCTTCGAATGTTGCCCATGTTAGTCTGGAATCTGGAGGGTGAGCACCTATATGAACGGAGTCAATTGGCGGCACAGCAAGGACAGGGAAGCTACCCCGCTTACCGAGGGGGGGGAGGGGGTTCTCTTTGTACCTTTATCCTTATATCAGCATATCCTCCTGAGGCGACCAGCTAGTACCTGAAGTGTCTTGTTTGCTGCACAGTGCCCTACTACAGGATTCCTCTCTGGATTCGAGACGTCCAGACTAAAAAGGGTAAAAAGACTGGACGGAGCAGCTCTAGCAATCAAGAGATTAGCACAATAAAATGTTTGCAACAGACGTTCAGACTCAAGAGATTAAAGACTGGACCTCCATCATCACCTCCCCTGGTACAGGTCACATGCACTCTCCTGTGCATGTGCCTGTTACTAGAAACTAGGGCATTTGCATGGCAACAATACCTGTGCAATGAGCGCGAGAATGATGTCCCTATCACCAGGCTGTCATATGAAACATGGCGGCTGAATTCACTCGTCATTGGTTTCTTTTTGCGCTTTGTCACATCAGCCACGCTCTTGCCTCCAGCGAGAGCCTTAGCTTTTGAATGTAGTCAAACGAGCGGAAGCCTTGATCAAAATGGAGAGGGGAAATCATGAGTGAAGTATACACACAAACCAATTCTCGAACAGACATTTCTAGGGTCGGAATGGGGCAGAAAACAGGCCCAGGGACCAACATAAAAATGTCCCCTATTAGTGAATCAGTTATCTTAAATACATTTTATTTTTTTTAAATGCGGCCCACATATCCAAATCAGATAACTAAAAAAAAGTGCCCCATATCTGCAAAAAGGGGGCAGTTTTGACTTTGTAATGCTCAATTTCTATAGGTGTTTTGCAAAGTATGAGAGACTGCCTGCTTTTGTGCTTATGGTGAGCAATATCGGAGGTAAATCAACAGTAAAAAAAAAAGCCCACCAGAACATAAAACAGACCCACAAACAGCTAAATAACGGCCCTCACACTATGTTCTCAGACTAGCCCTTCTGCCAAACTGCCCAACGGGCCAGTCTGACCCTGGACATTACCGCTAACTGCTGAAGGTCCCAAAGCCCAGGACAGCTGGACACAGCAGCGATCCTCACATCGTACCCAGCGGTCTGCGATGGGGGTTGGGCGGCTCACATTTCAGCTCTTGGAAAGCTAATAACGAGAGCTGCACTTCTCGGAAGAAGCTCTGCTCCCAAAGGGATTTTCATAGGAGCCTCAACCCATCCTGGCACAGATCTTTCATCTCAGAAAATTTCGTCACAGTTCACCTAAAGAGGCTTCCGGTCCTAGGCCTGTCCAAGAAGAAGCTGTCCTTCGTAGTCCCTGTGAGTCTACACCCTCAACTGCAACACGTCACACTCCCACAAGAAAACACTCAGGGAATCGGGGCCTGAGGTTGGGGTAAGGTGGAAGGGATCTCGCGCACTGCTAACAGAGGCCGAGTATGGACCTGAACTGTACACCCCCCCCCTCCCCAATACCCCGGCAATTTACCACTGGAGACTTGACCCTTAATCGTCCACACACCGCTGGAGTCAAAAGGGGCACATCAGATGTAAGCGGCATAACATGGCAGAAAGGCCCTATCCTATCAAGCAACGGCGGTGCTCACAAGGAGGGGCACTCCATGCTATCATTCAGGTGAATGATACCTCATTAGCCCACAGGAGCCAAAATGGCCCTGCTGACCTACCAATGGCTCACACAGCACCCAATGTTTTGGTCTTGCTTACCATGCAGCTCAAGCGGTTTACGAAAAAATCAATTTGTCAGCTTACAGAGGTCTTAGAGCGGACCCATCAGTTACTAATGGTTAGTTTTATGGTCAATCTCCTTGGCTTGCTTTTTGTTAGCTTGTATGGCTTTCCTTACTCTTCTTGTGTTTCTCCCCCTCCCTGGAGCATGGTTTACTACTAGTGTCCGTCCACTGCTTACTTTCAGGCACTACTTTTTTCTTTTTGGTTAAGTACTCTCTGAGAGTGCATGTGTTTTTCAGCTGTCTACCTTGTGTACGTCACTTCCCCCCTCCACCGCACTCTGTTACTCTCTCACCCATTTACATCTCCCCCACACCCTCAGTGTTGGGCTGGTCTTGTGTTTTTCTCCTACGCTGCTTTCTCACCCTTGCGCGTCGACTGTCTTTTTTTTGCCCCCAAGCCATGCTCCATATAACACTTTCACCCAGATTGTCTTAAATCTGTCGGTAGGGGCTTTCCCTCATGTTGCTTCCATCCTCTATGTTGCTTCAGCCCCCACCTACACCCAACGTGTGGCTACAGCTCCCCACCCATGCCCTCAGTATTGATCCAGCTGCCCCAGACACCTTTCCTGCTTGCTGTTTCGGTCCCACTCGCTCTCTCTGTGTTGCTTACCAAACCCAGTTTGGTGGGGTGGGCGGGGGAGGAGCACAGAGGTCTCCCGCATCCTTGATGAAACAGCGATATCCAAGCAGCAGTGAAATACGACCATTACCATGATTACCTCGGATATTAATGATGGAAGGACAGGTAGGCAGTATCAACACCAAGATTGTGTGTTAGTTGGATGACAACATCCTGAGGAGACTCAAAGATATTGGGGTCAAACCATCAACAAAACAAGCATTGGCATAGCCAATAGGTCTCGCCTTTGGGACCTTATAAGTGTTTAGCCATGCAACAGTTGCATAACTAAACACTTATAAGGTCCCAAAAGCGAGACCTATTGGCTATGTCAATGCTTGTTTTAACTGCTGCAATCTATTGAAGCCTCACAGAGAACATCAAAGCGGCCTTGCGGCCGCGAAAGTGATCGCAATCGATCAAACATCAAAGCGGCCGCGAAAGTGAAAGTAATCGCGGTAAAGCGCGACGCGCGCGCCCGCGCACATGCACTGTAGCTCTAGGCTGGCCTGGTAGCACTTTTTGGAGCCCTCACAAAATGTCTCGCCAGACCAGCGCATGCGCTGGGTCAGGCGAGACCTAAAAATGATTGAGATCTGCAATGAACAGAGAGGGCGTGCTAATTTTATGGATGCGTCCCTAGATCATTCAGAACTGGAAAGTGTATACAACCAATAGGGAATGTACAGTGTCTTTGTGTAGTGATTGTTGTCCATTTAAACACTATGCGTGCAGTGCATCGACTACACTAATGATTCACTTTTTTTACATCATTTGTATACATGTACAAATAGAATACATGTATAACAGAAATTCTTTGTGCAGCACAATTATTGATTATTCTAAATTCAGGATTCATTACTGTCTTTGTATGGATTTTAGTTTGCTCCGAATGTGATTAAGTAGATTGCAGAGCCTTCATACTTTTGGATGAATTCTCTGGATTTGAATAAGTTCCACACAACTTTTTGTACAGATTGATATGCATCATTTTCCAGGCATGCGCATGCATGGTCGTGCCTAAAATAATGACACTGTCATAGCAGCTTTTTTTATGTAACACTTCAGCCATGCTGTACAGCATCACAAAACCAACGGTTCTAAAAGGCGAGACCGATTGCCAATGCTAGTCTAGTCTGGGTTTTACAGCACAACTGCCAAAGAGAGCTACTAGCCCTAATATGCTTAGCGTAAACTGTGGGTCTGCCTCCTTCAATCATTGTCTGCATTCAAAAAGCCTCTTTCAATGAGCTCTGCCTTCGTAACGGTCATCATGTAGGTACATTTATGAATATCCTGTGGGCCTGCCCTCCCATACAGCAATATTGGACAGAAATCACCAGTCAGATGGCGCGAGCCATTGGTAAGTCTGTTGCTCCCTCCCTCCAGCTTTGCCTCCTTAACGTGTGGGATGATACGGACCTTACCCAAGCGGAGCAGGAGTGGGCGGCGATGGGTTGGATCATAGCCAAAAGGAATATTGCCCAGAAGTGGGGGGCAGCCGCCGTGCCATCGTTGCGCACATGGGCCCAGGATATGGACTTAGCGATGGTAGCGGAGAAAACGGTCTATAAGAGTCGCGGATGCCCCAAAAAATGGGACCACAAATGGGGACGATGGAACAAATATCGGGGGGACATTTGCATTTCACCCACAATAGAACTCCCGACGAGAGAGTCAGGCCATATTGGACGACTTGGGGGTGGGAGTACTGACCGGTATTCAGGGGGAAACCTAGCCTAAACTGCGTGTGTTGAAGCCTCCCTGGCCCTAAACGGTTCCGGGAACCACCTATACAATGCTGTAAAACTGATTTTGTTTCTGCGCTAAATGCCCTTGATGTAATGCTTGTGGTCTCCAATGTCCTAATCTGTATCCAAGCTAAATGGGTGAGATGTGAATGTCATTATTGATGTACTTGCTGCGGATTTCGCTGTTAATAAAATGTTAATAAAAAGAAAGAAAAAAAAAGCCTCTTTCAGCCATTGGCTTGAAACGTTATCAATCATGTATTGGCTCACCCCAGGAATATATACAGTTCTCTCATCTAATGCTACATCGATTGCTTGGAGTGTATCCTTAAGTCTACAAATGAGTGCTTGCACTGCTAACCATTAGCAACTCCATTTGGGCGGAGGAGCGTCGCCCCACTGCTTTCTCGCAGTGCGAGAAGCAGAAACATAAAATGGTATTATGTTTCTGCTTCTCGCACTCTGAGAAAGCAGAAGTGTTTGTTTGGGGACGGGCAGGTGGGCAGTCCTGCTCTAGGCCAGGGGAGGATTGGCTTGGCCACTGTTGAGGGCGCTGTTTGGTCGGCCCTCTGGGGCCAACCAAACAATTCATGCGCTCTCTGCCTTTTCTCCATGTAGGCTGCATGCAGCCTACATGGAGAAAATGGCCTCCCGTAGACACCTGGCTGGTCGGCGTCCCGACTTATCGACTTATCACAACGCTGCCATTGCAGCGTTGTGATTGGCTTAGGGAGGGAAGGGAGGCTTCCTGCTTCCTGCAGAGGAGCAGACAGGACACGGGCCCAGGCCAGCAAAGGTAAGTTACAGTTTAAAAAATATTATTTTAATTTTAAATTAAACCTCCCCCAACCCCGGGCGACTGATACCCCCCTCCCAAGGCCCCCCTCCCCCCACCCGCGAGTCATACCGGCCTCGACTGAATAGATCACATTGAATTATTTTACGTCATACGTACCAATATGGGCTAGGGCCCAAAGTTTTGCTCAGAAGCCGTTGCCAGGCATTATTGAAGGTCAGAGTGCTGAATACCAAGGCTGTGTAGTCTTTATCATGTCTTATGTTTCTTTAATGCACTAGCAGACACTCCCCGTCTCTTTATTTCACTGCTGCATGTTTTTGTGTTTCTCTCCCTTGCTCTGGATCAAAATCTGGTGAGGAAAAATAAGTGCCTGTCCCCAAAAATGGCTAAAATTATGCTTCTATTACCTGCTTTCTACACCCAAAGTAATCAATTTTGAAGTTCTTTTTAATGCAGCCATTTCAATTACTTGTTACCACTCGAGTTGAGCACGAGCCTGCCATAGCCATTCTTTTGGTTTTTGACAAATGGAAACTAGTCCCGACCTTGCCAGATTTAGACACCATTTTTGAGCCATGCTCTCCAAACATGAAACAAAAATAAAAGTCAACATCCCATCTCTCTTTTTCCCCTGCGTCACTCTGACTTCTAGTCTTGTGTGTACTCATTATTGCTCTCTCCCACCCCCTATCTCCAATTCCACTTCTCAATCTATGTGCCCACACCTTCCTCTTTTTCCTCTTCTCCCATAAGTGACACTCCTTATTCCGCCATCCTACACGGAGATCGGTTTCTCGCTACTACTCTATTCCCTTTCCTCTTTGTATCACTCCAGATTTTTTCTTCCATCCAGAATGTCACCAGTGCTGCCGAAATGAAGGCTCCATAGCCATCCTTAAAGTTCTGTTTTGTACCTGTAGTAAAGTGGGGGATTATGTTCTTATTGCAGACGCGAGGGGAGGAGTTGGCCTGACAGTTAAGGCGCTCGACCTCGGACCTGGGGAACTGGGTTGGAGTCTCGGTAATGACGCTGGAAATCCTGTAATTCTGGGCAAATCACTTAATCTACCCGTGCCTAACAAAAAATGAATGCGTGTCCTCATGTAACGTAACTGGTGCTATGTAAAGCGCTCTGATACCCGATTGGATTTGGGTCAAGTTCACGCTATATAAAACTGTGCAAAAAAAAAAAAAAAGACTCATTCGGACATCAGAAAGCACCTTTTTTTTTTATAATAAGATTGTATTGGTTTTATTTTGTTTACAACCAACAAACTTAGGTCACAGCTTACATAGTACATTGACTTCGCACACTGTTGGACCCTGTACCAAATGCTCAGCATGTTATAATGTGCGCACCAATGTCCCCATATCTATTGGTGCTCAAGAGGGAAGTCCCCAGCCAAGTAAATGCTTTCTTCAGTTTTGGCACTGTGGTCCATTACCCTAAGCTAGTCACTGAAGGGTGATGCAGAATGCCATCTCCATTATCTTTAAAGTCCCGTTTTACGACCACAGTTTCGATCTTCACCACCGCTCAATCCCCCAGTCGTGCCGAAGGTCTTCCAAGAACACCAGAAAGGCCAGTCTGGGTAAGGGACTTGCTGGTCTGGTCAGCATTCTGGCATGGTAGAGAACGCCCTGGCCCAGTGTTAGAAGATCACTTGCCAACCCCCTCCCACCCCAATCACATGAAAGAAGATCCCTCCTCACCACATCAAAAATAATTACGGCACTTACAATGACCCATGTACCACAGCCTCTGTCGGGTAAAGTTGACCGTGTTAAAATTGGAGCTGAATCAGAAGATCTTCGCTGAAAAACAATTGTACGAGGAGCCTTCTTGTCCTCCTGCCATTCGTGGTCGTCCTATGACCCACCTCTCCCATTTCTTCCTAGGATCCGGTGCGTGAAATACTAGGGCTTTTAAAATGTGTGAGAGGACCCCTTTAGCCCAGTGTACTTATAAAGACTTAATTCAAGGGAGTTACATTCTACCACCACTTCAAATTCTTGCCAGTTCAGAAATCAACTTTAATATGAAAATACCATTAGCAGTGCCTTGTAGCAACTTCTAACAAGCCAATGTAAGACATGTCGGCAGGACCAGCGTTGTGGTAGCTGAGAAGCCCTACAGGTTAGCCCATTCCTTTGCAGTGGCCTCACGCCCTCCCATGCTCCAGCTGTGAGGCCATGTACACCAGCCCATCTTCCTGCTGCAAGGCCATGTGTGGCGGCTCATGCCACTTCAGCGAGAGGCTGCAACCACCAGGGGAGATCCAGCCTGCAGACGCCAAAGAAGCCACAGCTCACTCATTATATGGTATAATGTACATCTGGCCATCCAGTTAAGCAATTAGCTGAATGCAGGTTAACACCAAAACAATAGAAAAAATTTTTTTGCCAGGATGGGCAAGGTAGTAGATATTCTCTATATTTCTTAGTTCGTTTGCTTTTTTCAAAGTTAGGGGTGGAGACAGAGAGAGCACAATTAATATGCAGCATAGAACTGTGTTTTTTTTAAAGTTTTTATAGTTTTTGCAGTTTTGCAGATAACGTGCCCAGAGCCCGAACCATATGCATTCATAATTAGCAGGATGTTTGTTAGGAAGACAGCATAGATTTACAGACCCATCTCTGGAACATATGTATGTATTGTGTTTAGTTTTTCTCAAACCATCTTTCATACAAATGCTAAGTAGGAGCCACATTTTTCTAAGTCTTGAAGAGGGAAGCTTTAAATGCCCAAACACGGTAGGTTTCTACGCGTCAATGCGAGACACATATATAATCATCACATCCTATTGTACTCATTTGGTTCGAAAGAGCGAAAGGGTGCATTAGACCTGCAGGGATTCATAGCGCAAGTACAGATCTGAGCATGATGATAATGGTGGATAATTTAATGGGTTCCTGGATTTGTGACCTGCATATCACAGACAAATCGAAGCAGCAAGAACGATCCCATAGCAGAGAGGATGGAACCTTTTTACCACGGTCAGAAAAGGCAAGAATTGCAGGAGGCACATTAATAATATGAGCAGCGGCAACTTAACGTGACAGGAACATGTGACCAACAGGTTGCAAGCATCGCTGTAGCAAAGGCATTCATTTCCTTCGGTAGTGGTATTGGAACCTGCCATTGACAGGATCCACAAACATCTCCGCCACAGGAGCTTAGACACTTATCTCCCTTCGAAGCACTGCAAAACAGCAAATTGATCACAAGCTCAGTGGCAGGTGTTATACATTTTCACACCTAAGCTTTTTATTTTTAAATATTAATTGGTAGGTTGCGTGTTTCTCTGAACCACTGGTTCAACTCCCTGAGCTGCTACCTGCCTATCTTTTTTACAGTTTTTTTAGGGTCAAGTCTGCAATAGTTTTAGCTGTCTATCAGAGGATGTGCCATAACAAAACAAGCATTGGCAATGCCAATATGTCTAAGTTAGGAACGAAAGTGTTTGTGTCACTGATGGGTTTAGGCACTCAAGTCGTCATACATGCAAACTGCCAGTTATGTTTGCACTCATGTATCCATTCATCCATCCATCCATCCATCCACTCATTCTTACATTAACCTTCTGACACAACCACAAAACACACACATTCAAAAATATATGCAAGATGGCAAAAAAACTATACAAGTAGGAAAAAGAAAACATGCTACCATTAACATTACAGCGATATGCTTGCAGTGATTAAACTACACATAGTGGCAGGAGTCTGTCTTACAGAGGTACCGTAAATAGTGTAACCATGTTTTAAGGTTTAAGTATGACTGCCATATTTATAACCAACTTGTTGCCCATTTTAGAATAGTAAAACAATGAAATACTACAGCCAACATCATTCCTGGAATGTTGCTGGTTTAGAGGAAGTGGCCACATGGGATGCAGTGCACAGCAGAGGAAATGAGCAGCAAGCAAGCGGACGGTTAGCACTGTCTAGAGAGCTGTAGTACCCACTTATGAAAAATTTAAATAAGGGAAGGAAAGAAATGAAAGGGGAACTATTAAAGAAGAAAATTGAAAACTAAAGGCGTGGCCTATTAGCTCTGGCACTGAAGCACACTCATTTTCAGGTGGATATTCACATTTGATCAGAAACTGCTGTCATTCACAATCACAAGGCAAGAGTGTTTATCCACTCGGACAGACCAATGTCAAAAGAAAGCCTGCACGACCACAATCCTGTTCTTCATTCCCACCCACTGACTTATCATATTCTCTGCTCGGGATACCCTGCTCATACTCTCCCTCTCCGACAGGACGCCAAACATCTGCCCCAATTTATCCATCGGCATGAGCGAAGTCACGAAGCGGATGAAAACCATCGGCCTCCAACTCTACACAGACAAAATGGAAGCAGTAATCTTCGGCATAGAGACAGCACACTGCCGCTCCACCTGATGGCCTGCAGAACTCGGACCCATTCCTCTCCTGGCAACCCAAGCAAAGAACCTCGGAATAGTAATAGACAACCAACTCACCATGACTGATCAAGTAAATGCAGTCTACGTCTCCTGCTTCCACACACTCAAGATGCTCAAGAAGATCTTCAATTGGCTCTCCAACAACACTCACAGAGCTGTCACCCAAGCCCTCATCACCAGCAAGATGGATTATGGCAACACACTATTATGGAATCAATGTTCAATTGGCCAGAAGACTCCAGATCATACAAAAAAACTCAATGACCAGGTTCACCCCTAAACTTCCACCTGCACTCATATCACCCTGCACCTCAAAGAACTCCACTAGCTCCCAATTCACAAACGAGCACTCTTCAAATGCCTCACAAACACATACAAAGCCTCACAAACGCACATTCACATACCTACCAGACACCTATGTTCAGCTAGACTCCCATTTGCATACAGAGAACAGTATCCAGCAGTTTTTGCATCTCCTACCTCGCTCCTAAAGCCTGTAACGACCATTCTCTGCACAACAAAGCCACCTCCTCATTTCTTGGATTCTGTGAGGACTGTGAGTGTCTCAGAACAGAGCAGGCCAGAATCCACGGGAGCGAAGATGATGTCTCTCCTCTCCCCAGAGACCACGCACCCCAGCTAAGTGAACAGCTAAAGAGGTGAGTAATATCAGGGAAATGGGGAGACCGGAATGAGCCACCAGGAAGACTCGTGTGGGTTCTGTAGGGTAGATGGTCAATGGGATACGACAATCTGTAGCAACACAGAAAACAGATACAGGGTATAGGTTAGAACTATAACAGCTTATAAGTCTATATGGCAATCTCACTAATAAAGCAATCGTGTGTACTTTCTCACTTACACATACTCTCCAGAGGGATTTGTAAAGTTGAGGATTGTCACAAAATAAACTTTCCCACTGTGACCAATAGTTAGTTCGTGTGCAGGTGTTGCACACAGAAAAAATGAAATGTCTTGTCAAACATCCTTATGGCCAGTAACCAGGTGCACTCATGTCTGAGGGAATCAGGAAATATCCCTCTACGGAAGCAGATGAGCCAATCAAGAAATACAGCACAAGAAATAAGGATCCGCAGTTTCTATACAGCCCCAGTACTCAAAAAGACTTGGAAACATATAAGCAGGGTCCAAGACTCACAATGCGTTCACCCAGCAATTGATATAATACTTGCGGTTAGATGAGAGCAATTCAAATGAAGGCGCTTCCTAGCGCGTGTGGAAATGACAACTGAACTGTGCCGATATCAGTCCCACTCAGCACCAAACCAAAAATAAACGAAACTCCGGAATCATCAAGGCTTTTTTCCCCTGGTAGCGCGACCTTGCGCTGAATGGCAGTCAATACTGAGCAACGGGTCCTTGCGTCCGAGAGTACTCCTTGCAGGCAGGAGACAGGCAGTCAATACTGAACAACGGGTCCTTGCGTCCGAGCGTACTCCTTGCAGGCAAGAGATAGGGCAACAATAACGAAGAGTTCAGCGCTACTTCGCGCTAGAGGTTGAAATAAAGTTCTCAACAATAAAAAAAAAAAAAAAAAAAAGGAAATGGAGGAATCAAACAGCGCGTCCTTGCGCTTCTAGATAAGTCTTTATACCCGTTTCCAAGTAGAACAGTGCGTCCTTGCACTCAACAGCTTTAGGGTCCAGGAAACCAAGATCTCATCGATCGTTACGAGGAAGTGCAACGAACATCCACATCACACACTAAGGGAGCAAGGCGTGGCTCAAGCACCAAGAATCAAAGCCAAGCACCTGGGAGTCGTTACTGCTTGCTTATAAGCTTGCTCCAGTCAGCTGCTGCTTCTCAGTGTATTGTGGGAAAGTACACAATCATGCTGCCCCTAATGCATTATGGGACATGTGGTTTGAGGTAGGAGCTAACAGTACCCCCCCCTAATGATCCTTCTTAGGACGAGGTTTGTTGGGGTTCTTAGCATGGAACCTCTTGATCAAGCGCAGGGCATGAATGTTTTTAGCAGGTTCCCAAGTTCTATCTTCAGGGGCGTATCCTGTCCAATCTATGAGGTATTGTAACTGACCTCTACAAAAGCGGGAATCAAGAATGTCATTTACTTCGTATTTTAGTTCTCCCTCTATAGAAATAGGAGGAGGTGGAGGCTCAGGAAATGAGGGAGGAAGGTAGGGTTTGAGTAGCGAAGTATGAAAGACAGGGTGTATTTGTAGGTCAGGGGAGAGATTTAATCTGAAAGTAACAGGATTGAGGACCTTTGAAATAGGAAATGGTCCAATGTATCGAGGGTGCAATTTTCTTGGACCGGGCAATCTGAGATTTTTTGTGGAAAGCCAGACTTGGTCTCCTTCTCTATATTCGGGGGCGAGACGCCTGTGTTTGTCTGCTTGTGTCTTCATTGCCTTTTTTGCCTCACTCAAATGAATCTTAGCCTGTTCCCAAATGGATTGGATATGAGTATAATGATCTGTTACTGCAGGTATGTTAGTGAAGGGGAGGGACAAAGGTAGAAAGCGTGGGTGGTGACCAGTGATAAAGTATAACGGAGAAACCTTAGAGGCGGAATGCGTGGCATTATTGTAAGCAAACTCTGCCAAAGGCAATGCTCTGAGCCAATCAGTGGAAGTAGTGCTTATTAAACACTGGAGATATTGTTCGAGAATCTGATTGGTCCTCTCTGTCTGACCATCTGTTTGTGGATGATATGCCGAAGAGAGGTGGTGATCTATCTGCAGAACCTTGCACAATCCCTGCCAGAATTTAGACACAAATTGAGGACCTCTATCGGAAAATATGACTGACGGTAATCCGTGTAATCGGACTACATTGGAAATAAAGATGTCTGTGAGACCTATTGCTGTAGGTACCTTCTTGAGAGGGATGAAATGAGCCATTTTGGACAATATATCTACTATTACCAGGATTGTGGTAAACCCTTGAATTGATGGTAAATCAGTGATAAAGTCCATGCTAATGGACGACCAAGGTGTATCTGGAACGGGTAAAGGCTGTAATAGGCCAGTTGGAGCACAATGTGAAGCTTTCTGTCTAGCGCAAGTGGAACAGGCATTAACAAATTCTTCAATATCTTGATTCATATTCTTCCACCAAAACCATCTTTTGCAAATGGACACGGTTTTTTCTCCCCCAGGATGACCAACCAGAGGTAACGCATGACACCACTTCATGATAATGGCACGGGTTTCAGGAGAGGGGATGAACAGACTATTCTGGTGGAAAAACAGGTCCTTTGTTATAGTATTGCCTGTCTCAGCTAACCATTGTTCCCTATCAATGGATGCATAGGCACGAGAGACTTGTTCCATGAAAGACTCAGTCTTGTTAATAGCAGCTATTATCTTATGTGCAGGGATGATAGATAGGGGTTCTTCGTCCATGTGTTTCTGCTCTTTGCCTAAGCGTGACAATGCATCCGCTTTCCCTTGCTGAGAGCCTGGGCGGAATGTGATTACAAAGTCATACTCAGAGGAGAACGAAACCCATCTCATTTGACGAAGTGTAAGCGCTCGCGCCGACCTATAAAACTGAAGATTTCTATGGTCGAAGTAGATGGTGATGGTATGTGGTGACCCCAACAGGTAATGCCGCCATTCTTGAAAGGCCATCTTAATGGCCAACAGTTCTCGTTCTCCGATGGTGTAGTTTTGCTCGGCCTGTGATAAGGTTTTTGAAAAGTAGGCTACGGGATGGAGAGCACCTGATTGAGGATCTCGCTGTGACAGGACCCCTCCTACTGCAAACTGGGAGGCATCAGCCTCCACATAATACGGTTGCGTTTCATCTGCATGTCGTATTATGGGCGCCGAAATGAATTTATTCTTTAAGTGACCAAAAGCTTCTTCCGCTGCCTCAGTCTACTCAAAGATTACTCCTTTTTTCAACAGGCGTGTCATAGGGGACACGACTTCGGAGAAGTGATCAATAAACCTCCTATAAAAATTGGCAAAGCCCAGAAACGATTTTACCTCTCTTACCGTCCTGGAGCTTTTCCAATTGGTGATGGCTGTAACCTTCTTGGGGTCCATATGTATCCCTTCTGAGGAAATCACAAACCCCAAGAAATCCACCTTTTCAACATGAAAGAAGCATTTATCTGCTTTTGCAAAAAGATGGTTGTCTTGTAGACGTTGCAAAATTAACCTCACATGAGTCACATGATCTTGTGTGTTCTGAGAATAAATCAAAATGTCATCAATGTAAACGATAACAAAAACATCCAAATATTCTCTTAAAATATCGTTGACAAAAAACTGGAAAGCCGCAGGGGCATTGCAGAGTCCAAACGGCATCACACAATATTCGAAGAGTCCGAATTTTGTGCGGAAGGCCGTCTTCCACTCATCTCCTTCCTTAACTCGGATCAAATGATAAGCCCCCCTTAGATCTAATTTGGTGAAAATCTTTGCTTTTCTCACCTGATCCAAGAGTGAAGAGATGAGGGGAAGAGGGCATTTGTTTTTAATGGTGACTTTGTTCAGAGCTCTGTAGTCCAAACAGGCTCTCAAACCCCCTTCACGTTTGGGAATAAAAAAAATGGGGGAAGAAACTGGGGAGGTGGAGTGTCTGATGAATCCTTTTTGTAACATATCCTGTAAATATTCAGACAAATAAGTGGTTTCTGGTTCTGTCAGTGCATACACCCGACTGACCCTGGTATCAAATCGATTCTACAATCGTAGGACTTGTGAGGAGGTAAGGTTACCACTTGTACCTCATCAAATACTCCTGCAAAATCTCCATATTCTGGAGGCAACCCCTCGGGTTCAGGGGGAGACACAGCACAACATATCGGGGTGTGCCAACTTGCCACATCTGTAGAGCATTGAGTCAAACAATAAGAAGATCGTAGCGTGACCGTTCTGGCTGTCCAATCAATGAGAGGGTTATGCACCTGTAACCAGGGAACTCCCAAGATTGCACCAAAGTTAGGGGCATCAATCAAATCAAAAGAAAGGACCTCTGTATGGCCGTTATCACATATTACCAAAAGGCCAGGAGTTTCATACATAATCGAACCAGACGATAGTTCTGTACCATCTACGGCTCGTACTTTTTCAGGTTGGGCTTTAGGGATGAATTCAATCCCTAATGATTTTGCCAAAGAGATGTCTAGGAAATTACCCGTAGCTCCAGAGTCAATCATAATGGCCAAGGCCTTTCTAATCTGTGAGGCCAAAACCACTACCACAGGAATGGTAAAATGTTTAGGGACAATAGCTACTGTATTAGCCAAATAATGTGAGACCTTTACTTGGGAAAGACTTGAACGAGCGATCTCAGTACTGTCCAAGTCAGTTAGTTTTCCGACTGGGCCAAAGCTGCAGTTCTGGGGGCCACAGTCTTTCCAGGCACCTTAGGTTTCACCAAGCATTCTTTAGCAAAATGACCACTCTTTCCACAATATAAACATAAATTTAATCGTCTGCGTCGGTCACGTTCCTCTATAGAAGAAAGAGGACCTCTAATCCCCCCTATCTGCATAGGTTCTACGGTTTCTTTTATGTCTTTCTTCTCGCTTTTACTGAGGAAAAGACAAGTGTATTCTCCCTTGGTTTTCTCACCTTTCCTCTCGGATAATCTGTGATCAAGTTTTACCACCAGACCAATAAAAGAAGAACAATCTTTCAAGTCGTCCTTGAGGCCTCGGTAAAATAAGGAAGTTCACTTTTCCTCAGGCTATTGTGTTTCTGTTACTAAGCGATTGAATGTGGTGATATAAGTCAACAGATCTTTGGAACCTTGTTTAAGATTCAGCAATTCATTATCGCTTGCCCGCATATACGAGTGACGATCAAATAGACTTCTCATCTTCTCTTTGAATCTATAGAGGTCATAGAGTATGGGATCATCAGTGTCCACCAAATGCACTGCCCATAACGCAGCATTGCCACTAAGGTATGAAATGATAAACGCCACCTTGGCTGCGTCGTCAGGAAAGGAAGCGGAGCGACACAGGAATTGAAGATGGCACTGGTTCATAAACACCCCAAACTTGCTACTATCCCCACTGAACCGTTCAGGCATTGCTAAAGGAGTGGGGGATGGGGATAATACTGTGACATTAACCGGGGCTGTGGCAGGTGTCCCACTACTAGAAACAGTGGTTGAAGAGGGGAGCTGAAAATGAGCAGGGTGAATGTAATTCTTTTTTACTTTCGGAATAGTGTCAGGGGATACTGCGTCCATCTGTCTTTGAGCTTTCATCACCCCAAGTTCAGTTACGAGGCGGTGATTTTCGCCTCGCAAGACACCGAGCTCAGCTTGTAAATTAGAGACTACCTTCATTAACTCATTCAGGGAAGTTTCAGAGGCATCTAGAGATGTTGCCTCATCCATCTTCGCTCAGGGGACAGTATAAACGTGGGCTTGGCTTTTCTGTGAGGACTGTGAGTGCCTCAGAACAGAGCAGGCCAGAATCCACGGGAGCGAAGATGATGTCTCTCCTCTCCCCAGAGACCACGCACCCCAGCTAAGTGAACAGCTAAAGAGGTGAGTAATATCAGGGAAATGGGGAGACCGGAATGAGCCACCAGGAAGACTCGTGTGGGTTCTGTAGGGTAGATGGTCAATGGGATACGACAACCTGTAGCAACACAGAAAACAGATACAGGGTATAGGTTAGAACTATAACTGCTTCTAAGTCTATATGGCAATCTCACTAATAAAGCAATCGTGTGTACTTTCTCACTTACACATACTCTCCAGAGGGATTTGTAAAGTTGAGGATTGTCACAAAATAAACTTTCCCACTGTGACCAATAGTTAGTTCGTGTGCAGGTGTTGCACACAGGTAAAATGAAATGTCTTGTCAAACATCCTTATGGCCAGTAACCAGGTGCACTCATGTCTGAGGGAATCAGGAAATATCCCTCTACGGAAGCAGATGAGCCAATCAAGTAATACAGCACAAGAAATAAGGATCCACAGTTTCTATACAGCCCCAGTACTCAAAAAGACTTGGAAACATATAAGCAGGGTCCAAGACTCACAATGCGTTCACCCACCAATTGATATAATACTTGCGGTTAGATGAGAGCAATTCAAATGAAGGCGCTTCCTAGCGCGTGTGGAAATGACAACTGAACTGTGCCGATATCAGTCCCACTCAGCACCAAACCAAAAATAAATGAAACTCCGGAATCAAGGCTTTTTTCCCCTGGTAGCGCGACCTTGCGCTGAATGGCAGTCAATACTGAGCAATGGGTCCTTGCGTCCGAGAGTACGCCTTGCAGGCAGGAGACAGGCAGTCAATACTGAACAACGGGTCCTTGCGTCCGAGCGTACTCCTTGCAGGCAAGAGATAGGGCAACAATAACGAAGAGTTCAGCGCTACTTCGCGCTAGAGGTTGAAATAAAGTTCTCAACAATAAAAAAAAAAAAAGGAAATGGAGGAATCAAACAGCGCGTCCTCGCGCTTCTAGATAAGTCTTTATACCCGTTTCCAAGTAGAACAGTGCGTCCTTGCACTCAACAGCTTTAGGGTCCAGGAAACCAAGATCTCATCGATCGTTACGAGGTAGTGCAACGAACATCCACATCACACACTAAGGGAGCAAGGCGTGGCTCAAGCACCAAGAATCAAAGCCAAGCACCTGGGAGTCGTTACTGCTTGCTTATAAGCTTGCTCCAGTCAGCTGCTGCTTCCCAGTGTATTGTGGGAAAGTACACAATCATGCTGCCCCTAATGCATTATGGGACATGTGGTTTGAGGTAGGAGCTAACAGATTCTGCAAGAAACTGAAAACCTGGCTCTTCAACTAGCCCAGGCTCTGCCCAAACAGCTCCAGGACAAGGATACCGTCACAGGTGACTCATGCACTATACAAATACACATAAAATAAACTCACAAGGCTGATTAAAATGCCCTCTATCTACATGGACGTACATTTATAAAAATGAATATATATATCATTTTCTTTATTACAAGTTCCAGGCAGACTGCTAAACCTGTCAGACCTGCTGAAGAGGTTCTAGCAATTATTACACAGGAAATCTCACCTTTCTAGGGTTCATCACATGGGTAACCAACACCAATATCCTTTCCTACCCATGTAATCTTGAGGTTCATGTAAAAAAATACCTACTTATAGGCTTTAAGTCAGAGTAACAATCTACCTATAAATAACTATTGACTTAAGCGTATGCTTTCATAATCACTACATCAGGCATACTGCCTTTATTGTAGCTTTTCATAATAAACAATTAATCTCATAACCTTTATCATTGGCTTCTCACCATACAACCAACTCGAATATACTGAGTTGGTCATAAGCAGGGCCACTGGAATTATACGATGTTGCAGCTGCAGAGTTCTTCGCATAATTATAGATTTGCCGCATTGGCTACATATTCCACCATCTGCTGCACAATAGTCAATCTCTAACAAAAAATAATTTGTTTGCAGCTCAAGTGATTCAAAAGTTACTACAAGTGCTGCAACACATGTTGCTGTGCTGTAGAAGACCCTTTGCAAAAGTTGACTGATCACCTTTTTGTTCCTTATTGCTATATTTGTGTGTTAATCTGGAACAAATGAGGTGCAACCAATTTCCAACAGTGTTAACAAGTATAAAAATGACAAAATGAAACACTATCATAAAATCTGCTTCATTACTACGTTGCAAAATTCACCTTTTCCTGCAACATAAATTGACTCAACCCTGCCACATATTTTGGCCCTCACCTGCCGCATAATTCCAGTGGCCCTAGTCATAAGCTTTCTGCAAGGCATCCATCACATATACGGTAACAACATTGGATATATGTATGGAATTACAGTAGTCAAAACAATTTGCTGCAAATAGAGGCTATTAAGGATTACAATAGTGCATTGTTTGTTTAGGTGTGCCACCAACACCCTTGCTTACTACAGTAATCTGATTGATTCAATGTATCTACCTACAGGCTTTAGCACAGCATAATAACACTCAACTCCTAGAAGTCTATTGCCTTTAAGACATGCTTTTTAGGTCTCGTCTAGCAATGCAGCGCAAAGCGCTGCTCGCTATCGGCGAGATCTATTGTTGTTGACTTGGCTCCGATGGGGGACAGGACCTGTGCACGCGTACGGCAAGGCCCGGACAGGAGATATGCACGCGTATGGTGCGAGCAGGACTTGTAATAACGCTGCAAGCGTGCACATCAACTGTCTGTGCCGAAGCTTAACAGACAGGAGATGTGCACGCGTACGGGTTGCGGAGTTATCACAACTCCTGCTCGCACCATACGCGAGGACATCTCCTGTCCAGGTACGGCGTGCTTACCCCATCCAGCATGCATGACCCCACTCACCGGCTCTGGTCACTGCAGCAATACGAGAGGCTCAATCTTGCTCACAGGAGCCCCGCCTGAAATCTTGCTTTGGCCGCACCATGTGGCATTCACGAAAGCGGGGTGGGCTCCCGCCGTACTTCCTTTACTGCTTGTTTAAATATTAATGTCAAGTCACGGCTTCGAAAGCAGGTTGAGCTGTGCCGTTAGGGAAATGTAGTTCTATATCCGGCTAATTTAGTCTTTACAATCGCACAATTGGACTAAGTATCCCATCTCGCCATGCGATGGCTGGCTTCCAATCAGAGCTTTGTTTACATACTGGGATACATAGTCCCACCCCGCCTTGCTCTATTGCATTTTACATCCGCAGGACTAGTTTTCCCATAGGGCTGTGCGATAGAGAGCGGTGTACGGCCTAGCTGTAGAGCCAGCAGGAGGCGCTGTGTTTGGAGGAGTGCGCAATGGGCGGGCCGGGTAGGAGTGGCTGCCGGAGAGTGAAGCCCGGTGCGTGGCCTGTGCTGGAGACCGGGATACCGCTCGACCACTGAGCCCACGCCATGCTCAAGTGCATGCTCCTGTGGCGCTGTAACCGGCAGCTGGGGGCCATGGACCGGCGGCACTGCTCTCTACAGGCTGTGCCCGAGGAGCTGTACTGGCACTGCCGGAGCTTGGAGGAGCTGCTGCTGGACGCCAACCAGCTGCGAGAGCTCCCCAAGGTAAGGGGTGGGTGCACAATCCCAGCGCAAAGTACCGGGGCACATGGAGCCCTCAGAAATAAGTGTAGAGACTGCTTATGGCGAGGAGGAGCAGAGGCTGTCCGGCCACAGATGGGGCGGACACTTTTATTGAGGCTGTTTGCTTCGATGAGAGAGACAACATGACATACGGTTTTGGGCATGGAGAATAAAGAACTTGTTTCAAGTGTAATAAGCTGCGGCAGCCTCCCACGTCTGATAATGCCCCATTACACGGCGCTATGTAAATCCAAGTCTGCATTTTAGCAAATTGTGCATGTGAACTGAACTGTCCACACACTCTTCTTGCCTATACTTGAGAAAAACTTAATTCTCAGCAATGAAACATTATCAACCTTGTGTCTAAAACAGACGGACAGCAAGTTTACAAGGAATAGGTTTTTTAAAACTTGTCTTTATTCATTACATTGCACAGAGATCATATTACGCATTCGACTTTTACAGGGTACAGTATATCATTGATAGGTCTCGCATTTACGCGAGTTTGAGCTATTGGCATTGAAAATAACAATGCCTTTAATTTTTGTTTACTTTTTCAAAACCTAAATAAAAGGCATTGTTATTTACAATGCCAATAGCTTAAACTTGCGTAACTGAGAGACCTACTGCATTGCAAATGCTTGTTACAGTAAGTCAGGCCTGCATGCTCGGTCATAAATTTTCATTATAAACAGATTACTCGTACTGAAAAGGGTTACAGCAGCGACAATAGCTTTCTGCAGCAACAACAGTTACCACAACAGCAGCAACCCCAGCTATTACTTCATTAGGGATCCGGTAGCAGCCTTATCTGCCATAATGATGGGACAATGGCAGCGTTTACTGCAGTAACAACTGTCACGATAGCAACAGATTTGACAGCAGCTGTCATGACCGTGACCAAAGCGCCAGGACACGCCCCTTCGCTGGGGCAGCTGCGCTCTATACAAAAAGATATAACATAACAAAGCTGCCACCATGAGAATATTAACAGTATGAACAACTGTAAAAAGCAGCACCTATCAACAATACCTCAACCACAGCAGTGACAAAAGCTATAATGAAAGCAGAAATGAAAGCAGAAACCAGAAAACTAGCCACAGTTGCAACCATAGTAGTAATGAGAGCTTTCATCATACCAGACAGCAGCAGCAGCATTTACCACAACTGCTGCAAAAGCAAGGAATAAAAGAGTGACCACTGCCAGCTGCAGCAGCAGCCATTTCTTTAACCATAGCAGGGACCACAGTAGCAGCAGTGGGTGTAACAGAAGTAGCTACAGAGAGCAAATAGCAGAGGCAGTGAGAGCACAGGATGTAGAGAACATGGTTGTACACAAGGAGAGCAGAAGGGAAGTACAGTGGATAGAAAAAAAAGGTACATAAGACTGATGGAATGACAGCGGTTCGAAAATTAGGTGAAGATGCACATAGGGGAGGAGCCTAGCGCGTGACCAAGATGGCCGCGTGAGCTCAGAGCTCCTGAGACCCTCGCTCCATCCGGCAAATATCCTGTGAAGAATCCTGCTTTTAACACCCGGAACATTGGAGGCGAGCCGTTGCTGAGGTGATTGTCGCTGTCCGGACTGAAATCGCCTACCGGAGGCCGAAGTTGTGCCACATGGAAGTTTGCGGCCTACTCCCCGGAAGATGCCCGGGGCTTGCACTGGCACGGTGCCCGAGCACTAATTGAACAACAGCGGCCGTGTGAGGGGCGAGCCATCGGAAGGACGGTGTCATCACTTTCGCTTTCCTGATTTCATCGCGCCCTGGCCTGGGAGTGAGCCGCGCCGGTCACTTGTTGCATTGTCTTCTCTGGATGGGCAAGGGGACTGTTTCTGCAGCAGATCACGATGTCAGCCAAATCGGAAGCCGAAAAACAGAAGCCCAAGAACACCAGGCGGGGAGGATACACCCAAACCAACAACATGGATCGTTATGCCCAGCAGAAGGAGTCACCGGGAGGATCGGGTCGGCCACTGGAAGCCTTGAAAGATGGTTTGCCCTCCGCTACGGAACCAACCCTGCAGGATGTCATGGGGGCCATCGAGGGGATGCAGTCCTCTATCGGGCGGCAATTCGAGACCCTGGCACATAAAGTGGACACAATCTCGATCGACGTCAACTTGATTCGGGCAGATCTGTGGAAAACCAATGAACGGGTTCAATCCTTGGACCTTAAAACCTCTGGCCTCCTGGGTGATGTCTCTGACCTGCAGCTGGAAGTCCGAAATTTGAGGTCCGCAAACGACCTCTTTGCCCGACGGCTGGAGGACTTTGAAGGCCGGGCACGGCGCAATAACATGCGCATTATTGGGGTCCCGGAAAACTCGGAGGAACAGTCGGTGGACCTGTTCGTGGAGGACTTGGTGGTAAACCATCTGGCGCCCAAAGGCCTCAGTAAGTTCTTTACTGTTGAACGGGCCCACAGAGTCCCTGGTGGGAGGCCCAAGGTGGGGGCCCCTCCGAGGCCGATTGTCGCCAGGATCTTTAATTTCAGGGACCGCGACGCCATTCTACAAGCATCATGAGTGTCCGGCCCGATGACTTTCCAGAACACCACAGTGAGCTTTTATCCTGATTTTACCCAGGCGGTGCAGAAGCAAAGGCAGAGCTTCCTGGCGGTTAAGAGAAGGCTAAGAGGGATGGAACTGAAATACGCCATGCTCTTCCCGGCCAGATTGCGTGTGGTGTATGAAGAGCGGACTTTCTTTTTTGAATCACCGGACATGGTCGAAGACTGGCTGGACACATTGCCCCAACGACGGACTGGCGGGGAGCATGCTGGTGGAGCAGAAGGTGGCCGTGATGAACAAGAGTGAGGACTCTGGTGCTAGATCATTTTGACTTTGCCCAGGACAGTGAATCACAGTTTTCGGTCTCTCCGGGAGGGTAGTAACCCGGGGGGCGGCGGGGGTATGAAGGGAGCTTTTTCCTCCTCTGGGGTTCTTTTTGTAGACTAGTTTTAGAATAGGGCGACAGGCACACTGCAAGTTGGGGGGGCTTCTCAAGCTTACGCAGGGGTGCAGGGTGGGGGGTGGAATGGGGTTGTTGAGGTGGTTGTTGTTGGTGGTTTTTGTTTTGCAAGGCGTAGGGATGCAAGCTTCTGTAGCTCGAGTGCGGTTCTACGGGGGGGGTGGAGGTCTCCTTACATTTCGGGATGGGGGGTAGGGGCTTAAAGATACTCAGTTGGAATGTTAACGGCTTAGGGGATCGTATTAAGCGAGGGATTGCCCTGCAATTTCTGAAGCGATGCTCCCCTGATATAGTTTTATTGCAAGAGACGCACTTGATAGGTAACACGTGCTACGCACTCAACAGGAAGGGCTACAAATTCGTTGCACACTCTGGGTTCTCCTCGGGCTCTAGAGGGGCTGGAATACTTGTTAGGGCCTCACTGCCATTTGAGGTTGACTCCACCACGGTTGATGAAAGGGGGCGATTTGCGGCTGTGGCGGGGAGGTGGGAGGGCAGGACGCTGGTCCTGGTTTCTGTTTAAGTCCCTGCGGCGCTGCAGCCCTCCGGCGCTGCAGCCCTCCACATTTGCGGACCTGGGGAGGGCTCTGCTGGATCTCCCAGAGGGGATGTTGGTGGTGGGTGGCGATTTTAATGCGGTTGGCTCCGGATTGCTTGATAGACACCCGCCAAGAAGCTCTGGGGGGGCGCAGAAATGGCTTCCAGATTTCGTGGATACCCTTGGTCTGTTTTTTTTTTTTTTTTAAAAGACCTTTATTGAAACTTTACGGTACACAGCAGAGAGCCTACAACCCTGCGGGCCGGCCGCGGAGAACACATTTGGAATTATGTCGGATCACACAGCCCTGTGCCGTCAACCCGGAGGTACGGCGGCGTTGAGGAATGCAAGCGTACCGAGAGGTAGAGAAGAATGTTGCAGGTCTCAGTATCACATCAAACAACCACAAATTAAGGGCATGACGCCCTAGGAGGCATAAGGTGCCGAACCGTCCAACTCCCCCCCCCCACCCCCCCTATACCCTTGGTCTGGTTGACTGTTGGAGACTGCTGCATCCCACTCAGCGGCAGTACACTTTCCACTCAGGGGCGCATGGCAGTCTCTCTAGAATTGATTATGTACTTACTTTGGCTGTTCACGCCTCCTTTGTGTCCGAGGCTAGGCACATGGCTAGGGGTATTTCTGACCATTCGCCGGTGTGGATCTGTATGGATGTTGGTCGAGGGGTGGTGGGCAGGGTGGCTCCGATCAACCCCTGGTATCTCCGTGACCCTAGGACTCGTAGCGCGGTGCTGAAGGCGGTCGATCTCTACTTCCAGGAAAATCTAGGCTCGGTCACGTCTGCGGTGTCTTTGTGGGAAGCGTTCAAAACTGTGCTGAGAGGAGAGGCCCTTTCCTTGATAGCGGCAGCCAAACGTCGGAGGGATGCGGAGGTCGCACAGATTGAGGCGGAGATAGCGGCTCTAGAGTTGGTCTTGGAGGAGGAGGTTACGGCAGCAACGCTGCATAAACTGAGCCTTAAGCAGTCGGAGTATAAGTCCCTGGTGACGAATGCGGCCAAAGCCGTGAGTAGGGAGCAGCAGGGGCGACTGTACGATGTTGGGGACAAGGCCGGGAAATTAATAGCGTGGCTGGATAAAAAAGAGCGGGTTAATCGTGTGGTGCCAGAACTTGTTACAGAGGGTGGCGTTAGTGTCACTGAGCCGGATGGCATAGTCCAGTGCTTTGCAGATTATTTCCGCACGGTCTACACCTCAGTGTCGGACAGGCCTGTGGAGGACTCGTGTGAACTTCTGCGTGATCTGGCTCTGCCTTGCCTCTCTGACATAGACAGGGAAGATCTAGATGGTGACATCACAGCTGACGAAGTCGCGGGTGCTATTCGTTCACTGCGCCCGGGCAAGGCCTCGGGCCCGAATGGTCTGCCAATTGAGTTCTATAAACTCCGGCCGGACAAGATTGCTCCACATCTGCGAGCTATGTTTGTAGAGGCGCGGGAGATAGGATGCCTTCCATTCGACCAACGCCTGGCGACAATTGTGGTCATACACAAAGATGGCAAGCCCAGGAATAAATGCAGCTCCTATAGGCCGATTTCGCTACTTAATGCCGAGCCGAAAATCCTCGCTAAAATACTGGCCAACCGCTTGATCAGGGTGATCGGGGATCTGATCCACCCGGACCAATCCGGTTTCATCCCGCACCGTAACACTGTGTTGAACCTTAGGCGCATCCACGGCGTGCTCGCAAGGACGGGGACGCTGCAGGAGTCGACCATTGTGGCTGCACTTGACGCCACGATGGCTTTTGACACGGTAGAGTGGGCATATCTGTGGGCTGCACTTGCAAAATTCGGCTTTGGGCCTGGCTTTGTTGGCTGGGTGAGACTACTATATGAAGGACCCTTGGCTAAAGTCGCGGTCAATGGTAGGGCGTCCTGCCCGTTCGAGCTGGGGAGGGGCACCAGGCAGGGTTGTCCCCTGTCGCCGTTGTTGTTTGCTCTCGCTCTTGAACCGCTGGCGGCGTGGATACGATGGCAGCCGGACATAAGGGGGATCCGATGGTCACCAGATCATGAGGACCGCATTTCTCTTTATGCCGACGACATTTTGCTATACCTCACTTCACCCAGGAAGTCTCTCATAGTAGTCTGTGACATTTTGACTTCTTTTGGTAGGAACTCGGGTCTCACCATTAACTGGGGGAAGTCGTATCTGTATGCCCTGAGTGGAGACGTCCCTGTTCTCCCGCGGAATTGCTCGATCCAGATCGCCCGGGAGGGCTTTTTGTATTTAGGGATCTATATCTCCACCGATCCAATTGTTCGGTATGAGAGAAACCTGCTCCCTCCATGGACGCGCCTGCGGCAGGATGTGGCGGGTTGGCGGCGGTTGCCGCTTTCCCTCCTAGGCCGGGCCGCGCTGTTCAAAATGATGTCTCTTCCCCGCTTTCTCTATGCCCTGCAGAATACCCTGGAGCTGGTCCCGGCCAGCTATTTTCGGGAGGTTGAGAGCCTCCAGCGCTCGTTGCTGTGGGATGGCCGACCGCGTATAGCTATTGCAAAGCTGACCCTTCCGTGGTACAATGGGGGTATCGCGCTTCCTGACATTAGAAGATATTATTGGGCCACTCAGTTGAGTGCGATCAACCATGGAGTCTACGGTCCGGCGCTGAGCCCCGGCTTCGCTATGGATCGGTGGTTGCTGCGCGGGGGTAATTACTTTAGAGCACTCTACTCCAGGTCAATGGATGGGTCCCTCACGGGGCCAACCAAGGCGGCGGTGCACGTGTGGAAGGCTGTTACGAACTCGCTGGGTTGGAAGGATAGGCTTACCCTCGCTACTCCGCTGTTTGACTCTGATATGTTGGGGAAACTTTGGCACACGAAGGGGTTCGAGAAATGGGACCTGATTGGGATATCCAGGGTGGGGGACCTGCTGGTTAAGGGACGAGTGAAATCGTATGACGAACTACGGACGGAGTACGATCTGGAGGGTACGGAGTATTTCCGGTATGCACAGGTACGCCACGCTCTGCGGTCCGTCCTCGTCGAGGGGGAGACCGTGCCTGAGTCCTCTCCCTTGGAGGATCGGATCCTGGATGGCCATATGCCGGAGAGTACAATCTCTTTAATTTACAAGAAGCTTGTTAATGTCCGGACTGACCTCCTCCTGGGGGTGCGTGATCAGTGGACTAGGGACGGCCTCGAACTGGATGATGAGGACTGGCAGTATGCCATCTCCTCTCCGAAGGAGGTCGCGATCCCGGCACGACTAAGGCTGGTAGAGCTTAAAATACTTAATAGAGTCTATGTCACGGGGCCCGACTGATTCATATGGGTTTCTCCGAGGATGGCTTATGTAAGAGGGGCTGTGGGATGGTGGGCACCTTCCTACATATCCTATGGGAATGTGGTGTGATCGCGGAGTTCTGGAAGCGAATTCATGTTGTGATGCAGGAGGTCACGGGTATTGCACTGCTGCCAGAGGCACGGCGCTGTCTTTTGAATGTCTGGGGTCCTACTGACTATGATGCGGCGCAGACTCAATGGGTGACCCTAGGAAATATGGTGGCGAAGCGTGATATTGCGCGACTGTGGGGTTCTCAGAGACCTCCCGCTATGGAAGCATGGATGGAAAATATGGACTGGAGCATGTTTAGGGAGAAGACGGTGTATAGTGCCCGGGGGCGGCCTAAGAAATGGCATAAGATATGGGGGCGATGGAACCAGTATAGGGGTGATACATGTCTGGCCCCGGCCACTGAACCGTTAGAGGAGCAACTTTCCCCCTAGCTTCACTTCCAACTTGGGATTTTTATGATGATTGTATACTAGAATGTTAGCGCCTCTGCTTCTCCCTCATCCACCCGACCGGTGGCTTTGGGAATGGGGCCGCGCCCCCATCGGGAACTGGCACGAGTTTATTGTGTATACTGCCTTGCTTGTGTTATTTACTTTAGGTTGTTCTAAAAAAAGAAACCTTTGGTTTTTCCTGTACCAGAGCTGTGGACACTTCCATGTGTTGTACTTAATTGGCTGCCGAACCTCCGGGATGTCGGCTGAATAGCTGTGTTCCAGACTGACATAAATAAAGGTTTTTAAAAAAAAAAATAAAAAAAAAAAAATGCACATAGGAAGGAAGGAGACACAATCTTCAGAGCAACAGAGGGTGAAAAGAAAAAAGTGTGAAGGGAACACCATATATATATTTTTTTAAAGATATAGTACTTCTCACCTCAGTTTTGCAATTTGCAAGAAAAAGTGTTATGATTACCCAATGTAATGGCACCATTTAAAAACCTCGAAAGGTCCACTTCGGATTCAAAGTCGAAACCGGATTTCAGCAGCAAGGGTTTCACGCACCAAGCCATCTTGCAAGATAGAGGTGCAGAAGGTGGAGTGAGGAGTTAAAAAAAAAAAGGAGGAAAAGGAAGACGACCAAGAGCAAGTAAGGAAGTAGGTATGGTCGAAGAAAGAAGGGTCAGAACTTGTAAAGGATGAAGGAGGACCCTGAAAGAGAGGTTTCATACAGAAAAACTTACACAGAAAGAAAGGATGTAGATAAGAGAAGGGAAGAGGCAGTCAAGATAAAAGGAGGAAAATTGTGTCCGTGGAAAGGCATTTTGTAGGACAGAGGTGAACCAAGGTGGGGCATCAGATGAAGGACAAGAATGTACAAAGGATGACTGGAAAGAAATGTGAAGAGAATATGCAGGAACAAGGTAGAGCGGTCGGAGTTCGTGACAAAGGCAAGGGAAAGAATGAGAAACAGAAGGTGGTTTGGCTTTACTAGCATTTCAACAGCTCAGCCTGCATTAAAAGAGTGACGTCCAGTGAAGCAGTGGTGGAGAAGAAGCTACACTGTCTGGAGAGATTACAAATTAAGTATGTGGGGGACTATAGTTTAGAGGTAGAAACACGGATGTAGTTACAAAGCACTGGCGGAATGGGAGGAGGAGAGCAGAGGGTGATTAAAGCATCTTCCGACTGACGCCATCGCTGCCCCTTCAGGGTGAATCATTCTCCTACGTTCGTTATCGGGCACAGATTCAGTTACGCGTCTATACTTAGCTATTTGTAACGCTATGCAGTGAGTGGATTCTAAATGCTCGATAAACGGTTCACCATTACATAAATAATTAGTTTGCAGACAGTGGTATGTTAAGGGACAGTATCTAGCACAAAAGGTGGAAAGATATAGGAAAGACTCAATTTGACATTAGAGAAGTAGTTGAATGTAAAAGCTATAATCAATTCTGGTCCACTGTTTTCGCTGCCAATTGCTGAATGTTTCCTCTGAAATCTTAAAAATAAATTTCGTTCTTTTACCACATAGACGACCTACACAAAATATCTACATTTTTGAGTACCCACTAATTTTGATGGTGAATCTAAAATAAGCCCTGAGCGTGATCGTTGTTTTATTGCTTTCATAGACAGACCATCATAAATCCGAGATTAATTTCTTCCTGAATATTCTGAAATTCGATAGTGATTTAATTAGGGTTGCAGTCTGCATGTGCAGTAGCGTTATACATAGGCACACCAGAAAACTGAGGCAGAATCACCGATTACATATGGTATGTATCCTCCAACAAAAACAATGACAACCTGCGGGTGCTGTTTGATGCGGACAGGTCTTTCTTCACAAATCATGATCAAGGGCCAACCATCGAGTGGAACTGACAACATCTTTGGTAATGGCATGGCTAGATTACTACAATGTAACCTACTGTAAATTTCCAAAAAACTGACTTAAAAAATGTAACACCTGCAGCCAGATTATGCCTGAAACTTCCAAAGCATAACCACAGGAAACCAGGATTGAAAACACTAAAGGTTTGCTTGTCATATCTGACCTTTAGGAAGGTCGAGCTGGGCTTATGTCCATGGAGCCAACATTCGGAGGGGTATACAGAGTAGTTCGCATTAAGGTCAAGCAACAATCTCCTTTCAACCTGGATCCAGCGGTTTAGCTTGAATAGCTTTTAGTCGACTACAGAGACCTATCTTTATTACCTCCTCACCCAATTCCTTGCCCCGCTCCACCTTTCCTCACAAACAACTTGCCATCCGTGAAGAAGCTATGCAGCGGATGATTCAGGTGAGATGGGGAGGACTGGGGATGTTGGTGTATAGAGGACTGCACGGATGTAATCAGCCGGGGATTGACCTGTGAACACAAAACACAAAAGGACCCTTTGATGCCTTGTTTTGCGGCCTTATTTTGGTTCGCCAAGGTCAATACCTGAGCAAACGCCAGTGTTGCTTCTGGTGCAATAGTACTTTACAATTAAAAAGTGTGAATGGAATTTTTTTTTACTGGTCTTAAAATGTGCAATATGCTAAAACAACAATTGTCAACGTCAATAGCTCTCGCCTTTGAGATCAACTGGCTTTGCCTCTGAAATTTCAATCATTCTGCATAGCATCTCCAATGCTGTGCAGCACGACTAATGAATAAAAAAAAAAGCATGTTACACAAGAGCGCCCCTATTAAATGATGTGGCCTATTATTTTTTTGCTGTAATTACCGATCAGTTGGATCAGTAAATAAAAAGAAACATGCACTGGTAAAACCAATCGGTCCCACCTATGAAAGCTTTTGGCTTTTTTAAATATTTGCAGCCATGTTGGATAGAAGCACATCTGTTGTGCAGCATGGCTAAAAGTAATAAAAAAAAAATTCTTTTTTTAAAACATGCCTGGACTGCAGGTGAATTAAAAAAAAGGGAAAAATAAATCAATGCATCTTTTTGTTTTAAGTGTTGTTTACATACATGTTTAAAAATTAATAAATATATTTGCAAATAAAAGCACAGTGATGTGGACTGCGCTGGGTACATCATATTACTTTTAAAAAAAATGCTTCCACGAGGTAACACGGTGGTAAGGTGCAAGGCAACATGGAAGTAGGACGGGCAGTAGAAAAGGACAGTAGGGGGGGGGGGGGGGGGAGGAAAAAAAAGTGCCAATACGTGGCAAGCACTGGACGAGTCAGATATTGTTTTTTATTTCTCTTTGCGGAAACACTGAGGGCAGGAAACAACATGGAGAGCGGAAGGCAAGGACGAAGGTGTGAGAGCACACGGACAACAGGGAATGTGCAGGAGCAGGCCTCAAAAAATCGACTTGCTCACTCACTAGGGCAAGTTAGATTTTATCAGGTCGAGGTATTTGGAAGACCCACTGGTCTGTTCTGGCAAGTGAACTGGAAAGGAACAGGTTTTCTGTTCATTCAGAAAGTGAAAGAGCAATAAAGATGCCTTTAAATCTTGTTTTTATCTTGACACATTTGCTTGTCTGTTCAAGGACAGAGATCAAATGTCAGTTTGTCTTTTTACTTATTGCGGCTTATCTTATACTGGGAAATTGTGTTTGCTTTTCTTTCACTTACTCCAGTTAGAGGACTTTGTACAGTTAACTGTCTGACAATTATGGTGAAACAAAAGGCTGCAGGATGTCAGTTTTTTTTAAACATACAATATTTAAATAGTTGGCAAGTGAACAGTATAAATATTTCTAAATATATCAGGAATCATTAAAAACACTTTGTGTCAAACTTCTGAATTACTAACAAAGATTTAAATAGGAGGAAAACAAATTAGAACACTTTACTAGGTGTAAATGAACAATGTATGCAGAAATTCGATTTCAGTACAGTTTGTAGACTGTATAGTTTTATCAGCAAAACCATGTCAGTGGGACATTTTGTGTCCATTTCAATGAAAAATGTGTTGAATGCAAATGACAGCGTGCTACCACTTCATGCTTTAGTTATGCGTTTATTAAAAGGGATAGTTTTAAAACATGATTGGAGAAACATTTCTGGCCCTGCCCAAATGGCAATGCTGTTAATAAACTTAGAAACAAGTCGGTATTCCTGTGTACCCTATATGGGGGCGAGATTCTTTTTATACATGGAGCTAAAGTTTAGTCTATTAAATCATACAAAATATTTTTGTTACAGCAGACAGGCTGAACTTGCGTATTTGAAGGTGCTCTCATGTAACAATGAGGAAAATGGCAGCTAAGTGAATTTTTAGATTTGCTCAGGATCACATTATTTGAAACCCGTTTATGCGTCAAGAACATTACAGTTACATTGAGCAGATTATTTAAGTCACTAGACCTGCAGGTCTAGTAATATTTTAATGATTTTTCGAGGACTGAGGAGGAGCCGAGGGTAAAAAGGCAGACAAGAGATGGTGGGACCCCAGGTGTGGACTGGGCGCGGGGCCCTGGCCTGGCCTAGCCCACACATTGTTCTCACCACAATGCTGTATTGAAAGGACAGTTCTGCTCACACTGAGAACTGAGCTGGAGGGAAGAGGGAAGGGAGGGGTGGGAGAGCCGAAAAATTTGCAGGAGTTCCTAATTAGATGCCATTTCACATTTGGCTTCAGATTACTGAAGGTTTTATTCTCTGAAAAGCTAATAAAAAAAGAAAAAAAAAAAAGAGGGTGGAAGGGAGGTGTTGTGGGCAAAAAGACAAATTAGAGGGTGATTGATCCTGAGGTGCTAGAGACAAACACACTACAGAGAGTGGTTAGGAGGGGCTGGGAGCAGCAAGCAGATGGAAAAAGGGAACTCAGCGTGGTGGAGGGGCTGGGGAGGAATAAGAAGGAGGGAGAATAAATGTTCCAAAGAAGGACACAAGTAATGCATCCATGCGCCAGAGGAAGAACATAAACATGAAGAGGAAGGAAGCCTAAAGAAGCTGACTAATAAGAGGCAAGCAAATGAGGGCGACAATAAAGCCAACCAATGATAAGTAATGGGCAGCCTTACGCTCCCTGCAAAATAACAAGAGGTCTCGTAAGCAAGACAAAAAAACGAGCAAAAGCATTTTAAAGCAGGTGGGTGGAAACAACATGGGAGACACAAACAACATGAGTGGCGGGGAGAGGGAACAACATAGAGGAGGCAACAATAGGAGAGGGCGACTGGTGGGGAGCAGAAGCAACATCATGGCAGCCGCACAGAGGGCTCAGAGAGAAGCAGAGTGGAGCGATGTGGGGGGCAAGCGATTGAAAGAGTACAAGTGGAGGGGGTGCAGGAAAGCACACGGCGAGGAAGCAAATGGGGGTGTTAAGTACACAAAGGTGAGCTCATTCAAAATGGAAAAGGAAGGGGAGATGCACACCGGTGACAGAGAGCAACATGGCGTGCAGGGCAGATAATTATACTAAGGAGACAACTGCAAAACACATGCATTTCCACGGAGTGCTTAACACAAAAGAAAAAAGAAGTGCTTGAAAAGAAAATAGTGGAAGCTTTTATGCCAGCTAATCAAAAGAGATGGTAAAGAGGCAATGCTGCATGAGAGTGAAAACCACAAGATTGATAAACTTGAGCATGAGTAATAAGCACACATGAGGGATAGGAAAGCCAACCATTGGTGAGAATGTGAGTGGTCCAAGCCACTGTATGCGGTTGGTAAGCTTACAATATATTTTGCAACAGAAAGTGTACATGCTGTCTAGTAGGCTTGACTTGAAAATAATATCTAAGAAAAGTAAACAATTAATCTATAGTAGCAACAACTGCCGTAAAATGCCCCAGAGGCGCCGGACGAGGTCCCGCAGGAAGACCGACTGTCGTTGGGAGACGTGCTGCTCTCCGCGTGCAACGTCCCCACACTCTCCATCCCGAGCCTCGGTCCGGGGTTCCAACACTCCTAGCCCGACCTTCTCACTGATTGACTTGAGTGCCCACCCGGGTCCCTCGAACAAACTGCGCCCCGCCCTTTCCGACTCTGACCTGTCTAGGAGCCTGAAGCTCTGAGGAACCGGAGAATCTGAGGTCACCTGAACGATAACACACGGCAAGGGGCTCTCGTAATCCTCTGAGGCGCCCAAAAGGCAATGGTCTTCAAACTTCCCAGGAAGGGGGTGATCTAATCTCCTCGAAACCAACGATTCCAAGAACTACTTCCTCCTTCACTCCATGGACGCAACTTGCATTCTTTGTTGTTTACTTTGCCAGCGTGTAGTTGCAGCTGTTTACGATTCTCTTAACCAAACACATGGAGGGGGGTCCATCTCTGCCAGTCATGTTCCGCTAATCGTTTGAGCTTGTTGTTTAGCTTGTTTTTTCTTTTCAGGGCGACAGATGCTTCACGTTCGGAAGTGTAGGGTGGGGGGGGGGGGAGTTGGGGGGCAAAGGGGCGCCGGGGGGGGGGTGGGGGGGGGGGGGGGGGAGGAACAGACCGTTGTCTCCAGTTCGTTTGTTATTTTTAGCCGCTCACGGGCCGCTGTTCTCGGTTCCATTTGGTAGCTACACATGCATACAAGCCACTAGCGATGACAAGACTCACCTTGATGGACACCTCCTGCCCAGAGGTCCCGGCCAAGGGAACACGTTCACACCGGGACCAGACACTGCCTGCGCTTGCACCTCCTCTTCCCTATACCACTCACTTTTTTTTTTGAAGACCTTTATTTTCCACAGCTGTGTCATCATACAGTATACATTCACCATCCATGGTGGCTAATCAAGTAGACATTAAGCAAACGCTTCCAGAGAATATGACACAGCCATTCAGCCAGTAACCCGGGGGTCCGGCGGCGTTGTACATGGTGGTATTGTGACAAACATTAGGTAATTACCTCGATAAATGACAGGTCTATGTTTTTCCTTATTCTTAGTGTCGGTAACAAAGATAACGCAGTGTTCCAGCCCGCATTGTGGCCATTGCGGTCGTCACCCAGGCCCTTATTGAGAGTTGCACAAGTCTTCATGGGTAATCATGAACGTGGGGGTCCCCAGGCGGCACAGTGGCAGCGTCGTGTTCGCAATGCTGGCTGGAGCGTGGCAGCTGTGTTTCGGTATAGCTCACTGAGGCATGAAAGCTAACGCTTAAGTTCGGCAAGTCCAGTCTACAGCTTCATAATTAGGGCCTATGTGCGGGCTGCGTAGCGCGCATCCGTCCCCCCCATCGCGACGCCCCTGAAGCCGCTGGTTGTCGGGGTTATGTCCAGTATTTAACTCAATGTGCCCTTGTCAAAATCTCATTGAAAGTCTGGATGTACCCATCCCTGGTAGGGCGCGTATGTCAGAGCATCTCTGCTGCCAGAGAGCGGTGTATGTTTAATAGGGTATCGCTTCGGGGAGTCCAGACGACGCGTCCATCACCTGTTATCCGAGATAAGATAGGAGTCCGGTCAGGGAACGTGACCAGTAAACAAACTGTTCCCTACGCTTGTGTGGCGATAGGGGGAGTAGGGGTTAGGGTTGTAAATTCAGGTGGGGTCAAGGGGGAGGGGGGGGGGGGGGGGAAGAGATCATCATGCGCCGTAGCGGGGGGGGGGTCAGCAGCTGTCCAGTGGGACACAGCGGGGCTGTGCACTGTGCGCGGGAAGCAGCGGACGGGAGGGGGGGGGGGGGGGGGGAGGAACCCCCAGGCAGGTTGTGAGCCTAAAGCGTCGATACCCTCACTTATTTTCTTGGTGCGCAGGGTGCTCTGCTGCGTTGGGGGGAGAAGGGCAAGGTGGGGCGAGGTGGTTATGCCTTCTCGCCTGTGTTCCCAGCCAGGTAATGTGTGTGTAGCGTCAAATCGTGGCAGCAGCGTTCATGTGGTGTGTGATATCCGCACGGTGATGTATCCCTGGTGACGGTCTCATTTAGGGCGGGAGCAGAGGCTACCAGAGGCGAGTGGGGGGGGAGGGAGTTGGCTCCGCCGCAGCATTAGGGCCGTCTCTGACTGACATCAAGAGATCAGTTAGATCTATAGTCTCAGGTTATCCCTCGTTCCTGGCAGGCCATCTGGAATGCTTTAAGGAGGTCATCCCAAAGCTGGGCGATGGGGAATTTCCGGAGTCCCGCGGTTTCCTCCCGGAGGAGCACCGTACTCTCCGCTTGTGCCCAGTTGGTGAAGGAGGCTTTCCAGGGTCTAGTGTGCGGGGGGGGTCGTGGCCTTCCAGTGTTTAGTGAGCAAGCGCTTGGCCGTTATAAGGCCCATGTCCCAGAAGCGTGCCTGCACTTTGTTTTTTGTGCGCTTATACAATCCTAATATGCATGCCTCCCATGTGCGTGGCAGCTGCTAGTCAGTGTCACGCGCGAGTAATGTCAATATTTCGTCCCAATATGCCCGGATATCAGGGCAGTGCCACAGCATATGTAGGAGGTCTGCTCCCGGTAGCGAGCAGCGCTGGCAAGCTGCGTCCGTTAGGGAGAAGTATCTATTTATCTTGTCGGGCGTGAGGTATGCACGTTGCAATATGTAGTATTGTATAATTTTAAAGCGGGGATTACGTGGGATGTTGGTCGGGCCAGCCAGGATCAATGCTCATTCTTTATCTGTCCAATCCCTTCCCCTGTCTGTCGCCCAGCGTTCTCTCAGCAGTAGTGTAGATGGTTGCGAGTGTGCCTGCAGAGCTTGCGCTAGCCAGTGTATGATGTACGAGCCATTGCCCATGACGTGCAAGTATTGTATGAAGCCGTGCATCGGGAGCTCTGCTGTGATGTCGCCCCAGGAAGTAGTAAGCGTGCGCAAGAGGGACGCGTGCAGTAGGAACTGCCCCGCCGGGAGAGCTGTGCCATCAGCCAGGTTTGTGAAGGTGAGCAATTCACCATCTGCGTATAGGTCACTCAGCGTGCCTACCCCTGCATGCTCCCAGCTAGTCAAGTGGGCTTCAGTAAGCGGTCCCGTCGGGCCAGGTGTGCCTAAAAGTGGTAAGATAGGGGCATATGGCGTAGTTGCTCGTGTGAGACGGAGGCATCGCAGGAAACACCTGCGCGCCACCGCCAGGTATATCTGGGAGGGGCATTGAGTGCGGGTGATCGGATGAAACCGCGTGGTAATTTGCGTTTGTGTCCAGGCAGCTGTGTTCGAGGCGGTATCCTCGAGGTGGTTGCCGCTCAACCATCCCGCCACCCATTGCATCTGCGCCGAGAGGTAGTACAGCTCCATGTTAGGGACTGCCAAGCCCCCCAGAGTCTGTGGGCATGTATAGTTTGGTCAGCACCACTCGTGGTCTCCCCTTGTTCCAGATGAGGCTGCGCAGCAGCACCTCTAGATCGCGGAATAGCTTGGTGGGAACATACGTGGGCATGTTTGCAAAATAATAGAGTAGTCGAGGCAGCACAATCATCTTAGTCAGCGCAATGCGGCTAGGCACATTGAGGGGTAGGGTGTTCCAGAAGCCGATTTGCGCTCGGATGGAAGCTATCGTTCGGAGGAGGTTTCCCTCCAAGATGTCTGTTGGGTTTCTGTATATTCGTATCCCCAAGTAGCGAAAGGTGGTGGGGTACCACTGCAGCTTGTCCCCGCCCAGACGGATGTCAGATTCAGGCGTGTCCGGACTAAAGGGGTAGGCCCCCGATTTGGACCAATTGACTCTCAGGCCCAACACTTCCTCAAAGATGCGGAAAATGTCAGCAAGGGAGGCGAGGACGTCAGTTATATCTCTGACGTATAGCAATAGGTCGTCCGCGTACAGTAACACCGCATGCAGGCCGTCCGCTAATGGGATTCCCCAGTCCGGCCCATGTGCCCTGAGAGTCGCGGCCAGGGGTTCCATGGCCAGGGAAAACAACAATGGCGACAGTGGGCAGCCTTGTTTAGTGCCTCTGCGGACCCGGATGGCATCGGAAAGGAGCTGGCCCGTGCGGACTCGGACTGTCGGTCTATCATAAAGCAGGCCGACCATGGCTCCGTACCCTCCCCCTAGTTGGTACTTCTCCGTAACTGCTCTCAGGTACGGCCACTCGACCGAGTCAAAGGCCTTCTCCAGGTCCAGTATCAGGCATCCCGCTCTGGGCCATTGCTGAGTAGCGTACTCCTGCACCCGAAAGAGGCGTCGAATATTGTGGGAAGTGTGGCGTGTGGGGACAAAGCCATTTTGGTCCTGGTGTACCAGGTGGGGCACATGGGGGGCCAGCCTCCGGGCTAATGCAGAGGCCAGTATCTTGTAATCCCTGTTTAGCAGCGCCAGGGGGCGGTAAGAGCCCACCCGCGTGCTATCCTTGTCAGGTTTGAGGATAGAGACCAGAGTGGCCTCGTTTAACGTTGGGGGTAAAGTGGCGTCTTCCGCCGCCGCGTTGTACATTCTCAGAAGTTCTGGGACGAGAATATCTGAGCCAGCCTTGTAAAGCTCAGCTGGTAGCCCGTCCGGGCCCGGGGATTTGCCATTAGATAGGTTAAAGATGGCTTCTCGAAGCTCGTCCGGTGCTAGTGGGGCTCCCAGTTCATCCTGCTGCGCGATAGTCAGTTGCGGCATTTGCAGAGGGGAGAGGTAGCCAGCAATATCAGGGTGGGGGACTGGTAGGCAGGAGCGATACAATGCCTCATAGTGGGCGATGAAGGCGTCATGTATGCGACGTTGTGTGTATACTAGTTCCCCTCCATCCGTCCGTATGGCTGCCACTGGGGCCGAACGGGCTTCTTGGGAAATCAGCCAGGCTAAAAGTTTGCCGGGCCTGTCGCTTAGGTGGTGTGTTCTCGCTGAGTGTGCAGCATAGTTGATGTTTCGGAGTCGCTCTAATAGGCGCGTATGCTCCGCGTGGGCTTTGTGTAACGGGTCCTCATCACCGTCAATAGCCCCCTCCTCCCTGGCGAGCAAGTCAGACTCCAACCTAGTTAGGTCCCTCTCCAGTTGGTGTCTCATGTGGCCCTGTGTGCTCAGACAGTGCCCTCGGAGCACTACCCTGAAGGCGTCCCATTCTGCCTGAGGGGAGGACGCCGTGCCTGCATTGTCTGCAAAGTACTGTGCAGCACGCATGAGTAGGGAATCGCGGAAAGTCGCGTCCAGCAACAGTGCTGGTTGCAGGCGCCATGTGGGCACAGGGGGGTGCGGTTGTTCCCAGGTTATGGACAAAAAGTGTGGGTTGTGGTCCAAGTGCGTGCGGCCCATGTAATGTGTATCTGTTACGTGGGGTAGAAGGCCAGTGGATGCCATGAACCTGTCCAGGCGGACGTGCAAGCCATGAGCGCCTGAGTAGTAGGAATATGCCCGTGTCCCCGGGTTGCGTATTCTCCAAACATCATGCAGGTCCCACTGCGTTGCCCACTCCAGTAGTGCTTTCGTAGCTCCCCGTGTGGGGGCGTTAGCTGGGGGTGGGGAGGAGCGATCTAGTGTTATATCCAGTGTGCAATTATAGTCGCCCCCCAGTATCCACGAGGTTGCATGCCAAGGTGCCATGGTCGCCGAGAGACGCGCCAGGAAGCCGCCCTGATAGACGTTGGGGGAATAGAGGGACACTAGTGCAATCTGCTGTCCATCTAGCCTACCTTGTGCAGCGGTAAATCTGCCCTCCCGGTCTATTGCAACATCTGTGACCTCCCAGGGGGTCCCAGGGCGGATCCATATCAATGTTCCGCGAGCGTATGAGGAATAGTCCGTGGCATACAGTTGCCCTCGCCATCTGCGGTGCAGTGCCCATACCTCAGCCCTGTTTAAGTGCGTTTCTTGGAGTAGCGCTATGTTGATTTTATGTCGCTTTAAATATGAGTAAATGTGGTAGCGTATAGCCGGTGTGTGCATTCCCCTGACGTTCCAGGTACATATTTGTATACTAGCCATAGCAGTCGTGTGTGTGAGCATCCCCCACTCCCTCCCAAGGTGGAACGCCCAGCACAGTGTTCCCCCCCAAGTCCAGCGCTTCACTCCCTCCGCAAAGTCATTGTTGGTGCCGCACGTGCAGCGCCATGATCTCCAGCAGTACATGGGGATAGGGAAGAGAGGGAAAACATATAGCCTCAACATGGCAACAAAGTCAAAAATGCCAAAAGGTCGGCTGTACAACATGTCGCCGTCCAAACGCTCGAGTGAGCTCGTAAACTATACAGTCTTAGGGGGTATCTTGTGGCTTATATTTTAACAGGAAACAAAACGGTGTAGTCTTTGGAGAGCTCGGCATCCCTCCCGGGTGAGGTGTGGAGGCCGCTGCTGTCCGGCGGACGCTCAGTGTCTGCCGCTATCTTCCCTATACCACTCACCACGACGGCGTCCACCCTACCTAGGCCACTCCACGTGGTTTCGTGGAATGTCAATGGCCTACTAGACCGCATAAAACGCACAGCTGTCCTTTGAAGCGCACACCGGTATGCACCGGATATCCTGTTCCTGCAGGAAACGCACCTTCTGGGCACACAATGTAATTTCCTTGCCCGGTACGGGTTCGACAGGGTCTGGCACTCTGGGTTCACACGGGGCGTGGCCATTCTACTCCAGAAAGGGCTGCCCTTCATCCCGACACAAGCCGACACAGATGCACAAGTCCGCTATGTGGCCCTGACGGGTAGGATTGAGGGACACCCCATTAATCTTCTATGCACATACATCCCTCCTGCCGTCATGGCCCCTGCCCTCCGCTGCCTCACACTGGTGCTTTCCTCCTTTCCACAAGGCCCGACGGTGATAGGAGGTGACTTAAACGCCGTTTTACAGCCCTCATGTGACACAACGGGTACCCAATCTGCGGCCCGCCTTGCCTCTGCAAAACGCGTATCTGACTGGTCCTCGGCCCTGGGTCTCTGCGATGCCTGAAGTGTGTGGAATCCCCGCAAGGCCCAATCTACCCACACGTCGGCGGCTCACCACACCCACTCTCATATCAACCTGTTTCTACTATCGGCCGTGGACTGTCAATTGATGTCCGGGTCCACAATCTTACCCAGAGGTATCTCAGACCACTCCCCCGTCTCCCTTCGTCTCGGACAACCCCCCGGCGGCGACCGGACGGTATGGTGAAAGAATGCCTGGTTCCTGCAGGACGCAGACTTCGCGGAGTCCCTCGGGCAGGAACTGCAGCAATATTTTTCAACGAATGCGGGCTCGGTCCTCTCGTCGGGCACACTGTGGGTGAGGCCAGCAAGGCCGTGATGCGTGGGGTGGCTAGGGGTCTGGTCCACGCGAAACGCCTGGAACAATCTGCCCGACTCACGCAGCTGGAGGCCCAAGCGGCACAGCTGGAGGATGCCCAAGCTACCAATGATAACGATGACTCCACCCGACAGCTTACACTGATCCGAGAGGAAATGTACCGGATCTCGATGGAGTCCGCTAAAATGCTTTGGCTCTCTTCGGTTGTGGGGGTGTACGGTTGGGGTGACAAAAATGGCAAACTTCTCCACAATCTGGTGTCCTACCCTAGAGCTAATCGCATTATTCCCGAGATTCTGGATGGAACCGGAACTCACCACACTACCTCCCAAGACATTGCCCGGACGTTCGCGGGCTACTACGCAGCCCTTTACGCAGCCCACCCTCCCCAGTCCTCACCTTTGCTGACCGAGACTCAACTGCCCTGCCTCTCTCAGACGGATTCCGAGTCTCTAGACCGGCCTTTCACCCCAGAAGAGATACACGGGACTATCTCACTGTTGCGCTCCGGCAAAACGCCCGGGTGCGACGGTTACTCCCAAGAATATTACACGGCCTACTGTGGCACGTTGGTCCCGCACATACAAGACCTGTTTAAGCACGTAGTCGAAGTGGGGGCCTTCCCACCAGAGACGGATGTGGCCACCATCGTAGTCCTCCCGAAGACGCAGCCTCATGTGTACGGACTACCGTCCCATCTCCCTTATCAATATGGAAGTAAAACTCTTCGCCACCGTGGTGGCCCAACGGCTACGTCCCAACTTACAAGAACTGATGCACCCGGATCAATGCAGCTTCATGCCCGCCCGGGGGACCAGACACTGCATCCGCCGTCTCCATCTCGCCCTTGCGCATCGCCATCTCCTCACCCCGTATCTTGCACTGCTTTTCATTGACTTTGAAAAAGCATTTGATACGGTGGATTGGGGCTACCTGGGAGACGTGTTGGAAAGGATGGGCTTCGGCCTCCCTTTCCGATGCCTCATCCGGGTCCTCTACTCCACCCCCAAGGCGAGGGTCCTCATTAACGGCGTGGTTTCGGAGGCATTCCCTATCTGGAGGGGCACCCGCCAGGGCTGCCCGCTCTCGCCGCTTCTATTCGTACTAGCAATGGAACCCCTGGCTTCCCTCATCCGTCAGGACCCCCTCATCCACGGCTAGGCCTGGGATCCGCACCAGATCGACAAAATTGCCCTGTACGCCGATGACATCCTCCTTTTCCTGGCGGACCCGGAGAGCTCTGGCCTGCGATGTCTAGATGCCCTTTCGCCTTTTGAACGGGTCTCTGGCCTCAGGCTCAAGCTGGCGAAGTCCACCCTAGTTCCCTTGCACTCTTCCCAGGCGTGCTTCGACTGGCAAACGGACATCCCCCTGTGGAGGCAATCCTTCAAATATCTGGGGGTGTGGCTGGCCCTCCTCCCGGAGCTCCAGTGGGCCCTGAACATCACATCCCTGGTCACTAAAGCCAAGGCGGACCTCAGAAGATGGCAGACCCTTCCCCTTAATCCCCTTGGTGGGCGTGCCCTTTTCAAAATGGTCCTCCCCAACTTCCTATACGTCTTACAAAACGTGACCACTCATCTCCCAGGCGGTTGATTTCGGGAGCTGGACGGCGTCCTCACCCGATTTTTATGGGGAGGAGGGAGACCACGTTTGTCCCTAGCGCATTGCCGCATACCCCCCTATGATGGAGGAATGGGGGTGACCAATCTCCACCTCTACTATCTGGCCACGAGGCTGATCATGATCCACGAACCGAGTGGAGCTCCGGACAACGGATTTTGCGCAACTCCAGGCATACCTGTACAGGAGCCCAGTCCCATGGGATCTCCCCCCCTATCACTAGAACGGTGCTCATGGCATGGCGAACCGCCCTACGGTAAGTTAAATGGGATCGGAAACTCACCAAGCAGACGCCTCTGTGGAGTGGGTCTTGGCTAGAGGAGGTCTCCTCCCTCCAGAACTTCCGTAAATGGGACCACATCAGGCTCTCGCAGCTCGGGGACGTTTGGGTGGGGGACCATGTCAGATCGTTTGAAGACCTACAACACCGCCACTCCCTCCACTCCTACCAATTCTACGAATACTCGCAGTTGAGGCACGCCTTCCAAGTCCACATCCCGGCCCCCACCTCCTTCCCCGAATTTAGTCCCCTGGAGGCCCAACTGATGATGGGGAACCTGGGCAGAGGGGGGGGGGGGGAGGAGCACGGATTTACCGCTCCTTGGTGAACAACGGTCCCGCGTCCTTAGACTCGCTCCGTGCCCAGTGGGAGGGGTACTGGGCGCACATTTATCTTCTACCTCTCTAGCATATGAACAGGTCGGTTGGGAGGCTGCCTTACAAAATATATACATATACTTACTGTTCTCCTAACTATAGGGATACCAGACATTTAAAGGTGTTTTGATGGGCTTGGGAGCTCTACAGAAGCACAGGCAACTTCTGCAATTGAATAAGAGCTTGGAGAACAACAGTAGGCCAAACATTGAACAATAGATCTGCCGATTCTGGACAACATATGCCATCTTTCTGTATGTAAGAGACCCTCCTTTAGAATAATGGTTGTCTACCAGCAGACAAATTTCCACTGACATGAATCCTGCCTGTGCATCGATCTATGACACGCAGGTGCCTAAAAAGATTGCTCCATCAATAGAATCTATACTGACAGCGCCTTTCCATTTCACAAAATAACAAAGCTTCTGTCTGGGATAATGGTGGAAACGTTTTACTACGTCGTAGGAAGGATAAAGCAGACATAAAAGTGGTTGAATTGATTGGTTTATATTAAACTCCAAGATAATAATAACATATGGCAAAAAGAAAGCCTCCACAGAAAAAAAATTATAATTAGAAGTAACTTCATGAGGGAAATCGGCCAGCACCATTAACTGGTCACTAATGTGGCCGATCAAAATAATTCAAACTAAAATCCTGGTTGCCATTCACACACCTGAAAATGCTAACAGGAAAAGGCAGCCAAGGAAATGGGTTGAAATCTCAAGGGATAGAACTGAATAATTGTGCAGGAAGGAAAGGTTTAGGCCATGCAAAGACAAAACACCAATCTTCCATTACTTGTATTTCTGCAGATCATCATAACTGCACTCAATCTAGAGGCACCCACTGAAGGGGATCTAAGAACTTTGAATGAATAGCAGGAGCAATTTTAACTAGTGCAAAAGATGGGCACGATTATGCAAACCATGCTCCTGAAGATAGGGTTACAAGGTTATTTGGCTCCTGTAAAGCAAGATCATGTGTCTGCCTTCTTCACGGTTAACAGTCCTGTAGCTGGGGGGAGGAGCCTAGCGCGCAACTAAGATGGCCGCGTAGGCTTGTGGCTCCCGGGGGCCTCCGCAACCTCCCACGTCTATCCTGTCATAATCCTGATTTTTTCGATGGGCTTTTGTTTATGATCTTGCGTTAAGGTGCCACTCGTTTTCCAAATCGAAATTGGACTCCGGGAACGTGTTTTTTGGCGATCTGAAGTTTGCGGCCTTCTCCGGCCTTGGTGCCGAACTCGGGTTGGTGAGGTGCCCGGCTGCGAATTGAACAACAGCGGCATGCCAGGCTGGGCCTGCCCCGGACCCCGTGCTTTCACTTTCGGTTTCGAGTTAAGCTACCGAGACTGATGCGTGGGACATTGGGAGAGCTGCGCGGAGTACGGAGTGCAAGGCCTAGTCTTGAACTGTAAACAGGCCTCTTTCAGTTGGCGGCCCGGATCTCCTGGCCTTCCTCCGGGTACTGGAGGGTGCTGACCTTGCTGATCGCCGACGATGACGACGAGAGTGGACGGCGACAAACTGAAACCTAAATCTACCCGGAGGGGAGCTTATTCCCAGGCCAACAATATGGACCGCTATGCACAGCCAAAGGGATCCCCTAGTGGATCGCGTAAATCGCCTGAGCCGCCCAAGGAGGCCTCGGGCGCATCATCCGAATTGACCCTGTTGGATGTCATGGGGGCCATTGAGGAGATGAAGGTGACTGTGAACCAGCAATTGGATACTCTGGCTAACAAATTGGACTCGGTGCTGATTGATGTCACCTTGGTCAGAGCGGACCTGTCGAAAACCAATGACCGGGTCGACTCATTGACCCAAGCAGCGTTGAGCCCAACGGTAGATGTGGCCGCCTTGCAGACGACGGTGCGGAGGTTGCAGCTCGCCAGTGACCTGACCGAGCGTCGCCTTGAGGACTCCGAAGGCAGGGCCAGACGGAACAACGTCCGCATTATCGGTGTGCCCGAACGAGTCTGCTGTGGATCTTTTTGTGGAGGATCTAGTGGTGACTCATCTAGCACCCAAAGGGCTGAGCAAGTTCTTCGCTGTGGAACGGGCCCACAGGATCCCGGGGGGTGCGCCCAAGGTGGGTGCCCCCCCGCGGCCTATCATTGCCCGACTTTTTAATTTTCGGGATAGAGACGCTATCCTGCAGGCGTCGAGGGTGGCTGGGCCATTACGATTTGAGAAGTCTAATGTTAGCTTTTACCCAGACTTTACACAAGCGGTTCAAAAGCAACTGATGGGATTCTCAGCCATCAAACGGCGCTTGAGAGACATGGAGTTCAAGTATGCGATGCTGTTCCCGGCTAGGCTGCGGGTCGAGTTGGATGGTCGCTCCCACTTCTTCGACCGGCCGGAGGCGGTGGGAGAGTGGCTGGATGCCCTGCCCAAGAGTCGGGAGGGTCGGATGGCGGAGAGCAGAGATGGTTTGACGGAGTAGGAATGGAACTGTGATCCTGGTGATTGACTGTATTGGTAACGTTTTGCACCTGTGGCTGCACTGGACTCCAGTTTGTAACGATTTGCCCCGTGGTATTTGGAGGTTGCGGGGGGCTTGCTGGGGCCCTTTCCTCCTTCTGGGTTTTTTTTTTGTCCTTTCTTCATATTGGGGCGACAGGCACACTGCATGTTGGGGGGGCTGTTCGGGCTCACGCAGGGGTGCAGGGAGGGGGGAGTTTTGTTGGGGTTGATGGGGGGGGGGGTTGGGGTTTGTTTGTTTGTTTCACAAGGCGGGGTAATATTTTTTTGCTGTGCTATTATGATTGTGCTCCCCGGGAGGGGGATATTTTGTGCTGGGAGGGATGGGGGGTAGGGGACTGAGACTTCATTCCTGGAATGTGAATGGGCTGGGGGACAGGATAAAGCGGGGGGTAGTCCTGCAGTTCTTGAAACGTATTTCGCCTGACATTGTGTTCTTGCAGGAAACGCACCTCATAGGGAACTCTTTTCATGCCATGAACAGACTAGGATATCGCCTCCTGGCCCATTCTGGTTTCACCTCTGGCTCGAGGGGAGTGGGCATCTTAGTCAGGACCTCTCTCCCGCTGGTGGTGGATGAGGTGCTCCACGACGACAGAGGGCGCTACACTGCGCTGGTGGGGAGGTGGGAGGGTAGATTGATTTCGCTGGTCGCGGTCTACGTGCCGCCGGGCCTGCAGACGGCCACCTTTGCTGATTTGGGGCGCCTGCTACTTGGGCTTCCGGGGGGGGGGGTTTTGGTCTTGGGGGGGGGGGGGGGGATTTTAACGCAGTGGTTTCCGGAGTTAAAGATCGACACCCCCCCTAGGGACCTCCCTCAGGCCCAGAACTGGCTGGGGGGGCTTTCTGGATACCCTGGGACTGATAGACTGCTGGCGGTTGAAACACCCTGGACAGGCGCAATATACCTTCCACTCTGGGGCCCACGGTAGTCTTTCGAGGCTTGACTATATGCTAGTGCCTGCGGCCCAAGCTGGGATGATCGGGGAAGTGCGACACTTGGCACGCTGTATATCTGATCACTCCCCTCTTTTGCTACATCTAGATATCGCCTTGGGGGCGGAGGGGAGGGTGGCGCCGATCAACCCCTGGTACCTACGAAACCCCACGATCCGTGCAGATCTGGTTAAGTCTTTGGAACACTATTTTAATGATAATGTGGGGTCGGTGTCTTCCGCCGTCTCCCTTTGGGAGGCCTTTAAGACGGTGCTCCGGGGCCAGGCCCTATCTCTCATTTCCCACACCAAAAAATGCGAGGCGCAGGAGGTTGTTCGGCTAGAAAATGAGATCACCGAGTTGGAGAGTGATTTGGAGCAAGGTGTTACGGATGACAGATTGCATGTGCTGGAGCTTAAGCAGGCCGACTATAAGGCGCTGGTTACTGAATCTGCTAGGAGTATGGGCAGGGAGCAACAGGGGAGATTGTATGATATGGGTGATAAGGCAGGGAAGTTGATTGCCTGGTTGGATAAGAAGGAGAGAGCGAGTCGAGTGGTGCCGGAGATTGAGAGGGTGGATGGTGTGCGTGTGACGGACCCCGGTGACATTGTTGATTGCTTTGCGGAGTATTTTCACGGGGTCTACTCTCCGGTCTCAGAGCGACCGGAGGAAGACTCTCGACTGCTGCTTCGAGATATTACTCTGCCTTCCCTATCTGATGAGGATAAAGTATTGATGGATGCGGCCCTATCGCCAGATGAGATTGCTTTGGCCATTCGCTCCATTGCCTCGGGTAAGGCCATGGGTCCTAATGGACTTCCCATCGAATTGTATAAGCTGCGCCCAGATGCGATTGCCCCGTATCTCCGGGACATGTTCCTTGAGGCTCAGGCGGCGGGCTCCCTCCCTTCTGACCAACGTCTTGCTACTATTGTTGTTATCCATAAGGAAGGGAAGCCGCGGGATCGGTGTACTTCTTACAGGCCTATCTCTTTGTTAAACGCGGAGCCCAAAATCCTCGCCAAGGTACTGGCCAATCGTCTGATCCGGGTTGTGGGCGACCCGATTCATCAGGATCAATCCGGTTTTATACCCCATCGCAATACCGCTTTGAACCTGCGGCGACTGCATGGCGTCCTTGCTCGCGCCCCATTCATTCGTGAGCCGGCCATCTTGGCGTCCTTGGACGCTACCATGGCGTTCGACACCTTGGAATGGCCATACATTTGGGCGGCGTTGGCGAAGTTTGGGTTTGGCCCGGGGTTTATCGGTTGGGTGAAATTGCTTTATGATAACCCACTGGCACAGGTAGTGGTCAACGGACGGGTGTCGGCTCCCTTTGTTTTGGGTAGGGGCACCCGACAGGGATGTCCACTGTCGCCTCTTCTCTTTGCGCTTTGCTTGGAGCCCCTTGCGGAATGGTTGCGGTGGCACCCCTCGATACGTGGCCTTAGATGGACGCCGGAATACGAGGATCGTGTTTCCCTATATGCGGACGATATCCTCTTGTATCTTGCATCCCCGCGTAAATCGCTCATTGTATTGGTGGATGTGTTGAGCTCCTTTGGTCGCAACTCCGGATTGGTAATTAACTGGGCTAAGTCTTGTGTATACGTTCTCTCCGGGGAGGCCCCCCCCCCTTCCGCGGGGGGTGCCCTATCCAGATTGCGGAGTCGGGGTTCACGTATTTGGGTATCTTTATAACCCTGGATCCGGTGGCCCTGTATGAACGGAATCTTCTCCCCCCCCTTCAGCGCCTAAGGGCGGATGTGGCGGGTTGGCGGCGGCTGCCGCTCTCGCCGCTCGGCCGGGCAGCATTGTTCAAAATGATGTCGCTACCACGTTTTTTGTACGCCCTGCAGAACACTATGGACGTAGTGCCGGCCCGTTATTTTCGGGAGGTGGAGTGTCTCCAGCGTCGATTGTTTTGGGATGGGCGGCCGCGGATTGCTCTTGCTAAACTGACCCTACCGTGGTATGACGGGGGGGGGGGGGGGGGGGGTCGCCCTCCCTGACATTAAGCGATATTACTGGGCCTCCCAGTTGGCTGCCGTCAATCACGGGATGTATGGCCCTGCTTTGAACCCGGCTTTTGAGATGAACAAATTGCTACTGCCAGGCGGAGACTATAATCGGGCACTATACTCGGGGTCCCTTGATGCGCGGTTGACGGGCCCGATGCGGGTCGCGGTGCAGGTGTGGCATGCAGCAAATGCGGCGATGGGGTGGAGGGATCGCTTGACTCGGGCTACGCCATTGTACGCATCCCAGCGTTTGGGTTGTCTGTATACTACGAAAGGCTTCGAGAAGTGGGATACGATTGGTATCAGCACGGTAGGGGATCTCTGGACGAAAGGGAAATTTAAGACGTTCGACATGCTGAAAACGGAATACCAGTTGAACGATAGGGAATACTATCGGTATGTTCAAGTTCATCATGCCTTGTGTTCCGTGTTTTCAGACGTGGCGGCTATTCCAGAGCATTCCCCGTTGGAAGACAGAGTATTGGACGGTTATGTGCCGGACAGCACCATTTCGTTGATCTATAAAAAGCTTATCAATGATCGAATGGGTTTGCTGGCCTCATTGCGGGAGACATGGATTGCAGACGGTATAGAACTGGACGACGAGGATTGGGTGTCAGCGGTGGCCTCCCCGAAAGAGGTGGCTATCCCGGCCCGATTGCGGTTCGTCCAGCTTAAGATACTGCATAGAGTGTACGTCACGGGGCCTGGCCTGATGCATATGGGGTATTCGGTGGATGGTTTGTGTAAGCGAGGCTGTGGGCTACTGGGGACTTTTCTCCATATCTTGTGGGAGTGTCCGGAGGTGACTCGGTTTTGGTGCAGAGTGCATGCGGTGTTAGAAGAAGTCACGCATGTTGCCTTGTTGCCGGAGGCACGTAGATGCTTGCTGAATGTCTGGGAGCCGACTGACTACAATGCGACGCAGACGCAATGGGTGACTCTAGGCTATATGATAGCGAAGCGTGACATCGCACAACTGTGGGGCTCCCAGAGGCCGCCAACGGTCTCCGAGTGGAAGGAACACATGGACTGGTGTATGTTTAGAGAGAAAACGGTGTATGTGGCGAGAGGCAAGCCTGGGAAGTGGATTAAGGTGTGGGGTCCCTGTAACTCCTATCGTGGAGGTATTTGCGCCCCGCCTCAGACGCGTGAGATGGACGCCGCTCTGTCTCCCTAGCCCCCGCATTCCTGTATGCTCCTGCGACATGCGACTTTGTCGCTTCTGCCTTGCCCCCCTCCCCCCCCTCTGTCTACCCGGGTTGGTTTACTCCCTCGATACGAGGAGCACATGTTTCTGCCATTAACCTCCTCTGCCTTGTGAGTTTGATGTTTTCTGTTTTTCAAAAATATGAAACCTTTCCTGTTTGTTTAGGGACTGCATCTGTGGCTGACTGCGATGATTAGCACTTTAGTAACTCTTTTGCTGCTTCATTGATGTGCATGTTAAGTCGTGCCTATGTTTACACTGCGTTTAGCGGCCGGCCTGTTGGTTGTAGGCCCATACTTGTATCTTTTCGAAATTGTAATAAAGGTTTTAAAAAAAAAAAAAAAAAAACACCAGTCCTGTAGCTAAACTCAGCCCGTCACAGAAAGAAGAGTAAGGGACAAAATTACACAAATCCTTTGTGGAAAGAGTCAGACTTTTGTTCTTAAAATCAGAATCACTGTCATCAGCAGAGGTATGTGAAAATCAGAGGTAGACGCTATGAGATGTTCTACACTCACCATAGTAAAGCACACAGTGCTGTTACACTTAGCCACCAAAAGGTTTCAGGCTAAGTTCGGAACCACTGGCTCAATATCAAAGGAACTACGAGGAAAGGAGAAAGACTCACAGTCCAAGAGACTGCAACTCCAGGAATGATGTGTTCTTTTCCAAAGACTGGCCTACAAACCCAAATGCAAGGCATAAACACAGATTCTCACGGAAAGAAGATCACAAGGGCTTTTATATGTACTTTGATACTTCAAAATAATTCTACATTATATTTTGGGGAGAAAAGTAAGGTCAAAATCCTTAAGAAAGGTCAAATATTATAAGGTTTGCTACAAGGTAAACAATGTAAGAGTGCTGGTAAGCAGACTCAGAGGAGGAGGGTTTTCAGTCACCTGGGTTAACAATTTGAAAGCAGTAAAATTAGAGTAAACCTCAATTCAAATATCATTCTAGTGTTTTGGTAAGAAGATCACAAGCTATACATGTGGAACTGTTATGCAACTGAAAGTCACATGACTCACAAATATTCTCGATAGGAAGGACTAAATTCAGAAGCTACAAAAGAAACGTAGGAAGTACCACCCTTTATAATAAATGCTAAACAGTACACACAATACTAGCAAATATTTTGGAATGCATATGTAAGTATAAGTATCACCCTGTAGAGCAGCCAAAAAGAAGTAGGAGACATGAGCATACACATCTGAATTGGTGCTCAGATTATTATCACATCTAATGACACCAGTAAAAACGGTTTCTGGGGTGCAGTTCTGCGGATCAAGTATATTACAAGCACAAAATCTGTGCACAGTATTCACAAACCTGCAATATGCTAATATCGTAATTAGATGCTTTGTGATAAGGTCCTCTTTTGCATGTGAAAAGTGTCTTCAAGTCATGCTTTATCATAAGGCCCTCTCTAGTATGTAGTAAATGTCTTCAAGTCAGGTCAGGTACATGAAGGTGACCATTGGATCAAACCATATTAATTGTAAGTGATTGTGTGCTAGAATACTGCTCTGCACACCAAGAAGAACATCAGTCAATGTTAACTTGCCTTTATCCAGTCACTAACAGCTGGCCCTGTGGGTCAGTGTTTGGACTCTAGACACTTTCTTCTGGCAAGTGGAATGGATCAGTACTGGAGATTGTAGAGTAAGAACAGAGACTAAGCTAGACTCTAAGATAACCCAAAATAAAAAGGTGTACAGTTACAGTCATTGTAGACCCAGTTCGTCAACTACCAAGCAAAATTTTATTTTGGTAAATATCTGTCAGTCAAACATCCACAATTCGTACTGGATACAGGACCACGATCAGGAAGAGTCAACAAAAGTAAAACAATAAAAAGCAAAACAAGCATATCCACCAGTCTGCGTAGTCGCCCATCTTTTGAAAATGGAGAACAGCAGATGAAGAACACTCAGACAATATCAGAAACCTGGGAAACAGAATGCAGCCATACAGCCGTATCTGTGGAGAGGACTCTCCTGGGAAACTCATGAAAAGAGAAGGATCTTCTACAACTGTGAACACAAGAGATGAGCAATTAGAAACATTCATATTCAAACTCTGCCCCATAGAGATCTACTATGAATTAAATGTCACCCTGAAAGTTATGGCGCTTAATCTAGTATTCCAATGCAGCTCACGAAGACAGAACCAGAAAGTACATGTCATGGTTGCAGGCAGGGAGAAAGAAGCAAGACATTCACCATCACAAGCTGTGGGGCATTGCGTCATTCAGTTTTCACAGGTCACCGCTAGCCCCCAAACCACCGCATCAGGACGAAAGTTTCAATGTTTTGTTTTTAAATGAGTGTACGTCCCAGAGTAAAAAGCAGAAAGAATCTTTGGTCACACACCACGTAGATCATTATTTTATATTTATGCTACTGTAGCACCTACCCAAAACGGGTTTTGGAGGGCTGTACAAACGGAGGTGTAATAGACAATGGCACTATGCGTCCACGCCTTAATTCATAAGTTCTTGTCTTTAGGTCGAGCCTCGCAGCACGAATGCGCTACTCTGCGAGGCATGCAGTATCTTGAATGTGGGCTTCAAGCACCTCCCATCTTTTCTATTGGCTCCTGTTAGTGCCCTTCGCAAATGCCTGCTTTTGTTTGGTAGATATGCTGAATTAGTCCCAACTTTTTAGGTCTCGCCTGAGCCAGCACGCATGCGCTGATCTGCGAGACTTTTAGTAAGGGCTTTTGAACTCTGAACACACACTCATGCGTGTGCTTTTTTTTTTTTTAAAAAAAATGTTAACCCGCAATTGGCCTGTGCATGCGTCTTTCAAAGAAAGACATCACGTAATTGGTCCAAGGTGGGTCCATGTCCCGCCTTCTCTCCCCCCCCCCCATGGCCTAGGGTGCTCGGGAGCGAGCAGCAGCGCCATCTGTTTCCAATTATCCCGCCTGCGTCTCGCGGTAATTGGAAACAGATGACGCTCGCGCTGGCCCCGGCTTTATTTTCCCCTTTTAATGGCAGTCGCTTCACTTTTGCGGCTGCTTGTTTGTTTCAGGTCATTTCAGGGCAGATCATATGCCCGAGCAACAGCATGGGGAGCCAGTGCATTGAAAGTGATGCCCTCGGAATGCCCCTGGCCAGCTGCCACTTCCGCACCAAGCCCATCCACCGCAACATGCTGAACCCCATGAGAAACAAGCAGTTCCTCTTTCGGGTATACTTTGAAGACCTAGTTTTCCTCCGGTTTGCTGTTGTGGAGAACAATAGCTCAGCAATCACTGCTAAGAGAATTATTCCGCTGTGGGCCCTGAAGCGAGGTAAAATATGTTTTGTGGTCCGCACTATCTTTTTTATTTATTAGATCAGCAGACATATCTATTGGCGAACAGCTTTTGAATCAGCGTCATAGAAAGCTCTTGTTTGTTGACCCTTTATCTGCGTTCTATCTAGATCTGATTTACTTGAAAGCGTTTCTTGCGTAATCCAACAACATCTGTGATGCAGTTGTGATTATACGGTCAGTATGCTTCGCCGCCGGTATTGTCTGATGTGCGCATGATAGGATTTAGTCATGTAGAACACGAGTGGCCTCACGCTGAAACCTAGAAGCGTTTTATGGAGTATATATAGCCATGGTGAGTTCTGTGAGCTCCCTCTCACCTTTCTGCGAATCGTTAGTGAAGGCTGCTAGGGATGTCTCAGCCTGCAGGTGACTCGTGTGATACCCAACCCTCAGCGCCGCAGACAATTTTTCAGAGGGGGCATGATTAAACAAAGACTGAAGATTGCGCGATCTTGATTTTTTTTTAAAGGGCAAGTGAAAAATCATGGGGAGACAAGCGAGATTTCCCCCCCCCCCCCATTTTCAGGGAACGCCAATGAGCCCCACTGCGTTGATTACGACATATCTTACATGAAATAGTGTCATAGATCATAATGGTTTAGTCGCCATGTGAAGTTATAACAATCATGAACGGCTCCAGTTCGCTCCTCATTGTCCTCTCCCATCAGCTAAATTAGTAGTCCCAGTCATTTCCCCCATACGCAGCCATGCTTGGTGGGACAGCCTCTCACTTCATAGATGAGCTTTTCTTATGAGGCGCACCAATCCACCCCTCTGCACCATTTAGTGATACAGGGGGGATGGGGTAGGGTTTTTCCATGCAGCTGCTAAATCGCGTTTGGCCACCATAGCAGCCGTTCCTAAAAATAATTTGCCCATCCAGGTCCCATCTAGGACTCCCAGGAGTAGAGCTAGTGGGCTAAGCGGGACTTCTCTACCCAGGAGGGTGCTCAGTTCGGACACTATTGTCTCCCAGTATAGTGTGAGGGGATTACAGGCCCAAACCATGTGGTAGAAATCCGCGGGTTCCATCTGGCATCGTGGGTATGTGGGGGCGGCCAGACACGCCGCTCGGTATAGGCGGGCAGGGGTCAAGTAAGCACAATGGGGTAATAGAGCTGGACCAGCCGAAGCCTGGCGGAGATAGTGGTCGTACGGCTGGCCATCAGGGCATCTCTCCTGTCGTCCTCCTCCTAGGGGGCCAGCCATGTCTCCGACTGTACAATTTTAGAGGACTTTAATATAGTGCATTCACTGCAAGTCCCAAATATCTATACAAGCTGACCGCTTCTATACATCTCACTTAGACACTCAGCTATGGGATGATGATAAAAATATCCATCCCAACAGACCTCTCCACTTCTCTCTCTCTTCAAACATGCCAGCTGAAGACCACAACCATACACAAAATTGTGGATTGGACAATCCAGTGCAGTAACTGGATAAGCATGCTGTATCATAGGAAATACCATAAAGGGACCTACAGCGCTGTTCAAAACTACAAGCATGCCGAAAACCATAAAACTGAGCACTCCATCATCCAACACACTGATAAGTGCTGCATCCCATAACCCAATAACAGCACCTCTGTGGTCATCACGCACGACATGGAACACCTCCCACATAGGATCAAAACAACATCCTTCCACCCACACACCCTACATGGTGTAGCGTGCTACTCATGTAGGCAAGCGCTTCAGCGCATTCCATAGTATTATATAAATGGGGCAATACAATACAATGGATGGATGTGATTAGTGAGGAGGTTCATATTAAATAATATTTCTACAATGGCATTGTTAGGACAGCAAGTTCTCCACTGTTGGATAGAACAGCTAAGTATGTATAACATCGAAAGACACCAACTTCATTGAAACTGACTAACCTAGGCACAGTCAGAATTCATTTGAAGTGGCATTTTGTGGGATAATATGAAGGCAGTCACAAAGTTTAAGCATACATTAAAGACAGTGAAGTAGTGTTCTGAAAATCCTGGAGATGAAAAATAACTTTTCTGAATACTATTTTCAGGTTTGGCTTTGTTGGGTTGATTTGAAACAAATGGCTACAACCCTTTAGAGCTGTGCTCAGGCTGGGTTATGGTACTTGAGTGAGGATGGTAGTGTTGACCTTGTCATAAGCTACCGGTCAGTCAAGGATGAAAAAGAGAGCACAGCTGCAGACCTGTCTAAAGACAGTTGTGCAGGTATTAGTACCTTCAAAACCAGGAATGTGTACATGTCACCTATACGTTGTAATAGCAGGATTAACTTGCCATGCACAAATAATCACCTTGTGTGGCTACTTAGGAACCGAGAAATAGATGTACCACAAAGATAGCCAGAAGATGATCAATCAAATTAGTAGCCAGAAGCACACAAAACACAAGAAGTTAACAAAGGCCAGGAAAGGAGGAAAGCTATCACAAAACATAGTTGATAACCCAACAAAGAAGGTTTTTAGATTTGAACCTTAGGCGAGTCTGGCACCCCAATACATACTACTTGATAAATAAAAGGTGGCACAGAGCCATTAAAAATGTATATCCACTTCCTATTACCTAGCCGATTGACAGGTCATGGCGAGGTCACATGTACTATAAACTCAACTTACACCATAATATTTCAACAACATCTTTCCATGGATTTGTGCCCTCCTAACATGCACCATCTAGTGGAGCTTTCACAACACTGTGCAACATCTGATCTCACATGTGACTTTAGGAAGATGGGACCCTCCACTCAAAAGGTACGGGGGTAATGGAGGGGGGGGGGGGGGGGGGGGAAGAGTAAAAATAAGAGACCCTCCCAAATCTTGGCAATCTCCTCGCTGATCAAACTACATGTGTCAACTGTAGGCAGCGAAAATCCCCAATATAGATGAGCAGCCACTCATTGAAATGCTAAATAAGAATAACAGGCAGTTGAAATTCTCTGTAGAGATAGGAGCAAGCTCTTCTAGGAACTCTACAAATCGCAGCTGAAAATATATTGGAAAAGCAGTTCAGAGTGCGATTAAACTCCATGTACATATTCATTGATTTATATACTGGTGTGAGACCACTAAGAGTTTTAACCACTCCAGGGACACTTCTCTAAAATAATCTTTTTAATGCACAGAGCACCATGAATTTAAGCCCTCACTTCACTAGGACCCAATGTAGCACTTTGACAACTGGAGTAACACGTTTGAGAATTTTACATGTAGCTGCTTTGGGGCCTTTGTAGCACTGGGTAAGATATTGAGAAAAGCCCGCTTATGAGATGTTGCAGTAGTCAACCTAAAAAGTATGGGTGATCTCACAAGCTTTGTGTGTGTCCCAAGCTAGGGAGAGGGAGTACCTATTTTAATATACAATTTACACTTTTACCCACCACACTTATGTGCACAGTAAATAGGGGTTTAGTGCCAAATATGATGCCTAAGTTCTGACATCTCCCAGTGGATTGTGGAATGGTAGAGTAGCTGTGCCCAAAAACAGTGGTCAGAATTCAGTGAAAGCAATGTTGCTGGCCATGCCTACAATTGATCATAACCAGATTTAAATGAGTCAATTAGTATAGGACTTTCTTTTCTTTCAAAAATTAAATTATTTAAGACATTCAAGGAATAGTTACCCACATGCCAGAACCAGACTTAACAGGAGGTGGACCTAGGCATGGTCCACATATATTTGGAGTTGTGGTTGGTAGAGATCAAATGCCTGTGCTGGTGAGTTTAAGAACAAATGAGCAATAAATGCACAGAAACTAGTTGGTCTCTACAAACCACTCATTGTGCTCGAGTATGACCCGGTGCTTTAAGCAGGAAGCTTTATGATTTGATGTATATATGCATCATTCTAGCTGGCTTCAGACATTCATCCAGTCATTTCAGGTGTTTCTGGTGGTCAGCAATTTAGTATGTGGAAGACACATCAAGAACAATTAAGAGATGTCAGATCAACCTTGTACAATGCTACAAGCATGTACTTGCAATGTCAGTCAATGCAGTTGTGACCCGACATTTAGACCTAAAGTCACATTATCAGTCATGAAGGATGCCTTTGCGTTCAATAAAGACTTACAGCTGACAGGCAACAAACATTTTAATAACTTTACTTGGAAAAGGAAGACTAAATGGTTTAGCCTTCGAGGTGCAGCTACGATACTACCCAAAAACTAAGTCCTGGGTCCTACCATGAGCTAAGAATTGTTTTTAACAGTGAGGTTAGGACTGTGTCTGTTACCAGAAAACATTGTATACAATGTCCCAAAAGTTGAATTGACCCTTTGATTTTCAGCTGTGATTGCTCTATTAAGAATGCCATAGGTTAAGAAAGTGTCCTTATATGTGGGTGTGGATATTTGGGATAAATGTCATGTTATTACAGAACTTCATAATTTAAGTTCAGCAAACAGTCATAAAGTCTTTACAGTATGGGTCTAACACATTGGGTTGCTCTCTAAGAGCTTCTGGGGCCATAGTTACTTGAACAGTTTGAGCACTCTTTTTGGGGGCTTGAGGCCTTAACAATTCTGTTAAACTAGAATCCTTTAGAATCCTTTATCTGCCCAATCTATGATACAGTCATAGGTGAAACTTCGGAGCATGGGGCCCATTTTGGTCTTCGCATTCTGCAACGCACAATCTTATTTGAGACCTGCTGTCTTGAATATGCCAAACTGAGCATTAAACAATTTGTTGACCACCTTTTTACACCCGTCTTATTCACCTCGCAAAGCTACATTGACTGCTGTAGCTATATTTTCATACCTAGATGTACGGGTTGGTCTGCATTGGTGTCCTCTTCTGAAGGCGAGGGACGTATGCATGGTCAGACACCACTATCTAATTTTCTTCAAAGTTCTAGAAAAGGTAGAACCTCCTCCATCGAGTCAACTGGTTTTGCTGACAGTAGTGTTTATGAACTGCTGTCAGATAATCATTAGGATAGGACGTTTTTGAGATTTCTTATTATAAGGTTGTGGATAAAAACTAAGGGCATTATTTAGTGTTTAGCGGACTGAGCAGTGGTTCTTAACTTGTGGTCCAGGGACCCTTGGGGGTCCGTGAAGCCTACTCAGGGAATCTGCAACTACTTGGAAAATTAAATAATATTAGCAGATTACTAAAGTGTATGTAAATATAAAAGCAAAATTGAACTTTTATAAACATTCGATAAGTGTGTAGGAATTTGAAACTGGAGCCTATAAATTAAGTTGGTATCCTCAGATTTATTCGTGGGACAGTGCAAGTGCATCAAATAGATCACAAGTGCATCAAATAGATCACAGTATAGATGGTGGGTTGCCTCAATTGAATTTAGAAAAGCTCCAACCTTCCCATTAAAATTACTTTGTTATTTTTGCATATCTGTTTGTGAATTAAATAAAATACTTCATCATTTGTGTATTGTTTTGTGGCTCAAATCATCGAATAGCTTTAGCTGGGGTCCCTCGCTTCCAGTAATGACTCAATGGGGGTCCAATAATAATTACAGAAATAGTTAACTGGGGTCCACAGAAGTCAAAAGGTTAAGAACCACTACCCTAGAGATAATCCAAATTCTGAACACACAACTCATTTGCAAATTATTATAACAACAAGTAAAAACATGGAGATGGCAGAATCATTTGCATGTGCCCAGTAGCAGTGAATCTACAGCCAAGTAGTGGCTGTGATACTTTCTTTGGCATTTTCTTGGTATCATTGGTATAATGCTGGCAGACTATTTTGAATATTGCTCTTCTTAGATGCCGATCTGCTAGTCACTTGATCCTTTTGCATACTCTGCATTCTTTGATTTGTTTACTTGTCAACACGTCTTAGAACGATGGCGACTGGCAGGTGTGGCTATGTTGTGCAACCGTTTCAAAGACAAAGCCATGGTCCATCTCCGTTACAATCCTTCTTGGAAATAGCTAGGTTTACTTTGCATTTCTAAATGGGCCATTAGAAGCTTGGAAATACAAACTGGAACAATGCCCCAACATCGCATTTGCAATTGTAGCATTTATAGAATGTGTTAAACCAGAAGGCATAAAAGCACTAAACCGGAAGAAACTGTGTGAAAGGAGAGGACTTAAAACAGAAGACCTCAACTAACTTCTTAGAAAGGACTAGCTAAAAACAACAATGTTTTCACCCGCCTAGGGAAAATCGGGTACGAGTTTAAGCTCTTGATGTGCTCCGGGAGGGAGTTCCACAGCCATTTGTCTGTGCAGAATACAATCTATCCTCCTGGGATCTAAACACAGGAACGGGTCTCTCTTCTTCTACAGGCTAAGTAGGACTTGCATGGGCGTGATTTGGTATCATGTATACTTGGCCTGCAGTGGACTTTAATTAGAGAGGCAGTGCTTTCTTTTCATATTGAAGTCTGCCACAGCAGAGAGAAATCTAACAAGCGAGCATCTAAAGAGACTTGCAATCAGAAAAAAAGCACTTGAGTTGAACGATGTCCTAGAACAGACCTTATGTGTTCCAGCTCCTCTGCTTGTAGTGTGGCATATTGAAACGCACCGTGTACAATTTTACCAGAAAGGATCTTTTAGCAAAATTAGACAAAAAATATATATATATATATATTCCTTTAGAAACATGTTGCGAAGCTCAATATTGCATGTAAAACAATATGAAGTTGGTAGTAAACATTAAATATTCACCATGAACCATAATACAAGTTTACTCATGACAAACAAGGCAAGGTTTTACTCAAGATGTTCTAGTGAAACTAACAATACCATAAAGGGTAGAGAACTAGTGTGATGGACAAAATCAGTATAACCCACAGCAGCCTACACGCTATTCAACATAAAACTTACATTCTGAATTCAGATTTCTATTATACTGTAATTAAGAGCGGTGGCAAGCTGACGAAAATTGCATTTTAACTTGGCAAATGGTAATTACATATTTGTTCACTCAAGAAAAACATACTATGTGGTCTTAAGTGGGTTCCATGTTGGACCTCTGCATAGGATATATACAAAGCTATTGTAGGGCATTTACCACAAGGGTCTTGTATGTTATGCACAGTGATCTAAATCTATTTATTCCTAAGGGAACCAATGAGAGTGTTTCAGTGTCAGTATGATATGATCAGAATTGTTAAGGTATAACCTTACAGCTAGTTTTTTGGTCCTCGTTTTATGGTAAACCCACCAGTACTATGTTACAGTTTTCAAACTGGGACACTACGAGCATCTTGATGAGCTCCATTCGGTATTTTGGCTATTGCAGTAGCTGAATACCACTGGAGGATAAGTAGGGCATCCGGTGAGATAAGGGCAGGTTGTTGTTGAAGCACGTGTCTTGATTTTACTAGTGGGTTTCAGGTCTTCTCACTCCTCAACGCAAGTCGAATCCAAAGCTGTCACCTGAACTGTTCAAGGTCACCACAATGTCCATCTTAGATCCACTGAGGTAGATATAACTCACCCTGAAGATGTATCAAAGATAACCTGCGATGTTGCTACAGTTTTAGGTCAGTTCACTAATCTGCAGTGTATCTGTACTTCACCCTCATAGGTTTAAAAGTGTAGATGGGCAAAGTTGATGAAAATCGCTATGCAAACTCATGTATATGTTGAGACAGAGGTGAGTGATCGAGGATCCCAGTGGAATGCTGCATAAAACCAATCTGACCGAGTAAGAATTCTCAAATCAGATTGATTTAGTTTGATCGTTAACTAAAGGCTGGATCCACTGGCGGATTTTTCAAATATTTTAGGACCCGTTGGAAATGGAATAACCCATTGGCTAAACTAACATCAGAGGGCAAAAAAAGGCTTCTCCTGGCAAAATCCATTTAAACTTTTCAGATAATATGATTCTGTAGGCCAATGTACAACAATATCAGAGCAGCTTATTTTAATCGATATAAAAATAATTTTCTATCCAAAGGAATGGTTAGAACGGCTTTGAATCAACCTTGCAATTTTATAGCTCTTGGGCTTGAAGGTGAGCAGATCCTTGCAATGTTTAAGGTGGTGCAGGCATAGTTTAAGGAATTCTCCAGTACTGTAATGTCTGTGAAAATCTGGACTTGCATAGTTTGAGAGATCGTTTACTAAGAAAAGCACTCACTGCTGACATCCAGCTTGAACTGCAGATCAAAAGTTGGAATCCCACAAGTCAGAGGTCAATAAGTTGAGTACAAATACACTGGTTACTAGTAACATCTTAGAAGCCTGGAAACTGTGTTATGATGTGCACTCTCGGTCAGGCTGATACATAACCACCAGTGAAAGCTAGCATTTAGGGTTTTGAGGTTTCATCCCATGACATGGTCTTAACATCAGAATGTAGTGCATTATGTAGGGAATGGAAGCAAACCAGACGGAATAACTTAAGACCACTAGAAACAGATGTAGGAAGCACAGCAGGGTCCAGCCATGCTGGTGCCCTTTGCACAGTGACATCACTCTACAAGAGTCCTACCGCTAGGCAACAAAAGATCCGGATGATTTAAATCTTTAATATGTGGGAATAAATCCTGGTGCACATAATCCATTCTACCAAAATTTGCATTCAAAAGATTCACGTTTCTATTAATTTATACTATCTTTAAATACTGCAGAAAGAAAAAAATACCATTTATATTTTTATTCACAGTATTAAGCGAGAGCACAAGAAGTACAAAATGAGAGTATGAAAGACACCTTAATAAAAAGAGATAACAGACTACATCTGAACCCGGAGAAAATTAAGGAACACATTTAACAGCCCCTTGTAAGTTTAACAAAAGCTATTATATAATATTGTCCCATCTTAAAATTCTATGCTGCAGGCTAACAACGATACCAGCAAATGTGTCTCTACATGAAGTGTTGCTGGCTCAAACTATAATAAACCCCAGTCCCACTCTAGAATGCATAATGTCTAGGATTTTGATCATCAGCAAGCCTATAATCCAATCCTTCACTCATATTTCCTGGCTAAAAATGACTAAGCTCACAAAGAAATCACTAGTCATTTATGATAATTATCATCAAAAAACCTCCACACAAAAATAAACTCTAAATCCGTTCTTTCTATCCCTCCACTATCCTTTTCAATACAAATAGACTAACATGTCCACCACTCAAATTAATTTCATATTTCACTATACTATTTCACCACTAATACTTTATGGGTTCCGGAGTAGCTCACTACTCACCGAAAAAGCACTTCAACACCTCATCAAGGGTAGAAAGCGCTATATAAATGCTAACCTTTTTCCACTCTTCTATCCCTCCACTATCCTTCTCAATCCAAATAACTGACTAGCATATCCACCGCTCAAATTACTTTCATATTTTCACATTACTAATTCACCACTAAATCTTTATGGGTTCCGGGGTAGCATGCTACTCGCGGAAAAAGCGCTTTGGTGGCTCGTCAGGGGTAGTAAGCGCTATATAAATGCAATTACAATACAAAAAGCCTATTCAAATATTTTGTCACAGGTCTTTGATGGTTGGTTGGATACTACTTTATGCTATGCCATTGTCACCTTATACTCTTAAGGGGAACAGGAGAACTTTAAAAGAGCAACCCTTAGAGAGCAAAGTAAGGAACAAAATTAAATTAGAAACATCATGAGAATGGAATGGCCTTCCTCCTAAATGCTTTGATCTCACAAGACAGAGCTGTAGTGTGTTGGAAAGGAAAATCACGTTTACCATTAATGATAAGAGAAACTGAATATGACCAATTTTAAGAGAAATATTTATAAACGTGCATCAAATACACATTTATTTGAATGATCATTTATTGATCGGATAAAGTACTACTAAAGGTTATAGAAAAGAGTACGAAACCAAATAATTTTATTATTGTATCGCAAAAGAATGCAGAAAAAGAGTAGTTTAGATGATATCAGACCCATAAGTAAAAGTTTGTGATTTACTAAAGAAAAATAACTATATTTTACTAACAGGGGTTAGAAAAGGTGCAAATGAGGAACAGTCAAGGTATAAAAGGTTACCTTTAATCATTTCTGATCATTTACATGAAAGAATAATAAGATCAAATAGTATGATTAATCCCTATTATTGCCGTAAATTTTGATAAAATTTACCTTTGAGTGTTTAATCGTGTGCACCAAAACGACAATAGAAAAGTAGGTGCTACACATTTCTATTTGATGATGCTTCCGTGAAACATATAGAGAATGTACTTTACTTATATAATAATCTTATTTGCTTGAAACAATATTAAAATTGTGTGATTTGACAAAGGTATTTACATGTTGGTATATACAAAAGTTAAAAGTACCCTATATTGACACGTATTATTTGTAATCTTACTAAATGTTCCTAAGTGCATCAGATGTTATACTAAAAATATGACTTCTTCATGTTCTTTTATGAATGTATGCTTATAATTCTATATACTGGGTTATATTAGCATAAATTAATTATGGGCCTGAATACATTCACAAAGTTTTCTGGCTTGCTAAGCTCACCGTCTGTGAGAGATTTCGCCAGTATAACAAATTATGTGCAACAGTGTTTTTCCTTACTGAGTTAACATGTATTGAACGAAAGATTACGCTACAATTATGTTACCATTCCGGGACATCTGCCTGGAAAAAGGTCTTCTTGAATTTTCTCCTATGCTCCATCTAAATGAGATTTGTTCTTACATACTGGATGGCTTAAGGACTGCGTAATTGTCCCAACGTGCTCTGCATTTTGTGTCGTCTTTATGTCGCCTGACACACACTCCATATGAACTGACCAGTGGACTGAGTAGTCTGACCAGATGAGGTGACTCCAGGAGGTGTCACCCCCTTAAACGCAAAGAATATAATAATGTCTGACCTAACAGATAGCTCATGTGGGCTCTCGCTCGCTCATTATTTTGGCAATGGTGCTGGGGATGGACGATTTGTTGTTCTGCATTGCCTGTTGATTACGAACTGCTAACGGAGATTTTGCAAAAACGTACCAGGCATATAAACTTGCTTGATGTGGACTCATCTAGTTTCTCTTCCAGAACTGACGCACATGTTACATGAGACTGTGGTCTCTCCCATGGGGGACCACTCAAACTGGCAAAATTAGCCCTTTTCTGAACTCTTGAGCTTTTGGTACTTACTTGGACATTTCCTTATTGGTCTTATTAACCTACAAAGTCTATTGATGCACTTATCTCCCTAATATTTGACAAACTAAACTAAATTTTCTACTTTGACTCAGCGGTCATGTTTTATCCTTATATAAGTGAGAGTGCATTTCCAATGTAGGTTTACTAATGACTAGGGGAGATCCTATTAAAGAGATCTAAGAGCATCAAATATTATTATGTATAGGTTTGGCTGAGCTTTTGGGATGTATGATTTGGCTTGCCTACATTTCTTCAGGAGATGTGGGCTTGCAGTGATCATTCTTTACGCTTATAGAATGGTCTCAACAGTAATCTACTTTAGCTTGATATCAACTTTCTAATTCAGTTGTCCAATTCTTGGTCCTCAATGGATGACTGTTTGAACCCTTTACTTCCAACCCCTCTCAGGACCCAGCAAGGTCCACCGGAGGACCAAGAGAAGCAATTTCCTCTTTGAAAATTCCATCTGTTTAGTATTGGGACCCAGTAAACACTACAGCAAGTGAGTTGTGGGTAGCGACTTAGGCTTGCGGTTGGCAAGAAGGGAGCACCAGAGAGAAGACGGTCAACACTGCGAAGAGGAGAGCACATTGCACGACTTTGCAGCACCAGCACAGATCCCTTTCTGTAGATAATAGCAGCAAAGAAGCTCCATGAGTTGTCTAGGAAAACAAGTACCATTTCTGAAGCATTCAACAGGTTCGAATTAGCCTTATATGATGTCTTAATCAATCCCTAACCATAGAACCCAAGCCTCCTTACTCAATGACAAACTTTGTTTTAAGAATGTGCACCTACTGAGTGCCAGACATGGGAGCAGAGTTAACAGGGTGTCCACCACAGCCTGATCGCGGGCAATGAAACTGCACCAGCAGAGCAATTCAGATTTTCCTGGCTAATTCTGGTGGCCAACTTTGAAACCAACCTCCAGGAAGCGGAAAGAGTATTTCAGCACTACAATTTCCACCAAAGCGTAGGTATAAAATAAAAATGCACACTCAGAAAAACGATGGCTGAGATTAGAGGCACTGCAAGGGCCCAGGGAGGTAGCTATTAGAGCAGGGTTAAGGTTAGTTTAGTAGAAAATACTATGAAGGACCTACTATACAAGAACACAAATGGTAAGCTTCAGTAGAACCTAAAGCAACGAGCACCTCGGATGATGTATTCAAAACTGTACTTTATTTTCATATAATATGAACCTGTACCAGAAAGAAGCCCTATGGGGGAACAATAAGGGTGTGTCCCGGAATCACACAGACCAGATTTGCACTAACAATCAAATTGTTTGTACTAGGGATTCGAGGTAAAGAGTCTTCATGTAAGCATTTGAAATTATTCTGTAATTTGAGTATTATGGTATCAAAATGAAATGTGGTCAGACTGTGTGGGGGCAGGAACAGAAGATTGGAAGAAAGATATGGACTGGTGCAGTATGGCCAAAACGTATGAATACGAAGGTAGAGGATTTCGAAAAAAAGAGAACAGATTTGGGTGGCATGTTGGACAAACCGAGGAATTAGCTAAGTTAACAGCCATAAAAACGACTGGTGGTCCTCGATAATAGAGTTAGGAAGCTGAAGCTACAGACTACTCAATGTAGAGTTTATGGACCCGATGTAGTGTTCTTTGCTGATGTCTGGCAACTCAGATTTGAACAAGGGTAATGGGGAACTTAACAGGGTTTTGTGCAATAGATGCCTCAAGTATAAATGTTAAAAGCATTTTTTTAAAGAATGCTGGCTGAAACTGGAATCGCATTCAGTTGTACCAAATTGAGAGGATGAAAAAGATTGAGTTGCCAAATACCAGGACTGCAAATCTAAATTCCTGGTTGCTAAGGTGTCTGTTGAGGGAAGCATGGCCCCAAGAGCTGGGTCCCTAGCACTGGCAACAAAATATTTTTGAGCTACGGTCTGCTGGTCAGAGAAACCCGGTGTTACGAGCAGCAACTGAGAAGGAAGATTCCAAATTGGGACAATGTAAAATATCAATCTTCTCTGTACCAAGTGAAGCTGCTAAGCAGAGAAGAAAGTGTCAGCAATATTTCAAGAAAATGTGGATTGCTCTGAAAATTGTGCCCTTTCCCTGACAGTTGGGCAGGTCTCTTACTTGGCAACTGTGAGACCAGTGTAACCGCTATTTCATGCACAATACTTAATCAAACTCTGACATTTTACCTTTGTATTCCGGATTAAAGCATCAGTTATTTAACTAAACGTTTTTAGGACCACCATCTCGCCATACACCTTACCTATATATGATGCTGGTAAATTTTATCTGAGATTTTTTAAACACTGGAATACGAGCACCTGGGATTAAGGGGATGCATTATTGTGCAAATTGCTAGGATGATGTGCTGCATACACAGAACTTTTAAATACTGTTGTGTTGCTCTGGGTTGGATACATACAAAATCACAAGCATTTGCAATGCAATAGGTCTCACATTTATGCGAGTTTAAGCTATTGGCATTGTAAATGACAATGCCTTTTATTTATGTTTTAAAAACTAAAACAAAAATAAAAGGCATTGTTATTTGCAATGTCAATAGCTCAAACTCGCGTAAATGCGAGACCTATTGCATTGCAAATGCTTATTAGATTAGTGTGTAGAAACGCTCCCTTTCGGCCCGCGCAGCAAATAATTAAATAAACAAGCGCAGCCGATATAGTGAAAGCAGACCACGCTGCAAATTATTTAAAAAAAATTAAAAAGTGCTTACCGACTTATGAAGGAGACCATGTAACGCCACAAATAAAAAATCCAGTGATCATGGGAGGTAACAAATGGCGACAGGGCGGTAACAAGGAGAGACTAACAAGCCTCATTATCAATCGGAAGCAAGCATTTATCAAGGACAATGACACCAGCCAATCAAAAATATGGGCAGAGAGAAGGCGAGGCTTCCACAGCATACTCTACTACTGCATGCCTCGCAGAGCAATCAGCGCATGCGAGCTGCCTCTAGGCTCGACCTAAAAATCAGGAGGCGTGGAGGCAGCAACGAGTGGAATTCAGGCCTGACAGAGCAAGAAATCATGGAAGGCAGAAACTAAGGAAAGCCAAAGTGAGCATTTGGAAGTAGGGAACTGCTCTACATCCCACTAAGCCTAGAGTCCGAACCTCTGGTTGCTGCCTTTTTGGCCAATCACCAAATGATCTGAGCTATTCACTCCCCAACGTACCAAAATAAGAAATTACAGCTTAAAGTGAATAGAGAACTCTTATCTTCTGACTAACAGCTGTTTCTAAGAGTTGTTAGTAAGGGTTCAAATATGAAATATTAGATACTACAAAAAAGGCACTATTATACTTCCCTACTGGCCAAGAGAGGAGCTTACACAAGATGTTCCAGTATGGTGGCCTGGACCACTGCGATATTGTACCTATATGCTTCCCCAGAACACGCATGAAAAAAGTTGCTGACAATGCAGGATCAGACAGCTTTGACATAAAGACAATTTACTATACTGGAATCACTTTCAAATCGTTCTGCTGGCTAACAGTGGAAGACAGGGTTAAACTTAAGAAATTGTGCACAAACATTTCAGGGGTAGAGGCCTGGTCACCTGAAGAACAAGACCAATCCTAATTCAGAAGGATCAAACATAGATGTCCAATACTAATGACTGAAGCAATCCTCCTACACAGGGTGCATGGCAATGATTACTTTGTACTGGTGGGTGCAGGTGGTGGGCACAGGCACTGCTTTTAGGGACTAAAACGTATTTTTCATCATCTCTTTGACCTATTGCAAGGGAGGGAAATGCAGAAAAGGGAAGAAGGAAAAGAACAGGAAAACAGATTGAGACACCAGAGATTAAAATGAGCCTGCAACAGTAAGCTATGGAGGCAGGAAGTATATTATTGGAGAAAAAGGAATTACCTGGAATCAAAGCCAGGTGGCTTTGGTATCTGTCAACCATCAAGGTGGCTCCTGAACTTTTATTAACAAATAAAGTACTGGGGCAGGGCCCGACTCACAAGATGCATAATTACTTGCTGGGCCCATCAAGCGGACTCGCACAGTCACCACCAGGAGCGTAGCATAGGCCCCCGCAGCTCCCACGGTGCGGAGGGCCCGCAACCTCCAGGGGGCCCACTCAGCACCGCACTTCAGCTGGGGAGCTGCAGACTGCGTCCAGAGAGGGCCCCCTCAAGCTTCGTTACGCCACTGGTCATCACACCAACATTTACACAACTACCTGCTATGCCACCAGCATTCAGTACATGCAAACAACCTAGGCAGTAATAAAGCTTAAAAGCATGTATGTTACAGCTCAACAAAACATTTTTTTTAAGTCTCAATCCCATGCCAACTATCACCAAAGTTCGATATTTACACAGAAATCACCATGTTAGGTTAACTAATATCAAACCCTGATTCCAGCCAGAATTCACTGCGGCAACTAGCTAAAATCACTAAACTTAATTTTCAACCAAGACCATAGTCACAAGCCAAATCCAAAGCCCACCACAAAAATCATTGATGCGTGTGGTCTATCACCAAATCACAATCCCTGTCCAGATCTAACTGTTGCCAGTATAACAAATTTTGAATTCTAATGCTACCTCACAGTTCATCATTCCTTAACACCAAAGACACGAGCCCATCAATTTGAAGTCCGATGCTTATAAAAAAAATCTGTACTGTATAAACTATGTTATAAGACGTCTTCAGAGCATAATTCATCCTCAGAGTGCAAAGACTCAACCAAAGGACCATTATAGATAACCTGAAATATAATTGCATTAACTTCAAAACCACCTGAATATGTAGTACATGCTCCGAACTGCAAACTAAAATATGTCTTTGCACAATGATGACCTTGCTATCAAACCAAGACCAACAAGTAATGCAAAGAGATATCACCATTCTACTTCAATGTCATAAGAACACAGTCGTGTGACTAAAGAATAATTTTTAAAAAACGAATCCCACCATCGCAGGATACAGACAACTTCCAAACCAGTTATGTTTGATCACAAAAACGTATTCAAAGATCAGAATAGAATATCACTGACTCCCGAGGTAGCCTGCACGCACTCTACAATAGGAAAATACAAGTAGATAAGATACACTTGTAAGGGATATTTTACTATTTTGCGCACGGTTCAAAAGGGATACCTTTTAAAACATGAAAAAATGAACTGCATTTAAAGAACGCATGACTAGCATGTAAACTAAACTGAAAAAAGAACCACTGACATCCCAATAGAGGAGGACACACATAAATAATGGTAGGGAGCATGGCTACAAGATAATGTCAATTTGAAGGGAACCCAGAGCTAAATTTGTAAAAAGGTATGACCCAGACCCAAAGTTTTGGTCAGAAACCCATGGCCGACGCTACCAAAGACTGAGGTGTGAAATACCTAGGCTGCATAGTCTGGATTCCACCTTATCCCTCTATCATCCACCATCAGACCACTCCCTGCACCTTTACCTCTCTTAGAAGCATTTTTCATCCTTTTATTTCTTTTTTGTTATTGTTTTCGGTCTCTCTTCCTATTTTTCCCTTTTGGCGTTTAACCTTTTGCTCTGGATCAAAGTACGATGAGGAAATATAAGTGCTGATCCCAAAAAAAGGGCTGGTGGGACCCACCTGCAACCAGTGGTTCAAAGAAAGCACTGGATATTCCTAAATTAATTCAAGGGTTTAGGTACAGTAAATGTTTGCTCACTGATAAATCCACATGCAAGACAATATCATTTTTCCAACCAGTTATCTGGCAATGTCAGCGAGAAGAAGAGTGAGGACAATGACAGCAGATTGGGAAATCCAGAAGGATTGACACTACTTCCTGCAATATTATAAACATGACAAGTTTGACATACAAAAACAAATTTAATTGGACAACAAAGCACAAGGTATTATTACCCTATGAAGAATATTCAATCAAAAATCGTTCTTGAAATGCAACCCTTTTGACCGCTACGCAAAATATTCACTAATCATTATTCATAGCAAGTAGCTTAGCCGCAAAGCAAGGGAAAGAATATATCAGGTTTAAAACAGCCAAATCTGTGTACTTATGGCAGACAAACGTCTACACTGAAGCCACATTGACATCCACTGCAACGTTCAGTAAAGATCGATTATCCAGGCCCAAAGTGTTGAAGGCATTACATGGATTATCAGCCCAGAGTAACATGGTACACATATACTAAAGTCAGAGTCTAGCTGCACACACAGTATGGGCAAAGGTGATAGCTTAACATGAGCAGCATCCCTGAATATGCTCTTTGAAGCATAGGGTTACCGGCAAAACGCCTAAAGGACACTGCATCTAATCCATAGGACTATAGACAGATGAGTGAAATGTCTTTTTCATAAGAAAATACATTTTCATAAAAGAATTTTAAGAATCAATCCTTGGAAACAAACCACCATAAATCAGTAACACACTGCTGCATTGACACACTGGATAAACGCATGGTGTCAAAAAACCTCTACAACATTAGGCAGCTAAACTCTACCCACTGATAACCACTGCACCTTCCTTAAAAGGGTGGTACAAACGACCCACAACAAGGCTGTTAGTGCAAATATCATAACAGCCTTCTGGATGAGCAATTGAGGTGTGGGGAGGAACTATGCCAAAAAGCCCCAGCTTGCACCATTTGGGGCAGCTCAAAAGGCTAAGCTGCAGGGAGGATGAATCAGCATTCAGCCTTGGTTCTCCATTGCCAGGCAATGGACTCACAGGCACTTACAGGACAGGTCCCGCAGCAGTGCCAAGGTTAGAGTGATCCTCATACCCCAGCTTTACACTGACAGCTAAATATCAAGTTTGCATGCTTCCCACAGGACGTATTCATCAGCAGTACCGCAACCACTCAACCCCCACCCTACTCAATGAGAGAACAGTGGTACTCAGGGGAAGGTGACTAAATCAATAGCCCCGCTCCTCAGCTGGTGGCACTGGACCCGAGCCATCAATGGCGGGATTAAGGGAGGCTTTAGACAGCAGTATAGCACATTGTTAGATTACAGTGTGCAACGCAAATCTGAGCGCTTCGTGGCCTCGTCAGGCATATGAATGACTACGTAAAGGATACAATAAAACAGCCATGGCGGAAGAATGTAGGGGTCAGGAAGGGGAAAAGCAAACACGTTGTAAGCACATCAGTTAATCAGGGGGGCACAGATAAGGGAACAGAGGAGGCAATAGACCGTTGGGAACCAAATGAAAGATAGAAAAGGAAGGACTAGAAATGAGAGGGAGATTTAACTGGGATAGGTTGAGGTCATGGGGGGAGAAGAATATAAAAGTTATTTGGGAAATAATTAAACGGGGGTGGTGTGGGACGTGATGAAATGTGGATCAACCCCCTGGAAAAGAATAAGGAGTACTTCTGGCATGAAGGAATGTGGAGGGATCTGCTAGGAAAACATTTTGTGGGCCATTACTGGATGGGATGTATGAAGAGGAATTTGGAGGTGGAAGTGAGGAGGAATCGTGGGGTATTGAGATGAACTGGAGTGAGAGATGGGAACAACTTGGAGGGAGAGAACTGGTAAAGTGAAAAGAGTTTGAGAAATTAAAACAAATGAAAAGGGGTCAGAGGTGGAAACAAATAAATGGAGGAGGGGCAGGATGGAATTATGGGAGTGGTATGAAACAGAATTAAGTGGGGGAGGCTGATGCAACTAAGGGTGGACAAGAGGCGGGAATGGCTATGGGCAGGCAAGCGGTGGGAACAATGAATTGGTAGACAAGAAGAAGAAATGAAGAAGGAATGAGCGCAAGGTGGGAAGGATGAAGGGTGGGGCGCTCAGTGGGAAGGATGAAGGGTGGGGCGCTCAGTGGGAAGGATGAAGGGTGGGGCGCTCAGTGGGAAGGATGAAGGGTGGGGCGGGCAGTGGGAAGGATGAAGGGCTGGACCGACAGGAAGAAAGGAGGGGAAAAAAAGGGCTGGACCGACAGATAGAAAGGAGGAAAACAAAAGGGCTGGACCGACAGATAGAAAGGAGGAAAACAAAAGGGGTTGACCGACAGGTAGAAAGGGAAAAAAAAGGGGGCGGTCTGGGATGGAAAAAGGGGGGCTGGAAAGGAAAAAGGGGGGCTGGAAAGGAAAAAGGGTGAGTCAAGAGGTAGGAAGGAAGAATGGTGGGGTAAGAGGAAAAAGAAATGGTTGAGCATTACACGGAAGAGATGGGAGATTCAGACATTGAGAACATGTTTGAGAGATGAGCACGAACGACAGAATGGGAAATGAGGAAGGATGTAATGGCAGCTGGAGTTTAGTCCAGTCGGTAACGCAGAACAGAGGCTTTGCGCGTTTACTGATCTTCGTATTCATGCCAATTTCTCTCCCACAAATAAATGTTCCCCGGGCCTTAGACCTCCTGTGACAAACCGCTAAAGAACCACATTCCTCATTAAACCGTGCATCTTAGCTCTCCATCGTCGATCTCCGTCATAGTCCCATCCTTTTTACGCAGACCATCTTTCCTCACCCGCCCTCTTATGTCCTTTCTACTCCCTGTTGACCACACTGGATCCTCAAGGCCCCACCCTTCCACTCACATCACAGGCCGCTCGCATTCTCACAGACCCAGTTCATGTCATCCTCGCTCAAGCCCCTCCCTAGAAGCACCCTCCACGTTCTGCCCCCTCCCCTTTCATAATCTCTTCCCCCAATACCGTCACCAAGGGTGGTCATACTCCAATCCGCCACAGCTCCCAAATCCCTTAGCTCTAACCCCGAACTAAACGCCACCATCCCGATTCTATCACCCACCCCCTCCCCTTCGTCTCCTCCTTGAGAGAATCTGGGCCGCGGACATTCAGCCTTGCCCCCTCCCTCCTTTCCCTGATAAACCCTCATCTTTCATGGTCGCTTCCCCATCATCGTGCCTCTTCCTTGGTTTTAGTGCGGATGCTCACCGAGCTTCCTCCGTGGGGGTAGTGTCAGCCGCGGTGCGCTCTGTCGGCCATGGGAGGAGAGGCCTCGGTCCTGTCAGACACAGAGCCTAAAACGTCTAAGCGCCTCCGTCAGCGGTCAGATCCAGACTGAATCGCTAGTACGGACAGCAGTGCGCGCACACGACGGTCACCCCTCTCGTGTACTGACTGACAACGCAGCCAATGGTAAAACAAGACCTCAAAGAATGTAACCAATAGGCGCTTGAGGGTAGTATCACAGGAGGACTGCAAAGTAGGAGGGCGGGGCTCCTGTCAGAGCAGACGGGCTCGCCCCGAAGCCTCTGACGTCAGGGCGCGCTGCGGGTTTGCTGCGGATCGGAGCATACCCAGGCCAGGGGATGATAGGCGGGTGCACAGGCTATCTTCCCACCAAGCGGCCATCTCTGACGGGAGGGGTTACCTACAAAACTAAACAGAGCAGTAACAAAATACCATTCCAACTTCTGTAGTTCTTTGCCTAAGAAAATAAATTTAAAAATATTAAGGTCGTTTTTATGCGTAACTTTTATAATATTTAAGGCCAAATTAGAATTTACAATTTTAATATGGTTGCGAACCTTTGACACCAGTTTTTATTGTTAAACAGTACAATAAAAGCAACTATTTCGAATCTATGACTGTCGTCCCTGCCTTTTGAACATTTATTTCAAAACAGCTATTCATTCTCCTGTTTTTCATTCTCCAAAATACCTGGTGTTAATGCTCAAGCAGTGACAAGAGCCTTGCGGCCTCTAGCGGCAACGAAGAGCAGCGTCAGGCCGCAGCATCAGGACCAGCCGCATCCCGCGCGTGCCCGGAGACGGAGACGTGCGTTGCGTAGGTCTGGAGACATCAGGGATAGATGTATGTGGTCGAAAGGGAGCGACCCTAAAGAGCACTTACCAGTGCACGGCGTCCCCACCTAAAACACCCGTACCGCTCTAAAACGCCCGCTACGAAACGCCCGTACCGGCGTACAAGGACAATAAATACTTATGTAACTGGTGTTGCTAGGGTGACTGTTGGCGACTGACAGAGCGAAATCCTGAACTGTGGCCCTAGCTAATTCTCGACAAAGAAGCACCAGTTTTAAAATAACACATCCTCGAAAATACTGCATCCAATGTGAGCGTGCAGTTAATCATTGGTTATCAATTTCAATACAGTGCAACCAATGTGGCCACACATTAATCCATGTTAATCTGAGTTTAATAGGTTTAATTATAAGTTCAGAAATAAATCAATATAGATCAACATCAGCAAAATGGTATAAAAGTACAAAAAGATCAGAGTAACTCCAAATCTCCTTATGAGATGTACCCTGTATAATACAAAGCAAATGACTAACTCTAAGACAATGACGCTGATTATCAGGAAGAAGAAATGAAAGTTAAATTGCACCAGATGATTCTTTTTAACAAGCATGAGTAACCTAACGTTCCCTACACTAACTTGATAAGGGCAACCTTAAACTAAAGCGTTTGAGTAAGGACAAAATCAAATAAGGAAAGACGAGGGGTGTCAGCCATCACAGTCTTCAGTAGAAACACTCCGACAATGGGTCAAGTAGCTTAAAGCCACGCAAGCAGTAGCATCGGTCTGCCCCCTAAGGAAACCCAAGATGGACTCTCTCCCTAACTAAACACAGCAAATAATATCTTCTGCTGTAGACGTGGCACTCTCCTGTGACTCCGCGTGAAATTTTCATGGCTCTGGCACAACTGGATACTTTCAACACCTTTCCCAGCCAGATAGCACATGATCTCTTCTCGTCCTTGGCCATTTCTCTCCCCTGAGAACTCCTCTCCTCGCTCGTTACCGTGATTCCCTCGGTCGACTCCTCCTTCTCAAGCTTTGCTATCTATTAACACAAAACTCCTTTATTCTAAATAATGAGGCTTATCCACGCCTGCAATAGAAGTAACTAAGCAGCATACATTCCATACTTAAAGGCTAAACATGAATTACATTTCAAATCCTAAAGTGAGCAGCAACAAAACAAATTTGTTCTTGAGGCCTAGTTTTGCTAAGCTAACATGTGCACAGGTTTACAGAATATGTGCACCTATCTACACCAAAAATAAGTACAACCAACTGCTTACAGCACAAATAAATTAAATGAATTATAAACGTCTCAGTGAAAATGCATTTGCAAATGATTAATTCCAATTACGCATATAAACGTTAAACATTAGTTGCACACATCCTAATTAAGTCTCACAATACGACATTTCAGGTTATTCTCTCCTATCACATTAATATATCACTTGTTACAAAACTTTTTACTAATCATTTTCTAAATACATATATTAAAAAAAAAAACACCCTTTAGTATAAAATAATCCACCCCTTTTAGTACATAAGTTACAACAGAGTATATTTGACTGCTGACTATGCGTGAGTATTACACATTCCTACATTATCTAAACAAGCAAAAAAAGCAGCCAGGGAATTAAAAGCCACATCGCCTAATGTAGTCACAACAATAAATATCAACAGGACGTTGCCCACATCAATGGTCAGCTGCACACTGACCATACATTAGACTTGTTTTAGTATAAAAAATAAAGAGGCAACGAGAAACACTAGTCGAAGAACACATACATCATTAGATATTAAATAGATGCTCCTGGACCTTGGTTGTTGATTTCGTTTTTTACTTTATTGTGTACTTTCAAAAGAGCACAGCACATGTGTTTCACCTTACAAAGGCTTCATCAGGGCAGGAGATCTGAACCACTGGGGGACACAAAATTCTTCTTTGCGTAAGGTAGAAGGTATTTGTAATCATTCAGTGTTAAATCCTGATAACAAAAGTATTTTGTTTATTCAGGTGCCAGGTGTAAGTCATCTGAATATGACATACAACGTGCGCTGGGGTTCACATATACAAGTCACTTCTATCAAGTGATATCCAAGATGTGTTCCTCTAGAGCCAGGACTTGCATGAAATATTGCAGAAAATAAGATACGGGAATCCTATTTCCACGACTCCTTGCCTTCTATATGAGCCTTGTAAGGTGCAACCAGACAGAGCATCTATTTAATGTCCAGTGTTGTATGTGTTCTTGGACAAGTGTTTCTCCTACATTATCTCCAGAAGAGATCAAGATTACACTTCCTCAATCCCCCTCTGATGACGAATCAAGCCATCACAAATCTATCTCACCTTCTGATCTTATCAGATGAGCGAAGTTAAACCCTTGTTGTGGCAATTGCTTTTCTTTTTAACTCCTCCAACCATTTCATTTCATTATAATAAGCATCCTGTTTTCTTTCAAGTCTCAAATACTCTCCCTTTCTTTAAATGCTTTTTTACTTCCTGTACTCTGGTACACCTTCACTCCCATAATCAAGAATACGGCGCACAAAACAGTAATCAACAGTGGTCTAAAAACAGAACCCACTATACCATTCCCAAATCTGTCAATCAACTTCCTAACAAACTAAATCCATCTCCAACTTTGTCCCAAACAACTTTATCTGCCAATCCACTCACTTCATTTTGGAAGTCCGTAATATTCTTTAAAAAAACGCTGCCAATCCTTACTATTATTAGGAACCTAAGTGCAACACTGTTGGACCTTTAACATCAGGCAAACCCCACCCTCCTTTGCGAGCAATTTGTCTAATGCAAGCCTATTTTATAAAACTATAGCTCTGATAGCAATCATCTCAGTATTTATAAGCAACAGAGACCCAGCAGTATTAGAAGACAACCTATTAACTACAGGAGAAAGCTTCCTAATCTTGAGGTCATTCAATATAACCCCCACACTTGGTATGACAGCTCCAAAAATATCTCCTACTATCTCTCCAGCAGAAGCACCTCGTTTAGATCTGGACTTCTCCTCCCACATAGGGTAACCAAAATTCTCAACATGATAGATCTTTGGGAAAACGGCCCCTATATAACACGTACCATGCCATTCACGCAGCAACATAAAGTAGGCATTCTTTCCACAGACAAAATAAACTCCAGGAATCACTGGGTCTGTGCCATCCCAAAATAACTTCTGAGATCCTCTGATCTCAAAGGTATGATCTTTCTCCTACAGGAATTTTGTCATGTGTGTTTTTCTCATTATGTATGCATAATTTCCCTTGGTGTTGCAAAGTTAATGTCAAAGCTACAGTGTTTCCTGTTGCCTCGTGCTCCACTTCTTCTTGTGACCAACTAATAATCTTGATTCCTGCAGATTTCCTTGCCGTTACTGCTCTATATCGATCTTCTACTTGTTCAAAAGTTTTCTTTTCTATAGTAGTAAGAACGCACATACAATTATATCTGTGTGCATAAGCTCTGTCTAGTGTTTGAGTCGATGCAAAACAGCTGCTAAATGTTTCTGCATTCTGAGCATAGGAATGTTTGTTCAAGTGTTTAAACAGCGGGACTTCTGAAAAAACGAGATCGTAATTTGAATAATAGTACTGGAAATGTGCCTGACCATAAAAAATGCTCAACAGCAGACTACATGTGATGCGATATGAGAACAGCATGTGATGGTAGGTAATGCCCTCAGACATTGAAGAAGGCAATTGCATGTGAACATAATCTCTGTCCTCCATAGTTTCTATATATTCATTAAGCAAATTAGTGTATGCATTAGATGTGTAATCTCCTCTCGACAAATCTGTATGTAAATTTCACCCCCTCTAATGAATACAATTCTCCACCTTGTTTAAGTTTTGGTTTCTGTGCAACTGTGTGTTTCTCTTCTTTGACCTTAGTGGGATTCAAGCTAAATCCTACAATTAGTGTTAGTAAACCTATCACTAATATTATGAGTGCTGCAGCTATTATGTACCAACATCTACGACTATTATTATTGAATGTCACACTATTTATTTTCAGACCAAGTAGGTAGAGAAATAGCAGCAACAGAATACCCTCTGTCGGTCTCCACCTGTGCAAATGGCAAACAGTCTTTAATTCTGTGAAACAGTTTTTTTGTTTCAATTTTATTCACACTATGTACAATCTTCATGAGACGTCCCTAACCCTATTTCGTGTTCTTCAAAATGTAATCCCTGTTTTTATTTTTCTTCCACTCGGACCAAGATATTCTTCTTTAAGCAACAACACAAAGCTCATTCAACATCTCTGTTAATATGAAGACCAAGTTAATCGATGAGCATCTCTAGTAACATTTCTCTCAGTTCAGCAACCTGCTCAGGAACCTCAAGCGAAATCAAATGAGGAAATTCAGTTTCATTCAATATCAGGTTCTTTAAACCACTTAGTCTTGTTGGGTATGGAAGGGCAAATGTAAAAAGAATGTTCAGACTTGTCTCCAGCAGTCTCAGCAGAACTTCTACTATTAGTTCGGAACTCCCATCCCTTCCCCTCGATGTCATTAGTAACCAGGTAGGTTGTGAGACTGTGGAGAAGCAAGGAGCAGGAGAGCACTATTTCTGGGATACTTCGTTTATTAAAGAGTCATAAACGGGTAAGCGAAACAAATCTCTTCTATCGAATTTAAGCTCAAAGTCAAAGTCTCGGGCAAGTCTCTCTCCGGGTTCCTTCCCAGGAGGGATCTACGTCAGGCTTCCTTCTTCAGTCTGGTCGCACCAAAAAGGAAAGAGGCGTCTTGGAGATTTGGCAGTCCGCCGGTGATTTCCCAAAAAGAAAAGAGAACAAGAAAACTATATAAAGGCCGTCGTTTAGCGGCGCACTGTTCTTAGGAAGGGGGAGTGAGGGAGCACCAAATTCCTAAGCCCTGCACCGAGTGTGGGTGAAAGGGTTGGGGTAGGGGTAGTGACGTGCTCGGGGATCCTAGATTACGGAGTACTAGGGCTCTTCCGTTTGGCTCCCCGCCTCACCCCTTGGCTCCCGCCCCATACTGGTGTGTTCCAGAGAGCCCCTAGGGTCCCCCGTACCTTGTCAAGCCATGCCCCTCCAGGGACATGGCTCGCGTGCTGGCGGTACCGGATGAGGTCCGGCTCCCTTCTTTCGGCTGGTCCCTCGGTCCCCAGCGAAATCGTCCGGTCGTCGTCGCGGTCCTGCTGAACCTCTGGGTCAGTTCCCTCGTCCCAGGCGCGCGGCGGTATCCACCAGGTCTGGATGGCTTCGTTTGCGGCTCTTCTTTCCGTCGCTCCCCGCGTTGCTCCGCTCTCTCCTTCTTCTTCCGGGTTTTGTAGATCCGCCTCGGTGTCACGTGATCGGGTCAGCTGGTGTGCTTCTTCCTGACGTCGTACCCTTGGGTTAAAGAGGAAGAGATCTGACGAGTCCGTTCCCGGCTGCAAAAGGAGACAAGGAGAGAGGTAAGCGGGAAATGGATCTTCCTGCGGTCCGTCTGGGGACGGTCCGTCACACATCCCTTCCCCAGCATGTTCCCGATCGGGGAACAGAGGGACGCGGGAGAGAAAGTCTGCGTTCCCGTTGTCCACCCCCTTCCGATGTCTGACCTCGAAGGAGAAGGGTTGCAGGGAAAGGAACCAGCGCAGGATGCGAGGATTCTGCCCCTTATTGCGGCTCATCCACAGTAAGGGGGCATGGTCCGTATAAAGTATGAAGTGGGAGCCTTCCAAGTAGTAGCGCAGTTTATCAATAGCCCATTTCAGAGCCAGGCATTCTTTCTCGATGACAGGGTATCGCTGTTCCCTCGGGAATAACTTGCGGCTGAGAAATATGACAGGATGCTCCACGTTGTTGGCGAACAGTTGGGACAAGACAGCCCCCAACCCATGCTCTGAAGCATCAGTGTGTAGGATGAACGGTTTGGTGAAGTCTGGTGAGTGGAGCACCGGGCTGGAGGTTATGGCTTGTTTCAGGAGGTGAAAGGCGTTCAGGACAGCTGGAGAGGGGTGGTTGAGTGCGGAGGGTGGTGTCCCTTTCTGGAGGAGGTTTGTGAGGGGAGATGCAATCTCTGAATACTGGGGTATAAACCTCCTGTAATAACCAAGGAGACCTAAAAACGCCCTCACTTCTTTCCGTGTCTGGGGAAAGGGTGTCTCAGTGATGGCCCTGACCTTTTCCTCCTGTGGTTCTATAAGGCCTTCTCCCAACAGATATCCCAAATACTTGACCTTCTGGAATCCTACAGTCGATTTATTTGCGTTGACATGCAACCCCGCGTGGTCTAAGGCCTGTAGGACGCTTTCTAGGTGTAGGAGATGTTCCTCCCAGGAGGGACTGAAAACGACGATGTCGTCTAGGTATGCTGAGCAGTAGTGTTGATGACCTGCTAGGACCCTATTCATAAGCCGCTGGAAGGTGGCAGGTGCCCCATGCAGACCGAAGGGTAAGACGGTGAACTCGTAGAGGCCCAAGGGTGTAGAAAAGGCCGTTTTCTCCCGATCCTCCGGTCTGAGGGGGACCTGCCAATATCCTTTGGTTAGGTCGATGGTGGTGATGTACTGTGCGGTTCCAAGCCTCTCTATCAGTTCGTCTATGCGTGGAAGGGGGTAGGCGTCACATTTTGAGATCGCATTGACCGCCCGGAAGTCCATGCAAAACCTGACCGAGCCGTCTGGTTTAGGGACCAACACAATCGGGGAGGACCAGTCGCTTTGTGAGGGTTGGATGACCTTCAACTCTAGCATGTTCTCTACCTCCTTCCGTATGGCTTCCCGTCTTGCTGCAGGTATGCGATATGGTTTGAGTCGTACTCGTTTCCCGGGGACAGTGTCTATACGGTGCTCAGCCAGATTAGTTTTCCCAGGACGATCAGAAAAGAGGTGTGAATACTTGTATAGGACCCGGTGTAGGGAGGATTTCTGTTCTGTCAAGAGGTCAGGGTTCACCACTAGGTGACATAGGGTGGAGGCATCGCCCGTAAGGGGTTCGATAGAATGGATCTCCTTGGGGAGAGGTCCTAGCCACTTCTTCAGAAGATTAATGTGGTACAATTGGGTACGACGGGGCGTGATTTGTATTCGGTAGGTGGTAAGCCCAACCTTCTCCAGAATCTTAAACGGGCCTTGCCATTCGGACCGTACCTTAGATAGGGAAGAAGGCAATAGGACCAGGACCCAATCCCCTTTCTCAAGGACCCTCCATTTTTTTCCTTTATCATAGACGGTTTGTTGTTTTCGCTGACCTTTTCAAGGTTGGAGTCAGCAAATTCCCGGAGTTTTCCTAGTTTGGAGCGCAGCCTCCGGGTATAGTCAAGAAAGGACCGGGTCTCCTCTTCCGTCTCGTGCTCCCAGCTTTCCTTGGTTATCTCCAAGAGACTGCGAGGTTCTCTCCCATATAAGAGTTGGAATGGGGAACACCCTAGGCTGTCTTGGGGTTGGCTCCGGATGGCATACAGGGCCAGGGGAAGAAGGAGGTCCCATTCTCTGCCCTCTACTGTCAAGAGTTTTTTTAAGGTCAATTTTAGCGTGGCATTGTAGCGCTCGCACAACCCGTCTGTTTGGGGGTGATAGACTGACGTCTTTAAGTGGGCGATGTCTAAGGTCTTGCAGATTTGTTTCATTAGTCGAGACACAAAAGGCGTTCCTTGGTCCGTTAATATTTCCCTGGGGATCCCTACCCGAGAAAACAACTCTATCAGCTTTGTGCTGATATTCTGGGTAGTAGGGGTCCGTAGGGGAAAAGCCTCGGGGTATCTAGTAGCGTAGTCGACCACTACTAAGGCGTACAAACAACCGTTCTTGGTGCGTGGCAGAGGTCCTATGAGATCCATCGCTACCCTCTCAAAGGGTCGGCCTATGATTGGTAGTGGTTGTAAGGGGACACCCGGGGGCCTGTAAGGGTTTTTCCTTTGACATACCTCGCATTCGCGACAAAATTTTGTAACCTGAGTAAATATGCCTGGCCAATAAAAATGTTGCAAGACCATCTGTGTGGTTTTATGTGCTCCCCTATGTCCGGCTAGTAGGTGAGTGTGAGCGTAAAACAGTACTTGCTCTCGGAAGCTTTGGGGAACTAGTAGCTGAAGCATCCCCCCCTTTTCTCCCTGCCTATACAAGAGGTCCTTTTCTATAATGAACCTGGGGTACACGACAGGGGGGTTGGTTTTTACGTCTTTGGCCTGAGTCCAAGCATTCTGAAGGGTGGGATCATTCAGCTGACAGAACCGAAAACTACCATCCTGAAGCCATGGCCTCTGGGTTAGCAATGAGGAGGGAACCGGACTCCGAAGACTAGGGTCTTGTACATGGCACCTTAAGAGAGAAAGAAAGTCCGGGTTGTCTTGGCCTACTATCATCTCCTCAGGGAGGGAAGGGACTATACCCAGTTTAACGTTCAACACCCTCCCGCTGGGTAGTCTGACGGGAACTGTAGAGAGGGGATAGACCTTGACATCTCCGTGTACACACCTGATGGGGACAGTTTCCATATGAGAGGGATCTAACGGAGGCAAGATGGAGGTGCGAATGACAGACTGGCGGCAGCCTGAGTCTAACAGCGCTTTTATAGGGATTTTGTTCACAGTCACACTTACATAAAAGGCTGGACCCAGTTCATCTGTGTACAGGATGGGACGGGGTAGATAGCTCACATCCATTGGCTCATCTGTTACCTTCCTCCGTGGGCAAAGCCGGGCGATGTGGCCCCACTCCCCACAATCGAAACACTGTGGACCCTTTGATGAGACAGGTTCGGGACGGTACTGTCGAGGTCTGGGTGGGGGTTCGGGTCCGAGTCGAGGTGTTTTTTTTTCAGGTTTTGGGTGAGGAGTAGGGGCATGAGAGGACTTCTCGACTTCCCAGGGGTAGGAGCGGGGCTGCGCCCGGTAATAGGACGTGGCCATATTAACTGCTTCTTCTGGGGACAATCCTGAATGTTGTTTTAGCCACCTTTGTATGGGATAAGGAAGGGCTTCAAAGAACTGTTCTAAATAGATCTGCTCCATGATCTCCTCTTTACTGTGTAGGTCCGGTCTAAGCCATTTGTCCGCAGCTGACCTTAGTTTGAAGTAGAAAGTCTTGGGATTATCGGCTCCGGACCAACGCTCCTTCCTAAAACGGACCCGATACGCTTCAGGGTCTAAGCCCAAGTGGTCCAACACGACCCGTTTTATCTCTAGATATGGAGCGTTACCATGGGGGTTGGCCACTTGATAGGCGGCTTGGGCCTCTCCCGTAAGTAACGGGGCCAAAAAGAAGGGCCACTTGACTTCGGGCCAGCCTGACGCGCGTGCGGCCCTCTCGAAATTCAACAAGAAGGAATCAGGATCCTCCCCAGGCTGATACTTCTGTAAGGACACGTGTGGCCCAGTGCCTGCCTTGTTTTGCAATTGCACAACCAACTCTTGACGGTCATCAGCCACCTTCTGAAGCCGCTCCACTTGTCCTGCCATACTGTCCTTGAACATGGCCCTATCGGCTTGGGCGGACGTCATCTGTTTTTCAACGGCCCACTCCAGCTTCTCCTGGCCGCGGATCAATTGTTGGATTAGGTTCTCCATGATGGGGCGTTATGCGATCCCACTTCTGACACCACGTGTGAGACTGTGGAGAAGCAAGGAGCAGGAGAGCACTATTTCTGGGATACTTCGTTTATTAAAGAGTCATAAACGGGTAAGCGAAACAAATCTCTTCTATCGAATTTAAGCTCAAAGTCAAAGTCTCGGGCAAGTCTCTCTCCGGGTTCCTTCCCAGGAGGGATCTACGTCAGGCTTCCTTCTTCAGTCTGGTCGCACCAAAAGGGAAAGAGGCGTCTTGGAGATTTGGCAGTCTGCCGGTGATTTCCCAAAAAGAAAAGAGAACAAGAAAACTATATAAAGGCCGTCGTTTAGCGGCGCACTGTTCTTAGGAAGGGGGAGTGAGGGAGCACCAAATTCCTAAGCCCTGCACCGAGTGTGGGTGAAAGGGTTGGGGTAGGGGTAGTGACGTGCTCGGGGATCCTAGATTACGGAGTACTAGGGCTCTCCCGTTTGGCTCCCCGCCTCACCCCTTGGCTCCCGCCCCGTACTGGTGTGTTCCAGAGAGCCCCTAGGGTCCCCCGTACCTTGTCAAGCCATGCCCCTCCAGGGACATGGCTCGCGTGCTGGCGGTACCGGATGAGGTCCGGCTCCCTTCTTTCGGCTGGTCCCTCGGTCCCCAGCGAAATCGTCCGGTCGTCGTCGCGGTCCTGCTGAACCTCTGGGTCAGTTCCCTCGTCCCAGGCGCGCGGCGGTATCCACCAGGTCTGGATGGCTTCGTTTGCGGCTCTTCTTTCCGTCGCTCCCCGCGTTGCTCCGCTCTCTCCTTCTTCTTCCGGGTTTTGTAGATCCGCCTCGGTGTCACGTGATCGGGTCAGCTGGTGTGCTTCTTCCTGACGTCGTACCCTTGGGTTAAAGGGGAAGAGATCTGACGAGTCCGTTCCCGGCTGCAAAAGGAGACAAGGAGAGAGGTAAGCGGGAAATGGATCTTCCTGCGGTCCGTCTGGGGACGGTCCGTCACATAGGTCTACTCAGGAGAAGAGTACCGCTGAGAAGGCATCCGCAGTCTTTTAGATTTTCTGAGACTTGACCTTTCACCTTCGGCTTTACTCCCCTCTGATTCACCAGAGGCTTCCGATATGGCTTCCGATATGGGTGCAAGAAGTCTTTACGAGGATAACTTCCACCTTCTCCTCACCTTAGCCTTTGGCCAGCTTTCTTCCACCACTGATGATTTCACAGCACTAACTCCTTCATTGGTGTCAGTATCTGCTTCATTCACCAGCACTGTATCAGCTTCATCATGTTCAGACTCAGCTTCAGATCCATCGTGACTCCCCTCAGATCGCTCAAGTGTTGTCTCAAGCTCTGTCTGGTCCCCTGCAGCTTGGCTGACCTATTCATGGGGCTTTTCAGCCACAGTTGGCATCTCTTCTGGGAGAGGTGCTGCTTCTCGTTCAAGGAGACACAGGACTTTACGAGTGTGGGAGGCATGCACCCAGTTGGAAGACCACCACGCTGCACAGCTGTCGTAGTGACCAAAATCACCTGGAAAGGACCAGGCCAACGAGGCTCAAGGCAACTCTTCCTCACAGCTTTCTTCACTACGACCCAGTCTCACGGACTAAAGTTGTGAGACTGCTTCTGATACAACGGTGTGCGGTAGATGCTTCAACCTGATGAGACGAAGAACGACCCAGGTCAGCCCATCCTTTACAGTAATCAAGTACAAAATTGTCTGTGATGTTTAAAAATATATTTGCGGGCACAGCAGGCAGTCTCATAGCTCTCCCCATGATAATCTCATCGGACGAGAGTCCTGTTCTCTGATTTGGGACACTGCGAAGACTCATCAGCAGAAGAGGAAATGCATCAGGCCATTTCAAAGATGTCAAAGCACATACTTTAGCAATTCTAGACCTCAAAGTACTATTGACTCGCTCCACAATACTTGAAGCTTCTGGCAGTTAACCGCAGTGCAATCTCTGCTTCACTTAAAACGCTGCACATAGCATTTTCAAGATTGCATTATTAAAATGGGTTCCTCGTCTGACTCTAAGGAGGTCAGAAATCTGAATCTTGGGATAAGTTACCTAAACAACAATTTAGCTACAGTGAGGCTATCACATTTCCTAGTAGGATATGCTTTTAACCAACGTGAAAAGATCATACCACCACTAAAATGGACTTCAATCCATTGCATACTGGCATCTCAACAAAGTCTAACCGCATCCTGTTGAAGGGACCTCACTAAGTGACTCAGTATGACGGCAGTTTGCTTTCCCACATTTATTTGCTGACAAATCACAGACCGGTAACACAATGCCACAGACATTGCTCCAACTTTGGGTTATACCAAGTCTGCCTAAACAATCTCACCATGGCATCTCTTCCTATGTGCATCAAACCGTGATAATACCTCGTCATTAAGGGCAGCAAACTTTTAGGCAATACTGGTCCTCCATCTCATGATACCCAAATGTAATCATATCGTTTCTGATCCAACCTTCCTGTTCTTCCCCAGCAACCTTTTCACTTCCTCCCATGTATCAGCAATTGTCATCAAAGAACAAGTGACTTACCTTCGGTAACGATATATCTGTAAGAAACATAGGTTAGTTATAGATTCCTTGCCTTAGAATTACTCCCAGGTGTCAGACTGTATCCGGAAAGTTTTTCATCAGCAGTACCTCTGCGCATCGAAAGGTGGCGTCGGTAGGCTCCACATCCGTCGTTGGCGTTGTGGTTGCCGGGATGATGTCACGGTAGCTACTTAGATGCCGCCCTCGCACGCTGACGTCAGTTCTGGACACGACTTTCCACGCCAGAAACACAGAGCCATGCAAGACACGGACCACTGGTGCACAAAACTAGGGCCCTGAAAGGATATCCTTAACCCTAGAAGTCAGTTCGCAGAACTGGGAGGATGGGTGGGGCGGTAAGGAATCTATAACTAACCTATGTTTCTAACAGATATATCGTTACCGAAGGTAAGTAACTTGTTCATCTGAAAGAAACAGTTAGTTATAGATTCCTTACCTTAGAATAGATACCCCAGCAATACCAACCCTGGAGGTGGGTCTGCGAAATAAGTTCACACCAAAAAGTCCAGGAGAAGAGAACGGCCAAAGAAGCCGTCTCTCCGGACTTGGCTGTCTAGATAGTAGTGTTTAGTGAACATGCGCAAGGATGCCCACGTCGCTGCCTGGCAAATATCATTCAGAGGAACTCCTCGTCCCAAAGCAGTAGTGGCTGCCGTCGCCCTGGTGGAACGGGCACGTAGCCCCACTGGAGGCTTCTTTTGAGCTAGAGAAGAGCAAGCTTTAATGCACAAAACAACCCATCTAGAAATGGTCCGACTGTGAATGGCCTGACCTTTCCTGGTGCCCACGTAGCCAACAAAGAGCTGGTCATCCACCCGGAACTGTTTGGTGCGATCCAGATAAAAGGAAAGCGCATGTTTTGGGGCCAGACGGTGGAGCCTCTCTTCCTCTTTCGAAGGATGCGGAGGCGGAAAGAAGGTGGGCAAAGTGATGGTCTGCCCAATATGAAAGGATGTGACCACCTTGCGAAGGAAGGATGGATGAGTTCTTAGGACAACCTTGTCCAGATGTACAGCCAGAAAAGGAGGTTTGGATGAAAGAGCTTGGAGCACACTCACTCTCCTGGCAGAAGTGATGGCCACCAGGAAAGCAGTCTTAAGAGTTAAAAGTCTCAAAGGACAGTTGTGAAGCGGCTCAAAGGGAGCGCACATCAAATAGGTCAACATCATATTCAAGTCCCACTGAGGCATAACGAAGGGAATAGGAGGAAAGAGATGGGTTATGCCTTTCAAGAAACGATTAACAACCGGGGACTCGAAGAGAGAAGACTGATCAGAAAGCCCGAAGAAAAGCCGAAATGGCCGAAAGATAGCCCTTGATAGTGTCCAGAGCAGAGCCCTGCTGGGCCAAAGAAAGGAGGAACAAGAGAACCTCATAAAGGGGGGCAGAAAGGGGATCCACAGCCTTTGCTGTGCACCATGCCTCAAATTTGTTCCACCGGCAGGCGTATACGGTCATAGTGGAGGGAGACCTGGCTGCCAAGATCACATCACAAATTTCGGCAGGCAAGTCGAATGACGTCAACTGTCACCGCTCAATCCCTACGCAAGGAGGTGGAGGCTGGACAGGTTTGGGTGGAGGACTGTCTCCTGCTGCTGCGGCAGAAGGTCCTCCCCTCCGGAAGAGGCAGTCGAATCAGAGGATCGATGGCCATGTTGAGTAGCTCGGGATACCAAACTCTTCGTGCCCAATCCGGAGCCACCAGAATGACTTGGGCCCGGTCGCGCTTGATCTTCTTCAGCACTTGGGGCAGAAGTGGTATAGGCGGAAAGGCATACAAAAGACCGCATCTCCACTCGCGACGAAAAGCGTCGTCTAGTGAGTGCCGCCTTGGAAATTCCAACGCGCAGAATTGCTGACATTGCACGTTCTCTTCGGTGGCGAATAGATCTAACCAAGGCTCTCCCCACTGTTGAAAGAGACCTTGCACCACCTCCGAGTAAAGACGCCATTCGTGATCCATCATGCATCTGCGTCTGAGTTCGTATGCCCTGGCGTTCAAAGAACCTGCCAGGTGTTAAACCACCAGGGATATGCCCTGATTTTCCAGTCATGTCCAGAGGCGGAGGGCCTCTTAACATATGGTCCATGACCCCACCCCGCATTGTTTGTTGCAGTACCACATGGTGGTGGTGTTGTCCGTGAACACCTGCACTACTCTTCCCCGGACATAGGGAATGAATGCTTTCAGAGCAAGCCGGATCGCCCGTAGCTCCAGAAGGTTAATGTGGAACCCAGACTCCGCCGGAGACCAGAGGACTCTGATCTCCACCTCTCCCATGTGGTCACCCCATCCCAGCAGTGATGCATCGGTCACCACTGTGAACTCTGGTTGAGGAAGGGAGAGGGATCTGCCATTGACCCAATGCTGGTTCGTGAGCCACCACTGCAATTGGTGTGCGGTGCCCTCTGAGATCTGGACGCAATCGGACAGATTCCCCTGATGTTGCGCCCACTGGAACTTCAGGTCCCACTGCAGAGCCCGCATATGCCACCTGGCATGATCCACCAGCAGGATGCAGGAGGCCATTAGGTCCAGCAGCCGGAGGGTCATCCTGACGAAACCCGCGAGAAGGGCTGAAAGATCGGAATCATAGCCTGAATATCCCAGACTCGCTGCTCGGGAGGATAGACCCAAAACAGCATCGTGTCCAGAACCGTTCCGATGAAGAGGAGCTTTTGAGAGGGAATCAGGTGTGACTTCGGCACATTGATGGAGAACCCCAGCGAATGCAGGAGGTCGGCCGTAGTCTGGAGGTGGGAGACGACTACCTGGGGCGAGCCCGCCTTCAACAACTAGTCATCGAGATAGAGGAAACCTGGGACCCCTGATCTGCGCAGATGAGCTGCGACCACTGCCATCACTTTTGTGAACAGCTGAGGGGCGCTGGTAAGGCCGAAGGGGAGCACAGTAATCTGAAAATACTCGTGGCCTACCATGAACCGCAAATAGCGCTGGTTGGCCTGCAGGACGGGGATGTGAAAAAAGGCGTCCTGCAAGTCCAACACTACCATCCAGTCTCCAGGGTCGAGGGCGTACAAGACCTGAGCTAACGTCAACATTTTGAACTTCTCCTTCTGGAGGAAGCGATTGACACTCCAGAGGTCCAAGATAGGACGCAGGCCCTTGTCCTTCTTGGGTACCAGAAAGTAGTGGGAATAGCAATCACAACCTACTTCTGGGGCAGGAATGTGCTTGATGGCTCCCTTGGCCAAGAGAGCCAAAACATCCTGTTGGAAAAGGCCCAGGTGATCCTCTGACATGCAATGGTACTGAGGTGGCATGGCTGGAGGTGTAGCCTCAAAGGGGAGGGAGTACCCCTTCGGACTATCTGCAAAACCCACCTGTCTGGCATGATGGTGCATCAGTGGGGGAGATGATGGCAGATCCTGCTGCCCACTGGCGATTGATGGGCCTGAAAGGTTGGACTTGGAAGGTTTGGAGGCAGAAGCAGAGGGGGGACTGGCCCGCTCACTGGCCCCCGGAACCATGGAGGTGGTTCCCATGTCTCCGGCCAGACGAAGGTTGTGCAGCTTGCCCCGGCCTGTGGCTCTGGACAGGACGTAGTGGGGCACCCCTCCTGTAGGCACGAAAGGGGCGAAAAGCAGACTGCGCAGGGCGAGTGGAGAGGCCCAAGGACTTGGCCATAGCCCGTGAGTCCTTGAAACGCTCTAGAGCGTGGTCGGCCTTCAAAGGGCATGTCTAGAAGAGCGCACTGGAGATCCCCAGAAAAGCCAGTCGATCTCATCCAGGCATAGTGACGAAGGGCTACCGACATGGAAATCGTCCTGCCTAGAGAGTCGGCGGTATCCAGTCCACAGAGGATGGTAAACTTTGCTGCATCTCTCCCTGCCGCAACGGCCTGGGAGAGTATGGCCGGGGCCTCCTCCAGACACTGAGGCCGCACTTGTGTAACCATGACCCACACGGAGTGGGAATAACGGGTCAATAGAGAAGCGGTGTTTACCGACCGCAGTCCCAAGCTGGCAGAAGAGAAAACCTTCTTCCCAAGATGATCCAGCTTCTTGGATTCCCTATCTGGTGTTGGGCCTGGACCATTCATTGAACGGCACCAGGGGCTCCGAAGAACTCGCTGCCGGTTGAAGCACCTCTGTAAGGAGGTTAGCCCTAACTGCCACCGTAGGAAGCTCAAGGTTGAGAGCCTCGGCCGCCCTACGCAACACCACTGTAGCCACGGTAGGAGGAGACAACATGCCAAGGCCTGGGGAGGTATCCAGACCACTGGCATCCCCCAGGTCCTCACTCCAGTCCGGATCGTACTCCAACTGGTCTGACAAAGGGTCCCTAGACCCCTCCCAGTTTTTCTCACCCTACTCTGGCTGCCTGGTTGGCTGACAATGGCCAGGATGGAACACAGGGGCAAAAGTGCCCATCGGTGCCGGATCCGGTGTCGGCCAACGCCGGTCCGGCTCCGTGTAAACGTCGGTTAGGATGCCGGGGTCGACGCCAGCTGGGGGTCCAGGTGGCGTCGGAAGTGGACGCGGTGCCGGTGGAGGTGTCACAAGGTCCACTGGGGGCCCTGCGGCACCGGGGTTGGGCTGCCCAACGATGACATGCATGGCTTCGTAAAACTGACAAAGCTGAAAAGGGGTCACGCAGGGTCCCGGAAAGGGAGGGAAACTTAGAGTCGGCCCTTCAGGCTCCGCACACGGAGCCGTGGGAGTGGCACCGTCCGCATCCCTCGCCGCGTCAGCCGACCCACGGGGAGAAGTCGAAGAGCGAAAATGCTTTTTCAACTTCTTCTTGTGCTTCGACTTACCTGACTCCGAGTGCAAAGACTTGGATGACGAGTGGTGATGGCTCCGCGACCGGTCCCTCGACCTCCCTTGTGACCAGGACCTCGAACGGCACGGAGCCGACTACCGGCGCTCACGAAGCTTTCGGGACCGCTCCCACAAAGACTTTGGAGCCATGGTCCGGCAGTCGGACCACGAATTGGGGTTGTGGTCGCACTCCAGGCAAAAGAGGCACACGCGGTGCGGATCCGTCACCGACATCATTCGGGAACAAGAACCGCAGGCCTTGAAGCCGGGCATCACTACGTGCACCAGGAGTCGGAAGGACTCAAAAAGACGTCGACAAAAGTCCCTCAAAAAGTTCAGTCAAAAACTGACTGGAGGTACCACTCTCTCCGGATCTGCACTGGCTGGCGAGGAAAGAGAAAGAACTGACATCAGCTCGCGAGGGCGGAGTCTAAGTAGCTTCCGCAACATCATCCCGGCGACCACAACGCCAACGATGGACACGGAGCCACCTGAACCCACCTTTCGACGCACAGAGGTACTGCTGACGAAAAACTTTCCTAATCCAGTCTGACGCCTGGGGGTAATTCTAAGGTAAGGAATCTATAACTAACTGTTTCTTTCAGATAGGTTGAACTTGGTTTTATCTTTTCCTTCATTCGTATATTCACTATTAAAAGTACAGCCATTCAGTGCACAGTAATGAGCGACTTCGTTTACATTTCTGTTGCCAAAGGTCACAAAATCATCCCCTTTACAATGAGCAGGACACTTAACAAGGGCAACTTGTGTAGGTATTTGGAGGCTTCTAACAGTTTTCTCATATTTTTACCGTTGTGGATGGGGATCCTGATGAGGTCATGAAACCCCACCGAGACCATAACTATCCAATGACGTGAACCACACCAAACCCATACTGGCTAATGGTGAATATGGTCACTGTTAGCTGCTGTGAAACACAGAATGCTATGGTAAGGGCAATCAATTCTGCCACCTGTGTGGAGAATACACCGTAAAGCCAGGCAGCTTCCATCACTCCTGTAACAATACAGACAGCATAGGCAGCTCAGGTTTCAATCTTTGTCCCTGAGGCAAGAGCCATCCACAGAGTGTGATCAGATTCAGATAACGGCTCATCAGAAATGTCGGGACAGGGCTTGGTTCATAGTTCAGTGACATTGAGACAGTCATGCTCTACTTCAACTTCATCCACATCACAATCAGGTAAGGTCATCAGGGTTGCAGGATTTAGAGTGCAACATCTCTCCAGGGTCACATTCTCTGCAGCCAAATCAACTGCTCATACCTTGTAAGCCTGCTATTTGTTAAGTGTTGAATACGTTTTCTGGTTGACAAAATCTCTGCTTTAGCATCTCTCTGTGCTGACTCCTGTTGAAGCACGGATTTGAGACATCCAGGCCATGCTGACGCCACTAGATCTAAAATAGCAAAATAACATAGCCTCTGGGCTACGGGCACTTCCACGAGTGTGTGTCAATACTGAGAGTGCACAGCCTTCTCCTTCATTGCCAAAGAGCAAAAACGCTTTGTTATAATCTGGCATTCATAGTGCAGTAGCACGACAGAGGCTTTCTCTCAGCTCTAGGAAGGCGTTCTAGCAATCATTGTTCCAAGGCACCGGATCAGACACATCTTTCTGTGTTAGTCTCTGCAAAGGCTTGGTCACTAAGGAAAAGTTGGGTATCCACTGGCGACAGTAGCCCACCATTCCAAGAAAGGTCCTGACTCCCTTCTGCATACGAGGCAGATTCATTTGCATGATCGCTGAGATTCTTTCCTGTGACATCTTTAGCGCACCCATCACAATATGATGTCCGAAATAAAGAACTTCTGTCTTACAGTACTGCAACTTACTTGGGGATACTTTATGTCCATTCTCAGCCAGATGGCTCAGCAGGGCTATTGTATCAGTTTTGCAAGCCTCTTGAGTATTCAATGCGACCAGCAGGTCATCGCTATACTGGACTAGGATAGAATTACAAGGCATGACCAGAGACTCCAGATTCCTTTTGAGGATCTGATTGAATATAGAAGAACTCTCCGTATACCTTTGTGGGACACGGCACCATGTTAAAACATGATTCCCTAGCAGGAAAGCGTACAAGAAAAGGCTCTTCTCATGGAGGGGAAAGGAAAAGAAGGCCTGGCAAAGATGTATGAAGGTGAACTATTCGGCCTCGCATAGAATCTGAAACAATATCACAGATGAATTTGGTATCACAGAACAACAAGGAACTACCTTCTGCCCAGCTTCTGTAAGCCCATAATGGGTGAATTACATAGACCCCCCCAAGTTCTCCTACAAAATACCTCGTTCAGACATTTTTTCATTCACAAGTGTAATTCCAGCTACTCTTTCGGGCATCAGATTATACTGTGCTGTTTGCCTATATTCTGCATTTGGCTTAATTTGAATATGGACTGGCTCAACCTCTCAGATGAGTCCGATGTCCTTTCCAGAAAAGTCCCAAACTAGGTCTTTCAGTGTATCGCTAAGATCCAATGGTAAGTCTTCCACTGTCAACATGGGGAACAATGAGATATTAAAGTTCTGAGCTGCTAGCTTAAAGGCAATGTCCTCATCATTTGTTTGACGTTTTGGCATACAGTAGATGGTGCAATTTAACTTGCACAGCAAATCGTGTCCTAGAAGACATACAGACCAGAATCATACACAAACTGATGATTATTTTCAAATGTCCCTATCTTTATAGGTACCTCTTCAGGAAGAGAATTCGACAATCATCAATTTGCAAATCCCACAACTTGGATTGTTTTTCCTAAGAAATGTATGCTTGGAACTTCTGCTGTTCTCACAGTAGAGCGGGTAGCACCAGTGTCAATCAAGAAGGTGATATTGTGGCCATCTACATCAGCATCAACATATGGTCAACTCTGGTCTACCTCAAAGACTGTGCCAAGTGTACAGTTTCAATCCCACCATCAGGCACTGTCATAAGAATAGATCTGTATCATAATTATTGGAAGTCTCCATAAATTGGGAAATTCTGAGACACGTTCTGATTTGCATTCATTTCCATATTGGGATGAAATCTATGATTATCTCCAGCTTGCCGTGGCATCAGTAATTGCTATCAGGCTGTTACAAGACTTTATTTGCGGGAGTGAAATGGTTCCTGTCTTCCCTATAGGTCAAGCGGATCAGTCGAATGGACCCTACCTGACCCAAGGATACAAAGGGACGCGAACTGGTGGGTGTCATAGTGTCACTTCAAGGCTTCTGTGCTGTCTTGGCCTTCTCACTTCATTAAAACAAATAACAATGTTTTAGCATTTAATTAGTATAGTTGTAAGCTGACTATTTTAGAATTAAACCTGTTCCAATTAATGTCTTCTCCTCCTTTGTCAAGTATACCTATGTTTCCAAGTCTGTATTTGCTGCATCTACAATAAAGGAACTACAATGTAAATCCAAATTATATAATACTTTTCTTACCTGTATTATTAATGTGCTAATCTAATACCTATGACTCATACCTATATATACTCTCCAAAGACTTTTCGCTTAAACCGTTTTACAAGATGCTCATTTCTCTCATAAAAAATTATTTTTCTGAATACATAAAGGGTCATTGATTGATTGATTGATTGTCCGAACACTAGTTGTTCGATATTGGTTCTTTGGAGGTATTCCGAATTAAAAACTAAAATGCTGTGCAAACGAATAGGGCCGGAGTGGACAAAAAAAAGACCCGGAAACCAAAATTAAAGTGTCACCCATTAGTGAATTAGATAGCTAAAAAGGTTTGTAAATCGGGGCGGAGCGGAACTGGTAAATACACACTGTAAAATTATTTTGACAGGTATGGAGCAGTACGTGAATAGATTTGAGCAAGCTGGAGGCAATTTATTTTAATATCAGCAAAATCAACAGTTAAAACCGGCCCAGCAGACCGTCAAACAGGCCCTCACACACCTGTCAGGCCAGCTCTTCTGGCACCCCTAACGAAGAATAGAGATATTCTGTCTAGTCTTTGCAAGCAGTGAAAAGATAGGTAGTGCTGACTTTTGTCCCCGTTGAAACCCGTCATGCCTATCTTCTCCCCACTGATTGGTAGTTGGTTCTGCCCGGACCGCTTATTAGAGGTGAACCATCCGGCTCCACTGGAAGGCACCCTTAATAAGGACATGTTCACTAAATATGGACTAGTCGCCGTAGCTTATAGCAAGCTGTGGCATAAATATACAAGGAAGGACCCCGAGAGTCAGTGGCCACTGATGGGATCCTTCGACGACCATAAGATAGAAGCGCTAGAAATAGCTCTGCGTAGCAATAAGACGACGCCTACTATGCTTGACAGTATCGGCATGTGGCGCAAAGAAGCAACGCAACGGAAAAAGAGGGAAGAAGTAAAAGCAGAAAAGGAATTACGAAAGGCAGCTCACCTTGCCGCTAGAAAGTTAGAAGAAGACATAAAGGAGAGAAGGGAAACTAAACTAAGACAGGAGCCCGAAACCTCAGGCCAGTACACTGTTAGGACCCCTTCTTTGCTCTACCCTGAGTTGTCCTCCAAGCAGTGAACGAATGACGAATTACTGTTAGGTCCCCCCATCATTTACATGCCCCCTCCGTATGCACCCTCCCAATCAGTAGTGCAACACCCACAACCCCCGAACACGAGCGAAAGCAGTACAGGGGCCTCGGTCCTCACGGCCTCCGCGCCGGCCGAGCCTCCTGTGCTGAACACAACGTCGGCTATAACGTTAGACGACCCAGAGATGAGAAAGAAAGAGTCCACCAGAATGAATCGGCTAGCGAAGGATGAACGAACAGGAATCGACAAGATAGTAAAGGCACTGGTAGGATCCTTTTTGACCTTACAAAAACTAAAGTAACGCTAGGAGTTAGCTCTCTGTGGGACATATGAAACCAAGGGAAGGAGTCAAGCTCACGGTCGAGACGACCACGAGGTAGCCCGACTCCATTACTCTCGCTACCTAAACATGTCTGCCCTACTGCCCACCCCGCCCAATAAGCATGACAAAATTCCGCACAAACGGAAGCCTGCTGACACCCACCATCGACGTCACCAAACTAGGGCTAGATCGCGCACAATTGGGCTATGTTATTTTTCCGATTGCACAGTAACCTCCTTGTGCTCGTCATCAGATTGCAAATATGTACAAACACTCCAACGAAGTAGTATAGTTATAACATTTTAATAACTTATAAGATATAACAAACACACCAACAGGGTAAACAGGTTAAAACACGTTTTAAAACAACTATTTACATGACAGTCTGCTGCAACCTCCATCCCAAAGCCTTAACGTCCACGTGACACCGTCCTCGCCTCTCCTTCCTCGAAATTGCAACATTGGCCTGTTTTGGGCGGTTCTTTTGGTCGGCTTTGGGCTATAAAAGCCATGCAAAAATCCATTGACCTCAGTGGCGGACGACTGTGCGAATAGGCCGGAGGCTATACGAAGCGCCGAAGTTCTGGCAACCCCAAGGCGGAGCCCGCCACGCTGTGCGGGCCTTTCCGCTTTCTCTTCTTCTTTCTTTAATGAGGGCTGATGCCCTGGCGGGGGGAGGCTGAATCTGAGCCAAAATGGGTGTTGGTTGTGTCCCAATATTGACTTTGGCCACTGATTGACATTGTTTTTCCTCCAGGAGGTGCTGAGCTTCTTTTCTGGATTTCATCCTCTTGACAGGGTGCAGTAGAGATTTTTGAGGAGATGGTTGAAGTAGAGGATGTGGAGGCCCTTGCAGCACCGAGAGCAGAGCCAGCGTTGGCATTGGAAGCAGAGCCAGAGTTGGTATTAGAATTGACATTAGAGGTGGCAACTCCGTTTAGGATCTTAGTATGGGGGTGAAACCAGACGGCATTGGGAGGAACCCATATGGCACCAGGAGAACACTGTGTTCTGAAGAAGGACTGTCAAGCTGAGCCCCATAAGGTCCTTTGGGGCTGATAGACGCATCAGTCGGGACTGCCACTTTCTGGAACATGTCCAGAATTGCCTGAAAGAAGAAGGCTAAGAGAGTGCTTTTTTCTTCTTGTGATGTTTCTTCTTTTCCCCTCAAGGACATTGAGGATGGAGAAAAGCAAGATAGACCAGGTCCTTGACCTCCGACAACCCTGATGATTCTCCCTGGCACTGGCTATAAAAAGCTTTGCCTACCACGCCATGATTGTGTTCAGATTCATTTGGAGGCAGTTGTCACATAAAGAGTCATGACTCAAACTGAGACACCACAGACAAATATCTGTCCAACAAACCTGTGGCCGGGATTGAATACTGGTATCTTTGCTGAGCACATATTCCTAGCACTACACCCAAAAACATTTGGAAAGCAAAAATCTCTTCACCTCAGAGTTGAGGATAGATGTTCTAGATGGAAGGTATGCAAGAAATACAACTGATATTGGTTCCGGGGTGGACGCTATAAGGCTCCAGTGATGTCGACATACTGAGATGGAGCCAGGACCCTCTACTGGTACCTGGGAACTATGTCAGAAGGTTCTTGATCCAGTCTGATGCCTTAGAAATTGAAAGATGATGAATCTGCAGGTAGAAGTATCCATGAGAAATCACATGTTGCTGCTAAGTATCTCAATGAGGCAACATGTTCCACAATGGATTCCTTGACATTCTGTACTGTTGAGTAAAACTGATATTCCCCATTTTAACATTCCATGGACCCATATGTTTTTAGGATACTTAAATACATCCTAACCAACAGCATTTTATAAAAGTGGTATATTCTTAAATTCTTTTAGCTCTGTTCCCCCATAAGGAATGCTACAAAGATTTCCTTGCGGCAGTACAATTTAATTACCCAAGAAGGTCCACATATGCCATTTACACTTTGTACCAGTCTCCTGAAACATGGCTATTTCACCCTCATGATGGCAGGGAGGAGGAAGCTGTAGCACTGAGGCCATTGTAGTTAACAATATTAAAAGTAGACTTTGTTGTCTGCCTTGGCATGCAAAAGAATAAAATAACGAATGTTGTTGCAGTTGTCTGAAGATTCAATTAAAGCTAATCTCTCAACGTTTACCTGCTCCTTGGAGAGCGCCTTGACTTTTCCAGCTAACATGAGACTGATATATGAATCAGAGAGGAAAATCATGGTCTATTGAATTTTAATATATCTATAACCTAGAGACAAAAAAGTACCTAACGGGTGAGCGTAACACACATTTCTTCTTCCTTGTGCTAACATCAATGATGCAATGAGATGGAGTGGTATGCTTGCTTCCTCACGCTAATATCAACTACATAATTGTGTATAGGCAAGTACTTGTTATTTCTTCTTCTCTTCTAGTTAAAGCACAGAGTCCACTAGTACCATAAAGTTGGTACATGGCTGCTTTCAGCATGCTCCATTTACCTCAGGACACATGATGTGTCAGCACTTAAGTCTGAATAGTACTGCTATGGCTGCGCAGTTATGTGCCAACTGTGTCCTACTATCACTCCTCCCATATGTTCAACCGTTGCATGCATCACAAGAATTGAGTGGAACCGCCACTATAATTGGCACTGACCCATAGAAAACTGAATGGTTGGTGTCAGGCGGTCTGTTGCTGCATTCAACAAAATACGTCTGTGGCGTTGGCAGGTAGTGAAGGCAAGCTCGGCCTGGACACAGTAGTGAAAGTAACTGTATTACTCTGACCCAGTGGCACGGGGCAGCCCTATTTATTGGCAACAAGCAGGTCATCAGGATCAACAGATTCCACATGGTGAGCATGCATGGTACTACAATACTCCCCAAAACAAAAAACATCCAAACTTGTGGCCTGCCCCAAATAACACAAATACACTCGTCAGTCTTGGCACAAAGTCTTGAAATCTTTAAGATGGAGACGGGTCAACTCAAGGTTGTACCAAGGGTGATTGCTCCTCAGCCTGGACGCGGTGGGCAGCCCATGCAGAAGAAAGTGCCTCAGTGCCCACGTAGGTCGATCCAGGGGATAAGAGATCCTATTCAAACCGTATGAGAGGTACTTATGGCACCCAGACATTGACTGGACCCTACTGAGATTCGCTGACAGAGACCTCCTCATGGCATTCCTGAACATATGACTCCATTGACATCGAACAGACATTGTCACCGAGCCCCAGAGCCACATATTCCAGGTGATGTCTTCTCCACCTTGCCAGGGAGTGGCCATGGTGCCATTTGTTCAAACTATCGCCCAGAGAGTCAGCTTAAACAATAGGGAAAGTTTGCTGCCATGACGGAGGACTCTGATCAAGACCAGATCTCCCACCTACACATCATTTCCTTTTGCTTAGAGATGCCTGCTGATGGCGGCATACCTGTTTTTTCCTCTTTTGGAGAGAGTTCATCATTTGACTGGGTCGGAGCCCATCTGGGTTAATGAGGGATGGCATCTGCTACCACTTGGCCTATGCTTACTTGACTAGGGGCCTGACCTGTGATCACACAAGGTGTCTGTCTGTACTCCTATAGGAAGTAATGGATGGTCCATTCAATGTTCTGACAACTGGCTTGCGCTATTCTGATCACATTTGACAGGGTTCAAATGAAACGTTCCACCTCATCATTCGCTTGTGAACACAAGGGTGTTATTGTCCTGTGCTTGACCCTGAAAGACTTGAAGTAGACCGCTACTTACTGTCCTTGAAATATGGGTTCCGTTACAGTCCTGATCTCATTGCATCAGGCTCGGATGGCCATTATCTTTTCTAGTTTGTGAATCTTCTTGCTGGTGGCCACAACCTCAGCCTGTGGGTACTATGAATAGTCGTCTTTCAATACTGGCATGTAACAGTCATCCAGTAAACTCCCAAACTCTGCATTGACCCATGGAGATTTAGGAATATCCTCAGCATTAATAGGCACAGGAGGTTGAAACTCCTGGTGACTTGCCACAACTCACACATTATGACCTCCTGTTGCACCATCTCAGTCAGGTGGGGGAACCACCCTTTGCTCTGGATCTATATTCATTTTTAGGTTTAAATTTGTTTTTATTGACATTCTGCAATGAGAGAATAGCTTAAATTTCCGGAAATCATACAAAGCCTCAATGTCACAGCATCTTAGGGGGAATAGGAATCCACCAATGTGCACTGAGGGAGGGTGTCCCGCAACCTGGCTCCCCCCATGGCCATAATAAAGTCCTTAAAGTCTCTGCGTAGTCCGTTGTCATATACAGTCACATTTCTACAGCAATGTCTAATAAAGGCAGAAAAAGAAACAGAAAACCCAGACCCAATAAAACTAAGAACAGACCCCTCCCTTCCCCGCCCCGATCTGGTGTGCTTAAGACCCAACTCATTTAGAGCACTGTATCTGACTGGGAAGCAGGTGGAAATCATGATGCCAAGGTTGTTGGATCGGGGCCCGTGAGTCTGAGGATGCAGAGGTATCTTGGGCATGTAATTTCATTCATTTCAGAAGCCAGCAGTGATACTATTGGTTGCCACAGGTCGTTAAAGCTTGCTCTGGTATTTGTAAGAGAGGCCTGTATCCGTTCCATCCCTAAAATATGTTATAACCTGTGTAGCCACCCTGTGTGTGTTGGTCGTGTCTGCGTCCCCCAATGTGATAAGATGTTTTGGAGTGCTGCTCCCAAGACCAACCCCATTTGCTTCCCCCTTCTAGATCATAATGGATATGTCAGTGGGTTGGGCAGACCTAGCAATAAATAGGCCGGGAGCCGTGGGATCTGCGTCTCAAACTCTCGGTCTACTTTGGTCTTTAACGGAAAGGTCCCGTCCCAGTTTTCTCACCCACCGTCTTTGACAAGTCGTGCTCGTTGCCAGGGCTGAAAGACGCAGCATATCATACAGCTCAGAGATCATCTTCTTGTCAGTGTGTTTGGTTAGGAGCCAACGTTCATACTTTGTCAGCTTCCTGCTCACTTTCGGTCGTACATCCGTGTGGAGGAGCCCGTGGCGGAGCTGTAGGTAGTGATACCTCTCAGTTTCCAGGTCATAGTCTGATTGTAAATCAGAGAAGGGGATGATTCAGTCTTTGTCAAATAATTTTCCTGCCGCCCTGTATTCCGTTTCCCGCCAGCCCGCGAACGCCCTTCCGTCCATTCCCGGGGAAAATTCTTGATTGTCAAGAAGAGGAGTCATAGGCAAGGGAAAGGATGTCAGATCCCACTTAACCGCCACCCCATCCCAGACTCTGAGAATTGTGTGTGTGATGGGTGAGCCCGTTAGATTTGGAGGTCTTGGAACAGCCACCGTTTCTCAGATTCCGGTCTGCTCCATTCTACCCGATACCATAACTGCGTTGCTCGAAAATAGTCCAGCATATTTTGGATCCCCAACCCACCTTCATCGGGCCGCAGGTAGCCCAGCTCTTTAGGCATCCGAGGTCTTGCCCCTGCCCAGACGAACTGTTGTATTGCTGGTTGTAATTTCGGAGGAGTACCTGGTGGGGGCCATATCGGGAGTCTCTGGAAGAAAAATAGTGCTTTGGGAAGGATGGACATTTTAATTGCCGCCACCCGCCCTAGGAGCAACAACTGATGATATTTCCATTGTTGCAGTTCCTTAAGGTTCTGGGTGGTTAACTTGGAATAATTGAGCTTGACCGTCTGTGGCACAGATGGTGCCAATTCCACAAAAGTATGGGATTGATGACCTGGTCTGAATCCCTGCGTAGGGAGCTCTACCCGCTGCCGGGTCATTCCCATTCTGGTTCAACCAAACAATCATGGACTTTCCAACATTGACCCGGAAGCCCGAGACCCGTCTAAAGGCCTCCAGTTAATGCAGAAACGCCGGCACCGAGTGCGCTGGTGTTTCGAGTGAGGCGATGATGTCGTCGGCATAGAGACTGATTGCGTGTCTCTCCCTGCCGAATGGAATGCCCAGTATGTCGGGATTGTCTCATACCTTCTGAGCGAGCGGCTCAACATAGAGGGCAAAGAGTAGAGGCGACAGCGGGCACCCCTAGCGCGTCCCTCTCTGAATCTCGAATGAAGTAGTGGATACCCCATTCACCCGGATTGTCGCAGTGGGCTTGCTGTAGCAGCTCGATATCCAGGTCCAGAACTGTTACCCCAGGCCAAAGTAAATCAGTGTCTTGTCCAGGAATGACCAATCCACTCTGTCAAACGCCTTCTCGGCGTCGACCAACAGTAGGAGAGCATCCATGCCGGTATGGTGGGCTTTGTCCACCAAATGAAGAACGCGTTTGGTATTGTCGCTGCTCTGTCTGTTGTGAATAAATCTGGACTGATCTGGTTCAATGATGCCTGGCATGAGGAAACCCAGTCTAGCCGCCAACACCCCTGTGAACAGTTTCAGATCTACATTGAGTAGTGATACCGGGCAGTAGGAGCTACATAGGGATGTATCCTTCCTGGGTTTGGGCAGTACAACTATGGATGCTGCTAGCATCTCCGGTCCTGGCGATTTCAATAACTTAAGGCGCAAAATTGCTCCAATCACTTCCTCTACTCGTATGTGGGACTCCAACAAGTCTGCACTCCCCAGCGTTAGAGCAGTTGTGCGGGCTTCCCAGAGGTATGCGTCAATACTGGAGCTGGGGGGGTGTCCCTGCGGTAAAGCTCGGCACAGAATGTTTGTAAGACCTTCGCGATCTCATCTCCGGTCACAGTCTCCCCTGAGCTCGCTCTGAAGGATTGAACTTTCATCTGCAGGGTGAGGGCTCTCAATTTGATCGCCAGCATGCGCCCCGTTTTGTCTCACCCTCTATAGTAGGAGTGCTTGAGCCAAAGCGCTGCATATTCAGCCCTGCCCAAATCAAGGCCTGCCAATTGGGCCTGAGCCGCTTTCAGCTGGCGCCAAACCCTTGACGCCCCAGTCCTACTGTGTACCCTCTCTAACTCGAGCACTTGTGCTGTGAGCTGTTCTCTCTTTGCCTGGGGGTCCTTATTTTCATCCATGGAAATCGAGATCAACTACCCCCTCACCACTGCCTTAAGGGTCCCCCATAGTGTAGCCAGTGAGACGTCCGGAGAGTCAATCATTTCTAAGTAGTCTGTGATGCACTTGAGGATCTGTTCCCGTGTCTCCACTTTGTGTAGCATGCCCTCCCTCAATCTCCAGCCCCTGGGTTTCCTGCGTGGTTGGGGTGCTCTCAGTGTGCTGGCATGATGTCAAGTTCCCTCACCAGGGCTCCCTGTTCCTGTGTGCCCAACAAATGGTCCAACCTAGCGTATGTACCGTGGGCGTGTGAATAGAAAGAAAATTGAGTGGAGTGTGGGTGAGCTGCCTGCAACAGATCAATCAGTCCTCTGCTCTGTAGCCACTCCTGTCCCTCTCGGGACAATGCCCCAGTCTGCGTATACCTCTGGCTGGATCTGTCTGCTGTCGTGTCTATTACTAAATTTAAGTCCACCCGATGATTAGCCATCGCCCTTGCGTGCATAGGACCTCCGAGAGGGCTGCTTTCAGGAATTGTTCTTGCCCGGAATTGGGCGCATAAAGAGACCCCACTACCATGGGCGAACCCCCCACCCAGAGCTTATAGGCTATGAGGCGCCCCTTAATTTCCGCCACCTTGTCCCTTACCTTCCCAGCAAAACGCCGAGCCACTAGGATCGCCACCCCTGCCTTTTTGTCTTGTGTGGAGGAAAAAATTGTTGGGGGAATGCCCTGGATCACATCCTTGGAGAGGAGATGAGTCTCCTGAAGAAGACATATATCCGCCCCCGAATGTTCTATGAATGACAAAATGGCTCTCCGCTTTCTGGGGTTATTCAGGCCCTTTACATTTAGCGTGAGAATGTTTAAGGGAGAGTGTGCCATGGGATATAACTGCAAGAGGTTAGCGATGGTGTCGTATTGTCTCCCACTACTGTCAGACTCGTGCCCTCTGCTCCCTCAACCTGGAGCTGCCTTGGCCGCCGCTTATTCAACTGGATCCCCTGTCGTAGCACACCAGTTCCCCGACCCCTCCCTAACCCCAACCTGAACTCCCAAACCCCCTCATAATGTCCAGTGCCCGCAGGTCTCCATCGAGCGCACCTGGAAAAAAGAAAGATCAGGGACATTTAATGGCCCGATCCGCTTCCTGCCTCCCCGCTCCCAGCACTCTTCCCCGGCTATACATAATACACTGGCATGCAGCGTTCCCTTTGAATCTCAAGAGCTATCTTGGGATGCTGTATCTTTGAGGACCGCCTCCAGTACTGCTTGTCGCTTCCGTTCAATAGTGGTGGGGTCTGGCCCCCGCTTGCTGGACTGAAGGCGATTCCGTCCCACCCTCTGCCACTGCTCTCTTACCACTTTCTGATCCGGACTGGACCTCTCGTCGGGCTGTGGTCTGGCAGACCTAGCCACTTGCATGCCTTCTGTAGTGGCTTAATCTGATGCAGCTTACTGTCCCACTTGAATATTAACCAGAATGGATGACCCCAAGAGTATGCCACGCCTTTGTCCCGTAGATGTGAGGTCACTGCTTTAAAGTCCCGTCTCTTCTGTAGCGTGATGGCTGCTAGGTCCTGATAGAGTGCGAGAAAGTGGCCCTGGTATGTGATCGGTTGCTTTGCCCTGGCCTCTCGAAGGATGCGTTCTTTGAGGGGATAGTCCGGCAAGAAAGCCACGATGTCTGGTGGCGGTGCCGGGGCTCTTCTTCTCAACCCCACCCGGTGGGCCCTGACGATGCGGATCTCCAGGTCCGGCGGTGCTCCAAGGATATCAAGAAATAGCTCCTGCAGGTAATGGACCATGTCCGACCCCTCTGCATCCGATGGAACCCCCCTCACTCGAATGTTATTCCGCTGAGATCGATTTTCGAGATCCTCTGTGTGGGCCTGTAAGTCTATGTGTTGTTCCCTCAGGCGCTGCATCTCCTGCTGAAGCTGTGTTACCTCATCCTCCCTGGCCTGGTCTTGGTCTTCAATGGCGGCGACCTGCTCACCTATCACATCCACATCTCTGTGGATTTCTTTCACCTCTCTCGCCACATCGGCCCGCAGTGTGTGGAAGTCATCTCGCTGGGTATTGCACAATGTCTCCAGGAAGGACCGAGTGATCGGGGCTTCCGCCCCCTCCGATCCCATGTGGAGCTGGCTCGCCTGTGTGGTCTGGTCATCTCCACCCCCGGCTTGCAAGGGCTTGGTTAGCATATCCTTCAAGGTTCAGACCTTCTTACCCCGCATTGAGGACATGCTGGCGGTGCCGGTAAAGGGCTGTTGAGTGGCTATCTGTGCCCGCCCTCTGTTCCAGGAACTGTGAACCCTTCGCGGCCCGTACTTAGGTGCTGTGCTGGTAATGCCCTCAGTGTGCCCTCCTTCTTTGGTGATTCCGCAGCCTAGGCGCCTTCCCTCTGTACCGGAGCTATGAGCAGCCCCACTCCCAAGTTGGGTCGTATTGGGTGGGTGTCGTTATCTTCACGTTTTTGGTTTGCTTGCTGGCACTGCGGCCGCCGCTGGCGCTGGATCACCTCTCTCTGTGTGCCGCCTCCCTTCCAAGAGCTGCACCCCAGAGGGCACGAGCCACGGACCACTGTCTCCTGGTCGTGTCTCCTTCTCCTCAGCGTCGCTATTCCCAATCATGGACAGCTACCAATGCCCATTCCGCGAGGACGTCATCACTCCTAATGGGCCATGGGCGGCGTGCCCTGCCTTCGGGATGGGTCTATGGCGTCTGTGGCTTCTCCCCGTGGCTTGCAGCTTGTGGGTCCCCCTTCTCTTCTGTCTTGGGGTCCAATTAGCTCTCCTGTTTCCTGTAAATCACATCGGCCCCACCCTCCGGCCTTGCTGTCCGTGCCAACTTACGCCGCTGGTTCCGCCTCTGTTCTGCATTGCTCACCCGACCTATGAACCTCCTCTTCTGGCCCTCCTGAGTTGCTGAGACCGATGAGGTTCTCTGGCAGCTCCGGACCCCCCCGGGTGTGCTTCCAAGGGGTCGCTTACTCCCTCTAGGGACTGGACCGGCCCCACGAGCCACCAGCTGCCAGGCTCCTATGTGCTCCCGCTTCTGCAGATCTGCCCGTGCTGTCCACTATTTTGGCCTGTGTCCTTGCTGTCAATTCCGCCGGTGCCAGCCGGGGCGCCCTGCCCAAGTCCCTTCGGGCCGATCAGGACTTCCGCTGCTGCCAGCACCTTTTTCTTCCTCCGATTGCCTCACGGGGCCCTCTATGTCTCCCGCTGAGCGGGGCCCTGCGCCGAGCACCCCGGATGCCTCCTTCCTGCAGCACTTTGGGTCCCTGACGCCAGCCGATTTTCTGGCCAAAGCCTATGGGCCGTTATCCGATGCGGGGTCACTCCCCCCTATGCTGCCACCGCCACCTCTTTCAGGGCTCCGCGCAACCCGCTTAGCTTCTCCTTGCCGCCCTCGGCCAGACTCCCGGCTGCCCCTTATCAACACTGGACGCTGCTCGGGGCCCCGGCGAGTCTCACCTGCGAGCGCTGCGGCGGGTGTGTTGGGCTGCTCTCTGCTGGCTTGCGGCTCACCCGAGCCCGGCCGCCGATCGCCGCTCTCTGTTACTGCTCCGCTAACTGATGGCGGCCGCCATTTTCTCCCACCATCCGTCCGTCGGACCCCATGCGCTGTTGCCAGCTCCCGGGTCTCCGGCCCAGTTTTCACCGGGACGAAGAGCGCTGTCGGGCTGGAGATGTGTCTCTCTTTACTGCCGAGCTTTTGGGGGGCTGCATTACCTCGGGATGAGCGAATTTGGGCGCACAGGAGCAGGGAGACGAAGCGGAGCACGTCTTACCCGCTCGCTATCTTGGCCACACCTCCATATTCATTTTTGAACCTCACTTGTTGACCTCTGTGGGCGAGGTGAAACCTACGCATTGCCAGGTATCCCCAGTCTGTGTCCCCTAAACAGGCTTTTCATTATGCCAGTTCCTGCCATGGATGTCCGTGTCTGTTGGGCCTTCTTGCCTCCTGCATCTTTAGAGCACTCCCCCATACACCTAGCTTTCAGTGGGACCTGCAGGTGGCCATCCTCAACCGTTGCTTTTTTAATCTCTTCTAGCCATATTGGCCATGAGCGAACTGTAGGTACTCCTTAGTCTCTTGGGTATTCACTTCCTCTTCTCCTGTAGCTGACTAGGTATGTCGTGATGATTAGTCCGCCAGATTTAGAGACCCAGACTTGTACTCCACTGAGAATGAGTACTCCTGCAGTTGCAGGATCTATTTTTCGGTCTGTGGCAGAGGCTTGGAGGCAGATTCCAGGAACATGAATGAGCAGCTTGTGGTCATTGCAAATAATGAATGGTTGGCCATATAACTCAACATGAAAATTACGGCCACCACAGTGTACCGCAAATTCTTTCTTTTCTGTTTGGGAATACCATTGTTCGGTGGGGTTGAATGCACAACTGACATTGGCTCCGGGAACTCATTCTCCACAGGCTTGCTTCTGCAAGGGCATCGCTCCAAGTCCCATGGGGCTGGCATCCACTGACATCTCTGACTAACTCACAGGGTTAAAATAAACCAGAATGGGCTCTGCCAACAAGCCATCTTTGGTGTTCTGGAATGACATTTCAAGCTTGTCTTCCCGTGCCCAGCCGGTTGATGATTTTGCAAGTTCTTGTCGAAGGACAGTGAGGTCTGTCAAGTTCTTAAAGAAACATGTGCAGTAGTTGACCATGCTCAGGAAACTTCTAACTGCCTTAGCAGAGGACAGGTCTGGGGCTGATTTTATATCCTGCACCTTGGCAGGGTCATGGGTTACCCCCTCTGTGGAAATGTGGCACCTGGAGAAATTAATGTGGGGGTCTCAGGAATTCACACTTCTCGTTGTGGAGGGTGGGGTTGCTGTCTTTCAGACTCTTAAGGATCTTCTGCAGGCATGATGTTCATCTATGGTCGGGACATTGACCAAGAGGCTGCCACTCATGGTGCTGAGTTCCCGATTGGCAGAGGGGCATACTTTTTATAAGCTCTGGATTCAAAATGGCCACCGAGAAGATTCCAGAAGACCCCGGCTTCAAAATGGCCACCTAGAATATTCCAGACGGTTCTGAAGAGCTAAGTATTCTACTGCAAGTTGGCCAACTCAGATTAGTGCTGAATTATGTGAACAGATGGTCCTGTAACCACTTGCTAACTTAAATTAGTGGTGTTGTGAACCCCCCACTTTAGTAGCTTAAGTAGGGGTAGGCACTAAAAATCTAATTTCAAGTTTTTCATTTATACATTTGTTTCTTCGGTTTTTATGGCTGCAGATGAAAAAGATCTCATGGAATAGCGGGGCAGGGCTGAGAGGTCAGGGTTAAGTGCTGGAATGTAGGTGAACTTCAATAAAGCAGAAAGAGAAACAAATAATGCAAATGAGGACAAAAAGAGAGACAGAGCAGCAAATAGTGGGAGAAAGGCAATTAAGAGAAAATGCCAGAAAATATATAACTGTGGTAGAAACGAGATAGAGGAAAGATTTGAAGGAGGAACGGGTGAACGTAAGGAAAGGTGGAAGGAATGGAATGTGAAAAGAAGGACGGAAAGGTGAAGGGCAAAATGGAAATAAGGGTGGGTGAAAAGAAAAAAATGGAAGGATGAATGCAAAGACTGATTGAAATGATAGAAGGGTGAAAGGAAGGATGGGGTAAAGAATTGATAGCTGGATAGATGAAAAGATGGACAGAAGAGTGAGTAAGATTAGTGGTTAGAAGTGTGAAAGTAAGAATTTATCTATGTGTGAAGAAAATTGTTGTTGGATGGACAGACAAACGTTGAAAGGATGGAATAATGTGAGAAGAGATGTATGGGTGGAATCTCAATGGATGGTTAGAATGATGGAAAGATAAAAAGGATGATTGATGGATGGAAGGATAGCAGGATGAATGGATAGATGAGTGGATTTAAGGGTGATGAAAACTATTCTAGAATGAGCTGGGCTCACTCGCTTAGCAACACTTAGAGGTTAGGTTCAAAGTGGGGTGTATTTTAATTTTCTGGCTACTCACTTGACTTAAATGTCATGATATTAGGCCTGATCCTTGTGTGTGTGCATCGAGCTACATGTGTGACTACTGTGTTCCTGACTGCTCCTATGGGCCGTGACACTACCCCCTTGGGTTATGTATGACTACAATGTTTCGGGGGGCTCAGGTGATATTGCGGGGATAGCGGCGACTAAGGGCAGGGCACATTAGGGGCACCCGGGTGGTCATGTCAGTAACCCCTCTCCTCATCCACCATCTCAGCCGATTTCTGAGTTTTAACAAAGTATTTTGAGTGGATTCTTTTTCACTAGCAGATGAACATGGAGGAGATGTTTTACAGGTTCGCAAAACCTCTCCTCAGGCCCAAATCCTAAACCAAGCTATGAGGTAGTACAATCGACCTCTGATTTCACTAGAGTTTAAGATTTGTTTCTCCTCATAGTCAGGTTCTGCATGTATGGTAATTATGTTCGGAGGGGGCTCTCAAATGAATGTCTGGATGGCACAGCTTCAACAGGAAAACGTAAAACACTAGGGAATACACATACTGGCGGGGAATGTTAATTTAACTGCCACTGGGTTTCGTATTTTCAGGATAGGGGAAGGTCCAAGGTATTTTGGTTTCAGTTTTCGATTTCCTGGGATTGCCCAATGTTTTGTGTCTAATCATCCTACCCTATTACCAATCTCTTACTCTGGTTCTATCCTTCAATTTTTGTCTCCATATTTCCTGGTATGCTCCTTTACCTCTTTTAAAAGTGTTTGGCTTGATCACGAATTTCTCTTAGGCCACTTAAATGGTAGAGTGTTTGAGTGATTACCGTTTTGGGAAAACAAAGGGGATGCCCCAAGGGATGAGTGGTCCGAATTGTTATACATCAGTCTGCCATCCAGAGATTCTCATTCCAATTGTGAAGAACCGGGCCTTTAAGGGCCTGGCGGCGCAGGGCACGCCTGATTTCTCCGAGTTCACCTGGCTTGTTGTACAGAGACACGGAATACTCTGTTAGCGTAGAAAACCAAATGTATTAGCTGCAGCTACGCAGTTATCCTAGAAGTACATCAGTGGTAGGTTCTCAGGAGACTGCCACTTTACTCCGTGGCTCACAGTCTTTTATAACCTTATACACCCAAAGAAAAACACTCCCCATGCATCAAATATTAGCCAATAGGAAAACATTCAAAACAAGGCACCATGTAACCAGAACATCCCCCTTGAGTCGTGTTCTTGCCCAACCCCATGAGTCAATCAATGACAGCACCTATAGGTCAATCAGTAATGGCAGGACGCGTTTGTGTGCTTCAAAGGACGACTTGCAAAATGAGATAATGCAGAGAAAGAATACTGATGGCCAACAGATAGTTGGGACAAGGATTAGTCAGTCTAGACAAGGATTAGTCAGTCTGGCTAGTTCCAGGAATTGGCTTCACAACAAGGAAGGGGGGTTATTTGACACGTAGCAGTACAAAGGGCAGAAACACTTTGCTCGCCAAGCTGCCTGAGTGAGGGCAACATAAAATGGCGACGGAATACAAAATGGAGTCGAAACTAAATTACCTCAGACCCTCCTTTTGCCATTACGCAGGCAAAACACATAGACTCATGTTAATCTGAGTCAATGTCAATAGCCATGAGGTCGTCAAGCTGTTGCTGTAACATCATTTTCATATTTTCTGCTTTCTGTGAGACAGGCCTTGGAACACACATGGTGGCACAAAGGCCGCAGATAGCAGGACCACATTGTAGACAGAGGCAACACGAGAAGATAATGGCCAAAATCATTCCAACGAAAGTCAATACTTTCCATCCCCATGTGGACAGTAATCCCCCAAACCATTCTGTCAAAGACCAATCTCCTTCGTCCTGGTGAATGGACTCAGCGATCAGATGCAATTTAGAGATGGCCTGGTATACTGTAGGGGCGTTGTCAGGTATGTAAATGCAACAGCTGGATCCAATCAATTTACATACTCCACCACGGTCCGCAAGAATGATATCTAAAACCATCGTGTTCTGTAATGTCATAAGGCGGTCCGCCTGAAGCTCGGCTGTGAGGTTACTCAGTGCCCCTACAGTTTCATCTATCGTTGCCTCAACAACTCGAGTGAGGTGCCTTATGTTTCTGCTATTGGCCATAGGGCCCCAAAATGGTAGGAATCGTTTGAAAAAGTCGCCTCCCTCTTGTCCTGCTGTATCTTCTGAATCAATGATGTCCCTACTGTACCTATTTCTGTGATGTCCCGAAGGGGCGGTATATGTCGGAGGAAGGAGAAAAGCCACGTAACATGATCCTGAGAAATTAGTTGGTAACCATGTATAGGCCCTGTCATGGCAAACGAAATACGTTCCCTGAGATGACACTAACGGTGGAGAAGTCTTAGATGCATTGGTATATGTATGTGCACAAGAGCTCGTTCCCAATTGGGCCGTAGCATTCTGACCATTTCCTTGGAGACACAGGTGGCCTCGGTGGGGTACAGTCCATATGGGCGGGGATCTCTTTCGTCTGGCCCTATCTGTAAGGCTAGTAACGTAACGGGTCACGTTCCAGCCAATGTATGCCCGTCGTTCGTCGGCGGGGAACTTATTCATTTAACTGTAAAATTTGGTCATAGCCAATATTCCCTTTACCAGAGGGTCATGACTAACGTCAACCCCACCCCCATATGGACCAACAGGGTGCCGGGGTTGGTTCTCGTAAGCATTAGAGAACATAGACACATAAGCCCAAGCAGACCCCTCCAGGGAAAAAGCTAAAACTAAATATGGCATCCCTTTATCCGTAGTATGGTCCACAAACCCAACAATCGGTGGTATTGACCACCAATTGATGCTGGTGCAACAATTGAATGAATGAATTATTGAAATATTCCATTCTCCTACTTTGCTCATGTTCTGGTAGTGTATGTAACTAGTGCGGGGAGGCAGTGGTGTGAAAAGACATGTAGGGTGTGAACCAGTATGCAAGAGAGGAGGTAGATGGGGCCCAAGTGAAAGAAGGGATCACCCTATTCCCAGATTTCCGCGCTATGACCATCTTTCCACCTATAACAGGTTTAGTAACCTAGATATGGTGGATTGACCGAGTAAGACGGGGGGTGGAGAGGACCTGACCCAAAATAGGATCCTAATATCCAATATACGACTAGCAATCCCCACGGAGAAGGATTACTATGAACATATCCAAATAAACGGAGAGGGACGTGCAGGGACCCCCAGCCCTCCACACAATACATCCGAGGTGATGGCTGCCCAAGCTGGTAGCTCTGACTTTAACCCATCACGGGGGATACACTCTGGTACGGTTGCGCCTCCTAATTTACAAACAGAGAGAATTAACCCCTCCTCGCTCAAGATTCTATCATGGAATGTGGCGGGCCTGGGTAATAAACTGAACAGCCCGGGATGGAGTTCCTTTATCGAGGATAAAGATATATGCCTGTTCCAAGAGACCTTGGCGAGGGAAGACGTCACCTGTACGGGCTTCGCTGTATTCTCCACACATGCAGCATGGGGGGGTAGAGGGCGTCCTTCGGGAGGTCTTGCAATTTGGGTGGCTAGCGACCTGGGATGTAGGGCCGCTGTCCTCCCATTGAACACGGAGGACATTTTAGTTGTATTGCTGGAATGGCCAAATTCACATAGCCTCCTGTTGATAAATGTCTATTCCAGGCCAGTCAATATCACACAGGAGTCGCGCACCATTGAGGAGCTTGCGCTCGCTCTTAACGAAATTCCGGAGGGTATCCCTTTTTTAATAGGCGGTGACCTAAATTGCCATTTTAAGCCCCTTTCAGGTACACTGGATGGTTTGGCCCAGGAGGAGGACCTGGTGTGGTCTATACCTCCTTCGCAGGCACGGCCCCAAGAGCATGGACCCCTTTGGCTCTACAAATTACATCTCTAACCTTGAAATATGGTCTCCGGGCTTGTAATGGAAGGCTAAATTCTGACATCCCTCCAAGATGCACCTATAACAGAGTGGGCAGGGAGTCAAGACTTGATTATATCCTGGTTCCATTGGCCTCGTGGTCACTCATTAGAGACTTCCGGGTGACAGCTAGGGAAGGTAGCGACCACAACGCCTTAGAACTGGAATATGATCACCCTGGTCTTGAGGTCAGGGGGAAACAGGTCCAGGCACTAAAGGTGCAAGGCAAACAACTGGGGCAGTTACACGAAGACCTCATTAAATCGGTGTCTGAAATCCTCACCATCACACCAAAAAGGGTTAATGGATGCGCTGCCGGCCCCCTCTGGTACAACAGTGCATGCCGCAAGGCAAAAACCGATCTCGTGACCTCGATTAAGGCGGGGAAGGGAAGTGTGGAAATTAGGGCCAGGAGAACAGCCTATAAGATCCTGACTACCAATGCTAAAAGCGAATGGGAGTATCAAAGATGGGAAAAACTTACTGCCTCCCTGGCATGCGGGGATTCGCGCAAATTCTGGCGTTGCGTGAACACAGGTTCTGATGAGTTGGCCCCTGCTATAGAGCCCAACATCTCAGCTAAGGCATGGCAAGATCATTTTCAGTCCCTTTAGAAGTTACCTGAGGAGGATAGGACAAACTCCACCCAGTTGGCTAGTATCACTTTGAAAGGGGTGCCGTTTACATTAAAGGAGGTCCGAGCGGCTATTGCCGGGTTGGCATCAGGCAAGGCACCAGGCTTGGATGGCTTGCCGGGTAACTTATTCAAACAAGAACCGGACGTCTGGGCACCTTATCTCATGATTTTATTTAATTCCATCCTGGGGGGCATGGAGCTGCCGGATACTTGGCTGGGCGCAGAGATTGTCCCAATATTCAAAAAGGGCTCGCCTCTGCTCCCAGCCAACTACAGACCCATCAGTCTCATCGATGTGCCCCAAAAGATCTTTGGTAGACTCATGCTTAATCGCCTTCAAGATTGGATTGAAGAACGCAAGATTATGAGTCCATATCAAGCAGGGTTCAGAAGAGGTATTTCCACCATTGACCAAATTTTCCGTCTGAATCTTCTATATTGGAAGACTGTCTTAACCGAGGGCGGCAGCCTATACACGGTGTTCGTGGACTTGCAACCCGCCTTCGACTTAGTGCCCAGGGATAAACTATGGGCTGTCTTAGTGGACCTTGAGGTTCCCGCTGACATCTTACTAATTTTGAAAAGACTACACCAGGGAAATTTTGCCAGGGTGAGGTGTGGAAGAGGAGGCACTCTTTCGGATGGCTTCCCCGTTGACAGGGGGGTTAGGCAGGGTTGTGTGCTCACACCGACCCTTTTCTGCCTCTTTGTCAACTGGATTATTAACCATCTCAATGAGCTGAGCAACATCGATGCCCCTAGGTTGGAAGCAGCAGGGTTCCTGCTATCATGTTCGCAGACGATACCCTGCTGCTTTCCAAAATCCCCTATGGGCTTACAACGGGTGCTGGACGGATTTGCGAATTTTTGTGCGAGACGTGGATTGGAGATTAATGCTTCTAAAACCAAGTACATGATCTTCAACCCGCCCTCCTCAACACACGCAAATCCCTCTATAGGGTCCTCCAGATTAGAGAGGGTTTACACGTTCGAATATCTGGGGGTAACAATCAACCAGTCCATGAAGTGGGATTCACACCGAACCAAGGCAAACCTGAAACTGATTCAGCTGACAGGTGGCATTGCTAGGATGACAAAAGGACTGACTTATAAGCCATTTGGTCCCTGCCTCCAAATTTACAAAATCCAGGCAAGAGGGGCAGTGACCTATGGAGGCGAAATTTGGGGGCATACTGCCGTCCAGAAGCTGCAGGTCACGGAGAACAATTTTGTAAGGCAATTGGGAGCTTTACCGTCTAGTACCCCTCTCCTCCCACTGAGATTAGACCTGGGCCTAAGACCCATTTCAGAGGAGTTGGGACTCAAACCCATAACTTTTTGGTGCAAAATATGGAGCTCGCCGGAACTATCTAATTATAGAGCCGAGCTCCTACAGATTTTGCGTCTTCCCAAAGCTGCACAAATCCCATGGCTAAGATACATCAAGCAAACATGTGAGTCACTAGGAAGACCGGATTTGTGGTCTGATCCAGGAAATGCATGCTGCAGGATCTCACGCAAATCCATCTCCAAGGCTTATTATGAGCATAGTTTACGCGTTCTAATCAAGAGCGCACTTCCTGGGGTTTAAAGACTCATATCAACTAGAGCTCGCATTCGATGATATAGGCCCTTCGTTAACAAGGAAGCTATACATGCAATGGCGTTATAGTACTCTCCCCCCCGGGCGCACACAGACCACTGGACATATCCCCAGCCCACAGTGCAATGCCCCGCTTGCGCGCACTCGCGAGAGACTGATTTGCATATTATATTCTTCTGCCCAGCTTACCAAAGAGCAAGGAATTATTGCCTCGTCCCACTTCTCAAAAATCTTGGCTTTAGGCAGCACTTTCCAGCATTTAGAATCCTAAAAACAGATTTATCTGCCCCAATTGTATTTGCTGTCGCAAAATTTTTAACAACAATGTGGATCAGCCGTAACCGATGTATTAAGCTAACACAGTTGAATGAATATTCTTGATGATTCTAGCTCATTTGTTTTATGATTGATTTTAATCGAATCATGTCTGTTATTTTCACATAGTCTAACTTTTAATTGCATACTTGTTGCACTCTTTTAAGGTCCTAGTGACCGAAATAAAGATGAAATGATGATGATGATGAAAAGACATGGGATGGGAGGTAGGTGTAGGTGTCTGCTGCATATTATAAGTAACCCAACCCACACAAGCTAATATAATACATAAAAAGATTAAAATACACAATGTTATACCACATCTATTATACAATAATTTGCAATATTTCTTCTTCATTTTATCCTTCTTATCATTTTTCCTTAATATAATAGAATCCATCCTCTAAATGTTGCTCGTGGCAGTCTTCCTTCTTCACTCAGCTGTGATTATCAGCCGTCCTATGACACTGCAAGTCCTGCAGGCCTATTGCCACTACTCAGGTCACAAACTAAGACTCTTACCATGACCCTGCAACCTAATTGGATGGTCGTATCACTGAAAAGCGTAATCAAAAGAAAAATTCTCAATTGTCTCTAGCCACTCTAGGCCTCAAATTGTATCTCATTTTATTCGGCACAGTCTGGTCCTGAAAAAGTGTCTCCGGATTAGTCGTGTTTAACCAGACATGTGGTGGTACAGCGTCCTGCAGAACGTCATCATCCGCTTTCTCAGATCGAGTCCAATCTAGGTGTGCATTGCTAAAAGGTACGAATCGGGGGACCCTTTCACCTTCAAAATCGCCAATACCTTCACGGACCCACTGGTCATAAGGCAAAGGCAAGGGTACCTTCTTACAATGCACACCGTGGATCCAATTTTTCTTTCCGACCACCTTCACAGCTGTGCGTGTTGTCAATAATACTTGACGAGGCTCTTTCCAGCGAGGTTCCAAGTTCTTCGATCTTTGAAAATTCTTCACACACACCCAATCGCCGGGTTGTATGGTATGACCAGGATCAGTAGAAGCCTGAGGCAAAGCGTCTTGTACCTGTTGATGAAGGACACGCAATTTAGTGGTGAGGTCATGCAAATAATCAATCAATATTGGATGCTCTATCTCGGAATACTTCTTTGGCCTTGGGACTCCCCAGACATTTTCTGGGCGTCCAAACACAACCTCGTAGGGACTGAGTCCCATACGGGAATGAACAGTTGTTCGAGGAGACAAAAGAGCCAAAGGTAAAGCATCGGGCCAGGCAAGACCCGTGCTGGCCTGTATCTTCGCGAGCTTGAGCTTAAGAGTACCATTATAGCATTCCACCAAACCTGCTGACTGAGGGTGGTTTGCCGCATGGAATTTTTGTCTGATACCACGACCTGCACACACTTTCTGCATTATCTGACCCACAAATTCACTTCCATTGTCACTCCAGACAATTCGAGGCAAGCCGAACCTCGGGAAAAACTCCTTCAAAAGGACTTTAGCCGTAGACAGAGCAGTATTATCCTTTAGGGGGTAGGCCTCTATCCATCTAGAAAAGGCACACACCACCACAAGGACATACTTCAGATTATTACATCTTTCCATGTGAATGTAATCTATTTGCAACACCTCAAAAGGGTACGTTGGAGGGGCAAAATGGCCTGCTGGGGTTGGTGTTCCCTTTCCTGGATTGCGCATCAAGCAAACAATACAGTGCTTAACCAGATTATCTGCGCATTTAGGGATCCCCACATTCTGCCAAACAGGGGCCAGAAGTTTGCATATCCCTTTAGCACTAATGTGGGCTGGACCATGTGCCATGGTAACTACTGGAAGTACATAGGCGTCTGGTAACAGCTAGCGCTGATTTTCCGACAATTCTGTCCAACACCCTGTTGCGTCAAACATTCCTGTACCCTCTCTCCACTTACTCAGTTCTTTCTCTGTAGCCTCTACCTGGATAATTTTTACACTTTCTATTGTGTCCTCACACATCCCTCCTTGTCTGACCCATCTAGCAGGACCCGCAACATACATGCGGCTTGTTACGTCTCTGGCTGTCTCTTTCGCTGTCTGGTCTGCAAAAGCATTTCCTCGACCCACATCATCAGTGATTTTCTTATGCGCACTACATTTGACAATTGCTATCTGAGTGGGCAAGGTGAGTGATTCGAGAAGGTCATTTATCAACTGACCATGCTGTATCTTAGTGCCGTGGGAGGTGAGAAATCCTCTTTCCCTTCACAGGCGACCAAAACTGTGGACCACTCCAAACGCATACTGGCTATCAGTGAACACATTCACTCTCTTTCCTTCAGCCAACACACAAACTCTAGTCAGAGCTATCAATTCAGCTGCCTGGGCTGAATTGTGCCTAATGCTTGCTGTTTCCACAATTGTGTACAAAGTAGTGACTGCATAGGCCGAAGTCGTCTCACCATTGGGGAGCTTGAAACAAGAACCATCCACCCATAGGATCCCATCCGGGTCCAGGAGTGGAGTGTCCTTTAGATCCACTCTACCTTTTGTCTCATCCTCTGTGCGGAGGAAACAATCATGCTGCTCCTGAGTACCTGTTTCTACTGGGATCGGTAACAGTGTGGCTGGTTTTAGGGTATTGCATCGTTTAATATGTACATGACTGGCCAAGAGCGTCAGCTTGTACCCTGACAAGCGGGCGCTCGTAAGGTGCTGAGTCTTTGTTCTATTTAGGAGAGTATCTACTGCATGCGGCACCATGACAATAAGAGTATTATCCAGTACCAATCCAGCAGACTGGGGAATGGAAACTGCTGCTGCTGCTGTGGCTTTCAGACAACTGGGTAACGCCTGGGCCACTAGGTGTAGCCGAAAAATAGGCACATGGGCGCTGCTTGTCTCCAAATGGTTGCGTTAAAACTGACAATGCGCAACCTTCTCTCTCATGAACGTAGAGTGTGAAAGGCTTACTGTAATCAGGAGTACCTAACACAGGAGCAGAGCACAAGGAAGTACGCAAATCAGTAAAACTTTTCTGACATTCCGCAGTCCAAGGGAGAGGTTGGGGTGTATCTTTGAGAGTCAGTGCCAACAGAGGTTTCGCTAGCAAAGAAAAATTTGGAATCCACGGTCTACAATAAGAGGTAATGCCCAAAAAGGCACGCACCTCCCTTTGTGTACATGGTACAGACATTTGAGCAATTGCTTGGATACGTTCTGGGGTCAATCGCCGTCCCTCGTTCGACAAGAGATGACCTAGATTGGTAACCTCTTGGCGACAATATTGCAATTTAGAGGGTGAAACCTTGTGATGAAGGTCAGACAAGTGACATAACAGTGAAATAGTAACCTGTTTGCAAGTGTCCTCAGAATCAGCAGCAACCAACAGGTCATCTACGTATTGAATAAGGGTGGCACCTGAGGGCAAAGAGAAAGCATCAAGCTGTGTTTTCAAAGCTTGACTGTAAATGGAGGGACTCTCACAATAGCCTTGAGGAGCACGCTTGAACCGGAAGCTTCGGCCTCCTAAAGAGAAGCCAAAAATATCCCTACTTTCCTCAGCAGTAGGAATGCTGAAGAAAGCATTCTTAAGGTCGATAACAGAAAACCAAGCAGCCGAAGCAGGTATCATTGTCAATAGGGCAGTGATATCTGGGACGACAGGAAATTGGGGTACAACAATCTTGTTGACCTCCCGAAGGTCAATCACAAAACGATAAACGGGTGGCTGGGAAGAGTCAGTGCGTTTAAGAACAGGTAAAACAGGACTATTGCATACATTTCCCCTTGTCTCTTCAATCACGCCTTTCTGAACCAAATCATAAGTAATAGCCAATAGAGCTTTTTCACCATCACTGGAAATCTTGTACTGTGGAATGCGGGGTAACTTAACATTGGATTTGAGGGTGACGATGTAGGGCGGAATCTGCAGAAGACCAACATCATTGGGACCTGTAGCCCAGAGGGTTGCTGGAAGGGAGCGCAATTCAGGGGAGAGTTGGTCTTTAGACAAATATGCCGGGGAAATCAATTTCTTACCTAAAGTGAGGTGTACACCAGAAGGGGAACAATGCAATGTTGCATACAGTCTTTTTAACAAGTCCAAACCTAACAAATTGTCACCACAACCAGTTGTCAAAATAAGCGGAGCCTCCAAATCATAAGGACCTATTGAGATGGGCAGAGGACAAGAAACTGGGTTATGAACTGGGGCGCCAGAAAATCCTACAGAAATATTTGTTAAGCCAGACAAAGGTGCCCCAGGGAGTTTAGAGTGGATGATAGAACTCTTCGTTGCACCAGTTTCCAATAGAAATGGCTCTGAAACACCTAGTGCAACGACTTTAACATAAGGCCCATTTTGGTCCACTGGAACCGATATGACTCCCTCACTTTGTCTATGGCTGTCCTAGCTAGTATGAAAACCCTGACTCTCATCCTCGGTATAATAATCATCATTGTAATAATGGGCAGACTTAGCATTATGCTGATCAAAATAATTCATGGAGTTTTGAGGGGAAAAGGAACGCTGGTCTTGAGATGATGTGCCTCGCCCCCTACCCCTGGGTGTTGACTGGTAGCCACCTCGGCCTCGCGGCCCAGGCATGCCACCAGCACGCTGCAACAAAACCGGGCAACTATTTTTGAAGTGACCTTCCTCCTTACAATAAGCGCATTGATTTGGACCTAGTGGGGGCCGGGGAACAAAGGGCTCAGGTTTTTGCAACAGCTTCTGGAATTGGGGAAGCGGCTGGAACTGACGCTGAGCAGGGCGAGGGGGATAAGCCTGTTGCAAAAGAACTTTCATTTTTAATTCCTTAGTCTTTTTATCAAGTTTGTCCTTTTCCTTCTTATCCCTATTTTCATAATACTGAACAGTAGCCAATATCTGAGCAGAAGAGGAAACGGCCCACGCACTTTCGGAATCCTTCAGTTTATTGGAAAGTTCAGGGAGCAAATTAAAGACAAATTTATCTACAAATAATCGTTGGCCACCTTCCGTGCTCATATCCTGACCACTGTGATCAAGAAACGTCTCCTCAAAATCGAGTAAAAAAGTCGGAAACGCTTTCATCTTTCTTTTGCTTACAGGCAGCTAACTTGTCCCAATTAACTCGCAGAGCGGGCATCATAGTTTTCATCAAGGTAATAATCCTAGCGGGAAGGTCTGCAATTAAGGCATCAGGTTTAGCACCACCCACTTGGAGTCTACCTGCGGCAAGTAAAGCAGCCCAATCACCCCCCAATTCTTGGGTATGGTCCTCTTTCCGAATTCTAGCCCACAATGGTTGTGGGACCACATTTCCCATCAGCATGTCTATATCGGCTAAATTCATAATGCATGCATCAACAGTCTGGGACAGTTCTTTGTAATAACCAGCAGGATTTTTACGAGGGTCTGGTAAGGATTGTTTAAGGGTCAGAACCTCAGAGCTTTTCCAAGGAACATGTACCCATACACGTTGAAAGTGAGCGGGTATACCAGGATTAGCGCCCTGGGGTGCAACCGCTTCTCTCCACACCGGAGGAACTTCTCTCATAGGATAGTGTTTTAGTTTCCTTTTAACAGAAGGATCTAGTTCAGGCAGAGACCGGTAAGTGAAAATTGTTCTAAAGGTGACAAGTGTCCTTACAGCATCCTCAACCTCAGCACCCACAATTATCCCTTTGTTAAAGTCATCCTGAACATCTAGCAGACCCTGGGGGGCTGATCCTAAACCCATATCCTCCCACTCTTGACCAAGAATGACACACATGGTATCAAAAACATGTCTTTGTGTGGGCGCATCCCACTGCTGAAAAGTGTCCATGATATCTTGTATACCATACTGGGGGTCATTCATGATCCACTTACAGGCTTGGAGGTCTAACGCATCACGTTCTTGGGGACCTGGGAGCTGACTACGGGTCTGCCTACGAGGAAGAACAGGAGTCCTGTTTAATGACCCAAAGAAAGGGGACAAAAGGCCAGAAACAGTGTCAGCCAGCCGCTTACGAACTGAGGGGGAATTCGACATAAGGACAGGGGACATGGTATTAGGCAGGGCAGACGAGGGGGCAGAAGAGGGGGTGACAGGTATAAAGGGGGTCGAAGGCAAAGGAGTCTGAGGCAAAGGAGGTGGCGGGATTGGCATTACCAGAAGGGACTGTGGTTGAGGTGCAAGGACCTGTTGGGGAACAACAGGTAGTTGAGCGGGTGGCAATAGTAGGGGTGCATTGGCACCCTGTGCATAGGGCGGGGGTAATTTCAACAGGTGGGACATTAAAGGATCCTTTTCGGGGTCAACATCCTTGTCTGGAGGGGAAGTGGGTAACACCGGATAACACTTATCTACTGCCATACGATGTTGTCTATCTAAAACCTCAATTGTATAATCATTCTCATTATCTTTAAACTGCTGGGCAGCCTGTATAACAGTCATGCCCTTTTCCTTCCTATCTCTGTTTGCTTGTTTTATTTCTTTCTGTTTGGCTTCCTTGCGCCAAAGGCGAAAAGAGTCAAACATAGCCGGCCAGGCTTTTCTTTTAAACAATGTAGCTTCCAAATTATCTAATATATCAGGCTCAAAACTACCATGTTTTGGCCACTGCAAAACGCCATCTTTTCTCGTATAGCGAACCCACACTTCATTAAAGGTGATGGGGCCCACACCATGTTTAGAATAGAGCTCATAGGTGGGAGTTCCAGCCGGAGGAATTGGACAAGAGTCCTCCAGTCGGGAATTCCTATTACAACAACAACACTACCACCTTCTAAACTTACTGAAACCAGGCATCGATATTTCACTGGCCTCTTTACAAACATCAAGGGGTTAATCCACCAACACAGCACAAATGTACTCACCCCTCGGCTTCGGCTTTTGCAAGAGCCGAATCAAAAAATCAAAAACAAAGAAGTGGGAGCTACCCACTATTACTTAACCAAATGTTCTCTCACGCCAACAGAGGTCCGTCTAACGTCTCGCAATACCAGTCATCACCAAAGGGGGGCCAAGGCAGGGCGGCAGTCAGGGCAGCAGTCACAAGCAGCCGTTGGAAAGGAGAAGCCGCACTGCAAAGACCTTCGGTCCACTTGCGACATGCAGGGGTCGATCACGTGGTGCGCTTCCTCTGGAATTTCCTTGCGGGGCACCTCACGACCCTCGGGCTCGACCGCCACCTCTGAAGCCACCTCATAGAGGGCACCAATTGAAGAACCGGGCCTTTAAGGGCCTGGCGGCGGTGGCACGTCTGAAATCTCCGAGTTCACCTGCCTTGTTGTACAGAGACACGGAATACTCTGTTAGCGTAGGAAACCAAATTTATTAGCTGCAGCTGCGCACAGTTATAGACTGTGAGAAAATCCATGAGGAGACACGTACAATCGGCTCAAATGCCCGCTTTATATTAATTCAATGAAATTTTGGCCATCAATTGCACCTCACCCTCAAGATTCTACATAATATCTACCCCACCAGATCAGATGAATGCACATGCTACAAGGCTCCCGAAGCAGATTTTCTGCATGTTGTTTGAGGTTGTGCATGTATAGAGACATACTGGGAGGAGATAACTGGTTCACTTAAACGAGCAACAGAATGGGAATTTGAGGGTACTCTCTGTGAGATATAATTAGGCCTCCTGCCGGCCCCAAGTTAATAAGAACCTTAGTCTTAGGTTCCTGAATCTGGGACTGGCTAAGTGCCGCATAGCCATTAGATGGCTGAATCACCGCCCGCAAAGTCATGGGGAATGGTTACGAGATATGGTGGAATGGGCCACTGCTGAAGAAGTTAGAATGAAACTGGTTAGACAAGATAAAAATATAGAAGATGACTTGAGAGCATGGAGACAGATGATATTAGAGCTGAATACCCAGGTAGACGCCTGTCCAAGAGGGTACACCCGACTAAACAAAATTGACGTATATTTCTTTCTGCCAGATACTTGAGGAATGACACAAGAGGGGCTGTGGGTGAAACAGGAAAATCGTGTGCAACTGTTCTGCAATGTATGGGGTAACCGTTATGCTATTTACGTATCCACGCCTTAGATCTCTACCAAAATGCTTCCATTATCTCTCAATCACTGGACTTTTCACCTGGGAGGCAGGGGGGAAGGACAGGGAAGGGGAATGTTCTGTTAAAATATAAATAGAAGTATCAGCATAATGATGTACAATATATGCAAACATTTACTTCTGATTCTGCAAAATCAATAAAAATGGTTTCAAAATAACAGTAAAACTGAACATGAACAAGGGAATCTATTTTCCCCATGAACTATTTGTATCATCTAGGTTTAGACTTAAAGGGTAGTGGACACACACCCGCCTGGATACCCCTCAGATTATTATTAGGTATCACATTTCTGATGCTAATTGTAGCGTGCCCAACCTGAAAGAGAACAATGTAATTACGTTAAGCACAATAACTATATAGAGTGACATTGAGGATCTCTTGCTCCTCCCTGTCAACCAGAGGTCTCTCACCAAATAAGGACAGAGAGGTAGCACAGGAAAGGAGGGCTTATGGCAATAATAGCATTCTTGAAGTATGCAGATCTTCAATATCAATATTAGATCAGATAAAAGGGGCCATGCCCCCAGTTCATTTCTTGCTAACGCTTTTTCCCTTCTTCTGTGATTGCCATGATCTTGAGGTGCGCCTGTTGATAGTTCTTGTCAAGAGATCATCCCTTTGTCTTTCAGTTCCCAGAGTTGCCACTCCAGTGATGCCCAGTAGCGAATCCGCCCCGTCACACTCCGTAAAGTGGTATTGTTGAATTCAAAGGTGATATCAAAAGGATAAGTCCATTGGTATTTGATGTGGTTTTTCGTGAGAGTCTCAGTGACCGGTCTAAATTGTAGTCTGCGAGCTAGGGGAGCTAGGGCGATATCCTGGTTAAGGGAACATGTTGCTCCTTGGAAATCTATAGTGTCACGCTTTCGGGTCATATGAAGGATCAGTTCTTTGACTTTCAATGAACTCAAATTGGCAAGGATGTCCCTGGGTCTTTTCCCATCTCCAGAAGACTGAGGACTCAGTCTGTGCACCCGCACCTCTGGGTGATCATCGCCCAGTATGTTAGAGAATAAGCCAACCATGAAGGCCTCTAGATCAGGACCCTCACTTCCCTCCTCCAGGCATCGTACTCTTATATTACCACGACGGGCGCGATTCTCCAAGACTTCCATTTAACGAGGGCTATTTGTAGTTGGGATTGAAGAAGTTCTGCCTTGTCTTCCATCTCTTGCAGTTTTGTTTCCAAGTCTGGAATGCGGGATCCGACCAAGTCCACATCAGCCTGAAGGGAGATCAGACAAGAATTAAACTCAGCTTTGAAAGATTTAAAGGGTGCATTAATGTCCACTTTGAGTTCTTCCCTTAGCTCCTTCTTGAAATCATGTAGGGAGGAGAGGAGTTCTTTTGTTAGTGCCATGGTCCCTTCTGGAGAGGGGTCTGTAATCTCTGCTCTGGCCTCCGCTGGGGTAAAATAACTAGAATGTATCTCACAAAAAGGTCAATGAGGAGAGTAAATCCACACACGGTATTACTCCTATATCCAATCTCACAAAAAATACTGTATTGGAAAAGATATCATAGGTAAATTACAAAGTGAACAGAAAACACACCTTCAAAAGTATTCGTTTTTAAAGACGAGAACCCTCACTCACCATGATGGTGACATGCTTCATCATTGGGTCCCCTCTTGCACACAGTGTCTGCAAGGTACACTGTGTGAGCTACTACTCTCCCTTAGGAGAGGAGCTTGAGGTGTTTTACACTCCAATGTGAGTCTGTGGATGAGGGGTAGAGTGCAAATAATATCAAATGTGATTTAAAACCATCTCTCTATGGAGAAAAATTATTTATTAACTCTCCCTTAAGGATGGATCTAAAATAAGGAGTGTGACGATAGGGATATAAATATTTCCTATCTGACTAGGTCAGGTCAACATGTTTCTGCCAAACTGATATAAATTCATGGCATTCATCAGGACCATTGTCTTGTCGCTCTGCTTAAAAATAATAATGAAAAACCATACTCCTAACTCGTAGATGTCGACAGACCAACATCAATTTGGTCTTCTTACTGTAACACAAGAAAAAACAGTCTTTAATATCTCAAATTTACCATATACCTAACATGCCTGTCACCAAGTGTATGTGGAATCAGTGCCAAATAACACCCCAGTGACACACACCAAAAACTTTAATGAAAACATAATTCTCACCATAAAGCAGATCAATACCTGCCAATACCTTTCATTGGTCCTTATGTTAGCGGGTATCTAAAAATGTAAAAAAACGGTATACATACTGTCACCATAATCAGACTCAGCATATCATACTATGTGGCAAAGCGCTGTAGGAACACACTGCACTCAAAATCAAATGGATTACAGTATGGGAGGTGACAAATGAAAAAAACTAAAAAACGAATAAATGTCCATCCTCTCATTCAATCAACAGGGACAACACATCTTTCTATTAATAGTAAGTTGGTTTTTTAGGTCTCGCCTGAGACAGCGCTTTAGCGCGGCTCTCGCGAGAGCTTTTGTAAATGGGGGATCTGGAAGTGCAAACGAGTGCTTTCAGGCCTCCAAATACAGTGCATGTGCGCCGGCCGGGCGCGCGCACCATTTGGAGGCCTGAAAGCACTCGTTTGCTTTCACTTTCGCGGGCCGCACGGCAGTAAAGATCGGCAGTAAAGATTGCAATCTCTTTGTTCCCAGCATCAGTGAGATGCAAATGAACAAACAGCGTGAGGCCAAAGGTCTTATTTTTTTAAAAACAAACCAGGTCACTGCTACAGTGAAAGGAACAACAAGCATTTACAATGCAATAGGTCTCGAATTTACGCGAGTTTGAGCTATTCACATTGCAAATAACAATGCCTTTTATTTGTGTTTTCGTTTTTCAAACATAAATAAAAGGCATCGTCATTTACAATGCCAATAGCTTAAACTCGCGGAAATGCGAGACCTATTGCATTGCAAATGCTTGTGCTCTTTGGCAGCCGATCAATGGCTAAACATGCATTTGTATATTTTCCATTTATTTAAAAGTCGAGAAACACATACAACTCCACACGTGTGTGTTACCCCACTCTAATACGCCCAAGCTATAAGGCGAACCACCCAGAGCGTTTATCCCATTTCTCTGGCTGTAATTCACTCATGAAATCAGTTCGTAGCTCACAAGTCACCATCTCGGACACAGGAATGTATAGAAAATCGCAAAATGCTCACCGAATTACGCCGCCAACTTCTCCCAAATGGAGCCAACGAAATCGAGTCAGGCGCCCCTCTTTTAAATGATGATTATTTTAGTCCCGGTAATGCAACCTGGAAGTATACAAAACTACTTCCGGTTACACGGACCTCTTCAGTTAAAAATTAAAACGCAAAATGGACTTCATCACTGATCGTAAAAATAGCAAATATTCAGCGATCCCTGTCCAATTCCTTAGCTCACCATAATAACATAGTACCCAGTATAGACAAAACGGACCTGCAGAGACATACCGCTTCGCTATTATTACCAGCTAAGTCCAATGCATTATGGGGTTTGTAGTTCGGTAACTTTTTCTTAAAAATCATTTCAATACCACTAGATTGAATGTAAAAGACCACGAATTAGATTCAATCTTAGTTTTTATATGCAAAAACAAAAAACACACTGCCTGCAGAGTACTTAGCCTGATCACATATCATCAAACAAAACTTAGCAAAATAAAGTCTGTAAAAAGGAGTGAGTCGCCTCGTTCTTACTTAAGGGCTTTCTAAATTCAATGAAGGCACAATGTAAAAAGTCTTATACCATTGTTACCATCTGAATCTAGACTTTACATTACCCTTAGGGGGAAGCAGATCATTGTGATATAACACAGCCATGTGAAGAAACAACATGTGGAACATATTTTGTAAAACAAAATTGTCGCCAAAGTGTCAAGTTCACAGTATATTCCACGGTATATCTTCATTCAGACCATTAATATGTCTTTTCATGCGGAACACCCACCTCTGTTCCCTGAGTAGCAGAACTCTCTCTAAAGTACCCATGTTGGAATGGTACTTAGGTTTATCAATAATTACCCATGTGAAGTCATCTTCAGTATGTCAACAAAGTGTCTGGTCATACAGGTGTTGGTTTTTTTACATCGAAACGCACTCCGATGTTCAATCATCCTTTGTTTGACCTTCCTAGTGGTAAAAATAACTAGACACACTGTTAGTTTGGATCTTTCTATGCAACATGGTACAGAAGTATAATGGGGCACAAAGGGCTCAGTAACACCCAGAGGGCTCACGGTCTGTCTCCAGCTATTGCCAATTATCTGGGGTTCTTGTAAAGGCTATCGATATGGCCCTGCTGTATCGACCTCGTATTGATATTTAAGAGATGGTAAGGGGGAGCACATCCAGGGCCCAGTAATCCACCCCCCCCTCTAGCGATCCCTCTTCAGCCATCTAAAAAATGCCCCAAGGACCACTGTTCATTTCCTTACATTGAATTATACCCCTCACAGATTAATCATTCACCTTATTGTAGGGCTTCTGGCCCCGAATACTTCACTGTTGCTATGCCGGCACTGGCGGCTATAGGAGATTATTAGTTAAGCCTTCATTATTGGCATTTGTCTGTAGAATGCCATGTGAAAAATTTGTAAAATTATTTGTCTCAATATTAGCTCATTGTTCTCATTTGTCAGCTGGCAGGTAATGAGAATGCAGAAGCATGGGCACCATTTTAAGGTTAGGCAACATGGGGGCATGTATTCTTTTGCAGATCGTGTCTTCCTCGCTGACCCCTTGATCGTAAAACACATCACCCGCAGCACAAACAGTGGTTAAGGACAGCCTGTGGTCCGCTAGTGGATTTATTCCTGGCCAGCTCGGGCCGAAAACACATCGCCGCCATCTTACCCCATCTCCCACAGGCAGGGCCGGCTTTAGAGGTTGTGGCGCCCTGTGTGACACTCTTTGTTGGTGCCCCTCCAACCAAGCATTTTTTGTGTTGAGTTGTTTGGTTTCTCAACCACATATTAAATATATCCAGGATAAATTTTAGAGTATATAAAATGTATTCTCAAATATCATGTAACTGAAATAGGGACTAGACGGGGAACATATATTACGACACCGCCAGTCAAATATAACTTTTATTTTATAGCCTAAAATAATATACATATCTTGTTAATGTAATTATTAACATTTTCTAACTTTGCTATTTACTTGTAAATATGCACCTTAGTTTGGTGTATGTGCAAATTATGCATTGCTGATCCCTGGTGAGTGTCACTTAGTGGTGGCTGGTGTCCACGGGCGAGATTGGCGTCACCCTGCCACCTTGAGGGATTAAAAAATGCCTGATGGAACACTGAGCAGATAGCAATGAACAAACATGTGCAAATCTGGGTTTTTCTTTAAGGTGGTGGGGAAGGATGGCCCTTGCTCTGTGCATGCATTTTTGGCTGGGCAAAGATTTCTTCGACATGGAGCTAGAAAGCAGGGCAGTGACGACACACTGGTGGGCCCAGCCTGTGTCTCACTGCCAAAATAGCATTTTGATTTTGGGCGTTAAACGCTTGGCCCAAGGAGGAGTCGGACGCCCTCCATTAATTCCAATGGCTGGGGGCAGGGCAGTCCGACTTAGAGATTTAGAAGAGGGGGGGGAGGAGGGCAATGGCCTTTGACACTTCCACGAGACCCAGCAACAGTTGCTTATTTTACAAGTGATTGGTTTGCTGTGGTCTGGGGGAGGACTCCTAAGAACAAATTCAGTAGTTTCCAGTTTGGCTTGTGCCTGTGTGCTATCGTCGCTATTGCTACGCTGTCTGCACTGCAGTCCTGGATGTCAAGAATGTTGAGGTAACAAATGTAAGCAATCCACCACCACAACAGCCTCCTAATTTTAGTGGCACTTGTTTGTCACCTGCGATTACTGACGGGTTGACTTTGAGTCCCTGCCGTGGCGGTAGTTGGTGGGGTGGCTTTTCTTTAATTGAGACCCTGCCATGGTGGCGAGCGTTGTTGCTTTAGCCTTTGAGGCCCTGCCTGTTACACTCCTCCCCCTCCGAGTACTACCTGAACAGCGTAATCCCCTGAACCGATCTCACGAGGGGGGGGCACTCCACAAGAAGCCAAGGCAACGGCACTTTTGGGGTGGTTAGCCGGGTGGTGGAGGCGAGACAATAACAAAGCGGGTGCGGATACTACAATTCCCATGTTCCCCGCACTTCCGCTACCGAGTCCGGTCACATGGGCAAAACGCGGAAGTAGACTGTTGAAAACGCGTTTCACTCGCTGCTGATTATTCTTCAGACGCAGCCGAGAACCCCGATTTCTGCTGTTCGCCCGTGTAGGGTAAGGGTGCACATGCACCGCCTGGAACCTTGAGAGCCCTCAGCTCTCGTCATTGTAAACGGTGGAGCATTGCGCTCGTGAATAGACCTTCCTTGCGTAGCGGGGGAAACCCTCGCATTTATGTATCTTGCTGAGCATCATATTCTTGCCTGATTTACTTACGCAATTCCTGTGTGCTATTAGGTGTTTAGCATTGCCTGAATATTACAGTCGCCTTGAGACGTTACAAACTGTTGACATTCAATCACATTTTAACAGAGTTAAAAGAAGCATTTTGACTCCTTATCCTTGTATATTAACAGGGGGACATGAGGCGGCAATCTGCTCATCCCCTGTGAAGTGAAGCACGACAACATATATGGTGTGTATGGTAACGCGCGTAAGACAGAGTGTTTGTTGCCTGGCCACAGAGTATAAGGAGCGTGTTTTTCATGTTGCCTTCCTTTTGTTCATAGAAGCCAATATAGCATTCAGAACAGGGTATTGCTTGTGTGGAATCGAGGATGAGTACACCTGGAGAAAACGTGGTTTAAGTTTATTTACAGGTACGAAACCCTCACATAAGATTGAGTTGAACCTGACATGTTGTAGGAGAGGCTAATGTATTGAGTGTCTTTTCCTTTCAGATCTCCCTCCCAGCTGTTCCCATCCTTTCCTTCCCCCGCTTGACCATCCCACTCTCCTGTGCTTTAACAGCATTCAGGGTTGGGGCTGTCGAGAGGTGGACCCCTTTTGGCATCGATCCGCTCCCGACGAATCATCGAGTCAACACTGCCGTGGCGTGACAGTAGATGGGGGAGTGGCTTTCTTTGAGCAGTACTGGCTTTGACTCCAGCCCTGCCATGGTGGCGTACGTGGATTGGTTTGGCCAGCCTTTGAGGCCCCGCCGTGGCGGTAGTTTGGGGGTGTGGCTTTGAGGCCCTGCCATGGTGGCGTACGTTGTTGGTTTGGGCATCCTTTGAGGCCCTGCATGCCGGCGCACACTGATAGAATATTAAAAGCTAAAGATGGTGAAGCATGCAAACCTTTCATCGTGTATTTTAAACTATAAAAAGTACGGAGACATTCTGTGTACGTTTTATAGTTTAAAATACTCGTGCATGCTTCACCATCTTTAGAGTTTAATATCCTATCAGTGTGCACCGGCAGGCAGGGCCTCAAAGGCTGAAAATGCCAGGCACGGGAAATACAATTTGTGCACCTGCAGAATTCTAAAATTATCTATTTTTTTAATGCAGAATTGTTTTATGCTAATAACTTCAAGTCTGGCGCTTATGTTTTTGAGATTAGCAGATATGCACATTATGTATTGCAACTCCACACTGGATTATGTATGCAGTATGTCAGTCAAACCGGTACCATCCCTTAAATTACCCTAAGCAACTCCATGTGCCAATCTCATCAATGCTGAGACTGACGTTTGATCCCTAGAGCATAAACAGAAGTGTGTCCGGCCCACCATTAAGCTCCCACATTATGCATTCACAATCTGGTTTACCTCTTCATAGTTGCATCTGTATTCATTTGGGGGACATACTGTTTTCAATGTTGCAAACCAATACTTAAGTATTCAATTATTTTAGCAACAAAGGTAATAAAAAAAAAACACATATTGATTTCACGAGACTCCTTCCTTTGCATTGGACCCACCCTATACCACCCTTCTGTCTGATCCCCAGTTCTAGACAATCATTAATTATCAGCGCACACTGCCCATTCAGCATGGCAGCTTGACTCCAATCTGTGTGCTGCACATAAGCACAGCAAGGACTGACTGCCTACAGCGCAGTGACGCATGCCTACGCTGCCAGGCAAATGAAGTAAGTAAACATGTCTGGGTTGTGACTGGGTCACTTCTCTCACCCCAGTGTAATTTACAGCTTTCCTTTTTGAAGTCATCTCAAGCAGGTATTGGATTTTTCCAATGTACAGTATACAGGCTCTACAGTCTTGTTGAAATGCAGCTTGTTTACCAATATATTTACAGGTCGAAAACACATTGGGCCAGATGTAGGTAAATTCAATTTAGCGAGTCTATTATAGCGATTTTTACCGAATCGCTATTAAGGACTCGCTAAATTGAATGTAGGTAGGAATCCAAAAATATTTGCGATTCCTTAATATTCCTTAATTGAGAATCGCAAATTGAGATTCGCAATCAAGAAATACCATCCCATTCATTCCTATGGGCCAAGAGGCCCATAGGAATGAATAGGATTTGTGCCCGCAATTTGAGAGTAACCAAGAGGCACTTGCAAATTCCGGGCGCAATTTCAAGGGTGCAAGGGTTCCAAAATGACACCCTGTTGCACCCCTGAAATGTGCATGTGTGCACATGTGGCGCACACACATGCCCTAAGGGCATGAATGTGTGCCACACGGCACTTTAAAAAAAGCAAAAAAGTGCTTTTTAAAAGGAAATCGCTAATTACCACCAACTTGAAGTTGGTGGTAATTAGCGATTCCTTAAGGCCAAAGTGCACTTTCTTTTGTGCTACTTACATTGCATTTAAGGAATCGCAATTTGCGATTCCTTAAATGGAATCGAAAAATAAGGAATCACAATTTTTGCGATTCCTTATTTTGCAAGTAGGTTTAATCTTACCTACATTGCTCAAAGCCCAATTGCGATCACAAAAGCTGAAATTCTGCAAATTTCGGCGTTTGCGGTCGCTATTTGGCTTCCTACATCTGGCCCTTAGAAGGCCTGTTTCCCTTGGTTGTGTGTGCTTGGATTGGGGGTCATTTTGTAAGCAGACCAGTTAGAGGATTGGGCAAAATTTATATATGTTTCTAATGTTTTCTTCACACTTGTGCTTTAAAATGCTATATTTGGATCCTGTTTTTGAAACAATTTGCAGTAAATATGTGATGTAAATGCCACCATTTGAATCAATTTTTTGCAAACTTTTCTTGCTGGGGGAAAACTCCCCGCACCTTCCTTTCGCAGTTCGGGCTCGCTCGCTATACTAGGATACAATTTTTCACCTCACCACTTTCAAAATCCAGCAGCCGCCATTGGTTTCACTACTCCTGCTGACACAAGGCCAATGGAGGTTGACAGTGACAGAGTCACTGTTGCTCTAGGGTGTGCTGCTTCATAGGCCTGCCCGCAAGACTGGAGGTGAACTTCAGTATGGATTGTGGTGGACAGGCCTTCAAGGTGCTAAGATACTAGAGCTTCTAAGGTCTAGGGGGGCCTTCTAAGGTCTAGCATGGGAATGTGCTCCCTCAGGAGAGTGGTCTGGTGGACGGTTCATGAAAGTTGATCCTAGTTCCCCAGTTCCAAATTCGGCAGCTCTGTCCACAGTACCACATTCTCTCCCCAACTGAACACCATGCTGTCCCACCGAGAGAAGCTCGCACTGCCTTCAGCTACAATCCAATTGTACTCCGCCATAAACACCTGGATGCGACTCAATTCAAATTATGCACTAGACAAGAGTAATATGCTGCCAGAAAAGAAAAAAAGGGGGGAATATCCTGGAAACAGCAAACCCTCATTGGTAATGCAAGTTTAAGTAAAGCATGTGAAACATAAGTAGAACAACATGGTTACCTTAACACTTTTACACTCATTATTCAGAAATCAATGAGTGTTTTTGCCTGAAAAGTAAAGGACATGACTACAAGGCCCAGAAGGGACCCGTTTCAATTGCCATTGTGCCGGCCCCTGTTTTTATGTCCACTGTGTATATCTTTACAAAACATGAGCAGTATGGTTTAAAAAAACACACCCCTGAACACAGAGCTGAGGAACACATTTTTATGAACTAAAATAAGGAAAACAGCTGATAAGGATCACATGAAACGTTTACCACTCCAGTCATCAAGCAGGTATTGTGGTACCTCCAGGAATGGTGCACTTCCCCACCCAGGGAAAACAATACTGTTCAAAGAAAGACGAAAAAACTAAAGTAGCGCTTCACTGGTGAACTTTGTAAAATGGCGCTAATGTGTTTGGCGGTGAATAAAACCAATCTGGCCACTTTGCGACTGCTCTGTCATGCTTTATTTAGTTATTTCTTTCTTTTTCGTATTTTGAACCTTTTTTTGTCTTCATACTGAGGCTGCACTTTGGAACAGAAAAATTTCAGAAAAAGACATTTCCAGCAAAAGTGTTTCTTTCTTTTTTGGATCTATTTCACACGGGAACAAATGAAGGAAAATAGAAGAAACCGCGGGTAAGAGACGTTTATTGAAGTCACGGTTTTCAGCAAGACGCAGTGAGAGAGAGACAGACGGAAAGAGAGGGAAAAAAGTAAGAGAAAGAAAGAGGGGGGCTGCTGACAGTGGCAGAGCAGTAGAAGTGGAATGGTTAGTGGTCTTCTGAGTGCCAGCAAGTTTATTGAGATAAGATTAGTGGTCGAAGTGTAGACTAACCATTACACAGACTTAGTTATGTTTAATTCAGTCTCATATCTTCAGAATCGAAACATTTTCAATTCTGATTATTCACAATGAAATCGTTATTTATCTGATACTACTAACAAGCATTAGCAAACCCATTAGGTCTGCCTTGTTTTAGCCATATGTTCATTGTCGTATGATATGTTTGGATGCCGTAGCAGAGAAAGGCACTCAAATACTGACTGGTCAAATGGTACACCACGCAAAACAAAGGATTTAAGTTAATGTTTTAACCCACGTCCTTAACTGCATAGATTGCACCTCTCGGATACGAAGCAGGTGACGAATAGCAGTGGATGGCGAGAACACAAATCAAAGCTGTGCCTGTCGAGTAATAGGAAACGCAGAACAAGGGTACCAGGATACAACCGGGGAACCTCACGATTAGCACAAAGCAAAAAAACATACATTCTCCAATGCCTGGGCTAGGACTCCGCCAATGCAGCGATATCACTGCGAGAGGGTCAGCCCAAGTCCTTGCAAACTTTTAATGTTCATGTGCAAGGTGCCTATATCGCAGAGCCTGTGATATTACGATGGTTAAGCACACAAGGGTGTTTCACCCGGAGTCGCAAGAGTATACAGTCCGCAAACACTAAGCAAAAGTGTTTCTTTCTTTTTTGGATCCATTTCACAGGGGAACAAATGAAGGAAAGTAGAGGAAAATGAGGGTAAGAGACGTTTATTGAAGTCACGGTTTTCAGCAAGTGAGGAGCAGCCAGAGAGAGCGAGAGAGACAGAAAGAGAGGGAATAAGAGGAAGAAAGAGGGAGACAGCTGACAGCAGCAAAGCAGCAGAAGTGGACACTTTGACCACTAATCTTACCTTACAAAACCTGCTGGGCACCAGGATCTCACGCGCAACAGAAGCGGGCTGCAGGAATCACAGCACCCAACTGAGCGCGACTTTCACTACCGCGGGCTCGGGAGTGGGACAATAATGTTTGCAGGGCAGTCATTGGTAGCGCTTTCGCGCACTACCTGATTGACGCCCTGGGACCCAAAAAAGTTAGTTTGCATCCACAGGTGGTGGCAACACTGCACATGGGCGGGCATAAGTGCGCCTCGTGGCCTCGGAATCTGTTTAAAACTGTTATCTCTCTTGTATTTCTATGAAGATTAACATCGTGGAAAAGAAAGGGGAAAACAGTGCTGAACAGTGCATGCTTTTCGGAAATGTGACTGGCGCCGATTTCAGAGCACAAATGGCCACCCCCGACCGTGGCACCTGGTACGATGACACCGCCCAAAAGTGGCCCTGCCCACAGGTCTAGGCCATGAGGGAGGAGCACAGCATTCTCTGGCTGGGGCCTGTGGCTCAGATCCCCCCGCTGATCGGTGAGGTGTAGTGTGGGGCAGTGTCCGTTGGAAGGTAAAGCCGAGTCGGGCCCCACTGTCGATCAGATAGGTCAGAGCCGTCGTGCCCACCATGTTGTCACAGGTCGCCCCAATGATCGCACTGATACCAGGATGATTTCTAGCGGGAGACAGCATTCGATGTGCTCTTGTGATTTTCTCTCACTGCTATCCCCAAATTAGGTTGCTCAGGTGGTGGATGACATCAGATTAATAGAGTTCTGGAGGATATTGAGCAGAGCCTCTGAGGATTACTCACCCAGGCATGATGGCTGGCCACGCGCCCCCCCCCCCCCCCCCAAAAGGTTTTATTTAATCAATCTGTAGCCCGATCTGTCTCAGCGTGATAGCTTGTTGATAAATGCACATGCGTCAACAGCTACGTTTTTACAAAAGTGCTTCCAAAGAAAGGAAGTAAATTGTGCTCCTCAATCAGTTATAATCAACCCTTTTGTAGTGGTGCAAAATTCAATTTCCAACATGTGGAAATCGCATTTTGGGATTCCCTAAATAGCAAATCACAAATTAGGATTTCCAAATTGCGAATTGTTAACACTATGTACCAAGGATTTCCTAATTGCAAATAGTGGCAAAATGGCCATTTAGTCAATTCACTTACCATCAATATGCTACAGGTAGTAACCAGGTGCAAACTATAAAAAGGCACCCAAAATGCATCTGACTCTTCCAGAACAGAGGCTTTGCATGTCCTAGCAAGGAGGATGACGATTTTGGCTGATAGGCAGAGAAGTAGGAGGAGACAGGAGAGGATATTTAGTGTGAGGGTCACCCATTCGGAACAGACTGAGGAGATATATGAGAAGTACAGAATCAGAAGTCGGGTTATTCTGGAATTAATTGTGGAATTACAACTTCAGCTACAGACCACAACAGTCAGAAGCAATGCAATCCCATCACATGTGCAGGTAGTGTGTTGTGTACACCTTTTTGGCTTCTGGCAGTTACCGTGGAGTCATAGCAGTGGCAAGGGGAATATCACACAGTGCATTTTCTAGGTTTTTTCACAGGTTTCTGGACATCATGGTTAGGAAAGTGTGACGGGACGCTTCTGTCGGCTCAGGGGACTCAAGATGGCACAGACTGGTGGGCACCGGTATCAGGGGTCCCTTACGCTCTCCCCTCTCCACAGAACGAGTGGGCAGCGGACGAAGAAGAATTGCCTCTGTTGGACGGAGCCGGGCCCTTTAACTGGGAGGAACCAGGAACGCAAGCCCCGCCCAGGGAGGACGTCACCCAGCCGGGAGGTTCAAAAGGAGGCAGAACCAGGAAGTGGACGGACGGCGATCCCTGGAGGAAAGACGGAGACGAAGGAGACGGAGACGAAGAAGACGGCGCGGCCGAGACGAACGATCGAGAGCAGGCGGAAATCGGAGGTCGGGGAATCGAGAGACCCAGCGGCTACGGACTCCGCGAAGCGCCCGGCCACGTTCCCAGGGGAGGAGCGTGGCTTGGACAGGTACGGGACCGGGTAGCGGGTTGGATGGGAAGGCGGGAGAACCCGCGTTAACCGGTCGCCTCCTCAAGTCCCTTTGCCTTTTTAGTTTGTTTGAATCACTCACAGTTTCTGTCACTCCGTATTCGGTTGTACACTCGTAGGGTTTTACCTCACTCCCGGTCCCTGGTGTTAGGAATACGCGTTTACCTACCACAAGTCTAATAAAGTCCCTTATCTCTCTCTCCCTTGGGGCACACCGGAGAGCCAAGCTCGTGACCGCAGAAAGGACGAAGAAGGAGGGGAGCAGACCATCCCGGAGTTCGTTGGAGGCCTAATTCACCACGGATCCCGCTACCTTCGCGAGAGAAAGGCTAACTAGCCGGACTAAAAGAAGACTTATAACAATAAAACCCCGTATACCCAGAACTCGTGTAGTGTCCCTCATTGACGCCCCATCACAGAAAGTAAACAAATATATATGTTTACCAAATACTCCCCAATATTTGCAATAGACAAAATTAATGTTTTACCGGTTAGCACAGTTTCCCAATGTAATTGGCTGCGTTAATGGCCCACATTTTGCCATATGCCCCCCCTGCGCATTTTAAATTCCCTTTATAGAAATGTACAGGTAGTGTGTGATGCCTCGTGCATAATAACTAACCTTGTAGCCAGATTTTCAGGCAGCACACATGACTCCTTTATGTTACGCCACAGTGGAATACATAACTGTCTGTCTGAGGGTGAATTTGGCGATGGCTTTTTACTTGGTAAGAGAATAGCAAGCTCAATTCACACAGTGTCCATAAGTGTGTTTGTAATGTGACCTAATGGTTTCTCCTTCTCATACCATTTAAGGAGGCAGTGCATATGCCTTGTGCCCTTGGATACTGACATCATACTTGAATCCAAGAACAAGAAGTGAAAGCAGGGACGACCTGGCCGTAGCGGGCACCGGGCATTTTCCCGGTGGGCCGGAAAGGTGGTGGGCTGGTTTTGGACCACTGTGGGCCATTTCTGTTACTGGGGGTCGGCTTAATTGCCAGAGCTGGTACAACAGGGCACAAAAGATAACACGATCAATCATAGAACATATGTTTGGTATACTGAAGTCTAGTTTCAGATGTCTCCACAAGACTGATGGAGCACTGCTTTACAGTCTTGGGGCATGATGCAAAATCATCGCCACAGGTGCCATTCTCCACAACATAGCCAAGAGGAAGGGTCTGCATAACATCGACATGGAGCCAGATTTAGAATCAAATGAGGAACTATCACCACTACAAATTCAGCAGGGCAGGAAACATGCAGCAGAGGGTCGAGCTTGATGTACAGAGATCACCAACAACTATTTTAAAGGCAGAGCACATCTGAGAAATAAATAGCACACAAGGGTAATGTTTTGTGCACCATGACGGAAAAATCACCTTTTAATTAGGTTGTAAGAATGTAAATCTTCATCCTTAATTGTATCCACAGGGGATGTACTATTGTATCAACAACACAACAAAGTATAGAAACATAAACATTACAAAGTAGCCTCATAATTCTGAGTGTCTACATTGTTTACTTTTGATGTCCTCTGGTGCTGGTTGCCTTAGCAGCAGGACTTGGCTGTGGAGGAGGGGACATGCCAGTTCCTGATGTGTTTTAGCATGTCTGCCTGGTACAGCATCCTTCTTTTATGGATGTGGCACTGATGCTAAAGCCATCTTCACTATCAGGTGGTAGCAAAATGTCACGGACAGACAGGTTGTGTGTCCATATGTTTTCAAGGGTTGTGGTTACTTGTACCAGCACAAGTACAACATCTTGGCAGCAGTGACAATTATTGCAAGAGTGGCCGTGGCTACTGCCAATAGATTGCTCGAGTGATGGCATCACAAAGTGCCATGTGCTGCCTGTGTCTGCATCTTTGCAGACGTTGTTCCTTCTCCATGGCAGCAAACCAACGGTCCTGTCCTTTCTGCAATTGCAGCATTGACCTTGACATGCTTTGCAGAGGTCTATTAACAGCCTTAATGTGTTTGGCTTGCAGGCACTTTACTGAGATGATGGATTTCTTCCACCCACCAAACAAAGGAGAACTGTCTGCCATGTCATCAGACACATTATCATTGTGGACTGTTGCTTGTTGGACTCTACAGATGTAGTTGTGTTCCTGATTTGAGATTGCTTCTCATCACCTTCCACAAAGTCTGGTAGTGGTGCCACATTTGCTTTCCTAATATTTTGAATTGGAGTAATGTGTGTAGGAGTTGCTATTGTGCTGTCCTCCATTTCAAATTGTGTGCCAGTGGCTACATCAGCCTCAATATTTTCTTCCATGTCCTGGTTGTGACCTTTGGAAATGTATGTATATGGTTCATGTAAATAAATGGTCAGTGTTTAGTCACAATATTGTTGAAAACTATTATTTGTGTGTTTGGGACACAAATATAATGTACAAATATGTGTAGTGTATTCATCACCACTTAGTACACCATATAACTTAGATTTACTACAACTCCCATGATGCATTGTCAAGGTACAGCAAACATCTCAATGGAGTTTTGTTAGCTGAGATATTGTACTGTAGGAATTACAAACAATATGTTATGTTAAGTAATTGAAGGGGAGCTGACCTACCCTGGCTGGAGCCTGCAGGATTGTTGGTGTCAATGTCTGACAATCCCACCACACTTTCAGGATCAAGTGTCCTCACAATCAGGGATTCCATTGGATGGGGTGTTTGTAGGGTAGTGGTGGTTGGTGACATTTGAATGTGGTGGGGTGTAAAAGTTGGCTTGGAGTGTTATGTTGCCAGTAAGCGAAGCAAGCAAGCCTGACGGACAAAAGTGTGGGGTGGTCCTCCCCCACACAATCTTTTTTTCAAAAAGAGTTGGCACACATTTGTCGCTCGGTGAAGCGAAGGGCCTATATGTCAGGGTCTGACTGATGCTGTTTGTGTTGTTATGCCTTACACAGTATGGAATGTTCACTCTTCATTGAGGAACATAATATTAAGATGGCATTTATAACCGAGTCCTGGACTGATAACTCCTCAGGACCTGACATTGTTAAAGCTTCTCCCCCTGATTTCCTCTGCCATACGCTTGACAGACCACTGAGGAGGGGGGGGGGGGACTGGCAGTTATCTATCACATTAGCCTAGAGCCCACATTCACTACAGACTCCAATCCAGCCTGTGAAGCGCTGTCACTAAGTGTGCGGATTTCCCCCAGGACACAATCAAAGCTATTCTCATTTACCACCCCCTGGCCCCAGAGGTGCATTCCTTGATTCCATAGGTATTTTCCTGGAGGAGGGGTTGTGTGCTAATTCCTTTACAATAATGGGGGATTTTAACTTTCATCTGGAAGACCCCTCAGACCCAGATAACTTGACACATTATGAATAGAGGTGACCTCGAGCAGCGGGTAGATGGCCCTACACATGTTGCAGGACATACTTTAGATGGAATTTTTTCTAATAACCCCAGCCTTTCCCTCATGGAGATATTGCCAATCCCCTGGACAGATCATGCCGCGATTATTTTTACTCTATCGCGGACTCCACACTGCCAATATAAACCAGAGCCCAAGGAGAAGATAGCTATACGTTGATAGTCTTGACATAGGGAATTTCTTGAAAGCAACTGCCCCAAGTCTCTCAGCCAGTGCGGAGGAGGCCACGGTTGCATACTCGGGATGGATTGAGGCTGCATGCAGTAAACTAGCCCCGGTTAAACTGTAATACCCCTAAGCGAGCCCTTCCCTCAGCCCCCTGGTTCACCGATAACCTGCAAAAGCACAAAACGGAATGTAAGAGGCTGGAACGGGTCTGGAGAAAAGGATATAACACCACTAATAAAGAGGCTTATAAAGTAAGCCTCACAAACTATAAAAATTACTCCTCAAAGCCAAAAAAGCATATTTTGCGGAGCAGAATAACAAGGCTCAATCCTCCTCTAGAGAACTTTTTAGAACTATAACCAATCTTACAAACCCTGCCAGACCCAATACACACAGTAGCCCAGCACTCTGTGACTCGTTAGCCTCCTTCTTTCGGAACAAGGTGGAAGTCATTTTCTCTTCCTTCATCCACCAGCAAAGAGAGGTGGCTGAGGTCTTAGCTAGGCCAAAGCCCGCTGCCATCAATTCACCACCTATATTAGAGGGTTTTACACCACTTGAGATTCAAGATGTAACTAACCTTCTGATGGCGATCCGATCCGGATCTCCTCTGGACCCTTGTCCAGTGTCGGTGATCAAAAGCATCCCTGATGTCATTGCCTCCATCCTTACCCCTTTGTTTAACATCATCATTGAGTCAGGCCAGTTTCCCAAAACTTGGAAATCAGCCTCAATACTCCCACTAATAAACAAAATCAAACCTGGATCCAAGTGATCCGAATAACTATAGACCCATCTCACAACTTCCATTGCCGGCAAAAATAATTGAGAGGGCTATGAATGTGCAACTCAGCACGTTCATTCAGATCAATAATTTAATTGACCCTATGCAATACGGCTTTCGTGCTGAACACAGCACGGAGCTAGCCCTGATCAAAGCCACAGAGGAGGTACGAGAGGCCGTGGACCAGGGAGGCGTGCCGATCCTGATTATGTTGGATCTGTCAGCAGCCTTCGATACGGTCCATCACGAAGTTTTGATGGACCGATTATCTATTGCTGGGGTTTAGGGCAAGGCCTGGAAGCTCTTGACATCTTTTCTGGCCGATAGAACGCAAACGGTGGATCTGGGGAGGAATAGGTCTAAGCCTTCTTCCATTCCTTGCGGGGTGCCAAAAGTGTCTTCCCTGAGCCCCGTGCTTTTTAATATATACGTCAGCCCACTGGCAGCCCTGATAAGATCTTTCGGGCTCCAACTAACATCCTATGCCGACGACACACAAATTGTGCTGTCCCTAGAGCGAGGCAAAGAAGCGGAAATAGCGTTAAGATGCCACGATTGCATGAAAGCCATTACCGGTTGAATGTCTTCGAACTGCTTGAAACTTAATGCAGGTAAAACTGAGGTCATCATATTCGGGAATAACCCTAACCTCTGGACACCAGACCTGTGGCCTGAAGAAATGGGAAAGCCGCCAGCCCCAGTGGAGAAGTGTGGCTCAATGGTTAGAGCGGCAGACCCTGATGCAGAGTTCTGGCCCGGGACCAGAGTTCAATCCCCCGCCTCGGCAGGTCTTGGATTCAATTTCCTCGGACCTGATAATTCCCGCCTCGGTGCCTAATCTAATCATGGGTCCCATGCTGCAACTCTGGGCAATAGCTTGCTTAATCTCCACAACGGCCCCAGCAGCGCTGGGATGCCTGGCTTCACCATGGGGGTGCCCAGGAGTGGACATTTCACAGGGAAAGGCCAGGAAGGGTTCCTCAGCGGTATGAGTAAAAGCGCCAGGAGACCCCCCGTTGGGGGTGGCAGTGCGCTATACAAGTACATACACATTTACATTTTACTATGAAAGCCAAGAATCTGGGAGTGATTATGGATAATAAACTCACCTTTGGCGATCAGGTCATTGGGGTTGTTTCGACGAGCTTCTTCCTCCTCCTAAAAAAAATTCTACCAGAGCATAGCTTTAGGACAGCAGTCTCAGACCTCATTTTGCCACGGCTGGATTATTGTAATAGTCTGTAACTGAATATTCAAAAGAAAAATCTGAACAGACTCCAGCTGGTGCAAAATGCAGCAGCCAGGATGCTAACGGGCACTCAAAGGTTCGTCTCAGTTAGAAAAGGACTTCAAGACCTTCACTGGCTCCCACTAAAACAACGTGCACAATTCAAAGTGCTTTGCACGTTTTTTAAGTCCTTGATGGGCAGTGTCCTGATAATCTGAGAAGACGCCTTCAATGGCATGTCCCCGGAAGAACATTGCATTCCTCAGAAGCAAAGCAAGTGACCGTTCCCCGAGTGAAAAAAGCTAACTTGGGAGGCGGTAGTTTCATTTTTTGTGCCGCAAAAGTTTGGAAGAACCTACCAGTGCATCTCAGGAATTCTACCGAGCACCTCTCCTTCAGGAAGGGGCTGAAAACTTGACTATTCTCTGAATAGCCATTTTTGCCTCCGGAAACCAGTTAGGCAGTGCTCAGCACCAGGACACCCTTGGGTAAAAGTTTGCTTTAAAAGCTTTATGAACATAACATAACATAGCAGTGTGTTGGCTGCGGCGCATGGCTGTGACACCAACATCCGAGAAGCACAGCACAGAGCCCTTACTGTGCAATCAGAAGGAAATGAATAGAAGAATGCAAGCACGGCCTCCCGTGAAGGCATCCCATCTTAGCAACATTCAGGACTGTGGCAACAATTAGACTAATTATCAGGGAAATTATTTATACATGGTGAGTCAAATAAAAAAACATCTGCACATCTTTTGGCGCGATCGTGTCCTTTTCTATTCAATCACTGACAGGAAGAGGAAAATATAGAAACAGGGAATGTAGAGTGGATAAGGAAAAAATGAGTCTTTCAGTACAACCATAACCACAGGATTTGCTGCTTTATTCTGCATCATTAAATGCTGGGGAAAATGCTAAAATGCTATAGAACATAGCCTGATTAAGGTAAAAAAAAATAAAAAAATGAGGCTTTCAGTTTGACCATGAGGAGAATGTGTAGAGTATTACCATCCACCTCACAGCACTGCAATCAGGCAAATCTGGGCCACGATACAGTAGATTTTTAGTGTCTGCTTGGCATGCAACTGTTCATAAAGTTGCAAAAGGTTGTCAGAGACTGCACTGTATTTACTGATTTACGGTACAGGTTTGACTCATGAGAAGCGACACCGCTTGTGGCCAATTTGCTTGTTTCACCAACGCTGGAGTCTGCTTTAAGGACGATATGCTCCTTCTTCATATATGCTTAGAATTATCATTATATGGATCAGAGTGGTCTTTTTTTCAGTTAAATATAGTGCATACTCGACCTGATGGTCTTGGAGGCCAGTGCTTTACATGAGCACCAATTACATTACACAAGGACTCCTTCATTTTTATAGGCACCGTGAGATTCATTCAGTAACTTGCCCAGAATCACAGGATGTCGAGCCTTAACCTGGTTCTCCAGTTCCAAGGTTAGCAGCTCTGGCCATTACACCACATCCTGTCTTTCTAAGGCAGCAATTTAACACGTGTATTATTATTTACTGATAATCTGATAGTTAATTTCACCAAAGCATAACACACCCCTGTGAGCTCTCCGCGGTCTGATGATTGTGGATGTGAGTAACGAAGGATTCCGTACTGATGGAGAGTAATTAGCCGTTTCTCTCTTGCAGGCCTTGCATCACTCTCTTCTATTTCCCTGTAGTCTCATGCCGCAATGCGCAGGGCGTGTAGGAACAGCAAGGGAGAGAAAATTGCCAATCACTGCATGGCTTCTGTTATGTCCTACTTTAATGTTTGTGGCTAGTGCCCAGCGGTTCTCCTCATTGATATTCTGGCTAATCTAGCAGAAGCAACCGCTGTACCCTCACTTGACAAAATGCGAACCAGAGGTCGATGATCCGTACGAACCGTCACAGGTTTCCCCCATACAAAAGTACGAAAATGTTCTAGTGCCCATGCACAAGCTAATGCCTCTCTCTCAATAATAGGATATTTACTTTCCGCAGGTGACAACGCTCTAGAAGCAAACAAAATTATTTCCTCTTTTCCATCCTTTCCTTTCTGTGACAGAATAGAGTGTGAGCGTGCTTGGAATGTCACTATGTGAGTGGCCTTCGGGTTCTCTGGGAGTTGCGGTTGGACTTGGGATCGAAGGGAGGTGTATCCTGGCGCTCACCTGTTTTCTTGTATATTTGCAATTGGTGGAATAAAGAACTCATCTACAACCAAGAGACTCTCTTTCATCACTACAGCTTCACACAGCCATTCAGTGATTGGGCATGTTTCGCAAACACAAACCTCCCACCTGTGCTGACAAACCACTAGACTGGTCTACTCACACCTCTTCAGCAGGTCCAGATGCTGCTCCTAACAGCAAGAGAGCAGTGTATGGATTGGCTGGAGCAGGCAAAACCAGTGCTCCTGAGTAGACTGACGAGGCTTGGCTGTGATTTCCCGCCTCCCTAAGATGTGCAGGGAGGAGAGGCTTCCACTACGCATTTCGGGTTGATCGGCGAAAGAAACCCGTCCAACCAGACATGCGCACTACACTTAAGTGCAGAGCAGAAACAGTCAGCCTGCTCTGCTGTCAATATTTATGTCCCGCCCCTACTAACAAGCTCATGATTCTGCACCCACAGCCCTCCTGCAGTGTGTACCGTGATGCAACTGAAATAAAAGTATGGTGGCAGAAAAAACAATGATGTTTACTTTTTAGCATTATTTATTATTTTTAATACAGTGGGGGTCCTTAAGTTCAGTGGGGCAATGACCGAATGCTCTCATTCAGGAATCGCCCCTGTTGGAGTGTCCACCATCTGTGCCATGAGCCTCAGCCATGCTGCTGGTCACCTTCTTTTTAGTGCGGGTTTTTAAGTCATACCAGCATTTCCTGATCTCTGGTATGACCCTCTGGGTGACACAAAGGGGGTTGACTTTCTCCAGTATGCTGTTCCATATTATGTTCTTCTGGCTCTCAGGATCAGTAAATGATCCCTTACCAAAGAGCTGGTCCATGTGTGCCACACATTCTTCAGTTAGCAGCTCCAACTCCTTTTCTGAGATTTTTACTTTGCTCTTCCTGCTGCCAGAATCCTTGTCCCCATCTTCCGTGGACATAGTGTCTTCCAGGAATTGCTATTCCAGTGCCAGTAGTGAGACAGGAGCATTTCTTCCTTCCAGCACCTTCCTAGGCTTCTGGGATGTGACCACACCCTGTATTTCTAAACTTTCTGGTCTGACATCATCATTCTGAATCCAGAATGCGACTTTTCCTAAATTGTAATTTCTTAATCTGGAAATCAAAATTTTGCAATTTCCAAATTCCCGATTTCCTAATTGCGATTGAGAATTTGTAGAAATCGCTAATAGTGGAATACACTCCTATGTACATCTCATTTTGTGATTCCCTAATAGCGATTTCTACATATTCGCAATTTGGAAATCACAAAGACTTTCTTTCATACATATGTGCCTTAGTGTAAAGCATTTAGAAGCATCAAACAAAAAAATAGGAAAGTCACATAACACAAAAGAAATCTGACACCAATTTATAAAAATTGATCATATTTTTATGAATTGCTAGAAGAACAAAATCCACCAGAGGTTTCCAGAGATATAAATTTTTAAAGTAAATGTAAATTTCATTCTTTTAGTCTCATCCGCAAACAAGCTTTGGTAATCATAAGGTTTGGAAACTTTTGAAAAGTTGAATGAGTTGTGTTCTGCTACTGCGGCCTAACTAGGGACACCAAAACCGACAGGGAGAAGGTCAATGGGGCCACTAAGGAGTATTTGGACAGTTACCTGGTCTCCAAAGCATACTCCATTTCAGTTCTGAACAGGACAGCTGCCATAGAATCAAATGGAGTGGTCCGGATGCTGTGGGAGCTGTGCAATCGACAGGGGGTGTCCTCGCAGTTACTCTTTGGTCCATGGGTCAGGTGGGGCAACTTTGACCACAGAGGTTGGGGTCCCTCGAAGTTCTCTTTGAACCAGTAGAAGGCCAGCTGCTGCTGGGCTACCGGTCTCCGGTCACAGTGGGTCCAGCAGTATCCTTTGGTTGAGGCTAGTGTCCTTTTTTGGGCCACCATTCTGGACTCAGATAACACTCCCAGGTCCGGCAAACTCAGGTGCAACGTTTGGCCATCGAGGATCGGTCACTTGGGGTGCCCAGCGGCGATTCTCCGGAAGTGGCAACTGACTTGCTGAGTTGGACTACTTAAGCTTTAATGGCCCGGGTGCTGGTTCCAGGGGATCAGCTGACTGACCCTAAGATTCACGTATATGGTCTGGGGAGCAATATTTCCTCAGACACAGTCCTCTCTTCGCTAGCCCAAGGTGCGGCAAGTGCATCCAGCAGACGATGCAGCCTTTCTTTGCCATATCCAGGTGTCAGCGGAGCAGTTCTTCTTTGGTACTTTCTCCAGTTCCGTAGTGATCCGAGGTTCAGGGTTTCATATTTATGGCCAGAAAGTGCCCTGGGGGGATGATGCCGATACTAGCCAATGTCCTACCAGGATTTCTCCCACCATATGACCATGTGTGTGGCATCTAGCAATCCCAGGGTGCACTATTCTGCTCACTCCCAAGATGTCTGAACTCTTCCTTGGATGTTAGGAGTCTGGTAGCCCAACCTAGAAGTGTGGCTACCTGTGGGCTAAACGGCAATGGGAAAATCCGTTTGGGCACTGGTCTCCCTTCTGTTCCCGCCATCAGCCTGTCTACCTAAGCAAAAAGGCAACACCTCTGGCGTGTGACTGCCATTTGCCCACCAACATTTGCTTAGTCTTTGAAAACTCTCTTTTTAGGACAACAAACTGAATGGCATCCTGGGAGAGGGAGGTAACGTCTCCCTCTGTAGCAGGCTACCAGTGTTTCTAAGTCTGGGAGTCATTCACACTACTCCCCAGGAGGGCAGAAAGCTGTCTAGTGGCCAGCAACTGTGTGAGGCCCTTGGACAACTCAGGCTACAGAGTAGCAACTTTTTAAAATTTGTGTTTCCTTAAAAGGGACATTAAATCCGACTTGGGCATCAAGTCAGGTTTAATGCCATGATTCATTTGATACCTTGAAATACCCACTGTAGTAGTCCCATTCAGAAATATGCCGGGTTGAGGGGTCGTCTGGTAACTTTGTGTTAGCCAATGGGGCTACTAACTTTCCCACAGTAAAACGACAATTTGAAAGTGTTGCTGTCATGACAGGTTAAAAGCATATTTCCTACTTAATAAAATATAGCTTCCTGCCTCAGTGCACTATAGGCCTTCTTTAGGGGAGACTTACATATATTGTTGAGGGAAGTGAGGGCTTTGTCATTGGTTTAAATGGCAAAGTCGAACTAGCAGTTTAAAACCGCTCTTCCAGGCTTCAGTGGCAGATTGGGAGCCATTTTGTACTTTGCCACACACAGGGTGGCACAATCTGGGCTGCAGCCTTGGGGGGGGGGGGGGACGCTCTGTCTTGCATACCCTGGATGATACTCTTGGAACCATATACTGGAGACCTAAAAGTAAGTCAGCCTATGCCTATTGGGGGTAGCCAATTCAATATACACTTTATAAGGGGTTAGAGCTCCTCCACTGAGGTCTGGTTAGCAGGCCTCAAAGCATTCTCTTAATCGAAAAACCAGCAGCATCAGTCCAAAACTTTGGGGGTGATCATGCAAAAAGAGGCATTTACTTATCAGCCTTTGCTCCCAGCCACCAAAAGTAGTGCTGAACATTTATTAAAGTTTTATGGTTAGCCACATTGCCTGCAAAGTTGGAAGCGTTCAACTATGCCAATTCTTGCACTTGTAGGGTCTTGCATTGAATGTATTGGGTGTTCCCATGGTAAAGAAGGCCATCTTGCATAGAACAAATAGGATCCAGTTTTAGCCGTTCATGCCCTGCACTTCATTATATAGTTTGTCTAGAAAGTATCTATCAAGCGTGGTCATTTCTGTAATCACATCTTTACTAGGCTCTGCTGTTTTGTGGGTTAAAATGAGTGGTTATTCAGTTATTGTGTCTGTTATCATCTCTTGGACCGTTTGTTCTGGCTAGAGCATCAGCCTTCCTGTTTTGAGGACCAGAACGGTAAGTAATCAAAGTCACAGTCAGAGAAGAATAATGACCAGCATAGTTGCCGCGGAGTTAATGCTCTTGCCGATTTTAAGAATTGTGGATTCCTATTATCTGTGTAGATTTCTATTGTGTCTTGCCGCTATTAAATTATGGCACCATTCAGCAAACATTCGCTTAAGGGCCAGCAACTCTTTTCAGTTGTACTTTAATTCTATTTGCAGGGACTGAATTGTCATGAATAAAAGGCCACTGGATGAATCTGGCCAGTGTCGGGATGTTGTTGCGACAATATACCTGCCATGGCATAAAAAAAGAATTTGCTTCCAATAGAGAGGGTAGGGTGACATCTGGGTGCAGTAGGATAAGAGCATGCACGAATTGTTCTTTTAATCTCCTATAAGCTTCAGGATATGGGGACCATTTAAAGAAAACACATTTTCTGAGCAAACGAATGAGGGGTTGATGAGAAGTTGTAAAAAACTGCCTATAGAAATCTGTAAAACTGAAAAAAGCTCTGGAGAGTTTTTGGTGAGGTAGGTGATAGACATTGAGTAATTGCTTGAACCTTTTTAGAATCCATGTGGATTCATTACATAACCCAGAAACTCAATGGTGGACATATGAAATACACGTCTTTCCAATTGGCAACTAGGTGGTGTTTGTGCAGCATGCATAGCACCGCCTTCACATGTTGAACATGTTCCTGAAGGGAATTGGAATAAATTAAAATATTCTCTATGTAGACGATACAAAAAACGTCCAGAAACCCTGAAAGGACTTCATCCATGAAATACTAGAAATCTGCTGGGGCATTCATCTTCCATTCATCGCCCTGTCGGACTCTGACGAGATAGTAGGTGCCCTGGAGATCCAATTTGGTCAAAATTAGAGCCCCTTTGATTTGAAAAAAACACTTTAGAGGAGTGAGAAGCATAAGTAAGTTTATAACCCTCAGCCTCTCTATGCGTGTGACAATATAACTAGAGTGGGTTACTTTGGCTACTTAAATCCCGTTATTGTCCGTGAGATTGTTGTGTGGCCCAACCAATATCTCATTAAGGTGTAAGATTAATCACCCAGGTAAATCAATAAAATCACTACAACCTCATAGGACATATTGTGGGGTCATACCCACAGATACCACTTGTGTCCTGCTTCATCATCGGACCCACGTCCTACTCACCTATTGTGGGTGGGCGGGCTCGATGTGTTTTTAAGCAGAGCGGTTGAGCTATTTGTTTAGGGATTGTATAAATATTATAATTGCCTGCCTGATCCTAATATCTTTTTTAATGGTTGGTCCTTTGGCAAGATTAAAAACAATGCAATGTCATAGGGGAGTATTGACCCTATACATCTGAGGTCGACATGTTTCATCCATTTAAATGCCCAGTGGGTCAGTCGGCTTTCTTCAAGACCATATACTCTGCAAATTCCAAACTATTCAACTTGTAGTCATATTTATCAGTCTTCTTACATCATTTTCATAAAAGGCATGATCCAGTAAAACCAGAATCGAGGGCAGGGGATATTGATTTTTTTTATAATTTTCCAGTTAATTGCTCTATAATCATTAAATGTACGCACCTCTCCTCCTTTCTTGGGTACAAAAAAAGAGGAGAAGATGCAGGTGATTGGGAGTGTCGAATGAAATCTGTGGCCAGGTTTTACTTTATATAGTATTGCATGTGTTGTGTCTCGGGTTTGCTCAAGGCATAGATCCTACTACAAGATATACTAACTCTTGGTAAGATGTCTATGTGGCAGTCATAGTCGCGATGAGGGGAAGTGTACTGCCTTTTGTATTGTCAAAGGCAATTTGATAGTCTTTGTAGCAGTCATGTAAATGTATGTTACAGCAACTTTATTCCTCTATGTTGGGTTATGAAACTAACCTGCAATGTACAGGGCCTCCACAGGAACAAGGAAAAGCCCCCAGTCCCTTTCCGCACACCTCTCAGTGTGGAAGTACAACCTCATAATGGCAGCTGTTCAACAAGGGGAAGAGGGTTATAGAAGAAAGAGAGAGACAGAGAAAGAGGAGATGTCTTTGATAGTCCTCTCATTGAAGGTATCGCTGGAGTCCAGGGTTGTGTTCCCAGGTTGGCTGGTGGTAGGAATTATCTTACGCTCGAAGTATTCTGTAGTCAGAAGAAAAGCGCAATACATTAAACATATCAGATGACTTACCCGGCCCAATCAATGATTTTGAGCATTACACTCACCCAAATAGAAAACTCAATGAAAGCTGATTTATCATCTCTTGGGTCCGTCAGCTGGTAATGGTATAGTTTCGCACTCCAATGTCTTTCTGGTCTTTAGTTGCAATGTTCCAGGTTACTGCTAGTCACAACCCATAGTACCTTGCTTTTGAGAGAAGTAAGATTATTATCACAACCAAGTGTAACTCACAGTCGACTAAAGCAAATAACCAAGTCTTTAGATGTAAGCCCTTTAAGTTAAGAGTGTCTATGGTGCACTGACCTTGGCAGGTGATAAATGACATTCTTCTTTGTTTCCTGCCTGTATGATTTACAGGTCTTGAAGAGGAGAGTCCAGACGGAGCGCGATGATATCCAGTAGCTGGGTGTTGAAAATGGATTACGTCAGGGGAGGAAGAATTTCACAGGTAAGTTTTTAAGGGAGAGCTTCCTTCCTTGATGGAGTAACGAATCAAGCGCCAACCTCGTGGCTGGGGTGTGGTATTTATACCCGCCCCAGTCAAAATGGCCGCCTGTCACGTGATACGCCTAAACCCCACAAGTTCTCGCAAATTCTTGATCATTTGTTACACAATAGAGCTGGAAGGCTAATTGCTACAGATTTGCAAGTTGGGGGGGCAGTGATTGGGGTGACAGTCATGAAAAAGGCCACATATCCAGTCAACTTATGCAATAAGGAATCAAGGCCTCTCTAGAAAGGATGGTCAGAACATTTGGAAGGAGAAAGAGGTGTAAAGGAGATGCACAAATAATTCTCAAGGGAGGTGTTGGTGGAAGGCACAGACAAGGCAGTACATGGTGGCGGCGGAGTTGGTGGCAGGCATAATGCTTAATGCTTCAATGAGTTAGTATCTATATGGGCCTAATGACCAAATAGTAGTTCAGTTTTTCTTAAAATAATCTGACTATACCTGAATAGTATGCATGCCCCAATGGATAAGTGGGTCAGGTTGCATCAACAACGGCATTCCCAAAATAAGTTTAAATTGAGGAGAGTCTATTAGGTCAAATATGATCTGTTCTACATCAGTTTCATTAATGTCATAGTTAACCATTCTGTATGGTGGCGTATTGGTCCTGATGTTAATGCAGAACTGTCAACTGTCTTCAATGGCAAGAGCGACTAAAGAGAAATTCCTGAAACTCCGCTTAGGCATATTACCATCTGCATACCATATGCCACCTTGGCTACGCCCCCCGTTGCCTGCAATTTGTCGCCTCTGCGGAGAAGGGGAGGAGGATATAGTGCATTTATTGACAATCTGCAAAGCCCTAAAACCGGCCCGACGATCTCTGCTAAGATCCATCTTCAACGCGAAAGCCATTCGAACCTGTAGGCAAGCAGTAAAAGCATTCTTTTCTGGTGAGGACGTCCAACTAAGCTGCCGATTTGTAAAACTCATATCTATTGCAGAAATAACTATGAAAAAGGCAGGCCCCCTGGTCACAGACTGAACTACAGCTGAATTGTTTACGGCGCCTTGAGCCAACTCACAGAGGCTAACGCATGCAGTGTTAGCCTATATAGGAAACATAGCATTATCAGGACTAACATACTATGCAATCTCAGGACTATATAGCTGTCGTAGAACGGTTAATTCAGCAAACGTTAAAGATTACTACATCCTGCATTCAAAATTGCAACTACTAGGTCCACATCCTGTTTTTTTTTTCTTCTTTTTTTTCTCTCTCTTTTTACACCCTTAGTCTGATCAATAAATTCCTTTGAATTTCAATGCTGAGATTTCTTTTATTTTAATGTGTCATTTTAACAATAATTAATTTTAAGTGTATGGAAATATGTATAGCACGATTGTAAAGGTTTTAATTAACTGTACAATAAACCAATCTAATCTATTGTAGCTCAGGACGAATTGTACTCATTGGAGTCTTTTCTGACTAAAGATGTTCCAGGAAGCTGAACAGGACTGTGCAGATAAGTCTGACAACTGAAAAGGAGCTTGCTCCTACGGGTGCTGAGTTCCTAATTGCCAAGCAGGGCATGGCAGACAGACATCCCTTTTATAGGGTCTGGATTCAAAATGGCAGTTGAGAAGCTTCCAGAAGGTTCTAGATTCAAAGAGGCCACCCAGAAAGTTCCAGAAGGTTCTCAAGTGCAAAGTATACTAGTGAAAGTGGACCAAATCGGATTGATGGTAAATTCTGTGGACAGATGGCTCTTTCAAGACTTGATAACTTAAATGCTATGATGTTAGGCCTGAGCACTGGATGTGCCTAACCTACATAACATAATGTAAAATAATATAACGTGTATTTGTAAAGCACATGTTCACCCAAGGGTATCCGGTCACCGAATAATAGATGTTTATTGATACCCAACTCAATGGTACTCATTAAATTGACCTCAGAAGGATGAAAGACTGCGTAGACCTGCCAGTATTTGAACCTGTGACCATTAGGTCAAACAGAGGTCCCTACAGTGGATGCATTAGTCCACTAAGCCACCAGACCCTACATGTGTGACTACTGTGCTCCTGACTCTTCCTACTGGCCGTGCCACTACCCCCTTGTGTTATGTATGACTACCAAGTTTAATGGAGCCCCAGGTGATCTTGCGGGGGTAGTGGCATCTTAGGACAGAGCACATTAGGGGGCTCTGGGTGATCATGACACTTACATTTAAATGCCCTCTAATGCCAAATGAAAGAGTAGTGGACGTTTTCTGCTATCTTTCATGGCGATGGCCACTCAGTCCCCATTTCCCACTTCGGTGCCTGTGCTAAAAGCGGTCAAGTGATGATAAAAGGTTCAATGGCCGGAATGGAGCCATGGTTCATGTGTGCTTGGGCACTCTGCTATTGTCTTGTAATGCAGTGTAGGATAGGAACTGGTGGTGAGCTGCATCTTGGGGTCTAGCATAGGCTTGCAAACCCTGGACCTTTGCTGTGGCAGGTTGTCTAGTGCAGGGGCCTCTGACATTTACTGTGTCTGGTGGCTGGTGTGGTTGTAGTTAATTCAGGTGGTTTAGAGTGCTGGCTTCCCCTTCAACACAGAAAGGCTAGATTATTGCACCTGGGGTGCTTGACTCTACCAGCTACTGCACCTCAAACTTTCTGGAAGTTCCCTTGTGTGACTTTTTGTTTTTTAGTTCTCTTTTGTTTATTCCGCTTTTTATTTTTTCCAGTGTCTCCAGCGGGAGCCTTTCACTTGCAGCGTTTCGTTGGTGGTGCTTTCCCTAGCAAGCTTGGCGCCCCACTGCCTTACTGCACATGGCGGGTGTCTGTGCTGCTCTGTGGATGTCAGGAACTGGTGGCTGCCACACCTCTAAATGCAGAGATGGTTGCAGACCACCCCAGCAGGTAGACGGAAGCCAGTCACTCTCTGCAGTCTGCTGCAGTAGCATTGTCCCTGCGGCTGCATGGTATCAGGTGCTGCTGTATGTTGTCAGCTACTGCCAAATCACTTGGCAGGCATCAAAGCACGCCTCGAGGTGAGGCTCAGAATGCAGGTTGCCCCCTCCCCCCCATCCAGTCCTCGTGCTGTTCATGTGGTGTTGGCAGCTCGAGAAGGAAAACCGGACACAGCAGTGAAGGTAATTATGTACTCTGCCACCACAGCACCAAGGCAGCCCTATTTTTGCTTGGCACTAAACAAGTTTTCAAGATTACAGCAACAGTTCCCATGTGGTGGGGGTACATGGGACATACACATAATGCATCCACAGAGGTGTAACGCTGTCCTCTGCAGGTCCTGTGGTGCATCGGGCCCCCATCCCTCCATGGGAGCCCCAACCAGTCTAAGGTCAATGAATATCTGTAGCATACAGGAGACTCAGGGACCAATCCTCACATTCTGCAGTGGCCCCCATCATTTTGCGTTACGCCAGTGTGCATTCACTTTTGAGCATAGTTCGCCATTTAGCAACCAGAGGTACTTCCAACTCCTCTTTCTTTGCTCAGGCCAAAAAAAAGATCACTAACAGAGAAGGCGAGCTGCACTCCAAGAAGAGTGAAAAGTCACGTTACCTCCAACATGAAGATCACCATCGGTAACTCTTCTATAAGATTCAAACCAGCTGGTCATAGAACTGGACTTCTTCTCCTCAAAAACAAACTCTAGATGAACCACAGGACCGGTTTTGTGAATGGCACAACGCCCATACAACCACAACATCTATCCAGAAGAGCTTTTGCTGAGTACCTGAAACAACAACATACAAAGTAACTTGTGCCAAAACTGAAAATTCACTTAATAGGGAAGGGCAACAAATAAACATATCCAAACAAGATCTAAGTAAGCAGTATAGCATGAAATCACAATTTCAATACTTGCTAAATAACGGGTGGGATAATCCTTGCCTCCGTGCCCTTAATAGACTTGAAGTTTCTTGATGAGACAGCTAGAATTTATTTTATTCTATATAAGGACTGGATTCTAAGATTATACCTGTTTGAAGCTTATATCACCACCACTGATACCACATTAGATATTGGTTTATAATAACAGGTCTTTAATTTAAAATAAGAGGACCAATCAGGGGCTCTCATAATGTCCTACCAACTAAAGCCTAACAGAAAAGACTTCAATGGCATAGCACCCCTCACAGGATGTGCTCCAAATGTGCTTACATCACTAGCGGCTTCTGTCATAAGCCACTGACCTATCTTCCCAGAGGAGTTGACGTGACCAGCCAAACAGCTTTTTGCATGACAGTCAACAATTGACCTTTTAAGTCCTACCTAAATTCCCTTATACAGTCCTCAGATGCCTTCAAGCATTGTAACAATCACAATTTAGGAAAACCTGAATATGAAACACAATAAGGAAAGGTTTTAGTATGCTTAGCAATCTGAAAAACACCCCTTTTGGTGAAAATACTGTATCTGTTAGGTCCAAAGCTCTCACATCCAAAACTCTCCTACATGATATCAAACATAAAAGCATGACCAAAAACTACTTCCGTGAGAGATCATAGTTGTCAGGCCAACCCTGCAAAATCCTCAACACAACATCTACATTCCAAAAACAGGAATAGAGAGGTCTGGGCGGTTTGGCCAACCTAATGCCTTTCATAATCTTACTCACACCAAGGGATATTATACCACTGGTTTATCGTCCACAGGTAAGTGACCTGCCAAAATATCAGATCTAAAACTATCACAGACCGGTAGGCCAGCCCATTCGAGGCCAAAGTGGACAAAAATGTATTACAAAATGCAGCCCTGCTCCCATGGGTCCACACATTGTTCACTACCCCAACGTAGCCATCTGCACCAAGCCGAAGCATATCTCTTATGGGTACCAAAGGACCAGGAATGCTGGATCAAGAACTTGGCCAGGCAGCTGCCAATGACCCTTCAAACTTGTCACGATATCTGATGCAGAATCCCGCCAGTACCAGAGGATAAAGAATTCCCACAGGATCGGTCAGGATTTCCAGAAAAGAGGAAAGTTGGATTGGGGAATCGCATGATAGCTCCAGAAGATTCAGGAACCAAGATTGTACCCTTCAGAATGGAGTAACAAGAATCAGATCCACTTTCTGCCTCCTCTCTTGAACCACTACTGTCTGGATCATCAGGCATGGAGAGAACGCATATTGGAGAGCACCTCTTCAGTCCTGAATGAATGCGTCTTTTGCAAGAGCCAGAGAATCTGGCCTTCAGCTGAAAAATTGTTCTAACTGTACGTTCAGTTGAGAGCAAAAGAATTCTATCTGACATGGGCCTCTCAGAACCTGGAGATAATAAAGGAGGTAAAGCTCCAGCCTCCAATTATTTTATCCTGCATTCATATAATATGTTTGAGTGAAATAAACTTAGCTAAGCACTAAGTGGTATGCATTTGAGAAAAACCACAGATGCTCTACAAATTCATTACATAAAACTAGGCACATGTCTTTTTTTAACTTCTTTACTGGAATCTATGAAATAACAGTAGCAATAGATGTAGCAAAGTACAGCATATCACCTGCTAGGTCATATCATTTAAGCCGTTACTGAAAACTCCTATGTTGCACATTGCTCACAATACATCCCACAGTAAACGTCCCCTCTTGCACTGTATATAGCCTTCCCAACATGGTTTCATAACACGTCTATAAATTGACAACATATTACAGCAGTAGATCATCTTTTGTGTGATGCACATCTAGCACTGATTATTCAGAAGCCACCCATTTATGGTAGTCATATAAGCATCTTCAATATTATGAGCCATTCGGTGACTCTTAGTACTGTTGCCTGATCTATAAATTCACTCTTCTGCATACTTCTCTTCCTCAGTTGGAACTCACAGAGAAGTATAGTTAATTTTGTATTATATCAACTCATTCTTTCATCTATGTAAATTTGGTCATACACTGGCGCCAGAATTGTTGCACATGGAAGATACCTACTATGTGTACATAGTTCACTTTGTTCCATGTGCACCTCTCAGATTCTTCAGGAGCATTTGGATTTATCCTATGTAGTATTTGAAGAATATTGTATGTCTTGTGCAAACAGTTGAACACATTCAATTTATACCTAGCATTCGAGGGAACCTGTTCAGTATCCCTGCACACCCTTGCATATTTCAATGTATCCGATAGTAATATAATAATGGGAAGATGTGGTAGAAAGCTGTGGAAGGCCACAAGACCTCAAGAGGTGCACAGGTACTACATAAGGAAGCATTAAACAAACTTTTTCATCCAATCTAAGTATCCTTACACACATATGCAGGAGTTATTTTTTCAGAGTAAAAGATAATTAGCTAAGCCTCTTAGTGAAGATTTAAAAATATCTGCAAAACATAATTTCTAAGCATAACCACTCCCCCAATACATTTCTGTTATAGAAGCACAATAAGTCCACAGAGAAAGAATCAGAGGTAGCCAGACACTGTATTCAGAGCTGCATATTCATATAACAAAAGCTTGAGACATATGAACCCTGGGTAGTATGCACCTTTGGATCAAAGACAAGCTATCATTATGTTTCTTTACTCTCCTCATGGTGAATTCGCCTGTTGTAGATAGGCATCCACTTTATTCCCTAATTTTCATTCTTCTCAGTTCTGAGCCCTTCAGCCACACTGTGTTGCACATGCTCACAAAGTATAACCATACCCACTGAGAATGACATGAGAGGTCAGTTATTTTTTTTTCCAATTCCATGTCTCAGATTTTGACACCAGAGCCATCAAGCTGTCTAACAGGTATTTCTTGTTGAGAAATAAGCCCATCAGACCATTCAACCATGCTCCCTAACAAGACCAACCAAGTTTGAATGTGACTAAGTGACGATCAAAGATAAGACATACATCTTTTTTAATATTGGCTTACAAGTTCCAAATAAACTAACAAAGAAATTACGTGAATCAGAGTACCCTAGATTGCCAGAAGAAACTTGAGTCACTTATCCCACCCTTGACTTTTTATATGAGGTCCATAAAGGTCTGTGAATTAACATATATATCTAGCCTGTGCTATGGTCATGGAGATCTTTGATTAGAATTTAGTAATCAAGCACTTGCTTCAACAGTTATTGTCAACATGAATGTCCATTTTGAGCTCAGAAGTCCAATCTTCCTTTATTTTAAGCTGGTGAGGCTTTTGTTTTTTCTTCTGCTGTCATAGCTCAAATATGTTTGGCTGGTTATCAAGTTACTTATATTTGGATATTGCAGCTGTTAACTTTAAGAAGTCAAAGAAATCCATATTATTCAAATAATAATTTGTGCAAATGAATGAGCATTATATTGTTCATTAAGCTCACCTGCAGTGGAAATGTCTGCTTTTATCCCTGACTGTTAGGTTAAAGATTGATTTTCCATTTAAATGTTTTGGTTCTACCATAACGGTGTCTAACTCTTTTATGAAGTGACATTAGAGTTCAGGCTTTACCAGTTGTAATCCATGTCACCTTGATAATTGTTTCTTAGACATAATGATTAGAGATTAAAAAAAGGTGTCTGCATACTGGTTCACTGTCTTTCTCCAGCCCTAGTGGACAGTATAAAACAGGTTCTGGGCTGTTCAGCCACCAGATCCCTTTACTGGACAGGAAGAAAGTCAGATATTCTGTAAAGTCCATCAGTCTAATTCTACACTCCCTTTTAGGTCTCCTTAATTTTTTAGTGACAATGTAGATTTCTTGTTTACCCAAATACATTTATTATATATCAGGCAATCAACCACTTTAAAGATGGTGGGCTGTATTCTCACTGGAAGCATCGATATTGTATAATGATTGGCGGAATAATCAGTGCTTTAAATTGAAATGTAGACGTGCCAATACCAGAGGCGTGGCTTACGGGGGGCGTGTTTGGGTTTACACCCCCAGTAAATGTATTTTGTGAAAAATAGTTGTTTACAGGTGCTTTTAGCTGGGTATGTTGCAGTGTCTGTCGGATTTCACTAGGAACTTTTACACACACAGACAAAAATGCACATACTCTTTACCTCTCTGTTTGGAAATATATAATATTTTTTTGTTATTTCCCAAAATAATGGTCTGTCACTTAGTACCCCTGCCAATCCACATTCCACTCCGCTTCCGCTGCCCCATAAAGACCCTTTTATGCGCCCTCCTTGCGTATAATGGATTTTAACATTATGTGCCAGCCTGATTGTTGGGAAATCTGAAGCTCACCAGCCCCAATCTTAGAGACCAAGCTACACCCCGGGGGGGGGGGGGTACTCACAATACACAGTTCTGGTTTGTTCCTGAGAAGTACCAGCACTCTCCCATTAAACGAACAGCAGCAAGGCAGAGAAGTGTGGATACTCTCCCTTTTAAATGAAAGAAGTATAGGTACTCAGTACCAGACAGTACCTGTCCACTCACAGCACTGGTGATTATCATTTTCATAGTTTCCATACTGCCTCACCACTTTAGGAATTTGGAATGCTATCTTTCAACAATGTCAGACACCTTCTCCAGCGTGCAATCTGAACTCAAGTTGAATATCTTCTATATATTACTAGTGAAAGTCATCCTGAATTTTGTGATAGGGTTAGATGGCCCACGGTTCTATTGCCACCGGTTCCCTGAAAAAATATCTCCATTGCTGTGGTTCCTGCTAGGATTTCAGTTGGTATCCTATTGTGTCCATCATGCTCCCTCATCAGACTGGTTTCAGGTCAACATCCTATGTCAGAATCACCACTGGTCTTTGTTCCTTAAAGAGGGAGAGCTTCTTTCGTCATTGTACTCTTTTACTTCTCCCAAATCCTTACACTGTTGTCTGTCTTCTATTTCTTTCCTCCTGTTTTCTTCTACTGCTTCTATTCCTGTGGCTTCCTCAATAGTCTTTCCTTACTCTCAATTATCTGTGTTTGCCTTTCCAGGATCTGTCAGGATTGCTGTTAGGATTGCCAACTTTCCCAGAGAAAATACTAGCAATCTGTTCACATTTTGACATTCTGCAAAGACCCAGACATGATTATTAAATAGAAATCTATATAAATCATCTGTATTCATTTTTTTAACATGGGCTTTTTTCTTTATTCACTTCATCAGTCAGGGGCCATTACAACAGCTGTAGAACAAATTTCAAAGTGGTTTTTCTCTAAGATTTACTGTATAAAGAATTTGCTGAAAAGGGGAAAAAAATACTGAGTTTAGAATATTGTTCAAATTTTTGTAACAGCCGGGACATCAAAATGCCAGTCATGCTGGTATAAAACAGTCCAGATGGCAAACCTAGCTGCTGTGTTGGGGTGTTACTATCTCCATCTACATGCAAGTCTTCTTGACCTACCCTGTGACACACCAAAAAAAACGTGGAATAGTCATTAATGGTATTCAATATTGCTGGGCCCGAGGTACTGAAAAACAGAATAACGTTGCCTACTTAAGTGCCACGTTTATAAGTGTAGCTACCTATATTCATCCTGTAAAAAATGTATTACGTTTCAGTGACATTAGAACTGGTTCCAAAGCAATTAGAAATAACAATGGTTATAGGGGACAACCCTGATGCGTGTTTCTTTTTAAGGGGGATAGAAATTCAAACTAATTTTACTGACCTTAACATTAGCCAGAGCAACTTATGATGCACCATGGCTGCCGTCAGAAAGTAGTCCTCTAAATTTCCTTTAATTAATTTGACCTATAATAGGTTCTATGAAACTCTGCCAAATGGTTTTTCCGCATCCAACATAATTATGGTAGCAGATGTAAGCATTTCATTGTCCACATTTTTAATGTCTAGTATTGACATTTGACATTCTACCCTTCATAAAAATCTGTTTGAGCTGTTTAGATAACAAATGAAAGCATTGGAGAAACACTTTTACCCAAGAATTTAAGAGAAAGATAGGGCAAAAACTAGCATGGGAAATGAAACCTTTTCCTTCTTTCAGACAAGAATTATAGAAGTCTCAGAAAAAGTATCTGAAGCATATCTTTTCTTAACAATGTTTGTAAATACTGTGAACACATTGGGATTCTGTGAGTTTTTGAAAGTTTTAAAAAATATACTGGGGAAGTCCGGCCCATACTATTACCTGATTGGAGTTAATTAACCCCCCTTATCTATGTCTCCTTTATCGGTGAGTTTATCCTATCACTGTGTGCATTGTCAGGAGATGGCAAGTTTAATCCATCTAGTTAGTCACTATATATTGAAACCACAACATATTTTTCTGGAGAGTTTAAGACTCAAATTGTTTTTTAAGCGTTTCCATAATTTCTTTGTCATTATTAGAAACTGATCCTCCCATCATTTTAATCAAGTGAATGAGAAATCTGGCTATTTTTTGGCTTTAAAGTAATTCACCAGTAGTCTACCAGATCAGTTACCCTCAATTAAGAACAAAGCTTTTTGCCCCTCTACCCAAGAGCCTACTGCTTTTACTTAGAATTGTGTTATATTTTAAGGTTTTAAGCTCCTTCTATATAGGCACGCTAATGAGTTGGCATTAGCTCATTCTAGCCATTAATTTTATTTTTTAGCACATTAATCTTTAATTATCTGATTCTGTCAGCCCTAGCAGCAATACTGATGACGACACCACAATTTTTGTTTTTTTTTATAGCATCCCTTTAAATAATGAAATTGGTGTCCTTTGATGTTTTCTCTACACAATATTCAGTTATGGATTCTTCTACAATTTGATATTATCCTCATCTTTTAACAAGTCTGTATTGAGTTGCAAATGATTGTGTTTAGAGGACATTCTCTGTGTATTAACAGTTAGTGTAATGCATGTGTAATCTGAAATACCTATCCGCTCGTTAGAAGAATCTGCTATAGTATTAGTCATATCAGATTTAAAAAATAAGTAACCAGCCCTAGAGAAGGTTTGGTATTATATGTTATGGGAAAAGGTATCAGCTTTACCTGTAAGATTCTACATGATCCAAGAATCCTTCAAGGCTAAGAGACTACACATTGAAAGCAATGCTTCGGATGGTTTTGATGTATTAGTTTTACACTTGGTTTCTCTATCCAGGATATGATCAAGTACCAGATTAAAGTAACCTTCAACCAAGAAGCTTTACAGTCGTTTAGAACCTGTGGCACCATACGTTCTACCACACTCCAGAATGATGTAATGACAGCAGTCGAACCAAATATGTTCCTGATCCAACATGTTCTGTTCCACATACATTGCAAGCCAATAACCACCTGCCCTCATTATTCCATTCAGGTGAGACTAGTTTCAGATTAGCTGAATGCCCCATTCTTGTTGTTAATAACCTCGAAGAAGCAAACATCACTCACTCAGCCAAGTCTTAGCTTTTAAGCTGCCTTCTTTGAAATATTAGTTCTTGAAGGAGAATCACTTCTTTTTAATCTCAATAACAGGAATCCAAAAATCTTTTTTCTCAATTGTGTAGGTCAATCATATGATCTTGCAGGATAGTATTTTAGCCTTGCTCATCCTCTAAATGGCATTGAGAAATTGAAGCAACCCGCCCAAGGAGGTGCATGGAGCCCAAGATATTCACACAAAACTGGCATCCTGCAACAACTGAGGAACAGAAAAGTAAAAGGTGAAAAAGTGAAGTGTATATAGGAACAGATAATAATAACATAACTCTCTAAAGCGAAGAGACAGATACAGATGCTGTTTCGTCCACCACTCTTCTCCCCACCCTGTGAATTCACAACATACAGCCAGGCTAAATTATTTGATGCCCCAACTTGTCACTGGTCACCACCTTTCAAAATTATACCTTCTGATTCCTGAGGATGCGCCTTCATTAGGAAAATTAGTTATAGCCAATTGTAGTGGAGCTTTCAAGTATCCACCCCATATTCACTGCAATTATCTAGGAATGATTACAGAGTTTCTGGGTCTGTAAATGAATGATGTCTCCTTGGTGTACTATTGTCATCTTGAGGGGCCCATGAAACCTATTAATGCCCTTTTTAATTTATTTAATCTGATCTCATATGCTGTGTTGGAAGAGCAAGGGTTGAAATACCATAGGTCTGGGCTGTTTACCATTTCTCATGGCACTATGTTGGGACATAATGGGCCCTTTCTATCAAATATTCTGAATCCAAGGCTCCAAAAATTCTCACAGAAGTTTGCATCCTTAGCAGAACCCTCTGATAGGACAAAGGTTTGGATTTCACACCATCGGTTTCTAGCCTCCAATTTCGTCATATCTCTACAGAGTTGTTAGAACTAAACCTGTGATTTTTTAAATGCTCCATCTCTCTTTAGTCTGGTCTTCAGCAATGGTGAGTGTTTTTTTTTTCAAATAATTACTGATCTCTGCAATGTCTGAATCTAACAAGTCAGTATTCGTTTTTGTTGTATCTTGGAATAATCCTCACACTGGCCATGGTTCTTCCAGGCTCGGTTTTAATCCTTTACTGGGAGTCCTGAAAAGGTGGGATCACTATTGATCTCCAAAGAAAGACTTTGACCCATTGATTCTTTTGGGGTTATCTCTGCTATTGTATTTATTGAAAATGTTGACACATAACAAGCAAGGATTGTTCACTGAGAGAAGCATTGGATGTAAGCAAGGTGAATGAGTTAAATGCAATTTGACATTGGCAACTTTGTTTGCATTTTAGTTTCCTTTTCCTGTTCCAGGTTGCACTGTGGTGCGGTTCTCTAATACAGAAGTAGGCGCTCCAAAACATGGTGTGGTCCTGGGGTGCTACCTCTGAATAGCTATGTGGGCGGGTGGAGGTCCTGCACAAGTAATTCTGTGACCATGCTTCACCTGACAGATTTTGCTTCCATAAGGGCGCATGAGGACAGCCTATTATGTGCTGCTCCCCTATGAACATTTCAGTGCAATATTTAACTAGGCTTACGGCCTAACTATTTTATTTTCTTCTTAAAGTACATACATACCTCCAACGTAAGTCGCATTACAGAAAATTGTTAAATACACCTGTCTTTTGAATATCCATTTCTTTAATCTGTAGCAGTGTTGCCCGTCAGATGGTTTTAATCACTTCTGCTAGTCTCACAAATTGCGAAAACTGTTAGGATTTTGAATTCTTGTCATGTACATAAAGGTTTTTTTCTCTTTGTATATTTTTTTTAATATTGTGCAAACGTGACCTTCTGATTTTCAGACTTATGATCTTATTTTCTGTTCCTTCTACATTTTTGGGGTCACAATTATTGACTATTGTAATGTGAGCTGCTACAAGCATTACATGTCACAAAGGAGGACCCAGTCAATAAGCAGCAACACCTCAGGCTCATTGCACAGTGCACACTATGCAACTGTGTGTTGGAGTTGTGCAGCAAACTAATCCAAGTAGACCAAGGTCTACTTTGCCTTATACTAGTTTCATTATGCTCTGTGTAACTCTGCTTCTCTCATTTACCCCAAAATAATCTGGAGGAGATATCACTCGGATGTGCCTAACTAGAACAAGCTTTGGCTTAGCCAATAGGTCTCGCCTTTGGGACCTTATAAGTGCTTAGCTATACAGCATATAATCCTGGGTGGTGTGCTGCCAGGGATTGAATAGCTATACAATTACTATTTTTGCCATTCACAAAGCGCATGAGAAGTTCTTTTAAGGTTGGCACCGCCCACCCCAACTGCAGCCGAGACTGAACGCGAACCCGCAACTGCCTCACCCATGTGCACATGTATACACATCACTTACACATGCTAGTAGACTGCAGGGCCAAGGAGCTGCTCCCTCCCGGGCACACAGCGCTAGATGGATATATTGTAAGTGCCCGGGGAGGGTTGCCAACTGTGGGGGCAGGGAGTACCACAGACGGAAGCATTCGGGCATCGCCCTGCTACAGTAGCACTCCCGAGATTGAACACAATAGCGAGGCTTTGTTGTCAGAGGGGAAAGTGCACACAGGACAGGACATGTAGGACAGTGCACAGAGGTGGGGCATTCAGGGCAGTGCACAAGGAACGTGCACACAGGACAGTACACATATGACAGTGCACAGAGGTGATGCATTCAGGGCAGTGCACGCAGGACCGTGCACACAGGAAGGTACACAGGACGTTGCACACAGAACCGTGCACTCATGACATTGCACACATACCGTTGCACACAGGACAGTGAACACAGGAGGGTGCACACTGGGCGGCTGGTGTGCCGCACTTGCGACTGAACGGCTGCATACGAGCTAGGTGTATCACGTCTGACCTGTAACTGGGGAAGAGGAGGTGGGTAGTGAGCACAGCGACACGGTTGTGTGTCTTACACTGAATATCCTTGCTGTCAAGATAAAACATTCTGGCTTTTAATGTTCTAATTACTGACTCACTTATAAGAGGAATATAAAGAAACTGCTTAGTCCGCTGTAGCCAGAAATGTAGAGACTAAAAACTGTGCCCCCCCCCGCCCCCCCCCACCACCTACACAGACACACAACGGAAAGGTGCGGCACGCTTGCAAAAGTAAAAACTGCAGCAATCTAAAATATGTGTGCACTCAATGCTCTCCATATAAAAGCAACATTGTGTGTGTGGGGGGTGGAGGGGGGCAGTTCTGTTTGATGTTAGTCACCCCAAACGCTTTCTCCTGTCCCACTTTGAAACTGTCTGTGGATGACATTAATTTATAGGCAGGTGATGTTCAGACACATTTACCTGATTTTCAGAGAATAGAGGCATTGTGTTTATAGAACTGTTTTGAGGCACGTAAAATAGCAATATTAACAAATATATATCTTCGCCACCCGCTTGAAATGAGTAGGTTTAACGTATGTGTAAGGTATTTGCGTTATGCTAAACCATTAGTTAATGGCGATGCTTGTCCGGTGCCGCGGATAATGTATTAAGATTGAAAAGAAGTGGTTGAGTACGTGCGTGGTAGTGCCTGAGGACGAGAAAGTGCCTGGCTGAGAGGAAAGAGGAACAAAGGTAGTTTTATGGCATGGAGACAGGAGGTCATGTTAATGAAAGAGCAAAGCTATAAAAACGGTGCGCGAAAGCCATGATAACAATCAGGGAGGAATGCAGCTGGCACAATACACGCCGCTGCTCGCTCCCGAGACCCCTAGGCCATGGGAATGAAAGTTTTGAGGGAAGGCAGGACATGCACAAGTCTTTGGCCATTTGCATGCTTTCAAGTATTGAAAGCCACACGCAAAGGCCAATGGGATGTGTGCGAGAAGGCAGACCCACATGGAGAAGTCTCTTGGAAGTCTGAAATGATTCCAAGAGGCCCTCTCCTAGAGCAGCGCATGCGCGCTGCGCTAGGCGAGACCTAAAAGGGGAACACAACATTAGCCCTATCTCCTCAACACTACACAGAACTCCTTTGAATCTTCCAGTGTCGGTGTTAACCTCAGAGACTCTCCTCTTCAATACTGCTAAGGGAAAAAGGCAGGTATTTTTATTATCAATATATATTTTCTTTCATGAATGCATTGTCTCGTGTAGCGTGTAAACTCTAGAACGAGTGCTGCACACTCATAGTAGCACAGGGGGTCTTCGGAATGAAGGGCTGGACCACAAAACTGGATATAAATGCAACAAGTCATAAAAAGTGAAAACTATGGTCGGGTTTCCTGGATGATTAAGGAGGTTCCCGTGCAGAGCGTACACTGGTGGGTCTGGCCACAACCCTGGCCAACAGAGACATTACCCACCAATAGAAATCACCCAACCACTGACCGCATCAGAATGGCAGGCTTCCATGGACTGGTGTTCAAAGCAGGAGGAATCTATTTACTGTGCAAAGGGGTGCCCCCGCAAACATCTTAAAATATGGGGGTGTTGGTGGGATCATTTTAGGCTAGTTAACATTCACTGTAATGTCTGATGTACCTTCAATCAATGATACACATATTTGTAGTTGTGACGATAAGTTGAGATGTCCTGCTGGGATATAGTTAATATTCTGTACTGTAAATATTAACCTAATAACATTTAGTTTATACAAAAAGTCATAATTGTCAGACTAATTAATAGGCTGAAGCAGCAGCATCATAAAATCCCATTCAGTCGTAATTAGCAGAGAGTGCAGTCAGGAGTCAGGTAATAACATGCAGAACACAGAGCATGGAGAGAGTATAACTGTTGTGCTTTTTTAAGAGCTTATGAAAAAGGAGCCACTATGCCATGCAAGGCATTAAATAATAGAAACGAGTATGGATAGGCACTGGCATAATGAAAACACATTGTCGGGCTACATATGGGTAAGAAAAGGCTAGAGGGTGTGAAGGCTAAATGAAAAAGGAAGAGTCATAGCTTTGTAGGAGATAGACATTAGATCTTTAACACAAGAGGGCTGGACCTGCCCATGAGTTGGGGGCACAGAGAGCTGTGCTGAAACCGTAAACATGAGTAGTGAGAATTTGCAGGCAGAAGTAGATGTTTCCTAAGGAGCAGGTTCTATAAAAACGATTAAAAAATTTGAAGAGAAGTAATCTTGGTATGAAGAAGCACAGCCTGGAGCCATTGCTAATCAAGATCTGAGAAACAGGTCTTCTTTCTTTCATCAGTTCACATGTGAACCAGTATCCTGGCTCATCATTCGATTTCTTCCAGTATCAGTAGTGTAGTCCCAGCAGACACCCTTGCAGACAGCAGTGTAACATCAGTGTAAGAAATTGGGGCATTAGTTGAGGGAGTACGTACCCATCTCAGGTATTAACAAAAATCCTCGTCAGGGTGAACCACTAAAATCACTAAACAAACAAATATCCATGAAGGGGAACCAGGGATATAGAGATTTAGATAAAAACAGCAGCAAGAAGTGCAACATGCCAATGGTCATGGTAGACAAGGAAACAAACCACGATGGAGCATGGGTCGAGTACACCAACAAGGTTAACCCTGATCCAATATTTTACTTCCTGAATCTAGTCCATTAAGTCCCAATATACCACATGAGTACACTTCCAAAGCCCCCCAGGATCCCGGATGAGGCACTTAGATATTCACAGAGTGTCAGGCAGAGCCCAGTCAGGTGTAGTTGCTACTGATCAGATGGAAATTTATTTGTCCTGGGTACAAGAGGTTGAACAGGTGCAGACGTTTAGGCCATACTCAGATGTCAGACAGCAGGGTTAGTCCACTTCAAATCTTCCACAGGTCCAGGAGTGTTCTGAAGTGTGTGCCTGGAGATACCACATTTAAGCCGTGCCAGAGCCACTGGATGAGAATGACCCCAGGGGATGCCCTAACCAATGGGGAACAGGTTCCTGGGGCTAACACCTTGGTCCGACTGGGAACCCAAAGCAGCCTGGGAAATTCTGTTGGACCGGCCCCCACCCCCAGAGTGTGTGTGTGTGTGTGGGGGAGGGCTGCAAGCGTGAAGCACTGCTGCTTAACAAAACCGGCACCTAGCACTGCTGCTTTTGTTACTGGAGGCCGATATTGCAAAACCAGCCCCCAGAAACAAAACAGTACCCCACTGCTCCAAAACCAGCCCCCGCCCCCCCACCCGGGGGGACTGTAGTATTGTAATCCTGGTGCCCTCTCACATCTAACGCTAAAATCCAGTTAGAGGCAGGTACTCTACCCACAACCATCTCAGAGTCAGAAGTCTGGTAGAAAAAAAGCTGAGTTTTTAGCAACCAGACATTAGATGAATTGTTTTGACATTCTGTTTCCCTCCTTTGAAATGTGCCCAAAATGTAATATCTAAACAAAGCATACCTGTCAAACAGGGTTTGACACAGTAATGTCAAAAAGAGGCCCTGTCTGGCTGGGGGGGGGGGGGAAGAAAAGCCTTGCCCAAGTGTCAGCTAGCAGTTGCCTTTGACAGGGGGAAGCCTCTTTGAAGTGTGTCCCAAGGGTCATATGAAAAACCGCAGCAGACCTGTCAAGCTGGATGTCAAGCTGGATGTGACGACATTCAAGCAGGATTTGACACTTTAATGTCAAAAAGGATCCTCAAAGTCCCACATTCCATATTTTCTCAGGTTCATATTGGTCATATCTGTCCATTCTGGTCAGCCTATTGTTTGCTCTTGGGAGCACATTTACGCCTCATTTATGCCTATTCAAATGCTAATTTATTGGCTGACAGAAGCGAGCAAGCTGATTTAACTTCTAGGGACTTCAGGCAGGGCAAAGAGAACTTTCTATAAGTCATTCTTTCAAAATATTTATTTCAAATCCAACTCCACAAGTGAATTGGGCTTGTAATAAATATTTTCAAAAAGTCCCAAAATGAAATTTGTAGCTGTTTCCTAGATGGAGGTAACATTTATTAAGCTTAATATTGTATTCTAGTGCTTTCCTATAGAACAATCAACCCTGCTACGGTGAAAAGTGCTTTTCGGAACTTTTTAATGCAAGGACATATTTAACAGTAAACATTTACATGTCCTACTTTGACATACCATGCACCCTGCCTTAAGGGCGATAAGGCCTACTTATGAGTGACTTATTACTATTTAAAAGGAAAGTTTCTACCTATCAAGACGGGGTTATTTTGACAGGTCAAATTATTTGCAGTTTAAAATTGCACAGTCAGGTGACAATGGTTGTTCTGGAGACATGCTTTACAGTGCCACTGCAGTGGATGACATGAGTGCTACAATTCACTGGTAGCATTTAATTTTCAGGCCCTGAATGTACTTGGTACACTATACTAGGGACTTATAGGCAAACTGAATAAACAATCAGGTGTATACCAATTTTACTATGTTGAAATGAGGAGCACAAACACTTTACCAAAGGTTAGCAAGGGCAAAGTACACAGAGTGCTATAGCCAGCAAAAATAGGGTTCACCAAAAGGCAAAAGAAATCCATAGTGACTCTGCTGAAAGGGCAATTTTTCAAACCACCAACATAGAATAAGATCATGTGTTTGCAGTCATCCTATGATTTATCATAACTTGTTTTTCCAACTTTTCCCCCTCGGCCCCCATCATCTTTATTTCTTCCACAAAACCATGAATTCCAGCTTGTTTATTAATTATTCTTTCCCCTTTCTTTTCCATTCTGTCCCATCTCTCCGTTTAGTTTTTTCAACTTCCCACATACAACATTTAGCAATTTTGTTTTAAAACATATATATTTTCAGTAACATTTACAAAACAATGTACAGCATAACAGTGCTAAAAAACAGTAATCCTTATAAAAGTAATGAATTATTTTCAAACAGTAAGATATGAATGAGGGGTTAGGGCAGTAGTAACCTCAGAACATAGGTATTGGAAGAAACTCAGTGAGGCCAGTAAGGATAACATTGAGTCCATAGGCCCACCAATAAGTTGATACAATCCCTTCGAACTTAAATTGCACATACAAGGTAAGTCGAAGCTGGAATTTTATGTTTGAAAGTGGGATGTAACCATGCCTATGAACTTGTAGGGTACAGTGAGAGTCAAACGAAAAATCACAAAGGTACTTAGGGTGTGATACATTAATGGGCATTCTAAGAAGGTGCAGAAAAGAGCCACTTACCGTGGGTATGTGAGGCATATGTAGGACCTAGAAAAATCTTTTGCATGGAGCTTAGGTGGGTCAGCCTGTATCAAGCGTGAATGACAGTTTGGCTAAAGTGTTCCAGCTTGCATCAATTTGCTCTGGAAACTGTGGCCTAGGTCTATTGCCCATTTATCTTATTCATATAACATACATCTGGGTGTTTTTAGGCATATCATTTAGTATAGAAAGCTGATGCATTTAGGCCTTCTTTAAGTATGGAGCGGAGACTGACAGTAGGAAAGAGGTCAGAGACGCATCAGTTGCCGAGCACTTACAGCGTTGACGTTTGAAGGATGGAAACTGCAATGGTGGGTTGGTCCATTTTCAACTTTAGGGTATAGAAGATTTTAAGGGATGGGTCTGAACGTAGGTCTTGAATCAAATGGCATCCAACTCTCTTTCACACCACTGCCATGCCAGCAAGCTTAGGGAAAGTTGTAGTAGAAGGTCGAAATTTATGAGGTTGAGTTGTTTCAGTTCCACAAAACAAGGACCATATGTGGCGGGTCTGTGGTTGGGTCTGGCATAGTACACTGGATAGTCCGCACACTCTGTAAATAAATCAGCAGATATTTGCAGCTAAACCAGAGTGACATTAGCCTCAAATTGGTGTCTAGCAATGAACTTTAAAGTCACCACTGACCCCTTTATCCCCCGCCACTCATGCGAAAATGAAGGGGCAGTGTGTTGAAATGGATTCTAGAAAACATTTCAGCTCACATCATAGTCATTTTGATCAGGCTCATGAGTCTCATAAGGGAAAGGAGGAGTCTTTTCATGAATTCTACTTTTGAAGTTAGTAAGGGGTCTCCGGCGGACATTTTTACATCTCTTCAAGGATTAAAAAGAAAGTCTATCCAACAGGTTCTATCTCTAACTTCAAAAAAGAGTAAGAATCCATAGGAAAAGAGTATATAAAGACATCTCAAGCTTGAGAATCCAAAGGAAAAGAGTAAATAAAGACATTTAAAGCTTAATAATCCATAGGGGAGCCTGGAGATTAGCTCACAATATCTCATATTTCGAACCCCTGATATGCACACCCATGTATCAGATACCCTCAGAGGCCTTAATCGAAGATAAATGTTATATTGATTCTGCTGTGAGTGGGAAAAGTTCAGACTTCAACCAATTTATCAAGAGGCCCGAAAAGGAAAATGTAGGCAGAAATATGCAGTAACCTTAATTTGCCAACATTCCGCCATGAACCAGGGTCTTCCCTGGCAGGGAACACACCAAGGGAAAATGCATGACAATGCCAACCCGAGCTGCCAGGAAGCTCTTAAAGCGTCGTGTGAAGTGGTCATTAATTATTTACGAAAACGACTTCTATTACAAAAAAAAGCAGATGGAGAGTACATCCTACTCAGAAAGCTGAAGGAGGAGAAAAAAGATACATCCGCAGCACACTGGAGATGTGCCACTCCTTGGCTCTAAAAGTTACAGTTCACTTTTTAATTCGGCAATGGGTTGTCTGACTTTCATGGCGAATTGAATAGCAGCAGCCAAGGCTTACTGCAGGAGATGGTAGTGGGCTTAGGAACTCAGATACAACATGAGACAGTAAATAACTCTCACACTCCATGCACAGCTAGTGCTGTATCTTCAAAGGAGAAGATGACATATTCAGATGCGAGTACAGGGACAGTGAAAATTAGTGTATGTGCAGAACCATAGCCATCAAACGTATCCATAGCATGTGTGCACTAGGATTTATACTAGCACTGAGGCCTGTGTCCAAGGACATTCTAGGGATCAGTGCAAAACCTTTGGCCATCTTTCGGACTAGATAGATTTGCTCATGTGTTTGCATTTTATTTATTTATTTAGCAAACAACATTTCCATCAGAAATATTGTGCTAGTGCAACATTGACGGTACAAAGAACAGCGAGAGTGGGGTGGCTAACAAACTACGAAAAGCAACAGCATGAGGATGGATGAGTGTGTCACTTGTATGTATGATACTGGTGAAGACACCTATTCCGGTACTTAAAGCTTGCCTTGCGGATTGCCAATGAGCTCAGTGTTATCACTGTGTTCAAAGGATGTGAGAAAGTGGATCTTACCTATGTTCAGTAGTGGGCATTGTGCTGTGGTGGTTATGTATTTCTGCACATTGGGTGTGGTAGACTTGGCCAGCAAGAGGGATAGGTACTTGAAAGCAGGGAAAGAAGAAGATCACAGTTTTATAGGAGTTTAACCTCAATGTGGGATGGCAATGCAGTGCTTTGAATGTGCCGGTGCTGTCAGGTACTTTATTTTGAGAGGGAGAGTGCGATATTTTTAAATAGAGTATATCACCGAAAAAGTAACAAAGGAGAAAAAAGATCTGGGTGTCTTCAGCATAAAATGAATAGGAGAATGCTACTCAAGCAATAATATCCCAGAAAGAGGTACATAAAGAAAAGGAGAGGGTATAGGGGAGACGCTTGGGGAATACCTGCTGGAGAAGGAATGGACTTTGATCTCTTGAAGTTCCAATTAATTGAAAAAGAGCATGCAGAAAGGCAAGGTAGGATGATCAATAATGTTAAATGCATAGGGCAGTTTATAATGAGCAGAGGGCCTGGAAACCAGACAGCAGCAAATTCAAATAGTTTGTAGAGGAGGGAGTGTAAGGCAGTTAAAGACCATCATTTCCAGCACTTTGAAGACTTGTAGAGCCACTGGAACGGCTGTACTGGAGAACTAAACCAGCCGGACTCCCTTCATATCCTTGCGCAAACTTGCTCTTTTCATTCATCTATTCTCTTTCCTTCTCTCCCTCTCTGATCACTATTTCTACCTCCCCACATCCTCCGTCTCATTCACTAGCCTCCCAATGCCTCCTGCAATAAACCTCAGGGAGCTGGGGAAGGTGGCTCGGGCACTTTGGCTTTTAAAACTGGCCTCCAAGATTACAGCTGACTGGGCAAATGTTCTGTGAAATAAGCCTGTCTGGCGCAGCACAGGGCGATAGTTACACGGAGAGAAAGGATCAGCGGTGAATTTCTTAATAAAAGTAGAACCACTAAAGATTGAACCAAGGTGGGAAGATGCCAACGTGACACAGGTGAGAGACAGAGAATGACTCTGGACGTGAGCAACAGGCATGATGATCTAAAAGGGTCGTATAATATACAAGATGGATTAGTGGTATTTGTAGTGATCGACCGATCAGCATTCTAGTGTTCAGCATGTTGTAAACACACTGAACACCCACCCACCCACCACAGGCGTCACGAGTCAGGTGACCCTGGCAATAAAAGGGGCCGAGCGCACGTGCTCTGGGCCAATTACCTAACCAGTACTCCTGTGTCCGTGTCCATCCTTTTGGCTGCATGTGGGCCTAAGGCCCAAACACTACAGTATTCATTGTTGGAATTAGTTCATTTGCATATGTGGCAATGTAAGAGGGTAGACTTGAGCGGAGTGGGAGAGTGAGGCTCCGGGCCCCACAAGTTACATGGACACGTTTTCCACAGTTCTAACCTGTGGTAAGAACCTCAGCAGATTTCAGAGCTCCTCTGATCAGTAAGGAGGGATTGATATTAAGGTATCTACTATAACTGACACCATTCTCGACAGGAATGAAAAATAAAAGGGAAACTCAGGGTACCATCACCCCTTCATTACGATGCGACTTCAAAAAGTCTCAGGCTGTGGCAGGATGCAGGAAACTATAGCTTATTCCATCACAATTAATGCCCGGTTTTGCAGGGAGCTACACTGATGCTTCAAGTATACTTGCTCTGCCGTCCACCGTAATAATGCATCTCAGATCTCTTATGTGGCAACTGGTCAGGTTCGGAACAGATGCGCTCTTGTTCCAGAGAAATCAAGATCAGACTTTTTAGCTGCTGCTTTGGTGTTTGTTTCTCTCTTTGTAGCACTATCCACCTGCATATCACCTGCAGAGCCCAACCACCTTAATTTCCTCTACCCGACACTTGAAATCGTTACTCAGCATTTCTTTTTGTAGGAAAGTCTGTACCATTTCTCATTGGCTGTCTTTGTTGGTAGGAGGACACATGCCCAGTATTCAGGTAATGCAAGCACGCTTATGAACAGCCTTGCATCGAAAACCAAGTATGGTCGCAGATACATGTATCAAAATAATGGCAAATAAAGGTAATAAAGAGGCTATAAAAACTAAACTAAAGACAGTGCGAGAACTAGAATTTGAAGTCCACATGCTTAACAAAGCCCATGAAGATATGGAAAAAAAGAGCAGGGAGACCAATGTCAGACTTTAGGGCACAGAAGGAAAAGCAAAATGCAACATCTCCTTGCTCACTAGCCTATTGCCTATACTGTTCAACATACCAATTGGAGATCCTCTCAATATCCATAGGGCTTCTCCAACAAGTCTAACCCTAAAGGCATAATTATGTACTTTCTAGAATTAACTCAAACCTCCATTATTCTAGAAGACACTAAGAAACAACAAAGATGATGTGGTGTGGCCCAACCATATACATCTCACAAGACCTAGCCAAAACAGCCACAAGAAAAAACACATTTCTCAATATTGAAGCCAACAATGAAACATTAAAACATAAAATACCCAATAATTAATTCTGGAAAATGGAAAATCACCTCCAATGAAACAAAAATCTTCAATGAACCTTAAGTACTGCAAACCTTCCTGGATTCTCTATCACTGAAAAAATTGAAACAAATTAACCTCGCAGCCTTTTGTGTAACAAACAACCAAAACAAATTCACAGCCACTAGATGGGAACATCTCTCCAATTTACCCACTAGAGCCTCTGCAAATATTGGAACCAAGCGACAATAAAGACTCTGAAAGCGCATAGCCTTAAATTCACTGTCTGTCACTTGCTGGGTCATTTTGCATCATCGTTTATACTGCTTTATCCGTTTCATAAAAGAGCCAGTTGGCTCCACTTGTTACTTATCAGCACATCTACAAAACTAGAAAATCTTCATTGAATGTGTTTCATGGGATTTTAAAGGGATTAACAGTCCCATTAAGAGGCAGAGGCACTCACCTAAACAAATTAGGATCAAACATTGCCTTTATCCAGGATACTCACCTTAGCAGAGAAAATCTAAAGCTGAAAGAATGGTTGGGAGACTTTATTTGCATTACTGCTTGTAACGGAGACTCCCTCCCTCGGATCTGGCCACCCCCACTTACCCTGTCCGGGGCATCCCTTCCGCTCAATCCTCCCGGCCCGGACGCTCCATCCAGGGTTTCAACCACAGCCTCGGTGACCCCAGGAACTCCGCCCCTCTTTCTCTTACAGGAGCTTATCCCGAACGACGACCCACCGGAAGGACAACCCCTGACTCCCGGAAGTCCCTCCTACCCGTTCCCCGCCGGAGACAGAAAAGCCGGAAGACGGGAGGCAGAAGTCGTCAGAGGATCGTGGCAGGAGAGTTCGGCAGGAGATACGACGAAGGAAGAAGACGAGAGCGGCGAACCAGAAGAGTGGTCGGAAGACTGGTGGAGTCCCCCGGAGGAGGCTGAAGAGCGGCCGTAACTCGGATGAGAGTTACGGCGGAGCCCGTGAGTACCAGCTTTCCTTCAGTATAGCACCCCAAGTGCCCGTGTGTACCATAGACTCTCTGTAGATAGATGTATATAGTCTCTCTCCTGTTAGCACCCCTGCACCCTGGTAGGACCTATCAGTATCCGTTGTACAGCATCTCACACTTTGTACATAGTACCCCACACAACCCTTTTCCGAACACCCCTCTTTCTTCACCTTATCCCTCTTCCTTCCCGTCCCTTTTCCTCACACTCCCTTCCTCTTTTATCACTCCTGGTGAAGGTTACGGCAGCGACATAGAGCGTCCGCAGGACTAACGGCTCCTTCTGTGTTTTGTCTCACTGCCCTCCGAGGTGTCCATCCACCCTCCTACCTGGGATCGACGTCGGCGGCTTGGACAGCAGAAGAACTTCGGTGACGACGACCGCAACCGACGGGGCCCCTCATCGTCTCTACGTTATCCTCCTGCTTAAGACCTGTGTACTATCCTTTTGCACGTCGTGCCTTGGGCACAATAAAGTAGACTATTGCACACTATATACGGCCTCCTTGCCTGCTTTTCCAGCCCGCCGAATCCCCACGATCACACTGCTCTACCTGATTCATATATGATCAATAATTATTGCCTGAAGCAAGCACAATGCATGCAGTCTACCATAAACACTTATACAGCGTGTCTTTACAAGTTTAAAACTGCCCTGAATTGCAAATGCATAGGTCTCCCATGCTGTGCAAAACACTCATACAGTATGTCTTTACAAGTTTAAAACTACCCCAATTTGCAAATGTAGGCCACCGTTTAGCTATCTGATTCGCTAATAGGGGGTCACTTTTACTTTGGTGTCAGGTCTATTTTCTGTTCTAGTTCGACCATTAATGTGCATACGCCGAAAACCACATCTTTGTCAACATAAATTCCAGATACTACTTCGACAGGAACAGAGGTGGCAAACTACTTGTTAACTATTTCAAAGCCAAAAAGGAGAAATCTAAAATAATTGCGAATAAAAACAAGCAAGGACTTCTCAAATATATAGCCTTTAAAGTCACTAAAATATATAAAGATTTCTGTAAGACTCTTTACACTAGCCAAAACAGTTCACTATGGAAGACCTTAACAAATTCTTCTAATCAAACCAAAAACGTCAGCATCCAAATGTGAATGGCTTGCACCGTCTCACCCCTAGAAGATATGTATACGTAACTCCAGTGAAAATAAAGCCCTGGTGATGATGGACACCTGCCCTAATTTCATGAAGCACCCTCCCCCCCCCCCCTTTTTTTTTTAAGGAGTTATATATAGCGCAAACTTGACCCGGCATCAGGTATCAGAGCGCTTTACACAGCACCAGTTACGTTACATGAGGACGCACAAGTTACTACTTGTTTAACGATACATCTGTAAGAGACATTAGTTAGTGATAGATTCCTTACCTTAGAATATCCCCAGGCGTCAGACTGGATCCGGAAAGTTTTGCTAGCAGTACCCCTGCGCGTCAGAAGGTGGCGTCGTGCGGCTCCGCGTCCGTTGCTGGCCTCGTAAGCGCCGAGATGACGTCAGGGCAACTACTTAGGCGCCACCCATGCGCGCTGACGTCAGTTCTGTACACAACTTTCAGCACCAGGAACGCAGCCATGCAAGAAACTGACCACTGGTGCCAAGAAACTAGGGCCTGAAAGGGATGACCTTAACCCTAGAAATCAGTTTGCAGTACGGGGAAGATGGGTGGGGCGGTAAGGAATCTATCACTAACTAATGTCTCTTACAGATATATCGTTAGACAAGTAGTAACTTGTGCATTTGAAAGAGACACGCTAGTGATAGATTCCTTACCTTAGAATAGATACCCTAGCAATACCAACCCCGGTGGTGGGTCTGCGAAGAGATTACACCAGAAAGTCACGGAGAACAGAACGGCCAAAGATACCATCTCTCCGGACTTGACTGTCAAGGCAGTAATGCTTGGTAAACGTGTCCAGCGAGGCCCACGTAGCTGCCTGACAAATGTCCTGCAAGGGGACGCTGCGTCCCAAGGCAGTAGAGGCTGCCGTTGCCCTGGTAGAATGGGCACGCAGCCCCACAGGAGGCTCCTTCTTAGCCAACGAGTAACAGGTCTTGATGCAGAAAACGACCTACCGAGAGATGGTCCGCTTGTGCACAGCCCCACAGGAGGCTCCTTCTTAGACAACGAGTAACAGGTCTTGATGCAGAAAACTACCCACCGAGAGATGGTCCGCTTGTGCACAGCCCGACCTCTTTTGGCACCCACGTAGCCAACAAAGAGCTGGTCATCCACCCGGAACTGTCGTGTGCGCTGCAGGTAGAACGACAGCGCACGTTTTGGGTCCACACGGTGGAGCCTCTCTTCCTCTTTCAAAGGATGCGGAGGCGGAAAGAAGGTGGGCAAGGTGATAGTCTGCCCGATGTGGAAGGGCGTGACAACCTTTGGCAGAAAAGAAGGACGGGTCCTTAAAACCACCTTGTCCGGATGAACAGAAGGAAAGGAGGTTTGGAAGAAAGAGCCTGGAGCTCACTCACTCTTCGGGCTGAGGTGATAGCTACCAGGAAGGCCATCCTGAGAGTGAGACGATGCAAAGGACAGGTATGAAGGGGCTCGAAGGGAGCACACATCAGATATGTCAAGACAAGGTTTAAGTCCCATTGAGGCATTATGAATGGTACGGGAGGAAACGTGTGCGCAATGCCTTTTAGCAAACGGTTAACAACCGGGGACTTAAAAAGAGAAGGCTGATCTGGAAGCCGTAAAAAGGCGGAGATGGCCGAAAGATAACCTTTGACAGTGCCCAGAGCAGAGCCCTGCTGGGCCAAAGAAAGAAGGAACAGAAGGACCTCAGAAAGAGGGGCAGAAAGAGGATCCACAGCCTTAGCTGCACACCATGCCACAAACTTGTTCCACCTGCAGGCGTATGCCGTCTTAGTGGAAGGACGCCTGGCTGCCAGAATGACATCACAGACTTCGGGAGGAAGATCGAAAGCTGTCAACTGTCGCCGCTCAATCTCCACGCATGGAGGTAGAGGCTGGACAGGTTTGGGTGGAGGACCGTCCCCTGCTGCTGCGACAGAAGATCCTCCTGAAGAGGCAGTCGGATCGGGGGATCGATCGCCATGCTGAGTAGCTCGGGAAACCAGTATCTTCGTGCCCAATCCGGAGCCACAAGGATGACCTGGGCCCGGTTGCGCCGAATCTTCTTCAGCACTATGGGCAGAAGTGGTATAGGCGGAAAGGCGTACAATAGACCGCAACTCCACTCGCGACGAAAAGCATTGCCTAGCGAGTGCCGCCTTGGAAATTCCGACACGCAGAACTGAAGACATTGCGCGTTCTTTTCGGTGGCGAATAGATCTAACCAAGGCTCTCCCCACTGCTGAAAGAGACCTTGTACCACGTCCGAGCTCAGATGCCATTCGTGATCCATCAAGCACCGGCGGCTGAGTTTGTCTGCCCTGGCGTTCAGAGAACCTGCCAGGTGTTGAACCATCAAGGTGATGCCTTGATGTTCCAGCCATGTCCAGAGGCGCAGAGCCTCCTGACATAGGGTCCAGGACACCACCCCCCCTGTTTGTTGCAATACCACATGGCGTTGTGTTGTCCGTGAACACCTGCATCACACTTCCCCGTACAGAGGGAAGGAATGCCTTCAGTGCAATTCGGATTGCCCGAAGCTCCAACACATTGATAAGGAGCTGGGACTCCACCGGAGACCAGAGGCCTCTGATCTCCGCCTCTCCCAAGTGGCCTCCCCATCCAAGGAGGGACGCATCCGTCACCACTGTATGCTCTGGTTGGGGAAGGGAGAGGGATCTGCCATTGACCCAATCGTGATCCGCCACCACTGCAATTGTCGTGCAGTGCCCTCCGAGATCTGGACATGATCAGACAGGTTGCCCTGATGTTGTGCCCACTGGAACTTCAGGTCCCACTGAGGAGCCCGCATATGCCATCTGGCATGTTGCACAAGCAGGATGCAGGAGGCCATCAGGTCCAGGAGCTGGAGGGTCATCTTGACTGAAACCCGGGATAGAGGCTGAAAGATCGGAATCATAGCCTGAATATCACAGACTCGCTGCTCGGGAGGATAAACCCGAAACCGTGTCGAATCCAGAACCGCTCCGATGAAGGGGAGCTTCCTGAGAGGGACTCAGGTGCGACTTCGGCACGTTGATGGAGAACCCCAGCAAATGCAGGAGGTCGGCCGTAGTCTAAAGGTGGGAGACGACTGCCTGGGGCGAGTCCGCCTTCAACAACCCGTCGTCGAGGTAGGGGAAGACTGACACCCCTGACCTGCGCAGATGAGCTGCGGCCACCGCCATCACTTTCGTGAACACCCGAGGGGCGCTGGTAAGGCCGAAGTGGAGCACGGCAACCTGAAAATGCTCCGGGCGTACCGTGAACCACAGGTAACGCCGGTGGGCCGGCAGGACGGAGATGTTAAAATATGCGTCCTGCAAGTCCAATGCTACCATCCAGTCTTCAGGGTCGAGGGCAGCGAAGGCCAGAGTCAGCATTTTGAACTTCTCCTTCCAGAGGAAGCGATTGACGTTCCGGAGGTCCAAGATGTGGCGTAGGCCCCCTTTGTCCTTCTTGGGGACCAGAAAGTAGTGGGAATAACAACCACTCCCTACTTACGGCCCAGGAACGCACCTGATGGCCCCCTTGGCCAAGAGGGCTGTGACTTCCTGCTGGAGAAGTAACAAATGATCCCCCGACATGCGGTGGCACTGAGGTGGCATGGCTGGAGGGGAGGACTGAAAGGGAAGGGAGTAACCCCTGCGGATGATCTACAACACCCACTTGTCCAATGTGATATCGCGCCAGTGGGGGAGGTGGTGGCAGATCCTGCCACCCACCGGCGAGGGGTGCTCCACAAAGTTCGGATTAGGAAGGTTTAGTAGAAGGTAGAAGCAGCGGGGGCGGAGGTGGACTGACCCTCATGCTGATTCCCAGACCCGCCCCTGCGGAAACTGCGTCCGCGCTGAGGCTGGTTCTGCACAGGCTTGCTGAAGGAACATGCCTGGGCGCCTCTGCCGTGGCCAGGAAAGGAACAAAAACCAGGAGTGGCCGGGCTTTTGGCGGAAAGACCCAAGGACTTGCCCGTGGCCCGCAAGTCCTTAAAATGCTCCAGTGCACTGTCGGCCTTATCGCCAAACAGGCGAGTGCCATCAAAGGGCATGTCCATGAGTGAGCATTGGACATCTGGCGAGAACCCGGTAGATCTCAACCAGGCATTGCGACGAAGCGCCACTGTCGTAGAAATCGCCCTGTCCAGCGAGTCCGCGGTGTCCAAACCACACCGAATGGCAAACTTAGCCGCATCCTTACCCTCAGCAACAGCTTGGGACAGCACAGCGTGGGTCTCCTCAGGACACTGAGGCAACACCTGCGCAACTGTATCCCACACCCTATGGGAATAGCGGCCCAATAAGCAGGCGGTGTTCACTGACTGCAGCCCCAGGCTGGCTGAAGAGAACAACCGCTTACCGAACTGCTCCAGCTTCTTGGAGTCCTTATCCGGGGAGCCGTGGGAAAGGCACTCTGTGATGTCGAGGCTTGGATGACCAGGCTCTCAGGCGTAGGATGAGTTGTCAGAAAAGCAGGGTCACCAGGCGCCGGACGATGACGCCTGGTGACATTCTTATCCACCGGCGTCCCTGTGGCTGGTCGCGACCAAGTGCCCAACAAGACGTCAGTGAGGGCATCGTTAAAAGGGAGCATGGGCTCCGACGAAGTAGACGCAGTCTGGAGCACCTCAGTGAGGAGATTAGTTTTGAGGGCCACCGTAGGAAAATCGAGGTTGAGGACCTCAGCTGCCCAACGGAGCACCATCGTGTAGGAGGCGCCCTCCTCCATGGTAGGCGGCGCTGCGTCCCAATGCGGATCCCAGGTAGGAACAAAATGGTCCTGGAACCGGGACAAGGGCGGGACAAACTGCACCAACTGTGGTGACGGGGGCGGAGCCGAGGGTGGCGCTGGGGCTGGAGCCAACAGCGCAGGATCCTGTGGCGCCAAAGCTGGATCCGCCGGCGGCGTCGGCAGCCCCACAGGATCCGGACACAGGACCGCGGGGCCTGAAGGCGCGCCGGCGGGAGCCCGAGGCCTAAAGAGGCGGTCCATGGTAGCAAGAAATTCTTGCACCTGTTCGGGAGTCGCCGACGGACCCGGGTAAGGTGGGTAGGCCGCGGGACTCCCAGGCTCCAAAGGAGCTGCAGGGGCAGAACCCCTGTACCCCTCGTCTGCATCCGAGGACCGACGGGGGGACGTCAGAGAGCGAACTCGCTTCTTCGACTTCTTTTTGTGTCGTCTTTCACCCGAATCCGAGGGCGAAGACTTGGAGCCCGAGGAGCGACGACTGCAACCCTGCGAGCGTTCCCGGGAACGGTCCCTGGACCTGGAACAGCGCTGGGATGAGTGCTGGACCTCCAGTGGCTTCCGGCGCCGCTCCCGCAAGGCCTTCAGGGCCAAGGGCCAACAGTCCCGGCAAGACCGGGAGTCGTGGTCGGTCTCCAGGCAGTAGAGGCAAACATCGTGGGGGTCCGCCACCGACATATTGCGACAGCAAGCCCCACAAGACTTAAATCCAGGCATCCATACGTGCACCAAGGAGAAAGGGAGACAAAAAGTCTCCAAAAGGGTAGTCAAAAAGTGACTAAGGCACGTGATTTAACCAGATCTGCGCTTGCTGGCGCGGAATAATAAAGAACTGACGTCAGTGCGCATGGGTGGAGCCTAAGTAGTCTCCGTGATGTCATCTCGGCGCTTACAACGCCAGCGACGGACGTGGAGCTGCACGACGCCATCTACTGACGTGCAGGGGTACTGCAAGCAAAACCTTCCGGATCCTGTCTGACGCCTGGGGATATTCTAAGGTAAGGAATCTATCACTAACGTGTCTCTTTCAGATACATTCATTTTTTGTTAGGCACGGGGAGATTAAGTGAATTGGCCAGAATCACAGGATGTTCAGCGTCATTGACGAGACTCGAACTCGGTTCACCAGATTCGAGGTCGACCGCCCTAGCCGTTAGGCCAACTCCTCACCCCTTAAAACACTATCCCCTAAAACTCTGAATATTCTTTAATAATTACAAAAATACTACTCCTACTCCTCCCTCTGGTTCATTCACTGAATCTACGATCATACTAAGCCACAAGAAGGATAAAGAGTTACAAGATACAAAAAACTATCATCCCATCTTGTAAATCAATACAGACTGTAAAATCTTGTCTAATTCCTAGCCACGCAAACACAAGGAGATGACGGACGGAGCACTGAAACTTTTCAGACACTCACCCCCAGTCACAGATCTGGGTTGAATCCATCATCATTCTTTAGCTCACTTCACCACCTCAGTTCAGACCCAGCTATATGCAAATCAGTCTTGACCCTGTGCCTCATGGGAACAGTCCAGCCCAAACTGCCAAGCCAGGTCTTCCCTGAACCGGAAACAAGCAACCTGGGGCCGATTTCTGGGTAACACCCTTTCATCAGCCAAGCTAGCTTGAATCTAGTGGCTAAGTAAGCAAGGGACCCACATCTGGGCATACCCTGCCAACTTAGGGCGAACAAAGCAAACACAAGGAGATGATGGACGGAGCACTGAAACTTTTCAGACACTCACCTCCAGTCACAGATCTGGGTTGAATCCATCATTATTCTTTAGCTCACTTCACCACCTCAGTTCAGAACCAGCTATGTGCAAACCAGTCTTGACCCTGTAACTCATGGGAACAGTCCAGCAAGAACTGCCAAACCAGGTCTTCCCTCAACCAGAAACAAGCATCCTGGGACCGGTTTCTGGGTAACACCCTTCATCAGCCAGACTAGCTTGAATCCAGTGGCAAAGTGAACAAGGGACCCACATCTGGGAATACCCTGCCAACTTAGGGCGAACAAAGCAAACACAAGGAGATGATGGACGGAGCACTGAATCTTTTCAGACACTCACCCCCAGTCACAGATCTGGGTTGAATCCATCATCATTCTTTGGCTCACTTCACCACCTCAGTTCAGACCCAGCTATATGCAAATCATTCTTTTTTTTTTTTTTTTTTAAATATTTTTATTGGCATTTTTGGTACATAACCACACACAAAATAAAACATCCTAACAGACAGGTCAGTATCGAGCACCATCCCCACCACGTCCTATGCAAATCATTCTTGACCCTGTGCCTCATGGGAACAGTCCAGCCCGAACTGCCAAGCCAGGTCTTCCTTGAACCGGAAACAAGCATCCTGGGACCGGTTTCAGGGTAACACCCTTCATCAGCCAGGCTAGCTTGAATCCAGTGGCAAAGTGAGCAAGGGACCCACGTCTTGGGATAACCTGCCAACTTAGGGCGAACAAAGCAAACACAAGGAGATGATGGACGGAGCACCAAAACTTTTCAGACACACCCCCAGTCACAGATCTGGGTGGAATCCATCATCATTTTTTAGCTCACTTCACCACCTCAGTTCAGACCCAGCTATATGCAAATCAGTTTTGACCCTGTGCCTCATGGGAACAGTCCAGCCCGAACTGCCAAGCCAGGTCTTCCCTGAACCGGAAACAAGCATCCGGAGACTGGTTTCAGGGTAACAATCTTCATCAGCCAGGCTAGCTTTAATCCAGTGGCAAAGTGTGCAAGGGACCCACGTCTGGGCATACCCTGCCAACATAGGGCGAATCCTAGCCACACCTTCAAACCAATGAATTTCAATCATTGGTCCACCTGGGCCATATCAAGTGTGGGTCTTTGCAATTATATATCAGATTGATTGCAAATATCATCGCTCAAGCAAAAATAAACAAAAATAGACTTCGGTGTGCCATACTGCTGCTGGATGCTGAAATAGCCTCTAATAAATTTTAATGACCATACGTCTTCAATGCTCTTGAATGGCACATCTTTCCCAACACATTAATAAACAAAGCTAATATGCTCCATGACAATCGGCATAACATCAGTTCTACCAACAGAGTACTCTCAGAAAGATTCTGTTTAACACAGAGTATACAAGCAAAAGCAAGCCCTTTATCTTCTCTTCTCTTTATTTTAGCTTTTGAGCAACTACAACGGCCAACAGAGCACGCTCAGAAAGATTCTGTTTAACACAGAGTATACAAGCAAAAGCAAGCCCTTTATCTTCTCTTCTCTTTATTTGAGCTTTTGAGCAACTATAACGGAAAATCTGAAATAACAGATTGATAGAAGGTATTAAAAACAAATCCTATGACTAACAACTGTCATCTTATGCTGATGACATCATTAGCCCAAAACAATCGATCCCCAGTCTTTTAAGTGAGCTGGAATTATATGCCTCCAAATCTAGTTGCAAATTGATTCACGATAAAACTGCAAATCATTACCTCTCAAAGATGTGTTCTTCAATTGTAACTTCAATGGCACCGCTCTCACATAACATACTTAGGAATTCTCAGAGAATATTGATTATAGATATAGCCTTGATCAAAACAGAGTACGGCTGGAAGAAACAAAAAGTCAAATCTCTAGCTGGTCTCTTCTCAACCCCTCATGGTAATGCTGCCTTGAGACCATAAATATGCTTACTCAGATAATTCTTTATACCCTAAATATGTTTCCCCACAAGTGCCCCCCCCCCCCTCGGTTTTCAAAAATGTTAATACATTACTCAACTTCTTACTCTTGAAGGGTGGAAGACTGGACATATCTCAAAACAAACTGCAGTAAGCAAAACACCTTAATGTTACAATTCCTAATTTCAAAACTCAGCAAATTGGTATGATTGACCAAAGGATAGGTCTGACCATTACCCTCTGATTATCCATCAACACCACCATGGGTTAGCTTGAGGCCTTACTGCCTCACCTGACCCCACTTCCTTTATTCACCTCGGCAATCAATAGAAGGATCAGTTCCTCTATAGCATGCACCTTAGCAACAAAGAAAATATTTATTTACAATAAAAAACATTAAGGGACCACTAAAGCAGAACCGCTAAATAACTCCCTATGGTTTAACGGTAGCCTACAAACTAAGTACCCTAACCATTCGAAACTTCTTCAATGGACCAAAGCATTGACACTATCTGACAACTATTTGAACAAGACTTCAAATTACCCTTTTGTACCTTCAAACTACGCTATAACTAACAAAATTCAGAAGAGAAGAACCATCAGCAAATAATTAAACACATCCTCAAAATGTTACTTTTAACTAGGTTTAAAGACACATCTTTCTGCAAATTCTTACTTTTGACTGGACCAACAAACAATTTGTTTAGAAAAGGAGAGGATTTGGGGCAAAGCACAACCGCACCTATCCCTAGTGAGATTATTTAAATAGTTGGTGCTAATGACCGGAGATCCAAAGCCTCTAAATCTCCTGAAGCTACACACTTCAAACAACCAAAGCAAAATTTAATGGTCCAGCACCCAAGAAGCAACAGATATTAGACATTTGTACATGACATAAATAAATGTCGACAGTTAATCTTTCAAAAAATGGACTTTCAGCAGAGACGATTCTTGTCTTTTTTTGATCCTTTATTCAGAATTTTTCTTTCAACATATTAAAACAGACCATAGCCAACGCGTTTCATCCTCACGGACTTCTTCAGGGCTATAAACAATACATATATATACATAAAATTAATATACATTATTTACACAAAATTTCTCATTTTATATTACACTATATACAATTCAGACAGTCATAACTCATGATTAAAAAATGATTTTAACAATTCTTTATACATGAAAGAATAAAGCAAAAGTACTCAAAAATCGTTATTTTCCTTCTGCCCATTTCTCAATACATCTCCTATCGGATCCTAATCACTCTGCTGAATTCCAAATTACAAAAAAGGAACAATTATATATATAATATTCCTAAAGTATTTCATTTGTTCAAAATTCCATGTACATTTCACATCAACACATGATCTCATATTATAGCATCTCAACAACCTTGGCTAGTGTAGTGAAAAAGTGCTATCAATTCCCTCAGGCTTACCAAAAAATAGTAGCTTTGTTTTTCTGTGGTCTGGGCTCTTTCCTTACGATTGTAGGTAGTCTATTTGCTGTGTACGTTTCTACAGTATCTAACAAAAAAGATATTATTTTTTGTTTACCATTTTATATAAAAGAATTTCTTTAGATCTTTTAAGATGCAAAAGTATATATACAGGCTTCGTGGTGTTATCCACAAACAGATAATAAAGTTGGGATACGGGGATTTATACTATTTATTACTTTCCAAATTTCCAATTTCTATAACTTTTGAATATCCCTACCTGGCAGAGTACTCTGGTGATTGAAAAACCAGTTCCTTTTATTTTTCAGTTTGTTGAATTAATCAGTATCCGCCATTCCTCAGTCAGAGAGTATCTATCCAAGGATAAATAACAAAGGTAAGTTGCTATCCCATCCGTGATAACCATATGCTTAAATTACACATATACCATTTTGTTTCTCCCTAGTTATCCCCTTCTTTTTTTGTCTCCTTTATATTTAATGAAAACATGCTATTATGTTGCTATCTCAGCTTGGATATAATGTTAGTCCAAAAATTGGTTGTAATCAAACTTTCGTCCCAATTCTTTATATAGATCTAATTTAAACATATTTGCTCATATCACAAAAATATTTTGGCTAAAGCCCATCTTTACATGAATCTAATATAAACCAGCTCACAAGGCTGTTGGGAATTCTATACTAACACAACCCTCAATTCCAAGGTGGGTATATTCCCTTCAATTATATGTCCCAAAATTGTTTAGGCTGAGAAACTATAGATAATAAAAATATATAAATATATATATAAGAACTAAAACAAGTTCCCTAGTATGCCAGTAATTCCCCATTAGTCTTAGTTTTCCTAGTATTTAGTAACTCCCTCGTTGATTCCAATATTTATATCCTTAGGCTTACCTTTTCGTTTTGTATCTGCCGGCTACTCGCGTGGCGTCATTGTTACCAAAAGAAGTGTGAGTATCCAGTTTAAATACCCCACTCTGATCGAGATGCACAGCACCTGTGTTCGATCGGCGCATCATTCATTAGAAATTCCTAATTTTGGGCGCCATATTTGAATGGATAAATTTACATTCTTTCACCTCCTTGCTTGACCTAAGAGAATCTTTTACGTTATGCAATTAATTTATCCAATGCACTCTTGCACAAATCCATTTAAAACCGCTTCCTATTTTAAAACCGGGAAATATCTCGGCATCTTTATTCGGCACCTGTGTTCGATCGGCGCATCATTCATTAGCAATTCCTAATTTTGGGCGCCATATTTGAATGGATAAATTTACATACTTTCACCTCGTTGTTTGGCCTAAGAGAATCTTTTACGTTATGCAATTAATTTATCCAATGCACTCTTGCACAAATCCATTTAAAACCGCTTCCTATTTTAAAACCGAGAAATATCTCGGCATCTTTATTACGTTATCACATCGTACCTTAATAATTTAAAATTTTTTTGGTCTCCATCTTAGATTGGGTTTATGTCTAAGTTAATCATCATAACTCAGCGTGAATCTCAGCTTTAATCGCAATTCGATGCACCTCGCCGCCTCGTTCAATAACTATTTCTAGTTTTGGGCGCCATGTTTGAATAGGTGACTTATCATATTCTATCCTCGTTGTTTTACCCAAGAGGATCTTTTACGTCATTTATATAATTAATTTAGTGCACTCTTGCTCATTCTTGAATCCCAGCTATAATCAGAATTTAATACACTTCGCCGCTTCGTTCATTAACTATTTCTAGTTTAAGGCGCCATGTTTGAATGGGTGACTTATCCTATTCTATCCTCGTTGTTTTACCCAAGAGGATCTTTTACATCATTTATATAATTGATTTAGTACACTCTTACTCAAGCGTATTTTTTCACTTCCTATTTTTTAATCTAGAGATATACCAGCACCTTTATACAGGTATCGCATCGCACTTAGACGATTTTAAATTTTTGTCGCCATCTTGGAATGGGTTTGAGTGAATTAAAATTCTAGTTGCCATCTTAGAATGGGTTTAAGTGTGTTATAAACAATTAATCACAGCTTTAAATGGAATCCTATGCATCTCTGTTCGATCACCACCTTGATACTGGTTTAGGTAAATTATAAAAGCTTTAATCGGAATTCTATGCACCTCTGTTCGATCTCCGCTTTTTAATGGGTTTAAGTATAAGATAATCAACTTAACCCAGCCTGAATCCCAGCTATAATCGGAATTCAGTGCTCCTCGCCGTCACGTTCATTAACTATCTCTAATATTTTTGGGCGCCATGTTTGAATAGGTAATTTACCCTATCATTGAATAGTATTCTATATAATAATAGTGCCACTATCACATAGGGAGTGAAGGTGTTTGTTTGTGTTCCAGTTCACCCCCATGCGCGGCATTGTACCCCAGATAGTTCTTAGTGATTTTTTTTTTTTTTTTTTAAAAAAAAAAAAAAAAAAAAAGGGACATAGGGTTTAAGGGGGCTAGTTTCTTAAGGAGTGCATACCCCTTATATATATGTCAACCATCATCCGTACAGGAATTAAAGATGGAACTGATCACCTGTTATCGTTTAAGGGCATTCAGACTCACAAGAAATGGTAAAGTTCATCATTAGTGTTTAGACCCAGAGCTACAGTTCTTAAGCGGCAAATCCAGCTAGCCTCTGCTCTTCTAAGAATCGATTCTCTATTCCCACCCCTCTCCGGTATTTTTATGTGTTCCAATGCATGAAACCATATATCTGTTTTTGATGGGTGATGTTCATGGATGTGTATCGCTACTGGATAGCGCTCATCCTTGTTTTTTATGGCCCGTACGTGCTCCTGGATCCTGATTTTTAAATTTCTAATACTGCTGCCTATGTAAACCTTATTACACGCACATCCAAGGGCATAGACTGTGTAAGTTGAGTTGCAATTAATGAAGGTATTAATTGTATAGCCCTTTTGAGTATTGTACCGGAAATCTGTTTTTTTGTTGCATCCAAATTTGCATACACTGCACGAACCACATGTAAAGAACCCTGATGGTTTGCAAGGAAGCCACGTGGTTGGTCTTGTGTCGGTTTTTTTAATGTAACTTGGACAGAGAATTTTTTTCAATGTTTCACCTTTTTTATAAACCACTCTCGGTTTTTTAGGTACACTTCCCGGTGGCATTTGTTCATTGGCAATTAAATGCCAATTTTTACGTAGGATGTTATATACATGATCACTGTAAGCATTATACTTGGTTATAAACAGAATTTCTTCCGTTTTCGCCCCTATATTTGCTTTTTGTTGACTTGATGTTAGAGTAGTTTTGCGATCTATTTTCAATGCCCTTGATTCTGCTTGTTTCAGACATTTTTCTGTGTATCCTCTATTTCTGAATTTATGTTTGATGTCATTAATGCTTTTTGTGAAATTGCTTTCCTCACTACACGCTCGTCGTGCTCTAATCATCTCCCCAAAGGGTATGGCATTGATAGTGGACCTGGGGTGTGAACTTTCAGCATGCAGGATACTATTGCATGCTGTTGGTTTAGTAAACATTTTACTTTGTATTTGATTATTTGCCACATATAGATTTAAATCGAGAAAGTCAATAGAATCTCTAGAGTGAGTGATGGTCATTTTTATATTAAATCTATTTTGATTTAGATATCTGTGGTAATCCATTAGGTCTTCCACTCCTCCATTCCAAATTAGGAGCACATCGTCTATGTATCTCCCATAAAAAATGATATTATTGCTCCAATTTTTAGAGCCTTGTCCCCAGGCATGCTCCGTCTCATAGAGACCCATAAAAAGGTTCGCATAAGACGGAGCAAACCTGGATCCCATGGCCGTGCCTTGTTGTTGTAGAAACCATTTTTCACCATGCATAAATGCATTCATACTGAGAATCATGCGAGTCATTTCAAGGAGCATGAGGGTATGTTCCAGGTGACAAGCGTTACGTTTGTAAAGGAAGTATTTTAGAGCTTCAAGTCCAACATCAGTTTTTATGCATGTATACAGACTCTCAACGTCTAAGGATACAAATAGAAGATCATTACTGTCCCAGACAAAATCCTCCAGCTTACACAGGACATCCCTACTATCCTTAAGATACGATGGCAGATTCTTAACGAAGGGTTGCAAAAACCCATCTACATATTCAGAGAGGTGCTCGGTTGGTCCCCCATTGCCCGAAATAATTGGTCTTCCTGGGGGAAATCCCCCCCCTCCTTTATGAATTTTCGGGAGAATGTAGATGCATGGTTTCCTAGAATCTTGAGCTAGTAGGTATTTGTATTCTTTATCCGACAAAAGACATGATTCATGCCAGTCACGTAGACTAGCATTGATATTTTGTTCAATCAGTTTCGTTGGATCATCTATTCATCACCACAATGTTTCCTCCCTTATCGGAAGCCGATAAGGGAGGAAACATTGTGGTGATGAATAGATGTGATTACTTGGGTGAAATTGACAGACAATTGGGAAATAGCGAATGTTATACACAACTTAAGGAGGATCCAACGAAACTGATTGAACAAAATATCAATGCTAGTCTACGTGACTGGCATGAATCGTGTCTTTTGTCGGATAAAGAATACAAATACCTACTAGCTCAAGATTCTAGGAAACCATGCATCTACATTCTCCCGAAAATTCATAAAGGAGGGGGGGGATTTCCCCCAGGAAGACCAATTATTTCGGGCAATGGGGGACCAACCGAGCACCTCTCTGAATATGTAGATGGGTTTTTGCAACCCTTCGTTAAGAATCTGCCATCGTATCTTAAGGATAGTAGGGATGTCCTGTGTAAGCTGGAGGATTTTGTCTGGGACAGTAATGATCTTCTATTTGTATCCTTAGACGTTGAGAGTCTGTATACATGCATAAAAACTGATGTTGGACTTGAAGCTCTAAAATACTTCCTTTACAAACGTAACGCTTGTCACCTGGAACATACCCTCATGCTCCTTGAAATGACTCGCATGATTCTCAGTATGAATGCATTTATGCATGGTGAAAAATGGTTTCTACAACAACAAGGCACGGCCATGGGATCCAGGTTTGCTCCGTCTTATGCGAACCTTTTTATGGGTCTCTATGAGACGGAGCATGCCTGGGGACAAGGCTCTAAAAATTGGAGCAATAATATCATTTTTTATGGGAGATACATAGACGATGTGCTCCTAATTTGGAATGGAGGAGTGGAAGACCTAATGGATTACCACAGATATCTAAATCAAAATAGATTTAATATAAAAATGACCATCACTCACTCTAGAGATTCTATTGACTTTCTCGATTTAAATCTATATGTGGCAAATAATCAAATACAAAGTAAAATGTTTACTAAACCAACAGCATGCAATAGTATCCTGCATGCTGAAAGTTCACACCCCAGGTCCACTATCAATGCCATACCCTTTGGGGAGATGATTAGAGCACGACGAGCGTGTAGTGAGGAAAGCAATTTCACAAAAAGCATTAATGACATCAAACATAAATTCAGAAATAGAGGATACACAGAAAAATGTCTGAAACAAGCAGAATCAAGGGCATTGAAAATAGATCGCAAAACTACTCTAACATCAAGTCAACAAAAAGCAAATATAGGGGCGAAAACGGAAGAAATTCTGTTTATAACCAAGTATAATGCTTACAGTGATCATGTATATAACATCCTACGTAAAAATTGGCATTTAATTGCCAATGAACAAATGCCACCGGGAAGTGTACCTAAAAAACCGAGAGTGGTTTATAAAAAAGGTGAAACATTGAAAAAAATTCTCTGTCCAAGTTACATTAAAAAAACCGACACAAGACCAACCACGTGGCTTCCTTGCAAACCATCAGGGTTCTTTACATGTGGTTCGTGCAGTGTATGCAAATTTGGATGCAACAAAAAAACAGATTTCCGGTACAATACTCAAAAGTGCTATACAATTAATACCTTCATTAATTGCAACTCAACTTACACAGTCTATGCCCTTGGATGTGCGTGTAATAAGGTTTACATAGGCAGCAGTATTAGAAATTTAAAAATCAGGATCCAGGAGCACGTACGGGCCATAAAAAACAAGGATGAGCGCTATCCAGTAGCGATACACATCCATGAACATCACCCATCAAAAACAGATATATGGTTTCATGCATTGGAACACATAAAAATACCGGAGAGGGGTGGGAATAGAGAATCGATTCTTAGAAGAGCAGAGGCTAGCTGGATTTGCCGCTTAAGAACTGTAGCTCTGGGTCTAAACACTAATGATGAACTTTACCATTTCTTGTGAGTCTGAATGCCCTTAAACGATAACAGGTGATCAGTTCCATCTTTAATTCCTGTACGGATGATGGTTGACATATATATAAGGGGTATGCACTCCTTAAGAAACTAGCCCCCTTAAACCCTATGTCCCTTTTTTTTTTTTTTTTTTTTTAAAAAAAAAAAAAAAAAAAAAAAAAATCACTAAGAACTATCTGGGGTACAATGCCGCGCATGGGGGTGAACTGGAACACAAACAAACACCTTCACTCCCTATGTGATAGTGGCACTATTATTATATAGAATACTATTCAATGATAGGGTAAATTACCTATTCAAACATGGCGCCCAAAAATATTAGAGATAGTTAATGAACGTGACGGCGAGGAGCACTGAATTCCGATTATAGCTGGGATTCAGGCTGGGTTAAGTTGATTATCTTATACTTAAACCCATTAAAAAGCGGAGATCGAACAGAGGTGCATAGAATTCCGATTAAAGCTTTTATAATTTACCTAAACCAGTATCAAGGTGGTGATCGAACAGAGATGCATAGGATTCCATTTAAAGCTGTGATTAATTGTTTATAACACACTTAAACCCATTCTAAGATGGCAACTAGAATTTTAATTCACTCAAACCCATTCCAAGATGGCGACAAAAATTTAAAATCGTCTAAGTGCGATGCGATACCTGTATAAAGGTGCTGGTATATCTCTAGATTAAAAAATAGGAAGTGAAAAAATACGCTTGAGTAAGAGTGTACTAAATCAATTATATAAATGATGTAAAAGATCCTCTTGGGTAAAACAACGAGGATAGAATAGGATAAGTCACCCATTCAAACATGGCGCCTTAAACTAGAAATAGTTAATGAACGAAGCGGCGAAGTGTATTAAATTCTGATTATAGCTGGGATTCAAGAATGAGCAAGAGTGCACTAAATTAATTATATAAATGACGTAAAAGATCCTCTTGGGTAAAACAACGAGGATAGAATATGATAAGTCACCTATTCAAACATGGCGCCCAAAACTAGAAATAGTTATTGAACGAGGCGGCGAGGTGCATCGAATTGCGATTAAAGCTGAGATTCACGCTGAGTTATGATGATTAACTTAGACATAAACCCAATCTAAGATGGAGACCAAAAAAATTTTAAATTATTAAGGTACGATGTGATAACGTAATAAAGATGCCGAGATATTTCTCGGTTTTAAAATAGGAAGCGGTTTTAAATGGATTTGTGCAAGAGTGCATTGGATAAATTAATTGCATAACGTAAAAGATTCTCTTAGGCCAAACAACGAGGTGAAAGTATGTAAATTTATCCATTCAAATATGGCGCCCAAAATTAGGAATTGCTAATGAATGATGCGCCGATCGAACACAGGTGCCGAATAAAGATGCCGAGATATTTCCCGGTTTTAAAATAGGAAGCGGTTTTAAATGGATTTGTGCAAGAGTGCATTGGATAAATTAATTGCATAACGTAAAAGATTCTCTTAGGTCAAGCAAGGAGGTGAAAGAATGTAAATTTATCCATTCAAATATGGCGCCCAAAATTAGGAATTTCTAATGAATGATGCGCCGATCGAACACAGGTGCTGTGCATCTCGATCAGAGTGGGGTATTTAAACTGGATACTCACACTTCTTTTGGTAACAATGACGCCACGCGAGTAGCCGGCAGATACAAAACGAAAAGGTAAGCCTAAGGATATAAATATTGGAATCAACGAGGGAGTTACTAAATACTAGGAAAACTAAGACTAATGGGGAATTACTGGCATACTAGGGAACTTGTTTTAGTTCTTATATATATATTTATATATTTTTATTATCTATAGTTTCTCAGCCTAAACAATTTTGGGACATATAATTGAAGGGAATATACCCACCTTGGAATTGAGGGTTGTGTTAGTATAGAATTCCCAACAGCCTTGTGAGCTGGTTTATATTAGATTCATGTAAAGATGGGCTTTAGCCAAAATATTTTTGTGATATGAGCAAATATGTTTAAATTAGATCTATATAAAGAATTGGGACGAAAGTTTGATTACAACCAATTTTTGGACTAACATTATATCCAAGCTGAGATAGCAACATAATAGCATGTTTTCATTAAATATAAAGGAGACAAAAAAAGAAGGGGATAACTAGGGAGAAACAAAATGGTATATGTGTAATTTAAGCATATGGTTATCACGGATGGGATAGCAACTTACCTTTGTTATTTATCCTTGGATAGATACTCTCTGACTGAGGAATGGCGGATACTGATTAATCCAACAAACTGAAAAATAAAAGGAACTGGTTTTTCAATCACCAGAGTACTCTGCCAGGTAGGGATATTCAAAAGTTATAGAAATTGGAAATTTGGAAAGTAATAAATAGTATAAATCCCCGTATCCCAACTTTATTATCTGTTTGTGGATAACACCACGAAGCCTGTATATATACTTTTGCATCTTAAAAGATCTAAAGAAATTCTTTTATATAAAATGGTAAACAAAAAATAATATCTTTTTTGTTAGATACTGTAGAAACGTACACAGCAAATAGACTACCTACAATCGTAAGGAAAGAGCCCAGACCACAGAAAAACAAAGCTACTATTTTTTGGTAAGCCTGAGGGAATTGATAGCACTTTTTCACTACACTAGCCAAGGTTGTTGAGATGCTATAATATGAGATCATGTGTTGATGTGAAATGTACATGGAATTTTGAACAAATGAAATACTTTAGGAATATTATATATATAATTGTTCCTTTTTTGTAATTTGGAATTCAGCAGAGTGATTAGGATCCGATAGGAGATGTATTGAGAAATGGGCAGAAGGAAAATAACGATTTTTGAGTACTTTTGCTTTATTCTTTCATGTATAAAGAATTGTTAAAATCATTTTTTAATCATGAGTTATGACTGTCTGAATTGTATATAGTGTAATATAAAATGAGAAATTTTGTGTAAATAATGTATATTAATTTTATGTATATATATGTATTGTTTATAGCCCTGAAGAAGTCCGTGAGGATGAAACGCGTTGGCTATGGTCTGTTTTAATATGTTGAAAGAAAAATTCTGAATAAAGGATCAAAAAAAGACAAGAATCGTCTCTGCTGAAAGTCCATTTTTTGAAAGATTAACTGTCGACATTTATTTATGTCATGTACAAATGTCTAATATCTGTTGCTTCTTGGGTGCTGGACCATTAAATTTTGCTTTGGACCAACAAACAAACCTGCTCTTTCAATCTCTATAGTATACATGAGAATCAAGAGTACCTATTCTGATCCAAAGAAATTGGATCCACTTGAATTATAAGCTGCATCACTCAACATTCCATTAATAGTACCCACAGCTGTACTAATTTGGAGTAATGCCAGCTGATGAGCCCAATCTGCCTCTGTAACAAAGACCACCTTTTTAGTCCTACCCAAATCACTATTCCTCCCCAGTATTTTTCAAATCAAATTTTCAGAGGAATGACTAATGCTGGAGTTGTCAAGGTGAAAATGCTCAAATTGAACACATACTCCCCCCCCCCCCCCCCCACATTAGCAGCCTTTTGGTGCCATACCAAAACTCTAGGGACATTTAAAGATCTCCTCGTGTCCCTATCCCCTAGCAATCCTCTAGACAGACTCAGGGATAGTCTTATTGACATACAAACTAACTGCTATCCAACATCAACAGAACGAAAGAGACTAACCCTGCTCTCTCTTCACAATAGTTAAACACAATATGCTCCATAGAAATGAATTCTAATTGTAATGAACTCCAAATCAAATCCTGATCCTATATGAATATACACAGTACCTACACCTACTTATGTCTATTGTTTCTGGGTAACTTGAGTAGTATGTTGATGTGCTGATTATCTGTTGGTTGCATTTTCAAAATTTCCATAAAATAATTTAACTCAAAAAAATGGTCAAAACCCACAATAAACAACAAGGCACTCACATACATAAGACAAATGATAAATTTAGGATACCAAAAGTCTTGATGTCCAGTTTCACGCCACACTGTTGAAGTCTCCTTGAGGTCTGATCAGTACAAGCTATTGGCTTGAAAGAACTATTATTTATTCCAATTTGGGGCAGCCAAACTCATGATTTGCATTAATGTTCCTAGGTTTCTCCCAGAGCTGGACTTTGTGCGTTTATGGTAGGTACTGTCATAGCTAGAAGTCCTGGGTCAGGTAAATCTCAACTTATTAAGGTCAGGCTGTATTTTGGATTGGAGCACCACATAGTCTGTGATGGCCGAAGACAGCCAGCATCAAAGTAAAAGGGGGGGTTTCAGTTGAGTTAAGGCAAAATATGCTGTCAGTGGAAGAGCTGGGGACTTTTCCTGCCACAAAGCAGAAATCTCTCTGGTGTGCTCCCACATCCACCATGCGCGAATTAATAGTCTGTAGGGAAATCCTCAGTCTTGTGTTGTCCAGCTTACAGTGCCCATAATGGATTATTTCCAATTAAGTAGAACAGTGCAGACAGACAGACACACACATGCACACACACATCCCCAGCACCCATACACACATTTACTGGTATTGGGGAACTGGATGGAACATTTCCAGGTTAAGGCCAACAGGCTGCCTCCAAACCAGATCTGCATCAGGTACCTATAATCGGTGATGCCAACCATAATTGCATCAGCTTTGCAGAAGGCATTAGCCACCTTCCCTGTACTTGAAATGAACGAGGTACACTAAAGCTGTCCCTCTTCTAGCAGAGCAGGCTCTTCTGTTGAACGTCTCCTATTGAAAGGGGGAACACCAACAGGGGGTTTGCAGATTGTGGTGGTCATCACAAGATAATTGACCACAAACAAAAGTTCAGACTCCACAAACAACGTAATTTCTCAGATTTAAAAAAATGCCCAGGAGTCAGCAAAAACAGAAACCCCTGCACACCTCAGGAAGTCTGGACTAAGACGAAAAGATAGGAGGAGTGACAGGTGACGGAATAGCATTTAAACCTCATGTTGTGTCTCACAGGGAGCCAGCATCCACCTCAGCGCTCCATGAAAGAAACGCTCTTGGGGACAGACACTTAAATGACACAAGCAAGCAACCACCCACCCCACAAAAACCCATCCCATCAACCCCTCACGACCAGAATCAACTTGCTGTGCTTCACCCTTCAGTATTCAATTAAAACAAGTGACTGCTTCAACCTGGGTAAAGGAATACCATTATCCTCTATTTTGTACTTGAGAAAGCTTTTCAAAGCCATGTAGAGCACCTATGTTGTAGAACTTTACAAAGGCAGAGTTCTGCATGTAGTCTGAGATACACAGTAGTTAAGATTGTGAATGAATATTGCAGGATGAAGTAATGGCTAGCTCTTAAAATGAGTTACCTATGAATCTGGAAAAGGCTACGAGACATAAATTCTCGAAATGCAAAACAAATGCAAATTGAACCATTGTGTGCCTCACAAAATAAGTACAAAACAACAAACTTTGGCAAAATCAATGGATCTTGATTTGGGGACATATTCGCTTTGCCAATGGTTTTGAGCCATGCTGCACAGCATCTCTGATAAAGAAAACGAACTAAGAGAGCTAATTTTCATATGAGCATTCTTAAAAAACGAAAATCCTTCCTCAACGACGACAACCTAAATAGCCGTTCAAGCTCTAGTTATACCCAGAATAGACTATGGGAATATAACCCATGGCTGGCTGAGATCCAGTCTGGCTCCTCTAAGAGCCTCACTCAACGCGGCTGCAAGACTTGTCACTGGCTCCAAAAAGAACAACCACATCACCCCTGATCTAAAGGCTCTGAATTGGCTCCTTTATGAGGCAAGTTCACAGCTAAAAATTGCCTGCATGACACACAAAGCCCTGCACTTCAACACACCAAAGTATCAAGCCAATAAACTGGAATTATCAGGCAATAGCAGATCTTTGAGAAGTACCAACACCCTGCTATTAAAACCACAACAATTTAGAAAAAAGAAAACCTACACACGCACCTTCTCTGGCCTGGCACCTAGGATCCGGAACGCCCTGCCCCCGGCAATCAGAATGAACCCCTCCACCACCTCCTTCAAAAAATAAGTCAAACTACTTCTAATGAATAAAACTCTCCCCTGATCTCAGCCCTGATGCGAGTTGGATACCAACCAGGCACTCCTCACCTACCAGGATTCGTGATGAACTCTAAGCAAGAATGACTAACACACTCCTTCAACGAGAACCTACAACATATACGATCTCATGTTAGCGACTCATATCTATGTGAAACGCTCTCAACTTTTCCTTTAATGTAACTTTTCTAAAGCACTCCGATACCCTCAACGGGTCTTGTTTGCGCTATATAAAACTTTATAAATAAACTTTTTTTTAAAGAAATGTAAAAAACATGCCATGATGTAGCGCCCATGTTATTTTGCAGGCATGGGTACCATGCATGTTTGCACCTACAAAATGACAAAAACGTATTTAATTTACCGAGTTGGATCAGTAACTGGGGTGGTGAAGTGAGCTAAAGAATGATGATGGATTAAACCCAGATCAGTTGACTGTGGGCGAGTGTTTGATTTGCTCAAGCACTCCGTCCATCATCCCCTTTGGTATCGCTTTGTTCGCCCTAAGCTGGCAGGGTATGCACAGACATGGGTCCCTTGCTCACTTTGCTACTGGATTCAAGATAGCCTGGCTGATGAGGGCTATGAACCCGAAACCGGTCCCAGGATGCTTGTTTCTGGTCCAGGGAAGACATGGCTTGGCAGTTCGGGCTGGACTGTTCCCTTCAGGCACAGGGTCAGACTGATTTGCATATGGCCTTGTCTGAACTGGGTTGGTGGAGTGAGCTAAAGAATGATGATGGATTAAACCCAGATCAGTTGACTGGGGGTGAGTGTTTGATTTGCTCAAGCGCTCCGTCCATCATCCCCTTTGGTATCGCTTTGCTCGCCCTAAGCTGGCAGGGTAAGCTCAGAAGTGGGTCCCTTGCTCACTTTGCCACTGGATTCAAGATAGCCTGGCTGATGAGGGTTATGAACCCTTAACCGGTCCCAGGATGCTTGTTTCTGGTCCAGGGAAGATATGGCTCGGCAGTTCGGGCTGGACTGTTCCCATGAGGCACAGGGTCAGACTGATTTGCATATGGCCATGTCTGAACTGGGGTGGTGGAGTGAGCTAAAGAATAATGATGGATTAAACTCAGATTAGTTGACTGGGGGTGAGTGTTTGATTTGCTCAAGCACTCCGTCCATCATCCCCTTTGGTATCGCTTTCGATCAGTAACTAAGCATCACAAAGTACGTGGGGGGGAAAAAACAACACAGAGGTCCTGGATGGCAGGAAGAAACACTAAGCGTGTGCGGTGGGAGGAAGCAACAAAGAGGGTCAAGGGAGATAGAAGCAACATGGACATGGGGGTACAGAGGTGAAGCCACGGGCGAGAGATAGCAATGTGGAGCACTGAGCAAAAAACACACAGCCAAGAAAGCAATGCAGGGGGAGAAGTACACAAAGGTGAATGCAACATTGAGGGGGCAAGGGAGAAGCCTACCGGTGACAGAGCACAACACATACTGCAGCCAGAGAGAAAGAGAAGTACACAAGGGAGACAGCTACACATGCTTTCATAGTGTTAACCCAAATGAAAAAAGCAGTGCTTGAAAAGCAAACAGTGGAAGGACACAAGTAATGCATTCATGCACCAGACTGGAGACAAACACAGGAAGAAGAAAGAATTGCCAAACATTCCAACAAATAAAAAGCAAACAAATGAGAGTGACAGTAAAGCCAACCAATGGTATTCAAGTGGCGTGAGGTGAACTGATAATATTTTTTTTCCCCAACAGATAGCTTGTTCTGTCTAGTAGGAGAGATCTAAAAAGGGTAGCCCAGCACCAAGCCGGACACTGGTATTAATATGTTATATATATAGTGGTGTATTTTTTTAGAACCTATTAGAAAAAAACTGGCTTACTTGGGAATCAATGCAATTTCTGCAACAGGGGTGATGAATCATCAAAGCAAAAGGATGTTATAAGAAGATGAGGAGACACATTGTGAATCATTTGGACTTGTGGAGCAAGTTCCTAGTAGTCGCGTTAAACATTGCACTGGCATAATTCAAACTGGATCTGATGCGTGCTGAAACTGCAGTAGGTCTATGGTTGGGAACAAAACAAGGCAAACTATTTTTCATGAATTTCAGCTTTACAAAACAGAAGAATGTAGTTGTGGTAACAGTTCAAAACAACGTGCTTTGAGGTGGCTGTGTCGGATTTCTGCTGGGAGTTGGTAGGTAGGTGTCACGAATGTCCTCTACCTCTCACCACTGTTTCCCCTTTTTCGTGAGTTTAATTGGATATATGGATGAGTATTCATCATACATTGGCAGAACAGTGTAGCGGAATGTCCCAGGTCCCCAGTGCCATAGCCAGGATGATAGTATCAGTGACACAGAAATTAAACCCATGAGACGGGTGGAAGTCTCGATAGAAATGTTTTTAAAAAAATGATATAGAAGCAATGCACAGACTGGTTGCACACGTGAATACCACCTGGGATACCACACTGGCCCTACAACGAATGGTGCTGGGATCAGGCCAACTTGAAGTGCATGAGTCTCTAAGTGTTTGGCAGGAGCTCAACTCGCTCAAACAGAGTTTAAAAGGGGAGCAAGGGATGCAGGCGTGATGCAATAAAATGTGGCAACCCTAAACACAGTCTAAGCCATAAAAAAGAAGCCACCCTCCACAATATTCTGAGGGACACTGCTGACTCGCTCTTCTTTTAAAAAAACCAAACATCTGTTTTATTGGTTTTCTTTTAACAAATAACCTACTGCATGTCACGAGGAGAGCAGTATATAAAAGCAGCAGTACATATAGATTCAAAAGAGCACACATCTGATCGTAAATTAGAATACACAACAGATGTAGGGTCTAGTTCAAATGAGTGATGAAAAGGAATATCACTGGGAAGGACTGATTGATCGGCATTTCCCCCAAATCTTATTGTTTCTCAGCACGCCCCCGTTCTTGGAAACCAACTCTTCTCCACCGCACGCTGGTCCATGACCCCAACACATTCTGACGCTGTTGAGGCTGCCGGTGTCTTCCAGTGGGGACCAATATCCTGTTTCCCCACCAAGTGACCCAGTGCAGGCAACATCTTGTCACCTGGTTCCCTTCCCAACCAGCCTGAATCCCCAGGAGGACACTTTTTGGAGATTGGTCCACAGGGATGGCAATAATCTCACACAGGTGGTTATTAATCTGCGACCAGTACTCTTGGATGATGGGTCACTCTCAGATCATGTGCTAGACATAATGAACTGAAATGACTGCACTGATCTCTGAACTGGGCGGCCTTTTTTGTGTGGAGAGCAGGTTAGTTAGTGTTCCTGAAGTGCGCTGTGCTCCCACCACTGGCAGTCACCGTATACCCTGGGATAAGAAAGAAAAAGCCAATCTCGATCAGAAAGTGGACAAACCTTTGGTGCTTGCCTGACTTCACAGAGGAGAATTCATATGCGGACAAAAAACCAAAACCAAATGGCGCACATTCAATGGCCTTGCATTCTTGTCCAGCTCACTAGAGGTAAACCCCAAGGTAAGCCAGAAAAAGATGCCAGGACAAAGCAGAACAGCTTTCCAAAGCCATGGAGAGAACTTTCGTCCCAAAGCTCGGACACCCCGTCTTCTGGTGCCATCATGTAGGAGGACTTTCCATTCACCAGAAAGAAGGGACAGAGATGCAGAAATATATATCTGCTATAACAATGAAGACTGCAGTGCAGGTAATACGGTTGCAGTTGGCCGTAATAAACTTGTAGAAGGTGAAACCTTCCTTATGTTGATGCATAAAGTTGATGTGAAGACCCACTACTGTCAAAATATTATTGTTGACAAAGCCACCAAGGTGCTGGCGGTCAGGCCAGTGCAAGATAAAAGTTTTGTTTATATATTGTTTCACAAAAAGACTCAACATAATTACGTATTTTAAGCTAAAAATTTGGGTTTTCAGCCTTACGGCAACAGATTCGCTAGAACCTTTCTTTAATACCGTTTGTTACAACCTTGTTAACAAAACATGTAGACGGATACTAGACAACATAAGAAACGAGCGATATAGCAAGAAAGGAACATTATAATCTCCATTCAAGAGATAAAGTAACATATTGGTTGGGAAAGTATATAGTGGAGGAAGGTTCAAGCCAATGTTGTCATGTGTGTCAGATTTTAGAGACCACCGTTGTTGATGCTCACAGAATGCTGTTATGGACGAGAATCAGCTGCTAGGCATGGGCAGAGTGCAAGCAGCTCTTTAAAGACCCAGGAAATGTTAAAGGAAAGGCGCCACACACATAGGCAGGAAAGCGAGGTCGCAGTCAGGCGAGAGGTAGCCAACAGCTTCCAGTGGATATAATGGGGATGTTATTGCTTTATTTGAATGTTTTCAGATGCAGGATTTTGAGTAATGAGCCATCTGGAAATGACTCATACAAGCACAGAAGCAGCACACAGTTCCCTGCAGATGCTCACCATGCCTGCTGTGCCACAGTGCTCAGTGTTTCAATTTTTCTTGGAGTCGGATGCTGACTCCAGTCCATGAGGCCAGTTTCACACTTAGGCCAAAGTGGGCTGAATCCTTCAACAGTGTGCATGGCCAAAGTACCTCTAGCACATCTCAAGCCCCACACACTCGGCACCTTTCTCTTGCTACCTTTTGCCTTCCCATCACCTGGGCACCCAACCCAGTTCCCCTCTGCCAGACAGCGACCTCGGTTTGCATCTGCTAGTCTTCTAACTAAGTTCGGTCGTGCCTAACCACCCTAGTTAATCTCAGGCTCATGTCCCACACTAGTTACCTTCAACAGTTCTCTTTTCACAGGTACAACAGACTTTTTCCAACTTTCTGTTCCTGGCTATCAATTTCCCATTATTGCCATCTTCCACTTTGTTACATTTTGCTATCTTGTGTAAGGATATCTCTGTAAGACTCTGGACCCTGCAGCTCTCTTGCTCCAGTTACCCATTTGCCAGTCTACACCTACACCTACACCTACACACACCTACACACACACACACACACACACACACACCTACACACACACCCACACACCCCCCCTCCAATCACAGCTGTACCTGAGGTGCCCCACTTCCCGCCTCTACTAATCTATTCTCCTAGTTGCTCTGTGGCCACTTCATGTCTCGGTACCTCTGCAAGTGGCTTGTTAATTGCCAGTCTTCTCATCTCCAGGGCCAAACACCTTCTTTTCACTCCTCACCGCAATTCTTTTCTGTCATCGCCCCCAACCTATCTCCCCCGTCCCTCTCTTGCTAACGTTTCTCTTTGATCCAAATCCACCCTGGGTGTACCATGCACCCTTCTTTCATTTCTCTCCTTTATGCTAAACTCATTCTTCAATTCTTTTTGCAAGTCTCTTGCCCTAGTAAGTCTATACTCATGTCAGTGCACATGGCATATCTCCTAAATACCTCACTACGATAAGGAACAGTTACATCTTCAAGAGATATTAGTAATATACAATTTTAAAACAATCTCCTTTAAGGAATTTGTAATGAGTCATATACAACATCAAAACCAATCCTGTGTCATCCTGCTGACGGGCACACAGAGCAGCAACAGCTGGGACTTGCTCAACAGTAGTACCACCAGTTGCCTTTAGAGGAGGCAAAGGTGACCTGGTGGGCTGTGCAGAGCCGACTACACCAATTGGGAGGGGGGGCGGGGGGGGGGGGGGAAATCGAGCAAGATGCTACACAGGCTGTGTTAAGCCACTTAATACTAATCTTCTTTGCCCCTACTCTGGGATGCACAGGGGCAACTGCTGGAGAGCTCTTGCGGGGTAGCTCAGAGCTTCACCATCTATAGAGGGGTGACTACTCGGAAAGAGGGCCTAATCCTCGATCACATTGCTGCGTTTATGCGTGATTTACCTTCCCAGGCTTTTCCTGATGCTGCCTAAGTTCAGATAGATCAGGTGATTACCGAGGAGGAGCTCCCACTGGCCCGTGTGGGACTATAGCCGGGGAAGGCTTCCGGTCCTAATGGATTACCATGCGATTTTTTAAAAAGCTTTTATGTCTCAGCTGGAAAACTACTGTGAGGGGCAATCCAGTCAGCATGTGAGGCAGCTCTGCTTCCACCAGGCTGATGGCAAGCAGGAAGTGTGGTTATGCTTAGAACAGGCCAAACGTCAGAGGAACGCTCTTCGTACCACCCGATCTCCCTCCTGAATAAAAAGGTGAAACTCCTGGCCAAAACCTTGGACAAGAGGCTGATACAGTACATAGCAGACCTGGTCCATCCTGACCAGGCAGGCTCCATGCCGAACCGGGCCACGCAACATAACATAAGGCGTGTGTATAATGCTCTAGCTCTCACTGGTTGACCAGGGAGACCGGCGGGGGCGCTCCTCGCTGACATCGACAGGGCGTATGACTTCGTCAGCTGGGGTTACTTGTTTTTTCTGCTCCAGATGTTAAATTTGGGCCCCCAATTTGTCTCCTATGTTCGGCTCTTGTATACAGATCTTTCGGCAATGGTGAGGGTTGCAGGGGCCTCAACCAACCTGGGCCCAATCGGTCAGGGGACAAGGCAGGGGTGTCCCTTATTACCATTGTTGTTCGCGTTAGCCACGGAACCAATGGCCACATGGTCAGATGAGGGGCTTTGAGTGGGGTGCGGGGCTGTCTGATAGGATTGCCTTTTACTTGGATGACGTCCTGTTCTTGCTTACCAGCCCGGAAACCTCGGGGCCCAAAATCCTACAGATCATTCGCATCTTCAGAGAGACCCCTGGCCTCTATATGAGCGCTTCGAAATCCATGATATTCCCTGTAAATGGCTAGGTGGGAACAACAGAGTGGGCATCGGGACCGACTTTGGCTGGTGGGGGTTTTAAGTATTTGGGAATATTTGTCTACCCGAAATCAACATTAGCATGGGCTTGCAACTTGGGGGCCACATTGGCACGTGTTAAAGAGGAGGTGAGGGTCTGGTCGCTCCTGCCGTTATCACTGACGGGCAAGTCCTCAATCTCTAAGATGGTCTCCCTGCCCCAATTGCTATATCAGTTATAAAACTATCCTTTCGCTATCCCCGGGTCGTGGATGCTGTTCTCAGGGGATTCCTGTGGAAGGGATGTGCCGCCTGCATTGCCCTCAGAACCTGTTTTTAATCACCGTATTGTGGGGGCATCGCCGCAGCCAACATATGTATACTACTCTTCGTCCCGCGATGGGAGACACCCCCATACTGGACTACCTATTTGCCGGGGGGGGGGGTTGCGATCTCTTCTGCTGGAGAGGCAGGTAGTATTTAACGTGTGGAGGAGTCTCTGCCGCATATATGATGTTGGGGGAAGCTTGAGGACTGGACGCCACTAAGGCAGTGTGGCATGCTTAGGCAACTGGCCCAACTAAAGGGCTTAGGACATGATTTGGATCTCCATTCTGGGGGATGTAATGCGGGGCACAGTGCTGAAATCATTTCAGGAGCTGTAATCTGATTACCAACTGCACCGCAGCCAATTCCACCGATACCTACAGCTCCATCATGCTCTCACTCCTTATCTTAAGGACATCATGGACCTTCTAGAATTTAGTCCATTGGAGGGTAAGCTCCTCCTGGGAGATATGGGGCCCCACAAAATAGTGAACGTATATCACACACTAGTCACAAATAGCTCAAACACATTACCCACCCTCAGGGCGACATGGGAGACAGACATTGGCATACTAGACAAGGACGACTGGACAGAGGAATTGGGGGCTCCTCGTGAGGTGGCAATATTGGCCCGCCTCTGTAGGAAGCTGGCTCTGTATATACTATACCGAAATGAGGTATAGTGTGCACAGAGTCCAGGTAGGCAGAGGTAAAAGTAGATCGCACCTTACTCTCTATTTGTGGTAGTGTGGGCGAGCAGTAAGGCACAAATTTATACTCAACCTCCCACTCAACCAATATCTATTACGCAATGGCTATATTTAGCTCTAACGTGCTGTCCCTTTGCTATAAGTATCACTAGATACAACAAAGATACATTAATTCATATTTTTTTATTTTTAATCTTTCTTTGTAATTATATTGCAAAATTCATAGACAATATTTTTCATTTATATTTTTGAGGTATTAAAACCATAGTTTTTCTGTGTTCATATATACAGTGCAGATCATAAACAACAACATAGGTACGATTTTTCTGAAATGTGCAACTGAAGCGTAATTGTGCAATTTATACATACAGAATTACATGTTAAAGAATGCCCCCTTGCCATTATCACAAATGAACTAACCTCACACACAATCACATACCAAACGTACACATACACGCATCACATTCATAGTTTTCCAGCCTAAATATGGCTTGCAACATGTAACTCATGGTGACATTCCTTCTTTGTTTTCCATGTAAGGCACACACTTATTTATTTTCTAGAACCAAGCAAGCCTGGTACAGGTAAGTGTAAATGGTACTTTTCAAGGCAAGTTGAACAATACAAGCAAGCTGAATGAAAATGTCTTTGTTAAAGGTTTGTAAATCTTTTCAATACAGTGGAAATTACTGTTAGATTACTTTTCAGATTACTTTATGGATTACGTTTTCTACTCAGTGTGATATGCCTAGATATCACACTGGGACATTTACTAGAGAAAGGGTAAGTAAAGCAGTTTTTAATTATTTGCAGTTTTTCAAGTTCTCATACAAAACCAACTCCACACAAAACAATTTTCAAGGAAAAACAGTCAATGTACTCCTATGGACAAAAAAATGTGGTTAGTGGTTAACAGTACTTGGTTGTGGGAGTTGGTATTCTAGGGTTAGAACCAGGGTTCCCCCAGGGTCAAGGATGCACTCTCATAGCACCCTCAGCGGCACTAGGGCGGCCGGGTGCAGAGTGCTGAGGCCCAATGTTATCCAAAGGTGTATAAGGGGGCCTCTGGTTGGTGGCTGCTCACGAGCAGGCCACACGGTTGTGGGAGCAAAGCTCCTGGTGTTAGGCTCAAGGCAAAGGAGGATCAGAGTTAGCACCCAAAGTACACCCGCAGCGGCGGCAGGGTGCTGTTTTGGCATTGGGTGCCCTGTTGATTTCAATGGGGATTCTCCGGTTGCAACAAAGACTGCAGGCTCGGGGCAAAGATCTTCTAAAGGTGACCAACAGTTGGAGAGGTAAGTTGGGATGCCTGGGGATGCTGGGCTGCCATCTGGTGTGCCTCCCAAGGCCATGGGAAATCGGGTGCAGGGGTGTCTTTAGGCGTCGATGTTTTCTTACCAGAACCGGTCAGAGGCTGCAGGCTTCGCTTGGAGATTCAAGGCAGGTCAGAGATCACCAGATCTCAGGTCAGGATCACCAGGGAGACCTCCTCGTGGTGTTGGGCCACTCGAACTCGGGCTGTAGGCGTCTGGTGCAGACTCGCAGATTTGGCCGGAGACTGAGTCTGTGGGTGAGCAAATCCGGTGCTCAGTGGAAACAAAATCTTTGACTTGGAAGGCATGGCAGGTCCCCAGGGTTCTTGAGGTTGCTGGCTGCAGGACACATGGGATTTCGCTGGAGTAGGTTCAAGGTGGGGACATGCCGGTAGGGCTGGGGCCAAGACAGTGTGCATCCTCCTCCTCTTAGTTTCCGCACAGGTTCTACGGTCCTTGTTCTCCTCTTCTTGTTGATTCTTGTCTGAGGAGGCAAGGTTCAGGGTTGCCCCTAAATACTAGATTTAGGGGCGTTACAGGTAGGTAAAGGTTGGGACCAATGGGTCCCTTTCTTGGGGTGGGTACACCCCCTATTATGCCAGCCTACAGTGGGAAGGGGCTTATGCCTCACTCTAGTTGGCTAGGTCCCCCCATCTGCAAGATGGCGGGGACAGAGTTGTGCTTCACCTCACCTACCCCAGCTGAGGGGTGGGTTGGCAAAGGTGGGCACATCTCCCTTCCTCACTTGGTTTTTCCGCCAATTCTCTTGCCCAAAGTGGGGGTCAGAAATGATGGGGGCCAATTGCTGGAAGCAGCAAAGGCCTGGGGTAGCTCACAAAGGCGACAAGCCTTTGAAGCTTCCCCTTCATGGACCCTGCCCATCCTGGGGGAGGAGGCTTGGCACCTCATCCCAGGATGTGCATTGTTTCAGACCCCCAACAGCAGCAGGTTCTCGACCGAGGGGTCCAGAAAAATGCCTAGTGGTGGCAGCTGGCAAGCAGTCACTCAGCCTGAACACTAGTGTTAGGTAGTTTTTCAGGGGGCATCTGTAAGATGCCCTCTGGGTGCATTTTTAATTAAATCCCACATTGGCATCAGTGTGGGTTTAATGTGCTGAGAAGTTTGATACCAAACTTCCCAGTTTTCTGTAAAGCCATTATGAGGTTGTGGAGTTCGTAATGACAAACTCCCAACTCAATATATTCGTAATGGCATTACTGCACTTACAATGTCTAAGAATTGGCTTAAACACTGTAGGGGTACAGGGCTCATGCGTCTGTACCCTCACCACTGATATAGTGCACCCAGCTAGAGGGGTGGCTGACCTATGCCAGGGCAGTGGGTTGTAGGCATGGCACACAGACTCTTCACTTTGTTCTGCACCAAAATGTGCAGCCTGCAAAGGCAGTGTGTGGGTGTAAAGGTACAGGGCCTCTAAGGGTGGCACAATAAATGCTGCATCCCTTAGAGGCCTTACCTGGCCACGGTTCCCCTGGTACCTGTGGTACCATTTACAAGGGACTGACCTGTGGCCAAAGAGTGCCAATTGGGTTTTGTTTTTAATGCAGTTTAGGGAAAACACATAGGCCCTGGGTACCTGTTTGGCAGGAACCCAGGGCACACTCAGTCAAAGTAAATCAGCAGTTTTGCAAAAACTGGGAGCAACCATGCAAAAAGAGGGCACTTTCTTACAGCCTGTGCCTGATATAGCTCAAATATCTTCACATAGCCTACTATACGAGGCGTCAGCTGTGGTGCATGGGAGTGATTGGCTCTTCGGTTTGGGGCGGAAGAGAGTACATTCATTCATACTGTGTGGAGCTGCACGGCACTGGACAGGTGCAATGTGACACCCTGTGTGGTGGAGGTTCCCTCCTGGACCATCCTCCTAGACTCAAACTGATTCTCCATCATATTACCAACAGCATGGGGGGAACAGATATAAACTGTTGCTCCTATTTCTGGGTCTAACGCTAGCGAAGAGGGATATAGCCACGGAGTGGAAGGCGGAATCCCCAACATCTCATGCAGAGTGAAAGAAGGAGTTGGATCATTGTCTGGGGCTGGAGGTTGCGGTGTACCAGGCCAGGCGATGCCCTCAGAAGCACTCTGAATTCTGGCAACAATGGGCCCGATTACAGAGGTATTGTTTTAGCACTCCTTAACACAGTAAGCTCACTACTTAAGGCAGAAATTCGGAGGTATGGTACGGGTGAACAGATGAATGCTACACATGATTGATGCTGGACTTGTGGGATATTTGCATTGTTGCTTGGAGGATCGGGTTGTCAACTGTGCTGGTTTCTTGTTCATGGGTATACCAATTGACTCATCCTTTGTGTACTTATCGGCATGTGAGGCCCTGCTGTTCTGCAAAAACTAAATACAATTTGATATAAAAAAAAAAATATAAAAAAAAATCCTCCGAAAATCTGAGGACAGAAAATGGAAAAATCGTGCCCTAACCAAACAGGTTCCTTCAAGGTTTGATGAGGAGGTTTGTCCTATTTGGGAAAAGTATGAGAAGCCTCTTGAGTCAAGACATCCCATGAAAAAATGTCACAAAAATTAACAGATCTCAATGTTGCAGCCCTGTAACTCTGGGAAAGTGAAACAATTTTTAAAGAGAGCAGCAGTCACTGATCATACTCCTCAAGAGAATGGACCTTTGGTCTACTGTTGAGGAAAATGCTAGACTTCTGGCAACATAGAATAATACATGAAACAATCTATCCAAAAATGGTTTCCTTGTAGACAAATAAGTGATTGGTTTTGCGAAGGTCTTTGGGTCAGTCTAGGTATAACCTTGGCACTCTAACATTTAGAGTATGCAGAGCCCTCTCGCTATTCAAAATTCAATTCAATATTTATTAAAGATTTGGATCTCCATTAAGATCCACATAAAATATACATACAATTATACATAATGAATATAATAAAATATAAGCTCTATTCATCCATTCAGTCCACTGAAAAATGTCAAAAACCCTTCATAGCCAGTTTTAGATTTTCCTTACATAACAAACCATCATATTTGATTAAACAGTACATTTGCCTTAAACAACAAAGCATGAAAGTTAAATATATTCTAATTTTGTGCAAAAAAGCTTTAAAATGGAAGCAACTACATGTGAAAAATTTCAAAAAACTATACATCTATGTATAATAACAGCTTCTTAAGAAAATCATGCAGGAACCAGCTTAATAGGCCGGCCACAGGTGTGCACGGACTTCCTTTGATGTGTTTATTGCCACAGTGTGCATAATCCTTCCCCAGTACTCTGTAAGCGACCGGTAACTCCACATCATATGTTGGAATTCTGCCCTGCCTTCTCTCCACCTTGGGCATGCTGCCCTCATTATGTGGAAGTGTCTGTTGAGTTTCCCGGGTGTGAGGTATGCCCTATGCAACACATAGAAGTCTATTAACTTGAGCAGGTGTTTTGTGATACTTGGAGGGTTTTTCCAATATCGCTGCCCAATTGTCATCCGGTATGGGGATTTCAAATGTTCCTCCATTCTAGCCCGCAGGGTATTAAGAGGCTTATATGTGTCTCTCCGTATCGCTGTATATAAACAGGTGGCAGCCTTGTAGGTGCCCGATGCCGTGACCATGTACTGACAGCTCTTATGGGAAGGGGGTTCAGTGAGGCCTGCCCCTCAGTGTGGGTGTATCGCAGTTGTTACTGCTCCATGTAGTAAAAAATGACCCTGTGGTAAGTTAAAAGGCCCTCTGAATTCTTCAAATGGGAGAAGTGCCCCCTCTTGGCACAAGTCCCCAACCCTGGGTGCTCCCACTTCTGTCCACTCCAGTTTACCCATGTGGCAGTGTCCCCAACATAGTTAGAGGCACGTCGTGCGAATATGGACTTCTAACTCTAGTTTTTCGTAAGCATCTATTCCAGCTGCGTTTCAGCACTTGAAATTCAGTGATATCGTTCTCCTAGGGATGTCTCAATCTCAGCAGTACTCTTGTCAGGACTCGGGAATCAGGTATACTATTGTCCGTTCTAGTCTCACCCTTTGTCTGCCTCCTATCCACTGCATTAGCCATTGCAGCTGTGCAGCGAAATAATAGGATTCGAAATTGGGGACAGTCAGGCCCTCCACTGCTATGGGTCTCAGTAACGTGGTTAAGGCAACCCACCTGTGGCCGGTCCCCCAAACAATAGCAATAAGAAGGGAATCAACTTCTATGAATAATGCACACGGGATCCACACAGGCACTGTCACAAAAAAATAGAACAATCTTAGTATCGCCACCATCTTATTCAATGCCAGCCTTCCTGCCACTGAGAGGGGATGTGTCCTCCAGAAGTATACACTCGCCCTGAGTGCTTTGATCACCTTCCCCACATTCCTGTCCAAAAAGTCTGCTGGAGCATGGTATATATTCAATCCCAAATATCTAGGCATCTAGGTTCCCATTGTAGTAAGTGTAATTCCGTTGGAGGCTTTTGATTAGTATTTGGCGGAAATAGATGCAACATCTGCCAGTTGACCTTGAGTCTGGAGAATGACCCGAATTTCTCCAGTAAGCTTCCTGTGCCCTCCAGGTCTGTCACCATATTCCTTAAGAATATTAGAATGTTGTCCGCGTAGAGGGCAATGTGATGGGTTTATCCTGACACTTCTATCCCATGGTAGCAATCCCCCATTCTGGCCGAACAGGCTAACGGCTCCATTGCCAGAGCTACGAGCAATGGGAAAGGGGGGAACCCTGCCGAGTCCCCCGGCCCACCTTGTAAGTCTCTGAAATATATCAGCCAGTGCGAACTCTAGTCGTGGGGTCCGTGTATAGTAATCCAGTCCGGGCTATAAATCTATGCCCCAGGCGGAAGTGTTCCATTACTCCATATAGAAAGGCTCCCTCTAGACCATAAAAGGCTTTCCAATTTACACTGCGAAAATCGCAGCAGTAGCTTGATCATAAGTATTGGCTTCTAGGATCATTAGCAGCCTCCAAATATTGAATGTAGTGTTACGTTCAGGAATGAATCCCTCTTGATCAGGGTGAATCAGGCATGTCATATATGAAAGGAGTCTGGTGGCTAGGATGAGGCTAAGAATTTTATAACTGATATTGAAAATCGATAACGGTCGCTAAGCTCTCATATCGTGTGCCTCTCTAGTGGAGTTCGGTAGAAAGCCGGACTCTTTGGCCACCTTGTATAAGTCTACTAAGCTAGGGATCAACTCATTCCCATATGTGGTGTAGAGTTCAACTGGGAATCCATCAGTTCTCTGTGTTTTGCCTCTTGCTAAGGCCTTGATAGCCGGTCGAACCTCTAGGATTGAGACATCTCCGCCCAGTTCTTTTGCCTCCTGAGGGGTTAGTAGTGGGAAAGGCAAGGATGCCAGGAACTCTCTGATATTGTTCTGTGTGTGTGCAGAGGCGCAAGTATATAAAGTTGAGTAGTAAGCGTAGAATTGTTGGTTTATTTCTGCCTGCCTATAAAGTTGCATACCTTGATCCGTGGCTATCTCCACTATGACTGATCCCAGTTTTGCAGGGTTAGTGAGCCAGGCCAATAATGATCCAGTGCTCTCGCGTGCATGGGCCAGAGTCATGTATACCTTTGTAGTCAAATCAGCGCAATTTTGAGACACGTTTCATCAATTCTTCCTTGCCTCCCAAAAGGGACTGTTGTAGTTCTGTATGGCCTAGTCTGTGTCTCTCTAATGTTCTCAGGTCGTCCTCCATTTTTTAAATCTGTCAATAGAGTGCGTCGCACTCCTACCGACTCAGATAGGCACCTCCCCCTGAGCACAGTCCTAAATGCATCCCATTGGACCATGAGAGAGGAGACAGTGTAAGTATTGTCCTCAAAGTACAGTATAATATATTCCCAATGGTACCGCAAAAAAGCGGGTCCTCTAAAGACTCACGTTTTAGTCGCTATGTCGGTATGCACGGCCTAAGTCGTTCCCACAGCAGGTGTAGTAGGACTGAGCTATGGTCTGATATGGTTTTGGTGAGGTAATCAACGTCATGCACCAGGCCATGTATATCTGGGGGCAAAGAAAAGTGTCTAGTCGCACAAGAAGGTTATAGAGACCTGAGAAAAAGGAGTAGTTTCTTGTGAAAGGGTGTGTCCGACGCCATGTGTCAATTCCCAAGACAAACACACACCAGCCTACCAAACTCCTCTTCCCCAAGACAAGTAGGCAAAAACCCCCTCGTTACAAACGCTCAGGCAAATCGCGGGAGAAACCACGTAAACAGTGGAGGTGTGGTGAACCAGGGCATCCTTCTATGTCCCCCCCTCCAATATAAGGTCACTAAGGAGGCTTTAGGCACTGGAGACAATTGTGTCTTCTTCATTAGTCTCTTCTCTGCTCCCCTTACTATCGACCCCACCATCAGGCTAAAGTCTAACTGTTACACTTAGCATTGATTCTTTTGTCTGAAGTTCCAGGCGTTATTTTAGGGAGTTCTTCATCGGAGATACCAGAAGAGCAGGGGCCGGAGTCCAAGTCCGGGGCGCTGGCACCGCCCACCAAGGATATGCGGATTACTCCGCTGCTGCTCATCATTGCCACCACAGCTATTGCCATCTGCTGCTCCTGGTGCACCTCGTCCTTAGAGAGGACCACTCTGGTACCACTGTCTGCCATGCGTTTCGACCTTTTGCTCTTTATTTGTTTGCGTGTAAGCCTCGCTCCAGTGCCCGATTGTGGGTGCTTGTCAATCCATTCACATACCTCTTGCAGAGTTCTGAAGAACTGCGCCCCTCCTGTGGTTGCCACCCAGAGCCTGGCCGGAAACATCAGGGCATAGGACAGACCCATTTGACGGAGGTGGCTTTTTGTCTCTAAAAAGAAGGGCATTGTCATTGTACATCCTTGGTGAAGCCTGGGAATACCATCTCTTTGTTGTTTTTCACTTTGAGTTCTCCTTGTTGCTGAGCTTGTCCCAGGATGTGGTCGTGGTCTCTGTAGTATAGCAGTCTAGCGACCACTGGTAGTGGGGGGGCCCCCCGGCTCCGGTGGCTTCACTGGGACCCAGTGTGTCCTCTCCAGGTCATAGAACGGGGAGAGCCCATCCAGCACCACTTATTCCTTCAGCCATCTTTCGACATAATTCACCAGGCTAGTCCCTTCAACCCCCTTGGACAGGCTAATTATTCAAATATTGTTATGCCTTGATCGGTTTTCTGCATCTTCTGCTCTGATTTCCAACGTGCACACTTTTCCCTCCAATCAGCCAGCCTCTCTTTGGTGGAAGTCAGTTCAAGTGGGATCTCCGCCAATTCCAGTTCCGCCCTGGTGACACGCTACGCCAGGCAGTGGTGGTCGTCTTTCATTATTCCCATGTCTGCCTCCATGGTGTTGATCTTCGCCTCAAGGACCTCTCTGGAAGTGATGTAACTGTACAATTTTATTGTTTGATTAGTTAAAATCATTACAATTCCCCCTCCCAATGTACATAGAAATCATAATAGAAATTACATTACGTTTATAAAATACACCTGGATTTCGCTCAATACCACTATTATAAAAAAGGTGCAGTTGCTTTACGTTAAAAATTCATTTACAGAAATTCCTACTTACAGAGACATTCTCATAGCTTAAAACTCTGTTGATTCTATAACTTATTGAGTATAAACTCTCCCAAAGTTCTGGATAGGAAGTACAAAAAACGGGCTGCCTATTTAGCGGCGGAATTACACTCCGGTGGGGGGTACAATTTAATATTAAACAGCATGAATGAAAATATGGGGACCCCTCGAGAGAGAGAAATATTTTGATGCTGCCCCAATGTTCAAGACTTTGATGGTCTTTGCTGTCTATTTGCGGCCGGCAACTGGACGTAGATTAGCTTGCTGTCCGCTTAATTATTATGATGGATTGACTATAAGGAGGTGACTTCGATCAAAGTTGCTCACCGTCAGCTTGATGTAAGAGTCTTCTGACCATTGTCATATATTTGACACCCCGGCAGGCCAATATAATGGACGCTCCCTCCAGCCAGCGTATCACCGCTTGCCTGCTCGAGCGAATGTTCAGGACATTAAAAATAAATTTTAAGTGCTGTCTCCTCTGGGGCAGAACTGCTGGGCAGGCACATAGTAAGTGGATTAAAGATTCTGATTTATAACCACATAGTCGACAGTCCTCGGATAGAAATGCTTTTTCCAAATTGGATACAGGTCCTTTGAGTCGTGCACACCCATTCTGAAGTTTGTAAAACTCTTTTTTAGCTGCAAGCTGAAATGAGCAGATAAATAAGCTTGAGGCCTTAGGGTTTTATACGAGTTAATAACAGTCCACCCGTGCCGGCGCTTGCTGAGTTCTTTTTTGTCAGCCAGCAAAGATTTCCTTTTTGCTGCAGCATTTGCAGGTTTGCTGAAACTTTCTTTGTCATCCCCGTTTTCCCATGCAGTTTGTAATTCCAGTGCGTCCAAATATGTTTTCAGGAAGCTGCCCCATGAGATCGGTATTTCAGAGTTCATCTGGTCCCTAATTTCGTCCAAGCATAATCTGTTCATAGAGTCTGGGTTAGAGGAGCGAAATTTATAACACAGTTTGACAAAGCCACTCATTCCCCGGAATTTTTGGTGCTGAAGACCGAATTCCAAACGGATCTGAGAGGGAGAGGCAGATTTTGGCAACTCGAAGACGGCCTTGTAAATCCTTGACAGGAGCTCGTTTAGTATGTTCGCTTCCTTACCACACCAGGTGGCTAAACCATACGATAGACTGGGCTGGATTTGTGCGGCCATAATTTTTAGCAAATGAATGTAGTTCGGGCAGTCTATTTTTTTACGTAGAAGTCTATACGCATAAATTAATGATTGGGCTTTAGCTTTGAGTGCCAGTTTATGATCTTTATAAGAGGCATTTTGCCCAATTATTACGCCGAGATATTTGTATGAACGCTGTACTTACACTATTGCCCCATTTGCCGACCATTTGAAGTTTGTTTTTTTATGATCCACTAAACAAATGATTTTCGTTTTTCTTTATTTAACTCAAGTTGTTCCTGCTCCAAGTAGGTTGCTAGATTATTTATAGATCTCTGTAAGTCAATTGGGGTTTGGCTCAGCAATACAATATCGTCTGCGTATTGTAAAATGGCGACTGACTCATTGGCCATGTTAGGTGAATGGCAATCAGCTTTTTCAAGGTGCGGTGCGATGTCTGAAAGAAACAAATTAAAAAGACTAGGACCTAGAACGCATCCTTGTTTCAGGCCTCGCTGCGTGTGGATACTCGGGGTTGTGCTGTGTCCGTCGCCCATCTTAACTCTGGCCCAGGTATCCGAGTATAGGGTGGTTATGGCATTAAGCATTATACTTGGCAAACCCCAAGCCTTGAGTTTCTTCCAAAGATGACCCCTGTTTACTCGATCAAAGACGGATTTAATATCCACAAAGCATGCGAATAATCGCTGTGAGAAGTTGGCCTGGTATATGCTGCTCACTAATTCTAGTGATCACCTTGTACCATGCCAAACAACCCTTATGGTGGTGGTTGAAGTCAACCTCGATAGACCAGCTATCCTAGTGGTAGCGTGGACAGTGCAGTCTGCAGGCTAAACTCTTGAGGGCATGTGAAGCCAGCTGTTTTACCATATGTAACCTCCTTGAATACCAAATGAAAGGACACCACACAGATATATATATTCAAAATATATATGTATTTATTTACTAAAAGTATCCCCTATACTCTTTATGAGCACAGAAGCACATTCGTTTAAAACAAGGCAGTGTTTAAATATACAAAAGTTGCACAATTATGGATGGGCCAGGTGGCCAGCTAAACCATATACCAAAATAGTGGTATAAGAACCACAAATAGAAAGGAAAGAAGGCCTAGGGCCTTGGGAATCGCTGGGACGACAAGGAGCTAACTGTAGTTAGTGACCAGGAGGCCCACAGGATGCGTGTGCAGTGTTAAAAGTTACACTCGTGCACCTATTGATTTCAATGGGTGCGTAAAAGTCACAAAGTTAAAGGAAAATGAGTCTTCCGGATGGACCAGAACCTAACAACTTGAAACCTAGACACTAGAGATGTTTCTCTACCCAGGAGCACTGGAGTGCCAGCGTTACCTCACCCACAGGAAGCGGGTGCATAGGAGTCAAAGTGTGTCGGGTTTCGTTGTGCAGGTCTATGGAGCCTGAGGATGAAGATGCTGCAGGCGGCCAGGCAGGAAGAGTTCTGGTGGATCCAAGGATGGATCTGAAGAGTAGACGACCTGCAAGCAGAGGGGACAATGTTCAAAGTCACTAGTCAGTGACCGGCGTGGCACCAGGAAGGAACCAGGCGATGTCGGGTGCCAACAGGTGAAGAAAGGAAGCTTGTCTCTGCAGCCATGTGAAAGTGAAGAGGTCGACGATGTCCAGGAGTCACTCACGAGCTGTCCCACGAAGGCTCTAGCTGATGGTGGTGTCGGCTTCTTGATCGGAGCAAACAGGCCTTGGCTAATGCAAGCCACGCAGGAATCGAGGAAAGCTTGGTGCTCTGGCCAGCAAGGTCAGAGGGGCTGCTCCTTTTCACAGGAGCAAGGGCCAGTCTGGAGCAACCAGACCAGCAGTGTTAGTTGTAGTTTTCGTCGCCAAGATGGCCACTAGCCAACGGGCCAGTAACCGGGATGACGCGTCGAGTGGCAAAAAGCAAAAAGGGCCCCACGCAGATCTCGTGGATGCTGGAGGGCTGGTCTTTGGTGCAAATGCTGCTCGGTGTTGGGGCTTCTCAGGGCCCAAAGCACTGCGTTGAGGATGCCTCAGGTGCTGCGCAGTCAGCTTGTCGTGGACGTTCCAAGATGGCCGGTCCCACATCTCTCGGTGCCTCCACGGGTCTCTTCTTTGCAGGGACTGTGGATCTGGCTCAGAGATGTCTAGGAGTCTGGGTCTTGTCGGGCTCTGGGCTCGGTCTCTGGCGGGAGGCGGCAGCAAAGCAGTCGTTGAGTTGCTGGATGGTGCCTGTATTCACAGGGTGGTAACTCTTTGGCCACAAGGGAGATTCTCTTCAGTCTTCTGTGCAGCAGAACGTCGAAGTCCAGTAGTTCTTCTTATTAAAGTCGAGTTTCAGGATGATCTGAAGTCTTGGGACACAGCTCCTACTCTTATTCCAAATCTAGGGGCCGGATTACCTGCTAGGGGCCGGATTACCTGCTAGGTCCCTCCTCTGGGTGGGACCAGGAAGGGGGGCGGTTACACCCCCTTTCCTTTGTCCAGTTTCGCGTCAGGACTGGGGCTGGAGAGCCCCAGCTCCAGTTTGAACTGGCATATGCACAGGGACACCTTGTGTGCCCCAGGCATGTCCTAATCTATTCAGCCCTCCCTAACCCACTACACAAAATCCTGTCTGGGGTGGTGCAAGCACCTCCCTGACAGGAAACCCTTTGTCCACACCTCCCAAGCTGGAAGGACTCCCAGCAGCAGGAGGACAGACTTGTGTCTGTGGTGGCAGCATCCATTTTGTGATGCTGAGGCTCTGTCTAACTTTACCCGGGTTTCAGGTAAGGTACATGTCGTGTCCCTCTAGAAGGGTGGAATGCTACCCCCGTCGCCAGAATTGGCGAGGGGGTAGTATTCCACATCGTATGATACCTTACTCGAAATGTTTTGATAAAGCCAAACCAGAGTTAGCATTTGACCGCGAGGTACATAATGCACTTAAGAGTATATGGTATGGCAATATCATGAAACAGCTAAAGGACGTTGTTCCGAAAGCTGCAGACAGGCTCAGCTCATGCCAGAACACCATCTCACATGAAACCAAGCACTCTGCCTCCAGGATTGTTAGGGCCTGCCATAGGAGTGACTGATAGGTTACCATGTGTCCATATATGTTAGATATAGATATACTATATCTAAGTAAGAGGTGATTACACCAACTTACCCCAGCTGAGTGATCAGCCGGTTGTGTCAAATAGTGAGGCCAGGCCAGTGGTGGCAGAATACATGCTGCAGCCCCTGGTAGGCCTTGGATACACCTATGCCCTGGGTACCTGGGGTACACTGTTACAGGGTCCAATAAGGTGAACCAGTTCCAATTGGTAATGCACCTAGCGTGCATTGGCATTAATTTAGGGAGAGAGCAGCAGGGCTGTGGGTCTGATTAGCAGGACCACAGCCACACTAAGTCATAAAACCAGTGAAGCAGAAGCAAAAATTTGGGGTGACCATAGGATAGCAGACCCTACTCTCCTACAATCGCGATTTCTTTTTTTGCGCTTTTACAATTAAAAGTGCTAGAATGGTCAAGTTGGTTAAGGTGCCCATCCCTTGCCTGAAACCCGTCTGGAACTTGGGGATTTTGTTCTTCTCCTCCATCCAATCTTGAAGCTGGACCAACAGGCAAGAAGCATAAAGCTTGGCCTCCACGTCTATCAATGAGATCAATCTATAGTTGCCTGGTTTGCGGTGGTCACCCTTTTTAGGTCTCGCCTGACCCAGCGCATGCACTGGTCTGGCGAGACTTATTGAGAGGGCTCCAAAAAGTGCTACCAGGCCAACCTAGAGCTACAGTGCATGTGCGCGGGCGCGCGCGCTGTGCTTTACCGCGATTACTATCACTTTCGCGGCCGCTTTGATGTTTGATCGCGATCGCTTGGCATAGCCGATAGGTCTCGCTTTTGCGACCTTATAATTATTTAGTTATGCAACTGTTGCATGGCTAAACACTTATAAGGTCCCAGAGGCGAGACCTATTGGCTATGCCAATGCTTGTTAAATATGGGGTGGATAATGTTCCCTTTCCAGGAAACCGGGACATTAGATCGTATATAGATCTCATTGAAGACTGGGGTAAGGTGGAAGGACCAAAAGACTGGATCGCTCTTAAAAATAGCGTTTGGAAGGCCATTAGGACCTGCCGCTCCCTCGGTCTTGAGTTTTAATATAAAACCTCTTAACTCCTTTGCGTTGGTTAGTTCATGGCTAAGTACCTCTGAACTTGCTGCGCTGCCTTCCGCATGATAAGGGTCGGGAGCCGATTGTTTTACCTCTTGTTCAAGATGCTGCCCACTTGGCTTGTCTGCGGCGCCTGTTACTGTGTTGCTGTACAGGGTTTTCACGTGGCGAACCCACTTTTCTTGACAGATTCCTGCTTCTTGCTGTAATATTGGACCCGATGACAATTTATTTATAATGCCCCAGAAGTCGCTGCTGTTGGGCTTTTTGCTTGCGGTCAATAAGTGTATCCAGATACCCCTCTTATGAGCTCCTCAGGTTCCTCCTGTAGTTGCTCCTCAGTTGGCACAGCTTCCGTTTTTCTGTTTTCCTACCGGCTTTTACTGCTCGTAATTGTGATCGCACCTCTCGTGCAAGCCCTCTTTTTTGTTCTCTTAGCTCATAATTGAACCAGGGCTCTCTTTTGATAACTGTCCTTGAGGTGCAACCCATCGTGGCTGGGAATCTTTGGACTAATAACTCGACCAGCTGTTCCCAGATTTTGACGCTGCCGGCTTCTGTTTGCGTAACCCGATTGCCCAAAAATTCCCTACCTGTCTCCTGTATAATTTGTGGGGCCACTCCCAGCCATTTAAGTTTTCGAAGATTGAACTTTTCTGGGTAATGCGCTGTGGACTTGATTTTTTGGGCGAGCTTTACTTTGATGTTCATTCTTAAAATAAGAGGAAGATGATCACTTTCGACTCGTGATGTAACTTTGAAGGTGTCGACTTGCGAGAGCAAATTATTGCTTAAGATAACAAAATCAATCATTGAAGAAACTTTTCCACTCAGAAATGTGGCTGCTGCTGGGATGTCGTCCGGAATTTTCCCATTCAGGATTGTCAGACCGAGAGATTCAAGTTGTTTCATTAGCATTCTAGCTCCTTGTTTGTCCTGCCTTTTACTTTCATGCAGAGTACTGGCTATTAGATTGCAATTGAAGTCACCCGAAATAATCATTTGGCAGTACTGATGACTTTTCTGCAATGCTTTTATTAGATTCGTTAGTGTTGTATATTTTTCGTTCTGCTTTTTCTTTTCGGGATGGATGTAGACATTAATTACCAAAAATTGCCAATTACGTTCTTCGGGCGAATGTCTACCACTTCGTTTGGTCACTTGGACCCATGCGGCCCCTGTATCCAATTCTTCGGTTGACCAATCCAATTTTTGTGTTACGAAAGTTGAAAGGCCCCCTCTTGGGTGCCCAAAGCTTTAGAATCTTTCAGCCAGGATGTGGAATTCTATAAATCCTGGAATGGAAATTGGTGACATATTCCAGGTTTCCTGGAGCAGGATAATATCTTGATGAGTGAAAAAAGTTAATATTTCGTGGTGCTGCCCCATATCTTTAAAACCATGGACATTCCATGAACAAAACGCAATGTTAACTGGACGGACTTCTTCCGAGCTGGAGACCGGCCTCCTTTCTCCTGTTACGTTTTTCCTTTCTTCATTAGGTATACTTATTGTTTAACATTTTTGACACCCAGGACCAATCCCTGATCTCCTGAGATGTTCCCACAGGGTTTCTAATGCTTCCTATTATGTTCGACCTGTCCTCATTGAACGGCGTGGCAGGAGAATTCGAACGTGCACCTCGCACACATGTGTTATTATTTTTCACCGGTGCGTCCCCGTCTTTTAGATTTTTGAGGAGGGGATGCAGGTATCTTGGACATTTATAAGTCTTCAGAGTAATTCCCCGTGCTCCGAACCTTGTACTCATTGAGTGTATTCTATCCACCAGGTCTTTTGAGGACCAGGTTGTCAGGGTCTCTACAGCTCCCGTCCTTAGGCTTTGTTTAAATTCTACGGCTACTAGATCTCGGGAATGAATTCCTTTTAATTCTGGGATTTCTTTAAATAGCCTCAACAGGTTCCTACTGTTTAATGTATCTTGTATTCCTTTGGTCTTATATTCTGGAACAAATGACAGTTTCGATTCAAACCCCTCTGATTGATTTTGGACGCTGAAGCAGGAATATGGGTTTTCCTTGCTTCCTGTCTCAGGAGTTGTTGTTGGTGGCGAGCCCTTTGAGGGTCATAGTTCGCGCTCCCTCGGATCAGCGTTTGCCTCCTCCACTGTCCGTTCCATCGGGCCGGGTTTACTAATTGTGTTGTTCCCTGTTTGCACCGGCCCGGAATCCGGATGGTGGAGCTTGCAATATCGGGCTGTTCCGCTTATTGTGACCTCTATTGGGTTGGTAAAATTTTGGGCCATGGGGATGTGGATACCTGGGATATCTTAGCTGGTAAAGGATTCCGCTTTCCCGCTTCTGGTCCTTTTTTCATTTCCTCGTTGGACTTGACCTGTGTATCTATGCTTGGTCCACTTTTACGCCTGGATTCGCTTTTGCCAGACAATTGAATTGTTTTTCCACGCCCCTCTCCTTTTTCTATTGCTTCATTGCTATCTTGTTGCTGCGCTTCCTGCTTGGATTTCTGGCGTGCTTTGCCCTCTGGAGAAGATCCTCCACCCTTTTGAAGTAATTAGTCTTTCTTTTGAAGTATGGGAGTGGAGGTAATACTTTGTTGTGTTTCACTGGAGGCCTGAGGGGTTTTAGTGTGTTCTATGTCCAGATGTGCTGCCCCACAAGGGGAGGAGTGGATCTTTTCCCCTTGGGATGCTTTTATTGTAATTGGCGAGGAAGTTTTCTCCAAAACAGGGCTTAACTGTTTATTTTGTTTAAGCCGGGCCTTCCTTACGCGCTTTCTTTCACGTTTTGTGGGATTTGCTACCCCCGCAGGCTTAAAAAGGGTTTGTGAGGCGTCTATATGGGGATCTGTTAGATCCAATTGGACCTGCAGCTCCACTCTCAATGTATCGTTAGCATTACTAGTTTCCGCTGTAGTTAGTTTGGTATAATTTGTTTTCTCCTCTTGGTCGACGGTTTTTTGGGGTTGGTTAGACTGCTTGCTATTGCAGGATTGTTTTACTACCCCTAAGATGTCCTTTAGGATTTCAGGGAGGGTTGCCAGCTTCTCTATGATTGAGCCGGAACCACAGGTGAAAGGTTATCTGTTGTTATCTATTGACTGGTCCATCTTTCCCCTACATGTTAATAAAGATGTTATTAGGTCCATTTTGGTGTTTATGCCTGAAATATGGCTGGCGATGAGATTTACGAGGTCAATTTGAACATCCATTTTGTCTGATTGGAAGTTCAAAACCCTTATGGATTGTTCCAGGGAATGAATCAGGGTTTGAGTCCAATGTCTATTAGACTGATATTCATTATACTTCACTGAGGCCTCTGACCCGAGCTCAATCCTGCTAACTGAAGAGATGGTTATTGGTGGTGAGAGATTTTGTTGGTTTGCTCTAGTGGAACTTTGGAGGTCCTCCACAGGTACAGGGCGCTGGTAAACTAGCTTGCCTGGTGGACTTAGGGGTGTCGATACGGCTATTTTAAATCTACCCTGTGGGGTTTTGTTACTTAAGTCTGGTTGTGAGTCGTTTTCTTGAGGATTTTTTTCCTGATTCTTAGATTCCAATATTTCCAGGATTTCCACCAAATTAAAGTCATTTAGCATACAAAAGGATTTGGCAGGACCTTCTTTCATGGGGCCTGCCTGTGCTGAAGGTTTTATTAATTTTTCTTTTATGTCGTATATCCCTTTTGAGTTGGAAAGGCCTTCTTCGTTGGGGCATGCTAAATATTTTCCCACCTTTGGTCCTGTTGCAGTTATGTGGCCATCTAAGGCTATATTATAGGCTGCAGAACTGCTGTTGGAGTTAATCCGTGCTCCCCTTTCCATGGGGATCTCAGTTCCCCCCTCTAATACAGCGTTGACTGCTTGCTCAAATGCGTTCGAGTTAGGGGATTTTGCAATCTCTTCAAATTTATTTGTGAGTGTAGTGGCTAAAATTATGGGCGTTGTCTGATGTACCTGAGCTGTTGTGGTTACAAGCTTTCCCGCGTCTAAGCATACCATCTTTTTTTGTGGAAATAATTCCCTTTGTGGTGCATTGATCAAATCTTCTGGGGTCCGTAAGGGGTTGGCTCTTGGTTTGTCGGGGAGAATTGGACTTGGCAACTGGGCGGCTTCAACTGTTGGAGCGTATAATGCCGCCTTAGGGTCCTTTAAAAAAAAGAATTTGCGGATCCCTGTTTTGTTTTTCGGGCTTGGCATTGTTATTGATGGCGTTGGTGCTGAAACCAGCCTCTCCCTTGAGCCTTTTACCTTTGCTGATTGGTTAAACAGTGAATCCTCTTCGTTAGATTTTTTTAGCTTTGATTTTTTGTTTGTTTTTCTGCCTGTTGCCGCTTGGCGGATTGTCCCCGATCTCATTTGAGCAGCCCTGTGCTTGGCCTAACACCAGAGCTGAATTCTTCGCACTTGTAGGCAACTCTCCGTGACTCCGCCGGTTATGTAAGAACGGATGGTAACTAAATTCCTAAGCCGTTTAATGTTACCTGCAGGTCGATGTGAGCATATTTACTCAAGATGGAGGGCGTAAATGAGGGTAAGTGAGTCTGGTTTTAATCCTGATTTGTTTGATGCCCAGCCAGGACCTTCCCTTGAAAAGCTTTAAGCTGGGGTTCCTTAGTTTGAAAAAATTCTGTCGCCGTCTGGGGGCTTAAACTTTTTTTTTACTGTTTATTCGGGCGGTGCTGCGCTCGTTGTGTAGCAGTTTGTTTGTCCCCTCCGGTCTCGATGTGCGGCGATTATACCTCCCTCCTGGCGGGAGGTATCCAATGCTATACAATGAACAGGTGTAAGGGCGATCCTGGGAGAGTGCGGCGTGGGGGCTTGGATTAGGCTCTCAGCTCTTGCATCTGGCCTCTGCCCACGTTGCCTCCTTCCTCTTCCTACTGCCGGCCTCTCACTGCTGCCCGCGCCCCACCCCGATGACCTAAAGCAACTTATGCGGGGGACCGGAGTTTCCCAATGGCGCTACTTCTAGCGCTGCGCCTACCTGGCCAAACGGCAAGCCAGTTGGAGGTCGTGACAATCCGGGGGGGGGGAGCAGCTCAGGCCAGGCCCAGTCAGTACTGTGGCTCAAACTCCAAAGCTCCAAGACGCGGGCCTACTGGCCAACAGGCTCTCTCGCTCCACAGCCCGCAGCCGCCGCTGGCCGCACCCGACTGCAAATTCGGCTCGGCTCCTCCCTCGGGTGCTCCACGCGGCTGTCCGCAATGACTAGTGCAGCCCGGGCCAGGCAGTTCTTGCACCGGCGTCAGGATAGAGCCGGGGGCCAAGCCAGGAGTCGGGGGTTAATTGCTCCTTCCCCCCCGTCGAAAAATGCTCTGCCGCTACAGCTCAGTCCGCTTGCAGCGCGCCTCTGCACAGCTCCGCCCCCAACGGGTATCTTGACGCTAGTACGTAAACGTAACGTTTACATGAACACTATGAAGTGAGCTGCACCCTCTCTGGAAGTGGTTATGGTTTGTAAAATGTCCTGGAAGGTAGGGCCCGGCTGAGACCTTAGTGTGAGTCTATGGTGCTCACCCCCGATACATGGTCACCAATCTTTCCCGCGTGCATGCTCTATGTGTCAGGGATTTCCCTGCATGACACCTTCCCCATGATAGCGTTGCTGTGTTACAGGACATCCAGGTTTGTGCTAGGGTGGGAAGATTGTGTCAAACCAGAATGTCAGCCAGCTAGAGGCCTTGCAGATAAGCCTCTGATATAGTTAGTTGCATCAGCGATGACAGGTTCACTGAGCCTTGTATGGTAGGCAGTGTACCCCCTCACAAGTTCCGCTGTGGTTGAGTCGGGGCTGACTGGGTGCAGCCACAGTTATGTGACTCAGAAGTGGTCGTGGAAGTTTCCCAGCAGGGCAGGAGATAACTGGGTGGGACTAACCTACGGGTGGGGTGCTCTTCGCAGCGTTGGAGCTCAGGCTAAGGTACCTCACTGTCTGCAGGGTCTCCTGCGAGGCGGTGATGTGAAGCACCCCACTCATTAAGCCAACAATGTGCTGCACTCCATGCATCCAAATTGTGTCCCCTCCTGGGGCCCTCATGTATTCTACGCCCTGAAATGGAACATTTGTCGGGGGGGGGGGGGTGTTTGTCTCTGCAGGGCAACCCCATATCTCCCCCTATGTGCGCTCTCCGAGCACGGGAGGCAACTGCTGTCTTAGACCAAAGGGAGGGGAGCAGGCGACTGCTTATCTGGCTACCAGCTATAATATGAGGCTGCAGGAGGTTGAAAATCGCCTGGTAGCTGTCTCCTCTGTGTGCCACTCCGAGTGCCAGAGTCAAGGCAAGTGGCAGAATGGTATGACACTCATGTATTGCCCGAGGTCAAGCAGGTCCTGTTATGGGGAATAGGAGCTGCACAAATCCTGCGAGCAATGTCTCTGTGCCCCAACTTATTCAGGATCTTACTCCCATTTCTGTTCCCAGCAGCTGTCTGGTTGCTCTCCCCTCGACTTTGATGAGCGGGGAAGCTTCCTATTATTGTTGCAGTCAGGATATACCCCCCAGGAGGCCGCAGTCGCAGTGATGGTTTGGCCGTTGAGGAGTGGGCAGGTGAAGTTCCAGCAATGTGAGCCTTGAACTCTACTCAAGTCCTCCGCACAACTTCTGCCGAGCTGCTGTGAGCCGCTGGTGATCAGGGCAGGTTAACTTGTGTGGCAAGGGCAGCCCTGTCACGCTGTCCTCTTTCTGGTCTCCTGCAGACCGGGTGCTCACGAATGTAGGGCTCAGTGCATTGCCTCAGGAGATCAGCCAGGCCCCCCTCTGCGCTGGGTCCCCAGCATGGTCTGGTCCCGCTCTGCGACTAGGTGTGGGCCTCGTCTGTCATCTTGAGGACCGCTCAAGCGGTTGAAATCGGCAGTTAAAGTGCCAGGATCGGAGTGTTGCTCATCTCCCTCAATTTAGTAAGCAGTTCAGGGGGGAACAAAAGGGGGTGCATGGATGTTCACAAGTACCCCCCAAGCCCTTATGGTCCGCAAGATGACTCGAATGGGGGTCTCCGGCGGGAGCTCTCCCAGTGCGAGTCCTACTCGATGGACACTTGGCCACGCCCCCACTTAAAGAATTAATTAACATGAAATTCTGAAATTAGTTTGGGAAGGAAACCTAGTGAGTACTCATTACCACTTTCTTCTGGTGAACACAATGTACGGTTTAAGAGAACGCCGAGCTTGTACTACAATAACTCTACTGGCCGAGATGATGTAAATTAAAAAGGCCACCTTCCAAGTTATGTGTTGTACAGAATCTTCTGGATAGACTCCAAGGTTAGACCCATATGGTTTGAGATGGTTATTTCAGCTCTGTAGGGGAGATGGCTTTCTGAGTGGAGGAAATCCCTCTTTGAGCACCTTTGAAAAACCCTTTACATCATGGACTCTTAAGAAAAGAAAGACCGTGAGAAAGGCTTGAATAGTCGAAACATAATGACGATTGGCTTTCTGCCTGGAATGCCATCCCTTGGTGAGATACATCTATCTATCTATCTATATTTCACAAGCCATGCAAATAGGATGCCCAGTGTCTTGAGCCAGGGCCTGTAAGCAGGCGTCACCACGTTTACATATCCAAGAAACAAACGCACTAATCCTCCAGTGTGTAAACAGGCCCTCCATCCGATTTTGATGCAAATTGCTTTATTTGGCAACAGGTTCATTTAGCATGCTGCGTTTCGACCTCGATACAGGTCTTAGTAATATGCAACTCAGGAACGGTTGGTTGCTCGAATTTTAAATACACCATTCATCATCAGTGGGGAAAGACGTAGAGTGGACTCATCTAGTATGAATGTTCAAAGACCACAATGTCCATGATGCAATGTAGCTGGAAATGTATCTCCACTCAGTCTTTCCATATTTCAAAATTTTTCAAAACATTTACTGTAGCTTCGGACTTCATTTAAATATACATAATCTTTCAGCCTCAGAGAAATCAATTTCGTATAGGGCTAATTATACAACATTATTTGTGCAATCCAAAGCAGCACACTTGCCGTGCCATAATTCTGGATGTTTACAGTTTCACACCTGGGTACATTGTGCCAAATATCAATATGAATATAGTGGTCTTCAAACGCCTCATAAAATAACAGGTGGGCCTCCATATCAGTGGCCCTTTCCTTGCATTATTCCATTCAGCATTCTGAGCTGATGGATTATGTATATTTGAATGAAGTCCGAAGCTACAGCAAAGGTTTTGTGAAATGTTTTACTTATTACGTTGAACATAATTAGAAAGGTTATAGTTCCTATTCATTCATCCCACATCACCACTACAATAATACTGGTTATTTCCTACAATTCATGTATGAGAATAAAAACATAAAATTATTGACATCATAATTAAATAAACATCATGCTACTGATTTTGCCCTGTATGAGCATATATATAATTTGCTATCGCCACCCTTATAGATATTGGTTCTTATTGTTCTCATTACATCTTTAGATTGTAAAACTTTATTAGGAAACCTTATAAAAACCTACCACACGACAAAGGTAATAAATAGATTATTAAAAATTGATTCAGAGGTATAATGATTCGATTATAGCAATCAAATATTGCACTATAACTTTGCCCACAATGGGCATTGATAAAGTGGCAGTGCTCACCTGGCCATATATTGCATCTCAAATTCAATTGCGCCCTGAATGGGCTTTCATAAAGTGACATAGTGCTGTTCTAAGCGGTTATATTACTACTGACTCCCGTTGATGGATTTCGGTGCCACACTTTTCACATTTTATATCTCGAAGTCTCTTGAAAGTGGCTGTGCTAGAGAGAAGCGAATAAAGTGAGTATGTGCTCCAATTTCCCGCATTGTGGTTTCTCCTATAAAATACCAATCATCCCAAATATGTGTTAAAATGTATTTTAAAAAAGTGTTTATATTCTATAACAGTGCTATGGGCAATAATTTCTGTACTTTCACTGTCATGTTTCAAGGCCTGTTATGTCTTTCCATAATATTACTCACGTGACTATAAGGGGAGTGTTCTGTGGGTCACTAAAAGAAGCTAAGGAGTACATAACTGCTAAATGACAACAAATTTAATCTGCGGTTTATAGGCTGCATAAATAGCACAGATTGCTATTGATCTGGGCTTATTTTCACCTGTCGAAGAAGGTATAAACTGATGACTTTTTCCACCAGGTGCTGAGTAATTAGGGGGAATGTGCGAGGCTGAGGTGCTCTTGTTTTGGGTATTGTGCCTGTGCCCTTCCATTGGTTATTTCCAGGGAATCTACTTCTGGGCTATGTTTTGGTGGTCTGTGTTTCGAATAAGTACCGCTGCAGCTAATATAGCTGCTTCTGGACAGTGACTTTTGTTTTCACTGCTCACTGTTTGCTAGGGGCGAAACTCAGATTTTGAGGGCTAGGCTTGTAGTGGCCTCAAGGACTTCACCATTTCTGTGTCCTTCTTAATGTTTTTTAGCATGGAATCTACCTACAGGCCGATGATGCTCTCCATCAAAGGGTAGGCCGATGTGGTAGTGCTGGACCTCCAGGGTGAAGTGTGCAGCTGCATCAGCAGCATTCATGGCACACTTGATGCTGATATTTACATTTTCCTCTTGAACACTTTCTCTTGTCTTCTATTCTATAGGCCTCTGCAAGGGGTTTGGTGAGCTTGTCCCATTATTTTCTATCGTATCTGGAAAGCAGGCTAATGGAGTTGTCAATGTGCCATTGTGTAGAAGTACTACTGCCACCAACTTACCAGTAGCATCTATTTTCCTGCTCTTGTTATCATGCGTGGGTGTAACAGTTGTGGCCTCAGTGAACACCCCCTTATGTGCTGTTTTGAGACAAGGGAGTCATGTGGGACATGGCTTGGGATTTAGTTGGGAGCTTCAATGGCTTCTTTAGATTTCTTCTCCACCCAAGGCAATTCAAGTTTTTAGAGACTCTTTTTGAAAGTCTCTCAAGAGGAAATTCTCTTCCTCCTTTCCTTACTCCTCAGAGAATTTAACTTTACGACAGTCTGCCACATGCTGTATACCTGCATTATAAGCAGTTGTGCCATCCACTGGCGTGGATGCTTTTCAGAGCCTTAGGACTAGTGGGTGGCATAGCCTGGTGAAGCCCTGAGGTAGTTCAGGGTTTAAGGCATTGTTCTCTTGGCGCCATTCCTTAACATGTGAGCTGAGGTGCCACTATAGGTCGACTTAATCCCCTGAGTGTGTTGTATCTAAAACCCTAGGTGTTCTTTTTCACTGGGTGTCAGTTTCGTTGAGGCCTTGGAGGGAGGGGGGGGGGGGGGGGAGAGATAGGCCTTTGAAGACAGAGCCATTAGACAACACATATTGTGGACCCCACTGCCCCATGGGTTCCTAGAGCACCTGTAGCCCCACCCATATCGCTATCTGAGGAAATACTTTTGACTTCCTCAAGTCCCTATACGAACAGTGGCACGGTAGAGCCTAGGAACTGCACACTGCAATGTGCCCACCATCGATCCCTTCGGATTCTAGCGATCTTCTTGGACCAAATAGTTTTACAAACTGAACAGGCAGACTCATTACTGTACCTCAGGAAACAGAGGTTGGTGCGACCACATGAACTTTCTATTTCAGATAGGGCAAAATATAAGGTATGCGTTCCTTACCTGTAACTGCAGCTTGGCTCCGGTGGCACAGCCAGAAGGGACTCACGTCTGAAACCCACAATGCACCAGGACCGTCTCCACCTTGCATAATGTTTTTTATGTCATGGGATTCGGAGGTATACTTGCTTGCCTAGGTACTGTCACAGTACATAAGCTGAGACACTTGGAAACGTTGACATACATTGGACAGACCGACTTCGGACTACTTTAAAGCCAAACTGCATCACTAGCCTGGAGCCAGGTCATACGAGAATTAGTTTGTGTTTGGGGGGAAGGGGGGTATGGAGAACATGCCATTTATCCAGTATTGGGGTATCTTTCATTGATTCACATGCCTGAATCATTCCCCGTCGTCGGGATGGGAGTCCCCGGAACATAAAGTAATGTCTCACTAGACATATAGAGTAATAGGCCAAGGGCCTCACCTTAGTAAAATATCCATGTCCTTTTGTAAAAAAGGACTAAGCTTTGGAGAGGAGCCAATCAGCTATCACCACCTTCTAGAACCTTCCTGGAAGGAGCTCTAGTCCCTCAGATTTTCGTAAGCACAGTGCTAAGTAGTTGTATCACTAAGAGACCCAAGAGAGTCCTTCCAGTGGAGGTGGGTGAGTTGCATGTGAATCTATGAAAGATACCAATACTGGATAACTACAGTTACAGGTAAGTAACGCATTCCTTATCCAGTATTAGGGTATCTTTCATAGATTCACATGCCTGAATCAGAGTAGCAAGCAATGATAAGCACATTTCGAAAGGTACAGTATATATGAATTCACCAGATAACATATCAACGTGAAAATAGAAAGTACCAAAAAGCAATGAAATAGCATAGTAATAAAACACAATAGAGAAATGTGCGTATAGAAGAAAGGATGGTGGGATGAAAGGAAGGGCTCACCTCTAATGAAATAGATGACGGAGCACCGCTCGTCCCACTGCAGCGTCTTTCATAAGTTCCGTATCCAGGCAGTTATGCTTGGTAAATGTATGCAGCGTCTTCCATGTTGCCGCTCTGCAAATGTCCGCAATGGGCACACCTGCAAAAAGTGCCATTGAAGTAGAAATTGCCCTTGTGGAATGGGCTCGAACTGTGGAGAGCAGGGGCTGCCCCGCTTGCTGGTGACAAAAAGTAATAGCTGCGGAGATCCAGCGAGAGATACTTTGTTTAGTGAGTGAGAGACCTTTCCTAGGTCGACTGTAAGCCACAAAGAGTTGGTTGGATTTGCAGAATGTCTTTGTCTTGTCAATGTAGAATTTTAGGCAGCGTTTAAGATCCAAAGAATGCAGACTCTTTTCTGCCACTGTTTGAGGATTTGGAAAAAAGGATTGCAACACTATAGGCTCATTGAGATGGAAGTTTGATGGGACCTTAGGTATAAATTTCGGATTTTGTGCGCAGTATAATCCTGTCGTGTTTGAATTGAAGGAAAGGGTCTTAATTGAGAAAGCATGAAGTTCACTCACTCGCCTTGCCGAGGTAAGGGCTAGAAGGAGCGCTGTTTTCCAGGAGAGATACTTAAGATCAGCTCTGTGTATTGGCTCAAAAGGGCGTCTCATAAGCTGAGCCAGAACCGTGTTGAGTTGCCATGAAGGAGGTAAAGTCTTTCCCGGAGGGAATGTCCTAAACAGGCCTTTAAGAAATTGTTTAATTACCCTATGAGACCACAGAGAAGGGCCTGCAAAGGATCTCCTGAAATGGGATGGCTATCGGGATGAGCGTGCAAGGATCCGCTTTCAATTTCCTGAGAACCCTGGGAATCAGGGGAATTGGTGGAAAAGCGTATGCAAAGACGTTGCACCATGCGATCGAAAATGCATTCCCTAGAGATCCCTTCTGGGGATGCCAGCTTGCGAAGTGTTGGCATTTGGCGTTCTGCTTGGTAGCGGATAGGTCCAGAAGAGGGGTGCCCCATTGAGAGAATATGCGGTTGAGAGTCCGCTGATTCAACTCCCATTCGTGACATGCTGTCATTTCCCGCTGATCTTGAGTTCTTGGAGGAAAGCTCCCCAACCTTCCAGGGACGCATCTGTTGTGATGGTATGTGGAGAAGCAGGAAGCAAGAAAGGCAAGCCTTGAGAAAGGTTCTGAGGGCAAATCCACCACCGTAGAGCCTTAATCATCTGAGGGGTCACCTGGATGACATCGTCGAATGATCCCGTACATTGGACCCATTGAGCTGATAGTGCTTCTTGAAGAGGGCGCATGTGAAGGCGACCGTGTGGAACTAGTAGAATGCAGGAAGACATCCCGAGCAGGGATTTGAAAAGGCGCACTGTAAGAGACTTTTTGGATCGTATGAGAATCGTCAAGGAAAGAAGCTTGTCTCTTCGCACTTGTGAGGGAAACGCTTTCTTCTGGAGCGTGTCGAGAGTTGCACCCAGGAAAGTTATACGCTGGAAAGGCCGAAGGACGGACTTGTCCTGATTGAGAGTAAGCCCCCAAGCGATCGAAAAGCCATAGACAGGCGTTGGAAGACCTGGACGCATATTCTAGAGAGGGGGCTTTGACGAGCCAGTCTGAGATATGCGGCAACCGGAGAAAGGCATTTTGTAAAAATGTGTGGCGCCAATATGAGTCCGAACGGCAGGACACGGAATTGGTAATGCCTGCCCGCTACTGCGAATCTCAGAAATTGGTTGCGGTGGATCGGGATGTGAAAATAGGCATCCTTTTAAACCAGATTGGTCGCACACTGCTACACCTACCAGGCGTGTTCCCCCAATGAAAATGGTCCCTGAAGGTCAGCGTGGGCGGATACACCTATGCTCGAGTGTGAATGCAAGTATGCGTGGCGTGTGCCATCCCTGGACACGTGTTTCGAGGTAGTTGCCTCTCGTCAGCAGGGAGTAGGAAAATGTGTGGGGTTGCTGTGTAAGCTGCTAAAATCGTTATCAGGTCTAGTACCTCTCGTAGCGCGCAGGTGCGTAACCATGAGTCCGTCGACTCCACCGGCTCAAGGGAGCCAGAATATAAAGTTAAACCAGATTGGTCGCACACTGCTACACCTACCAGGCGTGTTCCCCCAATGAAAATGGTCCCTGAAGGTCAGCGTCGGCGGATACACCTATGCTCGAGTGTGAATGCAAGTATGCGTGGCGTGTGCCATCCCTGGACACGTGTTTCGAGGTAGTTGCCTCTCGTCAGCAGGGAGTAGGAAAATGTGTGGGGTTGCTGTGTAAGCTGCTAAAATCGTTATCAGGTCTAGTACCTCTCGTAGCGCGCAGGTGCGTAACCATGAGTCCGTCGACTCCACCGGCTCAAGGGAGCCAGAATATAAAGTTAAACCAGATTGGTCGCACACTGCTACACCTACCAGGCGTGTTCCCCCAATGAAAATGGTCCCTGAAGGTCAGCGTCGGCGGATACACCTATGCTCGAGTGTGAATGCAAGTATGCGTGGCGTGTGCCATCCCTGGACACGTGTTTCGAGGTAGTTGCCTCTCGTCAGCAGGGAGTAGGAAAATGTGTGGGGTTGCTGTGTAAGCTGCTAAAATCGTTATCAGGTCTAGTACCTCTCGTAGCGCGCAGGTGCGTAACCATGAGTCCGTCGACTCCACCGGCTCAAGGGAGCCAGAATATAAAGTTAAACCAGATTGGTCGCACACTGCTACACCTACCAGGCGTGTTCCCCCAATGAAAATGGTCCCTGAAGGTCAGCGTCGGCGGATACACCTATGCTCGAGTGTGAATGCAAGTATGCGTGGCGTGTGCCATCCCTGGACACGTGTTTCGAGGTAGTTGCCTCTCGTCAGCAGGGAGTAGGAAAATGTGTGGGGTTGCTGTGTAAGCTGCTAAAATCGTTATCAGGTCTAGTACCTCTCGTAGCGCGCAGGTGCGTAACCATGAGTCCGTCGACTCCACCGGCTCAAGGGAGCCAGAATATAAAGTTAAACCAGATTGGTCGCACACTGCTACACCTACCAGGCGTGTTCCCCCAATGAAAATGGTCCCTGAAGGTCAGCGTCGGCGGATACACCTATGCTCGAGTGTGAATGCAAGTATGCGTGGCGTGTGCCATCCCTGGACACGTGTTTCGAGGTAGTTGCCTCTCGTCAGCAGGGAGTAGGAAAATGTGTGGGGTTGCTGTGTAAGCTGCTAAAATCGTTATCAGGTCTAGTACCTCTCGTAGCGCGCAGGTGCGTAACCATGAGTCCGTCGACTCCACCGGCTCAAGGGAGCCAGAATATAAAGTTAAACCAGATTGGTCGCACACTGCTACACCTACCAGGCGTGTTCCCCCAATGAAAATGGTCCCTGAAGGTCAGCGTCGGCGGATACACCTATGCTCGAGTGTGAATGCAAGTATGCGTGGCGTGTGCCATCCCTGGACACGTGTTTCGAGGTAGTTGCCTCTCGTCAGCAGGGAGTAGGAAAATGTGTGGGGTTGCTGTGTAAGCTGCTAAAATCGTTATCAGGTCTAGTACCTCTCGTAGCGCGCAGGTGCGTAACCATGAGTCCGTCGACTCCACCGGCTCAAGGGAGCCAGAATATAAAGTTAAACCAGATTGGTCGCACACTGCTACACCTACCAGGCGTGTTCCCCCAATGAAAATGGTCCCTGAAGGTCAGCGTCGGCGGATACACCTATGCTCGAGTGTGAATGCAAGTATGCGTGGCGTGTGCCATCCCTGGACACGTGTTTCGAGGTAGTTGCCTCTCGTCAGCAGGGAGTAGGAAAATGTGTGGGGTTGCTGTGTAAGCTGCTAAAATCGTTATCAGGTCTAGTACCTCTCGTAGCGCGCAGGTGCGTAACCATGAGTCCGTCGACTCCACCGGCTCAAGGGAGCCAGAATATAAAGTTAAACCAGATTGGTCGCACACTGCTACACCTACCAGGCGTGTTCCCCCAATGAAAATGGTCCCTGAAGGTCAGCGTCGGCGGATACACCTATGCTCGAGTGTGAATGCAAGTATGCGTGGCGTGTGCCATCCCTGGACACGTGTTTCGAGGTAGTTGCCTCTCGTCAGCAGGGAGTAGGAAAATGTGTGGGGTTGCTGTGTAAGCTGCTAAAATCGTTATCAGGTCTAGTACCTCTCGTAGCGCGCAGGTGCGTAACCATGAGTCCGTCGACTCCACCGGCTCAAGGGAGCCAGAATATAAAGTTAAACCAGATTGGTCGCACACTGCTACACCTACCAGGCGTGTTCCCCCAATGAAAATGGTCCCTGAAGGTCAGCGTCGGCGGATACACCTATGCTCGAGTGTGAATGCAAGTATGCGTGGCGTGTGCCATCCCTGGACACGTGTTTCGAGGTAGTTGCCTCTCGTCAGCAGGGAGTAGGAAAATGTGTGGGGTTGCTGTGTAAGCTGCTAAAATCGTTATCAGGTCTAGTACCTCTCGTAGCCGGTGGAGTCGACGGACTCATGGTTACGCACCTGCGCGCTACGAGAGGTACTAGACCTGATAACGATTTTAGCAGCTTACACAGCAACCCCACACATTTTCCTACTCCCTGCTGACGAGAGGCAACTACCTCGAAACACGTGTCCAGGGATGGCACACGCCACGCATACTTGCATTCACACTCGAGCATAGGTGTATCCGCCGACGCTGACCTTCAGGGACCATTTTCATTGGGGGAACACGACTGGTAGGTGTAGCAGTGTGCGACCAATCTGGTTTAACTTTATATTCAGGCTCCCTTGAGCCGGTGGAGTCGACGGACTCATGGTTACGCACCTGCGCGCTACGAGAGGTACTAGACCTGATAACGATTTTAGCAGCTTACACAGCAACCCCACACATTTTCCTACTCCCTGCTGACGAGAGGCAACTACCTCGAAACACGTGTCCAGGGATGGCACACGCCACGCATACTTGCATTCACACTCGAGCATAGGTGTATCCGCCGACGCTGACCTTCAGGGACCATTTTCATTGGGGGAACACGACTGGTAGGTGTAGCAGTGTGCGACCAATCTGGTTTAACTTTATATTCAGGCTCCCTTGAGCCGGTGGAGTCGACGGACTCATGGTTACGCACCTGCGCGCTACGAGAGGTACTAGACCTGATAACGATTTTAGCAGCTTACACAGCAACCCCACACATTTTCCTACTCCCTGCTGACGAGAGGCAACTACCTCGAAACACGTGTCCAGGGATGGCACACGCCACGCATACTTGCATTCACACTCGAGCATAGGTGTATCCGCCGACGCTGACCTTCAGGGACCATTTTCATTGGGGGAACACGACTGGTAGGTGTAGCAGTGTGCGACCAATCTGGTTTAACTTTATATTCAGGCTCCCTTGAGCCGGTGGAGTCGACGGACTCATGGTTACGCACCTGCGCGCTACGAGAGGTACTAGACCTGATAACGATTTTAGCAGCTTACACAGCAACCCCACACATTTTCCTACTCCCTGCTGACGAGAGGCAACTACCTCGAAACACGTGTCCAGGGATGGCACACGCCACGCATACTTGCATTCACACTCGAGCATAGGTGTATCCGCCGACGCTGACCTTCAGGGACCATTTTCATTGGGGGAACACGACTGGTAGGTGTAGCAGTGTGCGACCAATCTGGTTTAACTTTATATTCAGGCTCCCTTGAGCCGGTGGAGTCGACGGACTCATGGTTACGCACCTGCGCGCTACGAGAGGTACTAGACCTGATAACGATTTTAGCAGCTTACACAGCAACCCCACACATTTTCCTACTCCCTGCTGACGAGAGGCAACTACCTCGAAACACGTGTCCAGGGATGGCACACGCCACGCATACTTGCATTCACACTCGAGCATAGGTGTATCCGCCGACGCTGACCTTCAGGGACCATTTTCATTGGGGGAACACGACTGGTAGGTGTAGCAGTGTGCGACCAATCTGGTTTAACTTTATATTCAGGCTCCCTTGAGCCGGTGGAGTCGACGGACTCATGGTTACGCACCTGCGCGCTACGAGAGGTACTAGACCTGATAACGATTTTAGCAGCTTACACAGCAACCCCACACATTTTCCTACTCCCTGCTGACGAGAGGCAACTACCTCGAAACACGTGTCCAGGGATGGCACACGCCACGCATACTTGCATTCACACTCGAGCATAGGTGTATCCGCCGACGCTGACCTTCAGGGACCATTTTCATTGGGGGAACACGACTGGTAGGTGTAGCAGTGTGCGACCAATCTGGTTTAACTTTATATTCAGGCTCCCTTGAGCCGGTGGAGTCGACGGACTCATGGTTACGCACCTGCGCGCTACGAGAGGTACTAGACCTGATAACGATTTTAGCAGCTTACACAGCAACCCCACACATTTTCCTACTCCCTGCTGACGAGAGGCAACTACCTCGAAACACGTGTCCAGGGATGGCACACGCCACGCATACTTGCATTCACACTCGAGCATAGGTGTATCCGCCGACGCTGACCTTCAGGGACCATTTTCATTGGGGGAACACGACTGGTAGGTGTAGCAGTGTGCGACCAATCTGGTTTAACTTTATATTCAGGCTCCCTTGAGCCGGTGGAGTCGACGGACTCATGGTTACGCACCTGCGCGCTACGAGAGGTACTAGACCTGATAACGATTTTAGCAGCTTACACAGCAACCCCACACATTTTCCTACTCCCTGCTGACGAGAGGCAACTACCTCGAAACACGTGTCCAGGGATGGCACACGCCACGCATACTTGCATTCACACTCGAGCATAGGTGTATCCGCCGACGCTGACCTTCAGGGACCATTTTCATTGGGGGAACACGACTGGTAGGTGTAGCAGTGTGCGACCAATCTGGTTTAACTTTATATTCAGGCTCCCTTGAGCCGGTGGAGTCGACGGACTCATGGTTACGCACCTGCGCGCTACGAGAGGTACTAGACCTGATAACGATTTTAGCAGCTTACACAGCAACCCCACACATTTTCCTACTCCCTGCTGACGAGAGGCAACTACCTCGAAACACGTGTCCAGGGATGGCACACGCCACGCATACTTGCATTCACACTCGAGCATAGGTGTATCCGCCGACGCTGACCTTCAGGGACCATTTTCATTGGGGGAACACGACTGGTAGGTGTAGCAGTGTGCGACCAATCTGGTTTAACTTTATATTCAGGCTCCCTTGAGCCGGTGGAGTCGACGGACTCATGGTTACGCACCTGCGCGCTACGAGAGGTACTAGACCTGATAACGATTTTAGCAGCTTACACAGCAACCCCACACATTTTCCTACTCCCTGCTGACGAGAGGCAACTACCTCGAAACACGTGTCCAGGGATGGCACACGCCACGCATACTTGCATTCACACTCGAGCATAGGTGTATCCGCCGACGCTGACCTTCAGGGACCATTTTCATTGGGGGAACACGACTGGTAGGTGTAGCAGTGTGCGACCAATCTGGTTTAACTTTATATTCAGGCTCCCTTGAGCCGGTGGAGTCGACGGACTCATGGTTACGCACCTGCGCGCTACGAGAGGTACTAGACCTGATAACGATTTTAGCAGCTTACACAGCAACCCCACACATTTTCCTACTCCCTGCTGACGAGAGGCAACTACCTCGAAACACGTGTCCAGGGATGGCACACGCCACGCATACTTGCATTCACACTCGAGCATAGGTGTATCCGCCGACGCTGACCTTCAGGGACCATTTTCATTGGGGGAACACGACTGGTAGGTGTAGCAGTGTGCGACCAATCTGGTTTAACTTTATATTCAGGCTCCCTTGAGCCGGTGGAGTCGACGGACTCATGGTTACGCACCTGCGCGCTACGAGAGGTACTAGACCTGATAACGATTTTAGCAGCTTACACAGCAACCCCACACATTTTCCTACTCCCTGCTGACGAGAGGCAACTACCTCGAAACACGTGTCCAGGGATGGCACACGCCACGCATACTTGCATTCACACTCGAGCATAGGTGTATCCGCCGACGCTGACCTTCAGGGACCATTTTCATTGGGGGAACACGACTGGTAGGTGTAGCAGTGTGCGACCAATCTGGTTTAACTTTATATTCAGGCTCCCTTGAGCCGGTGGAGTCGACGGACTCATGGTTACGCACCTGCGCGCTACGAGAGGTACTAGACCTGATAACGATTTTAGCAGCTTACACAGCAACCCCACACATTTTCCTACTCCCTGCTGACGAGAGGCAACTACCTCGAAACACGTGTCCAGGGATGGCACACGCCACGCATACTTGCATTCACACTCGAGCATAGGTGTATCCGCCGACGCTGACCTTCAGGGACCATTTTCATTGGGGGAACACGACTGGTAGGTGTAGCAGTGTGCGACCAATCTGGTTTAACTTTATATTCAGGCTCCCTTGAGCCGGTGGAGTCGACGGACTCATGGTTACGCACCTGCGCGCTACGAGAGGTACTAGACCTGATAACGATTTTAGCAGCTTACACAGCAACCCCACACATTTTCCTACTCCCTGCTGACGAGAGGCAACTACCTCGAAACACGTGTCCAGGGATGGCACACGCCACGCATACTTGCATTCACACTCGAGCATAGGTGTATCCGCCGACGCTGACCTTCAGGGACCATTTTCATTGGGGGAACACGACTGGTAGGTGTAGCAGTGTGCGACCAATCTGGTTTAACTTTATATTCAGGCTCCCTTGAGCCGGTGGAGTCGACGGACTCATGGTTACGCACCTGCGCGCTACGAGAGGTACTAGACCTGATAACGATTTTAGCAGCTTACACAGCAACCCCACACATTTTCCTACTCCCTGCTGACGAGAGGCAACTACCTCGAAACACGTGTCCAGGGATGGCACACGCCACGCATACTTGCATTCACACTCGAGCATAGGTGTATCCGCCGACGCTGACCTTCAGGGACCATTTTCATTGGGGGAACACGACTGGTAGGTGTAGCAGTGTGCGACCAATCTGGTTTAACTTTATATTCAGGCTCCCTTGAGCCGGTGGAGTCGACGGACTCATGGTTACGCACCTGCGCGCTACGAGAGGTACTAGACCTGATAACGATTTTAGCAGCTTACACAGCAACCCCACACATTTTCCTACTCCCTGCTGACGAGAGGCAACTACCTCGAAACACGTGTCCAGGGATGGCACACGCCACGCATACTTGCATTCACACTCGAGCATAGGTGTATCCGCCGACGCTGACCTTCAGGGACCATTTTCATTGGGGGAACACGACTGGTAGGTGTAGCAGTGTGCGACCAATCTGGTTTAACTTTATATTCAGGCTCCCTTGAGCCGGTGGAGTCGACGGACTCATGGTTACGCACCTGCGCGCTACGAGAGGTACTAGACCTGATAACGATTTTAGCAGCTTACACAGCAACCCCACACATTTTCCTACTCCCTGCTGACGAGAGGCAACTACCTCGAAACACGTGTCCAGGGATGGCACACGCCACGCATACTTGCATTCACACTCGAGCATAGGTGTATCCGCCGACGCTGACCTTCAGGGACCATTTTCATTGGGGGAACACGACTGGTAGGTGTAGCAGTGTGCGACCAATCTGGTTTAACTTTATATTCAGGCTCCCTTGAGCCGGTGGAGTCGACGGACTCATGGTTACGCACCTGCGCGCTACGAGAGGTACTAGACCTGATAACGATTTTAGCAGCTTACACAGCAACCCCACACATTTTCCTACTCCCTGCTGACGAGAGGCAACTACCTCGAAACACGTGTCCAGGGATGGCACACGCCACGCATACTTGCATTCACACTCGAGCATAGGTGTATCCGCCGACGCTGACCTTCAGGGACCATTTTCATTGGGGGAACACGACTGGTAGGTGTAGCAGTGTGCGACCAATCTGGTTTAACTTTATATTCAGGCTCCCTTGAGCCGGTGGAGTCGACGGACTCATGGTTACGCACCTGCGCGCTACGAGAGGTACTAGACCTGATAACGATTTTAGCAGCTTACACAGCAACCCCACACATTTTCCTACTCCCTGCTGACGAGAGGCAACTACCTCGAAACACGTGTCCAGGGATGGCACACGCCACGCATACTTGCATTCACACTCGAGCATAGGTGTATCCGCCGACGCTGACCTTCAGGGACCATTTTCATTGGGGGAACACGACTGGTAGGTGTAGCAGTGTGCGACCAATCCGGTTTAACTTTATATTCAGGCTCCCTTGAGCCGGTGGAGTCGACGGACTCATGGTTACGCACCTGCGCGCTACGAGAGGTACTAGACCTGATAACGATTTTAGCAGCTTACACAGCAACCCCACACATTTTCCTACTCCCTGCTGACGAGAGGCAACTACCTCGAAACACGTGTCCAGGGATGGCACACGCCACGCATACTTGCATTCACACTCGAGCATAGGTGTATCCGCCGACGCTGACCTTCAGGGACCATTTTCATTGGGGGAACACGACTGGTAGGTGTAGCAGTGTGCGACCAATCTGGTTTAACTTTATATTCAGGCTCCCTTGAGCCGGTGGAGTCGACGGACTCATGGTTACGCACCTGCGCGCTACGAGAGGTACTAGACCTGATAACGATTTTAGCAGCTTACACAGCAACCCCACACATTTTCCTACTCCCTGCTGACGAGAGGCAACTACCTCGAAACACGTGTCCAGGGATGGCACACGCCACGCATACTTGCATTCACACTCGAGCATAGGTGTATCCGCCGACGCTGACCTTCAGGGACCATTTTCATTGGGGGAACACGACTGGTAGGTGTAGCAGTGTGCGACCAATCTGGTTTAACTTTATATTCAGGCTCCCTTGAGCCGGTGGAGTCGACGGACTCATGGTTACGCACCTGCGCGCTACGAGAGGTACTAGACCTGATAACGATTTTAGCAGCTTACACAGCAACCCCACACATTTTCCTACTCCCTGCTGACGAGAGGCAACTACCTCGAAACACGTGTCCAGGGATGGCACACGCCACGCATACTTGCATTCACACTCGAGCATAGGTGTATCCGCCGACGCTGACCTTCAGGGACCATTTTCATTGGGGGAACACGACTGGTAGGTGTAGCAGTGTGCGACCAATCTGGTTTAACTTTATATTCAGGCTCCCTTGAGCCGGTGGAGTCGACGGACTCATGGTTACGCACCTGCGCGCTACGAGAGGTACTAGACCTGATAACGATTTTAGCAGCTTACACAGCAACCCCACACATTTTCCTACTCCCTGCTGACGAGAGGCAACTACCTCGAAACACGTGTCCAGGGATGGCACACGCCACGCATACTTGCATTCACACTCGAGCATAGGTGTATCCGCCGACGCTGACCTTCAGGGACCATTTTCATTGGGGGAACACGACTGGTAGGTGTAGCAGTGTGCGACCAATCTGGTTTAACTTTATATTCAGGCTCCCTTGAGCCGGTGGAGTCGACGGACTCATGGTTACGCACCTGCGCGCTACGAGAGGTACTAGACCTGATAACGATTTTAGCAGCTTACACAGCAACCCCACACATTTTCCTACTCCCTGCTGACGAGAGGCAACTACCTCGAAACACGTGTCCAGAGATGGCACACGCCACGCATACTTGCATTCACACTCGAGCATAGGTGTATCCGCCGACGCTGACCTTCAGGGACCATTTTCATTGGGGGAACACGACTGGTAGGTGTAGCAGTGTGCGACCAATCCGGTTTAACTTTATATTCAGGCTCCCTTGAGCCGGTGGAGTCGACGGACTCATGGTTACGCACCTGCGCGCTACGAGAGGTACTAGACCTGATAACGATTTTAGCAGCTTACACAGCAACCCCACACATTTTCCTACTCCCTGCTGACGAGAGGCAACTACCTCGAAACACGTGTCCAGGGATGGCACACGCCACGCATACTTGCATTCACACTCGAGCATAGGTGTATCCGCCGACGCTGACCTTCAGGGACCATTTTCATTGGGGGAACACGACTGGTAGGTGTAGCAGTGTGCGACCAATCTGGTTTAACTTTATATTCAGGCTCCCTTGAGCCGGTGGAGTCGACGGACTCATGGTTACGCACCTGCGCGCTACGAGAGGTACTAGACCTGATAACGATTTTAGCAGCTTACACAGCAACCCCACACATTTTCCTACTCCCTGCTGACGAGAGGCAACTACCTCGAAACACGTGTCCAGGGATGGCACACGCCACGCATACTTGCATTCACACTCGAGCATAGGTGTATCCGCCGACGCTGACCTTCAGGGACCATTTTCATTGGGGGAACACGACTGGTAGGTGTAGCAGTGTGCGACCAATCTGGTTTAACTTTATATTCAGGCTCCCTTGAGCCGGTGGAGTCGACGGACTCATGGTTACGCACCTGCGCGCTACGAGAGGTACTAGACCTGATAACGATTTTAGCAGCTTACACAGCAACCCCACACATTTTCCTACTCCCTGCTGACGAGAGGCAACTACCTCGAAACACGTGTCCAGGGATGGCACACGCCACGCATACTTGCATTCACACTCGAGCATAGGTGTATCCGCCGACGCTGACCTTCAGGGACCATTTTCATTGGGGGAACACGACTGGTAGGTGTAGCAGTGTGCGACCAATCTGGTTTAACTTTATATTCAGGCTCCCTTGAGCCGGTGGAGTCGACGGACTCATGGTTACGCACCTGCGCGCTACGAGAGGTACTAGACCTGATAACGATTTTAGCAGCTTACACAGCAACCCCACACATTTTCCTACTCCCTGCTGACGAGAGGCAACTACCTCGAAACACGTGTCCAGGGATGGCACACGCCACGCATACTTGCATTCACACTCGAGCATAGGTGTATCCGCCGACGCTGACCTTCAGGGACCATTTTCATTGGGGGAACACGACTGGTAGGTGTAGCAGTGTGCGACCAATCTGGTTTAACTTTATATTCAGGCTCCCTTGAGCCGGTGGAGTCGACGGACTCATGGTTACGCACCTGCGCGCTACGAGAGGTACTAGACCTGATAACGATTTTAGCAGCTTACACAGCAACCCCACACATTTTCCTACTCCCTGCTGACGAGAGGCAACTACCTCGAAACACGTGTCCAGGGATGGCACACGCCACGCATACTTGCATTCACACTCGAGCATAGGTGTATCCGCCGACGCTGACCTTCAGGGACCATTTTCATTGGGGGAACACGACTGGTAGGTGTAGCAGTGTGCGACCAATCTGGTTTAACTTTATATTCAGGCTCCCTTGAGCCGGTGGAGTCGACGGACTCATGGTTACGCACCTGCGCGCTACGAGAGGTACTAGACCTGATAACGATTTTAGCAGCTTACACAGCAACCCCACACATTTTCCTACTCCCTGCTGACGAGAGGCAACTACCTCGAAACACGTGTCCAGGGATGGCACACGCCACGCATACTTGCATTCACACTCGAGCATAGGTGTATCCGCCGACGCTGACCTTCAGGGACCATTTTCATTGGGGGAACACGACTGGTAGGTGTAGCAGTGTGCGACCAATCTGGTTTAACTTTATATTCAGGCTCCCTTGAGCCGGTGGAGTCGACGGACTCATGGTTACGCACCTGCGCGCTACGAGAGGTACTAGACCTGATAACGATTTTAGCAGCTTACACAGCAACCCCACACATTTTCCTACTCCCTGCTGACGAGAGGCAACTACCTCGAAACACGTGTCCAGGGATGGCACACGCCACGCATACTTGCATTCACACTCGAGCATAGGTGTATCCGCCGACGCTGACCTTCAGGGACCATTTTCATTGGGGGAACACGACTGGTAGGTGTAGCAGTGTGCGACCAATCTGGTTTAACTTTATATTCAGGCTCCCTTGAGCCGGTGGAGTCGACGGACTCATGGTTACGCACCTGCGCGCTACGAGAGGTACTAGACCTGATAACGATTTTAGCAGCTTACACAGCAACCCCACACATTTTCCTACTCCCTGCTGACGAGAGGCAACTACCTCGAAACACGTGTCCAGGGATGGCACACGCCACGCATACTTGCATTCACACTCGAGCATAGGTGTATCCGCCGACGCTGACCTTCAGGGACCATTTTCATTGGGGGAACACGACTGGTAGGTGTAGCAGTGTGCGACCAATCTGGTTTAACTTTATATTCAGGCTCCCTTGAGCCGGTGGAGTCGACGGACTCATGGTTACGCACCTGCGCGCTACGAGAGGTACTAGACCTGATAACGATTTTAGCAGCTTACACAGCAACCCCACACATTTTCCTACTCCCTGCTGACGAGAGGCAACTACCTCGAAACACGTGTCCAGGGATGGCACACGCCACGCATACTTGCATTCACACTCGAGCATAGGTGTATCCGCCGACGCTGACCTTCAGGGACCATTTTCATTGGGGGAACACGACTGGTAGGTGTAGCAGTGTGCGACCAATCTGGTTTAACTTTATATTCAGGCTCCCTTGAGCCGGTGGAGTCGACGGACTCATGGTTACGCACCTGCGCGCTACGAGAGGTACTAGACCTGATAACGATTTTAGCAGCTTACACAGCAACCCCACACATTTTCCTACTCCCTGCTGACGAGAGGCAACTACCTCGAAACACGTGTCCAGGGATGGCACACGCCACGCATACTTGCATTCACACTCGAGCATAGGTGTATCCGCCGACGCTGACCTTCAGGGACCATTTTCATTGGGGGAACACGACTGGTAGGTGTAGCAGTGTGCGACCAATCTGGTTTAACTTTATATTCAGGCTCCCTTGAGCCGGTGGAGTCGACGGACTCATGGTTACGCACCTGCGCGCTACGAGAGGTACTAGACCTGATAACGATTTTAGCAGCTTACACAGCAACCCCACACATTTTCCTACTCCCTGCTGACGAGAGGCAACTACCTCGAAACACGTGTCCAGGGATGGCACACGCCACGCATACTTGCATTCACACTCGAGCATAGGTGTATCCGCCGACGCTGACCTTCAGGGACCATTTTCATTGGGGGAACACGACTGGTAGGTGTAGCAGTGTGCGACCAATCTGGTTTAACTTTATATTCAGGCTCCCTTGAGCCGGTGGAGTCGACGGACTCATGGTTACGCACCTGCGCGCTACGAGAGGTACTAGACCTGATAACGATTTTAGCAGCTTACACAGCAACCCCACACATTTTCCTACTCCCTGCTGACGAGAGGCAACTACCTCGAAACACGTGTCCAGGGATGGCACACGCCACGCATACTTGCATTCACACTCGAGCATAGGTGTATCCGCCGACGCTGACCTTCAGGGACCATTTTCATTGGGGGAACACGACTGGTAGGTGTAGCAGTGTGCGACCAATCTGGTTTAACTTTATATTCAGGCTCCCTTGAGCCGGTGGAGTCGACGGACTCATGGTTACGCACCTGCGCGCTACGAGAGGTACTAGACCTGATAACGATTTTAGCAGCTTACACAGCAACCCCACACATTTTCCTACTCCCTGCTGACGAGAGGCAACTACCTCGAAACACGTGTCCAGGGATGGCACACGCCACGCATACTTGCATTCACACTCGAGCATAGGTGTATCCGCCGACGCTGACCTTCAGGGACCATTTTCATTGGGGGAACACGACTGGTAGGTGTAGCAGTGTGCGACCAATCTGGTTTAAAAATAGGCATCCTGAAGGTCTAAAGACACCATGTAGTCGTCCGCATTAAGTAGCTGCAGTACTTCCTGGATGGTAACCATACGAAACAACTGCTTTTTCAGGAATTTGTTGAGACTTCTCAAGTCTAAAATCGGTCTCCATTTCTTCTCCTTTTTGCGTATCAGGAAAAAACGGGAGTAAAATCCCTTCCCCCTTTGACGTAGAGGAACTCTTTCTATAGCTCCCTTCTGGAGCATAAGTGAAAGTTCCAGGAGCAGAGCACATACATTTTTGTGAAGCATAGGTCGGGGAGGGGTTTGGGGAGGAATTTGAATGAACTCTAGTGAATGTCCGAATTGAACTAGTTGCAGAACCCAACGGTTCGCTGTTATTTGCTTCCAATTTTTTTTAGAAAGTGGGACATTCTTCCTCCAACCTTTGAGGGCGGAGAGGAGTTGGAGACCGGCGGTAGCGGGACTTCATTGTCGCCGAGCAGCGTCTTTCTGTCGACCTTCTTTGCCACAAAAGGAAGACTTAGTGTAGGTGGATTGCTGTTGACGTTGCTGGTATTGTGGCCGATATTGCGGAGTGGAAGAAAAGGAAGATCGGTGTTGGTAATCACCTCTGGCAGATGTTTGTCCTCTTCCTCTTGAGCCCCGAAAAGATGGGTTCTTGAATTGGAGGGTACCCAAAGCCCTAGCTGTGTCGGTATACTTTTTTATACCCTGCAGAGCTTCATCAATGCGTGTTCCAAAAAGAAGCTGAGCATCATAGGGCATGTCCAAAACTTTTGTTTGTACCTCCGGTCGGAACGAAGTCGCCTTTAACCAACCCTGGCACCGTAGTACAGCCACACCAGCCAGTTGGCGAAATCCAGTAGAGGCGATATCCATCGCACATTCTATTATCTCGGATGCAGACCGTTCGCCCTCCAGCAAGATCTTTTTTGCTTCTTCCTTTGAGTCATTTGGTAAGGCCGCAAGATATGGAGCAATATCTGCCCACATCTGCCTGTTATAGCGTCCTAACAGTGCCAAGGAATTGGATGCACGCACTGTTAATGCGGACATTGATGAGAAACGTTTGCCGATATTATCAAGCCGTCTACCCTCTTTGTCCGGAGGAGCGGTCAGCAGAGAGGAAGGATTTTTCGATTTCCGCTGAGCAGCTTGTGTGATGACTGAGTCTGGTTTAGGATGTCTGGTGAGGCAAGCTGGAGCAGTATCTGGAGCCCTGTATTTTTTATCCAGACGAGGTCATACTGGAGGCACCGAGGAAGGGTTCTGCATTATCTTGACACCCTGATCCCATATGTAATCTATAATAGGGATCGATCTGACTGATTTTTTAAAGGGCTCTTTAAAATCATAGAGGAAGCAATCCTGCTGGTGTGAAGACATAGGTATTTGAAAACGCTGTGCTGCTCTTTCCACTATGTTGTGAAATCCCCCAATGTTCTCAGGAGGCGAGTCAGCTTGAGCGGGCACGGGGGAAGCTGGACAGGGGAGTACATAATCGTCCCACTCATCACGAGTAGATTGGGAATCTTGAAGTTCCCCTTCTTCATGTTGATCCTCCTCTTCATCGTCTGTAGAAAGCGGAGGTGGTGAAGTGACAGGCTCAGACTGCAAACTTAAAGGTGGAGGCCGCGGTCTTGGAGGTGGAGACACAACTGGAGGCGGAGACGTTGCAGAAGTGGAAAATCTCTGCTTATAGTCCGTAATGAGGAATTGCAGATCAGAAACTATAGATGCAGGCAGACAAACCATGGGAGGTGGAGGCGGATGGTATTCTTCAGGAAAAACTGCCTGATCTTCCTGTACTTGATCCTCATAGTCTGAACTGTCCTGATACTTAACGTTAAGTTGAGATGGGCTTGTACATACTGCCATCATCAGAATCTTCTTCCTCCAAAAGATGTGCTGGAGGCATGAGCTGGATCCTACTAGGGGAAGTCAGGGCCTGCGTCAACGTACGTTTTGTGATTTTTAGATGTACGTACATACTTTTTAGGTTGGAATCCGCTGTCTTCGACGGTATAGTCGTCGACGGCGTCGTCGATGGCGTCGTCGATGGAGTTTTCGTCGACGGAGCAGTCGTCGATTAAGTGGATGTCGACGGGACAGTCTTCGTCGACACAGTCGTCGGTGATCGCAGCGTCGACGCCAATTTGGACGAGACAGACCTACCGGCCATCGACGACAGAGTCGTCGACGTGGATAATGAAGGAGACGCGACAGAAGTTGAAACAGTCGCCATCGACGAGATCACAAACAATGCCGTAGATGGAGATTTCCTCATCGTCGAGGCCGTCAACGAGGCCGTCGTCGACGGGGTGGAAGAAGGCTTTTTGAAGGTGTGAAGAACCTCCTGAGGAGAAACCTTCGCTGAAAGAGCCTAAGGAGGGACCTCTGAAGACTTTTTATGCGCCTTCTTCTGAGGTGGCTGCGACGAAGGGCCTGGTGAAGCCACCCTTGGTCTTTTCTGAGAGGACTGAGAAGATATGGAAGAGCCCTCACTTTCCTCTTTAAGCCTCTGCAGCCAGATCAAGAGGCGTCCCTCACGATCTTTGAGGGTCTTGGAGGAAAAGGTACGACATACCTTACAGTCCTTTGAGGAGTGATCCGGATAAAGGCAGTAGAGACAGTCCTTGTGTTGGTCGTCCACATGATGTCTCTTTTTTTAAACAGGAAGCACAAGACCTAAAAAGGCCTTTCTTTGGAGTATCTGCCATGAAGAACTGGAAAACTTCACCCCGAAGATGGAATTTTGAAGTAAGAAGCACTGGAAATCCAAATATAAGGAAAGCTGAGCAGAGCTCAGAGGAGACTCCCTTAGCACGACGTCGGGTAGAAAATCTGAGGGACTAGAGCTCCTTCCAGGAAGGTTCTAGAGGGTGGTGCTAGCTGATTGGCTCCTCTCCAAAGTTTGGTCCTTTTTTACAAAACGACATGGATATGTTACTAAGGTGAGGCCCTTGGCCTATTACTCTATATGTCTAGTGAGACATTACTTTATTTATGTTCCGGGGACTCCCATCCCGACAACGGGGAATGATTCAGGCATGTGAATCTATGAAAGATACCCCAATACTGGATAAATGGCATGTTCTCCATAAACCCCCCCCCCCCCCCCCCCCCAACACAAACTAATTCTCATATGACCTGGCTCCAGGCTAGTGATGCAATTTGGCTTTAAAGTAGTCCGAAGTCATACGGTTTCAACTGAAGCAGCTGGTGACAACACAAAAAGTTTGTATGGGGAAGCGGTCTTTCCAATGTATGTCAACGTTTCCAAGTGTCTCAGCTTATGTACTGTGACAGTACCTAGGCATGCAAATATACCTCCGAATCCCATGACATAAAAAACATTATGCAAGGTGGAGACGGTCCTGGTGCATTGTGGGTTTCAGACGCGAGTCCCTTCTGGCTGTGCCACCGGAGCCAAGCTATCCCTAACTAAAGACCTAACAAGGGCAAAACCCGTCTCAGGTTGCTTGAGTTCCCTTCTAGAGAGGCCTTGCCTGGTATCTTGGGCAGACCGTTTTCATGAGAAGCACGGTCACGGTAATTTGCATAAAGCAGGCCTCTCTTTAGAGTAGCGTATAGGATGAAAAACAATGGGCTGGTAACCTACCAAGAGTGATTGCTAGCAATTTAGACTATTTACAAGCATTCCTCTGATTACGTTTTGCAAGTTTGACACAATAACCTAGTCAAGTTGGAGCTCATCTGATAGGATAAGGGAGTACTAGTCAAACTACTTTCAGTGAGGCAGTAAAGGGACAGTGCTCCATAGGTGGGTCAAGTACACTTATCACTAGGAGCAACAGGCGTCCAAACTCTTCAATAATGGAGTGTCTCAAAAATACCTATGTCTTGGCTGCTGAGGTAGGCATAGGAATGTTCACTTTTTGCTACACTGCTTGCCAGATCTTGTGGAATGTGCTGTCATCCACAAAGAGTACTACTGATAATGGAAAGTCCGCAAGCATTGGCGAATATCTCCTAACATACGAAGGGGAAATAGTAGTCAGAGTGCTTTACGCTTTGCCTTAGTTCTGCCTCTGAACCTTCTCAACAATGGGATGTGTTTGTTAGACTCATCGTAGCTTAAGGCCTCCCATATAGATTATAATCTGTAGCTGCTGTGTGCCATTTTGTTTAGGTACCATTACATTACAACAATATTTTATTATTCTTTGACAGTGTATTCTAGCTCATGTGTTATACATTCAAGTGTGAAATATAGAAAAAAATAGGGTGACTTTGGATGAATATGCAAGGGAATCACATGCTTCTATTCTCAACATTCTTACATCACAGATCATAAGGTGAATTTTTCCCAAAATAAGGTTGATAAATAATATATAAAGCGTGTTTGCAAACCTCCTTAGGCGAGAAGATTTTCAGACATTCCAGAGAGCATCTATGACGAACAGTTTGTACCAAGGTCGTATTTTCACACTTACTATCTGAGAACAGTGACAAAATAGGCTAGAAAAATACAATGATCAGGTAAGCTTGAGAAGCTCTGACCTACGGCAAGATTTTAGTCCTTAAGTAGACATTAGCTAGAACAAGGAAAGGAGGGATTCTATCACAGATTGCCAAGTATGCTGTCAGTGTTTATAGTATTTACATGCTGTGTCTTTATATTAATCACCATAAGTTTTAGATCTCCACTTACGCTTTTACAAATATTCTGAATTAAACAGGACTTTAATATCTGATTAGGTTTTTAAAAAATAGGACACGTGGATTTCTTGTGTATACCGGTCTTTTTGGGTACAGAGTACCAGCAACCCACTACAAATATAAATCTACTTCCTGACAGTCTGACAGGATCTGATTTTGCCTAATATGCATTACATCTGGGTAAATGGTGGGAGATGTGTGGGTCACAACCTGCTTGTTCCTTCCGCTTAAGTTGGTGAGTTGGTACATACCTGAAAGCCAAGAAAGAGCTATTTGATTGTGTTTGTAAGAACACTTTAAAACATGTATCAAGACGTTGTGGTAGTTGCTGAACTGTTAGACCAATAAGATCTATGAAAGCTTCTACAAGAAAGTTTTGATCGGGTATAAAGTCTACTTGATGAATGATGTCAGTCAAGTACAATACTTTCTCTTTGCAGAGGGTGTATATTCTGGACGGAGTTCCTCTCACTGGGGTCACAGGCGAAGTAATCAACAGAAAAAAGAAGGTTTCTGGACTGCAAGGAAGCATGGGTGGAGAAGTTGAAGTCACTGCTTTAACCATCTTGAGGTGATGACTGCCAGAGTGAAAACAATGCCTCTTTAAACTCTACACTACTTCCACTGCTGGCAGGTAGAAGCACTCAAACTGTGTTGTTAAAGGCAAACAACTCGCTTTAAGCTTTTTGGTCGATGATGCAGAAAGAAGAGTGAAAATAGCCTTTCAAGTTTATTTTTATTACAAAATTGGCTTTAGAAAGTGCTCCAGGATTCCGTGCATGGAAGGGCCTATCAAGTGATTGTGAATGTTGCTGAAGATCTGTAGAGGGAGAATGAATATATTGTACTCTAGTGGTTTTGCATACAAAGCACTGCCCACGGAGGGCAAGGAGTAACTTTGGGACCATTCCAAAAGGGCTCAGTGGCTACTGCTTTTATCACTCTCTGATAGCCCTCTCTCCTGGTACCATGTTGTTAAGTTCCTTTTTATAATTAACCATTATCACTCTTACAATAACACAAGAAGAACAAGTTACTTATTTCCGGAAATGCTTTTTCTGACACCCCACATTTGTGAATACCCCCAGGTGCCAGACTGGATTCGGAGATCTTTATCAGCAATGACCTAGAGTACCGGTAGGTGGCACTGTGGGGCTACATGTTGGAACCATCCCACCCTGGAAGTGAGGTCAAGGCTACAATATATCCTCGACCTATGCACGTTGTCAGCATGTTCTAATATCTGTCCACCTCATCTGACACGGAACCCCCAGTAATCATATTGTGCCAGTGTGGTGATCCCTAACTGGGATTTTTTTGTGTGTGTTTTTTTAGACTGGGTTAAAGAAGCCCATTCCACAGAACATGGAGGGGGGAAGGTTGGTGAGGAATCTGCGGTTAGAGTATCTACCAGAAAGAGCATTACCAAAGATAAGTAACTTGTTCTTCTGATGGATCCTTCTAACCACAGATTCCTCTCTTTGGGAATAGCTATCATAGTATCTCCCCAAGTGGTGGATCTGTGTAATGGCTCAGACCAGGATATACTGCAGGACTGGAAAAGCAAAGTGCCCTTTCATCCAGACCAGGCTATTCATACAGTAGTGTTTTGTAAATGTGTGAACTTATGCCCATGTCACAGTCTGGGAGATATCCAAAAGGTAAACTCTGTGATCCACCGCAATTGCGACTCTGGTGGGATGGGCCAATAGGCCTTCCAGAGGCTGTTTCTTAGCCAGTCTACAGCAGATCTTTATACCAAGGACAATCCAACTGGAGAAGAATCACTTTAGCACTGTTCTTCCCTTCTCTGTACCTGCAAAAACTCGCTAAGAGCTGACACTCAGAGTGATTCTTGACGCGATTGATGTAGATGCTCAGAGCTCCTTCAGGTCTAGAAGATGAAGTCTCTCTTCCTCTCTGGATGAAGGAGAAATAAAGAATGATGGCAATGTGATAGACTATCCTATGTGGAATAGCGTTACAACTTCGGAAGTAATGCTGCCTTGATCCTTAGCAATAACTTGTTTGGGAAAAAGGAGGTGTACAGTTGCTGAACAGATAGTGATTGCAGCTTACTCATGTGACAAGCAGATGTGATCGCAATGAGGAACACTGTTTTTAACTTGAGCAATCTTAGATAACACCTGTGCATTGGCTCGAAAGGGGTTTACATTAAGGATGGAAGAACCAGATTGAGGTTTTACAAGGGTATCACAAAGGGTTTTGGCAGAAACATATCAGTCAGCAAAAAACACATCAAACAAAGATGGCTCATCAGGCAATCAAGATAAAGCCGACAAATAGCCTTTATCTGTTGCCACAGCAAGGCCTTGCTGGGCAAGATACAGAAGAAAAGCAGAACATCAGACAACTGGACCTGTAAGGGTTAGATACGTGAAGAAGAAAATAAAGCAACAAACTTCTCCCAGCATCCTGCATAGATGTTCTCGTGGAGGAACACCTCGCTGCCAAAATCACATTCATAATTTTGGGAGGGAGATCAAAGACAGTCAACTGTCGCCGATCAATTTTCAAGCATGTGTGTGCAAGTGGTACAGAGTCGGCTGCAGGACCCTGCCTTGTGGTAGTGAGAGTAGATCCTCTCGAGGAGGCAGCAAAATCAAAGTTCAGAATTTCATGGCAGGAAATTCTGGGTACCACATTCTTCTGGCTCAATCAGGAGCCACTAAGACAACTTGGGCCTGGTTGTTCCAACCGAAAGGCATCTCAGGGAAAGCTACCTGGTGAACTCCAATTCGCAAAAGTATGGAAACTGCATGTTCTGAGCAGTGGCAAAAAGATCAAGACCGGGTTCTCCCTATTGCTGGAAGATACCATGTACCACCTCTGAGTGTAGTCGTCATTCGTGATCTGCTGTGAAATATCAGCTGAGTTTATTCACCCCAGCATTTAAAGATCATGCCAGGTGTCCTACAACCAGGGAGATTCAACGACGACTCATGTGGTTCAAGTTGTGAAGAGTCTCCTGGCACAGGACCCATCACACCCCACCCTGACCTCATGGTAGGGATGTCTGTAAAAAGCCACACCCGTTCCCCCTTGAGAATGGAAAGAAAGCCTTTAGAGCTAAACAAACCACCAAAAGGTTGATGTGGAGATAGTTTACCACCAGAGAAAAGAGTCTTCTGATCTCCACCTGTCCTACATGACCTCCTTAACCCAGCAACGATGCATCCGCCACAACAGTTAGTTCTGGGTGGGTTAGGGAGAGGATTTTGCCGCAGGTCCAACTGCGATCCAGCAACCACCAAAGCAGATCTTTTGCAGTCTTTTAACACTTTGACGGACTCTGAGCAGTTTACATGGCCCTGAGTCCACTAAGTCTTCAGATCCCCCTGCAAAGCCGGCATGTGCAATCTGGAGTGGTCCACTGGCAGGATGCAGGATGCCAAGAACCCTCCGAGCTGCTCTCACTGAGGTCCAGGCCAAGGGTTGAAACATCATGATCATAGCCTGACTATCCTGGTTTCATTGAGACGGCGGGAAAGCTCAAAATAGCCCTGTGTCCAGGATGGCTTGGATGAAAGGAAGTCTCGGCGAAGGACTTGGGTGTGACTTTGACATACTAATGGAGATCCTAGAGGGATTAAGAGATTGGCCGTCGTCTGGAGGTGGTCCATGACAGTTTGAAGCAAGCCCACATCAGTAACCGGTCATAAAGATGGAGGAAGATTGGTGGAGGCGTGGCCTGGAGCCTAATGGAGTAGGCAGCTCTGGCCGACGAGGCCCCATCTAGTGTCATCCTCAAATAATACGCCGACCCAGGGGACCCCAACACACAGGGGAGCAGCCACTGCAGTCCGAGGAGCCCGTTTGAGAGGCAGCTGCAGTGGCGAGGGGAGATTTGCGAACGTCACAACGACACAGCGGAACCGCGCGCTCGTGGACCTTAGATGGAGACGCAGTAGTACCTTCAGACCAGAAGCAGGCCCCAACCAGAACCTGCCCTGACAAGACCCCCGGTGCCGGTGAGTGAGGCAGCTGATCACAGACTTCCACTGCACTGCAGAAAAGAACCATACGGTACTGCCATGCCATCACCTAAGTGCTGCGGGACCTGTGTAAGGAGAGGACTGGCGTCAGCTGGCAGCCCACGTGGACCTCGAAGGCTCCGGGGGACTAATCAAGGAGACTCCAGTGAGGAACAGCACAGAGGCCGCCTCCATAGCGGCCCAACGCTCATCGGCTCCCAAATGGGTCTCACATCTACGCTGGGGCTGGCAACAAGGGGTGTGTACCGCTGACAGCACCCCTGGTTCCTCTTGCCTGCGGTGGATGGGCTTCGGGCGGCGATCGGTGGTAGGGCACCCACGCTGGGGAGGAGGAGACAGTGATTTCTACACACTGCGAAGCTGGTAGAAGACCGGCCAGGCTCTGCGCGCACTAGTGAGCCTCCCTCAAACTGGAACATTTATGCGTGATGCCCTGATTTACAAGCAGAGAGGCACCCATATGTGCGCCTGATCTACAGCACACATGTCCATGGGCCCAAGCAGTGATTGCACCATCAACAGTCCTCCAGAGGAGGGCCCAGCTCCAAGAGAGAGACACCTAGCGGACGCCACTAATTCAAATGGACGTCCACGGAGCACCTAGATCGGTAGGGGCGGAGAGCTGGACCGACCCCCGGGAGTGGAGACCGGGGGGCACGAGGATATACATCTTCAAAACTGACTGCACCACACTGAAAACTGGGGATCTACCACAGATTAGAAGTTTCTCCAGTGCCACAGACGCGGAGGAGGGCACCTGGCAGAGGCCTGACGGCACCGGCCATTGACCACCTCTGCAGAGGCCAGAAGAGTGTCCTTCCATGCAGTGAGAAGAGCAGAGGCTTCTGTCCCTATAAGGCATCAAACAAAGACTTCCGACAACTCTTTGCATGGTGGCATAGAAGTGGGGCATAGCAGTGCAAGGAAACATGCTCCCTGCATTAAGGGCCTATCGAGGGTAGAGACTCCCTACCCCCCCCGGCGATCACTGTGGTACACCTCCTATGAGACATGGTCGCTGCACCACATTTGGGAATCCTGACGAGAGTGTCAAAATGAGGAACGATGCCCACAGTGCCTCAGGAATCACTGAACCAGTGGTGCTTAGACAACCGCTTTACTGCTCCATCTCCAAGAGAGCGTGCACTTCTTGTAGAAGAATGGACAAGAGGCTCTCTGGAAGCATTTGTGGTGTAAGTGGCATGTTTGGAGGAGTGAAAAGGAAAAGTAGGACGTAGCCATGTTGGACAATTTGAATCACTCATCTGTCAGATTCCTTGCCACTCATGAAGGTAATAACGTATTCAGCCTCCACCTGGGTGACAATGCACCACCATGGGCAGACTAAAGGGCTTTTGCACCGGCAGAGTGGGGATTGGAAAATTCGCCATGTGGCCTGCTGCGGGGTTGACAATGCCCCTGAGAATTCGGGCTGGATCACGGCAAGGGTGGGATTGGTTTTTAGATAAGAGATCAAGACTTTGAGGCACCCTGACGTTGCTGCAACTTGTCCAGGTAAGAGTGCAAGAAAAAAAGGGAGCCATGTTTGGGCTCCTTTTTCTTCAACTTACCTCAGGACTTGGGAGTGCAACAACCACCTCTCTGGAACAGAATCAGGAAAGAGAACAGACACGTTCTCAACTTCGACCGGGACCAGGCATTCTGAGCCTTTATACGATGCTCAGTGACATAGAGCCTGGCCTCACAGCCCTGGATGGCCTTTGGATTCACAAGAGCACAGAGACCACATGACCTGCCAGGAGCCTATACACCACACACCGATTTTGTGAGGCTCTGTCACCGACATATATTAGCGGCAATTCTTTCAGGGTTTAGAACCTGTTCTTTTAAGGGAAAGCATCCATTGTACACTTGAAAGCTTTAGAAAATTGAAGTCTGTGAGGTGACAGAATTCAAAGGAGCGAGCTTTGGATCTGGATCAGATGGTGCGGAAACAAAGGAGCTGATGTCGCCGTAATTGGCTGATATATTTGGTCCCCAAAGTCACTTACGGCTTTCGCCTTGGTAGAGCTCATCTAATGGTTGTTGAGGAGGAGAAGTAATCAGGTGTTATTTGACAAGAAATCTCAGATGTAATCTCCTTAGAAAAATTACGACGTGCAGTTTTGTTGCTTTCATGAATGGAGTCACAAGGTTTAACGAAAAAGTTTCTTGCTTTTGGTAAGAGCGTATCTGGTAGTGACTATCTAGCCATGGTTCTTTCCTTAGAATTATCCCCAGGTGTGAGCATTACCCCTGCAGGGTGGTAGGTGGTGTCATTCAGCTCTGTGTGGCATCGTCGGCACCATCCATGCCAGAAGTGACATGTCTGGTGCCTATATAAGCACCACCCCAGCATGCTGACATCAGTTTCTTTTCACGACCTTCCATGCCAGGAGCGTGCAGCCATGAAGAACACTGACCACTGGTGTGGAAAACTAGGTCCCTGGAAGGGAAGCACCCTGTCCCTAGCAATCCATTTGCAGAGTGGGGAGGATGGGTGGGTCGATAAGGAATCTGCAGCTAAACGGTCTCTACTAGATAAGGCGTTACTGAAGGTAAGTGGCTTGTTCATCTGATAGACTTCTAGCCGCAGACTCATTACCGTACAATAGATACCCAAGCAATTACTCCCTGGAGGTGGGTCTGCAAAACGATTTCACACAAAAATGTCCTGCAGGATCAAACAGACGAATTGACTGTCCCGACTAACCTGACTGTTCAGGCAGTAGAGCTTGGTGAAAGTGTGCAAAAAAGCCCATATTTATGTCTGGCAGCTGTCCAGGACCCGAACTGTGTACTAACGCAGTAATAGCGGCCTTGGGCTCTTGTGGAATGAGCCCGCAAGCCCTCTGGGGGTTGCCTCTTGGCCAATGGGTAGCAGATTTTAATGCAGAGTAGGATCGATTGGGAGATGACCTGTTTCTGCACAGCCTTTTCCTTCTTTGCTCTGACATACCCCATAAAGAGTTTGTCATCCATTCAGATCTCTTTACTGCATTTAAGGTAGAACGGCAATGCTCTTTTTGGGTCCAGATGGTGGAGTCACTTCTCTTCCTTAGAGGGATTTGGTGGAGCATAAAAGGTAGGCTGGGTGATGGACTGGCCTACATGACAGGGAGTGACAACTTTCGGCAGAAAGGAGCCTTTAGTGCTAAGAACTAGCTTGTCTGGGAAGATGTTCAGGTAGGGAGGCTTAGACGACAATGCCTAACACTCACTGACCCTCTGGGCAGATGTTATTGCCACTAGGAAGGGCCGACTTAATGGTAAGGAGCCTGAGAGGACAGTTATGTAGTGGCTCAAAGGGAGCACAGATCTGAAAAGTGAGTACTAGATTAAGGTCCCACTCGGGTATGATGGGTGAAGATTGAACTGTGTTGCAGATCTTTCAAGAACCAATTTACAGAACAGGTGATTTGAACAGGGAAGGCTGATCTGGCAACTGCACAAAGGTAGGGATGGCAGAAAGATAGTTGTTTAAGGTGCCCAACGCACAGCCCTGCTGCACAAGTGCAAGGAGAAGGACCTGAGAGAGGGGGGCAGAAAGAGGGTCAAATTGTTTCCCTGCACACCATGCCACAAACTTGCCCCAAAGGCAGGCGTAAACTGTCTTGGTAGAGGGACGCCTGACTGCCAAGATTACACTGCAGATTTCTGGCGTTAAGTCAAAAGACGTCAACTGTCGATGCTCAATCCCCAAACATGAAGGTGAAGCGTTCACTGGTTCGGTTGGAAAATACTACCCTACTCCTGCGATAGAAGATCCTCTCGAAGGAGCAGCATGATCGGAAGACCGATGGCCATGCTCAACAGCTCAGGATACCAAACTCTCTTCAAGCCCAGTCCTGAGCCATAAAGATGACTTGGGCCCTGTCGTTCCAGATCTTCTTGAGAACTCTGGGCAGGAGTGGTATGGGCAGAAAGGCGTACAGGAGGCCAGAGCTCAACTTCACACATAAAGCATCTCCGAGCTAGAACTGCCTTGGAAACTCCAGCATGCAAGACCGCTGACATTGTGCATTCTCCTTGGTGGCAAAAAGATCAAACCAGATCTCCCCACTGCTGAAAGAGACCTTGCACCACACCTCTGGATGGAGACGCCACACGTGATCCGCTAGGCATCTTCAGCTGAGGTTCATCCGCCCTGGCGTTCAGAGAGCGCACCAGGTGTTGAACCACCAGGGATATGCCCTGACGTTGCAGCAATGTCCAGAGGTGCAGGGCCTCTTGACAAAAGGTCCACAACCCAACTCCACCCAGTTTGTTGCAGTACCATATGGCGGCGGTGTTATCCATGAACACCTGTATCAGCCTTCTCTTGATGGAGGATAGAAAGGCTTTCAATGCCAGCCAGATCACCTGGAACATCATGAAGGTTGATGTGGAGCCCAGATTCCTCCGGCGACCAGAGGCCTCTGATTTCCACCTCTCTCAAGTGGCCGGCTCATCCCAGGAGTGACGCATCTGTCACTCCTGTCAGATCTGGGTGGGAAAGGTAGACTGCCGCTGATCCAATTGTGGTTTGTTGGCCAGCATTGCAGGCTTTTTGCAGGTCTCTTGAAGTTTCCTTCGAGATTTGGAGCATGTTGGAAAGATTTCCCCGATACTGCGCCTACTGGAACTTCAAGTCCTACTGCAGAGACGCATATGCCAACAGGCATGTGTCATAAGCAGGATGCAGTTGGCCATGAGGTCCAGAAGCCTTAAAGTCAGTCTCACTGAAGCCCTGGATAGAAACGTTTAGTATCATTGCCTGAATATCCTGAACTTGCCGTTGGGGGAGAATAAGCCAGAAATTGCAACGTATCTCGAACAGCTCTGGTGAAAGGGTGCGTCTGAGAGGGAGTCATATGCACTTCAGCATGTTGATAGTAAACCCCAGCGGGCGCAGGAGGTCAGTCGTAGTCAGGAGATCAGAGACTACTGCCTAAGGCAAGTCTACCTTCAACAGCCAGTCGTCGAGATATGGGAAGACTGGCACCCCTGATCTCCGCAGATGATCTGCGACCACTGCCATCACCTTGGTGAACACCTAAGGGGCGCTGGTAAGACCAAAAGGGAGCACTGTGAACTGAAACTGCCCGTGGCCTATCGTAAATCACAGATAACATCTGTGGGAAAGCAAGGTGGGAATGTGGAAGTATGTATCCTGAGAATACAAGTAATATGCTGTTCTTGGTAGGTAAAAAATGTGGCAGTTGGTTCAAGGGTGGGAATCCATTTTATTGGAATATAGGGCCCTCACACACCCAAATGCGTGTCATGCTTCATCATGGGCTGATCCTCGTCGGGTCGGCGCTGCAATACCTGACGAGCTTTCAATGAGGGGCACTTTGGCGGAGATCTTTTTTCCAATAGCCGTTTGGTCCCGTGGGGGTGAGAGACCCAGTGAGCGAAGATGTCGAAAAAAGTGTGTGTAAGGAAAGTGAATAAAACAGGGATAGGAGTACCAACAATGTTACTTTTAATGAGTGGGTCTCCTGCCTTGAAGAAAAACAAAACAAAAGGCGCAAAGCTGGGATTAAGGTCTCAGATGGGGCGCTCTTTTGTGTGACTGGTCAACATGTTTCTCACCTCATCCTAAATCTAGGGACGATTCATCAGGACCTAAAGACAGTATGTAATCTATCTTCACCTAGGGTAGTGATGTGGTAAAAAACTAACACTATTGTCCACCCTAAATACTAATTGTGTAAAATACCTGGTAGGACTGAATCTACCTGATAGTAAAGGATCTACCTGTAAGGAGAGAAATTGACACATTTATTAATTAGTACATAACATACAGTGTAGGTGTAGTGACTCTCCTACCCCTTGTGCAACTGACTCACAACACATAAGTGATATTTTAAAACCAACAACAAATAAAAATAAGGTGCCCCATGATGTAATTCACACAGGTGATATCTTGTGAACACAGGCACCTGTAGTGAAGTATGAAGTTGCAGAAATCAAATGTATAGCTCACCCAATTTGGAATTATTAAAAGGCTTCCTCAATACCCGGCAGGTCATACATAAGGAACTTCCTCATGTGCTAGGAGTGACATATGAGAAAGAGGAGAATGTCATTCTTGATGTCAAAACTGTCAAAGTATAAATGTCACATGGTACTAAATATAGTCAGACTTTCTTACAGGTGATCTGTCTAAATTTAAGATTGAAAATGCTGGATTATGTCGGGATCGTTGTTGTGGTATTCATTAATATACTACTAGCCATCAATCTCCAATTAGAGCTGGTAACTAATCTCAATCATCTTCAACATGCCCCCAATGTTTGGTCACTCGATTAACAGACACTCAAAACAAGCCGGAAGTAAGTATCACAGATCTAGGGGATGTCGGGCTGGTATCCTGCGCCTCACAAAAGTTAAACTCCATGGGGGCATTTTTGGTTCTCGAAATAAATCGCATATTTAAAGTGTTTCTTTTCGTGATTGTCACGAATGGCTAAAAATAAAGATAAATAAACAACTGGGTTTCATAGTCTGGTTTCATATTGGTAATATGGTCCCGTGAAAAAAAATCGGGCGGCTCTGCGGTGAACCCCACAGAACTCCTTACACTTATGGTGATAAATTCCAGCTAAATTTCTCAATCCCACTTATGCGGATGATGTTTCAGTCATGTTAAAGAGGGGAGTGTGTAGTGATAATGGTGCCAGTATGTTATCAGTACAACAATCCCCTTCGGTGGACATTGTTATAAATGCATCTGATCAGTGCCAGGCTGACCCACGGAGATCATATTCTCAACCCATTCCACTGAATATCCTCATTAAGTCCTTGTGTATGGGAGGAAAGCCAGTGGACCCATCTCTGCTCTTTTAACAGGATTGCTTCCTTTGTATTTTTGTGAACGCCTCAAGGACTACCCATTTTAATGTATCAGGTGAATGTTGGAATTGGAGAAAGTGTGTGCACATCTTAGTGTTCGACTTTTGACAGTGAAAACTGCTATGAGTTCAGTAATTCGTACTTTCACTGGGCGAGTCGTCATCCCTACATATTTTAAATGACAGGGACAGGTAATGAAATAGATACAATTTGGCATATTACAATTTGTGTGTGAACGCAATTCCCATGTGAAAGATTCACTGAAGGTGATGGTTTTTTGTACATCAGTGAAGGCACAGACTTTACAGATCCCACAGGGGTAATGACTCTGAACAGGGGGAAGGTCCCACAATTGTAGTTGTATGCTTTCATTGTGGACCTTAGGTCTGGTATGAATTAAAATGTTCTTAAGATTTCTAGAGTGTTTGAATGCAAAAACGGGGGGCTCCAGCTCCATGGCTCCCATGTTCAATATACCCCAGTGTTTCTTGACTACATTTTTGATTTTTTTTTTTTTTTTAGAGTCTGATGTATATGTGGTGACACATGTCAAGATGTCTGATGGAACCTTTCCTCTGTGTTCCAGTAGGGCCTCCCGGTTGTTGTATCGTGCTCTCCTTTTTGAGAGTGCAACACTCCGAGGGGGATATTCACGTTTATCAAATTTGCTGCTAGTAATTCAGCTTCTTTTTTGTAGTCTGCAAGATTACTGCGATTCCTACGCAACCTTAAAAATTTCCCAAATGGGACGTTCTCTTTTAAGGCGCATGGATGGTAGCAGCTGAATAGTAGCAAGCTGTTACGATCCGTTGACTTCCTGTAAATTGTGGTGCTCAAGGTGCCATTATCTAGTTTGATGGTGAGATCAAGAGATGGTATCTGGCTGTCTGAAATAGAACTAGTAAACCTCAGATATGTATTTAATGTATTAATCCAATTGCAGAATTCCTTGCATGTGCTCAAGTCCCCGATCCAAAAAATCAATATATCGTCTATGAATCTTTTCCAGAGGCGCAGATTTGAACGGTAGGGGTTACCGTTACTGAAAGTCAGGGCACCCTCAAAGGCTGCCATGTACAAACAGGCTACACTAGGGGCAATGGTATTCCCCATGGAAGTCCCTTGGATCTGATGATAAAGCCGGCCCTTGTACTCAAAAAAGTTTTCAGCGAGTGCAAAAGTGGCACATTCCAAAACAAAACTACTTGGTATTGGTAAGTCCCAATCAATTCTGATCTTGATAATCAGCACAGCTAAAAGGTTAGCCGATGAATTGCTAAGAAGGATCCAAATAGCAGAAAGTGCTTTAAAGAGCACAATTCCAACGACTACCTTAAGTCCAAACTAACTGAGTTAAACAACGTGTTCGCCGAACATAAAGAATATCTGATGAAACAAAAGGTAGTTAAACTACAGAAAGATATTCGTAAGTTTGATAAGGAAAAGGTGTATCCTTATCTTAGACCAGACTTTGTCCCCACTGGCTCGAATAACTCTTCTGAGGCCAGCTCCAATTCCACCAGACGAGGTTCCTCCTCTAACAGCGACTCAAGTACAGAACACTAGGGAAACAATTACACGAGAAGAGGTGGCCGACGAGGCTTCCCAGGGTTTCCAATACCCCAATATCAGGGACCAGCACTCTGGCAATACCCTATGTATCCCCAGGGCCCGACCCAATTCTATCCGCCTGGTAATAGCCAACCTTTTTTAGACAGTGGTTGGGTCAGAGGGCGAGGACGAAGAAGAGGAAATCAACAACAGAAGAATGTACAATGGGAGGAACCCAACAGAACAAAGGTGGAAACCAGGAGTTACACCAAGAGGAGAATCTGATTGTGAATCTTTCTCAAAGAACTCTGACTGTCATAGAAAAAAAAAGCTCCTCCAGAAAGGTTTACGATATGTACCAACTCCAAAGGTTGACAAGTTCCTGGAACAATGTGAATTACAACAGTTCTTTCGCAAAGTGTGCCTTCAGGCTTTCTTCAATGATATGCCAACCCCAGAAAGGAGCCACTCAGGCCTGCACAATCCGTCCACATTCACACCCAACAGCAGCATGGTGCCTAATGAGGTTTTGACCTTTGAACAGGCGGTGCTTAAAGATCTCGAAAAAGATACTAGTGCCAAACACTTCTGTAATATCTCCAAAGGAGAACTGGCAGCTGTCACCTCTCCTTGGCTAATGACACATCCATCACCATAAAACAAGCTGACAAAGGGGGTGCAACAGTAATCATGGCCACCCTTGATTATGAAACAGTGTCAGCGGCAATTGAATAATAGACAGTATTACACACCTATTGCCACCAGTCCCCTTGCATGCTTGACCAAGACTATAACAGCGCTGGTCTTCGCAGCCGAAAGCCAAGGATGGTTGAGTAAAAAGGAAGCGGAATTCTTGAACAAAAAAGACCCTACGGTACCATACTTTTACGTATTGCCAAAAATACACAAGGGCATAACACCAGTTCCTGGTCGACCTATAGTGTCGGGTATTGATTCAATACTCAGGCACTGTCGAAATTTTGCGATCATTTCTTACAGCCACTGGTTAAACAAACGCCATCCTATATTCAGGATATGGCTGACGTGTTACGCCTGATGACGGAATACCAACATACAAGTGACATCAATCTATTAATCCCTCTAGACGTGGAGGCCCTCCATACGAATATCCCACAGAGGGCCACTCTAGGTGTGATAGAGGATTATATCGGCGCTCCTTTTAATTATCTATTCTTTTATAATTCAATTCCGGTTTTATTTTTACATTGTGTTAGCATAGAAATTTGTTTCGCTTACCCGCACTCTCACTGCATCCGACATTAGCTTGAAGGCATACGTCCCGCTCAGCCGCCATCTTGGGTCAGGCGTACTTGGGGGAATTGGGGAAATTGGCTATAAAACATGCGCGCTGCGCGGACGCGCCGCTGGTGCATCAAAGGCGCGCCTAAGGCAAGCCCGTCTACGCCCGGGCTCGCGGTGCTGCCCAGGGGCATGCTGTGCGCAGGGTGTGGAATAGAGAAGAATTAGGATTTATTGGTGAGTCCCTGACTAGATGTCATCATGTGTGGTCGGTGCTGGATAATATTGATAAGATTTGCCCAAGCTGTAATTTTGGTTTCGTAACTTTACGAGACTATTCTCCCCTTCCCCTGTGTATTTCTCCTTCTCCTCTGACCGCACATACTATTAATGCTGCTCTGATCAATGCGCGTTCCATGGTTAAGCTTGCATTGGATATATTTGAGCTCTTGGTGGATAGCCGGTTTGATCTTTTATTCATTACCAAAACCTGGCTAAATGAGTTTTCCGCCCAGACTATTTCCTTGGCCATCCCTATGGGGTTTAAAATTGCCAGGATGGATCGAAAATTAGGAAGAGGGGGTGGGGTTGCGGTTGTCTATAGAGAAAGATGGGTTTTTACACAGATGAATTGTCAGGAAAAGGTGGAAAGTGAAGCTCTTGACTTTTCCCTCTGTATTTCTCCTCATTTGTTGCTGGGTGGTACACTCATCTATCGGCCCCCTGGGTTGTCCAGCTAATTTCTTAAAATGTTGGATGAAGTTGTAGCACAGAGATCCCTAAAATATTCCAATTACATTCTGCTGGGTGATTTCAATATTCATCTCGATTGTAGAGAAGCTCCTGAGACACTTTCCTTTTCTGAGTCACTGGACTTGGCCCAATTATCGAAATGGATCAAATCCCCTACACACAGTGGAGGACACATCATAGAAGGGATTTGTTCTAATTTCCCTTTATTAGTTTCTGATCCTCTTCCTGTTACTTGGACGGATCATTTTTTAATTCCTTTTTCTTGGTCTATTCAACCGTCCTCTTTCTCTTTGAATGTACCAGTGGGTAGACCTCCTCTACGTATTGAACCAGAGGTATTTCGGAAGATTTTAGCTGACACCCGCTTGGGTATGCCAGGGAATCTTTCTGAAGCTGTGGATGGTTTTAAGTTATGGCTGTCAGGTGCAGTGGAGAAATTTGCCGTTCTACATGATCATAAAAGAGCTAGAAAGTCGCCATCTCAACCTTGGTTCTCTAATGAACTTAAGTTGCAAAAATCTGTCTGCAAAAAGTTTGAACAGACTTGGAGACAGGCTTACAGTCCTCTAGCTAAATCAGCTCTTAGAAATGCTCAGAAGGTATATTACTCTATAGTGAAGACGGCCAAGGGAGTTTACTTTGCTGAGCGTATTGCACAATCTAAAAATAACTCCAAATACATTTTTTCAATTGTGCAGAGCTTTCTGGGTCCTAGAGCTGAACAAAGGCCATTACCAGGCTCGAATGATTGGTGTGAAAAACTCTGTCTTTTTCTGCAACAAAATTAAATCCATTCAGGATAGTTTGGGGCCCTCTAGTCAGTCTTTGGTGACACAACCTCTTTCCACTGGGGTTAAATCAATCATGGTTGGCCCATCTCTGTTATCTCCCTCTCAGACACCTTGTCGATACTTAAATCGCTGAAGTCAGGCTCCCCTACTGATCCCTGCTGTGCTAGGCTTCTAGCAGCGGTTGCAGATACAGTTAACCCGGAAGTTAACAATATGGTGAATCTGTCTCTTTAGACCTCCACGATTCCATTTGAGTGGAAGCAGGCAAAACTCCTTCCATTACTGAAAAAAACCCTCTCTCGATCTTGTATGTCCAGCCAGCTATCGTCCTATCTCCCTTCTTCTGGCTGTGGCTAAGATCTGTGAGAAAGTTGCCCAAAGTTTGTTGAGATCTCTGGGGCTTTCCACCCTGCCCAGTCAGGTTTTAGAGCTTCTCATAGTACCGAGACAGCTTTGGTCGAGGTGACTGAGGCGATTAGAGACTGTCTGGATGCTGGCGGCAGAGCTGCACTTGTGCTTTTAGATCTCTCGGCCGCATTTGACACCGTGCCACATCAACAACTTTTGGCACGGTTGTCTCATATTGGCATCTCGGGGCAGGTATGGAAATGGATCGAATCTTTCCTTGCTAATAGATCGCAGTAAGTGTGGTTGCCGCCTTTTTCTTCTACCCCATGCAGTTTGAATACGGGGGTACCGTAGGGTTCTACACTTAGTCCTCTTCATTTTAATGTTTACATGACTCCCCTGGTTTATTTAGCTGAGGAGCAGGGTGCGAGAATTATAGTCTATGCTGATGATACCCAGCTTCTCTTTACATGGGGCAAAATGGACTTCTCCCCTACCATTGCCAGGACATGCCTTGCAGAGGTTTTTAAATGGTTAACTAAGGCCCAATTAAAGTGCAACGAGGAGAAATCCGAAGTGCTTCTTTATGGGGCCTTTCCCTCCAATTTTAGGGAAGAGATTTGGCCGGTTGGCTATCCTTTGCCGAGTGCCTCAGGTTGTCCAGCTAAAAACCTGGGGATCTGGTTTGGCCAGGACCTGAGATTCATGACCCAGATTAGCAAACTAGCGGGGGCGTGTTTTGGTATGCTCAAACGCCTTAAGAAGTTCTTGCCGTTGCTTCCCAAAAATGCCAAGGAAATGGTAACACAGGCACTTATTTTGTCCAGGCTGGATTATGCCAATGCTTTGTATCTTGGACTTCCGGCCTACCAATTGAAAAGGTTACAGATTGTACAGAACACAACGGCTAGAACTCTATTGGGCGTGCCAGTCAGATCTAGCGCCAGCCAGAACCTTCGAACACTACATTGGCTCCCGGTTGAACAGCGAGTTTGGTTTAAGGCCTTGGTTTTGGTACATGGTGCTCTTTATCAGACTGGGCCTTACTACCTCAGAAGGCGCTTTTCGTTTTATGAGCCTTCTCGGCAGCTTCGCTCAAGGGGTCAATGCCTCGCGGTGGTCCCTAGGTTCCGTCTGATGAGGCTAAGTGGTTGCTCTTTCTCGGTGAAAGCGGCCAGGGATTGGAACACCTTGCCCTTTGAGTTACGGAATATGGATAACCTTAAGCTATTTTGTAGTGAGGACTGCTTTTTATATACGTACATTGCTAAGTTAGCACAACCGCGTTAGATGTTAGAAAGCCATCTTGCCACTTTTTGCTGCTTTTGCACACAACACTGTAGTTACATGTTATTAATTGAGAAATGCTTGCTCGTCTCTGCTTCACATGAGAACTGTCTGTTGTTCACATCCCTAACAGTGAGCTGCGACCTTGGTCTGAACATTGTGTAAAGAAACAGTCTGGGTCGCTAGACGGTGCATGTTGTTGGGTTCAGGGTGATCGGCCCACTATTTAGCCATAACACGCACGCAGCTGCAAATATCTGAAAGTCGAGTGCTTTTAATATTGCAGGCTCCATGCTTTATACACATTCGGAAGAAGAGCTTTCCCAGGAGCAGAGTATACCTGATCCTGTGATGTGATTCCACTAAGCTGATCTTTACGGTATGGGGTTCCCCATTCAAGCCTAGAGACCTTCTATTAGTCTAATAATAATAATATTACTTTACTAGCGAAAGGAAGGTGGCTGTAAGCCACTGTCATTTTAGCATGATTTCTCCTTTCATTTTCTATGGTATTGTAACTATGTTGATGGTTTTGATTTTAATCATTTGTCTGCTTATGTTAGCCAAAGTACTGCATTTTAGGACACGAGGTTTATAAAATAAACTCTTTAAACTGTACCGTGTCTCTGTGTACTCTTGTTGTGGACTGATAGGAGAATAATTACGGACAGGTATTTCTGATTCCCACCATTCCTGAGAAAACACTAAGTCGCTTGTTCTGGGTTGTCTATACACTGGGACCGCCGAGATAAAACTCGGATAACGAATGGGACACTGATGCTGGTCGGGTAAGGGGTTCTGAGGTGAGTTTTTGGTACACCACAATTCACTGAGGTCCTGGTTTCCTGTGCATAGTTCTGTGCATAAGCAGAATCCCTGCAACAATTTAAAAAACAATTAACGTTACTCCATTAATTGCCTTTGGGGCATGAGTTCTTGGTGGTATTTAAGCGTCCCTTCCTCTCTTGCTATTTGGCTCTCGCGCCGGGACACTTCTTTAGTATCTGTGCGCGTTACAAAATGAGGTTAACATAACATGTCTTTAGCAGAATTGATTGGGACTCACCAACACCAAGTAGTTTTGTTTTGGAATGTGCCACTTTAGCACTCACTGAAAACTTTTTTGAGTACATGGGCCAGCTTTATCATCAGACCCAAGGGACTTCCATGGGGAGTACCTTTGCCCCTAGCGTGTCCGGTTTATACATGGCAGCTTTTGAGGGTGCCCTGATTTTCAGTAACGATAACCCTTACCGTTCAAATCTGCGCCTCTGGAAAAGATTCATAGACGATATATTGATTTTTGGGACAGGGGACTTGAGCACATGCAAGGAATTCTGCACTTGGATTAATACATTAAATCCATGTCTGAGGTTTAAAAGTTCTATTTCAGACAGCCAGATACCATTGCTTGATCTCACCATCAAACTAGATAATAGCACCTTGAGCACCACAATTTACAGGAAGTCAACAGACCGTAACAGCTTGCTAATATTCAGCAGTTACCATCCACGCGCCTTAAAAGAGAACCTCCGATTTGGGCAATTTTTAAGGTTGCGTAGGAATTGCAGTAATCTTGCAGACTACAAAAAAGAAGCTGAATTACTAGCAGCAAATTTGATCAAACGTAAATATCCCCCAAAGAGTGTTGCACTCTCAAAAATGAGAGCACGATACAACAACCGGGAGGCCCTACTGGAACACAGAGAAAAGGTTCCATCAGACATCTTGACATGTGTCACCACATATACATCAGACTCTAAAAAAAAAAAAAATCAAAAATGTAGTCAAGAAACACTGGGGTGTATTGAACACCGGAGTCATGGAGCTGGAGCCCCCCCCGTTTTGCATTCAAACGCTTTAGAAATCTTAAGAACATGTTAATTCCCACCAGACCTAACGTCCGCAATGAAAGCATACAACGACAATTGTGGGACCTTCCCCCTGTTCAGGGTCATTACCCCTGTGGGGTCTGTATAGTCTGTGCCTTCACTGATGTACAAAAAACCATCACCTTCAGTGAATCTTTCACATGGGAATTGCGTTCACAAACAAATTGTAATACGCCAAATTGTATCCATTTCATTACCTGTCCCTGTAATTTAAAATATGTAGGGATGACGCCTCGCCCAGTGAAAGTGTGAATTACTGAACATCGTAGCAGTTTTCGCTGTCAAAAGTCGAACACTAAGATGTGCACACACTTCCTCCAATTCCAACATTCACCTGATTCATTAAAATGGGTAGTCCTTGAGGCTTTCACAAAAATAACAAAGGAAGCACTCCTGTTAAAAGAGCAGAGATGGGTCCACCAGCTTTCCTCCCATACACAAGGACTTAATGAGGATATTCCGTGGAATGGTTTGAGAATATGATCTCCGTGGATCAGCCCGGCACTGATCAGATGCATTTATACCAATGTCCACCGAAGGGGATTGTTGAACTGATAACATACTGGCACCATTATCACTACACACTCCCCTCCTTATCATGACTGAAACATCATCCCCATAAGTGGGATTGAGAAATGTAGCTGGAATTTATCACCTTAAATGTAAAGAGTTCTGGGGGATTCACCGCAGAGCGGGCCGATTTTTTTCACAGGACCATATTACCAACATGGATCCTGACTACGAGACCCAGTTGTTTATTTTTAGCCATTCGTGACAACAATCACGAAAAGAAACACTTTAAATACGAGATTTATTTCGAGAACCAAAATGACCAAGTTTGCACTCTTAATAATACTAGGAACATCTGACATTACATTTTAATGACTGCATCCTAAATGTGATTAAATAAGGGTAATCTCACAAGGACTCCCCCAATAGGTTAGGTCCTTATCGAATAAGATCAGGCTAAGATGGCGCCCATGGTTTCTTGTGTTCCTAAGGCATACCTCCAAAATGGCCGCCATAGATACTACACTGAGACTAGACGCTCTAGTTGAGCTACGGCGAGATGACGTCGCTTGTGGCGCACAAACACTTGAGAATATATTTAAACACCTCGGGTCCAGTCCCCGACACCTTCCAATCCCGGCAACGGCGGGTAGGTGACCAACCGAGGGGCGCACAACGCAACCGTGAGTACTCCGCCCCCATGGAGTTTAACTTTTGTGAGGCTCAGAATACCAGCCCGACATCCCCTAGATCTGTGATACTTCCTTCCGGCTTGTTTTGAGTGTCTGTTAATTGAGTGACCAAACATTGGGGGCATGTTGAAGATGATTGAGATACTAGTTACCAACTCTAACTGAAGATTGAGGGCTAGTAGTATATTAATGAATACCACAACAACGATCCCGTGTTATATAATTTACCCCCTGGGGATCAGTGGTGTCTAACCCTACAGTGGATGTCGCGCTATTTGTGATTTACTGACGCAGCGACAACACTTAGAACAATTCACTCTGCACTCGGATAAGTGTGCTATACAGATTCAACATTAAGGGTACAACCAGCATCATGATATCACATAGTTCAGCATTTTCGATCTTAAATTTAGACAGATCACCTGTAAGAAAGTCTGACTATATTTAGTAACATGTGGCATTTATACTTTGAAAGTTTTGACATCAAGAATGACATTCTCCTCTTTGAGGAAGTTCCTTATGTATAACCTGCCGGGTATTGAGGAAGCCTTTTAATAATTCCGAATTGGGTGAGCTATACATTTGATTTCTGCAACTTCATTCTTCACTAGAGGTGCCTGTGTTCACAATATATCACCTGTGTGAATTACATCATGGGGCACCTTATTTTTTTTTTTTGTTGGTTTTAAAATATCACTTATGCGTTGTGAGTCAGTTGCACAAGGGGTAGGAGAGTCACTACACCTACTCTGTATGTTATGTACTAATTAACAAATGTGTCAATTTCTCTCCTAACAGGTAGATCCTGTACTATCAGGTAGATTCAGCACTACCAGGTATTTTACACAATTAGTATTTAGGGTGGACAATAGTGTTAGTCTTTGACCACATCACTACCCTAGGTGAAGATAGATTACATATTGTCTTTAGGTCCTGATGAATCGCCCCTAGATTTAGGATGAGGCGAGAAACATGTTGACCAGTCACACAAGAGAGTGCCCCATCTGAGACATTAATCCCAGCTTAGCGCCTTTCATTTTGTTTTTATTCAAGGCGGGAGACACACTCATTAAAAGTATCATTGTTGGTACTCCTATCCTTGTTTTAATTCACTTTCCTTACAAACACTTTTTTCGACTTCTTCACTCACTTGGTCCCTCACCCCCACGGCACCAAACGGCTATAGGAAAAAAGATCTCTGCCAAAGTGCCCCCCCCACTTGGAGCCGGGTATTGCAGCGCCGACCCGACGAGGAGCAGCCCGATGATGAAGCATGACACCCATTTGGGTGTGTGAGGGCCCTATATTCCAATAAAATGGATTCCCACCCTTGAACCAACTGCCACATTTTTTACCTACCAGGAACAGCATATTACTTGTATTCTCATGATTCTGGGCACGTGCTGGACCTTACCAAAAGCCCTTTGTCCCTTTGTTGTATATTAGAAGTATGCATCCTGCAAGTCCAACACTACCATCCAGTCTACCAAGTGAATGGCAGGCAGGATTTGAGGGCACGTCAGCATTTTCAATTCATCCTTTTGAGAAATAAATTGAGAGGGCGCATTTCTAGGATAGGACAAAGGCCTCCATCCTTTTTGGGCACCACATAGTAGTGGGAATAACCACAACAACCTATTTCTGGCATCTGCGCCCTGTTTACGCCTCCCTTGGCAAAGAGAGCCACCACTTGCTGGTGGAGTAAAGAGAGATGGTCCTACGTCAGCCTGTCGCAAGTAGGTGGCATGGGTGCAGTGGAAGTCACGAAAGGGAGGGAGTAGCCCCTTCCGACAATCTGAAGAACCCAGCGGTCTGATGTTATCGGCCTCCAGTGGGGCGGGTATTGGTGTATCCTGCATCCCGCTGAGTGCCTCTGGAAGTTGGAGAGCAAACTAAAGGGGTTTGGAGGCTGCGGCTGTCTTGGCTGGACTTGCCTGACCCCTGGCTGCCCGACCCATGGGGTTGGGGGGGTACTGGCTTCTTGACCACTCAGAGGCTGGGATGCTTGCGCGCTGTGGTGGCCAAGTGGGTAAAGACTAGGCTGGAAGCCACTTCCATGGCCACCAAAGGAGTGAAAGACGGACTGGGGAAAGGCGCAAGGATCTGGCCATAGTTCTGCTATCCTGAAAGTGCTCTAGCGCGGAGTCTGGCTGGTTTCTGAAGAGATGGGAGCCACCAAAGGGCAGTCCATAAGCAATGCTTGGACATTTCCTGAAAAGCCAGCTGTTGTCAGCCAGGTGTGGTGCTGTAAGGCCACTGACAAAGAAACCGTTCTGTCTAGCAAGTCAGTCGTGTCCAGCCTACATCGGATTGTTTTGCAAAATCTCTCCAGTCTGTCATAGCTAGGAAGAGTATGGCACAGACCTCCTCTGGGACCATGGGCAGCACCTGTGCAACTGAATCCCATAGAGGATGGGAGTAATGGCCCAAAAGTCACGCAGTGTTCATGGACCTCCGTGCCAAGCTAGTGGAAGAAATCATTTTCTTGCCTAAGATGTCCAGCTTCTTGGATTTTCTGTCTGGTGGGGTGGTTGGGTATGTGCCAGGATTTACCCAGGGAGTGGAGGTTTGGACCACCATGCTCTCCGGGGTAGGGTGTTGCTTGAGGAAATTGTGGTTCCTGGGGCAGGGCAGTGGGCAATTGTCCAATTCACTGGAGGCCCTGTGCAGGCTTTGGACCAGGTCCCAAGTAGGAAATCTTTAAGTGCTACATTAAATGAGAAAAGTGGTTCGGGGGAGGGGGGGGGGAATGGTCACTCTCGGCTGAAGCACGTCTGTGTGCTGTAAAGACATTGGTCTGAACTGCCACTATGGGCAGGCTAAGGTCCAGGACCTTGACCACCCTTCTCAACACCATAGCAAAAGATGCTCCTTCCATCGTAGCTACAGTACGAGGAGAGACTATGGCAGTATCTGGGGAGGTGTCCAGTCCACTGGCATCCACCAATGCCTCGCACCGGCCAATGTTTGGGTCGAGAGACTGGTATTCTTCAGGGTCCCGTGTCCCTTCCCAATCTTCCCCAAGTGCCAGCCCATAAGAATAGAGCTTGGGCTCCAGCCTGGAAGGCATGGATCCAGTCAGCCCCTAAGTTGGCATCGGACGACTTCCTTCTGGCTCTGTGTCGGAGTTGAGGATTAGAATGGGGATGGCGCCACCAGCAGCATCGGCACAAGGAAAGGTCGAGGTGATACAACTGGCACCATTCTGGATTCATATATGGATCCAAGAGGCCCGACTGCAGCCGGCAGCAGAACCGCTGGTGGAGAACCAGTAGGTCCCGTCCCGAAACCATGGGGCCTGGAGGTGTGCCAGCGGGGACAGGCCACCCAAATAGGAGGTGCATGACCTCATAAAATTCACTAAATTAGGCGAGTGCTGCACCGGCTCCCAGAAACTCAGGGAGGTGAGGAGCAGGCCCAGATACAGGGTATACCACGTAGCCAGGCCTCGAATGACTATGCTCACTCGTCTTGTCAGATGACTGATGGATAGGAAGGGCCACACCCCCAGGTTGCTTTCCCCGGTCCACCGCGGGTCCTAATCCCGATCGTGTGGAGGGAAGTCGCTTCCGATTGGTGGGTTGCAGTCCAGTCTCCTCCCCACTCCCCACATAAGCCGATGCAGAGCAGAACGCACAGCGGACGCGCTTGAGGTAGTGGCTTGGCGCTAGCTGTTGACGCTGCTACCACGCTTATTGTGCTTTTAAAACCATTTACTGTCACTTTATTCTTGTTGCACTGTATATTTTTTAAAAAATAAGATCAAAACCTCTACCCCAAGAGAATACCTGACTCACGAGGGCTTCTCACTCTGCCACACCCCCAGGTTGCTTTCCCCGGTCCACCGCGGGTCCTAATCCCGATTTTGTGGAGGGAAGTAGTTTCCGATTGGTGGGTTGCAGTCCAGTCTCCTCCTCACTCCCCACATAAACCGATGCAGAGCAGAACGCGCAGCGGACGCGCTTGAGGTAGTGGCTTGGCGCTAGCTGTTGATGCTGCTACCACGCTTATTGTGCTTTTAAAACCATTTACTGTCACTTTATTCTTGTTGCACTGTATATTTTAAAAAAAATAAGATCAAAACCTCTACCCCAAGAGAATACCTGACTCACGAGGGCTTCTCACTCTGCCACACCCCCAGGTTGCTTTCCCCGGTCCACCGCGGGTCCTAATCCCGATCGTGTGGAGGGAAGTCGCTTCCGATTGGTGGGCTGCAGTCCAGTCTCCTCCCCACATAAGCCGATGCAGAGCAGAACGCGCAGCGGATGCGCGCAGCGGGCGTGCCGGCGGCGCGCCAAAGGCAAGCCCGTCTGCGCCCGTCCGCGGCCGGCCGGGGCCAGGGGCCACAAACCCTGCTTGCCTCCCATCACGCAGAACAGCTTATAGCTCCTCTTTCCTCCTCAAACTCAGAGGAATAACCCCCGCCAACCGCCACCTCGCCTGGAACCCTGCCGACCCGTATACACCATGCCCTCACTGCGATTTCCATCCCTATCCTGTTCCACCCATTTTGAAGACCAAAATAACCATGTACCTCCTAAACTGCAGGTCACTGCCAAAACACTCGACGGAAATCTCCCTACTGCTAGAAGAGCTTCATCCTGACGTTCTATACCTCACAGAGACCTGGCTCAATACGGAGTCAGAGCCAGACCTTGTCCAGACTCTCCCCCCGGGATATTTAATCTCACGGGAAGAGCGGAAAACAGGGAAAGGAGGCGGCCTAGCAATCATCTTCAGAGACTGCTACAAGTGCTGCACCACCCCTAACATCCTACCTGACTGCGAAAGTTTGTCTTTCGCCTTGGACTTCTCCCCTACTAATACATTCTCCGGCCTACTCATATACCGTCCACCCGGCATGTTAGGACAATTCACCAGCAACCTCCCACCTATCATCGCCAGCCTAGCATGTAACTCACCCAACTTTACACTTCTAGGCGATCTTAACATCCATTTCGACATCTCTCTGGACCACACTGCCTCAGAAGTATCTTCAAGTCTATCTGCTCTAGAAATGACACAATTAGTCCCCAAACCCACCCACATCAAGGGCCATCTACTGGACCCCGTGTTCAGCAACAGTGCAAACCTCTCTGTTGGAATCCCCTCTCCTCTTTCCTGGTCAGATCACTTTCTGATTCCCCTACTATGGGCCTCCGTCGTCTTCCCATCCCCCCATCACAACCAACACCTGTAGAGTTCGCAACTGGTCTAATCTTCCGTTAGAAAAAGGGCAGGTAGCCCTCGAGACCACCAGACCTCCCAACAATCCCAACCCCACCATAGCAAACAAGGACTACAATCAGTGGATCTCTGATTCACTTGATTCCGTGCTCCCCATGAAATTCACCAAAACTAAGCGACCCACAAAAACAGCTCCCTGGTACTCCACCGAATTGCACGACTTAAAACGCCAATGCAGGAGACTGGAAAGGCAGTGGCGGCTGGACTATTCTTCATCCAGGAAGATCGCCTACAGACAAGCGATCCGAACTTACAAATCTGAAATAAAAAAAACTCCCAATCCACTTTCTTTGAAGTAAAGATCAACGCAGCTGTTTCCCGTCCAAAAGAAATCTACCGTATCGCAAAAACCCTCCTTAAACTTCCGGACAAACCCTCTAACACCACTAATGTACAAACCCGTTGTAATGATCTAGCGGAGTTCTTCTACCAGAAAATTCAAACCATCTACACTTCCTTTCCTCCCACCACCACCAATCCTACCCCCCCTTCACCCGCCGAGCTAGGATCCCAGCCCCAGGCAACCTTGGATTCCTTCCCCCCTCTTACTGCCACCACGCTAGAACCATTTCTGCGCCAGGTGAAATCTGGCTCCCCCAATGACCCAGCACCCCCTCGCACTTTGCTGACTGCCACTGGGAACATCCTTCCCACCATACTCAACCTACTCAATGCGTCCCTATCCACTGGCTCTGTCCCACTGCCCTGGAAGCGTGCTATGGTAAAGGCCCTTTTGAAAAAACCCAATCTAGACCCAGATAACCCTACTAATTACCGCCCAATTTCTTTGCTGCCATGGCTGAGCAAAATTTTGGAAAAATATGCCAATGCCACTCTGATCAAATTCCTTGAATCCAACCACCTACTCGACCCCACCCAGACTGGTTTCCGGCCCATGCACGGGACCGAAACCGCTCTAATCGCAGTAACGGAGGAAGCCAAGAACATCCTGGACCAGGGAGGATGTGCGGCAATCATTCTCCTCGACCTAAGCGCAGCCTTCGTAACGGTTAGCCATAATATCCTCCTACACCGGCTCACCAACTTAGGAGTTTCAGGGATTGCGCTGGATTGGCTCAAATCCTTTCTCTCCGACCGCTACTTCCAGGTCTTTGAGGGAGATTTTACCTCCCCGGACAAACCCCTTGGATGTGGAGTACCTCAGGGTTCCTCCTTAAGCCCTACCCTGAACAATATATTCATGAGCCCCCTAGCTGAGATTGTCCGCCCTTTTGGAATAAAAATCGTCACCTACGCTGACGACACTCAGCTAGTGTTGGCTCTCAATCAATCCTCATCCCCACAAAATAACCTTAGGGACTGCCTCGAGGAGGTTACCAAATGGATGACCTCATCATGCCTCAAACTCAACGGGGACAAAACCGAATTGATGCTCTTAGGCAACTCCTCTCCGCTCCCCATCACCCTATCCTGGCCGACCTCCATCGGCCCTGCCCCCACCCCTAAAGACAAAATAAAGAGCCTTGGCATCTGGCTGGACAAGTCCCTTAACTTTAATGATCAAGCAGTCAAACTGTCCGCCACCTGCTTCGGCCTACTACGGCTCCTACGTAAGATTCTCCCACTACTGCCACCCCAACCTCGACAGATAATGGTTCAGGGTCTCATTCTGTCTCGGTTGGATTTCGGGAATGCTCTCTATCTAGGGGCTCCCCAAGCCACTCTGCGCAAGCTTCAAACTCTTCAAAACTGCGCAGCCCGAACCCTGCTCCTGTTACCCCGGCGGACTTCCATTTAAGCCGGCCTAAGGAACCTCCATTGGCTCCCAGTCAGGGAGAGGATCGACTTCAAGGCCCTATGTATTGCCCTTCGAGCCTTTTGGAAAACCGGGGCGGCCATCAACCACTCTCTTATCACCCCCTATAAACCCTCCAGACAGCTCAGATCAGCCTCCTCCTTCCTCGCCATGGTACCTAGGATAAAAAGAACCAGGAGTGGAGGCCGCTCTTTCTCCTACAACGCGGCCATCCTGTGGAACTCCATTCCCCTCTCCCTTCGTTCTGAGCCAAACCTTCTTCGGTTCCGTAAGCAACTGAAAACCCTGCTTTTCAATAGACCAGTTTAGTACCCAGTTCCACACCTACTTGCTCTGTCTGTAGCGCTAGGACGCCTCAGGGTAGCTACCGCGCTTTATAAATTGTCTTTTCATTTCATTTCATTTCATTCAGGGAGAAGTCGAAGACCTCTTCGACTGCTTGCTCTTTCCTGTGGGACTTACCAGAAGATGACTGTGTGCGATGAAGATCCTGGGCTCTGCAACTGATCCGGGGACCTTCTTCTTGACCAGGATCAATACTGTTGCACGTCAAGCAGCAAGGAACTTGAGGAAGCGGAGCGCTTCAAGGCCTTGAGGAGCATGGCGTGGCAGTTGAGGGAGGTCTTCACGTCATGCTCACACTTAAGGGACCAGAGGCAAACAAGATGTGGGTCTGTTGCCGACATCTGTCGGTAACAGGTGCCGCAGGGCTGGAAACCAGCCTTTCTAGTAGAGATCCTGTCACATCAGGAGAAGAATTCTCCCAAAAAAAGTTAAGAGAAAAAGTTGAGAAATGGTCAGACATAAAATGACTGGGAGTAGCTCGCTCCGGATCGGCACTGACTGGTGCGGAAAGAAAAGAACTGATGTCAATGCGCTGGGGTGGCACCTATATAGGCACTGCGCATGTAACTTCCGGTGTGGACAATGCCACTTGGTGCTGAAAGATGCTACCTACAGGCACGCAGGGGTACAGCTCATGAAAATTTTCCGGATCCAGTCTGGCGCCTGTGGATAATTCTAAGCAATCTGTGGCTAGACGTTACCATCAGATATTGCATAAGGTGGAAACATGCTCCCCCTAATGGTTAAGACCTTAGAGTAGATGATGCCCCATCTATGATCAATGGCACATCACTAATCCTGGCAAATCCATATAGTTTTAAATTTGTTTAAAGTACTGTAAAAAGTACGGTTACCCTGCACATTGACTGGAAAATTAAAACTTGCCATTGATTGCTTACATTTTAAGCTGAAAAGGCAGGGATCACGTTTTTCATATCATCTGTCTACTGAAACTGTGTATTCTATCACAAGAATATTCCTTACTAATCTGTTTGCAGATGAAACGGCGGAACTCGTAATCCAGCCATTTTCATATAAGATTTCTTGTGAACCAAGGCCTTAGTGATCGATTTTAAAGGGTGTCAAAAGTTACTTACTTTGCAGGTATGCTGGAACTGCAGCTAGATGTAAAAGGATACAGGTGCATGCCAATCTTGCTTTTTTCAAATGTGACAAGCAGCAGATGATGCCCTATACAGAGACTTTAAGGGGTCTATGTGCTTGCCAATGCAAAAGTGAACAAATATCTTCCATTTAGCAGCATTGCCGGCATGCACAGTTGTTTAATGTACTTCACACAAGATTTGGACCCACTCTCCTGGAAGTTTGAGGTAACCAAACTATAAGACCTCAGGTGCTGGATTGAGTTGTCTGGGGTATTGATGCCTGAGCGGACTCTGATGCTGCGATACAAGATCTGGCCTCAGTGAAAGCTTCTTGTGCGGATGCAGAGACTTTCCTAGAAGCATGGAATAGCACGATTGCCTTTCCTGTGTTGGTGCAACTAAAATGAGGTCCATGGATACTTAGCTTTTTTTTCCTGACCACACAAGATATCAGGCAAATTAAAGAAAAGGTAGGCATAGTCAGACTGGTTCATCTATAGTGCACTGCTCACTGACTATAGGTGTGGGTACCTGGAGGCAAAGCTTTGGCATTTTGCATTTCTTTTCAGTGGCAAACAGATTTATGGTTGGAATGCTCTACTTGCAAAAGTATTGATGGAGGACTTGGGGATTCATTTCTCACTTGTGGACTTCTGCATGCTCCGTTAGAAACCGTATCTAGTTACGAATGGTCCAATGCAGTATCCCTTAAGCGAACACCAACAGCTTGTTTCTGGATGTAGTACATAGTGGTCATGTTGTCATTCTTTTTGAGGACTGCTTTTGTCTTTCAATAAAGTTGTAAAAGGCTCCAAGTACCAGCTGGATTTCCCATGAGTTCTAGGCAATCCTGTTGTGGAGTCCAGGTGCCCTGTATAGGCATGTGGTCGAAATTTGCTCTCCTACTCTTGAGTAAAGCATCCATGGTAATCAGGTCAAGAAAAGGCCTTCCCGGCAACAAGTTGTTGCTGTTTCACTAGAGGACAGTGCATTGTGTTTTGGCTGTTACAACCCTAGATCCTCCCATTGACCTTTTTGTGACTATTTCCTCGCAAGTCACTCTTATAATGGGTGCATGTGGAGCCTGGCATACAGCACTACTGTGATATATGAAGCGATAATCCTCAACAACCCAGCCCTATCCATGCTGTGAGGGGACATGCTAGTTGAAAAAAGACAGCAGCTTTTGGAACATCTCCTCTCTTGGTTGGGACAAGCTTTACCTGTGACTAAATTGTTAGTGTTGCCCACTTACCACATAGTGGAGGAAGTGGTGGTGGGCTGATAGGCTGGGGATGTGGAAATGGGTATTCCAGAGGTCGAGGACGGCTACGAGTCCCCTCTACGGAGCAACGGGATGTCTTCCAGGGTGATCACAAGGAAGTGCTCCAACAAGACCAGATGAACAAGTTACTTACCTTCGGTAACGCTTTTTCTGGTGGATACAGTATCTGCCTGTGGATTCCTCACCTTGTGAATATCCCCTGCACCAGCATTCCACGGAATTGTTCCTAGCTTTCCATGACGACGTGGACGTCATAATACCACAGCTTGGCTCGCGACTCCGTATGATGTAACCAGAGCCATAAGAGAGCCACGTTGGCATTGATGACGTCAGTTCCACCCATTTTTTCCGTGCCTCCGAGGCGGAAAGGTGGACTGACACAAACTCAAGTATACATAGTACACAACATTTGAACCAATATATACAACACAAGCCAAAAAAGGAAAGCTAAAAACATCAGCATTTCCTATAAATGTACTAGATAGAAATAACAATGAATAAACAACCAGTCAAAAAAGGAATCTTTTTAGGTATACAAAGGTGGACAACGGGGAGGCGGGTGGGACAGTGAGGAATCAACAGGCAGATACTGTATCCACCAGAAAAAGCGTTACCGAAGGTAAGTAACTTGTTCTTCTGATGGATACATTTGCCAGTGGATTCCTCACCTTGTGAATAGATTCCCACAGCAGTCCCCCTCCCGGAGGAGGGTGTCCACTTTTCCTATACCAAAAAGTCCTGCAAGACAGAGCGAGCAAAATTGCCCTCCCTCCTTATCTCAGAGTCTAAGCTATAATGCTTTGCGAAAGTATGGCGGGAGGCCCAAGTCGCAGCCTTACAAATGTCTGCAACCGGAAAACCCCTGGCCAAAGCAGAGGTAGAAGACTTAGCTCTAGTAGAATGAGCTCTAATACCCTCAGGAGGAACCTTACCAGCCAGGGCGTAGCAGATCTTGATGGTTAGGATGATCCATCTGGACAGAGTGCGCTTGTGCACAGCTTTGCCTTTTGAGTGTCCAACATTGCCCACGAAGAGCTGATCTTCCAAACGTATATCTTTTGTTCTGTCCAAATAAGAGCTCACTGCTTTTTTAGGGTCCAAGTGGTGAAGTCTCTCCTCCTCCTTGGAAGGGTGAGGGGGAGGATAAAACACAGGGAGAGTAATGGACTGTCCCAGATGAAAAGGAGTAACTACCTTAGGTAGGAAAGCAGCCCTGGTCCTGAGAACCATCCTTTCAGCATGTAAGGTTAAAAACGGGGGTTTTGAACTAAGAGCTTGAAGCTCACTCACCCTCCTTGCTGAGGTTATGGCTACAAGAAAGACAGTTTTAAAAGACAATAGCCTCAAAGGACAGCTATGAAGGGGCTCAAAAGGGGACTCCATCAAAAAAGTTAAAACAAGATTAAGGTCCCACTGTAGCATTACAAAGGGAGTAGGCGGAAACCTATTAGTAAGACCTTTGATAAATCTTAATACAATAGGACATTTAAATAATGACGGCTGATCTGGAAGACACAGAAAAGCTGATAAGGCTGATAAATAGCCCTTAACCGTGGCCACAGCACAACCTTGCTGAGACAAGGAAAGAGCAAACTGAAGCACATTAGACAAGTGGGCCTTTAAAGGGTCAATGGATCTCTCTCCACACCATTTTACAAACTTAGACCATCTAAAGGAATAAATTGACTTGGTGGAGTGTCGCCTGGATGATAATATAACATCCACTACGTCCGGTGGGAGAGAGAAAGAACTCAGGATGTCCCGTTCAATCTCCAAGCATGAAGTTGCAGGCTCTGGAGGTGGGGGTGAAGAACCTGCCCCTCCGACTGCGAGAGGATGTCTGCCCTGAGAAGGAGATGGAGGGGAGGGTGTGACGAAAGGTGAAGTAGATCTGTGTACAACACCCTTCTTGGCCAATCCGGGGCAATCAATATAACTTGGGCCCGGTCTTGGCGAATCTTCCTCAGAACCCGAGGAATAGTTGTGAGCCCCAACTCAACTGAAATGCGTCCCCCAACGCCCCCTGCATTGGAAACCAGAGACTGCAGAATGCAGGGCAATGTGCGTTCTCTTGAGTGGCAAACAGGTCCATCCGAGGAGTCCCCCACGTCCGGAAGATGAGCTGAACTACCTCTGGATGAAGCCTCCACTCGTGGTCGGCGGAAAACTGTCGACTGAGACTGTCCGCACATACGTTCAGCACCCCGGCCAGATGATTCACTATCACGCAAATCCGATATTCCTGAGCCCTCTGCAGAGACGGTACGACCCCTACTCCTCCCTGCTTGTTGACATACCACATCGCGGTAGTGTTGTCCGTCAGGACTTGAACAGATTGACCGCGAAGGGAGGGAGAAAAGCCTTGAGCGCCAAACGTATCGCCCGCAATTCTAGAAGATTGATATGAGACAATCTTTCCTCTGGAGACCAAAGACCCTTGATCTCCAGCCACCGTTGGAGGAAGATGAAAGGGCTTTCCTTGAGACAGATTGCCCTCCATGCTCCACCAAGACAGATCCGCTGCAGCTTCTCTGGAGTTCCTGACTGACTCCCTGAGATCCCCGTTGTGCTGATACCACTGCCTGCAGAGACACCACTGGAGCGCCCTCATGTGCCAGCGTGCATGGTTGACCAACAGAATGCAGGAGGTGAACATACCGAGCAGGCGAAGGACCTTCAGAACTGGAATAACCGCTCCATGGTGGAATAAAGGGATCATCTCCTGAATGTCGAGAATTCTTTGTGGAGGAGGAAATGCTCGACACACAGTAGTGTCCAGTACTGCCCCTATGAACAGGTTGCGCTGAGAGGGCACCGGGTGAGATTTGGGCACATTGATTGAAAAACCCATGTTGATTAACAGATGAGAGGTTACCTGCAGATGATGTTGCACCATCTCTGTAGCCAGTCGTCCAGGTAGGGGAAAACTGGAATCCCCACCCTCCTGAGATGGGCAGCCACCCCCGCCATCACCTTGGTGAAGACTCGAGGTGCAGTAGTAAGACCAAACGGGAGGACCGCAAACTGGTAGTGTTGCGACCCAACCGTAAAACGGAGATACTTCCTGCGCAACTTCAGGATTGGGATGTGGAAATACGCATCCTGCAAGTCGATCGACACCATCCAGTCTTCTTGCTGCAACGCCTGAAGAACCTGAGCAAGGGTTAGCATCTTCAATTTCTCCTGCTTCAGGTAAATGTTCAAGACTCTGAGGTACAGAATCGGATGCAATCTGCCGTCCTTTTTGGGAATCAGGAAATACCGGGAGTAGCATCCCTGACCCCTTTCCTGCTCTGGAACCACCTCTATCGCACCTTTTTGTAGCAATGCAAGAATCTCCTTCCGCAGAAGAAGCAGATGGTCCTCTGAGCAAAAACCTTGGCAAGGAGGGTAAGGGGGAGGAAATTACCGAAAGGGAAGGGCGTACTCATTCTCCACAAGGTTTAAAACCCAAAAGGTCCGTCGTGACCAATTTCCAACCTTGCAGAAAGTGGGACACCCGATCCCCAACAGGCCCCATATGATCCAGGATGGGGGATCTAGGGCTGCTTCCTTGTAGCATCATTGGGAGCAGAGGAGGCTGAGGAGGAGGAGAGATTGCGGCCAGAACCACGTCTACCCCTTTGTCTTCCTCTATAGGACTTATAGAGAGGATTTTGCTGCTGTTGAGGTTGACGGAAGGTGCGAAAGGAAGACCTCCCAAAACCCCTATACTTTCTGAAGCCAAAACCTTTCGAATGTGTCTGCAATCCTAATGATTTCGCAGTCGCTCTGCTATCCTCGAACCTCTGTAAGGTAGAATCCGCTTTCTCTCCAAAAAGCTTTGTCCCATCAAAGGGTAAGTCAACAAGTGAAGCCTGAACATCAGGTGAAAATCCAGAACAGCGGAGCCAAGCCTGTCTTCTTGTGGCTATGGAAGAACCCATAACTCTGGCAACAGAGTCAGCCGTATCCAGGACTGACTGGATTACCTGCCTAGCTGCAGCCAGAGCGTCTGAAAGAATCTCCATGAAACAACCCTTGTCCTCATCAGGCAATTTGGGGGCCAATTGATTTACAGAGTCCATTAAAGCGTGAATGTAGCGGCCCAACAAACAAGTGGCATTAGTTGATTTCAGTGCCATACTAGCTGATGAGAAAACCTTTTTAGCTGACTGTTCAATTTTCTTTGAGTCTCTGTCAGCTGGTGCTTGTGGAAAAGCCCCCGAAGATTGTTTGGAGCAGGATGCTTGCACTACCAAACTCTCTGGAGATGGATGAGAAGAAAGGAAGCTCGGATCTCCTGGAGCTACTCTATATCTTCTAGCCACAGCCCTCGAAACAGCAGGCGAAGAAAGTGGCTTGCGCCAAACATCCATAATCGATCCAGGATGGCCTCATTAAAAGGCAACAGAGGCTCAACAATTGAGGAAGGCGAATGAAGAACCTCGGTCAATAAGTTAGGCTTATATTCAGCAGAAGACAACTGTAAGTCTAAAAGATCCGCAGCCTTCTTTATTACCAAATGGTAAGGAGCCAGTTCTTGAGGCGGAGAAGACCTCGAAGAAGAAAGTTCCCACTCAGGTGTGGTGTCTAATCCGCTTGCCTCCTGAATACCTTCAAACTTATCCATTGAGTCGTCTAATTCACCTTCCTCTGCACGATACTGCTCCTCTTCTATAAGCCTCTGAGCCTCTCTTCGAGAACGAATCCGTGGACACGGTGTCGGCGGCGCCAATGGAGTCGGCGGCGTCACACGCGGCACAGCTGGAGCCGGAGCCGAGGGAGGCTCAGACGAAGGCACACGATCCAGACGAGGCCGGGAGGAAGGCTCTCCAGACGGCGCCGGGAACTGCCATGACGGTGCCATCGGCATGAAGGGCATAAAAGGTGCCTGAGCATAGTGTTGTGGCACGCCCAAACTGAATGCCAGCGGACCCACGGGACCTGAAGGTGCACCGGCTGCGAAGGCTGCTCTTTGAAAAACTCCCTACATAGCATTTAAAAAATGCGACAGATCCGCCCCTGGTGTTGGGAACTGCGGGTATGGATTTGAACCTGTATCCTGCCGGGGAGTAACCGGCGTCGGAGCAGACGGATCCTCTACCGGATCCACTGGTTCACCTTCAGGCACAGGAGAGAGTTCAGCATCCTGATCCGGCTCAGCGTCGGCAGCTGGTGAATCCCTCGGCGCCGGAGTTAACTTTGGGGAAGGAGACTTCTCCGGAGTGACACGAGGAGAAGGAGAAGGCGAAGGTGAAACCAAGTCCCTACTGCAACGTCTAGGTGAAGGCGGCCTTGAAGCCCTACTCTTCGTCGATCGGCGCCGAGACTTATGCTTCCTCTTTTCTAATGTCTTCTTGACTTCGACGAGTGCGAAGTCGACAACTCCGGCTTTGACTAGTCCCGCTTGCGACCTCTACCTTCCTTCTTCGCCTTGGCCATAAACAGCTTCGCTTCCCGTTCCTTAAGAGCCTTTGGGTTCATTTTCCTGCAACAGGAACAGTCTTCCACATCGTGATCCGACAACAGACAATATAAGCAATCTTCATGGGGGTCAGTGATGGACATGTGACCCCCACATTCCCTACACGGCTTAAATCCTGACTTCCTCGACGAAGACATGAGTACTTAAGAAACAGTAACTCACAAGATAACAAAGTAACTCTTCAACGAGGGAGAGTGCTAGAAAACCGTTATGCGACGACGGTGCGGAAAAAAGGGAACTGACGTCATCACGCCGACGTGGCTAACTTATGGCTCCAGTGACGTCATACGGAGTCGCGAGCGGAGCCGTGGTATTATGACGTCAGCGTGGAGAGCTAAGAAAAAATCCGTGGAATGCTGGCGCAGGGGATATTCACAAGGTGAGGAATCCACTGGCAGATGTATCCATCAGAAATCTCCCTGTGGAAAGACTCCTGGTAGCCTTCCGAACCAGGACCCTCACCCTCGCCAACAGACCATGCCCGCAACTTCGGCATCATCCGAGACAGCAAGCTCACCATGAAAAACCAGATCAAATCAGTCTCCTTCGCCTGCTTCCGCAATCTCTACAAGATTTTCAAGTGGCTCCTGGTCAATGCCATATGAACAGTCACCCAGGTCCTAATCACAAGCAGGCTGGACTATGGCAACACACTCTACGCAGGAATCACCTCACACCTCCTGAAGAGACTATAGATCATACAGAACTCGCGGCCAGACACATCCTCGACCTCCCCAAATGAAAACCCATCACCCCCACCTCAGTAAACTCCAATGGCTAGTCATTCAGAAGAGATCATTTCAAGATGCTGATCCTCATATGCAAGTCCCTGCACTACAAAGGACTAGCATACATCAACCTCAGCCTGAAATTCCACCAACCCTCCAGACACCTACGCTCTGCCTCCCTTCACCTTACTCAAACACCTTGCATATGTCAAAGCTAATGCGGTGGTTCTTACTTCTCCTACCTTGCTGCCAGGTCCTGAAATGACCTGCCTTACACCTCTGGATCTCACCCTTTCTGCCGGAATTCAGGAAAAGACTCATGACCTGGCTGTTCAACTGAGCCCCCGCAGCAAGACCCCCAGCGCCTTGATACCCTTACGGGTGATTAGCCGTGCTTAACTACTCTTGTTTGATTGATTGATTGATTGATGTAGTGATTTAAGGGATATCAATTCAGGATTAGCAATAGGAAGCTGTCTTTTTGGGGATAAAAAATTACAGGGAGTAAACTTTTCCTTCAGAATGGCGTGGGGGCACCAGCTTGAAGGCAGAGTTTGCAGCATCTAAAAGGCATCCTATTTTGGAGTTTGAAATTATCTTTCCTTCTACTACCAGTTATCTGCCCTTTTTCCAGCAGGCCTCAGGTAGTGGCCTGGTCATCTGCTCCATTTCCTCCCAATGGCGGTGACCAAATCAGGAGAGCAAGCTGACAGTTTGCAATCCTCCATTTAATCTATGAATTTGCTCTTCTTTTCCAAAGGAAGAGTGTTTCCAGTTGCTTATGCTTGTTTTCAACACAACTGAGTCAGGCGGGTCTCAGGAGATGCCCGGAACTTCTTTTCTAACCAGAGGGTAACAACCCTAGCTCTAATCAGCAAAGTTCCCACAGCAGTCTTGAGCATTGGGAGGGACTGCACAAACCCCTTAGTCTTAAGAGAAGGCTCAATGAGGAGGCCATCCTCCATCCATCAGCACGTGTATTTTAACATTGCGATGCTGTGCAGCCCACTGTATTACTACATGGTGTACGGTAGTATCATCCGGTGGGGCCGCCTTAGTGGGGTATGAGCCTAGGTGTGGGTCATCTGGAGGGTTTACACTGTACTTTTCCTAGGGGTTGTCTCCCTCCACAGGCTCCTTAAAGGTCCCTGTGGTGGTATCGGCCTTTCTGGCTAAAGTCCGTTAGGACGGACTGTGGAGACAGACTGGAGGTATGCTTGGGCATAGCAGTTGTGGGTGTGCTGTTTTGGTGGTAAACTGATAGCCCTGTTCATAACCCTCTTTGAAAAAGGAGGGGGGGGGGGTGAGTCTCAAATGAGAGTTCTTCCTCAAAAGTTAGTACACTCTCTTTGGGGATTTGCAATGGCATGTATAGGTTCTCTGGTGAAGGTGGCCCTGTGAGAATTTTTCCTGTGGAAGGGTAAATGAAGTTCTTTTTTGTCTCCAGTCCCAAGATCACTAGGAGATGAAGCTTAATCAGCAACTCTCTTATGTCCAACCTAGGAGTCAAGGGTTCTGATGAACAAGTTGCTTACCTTCGGTAATGCTTTTTCTGGTGGATACAGTATCTGCCTGTGGATTCCTCACCTTTTGAATACCCCCTGCGGAAATTATTTTCCTAGCTCTCCCACGTCGACGAAGACGTCCTAATAGCACGGCTCCACTCGCGACTCCGTATGACGTCATCGGAGCCATAAGAAGACCTAGTCGGCGTGCTGACATCAGTTCCACCCATTTTTTTCCGTGCCTTCGAGGCAAACGGGTGGACCGACACATTTTCACATGTATACACAGTATACAAAATATATATACAAATGCAAGCACATGTAGCATAACTAATAATAGCATGGAAAAAGGGCAACAGACCAACCATTTTCCACTATTAAAGCATAAGCACGAAAAAGACATATTAAAAACATTCATGTCAAACAGTTAAAGCATTTTTGGTAGAAACAGTTGGACAACGGGGAGCCAGGAGGGACGGTGAGGAATCCACAGGCAGATACTGTATCCACCAGAAAAAGTGTTACCGAAGGGAAGTAACTTGTTCTTCTGATGGATACATCTGCCTGTGGATTCCACACCTTTTTAATAGAATCTCAAAGCTGTGCCTCTCCTGGAGGAGGGTGTCCACCTGACTAGACCAAAAAATCTTGCACAACAGAACGTGCAAAATGGCCGCCACTCCTAACCTCCGAATCCAAGCAGTAATGCTTCGCAGAAGTAAGGAGGGAGGACCAAGTTGCTGCCTTACAAATAACAGGAACACCTCTAGCCAAGGCAGAAGAAGAAGACTTATCTCTGGTAGAATGAGCTGTGATACCTTCAGGCGGGTCCTTGTTGGCCAAGGCGTAGCAGATCTTGATGCACAAGATGATCCGCCTGGAGAGTGCCTGCTTGTGCAGAGCCTTGCCTTTCATTCGCCCAACGCAGCCCACAAAGAGCTGATTGTCCAGCCTCAGATCCTTGATTCTGTGCAGATAAAAACTGACCGCCCTCTTCGGGTCCAAGCGATGAAGTCTCTCCTCCTCCTTGGAAGGGTGAGGGGAAGGAAAGAAGGTAGGTAAGATAATGGAATGGAATGTCCCGAATGGAAAGGAGTAAACACCTTAGGAAGGAAAGCAGCCCTGGTCCTAAGACCCAACTTATCTGCATGAATGGTCAATAATGGAGGTTTAGAACTAAGAGCCTGAAGCTCACTTATCCTCCTAGCCGAGGTAATGGCAATCAAGAAATGAATATGCTATTTACCAGTATGCATCTGTTCTTGGCATGTAGGGCTGCTGACATTCATATCTGTGCATAGATCGCCGCCTAGTGTTGGGTCCGGATGTTTGCACGTTGTTGTCCTGGAAGAGTCTTCGAAGTATCACGAGATAGGTGACTCCTCCCCTGGACCACAGTGCGCATGGGCATCCTCTCCATCCTTAGATTGTTTTTCGCCATTGTGGCAGTGATGGAGTAGATACAGTAAGTGATGACCATGCTATACAGTAATTCTGAGAGCTGCAGCTGCTACAGGCGCCAGGGAGGAGGGTGGGCGATATGAATGTCAGCAGCCCTACATGCCAAGAACAGATGCATACTGGTAAGTAGCATATTCAGTTCGAGGCATGTGGGCTGCTGAATTCATATCTGTGCATAGAATACATAGCAGTACCTCCTATTAGCGGCGGCTACCAGTGCCAGCTGCAGCAGTCTGAAAAAGAGTTTTGAGAACAGCCTGTCCTACAGCTGCCTGCTGTTTTGAGTGTACATCTACACAGTAGTGTTTGGTAAATGTATGTATAGTGGACCATGTGGCTGCTCTACATATTTCCTGTAAAGGAATGTTTCCCAGGAAAGCCATGGACGCCCCTAACTTTCGTGTTGAGTGGGCTCGTGGGGGAATCGTTAATGTGCGTTTAGCTTTTTGATAACAAATTTGAATACATTTGACGATCCATCTGGCTATACCTGCTTTGGAAATGGCGTTGCCCTTGTGTTGTGGAGAAAAGGCAACGAAAAGTTGTTTTGTCTTCCTAAAGTCCTTAGTTCTGTCTATATAGTACATGAGGGCCCTCTTTACATCTAGTGTATGGAGCATTCTCTCAGCGACATTTTGTGGATTTTGAAAGAAAACAGGCAGTTCAATAGTTTGATTCATGTGGAACTGCGATATTACTTTAGGCATAAATTTGGGGTTGGTACGTAGTACGACCCTGTTTGCGTGAACCTGTATGAATGGCTCTTGAATGGTTAGTGCCTGGAGTTCACTAACTCTTCTTAACTAAGTGATTGCTACTAGGAAAGCTACTTTCCAGGTGAGGAATTGAATCTCACATGAGTGGAGAGGTTCGAAGGGTGGACCCATCAGTCTGGTGAGGACCAAGTTGAGGTTCCACACCGGTGCTGGTGGGTGTCTTGGGGGAATTACTCGTTTAAGTCCCTCCAAGAAGGCTTTGATGGCAGGCACTCTGAATAAAGAGAGGTGCTGCCTGTTTTGGAGATAGGCTGCTATTGCGGTTAAATGGATACGTATTGAGGTGTATGCCAGATTGCATCGGTATAGGTGTAAGAGGTAACAGACTATGTTTTGAATGGATGCGTCTAGCGGGTTAATGTCATTGTTGTTGCAGTAAAAGACAAACCTCTTCCATTTAGCCGCATAGCAAGCTCTGGTAGTGGGTCTCCTGGCCTCCTTGATGATCTCCATACAGTCAGGTTGCAGGTTTAGGTAGCCAAACTCTAAGACTTCAGGAGCCAGATTGCCAGGTTCAGCTGTTGCGGATCTGGGTGCTGAATCTCGCCATGGTTCTGCGTTAAAAGTGCGGGTTTGATCCGCAGCCTTTGATGCGGCACCACAGAAAGTTCTAGAAAGGTGGTGTACCATGGCTGGCGCGCCCATGTGGGACCAACTAGGATGAGTGTCAGTGAGTGCTGTCGCAGTTTGCGTGCCACCAGCGGTATTAATGGCGCTGGGGGAAAAGCGTACGCAAATCTGCCGGACCAGTTCATCCATATCGCATTGCCCTGCGACTGTGGATGTGGGAACCTGGCGGCAAAGCTTCGGCATTTTGCGTTTTCGTTTGTGGCGAATAGGTCTATCTCTGGATGACCCCACTGTTGGAAGTACGGTTGGAGAACTGACGGATGTAGCTCCCACTCGTGCATCTGGTGGCTGTGTCTGCTGAGCAGATCCGCCATCTGGTTGTCCTTGCCGGGGAGGTGTTCCGCCATGAGGAATATGTTCCTCTGAATGGCCCACTTCCACATGCTCTGACGCAGATGAGACAACTGTGGAGAGTGTGTACCTCCCTGATTCTGTATGTAGTACATGGCAGTCATGTTGTCCGTCCGGATCAACACGACTTTGTTGCACAAGTGTACTTTGAATGCCTTCATGGCTAGGAAGATTGCCATCAGTTCCAGAACGTTGATGTGCATTTTCTTCTGTTGCGTTGTCCATAGTCCCTGCACTGTGTAAGTGAGTACATGAGCTCCCCAACCCTGGAGAGAGGCGTCCGCTGTCAGTATTATTTGTGGAACAGGCTCGTGGAACGGTTTTGTGGATTCCACCAATGCAGAGAGTTGTATGCCCGACCGCTCACCAACACTAGGTCTTTTAATTGTCCGTGAGCCTGATTCCATTGACGTGCCAAGCACTCCTGAAGCGGGCGCATATGTAGTCTCGCGTGCGGGACTATGAAGATGCAGGAGGCCATCATGCCTATCAACTGCATGAACACTCGCGCAGGAAGGGTGTGTGGAGGTTTGATCTTTGAGATCAGCAGTTGCATGCTGTTGATCCTCACTAAATTTGGCTGAGCTGTGGCTGCCAGAGTGTTTATGGTCGCGCCCAGGTACTGTCGTACGTGTGCGGGTTGGAGATGTGATTTTGGGTAATTTAGTGAGAATCCTAGACTGTGAAGAAGGTGAATGGTGAGGGACATGTGCCTGGCACATTGCTGGGCTGACTTTGCCTGAACAAGCCAGTCGTCCAGGTAAGGGTAGACGTGAATGTGTTGTCTCCGTAGATGTGCAGCCACCGTAGCTAGGCACTTGGTGAAAACCCTGGGTGCTGTTGTCACTCCGAAGGGGAGAACTTTGAATTGATAGTGCTGTTCCTGAATAGTGAACCGGAGATATTTCCTGTGTGATGGGTGTATGGGTATGTGGAAGTACGCATCTTTGAGGTCTAGTGTGGCTAGGAAGTCTCCCTGACTGAGCAGCGGGAGAACCTGCTGTAGGGTGAGCATATGGAAATGCTCTGAGAGAATGTAGTGGTTGAGGGGTCTCAGGTCTAGTATAGGTCTGAGTGACCCGTCCTTTTTTGGGATTAAGAAGTACAGAGAGTACACCCCTGTCCCCTGCTGGTGGGCGGGCACGACCTCTATTGCACCTTTTTGCAGCATACTTAGCACTTCCTGCTGCAATAATGCTAAGTGCTCTACGGACATAGGACGGTGCTTTGGCGGTATGTTGGGTGGAGTGGAGGTTAATTCGAGACAGTAACCGTGCTGGATAATGTCCCTGACCCACCTGTCTGTGGTGATGGTTTTCCACGTGGACAGGAACCGCTGGAGTCTCCCCCCGACAGGTGTTATGTGGTCGGGGGGAAGGGAGAGGGCGTCACTGTTTGTTTTTGGGGGAGGACCTGGTGTTGCCGTAACCACGTCCTCTGCCCTTGGTGCTGGAGCCACGATATCCACCTCTGTTGGTTTTATCGTAGGTACTCTGTGTGCCTCCTTTAGTGTATTGCTGCTGTGACCCCTGGCCTCTAGCTGCTCCTCTATTCCCGGGGCGACGAAAGGAGCCACTACGAAATTGCTGCGTCTGTAGAGCCCCCATTGATTTAGCAGTGTCAGTGTCTTTTTTAATTTTTTCGAGGGTAGTGTCAACTTCAGGGCCGAATAAGTAGTCGGGGTTGACTGGCTGATTTAGGATGTTGTTTTGAATCTCCGGCTTGAATCCTGAGATTCTCAACCATGCGTGTCGTCTTAACATGACGCTGGTGTTGATTGCCCTTGCTGCTGTGTCGGCAGCATCCAGGGTGCACTTGATGGATGCATTGGTAAGGAGTTGTCTCTGATGATGAGCTCCGCTGCCTCTTTGTATTCATCTGGCAAATGCTGGAGTAGTGATTCTAGCGTGTCGTAGTGTGAACGATCATAACAGGCCAGGAGTGCCTGTGTGTTGGCAATACGCCAGATGTTTGCTGCTTGCGCTGCAATTCTTTTGCCTGATGTCTCCAGCACTTTGGACTCCTTGTCTGGGGGAGGAGCATCACCTGTTGTCTGCGAATGGGCTCGTTTGCGAGCGTTAGCAACCACCATGGAGTCCAGAGGTAACTGACCTCTAATGTACATAGGGTCTCCGGGTGCAGGTTTGTATCTTTTTTTCAATCCTGGGGTTTAGCACCCGTGCCCTGGTTGTTTCTTTGAAAATGTCCTTTGCAGGTTTGAGAACTCCTTTTAACATGGGCAGAGTTTTGACAGTTCTTTCGAAAGAGGCTAAAGTGTCCACTAAGAAGTCTTCTTCAACAGTGTCAGAATGGAGTTCTACTCCATGATTGGCGGCAGCCCGTTCTATGAGGGCATTGAAGGCAGCAGTGTCCTCTGTGGGAGATGTCTTGGCGCTGTAAAGCTGCGTGTCCTGGGTATCTGGCGCGGTACCCTGGTCTGTAGGGTCATCCCATGCCTGATCTGGGTCCTGCAGATGCTCATCAGGATCGACATCCCCAGGGTAGGTGGTATCATCTCCCATGTAGTCCTGTACTGCGTCCGTCTCTGAAGGCGTAGGAGAAAAGGACTGGGGATCCTGATAGGAGGTTTGTAAGCGTTCATACAGAACTGGTTCCGACCCCGCTGGCAATTTGTGCTTGAGAGGTATTCTGTAGGAGTCCAATCCCCTCTCTGGCGTGATCTTCCGCTTGCGGAGCATCAGTTTGCCAGTGTCGGCGTCGATGAAGTGTGGCTGTGAAGGCTCAGAGTCTGTGTGTCCAGTAGAGGGGGACTGTGTCTGGCAGACACGTGTTCGGATCTCGAACATCTTCGGCGCCGTGGACAGCGGCAAGCCAAAAGTGATGTTGGTCGGCGCCGAGGGTGCTTTCGGGGCCTTGTGCGTGTCGGGGCCTGACGTGGATCGGAGGGCTGCCCGTTCCCTGATGCGTTGCAACGACGCCGCGACTTGTTGCACTGAGAACGCAGAAGGCTCTTTGGAGCCGGTCGGCACCGTGGAGGTAGGCGTCGACTGCTTTGGAGCCACGGGGTCATCGATCCGAAGACAGGTATCGACGGTCGTTGGAGTCGACGACTTGGCGTGTGCCGCTGTCTTCGACGTGGACGCAGATGGAGCGGCCATTTTGACTTTGGTGGTCGGGGCCGACGGCTTCGGTGCCAGAGGCCGAGGCGCTTTGGGGGGACAGAGGGCCTTTTTCTTCGGGTCGGTACCGATATCCGCTGCAGTGAGTTCGGCGCCGAAATCCCTTTTACTGCGTTCGGGGCCGACGGCCTTTGCTGGCGTCGAAGGAGTGGAGGGCTTCGAGGCTTTCGAGCCGATTACAGCCAGTTTCACTTTCGGTGGAACTGGTGCGACGATTGGTTTCGGTTTCGTTGAAGGGAATCCAGTCGTCTGCGTTAATAATGGCTCGTGCGGGATGTTCGAGGCCGGGCCCGAAGGCGGGGCCGAAGAACTTTGAGATTGATCTCGGGTAAGGCCCGGAGGCGATCCCTCGACCTGAGCCTTAGAATGATGCACTTTGACGGCCTCCGTATCGACGGATGGGCCTGGCTCCTCGCTAGAGCTATCTTCTTCGGCCCCAAAGGCCTCATCGTAGTCTCCTACCTCGTCGATGACTTCTTCCCTTTGAAAAAGCACTTCGTCGTCTTCCGAGTGGGAATCGTGTTCGGAAGCGGGGCTGGAGTTTACTTCTTCCACGCTCTCTGCGTCCTCGTCGCTGAAGATGTTGGCCGGGGCAGGCGCCGATTGCTGCGCTTCTAATCTTGCCGCCAGTCGATTCCGGAGAGTCTTCTTCGATCGGAATCGGGCACAGGCCATACATTTCGACTCATCGCGATCCGGTGAGAGACATTTGTTGCATACCGGGTGGACGTCGATGTGTGGGTATTTTGCGTGGCATAAAGGACACCGTTTGAATGGAGTCCTCGATTCCATCGTCGATGTAAGTTCGATGTTCGGACCAAACGGATCCGAAAGGCTGGAAGAAGGTTCTAAACTAGTAAAGAAAGTAGTCGATACCGAACGGGAACAGTACCGACGAAAACTAAAGGCCTTTTGGCCTTAAACTGAATTTTCCTAACTTGAGCTAAGATAAGCACATCCGAACCCAATGGCGGAAAAAAACAATCTAAGGATGGAGAGGATGCCCATGCGCACTGTGGTCCAGGGGAGGAGTCACCTATCTCGTGATACTTCAAAGACTCTTCCAGGACAACAACGTGCAAACATCCGGACCCAACACTAGGCGGCGATCTATGCACAGATATGAATTCAGCAGCCCACATGCCTCGAACACTGTCTTAAAAGAGAGAAGCCTCTAATGACAACTATGAAGAGGCTCAAATGGAGAACCCATTAGAAGAGTAAGAACAAGATTTAAATCCCACTGAGGCATAATGAAAGGAGTGGAAGGGAACTTATTTGTAAGGCCCTTAATGAACCTCCTAAAGACAGCTGATCCAGCAAACAAATAAAAGCTGACAAAGCCGACAAATAACCTTTAACTGTAGCCACAGCACAACCCTGCTGGGCCAAGGAAAGGAGAAAACTAAACACATCAGACAAGCGGGACTTCAAAGGATCAATGGACCTCTCGCCACACCATTTAAAGAATTTAGACCACCTGGAAGAATACACAGATTTGGTGGAGTGCCTTCTGGATAATAAAATTAAATCCATCACATCCGGAGGGAGAGAGAACAAACTCATATTGCCTCGTTCAATCTCCAGGCATGAGGGTGCAGGCTCTGGAGGTGGGGGTGTAAAACCTGCCCCTGCGATTGCGAGAGGAGGTCTGCCCTGAAAGGGAGACGGAGCGGAAGATGCGATGAGAGGTGAAGTAGATCTGTGTAACACACCCATCTTGGCCAATCCGGAGCGATCAATATAACTTGGGCCCAGTCTTGGCGAATCGTCCTCAGAACCCAAGGAATCAAGGATATGGGAGGAAATGCGTAAAGGAGTTGCGAGCTCCAATCCAATTGAAAGACGTCCCCCAGCGCTCCCTGCATCGGATACTGGAGACTGCAGAACAGGCAGTGCGCGTTAGTGGCAAACCGGTCCAACCGAGGAGACCCCCACATCTCGAAGATGTGACGGACCACCTTCGGATGAAGCTGCCACTCGTGATCGGCCGAGTAATGCCGACTGAGACTGCCCGCACGAACATTCAGCACACCGGCTAGATGATTTGCAAACACACAAATCTGATGTCCCTGAGCCCAGGACCAGAGTCGCAGAGCCTCTCGACAGAGGGGATAAGACCCTACACCTCCCAGTTTGTTGATGTACCACATCGCGGTAGTGTTGTCCATAGGGACCTGAAGTGACTGACCACGAAGGTGCGACAGATGCGACTTCGGCACGTTGATGGAAAACCCCAGCAAATGCAGGAGGTCGGCCGTAGTCTGGAGGTGGGAGATGACAGCCTGGGGCGAGCCCACCTTCAACAGCCAGTCGTCGAGATAGGGTAAGACTGGAACCCCTGTTCTGCGCAGATGAGCTGCGACCACCGCCATCACTTTCGTGAACACCGAGGGGCGCTGGTAAGGCCGAAAGGGAGCACGGTGAACTGAAAGTGCTCGTGAACCGTAGGTAACACCGGTGTGCTGGCAGGATGGGGATATGAAAATAAGCATCCTGCAAGTCCAACGCTACCAGCCAGTCTTGCGGGTCTAGGGCAGACAAGACCTGAGCAAGCGTGAGCATCTTGAACTTCTCCTTCCGGAGGAAGCGATTGACGTTCTGGAGGTCTAAGATAGGTTGCAGACCTTTGTCCTTCTTTGGAACCAAGAAGTAGTGAGAGTAACAGCCACGACCTACTTCTGGCGTCGGCACGCGCTCGATGGCCCCCTTGGCCAAGAGGGCCACAAATTCCTGCTGGAGAAGTACCAAGTGATCCTCCGACATGCGGTGGTACTGAGGTGGCAGGACTGGAGGGGTAGACTCGACGGGGAGGGAGTAGCCCCTCTGGACTATTTGCAGAACCCACCTGTCCAAAGAGATGGTGCGCCAGTGGGGGAGGTGATGGCGAATCCTGCCGCTCACTGGCGTCCGGTGGGTCTGAAACACTGGACTAGGAAGGTTTTGAGGCGGCGGTGGCAGGAGCGGTGGTGGATTGACCTGCTCGCTGGCCTCAGGACCCACCACGTCGGATCCCACGTCCGCGGCGCGCTAAGACTGCGGCTGCGCAGGCCTGCGGGTCTGAAAGGAATGCGTTTGGGCGTCTTGACTTTGACCTCGAAAGGAGCGAAAAGCGGACCCCAAAGGAGAGCGTGTGGTGGCGAGACACAAGGACTGGGCCGCAGCCCGAGAGTCCTTAAAGCGTTCCAGGGTGCTATCCGCCTGGTCACCAAAGAGGCGTGTGCCATCAAAGGGCATGTCAAACAAAGTGTTCTGAACATCCCCGGAGAAGCCAGTTGTTCTGAGCCAAGCGTAACAGAGCGCCACTGTTGAGAAAAGTGCCCTGCCGAGTGAATCGGCCGTGTCAAGTCCACAACGGATAGTGAATTTAGCAGCATCTCTCCCCTCTGAAATGGCCTGGGAGAGCACTGCCCGAGCTTCCATAGGGCACTGAGGCAGCACCTGTGCCACCGTGTCCCACACAGAATGTGCATAGCGGCCCAACAGGCACGCAGTATTAACCGTCCGCAACCCAGAACTGGTAGAAGTGAAAATCTTTTTCCCAAACTGCTCCAGTTTCTTGGATTCCTTGTCTGTAGGGGCAGAAGGGAATGCGCTCAGCGAAGCAGAGGCCTGGACAACCAGACTGAGGCGTCGGGTGTTGTGTGAGAAAGCTGGGGTCGCCCGTCGCCGGGTGGCGCACCACACCCTTATCCACAGGAGCCCTTGTGTTGGGTTTGTTTCAGGTGCTCAACAGGATAATAATAATAATAATACAGAATTTTATAGAGCGCGAACAGTTACCTCACGAGGAGGTGTCCCGGCGCTAAACGCAAGGCAGAGAAACAAATACCAGAGTGCAAGTCAGTCAATTAGCGTGGTTGGGTGAAGAGCCAGGTTTTCAACATTCTTTTAAAACAGGATTCAGATGGAGCCTGTTGGAGCTCAGGGGGAAGTGAGTTCCAAAGCCTTGCTACATTGGCCGAGAATGTTCTCCCACCCAGCCGAGGCATTTTTATTCGAGGGACTATTAGCTGGATCCGGCAGTTGGAGCGGAGAGAGCGGGACTGCGTGTATCTTGGCAGCCGGTCCCTCAAATAGATTGGGCAAGAGCCAAACAAGGATCTGAAAGCTAGCGTGAGAGTCTTAAATTTGATCCTATGGGCTACTGGTAGCCAATGAAGTGAACGAAGATGCGGAGAGACAGAATGCTTAAATGGAATATGCATTAGCAGTCTCGCAGCCGCGTTCTGGACCACTTGCAGGTGTTGAATTAAATATTTGGGCGAGCCTAGGAGCAGACCATTCGCGTAGTCCAATCTAGATGTGACTGTCGCATGGAGTACCGTTTTCCTGCAATTCACCGGAAGAAGTCGCAAAATTTTGCGAAGATTCCTCAGTTTGCCCAGACAACAGCCCATCACCTGTTGTGTATGTGAAACAAAGGACAGATTGTTGTCCCAGCGCACTCCCAGATTTTTTGCCGAGGGACTGGGGGAAGGGGGGGAAACCATTGCCATCGGCCACCAGAGCTCAGAGGGGGGCGGAGTGCCTTTGCCAAAGTAAAGTACTTCCGTTTTATCCGCATTGAGCTTTAGTTTATTAGTATTCATCCAGCGCGCCACATCATGGAGACAGCCTTTAAAGCTTGACAGGGCTGCCTCTGACACCTCTGCATATGGAAACACAAGCTGGGTGTCATCGACATAGGATACTGCCTTGACCCCCCAGTTAGCGATAAGTGTGAAAAGTGGGGCCATGTAGATGTTAAATAATAGTGGGCTGAGCGCCGAGCCCTGCGGTACACCACAGACTAACGGCTTCGGTGTAGAGGAAGTGGTCCCCAAAGCCACCTTCTGGGTGCGCTGGGACAAGTATGAATGTAACCAGTCCAGCGCTTGATCCTGTATGCCCACTTCTGACAACCGCATCATCAGCCTTGCGTGGTCGACGGTGTCCAAAGCCGCCGAAAGATCCAGGAGCATGTCGGTAAGGGCGTCGTTGAAGGGCAGCAGCGGCTCCGCAGAGGAGGACGCTGGCTGCAGTACTTCAGTCAGGAGATTGGTCTTGATAGGTACAGAAGGGAGCTCGAGGTTAAGAGCCTCAGCGGCTCTACGCAACACTACAGAAAAAGTCCCAACCGCCTCTGTAGCCAGTGAAGAGGGGGACCGTGAACCAGGGTGTGGAGAGAAATCCAGATCCACTAGACCTTCCGTATCACCTTCCCATTCTGGCTCATCCTCGCATTGAGCTGCGAGAGGGTCTTCAGACCCCTCCCAGTACTCCCCTTCGTCCCCCGGTTGTTGAAGAGGCCGGTAGGAACGAGGTGCCCGGGGGAATGGGATAAACTTTCCACCCAGAAACGGAACCGAGGGGTAATAGACCAACCCCGGTTCCGTGCCACCCCCGGAGCCAGCAGCAGCGCCGCGCCCGTAGGCGGGGCTGGAGCCGGCGGAGGTGAAGGGTATCGTGCCTGCGTAGCAGGGGCCAAAGGCGGCGGCACAGGGGCAGAACCACATAAGGGGTCCGCGGGGCACAAAGGCGCTCCGGAGGGATCCGATGGACCAAATTAAAGGCTCATGGCTGACAGAAAAGCCTGTATTTCGTCCGGAGTTGCATGCGGGCCTGGAAAAGGCGGGTAGGCAGCAGGCAACAACGGAGGCTCCATTGGAGCCGCAGGGAAGTGACCACCCGCCCCCTCCACCGTATCCAGCGACCGGTGAGGGGTAGACGAAGAGCGACGTCGCTTCTTTGACTTCTTATGGCGCCGTGACTTACTTGTCCCCTAGTCCGACGAACGATGGCGACAGCTCCGCGACCGGCCCCTCGACCTCCCATGGGGGCGGGACCTCGATCGTCCGGACAGATTGCCGGACCTCCAATAACTTTCTGGAACGCTCCCGCAAGGCTTTCGGCGCCATGGCCCGACTATCAGGGCACGCCTCTGGGTCATGGGCGTGCCCCAAGCAGAAGAGACACACGTAATGCGGGTCCGCTACCGACATGTTCCGACGGCAGGTCCTACAGGACTTAAACCCGGGCATCCCTACTGCACCAGGAGTCGAGTACTCGACAAGAGAAGAGAACCAAGTTCTCAGAAACCAAGTTAAAATATTAACTAGAGGTTCTGCTCCCTCTCGGATCTGAGCTTGCTGGCGCGGAAAAAGAAAGAACTGACGTTAGCGTGCGTGGGAGCGTCTAAGTAGCTCCGACAACGTAATCTCGGCGGCTACAACGCCAGCGACGTATGCGGAGCCGCACGACGACGCCTACCGACGCGCAGGGGTACTGCTGAGAAACTCTTTCTGGATCCAGTCTGACGCCTGGGGATATTCTAGGGGAAGGAATCTATCACTAACGTGTCTCTTTCAGATATGTGCTTAATTGAAAGATTGTGGCATTTGTAGAGAAAAATTACCTTTTTCCAGAGTATGCTCTTAACTCCTCAAAAATTGTAATGAAATGTGTTAATGGAAGAGAAGTTTATACAGTAGACTTTAACATTTTTTATTTTGTGCATTTAAAACAGTGTTTGCTTATGTGGACCAGCATTTCTCTAAATAAACATATATACAAAAGTGGTGCAAGTACACAGTACAAAAGTACACAGGAGGACTGTGAATGTCTATCACCATTTATTGTACTTCAGTTGCCCAGGATTGGACAGAGGACGCGCTCAGCAGAAAAAAAAATACAAACGAAAATAAAAGGAAAAAAAAAACAAACAACCATTTTTTTACAGCTTAATTTTAAAACAAGCTCCTGGTTTGGACTCTGTTCAAGGGCCACCCAGGACCTCAACTGTCCTGAGCAGGAACAGGAATACAAAAAGGCTCAATTAAAAAAAAAAGTGATATTCCCAGATCTTTTGCACCCTTTCACTTTGGTAAAGTCATGGGTACAAACGGTAATCCATGTAAAAAGGCATTCCTCCAGCAGTGGAGCACCAGGGACTCCTCTTGGTGCACAACTGAAACTGCACGGGCCCACGGCACACTTAGCAGACAGTATTACTGAATAAAAATAACACCAATAGCAGGTCATGGGAAGTGACAAAAGGGGTCTGCCCACCTCCGTCACCACTCCCCCTTTTTCTCTGAACCAGATCTGCACACAGCCCTTCCTGAGAGCAATGGCCATTTCAGATCATTGAGGGTCAACGGCAAACGGCAGGTTTCCAGGAATTCCAACTTTGTCCCAGTGCCAAAAAACGTGCGTTTTTAATCGTTGTTTCACAACACCAAAATAAAACAGAGTGAAAATAAAAGAACAGAGTATGCGAGTAAGTAGGATATAAAAATAGGTTCCATGAGTAACACTTAGCTGCAGGCACCGTAAGGTCACAGAATGCAGGTGCTATTCCTGTAAGGTGCGGGCAGGAGCAGGGGAGGCCAAGGGAGGAAGTTCATTTTTATTACATCGTATTGGAATTAATTGTTCCTTTGTTTCACTTAAAAAATGATGGTAGTGCAGGGAAAAAATGAATTTTAGCAGCAGCAAATGGCCACGGTTTGCTCGGACTCCAAGAGAGAGAAATGGGGCGCTCCAGCACCACTCAGCTGCCAAACCATCTCAGCCCTTGGAAGTGCAAGTACCTGTTCCAGTGACCCACCCCTCCACCTGCCAAACATCTGCGATTTAAATATATGTACAGGAGTAGGCGGCTCCTCGCTTTCCACGTCTGTTTCAGCAGCCCGCAGAGTACTGCGTCCATCAACTTAAAATGGGTCCTCGGCAGCACAGCCCTTGTTCTTCCTTTGTGGGTCAATTCATGACCGAGGGAGCATTAGTCAATGTTATGCTTGTCTCTCATCCACATCTGAATTCGCTCCTTGAGTTCTGGCACTAGAACGAGAAGAGAAGGAAGTGGGATTAAAATGCTGCCAAGCACATAACACATGTCCAATTTCAGCTAGTGGTCGTTCAAGTCAGGTGAATAGGTAGACGGTGTCTGAAAACGTTCAACGTACCACTAACTCAGCACAATTTGTGTTGCAGAATATCCAACCTACAAGAAAAAAACGCTAGCACTCTGGACAATCCCCAGGAGACCGAAGGCTCAGTGAAAAAGTATACATCTGTAATATTACAGTCAAGAGGTATCTTCATTGCCACTTACTAAAGTCACCCAAAATAAATCAGTGTGAAAAATCCGACCCAGATGCCACAAGACCAAACTCGCTAATAACCCAACTCAAGGTGTCAGGAGCATTAGATCACTGGCATGTCAGTACACCAACCACAAAAGCCCGCTCAACAGATGCTTGCACCAACTCGCTAATAAACGCAACCCAAAAGGAGCACCAGCTCACTCTCAAAAGAACCAACCCCCCTCAGCAGCACTAGTTCACAGACAACCCAACTAAAAGTCACCGGCAGCAATAGATAAGTAACAAACCTAATTAAAAGTCTGGATGATTAACTAAAGCAGCCAGAAATATTCTCACAGACACATCAAATTCATTCACACAAGCAATGTAAGCCCACCTGCAAATCGAAATGAAATACAACGGAAACACCATTTTACAAACAGATTAAACATAAATGTACCAACATCACCCTGCTAACTAACAAACTCATCTTAAAGACACTACCGCCTGCAGGAAGCCACACCGGTATTGGCCCAAAAGTCGAGCTTCAAAGGAGAAGCCACCTTTGAAGGGCAAATGGGGAACACTCTGGAAGGGGGGTGCTCCACTGTGAAGTAGACAGGCTGGCACTAGGGACAAGGAAGGGGTAATCAGTTGCCAGACCGTTTTTTCAGTGGCATGTAGCTCCCTTGGTTGCAATATCTTGGGGTTGAGCTAGGGAGCTCTGGACACCAAGAGAGGGGTTCTGCCATTTTGAAGTGGCCAGAATGGTGTATCTTGGGATAGCCAGATGTCACACTTCACAGAAGTGGTCATCAGGCGTGAGAGAGCCAGGTAGCATTTAACTACTAACCGGATTCTATCCTGAAGGAATTTTCTGAGCATTAATAGGATACCCCTAGCACCCAGATCTTGACTGGACAGGAAGAAGGACCAAAGAAGGACTGCCCTGATGTACCGAGGAACTAGAAAAGATAGGCTACACTGCCATAGACTGCACCTGCTGGCTAGCAAAGGAGAAGGGACTGTACACGCTTTGTCCTCATAGTGTATAAGTCCTATCCAGAGCCTAGCTGCAGCAAGAGACCCCAAGAGTCAGTCGGCTGACCTCCTGTTCACAGCACAGGGCCCCAACAGCTGAAGAAGCCTGCTAAGGCAATAGCCCAGAATCTTCTCATCACTGCTAACTGCAGCCGTGCAGCATCAGAGACCAATAACTGATGCTCAAAGTTGCACCTGAGTCCACTGGACCCAGGAGAGTCATTTGAGTGCAGCCTGGTCACCGAGAAGATGAGTTATTACACAGGCAAGGATTTGTGTGGGTAGGTGAGGAATCTATAACTAACTAATGTTTCTTACCGAAGGTAAGTAACTTGTGCATCTGAAAGAAACGTGTTAGTTATAGATTCCTTACCTTAGAATAGATACCCCAGCAATACCAACCCCGGTGGTGGGTCTGCGAACCAAGATCACACCAGAAAATCCTGGAGAACAGAACGGCCAAAGTAGCCATCTCTCTGGACTTGGTTGTCCAGGCAGTAGTGTTTGGTGAACGTGTGCAGAGATGCCCACATGGCTGCCTGACAGATGTCATTCAGAGGCACTCCCCTTCCCAAGGCAGTAGTGGCTGCCGTCGGCCTGGTGGACTGAGCACGTAGCCCGACTGGAGGCTCCTTTTTAGCCAGAGTGTAACAAGCCTTCATACACAACACGACCCATCGAGAAATGGGGCGTTTGTGTACGGCCCGACCCTTCTTTGCGCCCACGTAACCAAAAAAAAGTTGATCATCCACCCGGAACTGTTTTGTGCGATTCAGATAGAAGGAGAGCGCACGTTTTGGATCCAGACAGTGGAGCCTCTCTTCCTCCTAATGGTCTGCCCAATGTGGAAGGCAGTGACCACCTTAAGAAGGAAGGATGGACAGGTCCTGAGAACCACCTTGTCCGGATGGACAGACAGGAAAGGAGGTTTGGAAGAAAGAGCCTGGAGCTCATTCACCCTTCTAGCAGAAGTGATGGCTACCAGGAAAGCAGTTTTTAGGGTCAAAAGACGTAAAGGACAGTTACGCAGTGGCTCAAAGGGAGCACACATTAAATAGGTTAGCACAAGATTCAAGTCCCACTGAGGCATAACGAAGGGGATTGGAGGATGCGTTAAGCATTTTAGGAAACAGTTAACTACCGGGGACTTGAAATGAGAAGGCTGATCTGGCAACCGAAGGAAGGCAGAGATGGCTGAAAGAAAGCCCTCGATAGTGACCAGGGCAGAGCCCTGATGGGCTAAAGAAAGAATAAACAAGAGCACTTCAGAAAGAGGGGCAGAAAGGGGATCCACAGCCTTTGCTGTGCACCAGGCCACAAATATGTTCCACCTGCAGGCGTATACCGTCTTTGTGGAGGGACGCCTGGCTGCCAAGATTACGTCACAGACTTCAGGAGGCAAGTCAAAAGAAGTCAACTGCTGCCGCTCAATCTCCACGCAAGGAGGTGGCGACTGGACAGGTTCGGGTGGAGGACTGTCCCCTGCTGCTGCGACAGAAGATCCTCCCGAAGAGGCAGTCTGATCGGAGGATTGATGGCCATGTTGAGCAGCTCGGGATACCAGACTCTTCGTGCCCAATTCGGAGCCACAAGAATGACTTGGGCGCAGTCGCGCCTGATCTTCAACACTCTGGGCAGAAGTGGTATAGGCGGTAAGGCGTACAATAGACAGCAAATCCACTTGCGACGAAAAGCGCTGCTGAGCAAGTGCCGCTTTGGAAATTCCAACGCGCAGAATTGCTGATATTGCACGCTCTCTTCGGTGGCGAATAGATCTAACCAAGGCTCACCCCACTGTCGAAAGAGACCTTGCACCACCTCCAGGTGAAGACGCCACTCGTGATCCATCATACACCTGCGGCTGAGTTTGTTCGCCCTGGCATTCAGAGAACCTGCCAAGTGTTGAACCACCAAGGATATGTGCCCTGATGTTCCAGCCATGTCCAGAGGCGGAGGGCCTCCTGACATAGGGCCCATGACCCCACCCTGCCCTGTTTGCTGCAGTACCACATGGCAGTGGTGTTGTCCGTGAACACCTGCACTACTCTTCCTCAGACAGAGGGAAGGAATACCTTCAGTGCAAGACGAATCGCCCGGAGCTCCAGAAGGTTGATGTGAAGCCCGGACTCCGCCAGAGACCAGAGGCCTCTGATCTCGGCCTCTCCCATGTGGTCGCCCCATCCCAGAAGGGATGCATCTGTCACCACAGTGTGGTCTGGCTGGGGAAGGGAGAGGGATCTGCCATTGACCCAATCCTGGTTCGTGAGCCACCACTGCAGTTGTTGATCAGTGCCCTCCGAGATCTGGACGCAATCGGACAGATTCCCCTGATGCTGCGCCCACTGGAACTCCAGGTCCCACTGCAGAGCCCGCATATGCCACCTGGTATGATCGACCAGCAGGATTTGCAGGAAGCCATGAGTCCCAGCAGCCTCAGTCATTCTGACCGAAACCCAGGATAGAGGCTGAAAGATCGGAATCATAGCCCGAATATCCCGAACTCGCTGTTTGGGAGGATAAACTCGAACCCGTGTGGGGTCCAGAACTGCTTCAATGAAGAGGAGCTTCTGAGAGGTAATCAGGTGCGACTTCGGCACATTGATGGAGAACCCCAGCGAATGCAGGCGGTCGGCCGTAGTCTGGAGGTGGGAGACGACTGCCTGGGGCGAGCCCGCATTCAACAGCCAGTTCTTGAGATAGGGGAAGACTGAAACCCCTGATCTACCCAGATGAGCTGCGACCACCGCCATCACTTTCGTGAACACCCGAGGGGCGCTGGTAACGCCAAAGGGGAGCACGGTAAACTGAAAGTGCTTGTGGCCTACCGTGAACCGTAGGTAACGCCGTTGGGCTGGCAGGACGGGGATGTGAAAATAAACGTCCTGTAAGTCCAACGCTACCATCCAGTCTTGCGGGTCGAGGGCAGACAAGACCTGAGTAAACGTGAACATCTTGAACTTCTCCTTCCGGAGGTAGCGATTGACGTTCCGGAGGTCTAATATAGGAAGCAGGCCCTTGTCCTTCTTGGGAACCAGAAAGTAGTGGGAGTAACAACCACGACCTACTTCTGGGACAGAAACGCGCTCAATGGCTCCCTTGGCCACGAGAGCCATAACTTCCTGCTGGAGAAGGGCCAGATGATCCTCCCACAAGCGGTGGTATTGAGGTGGCATGCCTGGAGGATCTATTTGCAAAACCCACCTGTCCGGCGTGATGGTGCACCAGTGGGGGAGGTGATGGCGTTTGATGGGCCTGAAAGGTAAGATAAGAGGGTTTGGAGGCTGCTGCAGAGGGGGGGTTGGTGGACTGGCCCGCCCGCTGGCCCCAGGAACCATGCCGGTTGTTTCCACGTACCCGGCCACGCGAACGTTGGGTAACTTGCTGCGGCCTATGGCTCTGGGTGGGACGTAGCTGTGCACCCCTTCCGTAGCCACGAAAGGGGCTACAAGGACTGCGCCGGACGGGTGGAGAGGCTAAAGGACTTGGCCGTAGCCTGTGAGTACTTGAAGCGCTCTAGGGCGTTGTCTGCTTTGTTGCCAAAAAGGCGACGGCCATCAAAGGGCATGTCCATCAAGGTGTTCTGGACATCCCCTGAAAAGCCAGTGGACCTCATCCAGGTGTAGCGACGAAGCGATACAGACGTTGAAATGGTCCTGCCCAGAGAGTCGGCAGTGTCAAGCCCACAACGTATCGTAAACTTTGCTGCATCCCTCCCGGCGGCAACAGCCAGGGAGAGCACTGCCACGGCCTCCTCCGGACACTGAGGCAGCACTTGTGCCACCGTATCCCACACAGAGTGCGAGTAACGGCCCAAGAGACATGCGGTGTTTACGGACCGCAATCCTAAACTGACGGAAGAGAAACTTTTCTTGACAAGGTGGTCCAGCTTCTTGGATTCCCTTTCCGGTGGAGCAGTAGGGAAGGCGCTCTTGGAGGTAGAAGCTTGAACTACCAAGCTTTCCGTGGTGGGATGTTGGGAGAGGAAAGTGGGGTCGCACGGAGCCGGCGTCTGGCAATCATCCTGTCCATGGGAGCCCCTCTGTTAGGCCTGGACCACGTGTCCAAAAGGAGGTCTGTGAGGGCCACATTAAACGGCAGCAAGGGCTACGAAGAGCTCGCAGCCGGTTGAAGCACCTCTGTCAGGAGATTAGTCTTGACCGCCCTACGCAACACCACTGCGTATGACGCTCCCTCCACGGTAGAAGGAGAAAATATGCCTAGGTCAGGGGAGGTGTCCAAACCACTGGCATCTCCCAGTTCCTCTCTCCAGTGCTGCTCAGTGTCTAACTGGTCCGTCAAAGGGTCACCTGACCCCTCCCAGTCCTCCTCCTCATCCTCTGGGTGCCATTGTTGTTGAAAAGGGACCCCAAGAGTGAACAGGGGCATAAAAACACCACCGGCGCTAGATCCGGTGTCGGTTGACACCTGTCTGGCTCCGTTTACACGTCGGGATGGAGGCCGGGGTCGACGCCGGTCGGCTCCCGAACGCGGTAGTGGTGCCGTGACAAGTGGCGCCGGTGGAGGCGTAACCAGGTCAACCGCCGCCGATCCGGATCCAGGCCTGGATTCAAGGGAGGCCTGCGGCGCCGGATCCGCTGGCAGCAAAGACCTAGGCCCCCCAACCAAGTCCGCAGGGCTCAAAGATGCGCCGGCAGGGTCGGTCTGCCTAAAGATGGCATGCATCGCCTCGTAGAACGTATGAAGCTGGACGGGGTCCCTCCGGGTCCTGGAAAGGGAGGGAAACTCTGAGTCGACCCTTCAGGCTTCGAACGCGGAGACACAGGAGGGGCACCACCCGGGTGCCTCGTCGGATCGGCCGACCCACGAGGAGAAGTCGAAGAGCGACAATGCTTCTTCGACTTCTTATGCTTTGACTTACCCGACCCCGAGTGCGAAGACTTCGATGATTTCGAACCGGAATGGTGATGGCTCCGCGACCGGTCCTTCAACCTCCCTCTTGACTGGGACCTTAAACGGTGGGGAGCCGACTGCCGGCGTTCAAGCAGCTTTCAGGACCGCTCCCGCAAAACCTTCGGCGCCATCGACCGGCAGTCGGAGCACGACTTGGGGTAGTGGTCAAGCTCCAGGCTAAAGAGGCACACACGGTGCGGATCAGTCACCGACATTAGTCGGTGACAGGAACCGGAGGGCTTGAAACCGGCCATCCCTCGTGCATCTTTTCTGAGTTGGAGACTCAAAACAAGAAGTCGACAAAAGTCGAGAAAAAGTTAGTCAAAAACTGACCGAGGTACCGCTCTTCCCGGATTTGCGCTGGCTGGCGCGGAAAAAGAAAGAACTGACGTCAGCACGCGTGGGTGGCGTTTAAGTAGCTGCCGCAACGGCATCCCGGCGACCGACGCCACCTTCCGACGCGCAGAGGCACTGCTGACGAAAAAACATTCCGGATCCAGTGTGACGCCTGGGGGTAATTCTAAGGTAAGGAATCTGTAACTAATGTGTTTCTTTCAGATAGAATTGATGAGTGTATTGTGAGAAGTTGGCCTGGTATATGCTGCTCACTATTTCTAGTGATCACCTTGTACCATGCCAAGCAACCCTTATGGTGGTGGTTGAAGTAAACCTAGATAGACCAGCTATCCTAGTGGTAGCGTGGACAGTGCAGTCTGCAGGCTAAACTCTTGAGGGAATGTGAAGCCAGCTGTTTTACCATAAGTAACCTCCTTGAATACCAATTGAAAGGACACCACACAGATATATATTCAAAATATATATGTATTTATTTAAGTATCCCCTATACTCTTTATGATCACAGAAGCACATTCGTTAAAACAAGGCAATGTTTAAATATTCAAAAGTTGCACAATTATGGATGGGCCCGGGTGGCCCACTAAACCATATACTAAAATAGTGGTATAAGAACCACGTATAGAAAAGTAAGAAGGCCTAGGGCCTTGAGAATTGCTGGGACTACAAGGAGCTAACAGTAGTTAGTGACCAGGAGGCCCACAGGATGCGTGTGCAGTGTTGAAAGTTACACGCGTGCACCTATTGGATTCAATGGGTGCGTAAATGGACCAGAACCAGACCAGAACCTAACAACTGGAAACCTAGACACTAGATATGTTTCTCTACACAGGAGCACCGGAGTGCCAGTGTTACCTCACCCACAGGAAGCGGCTGCATAGGTGTCAAAGTACGTCGGGTTTCGTCATGCAGGTCTATGGAGCCTGAAGATGAAGATGCTGCAGGCGGCCAGGCGAGAAGAGTTCCGGTGGTTCCAAGGGTGGATCTGAAGAGTAGAAGACCTGAAAGCAGAGGGGACACTGTTCAGAGTCACTAGCCAGTGACCGGCGTGGAACCAGGAAGGAACCAGGTGATGTTGGGTGCCAACAGGTTAAAAAGTGAAGCTTGTCTCTGCAGCCACGTGGAAGTGAAGATGTCGACGACGTCCAGGAGTCACTCACGAGCTGTCCCATGAAGGCTCTAGCTGATGGCGGTGTCGGCTTCTCGATGGGAGCAAACAGGCCTTGGCTAATGCAAGCCACGCAGGAGTCGATGAAAGCTTGGTACTCTAACCAGCAAGGTCAGAGGGGCTGCTCCTTTTCACAGGAGCAAGGGACAGTCTGGAGCAACCAGACCAGCAGTGTTGTTCGTAGATTTCATCGCCAAGATGGCCACTAGCCAACGGGCCAGTAACCGGGATGACGCGTCGAGTGGCAAAAAGCAAAAGGGCCCCACGCAGATCTCGTGGATGCTGGAGGGCTGGTCTTTGGTGCAAATGCTGCTCGGTGTTGGGGCTTCTCAGGGCCCTATGCACAACGATGAGGATGCCTCGGGTGCTGCGCAGTCAGCTTGTCGTGGACGTTTCAAGATGGCCGGTCCCACGTCTCTCGGTGCCTCCACGGGTCTCTTCTTTGCAGGGACTGTGGATCAGGCTCTGAGATGTCTGGAAATCTGGGTCTTGTCGGGCTCTGGGCTCGGTCTCCGGCGGGAGGCGGCGGCAAAGCAGTCGTTGAGTTGCTGGATGGTGCCTGTGTTCACAGGGTGGTCACTCCTTGACCACAAGGGAGATTCTCTTCAGTCTTCTGTGCAGCAGAATGTCGAAGTCCAGTGATTCTTCTTCTTCAAGTCGAGTTTCAGGATGATCTAAAGTCCTGGGAACCAGCTCCTACTCTTATTCCAAATCTAGGGGCTGGATTACCTGCTAGGTCCCTTCTCTGGGTGGGACCAGGAAGGGGGTTGGTTACACCCCTTCTCTTTTGTTCAGTTTCGCACCAGGGCTGGGGCTGGAGAGCCCCAGCTCCAGTTTGAACTGGCATATGCACGGGGACACCTTGTGTGCCCCAGGCATGTCTTAATCTATTCAGCCCTCCTTAACCCACTACACAAAATCCTGTCTGGGGTGGTGCAAGCACCTCCCCTGACAGGAAACCCTTTGTCCAAACCTCCCAAGCTGGAAGGACTCCCAGCAGCAGGAGGGCAGACTTGTGTCTGTGGTGGCAGCATCCATTTTGTGATGCTGAGGCTCTTTCTAACTTTACCCAAGTTTCAGGTTAGGTACATGTCGTGCCCCTCTAGAAGGGTGGAATGCTACCCCCGTCGCCAAACCAGAGTTAGCATTTGACCGCGAGGTCCATAATGCACTTAAGAGTATATGGTATGGCAATATCATGGAAACAGCTAAAGGACGTTGTTCCGAAAGCTGCAGACAGGCTCAGCTCATGCCAGAGCACCATCTCACATGAAACCAAGCACTCTGCCTCCAGGATTGTTAAGGCCTGCCATAGGAGTGACTGATAGGTTACCATGTGTCCATATATGTTAGATATACTATATCTAAGTAAGAGGTGATTACACCAACTTACCCCAGCTGAGTGATCAGCCAGTTGTGTCAAATAGTGAGGCCAGTTCAGGGGTGGCATAATACATGCTGCAGCCCCTGGTAGGCCTTGGATACACCTATGCCCTGGGTACCTGGGGTACACTGTTACAGGGTCTATAAGGTGAACCAGTTCCAATTGGTAATGCACCTAGTGTGCATTGGCATTAATTTAGGGAGAGAACAGCAGGGCTGTGGGTCTGATTAGCAGGCCCACAGCCACACTAAGTCATAAAACCAGTGAAGCAAAAGCAAAAATTTGGGGTGACCATAGGATAGCAGACCCTACTCTCCTACATGTATTACTCTGTAAGGTGGCACAACCACAGAGTATAATAGACCCCATGTCCAAACAGTCCGGATCCGGGGCTCACGATTAACAGGCCAGATGAGATCAACATACATTCAATTAGTAGGAAACAAAACCAAGGAATGCAATTAAACAAAAGAAGGAGATATGGACATGGAGTACATGTATAGAACAGTGTCAGATAATTTCCCATTGGTGCCTACCTATATGTTGCAGGATTAAGGTCCCAATATGGACATTCATAGCAGTACTTGCTTGACTCATACTCTTTGTGATGGTTTGTATCTAATAAAATACATATTTTGAAAACAACTGGGGTCTGACCTCATCGTGAGCCAGCATGTGGGGTGGTATGAAGATTGAGTTAAGGGACTGAGTTCCTAGATGGATGCATGGAGTTCAAATGAGTTTGGAAGATGACTTAAGAAGGATAACGAGGGAAGTTCCGCTACTAGATAAAGATATAATGCTCCTGACAGAGTTGCAGGCTGATCTTGTAGACCATTAAACAATGAGAACTACAATCCCCTTTGGACATATTCTAATAGGGAACAAGTCAAGGTGGATGTTATCTTGACTTCTGAGAGCAAAGGAACAGAACAGAGTATTCTTTGAGTAGTGAATGATAAGCGAACGACTAAGTCTCTAACGTATCTTCAGATGCTGTACATGCAGGAGTCTCCAACTACAGAAAACACCATTAAATAGTATTTGCATGCGTTAGATCTGCCATACCTCTCGTTTGAGCAGAGACGTGAACTTGTATCACCGCTGATATAGGAAGAACATGTAGCATCCCTCAGGAATTTGAGTAAAAGGAAGAGACTATCTGATCTAGTTGGTCTTCCTGTGGAATTGTATCCAAGTGCCCTAGGGATACTGCTTGATAATTAATTGTATGAAGTGTGCCATGAAACATTGGACAAGGTGTGCCTTCCTGCAACTATAAGAGAAGCGCTCAGAATAGCAGTCCCAAAGTCAGATAAGGATCTTGAAGACTATAGATCTTTGTTGTTGTGACATAGATAAAAAATACTGAGTAAGGCAGCTGCAAAGAGACCCCTGCGGGATCTCTGATAACTATTCATCCAGATTCTTGTTGCAAAGAAACCAATTACTAAACCCATATCAGTTGCATGTTAAATGTTTGGTGGCTACCTTGGATACAGAAACAATATTTTGATGCAAGTATTTTTTCTAGGTATTGGAGAGGTTTAACTTAGGTTCTTATTTTGTGACCATGTACAACTCATATGACACAGATGGCAATGCTCAGGACCCGATGAGACGTATCTGATATTTGGATCTTAGAACGTGGTAGAAGGCACTGCTGCCCCATCTGTTTGCACTACCATGGACTGTTACCAAGTATACTGTGTAGTATCCTGGCTGACTGGAGAAAAAGAATTGGGGTTGTTATGCATGTAGTGTCTATAAGCAGATGACACATTTAATCAAGAAAGCCTACAAAGTCCATGCCTTGCATGGTTTGTTTGCTACATGATATTCAAATGGTGTCAGATCTTTGCACAAACTCTAGCAAATAGTACCTATTTCCAATTGGTTCTTTGGCTATATGTGACCAGAGTGGTTTGCCGAACTTTGGGTTGGAATAGCAGCCAAAAAACAAACATATTTGGGTACAGGATTAGCCAACGCAGATGGAGAAGAAACTTAACACTAGTCAGGTAATGAGGGAATCATCGATGGGTAGAGTACCACTGAGAAAAATGGGCAGAATACAGATCTTTGGTTTGGGCATGAGAGAGCCCAAACCAGTCACTCTGGAAGTAACTGTGAAAGGGAGGTTAGGGTTAACCAGATTTAGAGTGTTACTATTTCCCTGCAATAGTGTAGCATGTTGTACATTTGCTAGATTGCGTCCCTAACTACAAAAAAGCATGGCCACCGGAATGCAATTCAATATGGAACCCAAGCAACTCTTTAGAACAGTGTATAATTGTGTATATTTGGGATACAATTACATGTCTCTAACGTCAAACAAATAAAGAGTCTGGAGTAGGACAACACAACATTTATAATAGATACAGAGTAACTTGGAGAGGAGTCATTTCTTCACTATTTCTACGAGGGACAAGGGCTAAACAAACTCATTAGTCATTAGCTACTAGAGAAGTGGTACAAGTATGGAAGACTCCAGGGTGGCACAATGTTAGTACTCTTAACATGTCATTATGCAAAGGTACCTTGATAGGAGAGGTGGCACGAATGAAGGGCTTAGAAACTGGAACAGAATAGGCATAACTGAATGAAGTTATATAATTGGTAGAGACAGGATAAAGGAATGTGGGCACCTCCAGGAATACTGTGTAACAATCAATACATGCAAATAATACAGGAGGGTTTTAGGAGAAAAGCTGGACCAAGGAGCAATTTAATCGATCTAAAAAAACGTTTATCAAAAACACTTCAGACAACCTGCAGTATCTTAGAGACAAATGGCAGAAAGATGGGCCTTGCTTACACAATAATATGTCTTAAATGCATGGAAGGGGAGAAGGCATGTTCACATATGGCCTCTGTGAATGTGGACTGAGATGAAGGTTCTGATCACAAATATAAAGGGAGATGTCAGAAATTATGGCAAAAGGCATACTTTTTCTACCTAATAGGCCATACTGAGGATTACAGGAAAGACTAGGTGCACTTGATACTAAGGAAAATGGCATCCACGTAAGGATCTGTTCGCAGCGTGCAGTGCTGTAGATTCACATGGCCTGCATACTCCTGCAATCTAGTGCTGGGCTTGAATGCTTACCAGTTGCTTTTTTCCAAAGAAGTCTTTTGAGTCACAAGGTATATGGGGACTACTCCTTTAGTAGACAATGTGCATGGGCACCAAACTCCAAGTGGAATTGTTTTTCACACAATGGTGAAAGTAGTATGGCGTGATGAGGAACTATGATGCATGTGGATTGCAGGAAGAAAATAGTAGAATAAGAGATTTGTGATCAGAGCCACACACTTCCTGGGAGGAGCCTCAAACTTCTGTGGAGGAGGGTAGATGCATGTGAATATACAGCACTACACACTATGAACAGATGCTTACGGGGTGGTTACTATTTTCAGTTTGTAGCATGTGTTGCTTTAGATACACATGCTCTGCACAGACTGTAAAGCAGTTTCCTCCTGCAAGCATTGGCTAGAGTGCAGATGATGTAGATGTCTGAAAAAGGGTACTTAAGACTGTCTGGCAAACCATAACCAGTTGACTGGCTAAGATGTCCACACAGTACTGCTTAGTGAAGGTGTGGGGTTGACCAAGTGGCAGCTTTACATGTCAGCTAGAGGAATATTTTCCAAGAAAGCCACAGTTACTGTCTTCTTCCAAGTAGAGTGCACCCAGGGTGTGACAGAGGCATTTTTTAGCTTTGTGAAAACAGACACGGATATATTTGACTATCCATTTGACAATGTTGACTTTGGAGATAGGGTGGCCTTGTGAGGTTTAGCAAAGGCCATGAAAAGTTAGTTGCCATTGCGAAAGGGCTTGGTTCTATAAATGTAATACATGAGAAGGCCTTTGACATCTGTGTAAGGCTCTTTCTGCTAGAGTCTGGTTGGAGGAAAAAGACCGGGACCTTTATGGTTTTGTTGAGATGAAAAAAGGGAACCTACCTTAGGGAGGAACTTGGGGTTATCTAAGTGCTACCCTATCTTTGGGAACCTGAATGAAGAGTTCTTGGTGTTTGAAAGCTTGTAACTCACTAATGCACCTAAGAGAGGCTATCACAAGGAAGGCCACTTTCAAGTAAAGGTACTGGAGAAAGCAAGATTGTAAGGGCTCAAAAGGAGGTTCCATGAGTCAGCTGAGGACTGAGTTAAGGTTCGAAGCTGGAACCCTGGGAGGGATGACCCTTTTGAAGCCTTCCATGAAAGCTTTAACAACAGGTATGCGGAACAGGGAGGAATGTTTCCTGTTTTGCTTGTACGCACCTATGGCCACTAAGTGTAGGGATATTTAAGTGTAGGCGAGGCCGGACTTCTGGAGGTGAAGCAAGTAGCATATGATGTCTTCAAGTGCTGGTTTTAGAGGGAGTGGAGGCAGGTGTTTGGATATACAGTAATGGACTAATCTCTTCCATTTTGCTATACTGCAGACTCATCTGGTAAGCCTTCGAGATTCTTCGCAGGATGGCAATGAATTCCTTTGGGAGACACAGGTAGTCAAACTCGACAACCCCAGGTGCCAAATTGCTAGATTAAGCTTCTTGGTGTAGAGATGCTTTATCTGCCCTTAGCTCCTGTGAGAAGATCCAGCGTGGTTAGAAGGTCCAGCCTGTTGGAAAGCTTCTCATGGAGGCAGACTGACATGATGGAAAGCTTCTCATGGGGGCCGACTGACATCTTCAGAAGTACTGAGTACATGGGGTGTCTAGACCAGGTGGGGGCCACGAGGATGAGAGTCGGAGAAGTTTGCTGCATCTTCCAAACCACATTCGGAAGGGGTGGGAGAGGTGGAAAAGCGTAAGCAAAGATCACTGGCTTGTTCATCCATAGTGCATTACCCATGCACTGTGGATGTGGGTACATGGGGGTGAAGTTTAAGCATTTTGCATTCTCGGGAGCAGCAAATATGTCTATTTGAGGAATGCCCCAACATCTAAAGTGTTGAAGGAGGACTTGCGTGTGGAGTACCCACTTGTGGATTTGTTGATTTATCATGCTGAGCAGGTCGCAAGGTCGTTTCTCACCCGAAAGATACTCCTTGGTAGCAAGTGCATCCAGGAGGGAGATGAGCATGGACGGAGAGAAGCATAGAGTGAGTGCTGCCTTGTTCCTGCAGGAAATACATGGGGGTTCATGTTTTAGGACTACTTTGCTTCAAATGAGGGGAAGGAATGTTTTGAGCGTGAGGCTTATGGCTAGGAGCTCGAGATAGCTGATGTAGTGCCCTGTTGGAAAGAGGCCCACATATCTAGGTCTGTGGCATGTCTGAGATACGTCCACCTGGCCAGCTTGAGAGGAATCTTTGTTAATTGCAATTTGCGGAATGTGATCTAAGAAAAGCTTGTCCTGAAACAGACAGGTGCTGTTCTGCCACTGCAGAGAGAGAGCAATGTATGCTGGCCTTAATCAACACTAGATCCTAATTTTGACCGTCTGCCTGTGACCACTGAAGTGAGAGGCACAGCTGCAGCAAGTGCATGTGAAGCCAGGCATGAGGTACTATGGAGATGTATAAAGCCATCATGTCAAACAGTTGCATTACAGTCTTTGCTGTGAGGTGATGGTTTGGCTGAAAAAGAAGCACACGCTGATGAAAGCCAAAAATTCTTTGTGGGCTGGAGTAGTCCTTGCCCGTGACCAAATTCAATGTCACTCCTAAGAAGGGTTATATTTGCAGGGGTAGCAGGTGGGATTTTGTGGCACTGATGGTGAACCCGAGGCTATGGAGGAGAGAGAAGTTAACCTGGGTGTACAATAGGCACGGGCATTTGCTTGCACTCTTGATCAGCCAGTCAAACTAGGCAGGGGAAGACGTAGATGCCTCCTTTCCTTAAGTGGGCAGCGACAACTGGCAGCCATTTGGTGAAGCCCCTTGGAGCAGTGGTAACACCAAACAGGAGAACTTTGAACTGATTGTGGCCCCTTACGATGGAGCGTCAATGAGCGGGGTGGATTGGGATGAAAAAATAGGCATCTTTGAGGATTGATGCGGTCGTGTTGTCGGCATCATTGACCTGACGGTATCATCAACGCCAATGGCTTTGGCACAGAGGGGGTCTTAGGATCTGACTGTGTCTTGGGCATCAATGGTGGCTTAGGCATCAACGGCGACTTTGAAGTCAAGGCTGGCTTTGGCGTTAAGAGGATTTTTGGCTTTGAATGGACTGGAGGCATGGGAAATACATTCAGGCTCGATAGGCTGCATAGGAATGGTTCAAGTCTCCGACAGTAATGTCCAGTGCCGAATGTTGCCAGAGGGTGGTGAAGCCTCAGAGGGCTGAGTCTTTTTTTAAGGGGCTCTACGGCTGAACCCCCCTGGGGGGGATGGAGAGGGTGTTGTCGGAAGCCTGCACTGCATTTTCTGGAGTGTCCCCAGCCTCACCCGCTGATATTGAAGTGTCTTGTTCGAATGAAAGGTCAGAAAGGCCTTGCACGTGTCGCCGTGGTTGGGGGACAGGCAAAGGTTACACACTTAGTTGTGGTCGGTCCACAGAAACTTTGCATGGCACTGAGGACAGTTCCGAATGGGCATCCATTCAATGACAGAGCATAGGAAGGTGCTCAACTATACTATACAGCTCGCATGAAATGTTACATTCATACACAGTAGAAATACTTGCAGTTTAAATATGCCTGTGAGTATGTATAGGATTTATCCGGACATGAAATTCCGCACCCAGATGTCGAAAGGACAGTGAAGACCCTGCTGCTTATGGTATGGTCCTATGTGACTGTAAGCTTTAAAATAAGGAGTTGGGCAACATGCAACAGACAGTTCACAACTTAGAAGACCCTACACTGAGAAACTGTTAAATTATATAGATTTGTAGAGCCCACTATCATCCTGGAAGGTATCATGGTGCTGAGCAGCTCTGAGTCTTGCTAAACCTAGGACCAAGTGAGACTTATCCAAAAGCCAGGTCTTCAGCTTCTTGTGCAATTCAAGAGCGATGTAAGAGAAGGCTCAACCAACAGATTTGGTTTTCCGTGTTCAAGGGATGTGTGCAAGTAGGAGTCTGCAAGGTTTGTGAAAGCAGATGAGATTGTAAAGAGATGGTGGGCCTGTGTATGTACCTTACATTGTACCTGCTGCATCACGGTACTCATTAGGGGCTTATAGTCACACTAGCTCACTATGGAGACCCACCACTTGTTTTTAATGGAATGATTTTAGTCCTCCAACGTAAAAATGTTCACTTCATGTGTGTTTTAGATCATAAGTCAGAGTCACCGTTAGACCGTGCATATGCTTATAGTGTACCTTTTCAACCTGAACGATATTTATATGTTTTTGTCTCCCACAACAGGTAGATCCAGGTACTATAACCATTAGACGCTACCATCGGGAGTAGAAAACCTACCACACAACTTAGGTGTAGATAGTTATTATTTAGGTCCTGAAGAATCGCGTGGATATTATTCCAGGAGCGAGAAACATGTTGACCCACACTTGGTAAAACAAGGAATTACACTACATGAGACATTACACTCAGGCTAGTGCCTTGTTTTTTGTTTTTACTTAGGGAAGGAGACCTCCAGAATAAATACTTGTTTACTTCGGCTCTCCCAACCCTATTTTAATTCACTTCACTTCATCTACACGGTTCTGCCCCCACACCCGCACTTCACCATACGGCATCCGGATAAAAAGATCTCCGGCAAAGATCCCCTACTACAGGGAGCCCGTCGGGAATTGCACTGCCGACCCGACTAGGAGCAGCCCAGATGATGAAGCATGACACCTGCAAGGGTGTGTGAGGGCATTACTATCCAATTTATGGATTTTCCACACTGATCCCAGTTGTTGGGGCACCTGGGACCCCCGTCTTCCCTGACTCTACACTTTTTTGCTTGAGAGGAATGGCATAACTTTCTTATTGAAAAACATTTGTTCGGGCCCATGCTTATATGCTGGACCTCCCACTCTTGTACGAGTGGAAAAAGCCCCCTACGTCCCCCTTCTTATTGGTTACAACCTGTGTATGTAGTACCTTGAAAACTGAGGGAGGGGAGTTAGAATTGTGCTCCTTTGTGGATGTGGTGCCAGTGGAGCTCCTTCAGGCGCGGTGTGATAGGAGTGTGGCATGTGAGGTTAAGATTGATTATGGCAGCAGAGTTGTGAGGATCCGCAGCCTTATGGTGAGTTTTTTGTTGATCCCGGCATTGAGGGTGTTCACGTAGTACAGTTTGCTTGTGACGAGGGCATGTCTGATGGTTTTCCAGATGCTGATTGGGAGCCAGTTGAAAACCTTTCTCTGCATCTTCAGGGTATGAAAACATGAGGTGGCGACGGTGCGTACTTAGGTGGTCATGTCAAGTTTGCTGTTGATGATCCCAAGGTTCTTGATGTGGGTGGTGAGGTAAGTGCTGGGCCCAGTTCTGTTGGCCCCTAGATAGAGCCCCACAGTGATGTGCCATCCCCAAAGATCTTAATTTTGGTCTTGTATGTGTTCAGCTTCTTACAGTTGGTCTTCATCTAGAGGGTTATTCCAGTCATGCAGACAATTAACTTGATCTGGGTACTGGGCATCTTGCACGTGAAGGAGAGAATGAGTTGAATGTCATCAGTGTAGAGGGTGTTGAGGCCGTGAGAATGGATGATGCTGGATAGGGGGATCATGTATGCATTGAAGAGGGTTGGCTCAGGGAGGATTCGGGTGGAAATACACAGATGAGGTAGCGGTAATCCGCAGATGAAGCTGACTGGCCTATTACAGTCAGGATGAAGCAGATCCTTTGGAGTTCATGTCCTTGGATCCCGATGCTGTGTATGTGTTGCATGAGAACGGGGTGGGAGATCGTGTCAAATGCTCTGGAGAGGACCAGGAGGATGAGAGCCAACATGTCTCCTCCATCTAGAGTCATGCAGATGGCATTTTCCATCCTGTGTTTAGGACTGAAACTACAGTGTGTGGTGTTGAGGAGTTGGTGGTCGTTAAGGTATTCGGTGAAGCATCTGTTGATGATTTTCTCTAAGACCTTGGCTGGGAATGGTAGCCGGGAGATTGCTCAATAGCGGGAGGAGGAGCGTTGAAAGGTTTGTGCAGGGTTTCTTCAGCAATGGGAGGACAGTTGTGTGTTTCCAAGCATCTGGGAAAGTCGCGAAGAGACGAAGGAGTTCAGAATACACAAGAGCTTGGTGCTGATGTTTTGCAGTCCTCTGGAGTAGACGTGGTGGCAGCAGGGATGTGATGGGTCCCATGAGTGGATGAACTTCATGGTGGCGGCAGTTTCCTCTGGGGTGATGATGGGCAATGTGGTTAGAATTGATTTTCTGAATAAGATTGGGCGGCGTTTGGCAAGGTCTGTCGGATATGGTTGTGGGTTGAAGTTGCTGTAAATGGCAATAATTTTGTTGCTGGAGAACTGAGAGTGATTGCTGCAGACGTCCTGGGAGGGGGTGATTGAGCTGGAGGTGGCCACTGGTGATGTGAAATTCTTCACAACAGTAAAGATTTCTTTGCTTCTGTTGGTATTGATGCGGTCTACCACAACGGTGCATTTGGTGAGCCGGATCATTTGGTGGTAGCCTCTCAGGGTGGATTTGAATGTGTTCCTGTCTGCATTGCCCTGGCTCATCTCCTTATTAGTGCTCCAGTTGTTTGCAGTGGAATTTCATCAGTCTGCGTTCCTCCATGTACAAACTGGCCTGGGGTTAAGATCGTGTTGTATTGCTGTGTTTGAGGGGGGTGGGCAGGGAGTTTGTGCAGGAGGTGACATAATCATTGCTGTTGTGTTCAGGTTAGTGGCTGTTTAGAGCAATACTCCAGTCCTCAGTGATGCGGTTTCAGTTTGGTGGGCTGGTCTGGCAGAGATGTGTGTATGTTGTACCAGGACAGGGATGCTGAACTTGGTGAGAGCGTGATCTGTCCAGAAAAATGGTGTGGGCTTGTCGACCCGTATGTTGTCGAAGGTGGTGAAAATAGGGTCCAGAAGGTGTCCAGAGACATGGCTAAGTTCCTTTACTCAGTGGGTGAGGCGAAGAGTGTTTCTAAGTTGATGGCAATGTCTTTCAGGTGGAGGTTCAGATCTCTGAGTAGGATGCAATTGCTAGCATCGAGGGAGAGGGGTGCCACTAAGTCTGTGAAGTCAGTGCACGGTCCCCGTGGTTTGTAGATGAGTGCAGCCTAGGGTAAAGTTGGCTGTGACATGAAGCTTGAACAACAGGGGATCCATGTTGGGGGATGACGTGTCTGTGGAAGTGGTGCAGTTGATGATGTTCTTGTGGATGATGACTTTGCCTCGATGCTTCTGAAGTCTGTTTTGCCTGCCGATTTTGTGGCTGGGTGGGAATGGCTGTGGCGATGCCTGGTGTGATGCGAGCTTCAGCCAAGTTTCTGTGAGGAACAGCTGCTCTGGGCGCTGTTGTGCAGCAGGTCTCCGATCTCTGTGGCATGTCTGGCAAGTGAGTAAGTGTTGAGGGCATGCATGAGAGTGTGGAGTGTTGTGTGGGTGGTTGCCAGACTGTGCGAGTGTGAGACAATGTGGTGTTGGGTACTCTTGGTGCGGAGTTTTGTGTGGCAATGGCAGCCGCATGAGGAGTGGTGGCAGGTTTGAAGACGCAGATGGTTGCAGCGGGAGGGAGGAGGTTGAGGTTTTTTTTGGCACTGAGCGGAGTGCAGGCTTGCCTTCAGTCATACTATATATTACTGTGCCAAGTCTGGTAGCATTGTGTCAATTACACTGGCAATCTGAAAATAGATCTGATTTTGTGTTGATTTCCACTACATTTCATACTGACCCATGGGTACTGTTGAAATTGAAGGGCAGAGACTTTATACAAGGGTCTTGAGTCACTCAGGGATAAGTTAGGTTCTTGACCTCATGTTAGGCTCTTAGGTTACAGCAAGAGCATGTAAGCCCTGTCAGAGCTCCATCCTCCCTCCTACTGCCCTTCTCTCCTATTTACCATTCCACCCCACACAGCAAAATTCCAGTAACACACGATACTACAGCTCCCGTTTAAAAAACAAAACTATGTCCAGTGAGAATTGCAGGGTTGTATTTATTTCCTTCTCTTCAAGGGACAGATTGCAATTGAAAAAGAGTCTAAATAATGGGTTGATAAAACACAAGTTACTTACCTTCTATAACACCTATCTAGCCACAGATACCTTACAGTAGAATTATCCCCAGGAATCAGACTGGATCCGGAAATCTTTCTTGAGCAGTATCCCTGCGCGCCAGTAGGTAGCATAGCTTGGGTCCATTTGTCATTGCCAGAGCAGAAGGTCCCGATATAGGCACCACCCCAGCGAGCTGTCAGTTACTTTTTGCGACATTCCACGCCAGAAGCGTGGAGCCACTTAGTGGTCGGTAAGGAATCTGCGGCTAGATAAGAGTCGATCTGATAAGGTGTTAAAAAAGGTAACTTGTTCATCTGATAGAGACGTCAATGCTGCAGATTCATTTCTTTAAGATACCCAAGCAATACCTCCCCAGCGGTGAGTTTGCAGACCAATTTCACACGAGGAAGTCTTGCAGGACTGAACTGGCAAAGTGCCCATCCCAATGGACCCGACTGTCCAGGCAGTAGTGTTTGTTAAATGTGTGCGGGGAAGCCCACGTTGCTGCCTGGCAGATGTCAAGGACTAGAAGTACGAGTTACTTACCTTCGGTAATGATGCATCTGGTAGAGACGTTGTCTAGCCGCAGATTCCTTAACTTAGAATACACATGACCCCGCCCTGACGTCGTCCACGTACGTGACGTCAGCGAGCTCATATAAGTCCCTCCCGGCGCGCTGACGACAGTTTTCTTCTGAGAAACTTTTCCGCAACATAACGCGGAGCCACCAATAAAGAAAACTGTGAAAGTATGGGAACAGTGTGCAATGGATGAAAATTTGTGATTGAATAAAGAGGATGGAGCAAGGCACCATCTTAAATGACAGAATTAGACACTACCTACATATAGGTGAATAATCTGTGAGAAAGAACCTCGCAAGCTAGGCGAAGACCCTTCCCAAGTGCAACAAGGGAAGAATATCTCAACATACAGAAATAGACTGTTATTACTATGCAGAACAACAGACAAAAAATTGATTGTGAGTACCATGTAGAACTGTGCCGTCCAGCAAGAACGGAGCATAGAGAGACAACAGTCCACCGTAGGAATGAAAAGTCTAGCGCCGCTCTATAGGAAAGGAGGCCTGAAACAGAGGCGAACAGAGCCTCCAAGAAGACTACCGGAGAGGAGTCCAGAATCCTGAGCCAACAGAAAAGGCGGAAAGACAGCAGCAGAAGAAGAAAATGAAGTGGAATCTCCTGGTGAAGGACAATGGAAAAGGCCTCATTTTACAGATAAGATACCCTCGAGAGGGAGTCAGTGGTATTATGGCAAGCCTCAAAGGGACGCAACAATGTGAGCACCCATGACAGAAAAAGCCAATGCCAACTGTAACCGGGGGGCCAGCGGAGAACCCCACTTGGCAAGGTCCTCGCAGAACGGGGAGGCGATAAGGAATCTGCGGCTAGACAACATCTCTACCAGATACATCGTTACCAAAGGTAAGTAACTCGTACATCTGATAGAGACATCTAGCTGCAGATTCCTGAACTTAGAATAGATATCACAGCCATACCCCAAATGGGAGGTGGGTCTGTGACAGAACAACAGAAACGGCCAAGCATCCGATCTGGCATCAGAGTGACGGATAAAAAGGGGGGGGCTGTGGCGGAACAGCCATACAGCAACCCAAGCAGCTCGGAAGAGCAGAAATAACAGGATGGCAGATATTCTACAAGTGCCATAATGGCGCTACACCATACCAGTATGAAAAAATGACAGGTAGCCGACCCAAGCTCGAAAAGAACCCTAAGAGATGCAACCAGAGCCTAACAGACTAGCCTATAGAAGGAAGGCTGAAGAAGCCCGTTCCAGGAGCCCCAAAGGCAAGAGCTAGAATCTGAGCAATGATTTTGGAACAGCTGGCGGAACAAGAAACACGCCAAGAGCACATTTAATCCCAAAAAATGGAAAATAGGGGCGAATAGCCTCAAGTTTGAACCTGTTGAAGCAGGTAGAAAAACGCAGCAGGCAAAACGGCCACAGAGATCTTAAAGTGGCTTACACAAGAAACACAGAAATGCCCGACCGGGCAGTATGACCAAAGTGGGAAACAACCCACAATATAGACTTGCAGGCAGTAGCATATCCGAAGGATGTGGCCAAAAACACCAAGGGAACGAATCGTGAAAAGAGCCTCAGAATCCGCGACCAAACACTCCAGAAAAGAAACGTACAGTGTCGCACATCAAAAAGGAGGCATTTGCCAAATTGGGAAATCACCCCAGGAAGTGGAACCAAGGAAGAACCTGTGGGATGCTTGCAACAACTCCTAAAAGCTACCTCACACATGGAGATATTGGTGTATACCTCGCAGCCTCGAAAAGAGGTGGCGACGTAGGAAAGGAAAGACCAAGGCAACCCGCATGCATAGATAAATGTGTAAACATATAAATATGTAGAGACAGAAAAAGCCAGAGCATGAATGTGTCCCTAACGGAGCACACCTAGTACAGGTAGGAGCCGCTGTTGAAGTGGAGATCATGCAACCTCTCAAGGAGGAGGAACAGGCAACAAGCAGGATGACCAGGGGGTGAGAAGATGGTACCAGGAAAAAACAGAGCACCGTACAACGGACTACCAAGCAAAGCATGGAGCCCACAGGGTCTCCAGGCCCAAGTAAGATAAGCAAGGCTATATAATAGCCTACAAGTACCCCACTGAGTATGCATACCCCAAACAACGGGGAACACCTCTTATGGCAATAAGCTAAAAGAACACAGTAACGAATTGAACCCGTGAACACGAGTTCTGAGCCGTATGACATTATCGAGCTGAGCCACCGGCTCAATACCACAGTCAGAGGACCAGACACAGCAATCTGTGGAACACGGCCACAGTAGACCAACAGGCAGCTGAAAGCAAAACGCAGCCAAGGGATGCCAATAAAAGGTTAATTACCCTTAACCATAGAAAAAGAGACATAAGGCCACCGTCTTTCTTAAACACAGAGCACATCTAAATGATACGAAATGAAAAAGTACCACCACGTAAGATAGGCCTAAGAAGACCTAAGTGGGAGGACGAAAGCCCGCAAGGAGCCGGTGAACCGCCGACTCGGCGTGAGCATCAAACAGCAAAACCCCATCAAAGGGTAAGTAAACCAGTCGCTCCCAGATATTTTCGGGGAAGACACTATTGCGCAACCAAGCGTGATGCCGTAAGGCAACACAGCTCGCCATAGCACGGCCCAGAGAATCCGCAGTATCTAAGGCTGAGCGGATTGTGAATTCGGCAAGGTCGCGGCCATCCCGGAGGAGGTGAAGTAGATCAACCCGAGAACCTTCAGAGGTGGCTGAAAGCAAAGACTCTGCAGAGTCCCACAGGGCAGAGGTAGCCTGCGCCAAAACACACATTGTATTTAAGGACCGTAGGGCCGCACTAGTGGAAGCAAAGACATTCCTGCCCCATGACTCTAGCCATCTGGACTCCCGAGAGGGGAGAAGCGTTAGAGGGGGCAGGGAGGGAAAAGCAGTCTGCAACACAAACCCTTGCACATCAGGGTGTACAAAAAGACAAACAGGATCATGCGGAGCTGGATGGTGGCGGTGCAAAACTGAACGAGCCACCGGGTCACCTGAAGCAGGCCGGACCCAGGTACCTAAAAGGGTATCATTAAGGGAAGCCTCAAAGGGTAGAAGCGGCTCCACATTCCCGGACCCCCGATGAAGGACCTGAAACAAGGGGTCGACAGACAAGGGGGCAGAAGGGGGTTGCATGCTTAAAATGAGGGTGGCATATGAGACCACCCTCAAAAAAGCTACACCGGCATCGGTAGCCCTCCGTGGAGGAGACAACAACTCATCAGTGGGGGAGGGTTGTAAACTGACCCTCCCCAGACAGTGAGGGTGCGACCAATGTTCCACGGAAGAATGAGGATCCTGACGTTGCTCCTGGGGAGGCGAAGAGCCTGCCGGATCTGGGAGCTCCCGAGGAAGCTCAACAAATTCCAAGGGGGGCACTGGCAACAGTACGGCCGGTGACGCTGGGCGACAAGACGGCGCTGGACTCCCTCCTGAGGCCTCTGGAGAAGAGACCATAATTCTGCGCCAACACGGCGCCTAAGAGACGCGCGTCGGCGTCAACCCCGCGTCTTCATGTGCCGACCCGGCTGCATCCGGCGTCGACTCGGCGCCGGATAAGCTCCCCTTCCAAGGATGGAGAAGACGCCGGCGAGGCAAGCTTTCGGCGCTGCCCCGGCGCTCACTCCACCTTATCCATGCTAGGCTCAGACTCGGGGGAAAGTAGCGGAGGCGGAGCTGAGGAGGCGAGCCTCCGGCGCCGGCCCGGCGCAGACCACGGCTCCGGACAGGCGATCGCCTGCCCTGAAGCTCGGGGTGTGCTCAAAGCAGGGCTATGAGCACGGGCAACCACCTGCGGCGCCGCAGGGAGCCCAGCGCGGCTATACGGCGTGACGGAGGCGCCGTGGGTCATAGAGGGGGACCCAGGGGGGCTGCGCCCTAACAACTCCACGTGGACTGTAGAGGGGGACCCAACCGGGCCGTGCCCTAACGGCACCACATCTCCGATGTCCCTGGGAGGCAGAGTCTCAATTGGTGCCGGGGGCGAACCCACCGGCGAGTCTGTCGGAGATCCCACAAGAAGCGGAGGCCCCGAGGACGCCCCAGGATCGGGAGAGGGCCCAAGGGAGGCCTGCAGAGCTGCGGCATATGCCTCCATTTGAGCCCGAGTTGCCCCCACACCCGGAAAGGGCGGGTAGGGTGACTGCCGTCCGGAATGTTCCGGGAACTAGAGCTCCTGACAACAGAAGAAGGAGGGAGGTCGAAGACCTTGGCGACAAGCGCCTCGACTTACCAAGTAGCCGGGGGGCAAGACGACTCTGACCTGGACAGCCGCACCGAGAGAAGCTTCATACGGCGCTTGCGCCGAGACTTGGGCTTCAGGTGTTGGCACGCCTCGCAGTCCGTGGAGTCATGGTGCTCGCCCAGACACCACATACAAATAAGATGCGGGTCTGTCGCGGACGTCTGTCGCAAACAGGAATTACAAGATTTAAAGCCCGAAGGCATTGCACACTGTTCCCCGACGCGAAGCGTTGATAAGGCCTGAAAACAGGCCAGAGGAACCGCTCACTCCGGATCAGAGTTGCACGCGGAAAAGAAGGAAACTGATGTCAGCGCGCCGGGAGGGACTTATATTACCTCGCTGATGTCACGTACGTGGACGACGTCAGGGCGGGGTCATGTGGCGCCGTCCCCCGGTGTGCAGAGGTACTGTTGCAAAGTTTTTTCCGGATCCAGTCCGACGCCTGGGGACTTTCTAAGTTAAGGAATCTGCGGCTAGATGTCTCTATCAGATCTCAATGAACTAACGCAGTGGTTGCAGCTTTGGCTCTGGTGGAATGAGCATGCAAACCCTCAAGGGGTTGTTTCTTAGCCAAGCGTAGCAATTTTAATACAGAGTACAATTTATCATGAGATGGTCCTCTTGTGTAGAGCCTGTCCTTGCTTCGCTCCGACATATCCCACGAAGAGCTGGTTGTCTACCCGTAACTTTTGTGTGCGGTCTAGGTAGAAAGACAATGCTCTTTTTGGGTCTAGATGGTGAAGCTGCCCCTCTTCCTTGAAAAGATGGGGTAGAGTGATGGATTGGCCCATGTGAAAGGGAGTGAATTTTTGGGAGAAAGAACACTCTTGTACGAAGCACCAGTTTGTCTGGGTAGATGTTCCGATAAGGAGGCTTAGGTGACATGACCTGAAACGCATTGACTCTCCGAGCGGCTGTTACAGCCACAAGGAAGGCCGTCTTGACGGCCAAGAGCCTTAGTCAACCATTGTGCAGGGACTCAAAGGGAGCGCACAACAAAAGCGAGGACGAGATAGAGGTCCCACTGGGGAACAACAATGGGAGAAGGTGGAAACAAATGTAAACTTTTCAGAAACCTATTTACAATAGGGGATTTGAAAAGGGATGGCTTATCAAGCAACTGCAGATAAGTTGAAATGGGGGGGTGAAAGCCATAGAGTGCCCACAGAAGAGTCCTGCTGGGCTAGGGAAAGCATGAAAAGAAGAACCTGAGAAATGGGGAGCAGAAAAAGGATTGTCTTTTTGTTCACCATGCCACAATATTCCCCAACGGCAGACGTAAACCATCTCAGTGGAGGGACACCTCCCTGCCAAAATAATGTTAGACTTCGGGAGGAAGGTCGAAAGCTGTCAACTATCGCAGCTCAATCTCCACACATGAAGAATGATCACTGACAGGTTCCGATGGAGAACCCTCCCCTGCTGCTGTAACAGAAGATCCTCCTGAAGGGGCAGCCTGATCAGAGGACCAATGGCCATGTTCAACAGCTCAAGACTCTCTATGCCCAGCCTGGAGCCAGAAGGATGACTTGGGCGCGGTTGTTCCTGATCTTCTTGAGAACTCAGGACAGGAATGGTATAGGTGGAAAGGCGTACCGGAGGCATGAGCTCCACTCAAGACGAAAAGCATCTCAGAGTGAGAGCCACCTCAGAAACTCCAATACACAGAACTGATTACATTGTGCGTTCTCGCTGGTGGCTAACCGATCTAACCAAGGCTCTCCCAACAGCTGAAATCCAGGGTAAAGGCTCAAACATCAGTATCATAGCCTGAATATTCTGGACTTGCCGTTCAAGGATTGCACCGAAACGGCACCCTGTCCATAACAGCTCCAATGAAAGAGAGCGCCTCAGAGGGAGTACGTTGTGCCTTGGACACGTTGATAGTGAACCCCAGAGAATGCAGGAGGTCCGCCATAGTCTGGAGGTGGGAGATGACAGCCTGGGATGAACCAGTCTTCAGCCGCCATTAATCGAGATAGGGGAAGACTGGCACCCCTGATCTCTGCAGATGAGCTGCAACCACCGACATCATCTTGGTGAACACCTGAGGGAGCGCTTGTGAGGCCAAAGCAGAGCACAGCAAACAAAGTGCTCGCGGTCCATCATGAACCGCAGGTAACACCTGTGGGCAGGCAGGATGGGAATGAGGTAATATGCGTCCTGCAAGTCCAACAGTACCGTCCAGTCTTGTGGGTCCAGAGCAGACAGGACTTGAGCAAGAGTGAGAATTTTGAACTTCTCTTTCTTGAGAAAAAAACTGATCGAGCGCAGTTCAAGGATAGGAGGACAAAGGCCTCCATTCTTCTTGGGCACTGGAAAGTAGCGGTAATAGTAAGCACGACCCACTTATGGCATTAGCATTCTCTCTATGGCTCCTTTGGGCAAAAGAGCTATCACTTCCTTGCGGAGAAGGGATAGGTGGTCTTCCATCACCCTGTTGTAAGTAGATGGTATGGAAGGAAGGGTAGCTTCGAAGTGGAGGGGTGGGAATAGCACCTGCAGACAATCTGCAAAATCCACCTGTCCGATGTTATGGACTGCCAGTGGGGCAGGTGTTGGCGAATCCTGCTGTCACCTGGGTTCCCATGATGGTAAACAGGCAGACTTGGAAGGTTGGCAGGCTGTGCTGCTCGGAGTGTGGTGGACTAACCAGACAGCAGGCTACCCGACCCACGGGCCTGTAGGTCACACGTTCATGGCCACGCAGAGGCTAGAAAGCATGCACGCGGCGCTGACTGAGCGGGTAGAGACGCAGCTGGAAGCCCCTTCTGTGGCCACAAAAGGAGGATTGAGGGTGACAAGGGCCATGGAAGGGCCCAAGGACCTGGCTGTAGTCCTGCTGACCTTAAATCGCTCCAGCGTAGAATCTGCCTTGACTCCGAAGCAACGGGAGCCATTAAAGGACTTGTCCATGTCTGGACATCCCCAGAAAAGGCAGTAGTCCTCAACCAGGCGTGGCGCCGTAGGGCCACCATTGATGGAACCGCTCTGACTAGTCGGTGTTGTCCAGTCCACATCTAATGGTGAACTTAGCTGCATCTCTCCCATCTGCAATAGCCTGGGAGAGTAAGGCTCGGGTCTCCTATGGGACTGTTGACAGCATCTGCACAACTGTATCGCACAGAGCACTGGAATGAAGGTCCAAAAGGCATGTGATGTTCAACGACTGCAATGCCAGGTAGATGTAAGGAAACATTTTCTTGCCTTAGTTGTACAGCCGATTGGATTCCCGATGCGGCAGTGCTGTTGGGAAAGTGCCAGGATTTACGTGTGCAGTGTAGGCTTGGACCACCAAGCTCTCCGGAGTTGGATGTTCTGTGAGGAATTTGGGGTCCCCTGGGGCGGTGGTTAACTGTCCTTTCCACAGGAGCCCCTGTGCTGGGCTAGGACCAAGTCCCAAGCAGGACATCAGCAAGTGCTTCATTAAATGGGAGAACAGAACTGAAGGGGACACTCCCAGCAGAAGCACTTCCATCAAGACACCAAGGGCAAGCTAAGGTCCAGAATGTCAGCCACCCTCTGCACCACCATTACAAATGAAGCCAGGGTAGGGGAGAAAGCATTCCAGAATCTGCAGAAGTATTCAGTCCACTGGCTTCACTCAGATCCTCACACCAGTCCAAGGTGTCATAAGGCTGGTATTCATTAGTGTCCAGTGCCCCCTCCCATTCCTCCCCGAAATGTACCCCACAGGAATAGGGCTCAGGCTCCATCCTAGAAAGCATGGCTCCAGTTGATGTCACACGATGCACCTCCGGCTCCGTGTTGGAGTCGGGGATGTAAATGGGGATGGTGTCGCTGGGAGTGTCGACATGGCAGGACTGGAGCAGATCCATCTGTGGATCCCTGGGACTCTGTCACCAGAGCCGCCACGGATCCAGTAGGGGCTCTCCTGAACCTGTAGTGCCTGAAGGCACACCAGAAGGTACGGGCCGCCCAAATATGAGATGTATAGCCTCATAAAATTCTCTTAAATGGGCGGGGGTCACTCCGACTCAGGGAGGTGCGGAGTCGGCCCAGGCGAGGTGAAGTCTATGCATGCTTCAACGTATTCTTTTTCTTGTGGCAAGACTTTATCAAATGGCCCGACAACTTTGAGTGTGACAAGTTTCTCATACTCTGCGATCGCTCCTGGGACCTTCCTCTCAATTGGGATCAGTATCTAGATTGCCCGTGAGTCAGACATTGAGACACCAGGAGCTTGAGGGATTGGTCCCTCGAGGCCTTCGGGTGTATGGTGTAACAATTGCAGCATGCCTTGGAGTCGCGTTCAAGGCGCCAGAGGCATACAAGGTGCAGGCCCATCACTGACATCGAGCAGTGACAGGAGCTGCAGGGTTTGAAGCAGACCTTTTTAGATGACATACCAGGAGGAAAAAAAAGAAATCAAACTACTTTGAAAAAAGCTAGTCAAAAATTGACTAGGGGTAGCTCTTCCTGGATCTGCGTTGAACGGCATGGAAAGAAAAGAACTGTCATCAGTGTGCTGAGGTGGTGCCTATACAGTGCAAACGACACCGAATGCCACGTGGAGCTGAACGATGCCACCTACCAGCACACAGGGGTAACTCTCAAGAATAATTTCCGGATCTAGACTGACACCTGAGGATACTTTCAAGGTAATAAATCTGCGGCTAGAAGTCTCGATCAGATATATTTTGTAATACCTGGCTCAAACATACTCTGAATCAGGGCACAACCTTCCCAGTAACAAACTCTTGGTGTGCACCATTATATTTTTCTCCATATGTCCACAGTGAGTGTACAATAATTAAGCTGTAAATGAAGCTCTACAACACCAGTATCTATTATAAGTTCATAAACAGGTTGCATGTTTCCCAAGTCAGGTGGACAAATCGTAGGTGAAAAAAGCATGAAAAATAAGTAAGCACTATCAAAGGGCTGCTTTCTAAACTTAGTACAACTTTTTTTTTAAACAATACACTGCTGACCCTAATGTCACTCCTCAGCCAGACATTATTATTAGCAAATTCTGAGCACACTGCTCTATAACTTATTAGCATCTCACCAGTATAAGGTTGGGTTGTCTAATGGTGGGTAACTAAATTTTCATGTAACTTTTTTTTCCCTAGCTACCGGATCTAGATAAGAAAGAAGTCAATGGAATACACAACATCGTAACAGATATATTTTTTCATACTCCCACTGTCTTGAACCCTTGGCTCTGTTGGGATTTATGGAGGGTTGGCTAGACTCTTGAAGTCAGAAGTTAACAGCAGGGTTAGGATTTTGGCAGCCGAAAAAGACATTGCCCAATATTGGCGAAACACTGAGGCCCCACACTAGATGGCCTCGACCAGAGTCATGGACTACTGACGCAGAGAAGGAGATTTACTAATGGAGGAGGTGTGAAAACAAATGAAAGCAGATTTGGGGCTCCTGGTATTCCATGCATAAAGATATTGGAGATTGACCCGATGGTGCTGCTCTCATATGCCCTATTATACTGTATGTGATAAATTGCTATGGATTTCAGTTGTAACTGGGCCTCTGTTTTTCAGTTGAGTAGTCAACGCTTTAATATGTATAAAGAAAATAAAGAAAATCAGCAAAAACGTTGTAAATAAGGTTATATTCTTAAACAAAAAACTGTAGAGTCAGCTGTGTTTACCAAGTGCTTTTTAGGACTTCCATGTCACAACCTCCTGATGCTCAGCAATGGAGTTCTTAGTGAAGGCGAAATATTGTGGCCTTTCCCTGCTTCAAACTGTTGGCAACCCAAAGCAGTAACTGGCTGTTTCTGTTCTACATGCACAGCTGATTGTTCACACTATCCATCTAGCAAGTACTGCTTTTGCAACAACATATACCTATTTCAGACTATTTTTTTGCCACACACAGATGAATTTTACGCATAGGGTGCCATGTTTTATTAATGTAACAGCTCAAATCCATCTTCACATTGACTGTGTAGAACGCACTCTACTTCAGTCATCACTTGCTGAAGAAAAAAAGATAAGAGCACAGTCTGGATTAAATGGGAGTTTGACAGGTACTAAAGTTTGCACCTTGTGGAGCTCTAATAAAAAACACTTGCCGCACATGAAACTTAGTGCCTGATCTTGATTGGATTTCTATCAGAGTCCATGATGGCAAAAGAGTGACTTTACACATGAAATAAATCAGATTCATCCACTAAACTCATTAGAGGACAAAGAATCCTATTCGATTTCAAGAAAGGACATGTAGCCTAAACCAAAGAGAGCATTCTCAATCACCTTATTAAATCCTTTATTTAAAGGCTAGAACAAAGTGGTGTTTTGATCTGAAGCTTCCTTACAAAGTGTGATTCCTAACTGGGGCATAATCTTTTATCGGTGCACATTGAAGCCCCGATCATGCAATCCACTGTAGACAGGACATCATTTTGTGGGTGATATGAACAGGGGAGCACCATTTACTTAGCACAGGATGAACTGAACATGTGGTGTAGGTAGAGCTCACTCTCAGGAAGCCAGGTACGTTCCTATAGCCTTGTGATATGTTCAGGAGTACTGACGCCAAGAGGCGCACTGTTAGAAGGCTGTGATAGAAGATTTGCCAAAATCATTGGAAAGGACATAAGGTGCTACCAGACAGGTCAGTGGCTTTAGACAAAAAAAATCATCTTCAGGTAGCATCTGCCCTGTATATTCAAGTGTGATGCAGAAGAACAAGTTACTTACCTTCGGTAACGCTTTTTCTGGTGGATACAATATCTGCCTGTGGATTCCTCACCTCGTGAAGATCCCCTGCGCCATCAACATTAGGAAACTTTTGTAGCTCTCCACGCCGACGAGGACGACGTCACAGAAGCACGGCTACGCACGCGGCTACGCTGACGTCACTGGATCCATAAGAGGATCTCGTCGGCGTGATGACGTTAGTTCCGCCCTTTTTTTCCATGCCTTCGAGGCACATGGACGGACCCGACAACAATATATACACAGTACATAATATTCAACCCAACACACACAGTGTGAAGTCAATGCAGGAAAGCAAAAGAAATAACACACTTCCTTCGACAGTAACAGACAAATTTTGAAACATTATCACTATTGTTGGTATACAAGGGTGGACAACAGGGAGGAGGGTGGGTCAGTGCGGAATCCACAGGCAGATATTGTATCCACAAGAAAAAGCGTTACGGAAGGTAAGTAACTTGTTCTTTTGATGCCAGTGGATTCCTCACCTTGTGAAAAGATTCCCACAGCAGTCCCCACTCCCGGAGGAGGGTGTCCACCCTTCTATACCAAAAAGTCCTGAAGGACGGAACATGCAAAGTGTCCGTCCCTCCTCACCTCGGTATCTAAGCAGTAATGCTTTGTGAAAGTGTGGAAGGAGGCCCAAGTTACCGCTCTACAAATGTCCTCCACAGGAACACCTCTAGATAAAGCAGATGTAGAAGACTTTGCTCTGGTAGAATGAGCCCTTGTACCCTCTGGAGGTTCCTTACCGGCCAAAAAGTAACAGATCTTGATGCACAAGATAATCCATCTGGAAAGGGTGCGCTTGTGCACCACTCTGCCTTTCCTGCAGCCAATGAAGCCCACGAAGAGCTGGTCATCCACTCGAAAGTCTTTAGTTCTATCGAGGTAAAAACTTACCGCCCTTTTAGGGTCCAAGCGGTGAAGCCGCTCCTCCTCCTTGAAAGGGTGAGGGGGAGGATAGAAGGTAGGAAGGGTAATGGACTGCCCCAGATGGAAAGGAGTGACCACCTTAGGCAGAAAAGCAGCCCTGGTCCTGAGTACCATTCTTTCAGCATGAATGGTCAAGAACGGGGGTTTCGAACTCAGAGCTTGAAGCTCACTTACCCTCCTTGCCAAGGTAATGGCAATGAGAAAGACTGTTTTAAAAGACAATAGTATTAAGGGACACTTGTGCAAGGGATCAAAGGGAGAACCCATCAAGTAAGTTAAGACAAGATTTAAGTCCCATTGAGGCACAATAAATAGAGTGGGAAGAAATGTGTTGGTAAGGCCCTTAATGAACCGTAATACAATAGGTGATTTAAACAAAGGCGGCTGATCCGGCAAGCAAAGGAATGCCGACAAAGCCAATAAATAACCCTTCACAGTAGCTACAGCAAAGCCTTGCTGAGCTAGAGAGAGCAAACTGAAGGATGTTGGATAAACGAGCCCTCAAAGGGTCAATAGACTTCTCCCCGCACCAATGGACAAATTTGGACGACCTATAGGAATAGATAGACTTGGTGGAGTAACGCCTGGCAGACACAATCACATCTACCATATCAGGCGGGAGAGAAAAAGAATTCAGGTTACCCCGTTCAATCTCCAGGCATGAAGGTGTAAGCTCTGGAGGTGGGGGTGTAGAACCTGTCCCTGCGACTGAGAGAGGAGGTCTGCCCTGAGAGGGAGTCGGAGCAGAGGGCACGAGGAGAGGTGGAGAAGATCTGTATACCACACCCTTCTTGGCCAATCCGGGGGGCGATCTATAGGACTTGGGCCTGGTCTTGGCGAATCTTCCTGAGAACCCGAGGTATCAAGGGTATGGGAGGGAACGCGTAAAGGAGATGCAAGTCCCACCTCAACTGAAACGCATCCCCCAAAGCTCCCTGCATTGGATACTGGAGACTGCAGAATGACGGGCAGCGAGCGTTCTCGTGAGTGGCAAACAGGTCCACCAGAGGAGTTCCCCATGTCCGAAAGACTTGATGAACCACCTCCGGATGGAGCCTCCACTCGTGGTCGGCAGAGAACTGCCGAATGAGACTGTCTGCACGCACGTTCAGAACTCCGGCCAGATGATTTGCCATCAGACAAATCTGATGATCCTGAACCCAGGACCAGAGACGCAGAGCTTCTCTGCAGAGACAATGCGACCCCACTCCTCCCTGCTTGTTGACATACCACATCGCGGTAGTGTTGTCCGTCAGGACCTGAACTGACTGACCGCGAAGGGAAGGGAGGAAGGCCTTGAGTGCCAAACGTTTCGCCCGCAATTCCAAAAGGTTGATGTGAAGCAACCTTTCCTCTGGAGACCAAAGACCCTTGATCTCCAGATCCCCAGATGCGCACCCCACCCTAAAGTGGATGCATCCGTTATCACTGTGGCCACCGATGGAGGTAGATGGAAGGGCTTTCCTTGAGACAGATTGCCCTTCATGCTCCACCAAGACAGATCCGCTGCAGCTTCCCTGGAGATCCTCACAGACTCCCTGAGATCTCCGTTGTGCTGATACCACTGCCTGCGGAGGCACCACTGGAGCGCCCTCATTTGCCAGCGTGCATGGTTGACCAACAGAATGCAGGAAGCAAACAGACCGAGCAGGCGAAGGACCTTCAGGACTGGAACGACCGCTCTATTGTAAAACAAGGGAATCATTTCCTGTATATCGAGAATCCTTTGTGGAGGAGGGAATGCTCGACACACAGAAGTGTCCAGTACCGCCCCTATGAACAGGTTGCGCTGAGAGGGCACAAGGTGAGATTTGGGCACGTTTATCGAAAAACCCAATTTGTACAACAGTTGAGTTGGAACCTGCAGATGATGAAGCACCTTCTCTGGCGACTCCGCTTTGATAAGCCAGTCGTCCAGATAGGGGAAAACTGGAATCCCCGACCTTCTGAGATAGGCTGCCACCACTGCCATCACCTTGGTGAAGACTCAAGGTGCAGTAGTAAGACCAAACGGGAGAACCGCAAACTGATAATGTTGCGACCCTACCGTAAAACGGAGATACTTCCTGTGCGACTCCAGGATGGGGATGTGAAAATACGCATCCTGCAAGTTGATCGACACCATCCAGTCCTCCTGTTGCAGCGATTGAAGAACCTGCGCAAGCGTGAGCATCTTGAACTTCTTCTGCTTCAGAAAAAGGTTCAAGATCCTGAGATCCAGGATTGGACGTAGCCTGCCATCATTCTTGGGTATCAGGAAATACCGGGAGTAGCATTCCTGACCCCTTTCCTGCTCTGGAACCACCTCTATCGCACCTTTTTTCAGCAATGTAAGGACTTCCTCCTGAAGGAGAAGAAGGTGGTCTCCCGAGCAAGCACCTTGGCAAGGAGGGTAATTTGGAGGGAATTACCGAAAAGGAAGAACATACCCATTTTTTTTTTACAAAATTTAGAACCCAAAGGTCTGTAGTGACCGATTCCCAATCTTGTAGAAAATGGGTAAGCCGACCCCCCACAGGACCAACATGATCCAGAATGGTGGATCTAGGGCTGCTTTGCAGTGGTAGGAGGGAGGGAGGAAAGAAGAGGAGGAGGAGAGCTGACGACTTCGTGGACGACCTCTGTTCCTGCCCCTGTAGTTCTTATACAGCGTATTTTGCTGCTGCTGCTGTTGCTGAGGCTGAGGCTGCCTATAGGTCCGAAAGGACTACCTCCCAAAACCTCTGTACCTCCTGTAAGAGGAACCACTAGGCTGTGCCTGCAGGCCTAGAGACTTAGCCGTGGCTTTGCTGTCCTTGAACCTTTCCAAGGCTGCATCTGCTTTCTTCCCGAACAGTCCAGAACCATCAAAGGGCAGGTCCAGATGTGTTGCCTGCACATCAGGAGAGAACTCCGACTATTTAAGCCAAGCACTTCTCCTTGTGGCAACCGAGGAGCCCATGATCCTGGCAACAGAGTCCGCAGTGTCCAAACCACTCTGAATAACCTGTCGTGCAGCCGCCTGAGTGTCCGACAAGACTTCATTAAAATTCTGCCTGTCCCCCTCAGACAATTTAGGTGCCAGCTGTTTTGCAGAATCCATAAGAGCATGGATATAACGGCCCAAAAGACAGGTGGCATTTGTGGACTCCAAGGCCATACTCACCAAGGAGAACACTTTCTTGGCAGACTGATCAAGCTTTTTCGACTCCCTATCAATAGGAACTTGTGGAAATGCCCCAGATGACTTCTTTGAACAGGCAGCTTGAACCACCAGATTTTCAGGAGAAGGATGGGATGTAAGAAATTCCGGATCTCCTGGAGCCACCCTGTACCTCCTAGCAACAGATTTGGACACTGCCGGAGCGGAAAAGGGCTTACGCCAAACCTCCATGACTGGCTTAGTGATGGCATCATTAAAAGGAAGCAAAGGCTCTACCACATTGGAGGGAGAATGAAGAACCTCCGTCAGGATGTTGGATTTAAATTCAGCCGTTGGGAGCTGCAAGTTTAAGAGCTTCGCTGCTTTCCTTATGACAGTGTGGTAAGGAGCCACATCCTTATAGGGAGCCTCTGTAGGAGGAAAAAGCTCCCATTCTGGGGACAAATTAAGGCCACTTGCCTCTTTTAGTTCCTCAAACAAGAAATCTGACTCTAAGAGCTCACCCTCTTCCATTTCTTTCACCTGATAAATCTGCTCTACCAATATTCTCTGTGCCTCTCTCCTGGATCTAATCCTCAGAACCGGCGTCCGCGGTGCCACACACGACTCTGACGGAGCCGGAGCCGGCGTCAAACACGGATCCAGAGGTACAGCATGAGACGAACAAGGTCGAGTTGGTGGAGCCGGAGAAGAAGGAAGCGGCGTTGACGTCCTCGGCGCTGGAAAGAATGGCATAAAGGAAGCCTGAGCATAGGCCTGAGGAACTCCCAAATTAAAGGCCATTGGACCCATGGGACCCGAAGGTGCTCCAGAGGGGTAGCTCTAGAAAAGACACCAAACATAGCATTCAAATAATGCGATGGGTCTTGTTCCGGGCCAGGAAAAAGGGGGGTAAGGCTCAGACTGAGGAATTAACGGACTCGGGCCAACCGGCGCCGACGGTGGAGCCATTGGAGTCGACGACTCATCAGGAATAGGAGCCTCTTCCACCGGAGCATGCATCAGCGATGGAGCCGGAGAGCGCTCCGGAGAAGCTGCAGGCGAAGCCGGGCAAACAGGTGAAGCCGGATTCGACACAGAAGGAGAGAAACAGTCCTTACGACGTCGAGGAACTGGTGAAGTTTATCTCTGAGCCGTCTCCTTATCCGAAAGGTGTCGAGAGCCATACCCCCTCTTCTTTTTATGTTTCTTTGACTTTGAAGCATGACCCAACGTGAACTTCGAACCCGACCGCGACCTCGACCGCCTTCGACCTCTCTTCTCATTTTCGCTATAAATAGCTTGGCTTCTCTCCCCTTTGGGTTCATCTTGTGGCATCAAGAGCATCCCTCGACGTCGTGATCCGACGACGGGCACCAGACACAATCCTCGTGTGGATCCGTGATGGACATGTGTTTTCCACACTCCCTACAGGGCTTGAAACCTGACTTCTTAAGAAAGAAGCAAGATCACAGCAGAAACACAAAGCAAATAGAAAAGCTACGGAGAGTCCCAAAAAAACGTTGGCGTCGATGGCGCGGTAAAAAGGGAACTGATGTCATCACGCCGACGAGGTCCTCTTATGGATCCAGTGACGTCAGCGGAGCCGCGTGCGAAGCCGTGCTTCTGTGACGTCATCCTCGTCAGCATGGAGAGCTACAAAAGTTTCCGAATGTTGCTGGCCCAGGGGATATTCACAAGGTGAGGAATCCACTGGCAGATGTATCCATCAGAACCATGTTTTATAACTGCGTATGATACAGGGTGGCCCACAAGTGGTGCGGATGTCCCAAAACTTTCTGCTGTAGGGTGATTTCATGTCTATCAGCATAGCTCCAGAAATCTTTGGCTCCCCTAGAAAGGATGAGGCAACCTGACGGCACATTGTTTGAGAACATAAGCACTTCTCATTACTTGAGAAAAGAAGGCCTCCAGGTTACATTTAACTTCCCTCACTTGTGGGTGTTTCTCCCACTGGTGTAGCAGTCTATGGAAAGGGTTAGCTTGGGGGCAAGGGACAGGTTGCTTTAAATATTTTATTGATAGGTTATGTGACCTTTGTTCCTGAAGTGCAATAAAAATGAATTTAAACCGGTCCCCTTTGTGGCGGATGATGTGGTGACCGATACAGAGGGCCTCTACATCTTCATTCAGCGCCGATTAGACAACTGCTATATACTCGCGTGCAACATATTTGCCTCCAGTATTTATCAGGCAATGTTCTTACACACACTATCTGGTGTTTTATCCCGCTGGAGTGGACTCCCATGGTTACTGGGGGGCAGACTATTAAACCTTGAAACTCAGGCAGTGCCCAACCCATGTAGTAGACCCCACCTGATAGAGCCGCAACGCAAACACATGACACTCTTAGAAACCCTGTTGTCTCAACTATGATGCCCACTCCACTAAGACCCACACCACAACTGACAAAGCTAGCTCTCTTCTTGCATGGTTAATATGTCAAGACCAACACAGTCACACCATTATGGCGCTGCGATCTGCTGCTGGCATCCTACTCTACACACAGGTGAGTTGGTAAGCTATTATTTCTCATATCAATCGATATCCAATGCCACCCCAGTGAATATCGCCTCCATTCTGACTACTGTGCCCCTTTCCCTCTATTACACAAGATCAAAGAGCAGAGTTGGACAACCCCATTACTCCTTTGAAATACAGGAGGTACTACGCGCCCTCGCAACAGGTAGGACCCCAGGACCCAATGGGTTACCTGCGAAATTTTATAAAGCCTATGCCTCACTTCTGGCAACTCAACTGCACTCACTGTAGGAGGAAGGTAGGATCATTCTAGCATGGTTACCCTCACTTGTTGTTTGGTGTTAGTGTGATTTTTACTTAGTCTGCTGGGATCCTGCTAATCAGGACCCCGGAAACTGTGATTTCTCTACTAAATTGGTTATGGTAAGTACTTTGGTACCTCAACAATTGGCTACAGGTGTACCCTTGTAAGTCCCTAGTATATGGTACTAAGGTACCCAGGGCATAGGTACACGAGGGGTCTCCCATGGCCTGCAGCATGTATTGTGCCACCCATGAAAGTCGACTTAAACTTTGACTACAGTCCTGCCATTGTAGCCTGTGTGAGCTGGTACTTACTCCTCTCACAACAGATAAGTTTCCTTATATCTGAGGTCACTTTACTTAAAACCTATAGGTCACCCCTATGGCAGGCTCTTCAGTCTTGAGGGCAGGGTGCTTTGTTATAAGTGTGACCCTACAAATCTCGAATTAGATTCTCCAGGCTTTATAAGTACGGTCAGCCATTTATAAATATAGTGGACATCAAGCCAATCACAAGATGTCTAACTATATATTGGCTGCACCGATACCGGTCATGTTTGGTATCAAACATGTTGGAATCATACCCCAACACTGATTCCAGTGTTGGAAGTATGATCCCATGTAGTGGGGGGCTCCTTGGAGGACCACCCTGTACTCCCGGTAACTGTCTGTAAGCAAGCTAGTACTGTTGTCGACCACAGACACGATTCTGCTCTCCTGCTGCTCAGTAACGCTCGAGCAGGGAAAGGTAGAACAATAGGTTTCCTGTCTCAGGGAGGTGTGACCACCTCCCAGACAGTACTGAGCTAGGGTGCGGAGGGGGCGCTTGCCAGCGCCACTAGACTGCTTTGAAGGGCATATTTGATGCCTCCCTGGGTATTCCAGTTTTAGCCTGTTCAGAGAGCCCTTGGCTCCTGCTCTTGCGCAAAACTGGACAAAGGACATGGGAGTATCCTCCCCACTGTCCAGCCCCTCCTCTGGGTGGGACCTCATAGTTGTTCCAATCTTTTCCTTAGGGTACTTAAAAGCTTACCAGTGGGTGGGTCCTTAGATTCGTCAAGGGAAAAAACTCAACCCTGAAACTATGTTGCTCTTCACTTGTCTGGACACTTGGTTTTCATTCGACTGGATCTGAGACTGCACAAGAGAAGACTCCTGCTGCTCCTGGACTCGCTGTTCTTGAAGTCCTCTTCTTCGTCCGTTTTTCTTCTGTGGAGTTTTATATAGTGCGAACTAGACCCTACGGTATTAGAGCACTTTACATGAGCACCAGTTATGTTACTTACGGACGGACACATTCTTTTTTGTTAGGCACGGGGAGATTAAGTGATTTGTCCAGAATCACAGAATGTTGAGCCTCAAACCAGGTTCCTCAGATCCGAGGTCAACCGCCCTAGCCGTTTGGCCACACTATCTCCCAGAGTGAATGTGGTCTGTGCTTCATCCAGGTTTGACAGACCTGCGGGCATGATGGACACCCAAAGGAATCTCCCTTAGATTGAAGTAGTCACTCCCCTGCATCTGCAGGCATCGCAACAAAGCTGACCTGTCTGCTGCTCCTGTCGTCCTACGGACCTCCTGAGGCACACAGGTGGTAGCTCTGAAACTCCCATGAGGCCTGACTCGTCCTCTCTTCAATTTTGAAGCCAGTATCCCTCATTGGAACAGCTGGGACTGAACCCCTGTGCACCGTGTCAACTTGCCGTTGCCAAGGCTTGCTGGCTCTGCACTCCAGAGATCTTTGGGCTACAAGAAGCTCCAGCCTCCACCATCTCTTCCCTCCAAGGTCATCTTCCTCACCACATCCTCCGCACTGTGGGCCTTCATCTTTTGTGAGCTGCTCGAGGTCCTCTTGCGACTCCTGTGCCTTCAACCTATGGGTCCTCCTGAAGGTCTTCTACTGCTTCAGTAGGCTCTCCTGCTTGCTCTGGGCCTTCTCTGACTCTCCTGCTGTTGGCAAGTCACTTGAACCTTGCTGGTTCCAACGTTGCTTCTTTTTCATCCTTCATGCCAGTTGCGGCCACCAAGGCTTGTTGGTGCTCTCGGACATCTACCACCTAGTCACCGACATGGGACAGCTTGTACATGGCTGCTGTTCTTCCGCCGCGTCGCCAGGCCCTCACAGCTACAGCGAAAAGGTCACTGTCGACTCTCCAGAACCTCCAGACATCGGTGAGCATTACTCTTCCGTGCCTCTTGGTCACCTCCCAGTGGCATAGACTCTGTCCCCTCTGCTTGCAGGTTCCTCACTTCCAGAATCCACCCTTTGATTCCACCGGACTCCTTCACAGTCCTCTCCAGAGGCATCTTCTTCGAAGTCTTTCATTGTTGTCTACAGCAGGTTCTGATGTCACTTCACCCCTAAGCACCCAGCTTCCCTGGTGTAGGTAACGTGGTTTCCGGGGCATCCACGGATGGGGTGGCTCTCCAACCTTCTGTCTCCCAAATGGTTTCTTTGGGGTCCTTCTTCCTCAAAACTGAAACCGCGACTTCGCCATTGACTTCCATTGGACAAACAGCTGTCTTTCCACCTGCACACAGCCTCAGTGGGGTTCCTGGGTACTTACCTTGGGTAGTTCCTTGTGTCCCCGGCTCCTCTGGGTCTTGTGGTCCAAGTATCGTCCTCCGCTGCAGTTCACATTCCATTTTCTTAGTATATGGTTTGGTCTCCCCTGGCGAACACTGTATTTTGTGCTACTTACCTGATTGCTTTTGAAGTATTCTTCTGTATTGTGTTGATATCGTCATGTATGAGATACACCAATGAGTTAGTGAGTGTTGTTTAATAAATAGAAGTATTTTTTTAATAAACACTGTGGGGTTTCTTTTCATCTGACTTACACTACAGATTAATTTGGTAAAACAAACTGCTTTACACTCCTTCAAGATAAGTTGGAAGGCTGCTCTCCACAGCTACCACTTTGAGAGCTTTCTATGGTTATAAAAGACCACTAAAATCACCATAAGGTTTGCCTGGATTAGTGCAAGGTGCATCACTTGTGTAAGTGTGCACCATATACTAAGCCAGTCTCCTACAAGAAAGCCCTGTCGACCTCCCGCTTCCAGACTCCCTTCGCAAAGCACTCCTTATCTCGCTTCCTAAGCCAGATAGAGACCCCAAAGCCCTGGGTTCATATAGGTCGCTGGAGCTCCTTTACACCATTTACAAACTCTTGCCGAAAATTCTTGCAGATCGTTTAGCACCCATAATCCTAGCATTGGTGCATCCGGACCAAAATGGGTTTGTTCCGGCTCGCACCACCTCACTTAACTTAAGGTGGTTTTCCCGGTCCTTGAATACGCCCCGAGTCCACGGCCCCTAGCAGGTTGCTTAGTGTATGACTTGGAGAAGGGCTTTTGTTGCAGGGATTCTGCTCATGCACAGAACTATGCGCAGGAAACCAGGACCTCGGTGTATTGTTGTGTACAAATAAAGCCACCTCAGTGCCCAGAACCCCAATGCGACTAGCAATAGTGCCTCATTCGTTCTCCGTACTACAGCAAAGCTACCAATGATTAGACAACCAAGAACATGCGACTTAGTAAACTCTCAGGAATGATGGGAAACAAGAACACTCTTTCGTTCAATACTCATACTTGTCCACAACGTGAGTAAATCAGAGACACTGTATAGTTTCAAATGTTTATTTTTAACGAACGTGCTCCAAGGTGCAGTACTCTAGCCAATACGAGCAGCATAATGCATAAGAATATAATCAGCATTGTTACAATTCCATAAAGCACAAAAGGGGAAAACATATTATAATGACAGTTGTAACAGTACTATTGTGCCTTTTACCACCATCCCCGTGCTCATGAGCTAGTTTAGAATAATTATAGAAGACCGCTGAGCTTTGTCAGCGGGACCCCATACCTACGAGATCAGATGCAATTTATTACATCCCAGGATCAGCACAGCTCTTCTATGTTGGAAAGGTTTTCTCCAAGTGCCTTCTCATGCATGTAATGTCATTTTAAAAAGCACCCGAGTTTCAGTTGGGCCGCTGTGCTTCATGTTATGTCTATGTGCGTGGGACTGACCAAAGTGCATCAACAGCATACATTGTTATTCAACCTTGAACACGCTGTGAGCATGGTGCCCAGCTAGATATGTGAAAGGTAGACAGTTCTCATGTGAAGCAGAGCCAGCAAAGTATTTCACGAGAATAGAGCCATGTAGTGTCGTGTGCAAAAGCGGCAGAATGGCAGCCAAGCATATACTACTTATGCTAACTTAGTAATGTCTGCAGTTAACCCCATTTCCTCACTACACTTTGATTGTCTGGAATGGACCTTTTCATTTACTGTGCTGCCGCACTATGGACTTGGAGACCGCTTATCAGACTGGTACGCTTATTGTACACCTTGCCGTGCGCCAGGTTTAAGACGGGCAACCTCATATCTGACCCAATTCGTATATCTAGAAGCACTCGTCAGGGCTGCTCCTTCTTCCCACTGCTCTTCTCTTAAGCTATAGAGCCCCTGGTGGTCACCCTGAGCACCCTGGTTGTGACGGGGTGTGAGAAACTGGCCTGGTATATGATGTCCACTTATGTAAGTGGACACCTTGCACCAGTCCAGACAGCCCTTATGGTGATTTAAGATGTCTTAGACAACCTTAGAAAGCTCTCTAAGTGGTAGCTGTGGAGAGCAGCCTTCAGGCTCAGTCCAGAAGGTGTGCAAAGCAGCTTGTTTTACCAAAATGCAATCTTATAGTATAGATTAGGTGAAAAAGAACCTCACCAAGTAGTTATAAAAATATGTATTTTTTTATATAATACTCTCTAGTACGTTCCAATATCTGCAACACGGAGATAAACACAATGAACACAATACGTTAGCAAAGAAACACAGTAAATAGCACGAAATACACAGTTGCCCCAGGGAGAGAACCAAACCATATACTAAGAAATTGGTATAAGAACCACGACTCGAGTCAAGATAGTGTCGTGAGGACGTAGAAGTGGTGGGACTCCAAGGAACCACCCAAGGTGAGTAGATCGGAACCTCACGGAGAGCGTGTGCAGTGTGGAGACACAACCGCGTGCTCCATAAAACTCTATGTGCAAGTCGCGGTTGGATTTTTAAGGATCCTTCCCAGTTGACCCTGAGGAAACCCCGTGGAAGACAGAAGGTTGGAGAGCCACCCTGGATACCCTAGTACCCACGTTACCTACACCAGGGAAGCCCGGTGCATACATGTGAAGTTGTTTTGAAAACCAGATGGATGACAATGATCTTGACTCCGCAGCTGCGAGGACCAGGCGACGCTGAGAAGGACCAGGAGCCATGCTCGAGCTGTCCCACGAAGGATATCAAGTGCTGATGGGTCGGTTCCGACGGGAGCACCAACAAGCCTTGGCAAAGGCAAGCCACGCAGGAATCAAAGAAGGAGCAACGTCCGGTCCAGCAAGGTCCAGAGGACTCACCAAAGGCAGCGGAGTCAGGGCAGGCCCGAGCAATCAGGAGAGCCCAAAATAAACAAGTGTGATCATCAAGAGGACCCACATGCCGGAGGCACTGGAGTCGCAAGAGGACCTCTAGCAGCTCATCAAAAGATGCAAGACAGGATGCGGTGTGGCTGAAGATTCTGGTCACTTGAGGTGCTCGAGGTTGGGGCTACTTGGAGCATGAAGTTCTTCTTGCAAAGAAGTCAACAAGCCTTTGTAACTGCAAGTTGGATGCACTGCACAGGGGTTTGGTTATTGCAACCCCCACAAGTGATACTGGCCTCAAACTTGGTGAGAGGGCAGGGCAGGCCTCGGGAGCTGTGGAAAACCACCACCTGTATTGCAAAGCCCACAGGGTCCGGAGGAGCTCAGGATCTGCAGACCGGTCGACTTAGTTGCGGGGCCTGCGGATGCAGGGGAGTGACTCCTTCACTCCAAGGGAGATTTCTTCAGGTGTCTTTGATGCTTCTCAGGCCTTGGAAGGTTCCTGTATGATGCACAGGCACAGACGATGCAGCGGACTGGAAGGGAGACAAAGTCAGGCCCTAACGAAGTCCACAGTGCCTAGACGGTAGAAGTGTAGTGGTGTCTGATCTGAATCTCATCCCACGACGAATCCAGGGACCTATACCCAGGTAAGCACTTAAGAACCCTAGGTAAAGGGTTGGGAAGATTCAGGGGACCCTCCCAGGGGAGAGGCTACTCCCATGTCCTTTGTCCAGTTTCGCGCCAGTGTGGGAGCCAACGGCTCACAGAACTGGTTTGAACCGGACTGTGCACGGGGACACCAAGTGTGCCCCTCATGCAGACTTTCTGGCGCTGGCAAGCGCACCCACCTGGTCCCAATATACTAAATCCTGTCTGGGAGGTGGTCACACCACCCTGTGACAGGGTGCCTGTTGTTCCACCTTCCTCTGTTCGAGCTCGGCTCAGCAGCAGGAGGGCAGAAATGTGTCTCTGGTCGGCAGCATCGTTTACGTTGTGGGGGTATGATTCCAACATGTTTGATACCAAACATGATAGGATTTGTTGCAGCCGTTTTCAAGATCGTCATCGCGTAATCGTGCGGTGCCCCTCTATATAGTATATGGCTGCTTTACTGACAACCAGAGAGAATGGACTCCGTAGGCAGCAGGGGTGTCCTGCTCATGCAGAGGCACCCTCTCGCTTAGAACCAAGCACCCTGCCTTCAGGATTGCAAAGGCCTGCTATAGGGGTGACTAGATCTTAATTAAGTGGTGCAAGCACCATCTTACACAGGCTGCAATGGCAGGCCTTGTAGTTCCATTTTGAATGGTCTCTCATGGGTGGAATAATGCATGCTTCAGCCCATGAGAGACCTCTGGGAGACCTATGCCCTGGGTACATTAGTACCATATACTAGAGACTGATTAGGGTACCCCAGTATCCAATCTGGAATGCACCCAAGAAGTACTCATCACAACAAGTTTAGGAAGAAAGCAGACTGGAGACCTGATTAGCAGGATTCCAGTCAAGCTAGTCAAAATACAGCTTAGCACCAGGCAAAACGTGGAGGTAACCATGCAGAGGGATCCTACCTTCCTACACTGGGGTATACCCCTGGGAGATGGTATCAATTCTGTTTCTCTCTATGCAGATGACCTGCTCATTTATCTTAGGCATTTCCATTCTGTCCCAGCCACAACTGCCCAGACCCTCAACCAGTACGCTGACCTTTCTGGCTTGAAGGTCAATTAGACCAAATCCTCCCTCTTCCCAGTAAACCCCGCCACACCTAACCGTGGCCTCGTTCTCACTGGCACCCCTCTAACCTGACAATACACCATGTTTAGGTACTTAGGCATTCAGGTGTTCTATTTCCCTCCAAACCAGTTTGACAGTAATCTAACATGCAGCATCACCAAACTGAGAACCCAGATGGTCTTTTGGAGAACACTGCCACTGTCATTGGTGGGATGCATAGCCCTACTTAAGATGGTCGCGCTTCCTCGTCTCTTATACCACTTCACAACTTTACCTTATATGTTCCCACCCCCTTCTTCCGGACCTTTGAGCGAATTATGAATTCATTTGGAAGGGTTCCCGCTGGCGAGTGGCACTCTCGAAACTTTACCAACCAACAGACAGGGGTGGACTCGCAGTGCCCAACTTTTAACACTGCTATCTGGCATCCCAATTGCAATGGGTGTCAAAGTGACTGGCCAGTCTCCAATTGACCGATACTGCCATAACGCTGCCTGCCTGGAACCTCTCTAATATTTGAAAACTATTCCATCCCTTGTGCTAAAGTATCAACACCCAAGCCTATGCATTTGCAGCTAGCATATCGCTGCTTTCGCCGATGCTTATAAATCACAAGAACAACATCCCCTTACGCCCCTGCATTGGCAGTGTTAGGTACACCTAGGGAGCAACACACCACCTCCATGGCGAGACTCTCCACCTGGCATGAGGCGGGGCTTCACATGACCTTTACAGGAATGGTGTGCACCTCTCATACGAGCCCTTGATGGAGGATAAAGGCTTGCCCCCTGTACACTTCCTACTATACAACTCCCTAGTTGGGGCGCTAGGACATGCATAGGATGCCATAACACATGAGCCCTTGATCCATCTCATGCTGCAAAATCTTCACGCACTGGGCCAGGCAAGGCACCTGATACACTGGTTGGCCGATTCATTGCACACTCCTACTGCACCATCACTCACATCCCTCCAGGGTCACTGGGAAGATGACCTGAATCGCCCCTGTACAGACAAAGAATGGTCTGCACTACTAATACGCCCCATTCCAACTTCTTGTAATGCCAGTTTCCGGCTCATTAAACTGTACATTGTGCACAGGGCCTACCTCACAGCTGCCAAATTAGACAAGTATTTTCACCTCACAGATGTTGCCTGCCCTTAGTGCCGTTTAGTGGATGTGGATCTCTTTCATATGCTCTGGGCCTGTCCCCATTTACACCAATATTGGCGGGGAGAGACACATCGCCTGTCTCATTGTACAAGAAGGGACATATTAAACATATGGGAAGCAGACCTCCTGGGTCTAGATCATAGGGACAAGAAGGATAGAGTCACACCCCGTTTTACTGACATGGGGCTTCTGCTGGCTAAACGGCTAATCACTTGCAGTTGGAAGTCGCCTGGCCCTCTGCCCTTACAGTCTGGATGCAATCGCTTACTGCCTGGGCACAGAAGGAGAGTTTTGCCCTATACAGTGAAGATAATTTGGGGCTTCGCAAATATCACATAGCCACTAACAGGAACACTATCATGACCAACCTGCAAATTGCTACGCCTGCAACAGTGAGCAAACCATTCATTGAAGGGGAGGTGGTAGTGGAGGGGGAGCAACACATACCCCTATCTGGGCACCATAACACAACACACCCTAACACCACCCATCCAGCTCCAAGATTCAACTAAACTAATGATATTTACACATCTCTTCTTTTGCTGCCCTTACTATTAACTCTTGTGAATACCTATAACTGAATTGCGTTCCTTAGACAGCCAGTCACAAATCCCCCGAAGGCCAGATAAGTATGAACAGGCTCCTGTCTCCATCGAACACTACTGTGATATGCGATTTATATCCAACAGCAGCATAATGTATCCCCATTTGTAATACTGAGATGCAATTGTCATGTGATCTCTTGATGTTTGTACACATGGATTGGAAATCTGAAAATGCAATAAACGGATTTAAACAAAAATGTATTTAAACCTAACTGCCCCCACCTCTAGTACATTTACGTGAAGCTGTTTTACCCCAAAGTCCTTTGTCAAAAAGTGGGCCAAGATGGACACCCCCAGCCCTACAGTCAAGACTCAGTGTTGACCCTGAGCAGTAAATGAAATGAACAGAAGGGTGCAACTTTTGTTATTTTGGAAACAGTGTAACCAATACTCCAGGGATAACTTTATTCCATTTGTGATATCAGCACTGTGGAGCCCAATCCCCCTGGGTCTATCTTCATTAGATACTGATCTTAGAGAATTCCCATTTTTTAGCCTGCAGAATGGGACAGTGGCAACACGATATAAAGAGGGACAAACGTTTCTTGGCTTACTCTGTGTTCTTCCAGGAAACTTCATAAACAAATAGATCACTATCTGCACTCTGTGTTCTGCTGATGTTATGCCGCTCGCTGATGAGCTCTGGCAGGCCCCCATGATTATAACTTCCCATTGTTTTAAGCAGGGATTTCTGAAACTTCATTGCCAAACCCAATTTTTGAAACCTATGCATACTACTATATAATGCTAAATTTGATCAATAAAATAATGGTTCAAGTCACTGGCCGTACTGCGACACCTCCCTTAGTGTGCAATGCACACAATGACACCATGTTAGATTGTTTTTCACACAGCGGTGAGCATATGTATGGAGTGGCCAGTGAATGCTCCATGTATGTATGTATGTATGTGTGTTCTTATATAGCGCTCGACTTACCCTTGGGCATCTCAGCGCTTGCATTGGGAACCCGTCCTGGTTTTTCCCTGTGAGATAACCCGTACTGGGCATCCCCAAGGTGAAAGCCAGGCATCCCGCCGCGGGGTGGCCGTTGTGGAGATTAAGCAAGCTTGTTGCCCAGAGCTGCATAGTGTGAACTCGTGCTTAGAGTGGGCACCGAAGCGAGAATTATCGAGTCCGTGGACAATTGGGCTCCGGACCCTGCCGCGGCGGGAATCGAACCCTGGTCCCGGGTCTGACCTCTGCTTAAGGGTATGCCTCCTCTAACCAGTGAGCTACACTTCTCCACTGTAACTGTATTGCAAGGGTAAGAAAGAGATAAGAGGAGACATCTGCAGCAGGGACACAATTTGAGGGTGAATCTACAACAATACACAACATGAACAGCAGTTTACAGTGTAACATTTTGAAGCATGTGTAGCTGTAGGTAGACATGCTCTGTATAGACTGTAAAGCAGTACCCTCTGTAACCGTTGCTTACCCTGTGGATGGTGCACTGTCTGGTTAACCATAGCCGGTTGACAAACTAGGAAATGCACACAACAGTGTTTAGTAAAAGTGTGTGGAGTTAACCAGGTGGTTTCTTTGCACATATAAGCTAGTGGAATGTTAATTAAAAAACACCATGGTTGCAGGTCAAGAATGTGGTGGTGGGGGGGGGGGGGGGGTGTTATAAAGGTAGCTAGTGTGAATACAATTGAATATCCACTTAGTCATGCCAGCCTTTGAGATGAGATGACTCTTGATAGATTTTGCAAAGGCTACAAAGAGTTGGTCAGACTTGTGAAAGGACTTCCTCGCATCAATATAGTACATGAGAGCACGTTTAATGTCTAGAGTATAAAGAGGTCTCTCAGCTGAAGAGTCTGGTTGAGGGAAGAAGACTGGGCATTCTATAGTCTGGATGAAGTGGAAAGTGGATACGACCTTGGAGAGGAACTTAGTATTCGTTCTAAGAACAAACCTGTTCCTGTGCACTTGAATGAAAGCCTCTTGCAGGTTGAGTGCCTGCAGCTCACTGCTGCATCTGAGTGAAGTTATGGCTGTGAGGAAGGCCACCTTGCACGAGAGGAACTGTAAAGGGCAAGAGTGGAGGGTTCATAGTGGGGACTCATGAGTGGAGAGTACAAAATTAATGTTCCATGCGGGGGTTGGTGGCATCCTGGGAGGTATGATCCTCTTGAGGTTTTCCATAAATGGCTTGATGACAGGGATCCTAATTAAAGAAAAGTGCTCCATATTTAGCTTGCAGGCATCAAAAGCTGTCAAGTGTAGGCAAGCAATGACTTTTGCACGTGCAAGAGGCAGCAAATTATGTCCTAGACCGTAGGCTTTAGAGGGTATAGATGCTTGTGGATGCAATAGTGGATAAATAATTTCCACTTTGCGGCTCAATGCACCCAGGTAGTAGGTCCACGGGCTTGGTGCAGGATTGTCACACACTCCAGTGGGAGGCTAAGGTTCTGTGTGATAAAGTCAGGGCTGTTAGGGAACTTTTTGTGGGAGCTGATGGACATCTCCAGAAGTGCTGACCATCTGGCCCAAGAGGGAGCAACTAGGGTGATTCTGAGGGGTGTTTTCTGCATCTTCCTTTGCACATATGTAAGGACTGGTAGAAGAGGAGAAGCGCAGGCAAATATCCATGATCAGTTTATCCGTTGAGCATTGCCCATGAACTGTGGCTGGTAGTACATGGCGGTAAAGTCTGGGCATTTTGCATTACTGTGGTTGGTGAACACATCTGTGGGGAGCTACAATGGTGCAGGTAGGCAAATAGGACTTGCTGGTGGAGTTTACACATGTGAACATGTTGATGCATTTTGCGGAGTAGGTACTCTGCCAGGAGGTACATGCAATGACTGATGTCCCAGTGCAAGATTTTTTTTTGGGGGGGAAATATTTTATTGAATTTTTAAAGCATGACCAAATGCAATCCACTTGTTTGCGTTTCCAGAACACAATAAAGGGTACTTGTCTGCCATTACATAATAGAATAACGATATTTGTCGCTGATACATGAACAAAAACAGTTCACCATTTATAACACATTGCAAAGCAGTACAGCGAACCACTCAGTCTCATTACACACCCAATAATCACTGACATCTGAGATCGATGCTGCCCGTGGAGGTTCACATATGTTTCCTCTAAATGCATTCCATTTACCCCATATCCTAGACCACTTCCTGGGGCATCCTCTATGCATATATACCGCTGTTTCCGCCACCATTGCACTGTCCATGTCACAGCTCCATTGTCGGTATGTGGGGAGCAGCCCCGTACCCCAGTTCCGGTCTATGTTACGCTGTGCAATTGTCATCCCCAGCGCAGCCCAGTCCAGCATCCTTAAGTTCAAATCGGTAGGCTCCCAAATATTGAGGAGGCACCTTTAAGGTTCCGGCGGGACAGCTGCCCCACCTACCCGTGAGATCACACTCTACTTTCTCCCAGTAGGGTTCGATCTGTGGGCATTGCCATAAAATGTGATAGAACGTACCCAGAAGACCAAATTGCCGTAAACATAGGGGGCTGGGCACCCGGCCTAGCCGGTGCATTGTAATGCATGTGTAATATATGCGATGAAGAACTTTTAGTTTGAGTTTGGAGGAGATCGCCACCCCTCGCGGAGACGCGAGTGCCTCCTGCCAGTCAGAGTCGTCCAGCTCCCCTACATCTGTCCGCCAACGTTCCCGTAGGATCGCCGTGGGGTACGTTTGATTGTTTATTTGTTTGCGATTGGTTTGGGAGATGGCCTTTTTGCTCATGTGATCGCTAAGTAGCCCGTCTTGTAATGGTGAGGCCTCTGGTAGCTGTGTTCCTGGTGGGATGGTGCCCATCAGTGCGTGTCTGATCTGCATATATCTGAACAGTTCAGTTGGCGCTAGGCTGTATGTGTCTCGCAGGTGAGCAAAAGTAATGACCTCCACTTTTACCCAAAGGTCTCCTATTTTGGAGATACCGATGTGGTCCCACTGTTTGAATCCCTTAGTGTTGCGTAGCTTACCTAGCCTTCGGGTTTCCCAGAGCGGTGTAGCCTGTGTTAATGTACCGTCCCACCCCAGTGCCCGCTGCGCGGTGTGCCATATTTGGACCGTATGAGTCGTCGGACCTGTGAGGGTGTTCTTCCTTGTGTTAGTATATAGGGCTCTCCGAATGCGTTCTGCTGGAAGGACATATCTGTCCATTTGGAAAGCAGGCTCCTCCTGCGAGGTATGTAGCCATTGGTTTATAATCATCAGTTGTGAGGCCCGGTAGAACAGTTTTATGTTAGGCAAAGCAATCCCTCCATCGTACAAACTCCGAACTAGTTTGTGCATCGCTATACGTGCGGGCTTCCCATCCCAGAGGAGATTGGTAACTTCAGCGTCAATCGCTTTGAAGTATGCAGGTGGGAACCGGGAATGGAGTGTTTTGCAGGGCATACAAGAATCTGAGGTAAAACCATAATTTTAAAAAGGGCAGCTCTACCTAGTAACGTCAGCGGTAAGGACCTCCAATGTTTAACATCGCGGCGGAATTTTGTTAGTGGTTCCATGAGGTTTTCCTCAATGAAATGCGCAGGTTGGGGCGTGATGTATAGCCCTAGATATCGGAATCCCCTAGTTGCAATTTGCAGCTCACAGCCCGGCGGTAGCTTTGGGGCGGGGCCATGTAGGACGTAATGGAGTGACTTCGCCCAATTTATAATGTACCCGGAAACCTTCCTGTATGCGGCACAAATATCCAACAAACTAACAATGGAACGTGCCGGGGATGCCATATAAAGCAGTACGTCATCCGCATATAGCGAGATGCGGTCCTCCCATCCCATTGCCCACCTCAGCCCAGAGGATCAACGGATCCTGCCGTATCCATGCCGCCAGCGGCTCCAATATTAATGCAAAGAGGAGCGGCGACAGGGGGGCAACCCTGTCTCGTACCTCTTCCCAGTGAGAAGTCTCTTGAGATGCGCCCGTTCGCCACCACCTGTGCCAGGGGTTTGGTGTATAACAGTTGGATCCACGCACAAAACTTGGGGCCAAAACCCACCCGCTGAAGGACCGCAAATAAAAATGGCCATTCAAAAAGGTCAAACGCCTTACGAGCGTCTAAAGAGAGGATAACAGCATCCTCTCTTTAGAGGCCATTACTCCGCATAAGCGCCTCAAATTGAGGGCTGTGTTACGGCCCGGCATGAAGCCCGATTGGTCCGGGTGTATCAGCGTGGTAAGGTGTGGTTACAGGCGGAGTGCTAATGTTTTCTCCAATATTTTTGCTTCAGCATTTATTAATGAGATTGGCCGGTATGATGTGCAATCCTGCGGTGGTTTACCTGGTTTGTGTATTGCAACTGTTGTGGCTAGTCGCTGATCTCTCGGCAGCTTCCCTTTGTCTAGACTATCATTGTACATATTAAGCAGATGGGGCAGGACAGGTGTGGCTGCTTTTTTGTAGAATTCTACAGGTATTCCGTTGGGCCCCATAGCTTTCCCTCTATGTAGTGCTCCTAGCGCTAATGCTAATTCGTCAGACGTCAGATCAGTCTCTAATACTTGTATTGCTCTGTGTGACATTGTGGACAGTTGAATGTCGTGGAGAAAGGCCAGGTTGTCTACGGTAGCCGTGGCTGTGGGTGTATAGATTTTCTTTTAGTGGGCCGCAAGCATATCCACTATTTGTTGTGGGTCTGCAGTAGTAGTTCCATCTTCCAAGTCTAATTGTGTCACCCAGCGGTTGGCTCTCTCCCGTCTGTCTAACCAAGCCAGAAGCCTACCCGTCTTATCTCCTACTTCGTATAATGTGTGTTGCGTTGCAGTGTTTGAGCTTTGGCCGCCTCCCACACGTATGCCCTGTATTCCTGGTGCGCCAGAGTTCGAACATGTGCCGTAGTGTGATTAGTGTTTGCAGTGTGGGCACTCTCAGACACCGTGGAACAGGGAGTATTTCAGGCTAAGTGTTGTCGTTGCTCTTGCTTATGTCTGGAAATTAACGAGATGGCGTGACCACGTATCACTGGTTAGTAAGCCTCCCATAGGGTAGTCGGGGATGCTACTGAGTGTTCATTCTCCACAAATTATTGCCCTGTGGCTTTCAAAAGGCCCCTACTGATCACAGGGATTTTAAGCTATCCGGGGTAGAGTGGAAAGACTTTCTGCGACCCGGGATATGTGATGTGTATGTAATTTGAACCAGTGAGTGGTCCGAGATGCCCCTGGGTAAGTGCAATACCTCAAGGATTCTCCCAGGAGTCGTTGCAAGTGTGAAAATATAATCTATAATCTATCCTTGAGAGTCCCAGCGCGTCTATAAACTCCTACAATTTAGGATTAGTGCTGGTAGGGTTTCTGGGGGGGTTTACGATCTATAGTACCGTCTATCGTGGCGTTAAAATTGCCACCCAAGATCAATTCTCCTTGCGGAAGTGCCAATAAGAATTTACCCAAGGCAGGGAAGGCCGTTTGGTGGAGTGCAGGTGGAATGTAAACCAAAACTAAGTTGTAAATTCTCCCCTCCCACTGACAAGATATTGCTGCAAAACTGCCCTGATCATCAGTCCATGATCCATTGATAATAAGGGGGAAGCTTTTATGGATCAGTATCCCCACCCCACGGGAGCCGGAGGTAAAGGCAGAGTGGGCCACCATCTTGAAGCCCCATCTATCTAAAGCTTTACATGCCGATCCTATCAAGTGGGACTCCTGAATCAGTGCCATCACTGGGGCCTTGCGTTTAAGATATTGTAGGACCAGCCCTCTCTATCTTATTACCCAAGCCATTGACGTTCCAAGATATGATAGGTAGGGGTGGGGGGCCTAGTTTATCGGTAGTCAGTGATTGGGCGCCCGTCTCGTCAGGTCGTGGTATTGTGTGTGCCATGTGCAAGGTCAGTAGTCGACCAGTGCAATGGGCCGTGCAACATGTAGAGCATTGTAACATAGCATATAGTACCTCCTAAAAGTTTGTGGATGTGAAACAACAAAAACAAACAAAACCTCAAACTGGCACGCATCTCTTTCGTCACTTCAAGGAAGTTACGTCTTTGTTTGGTGATCGCAGCCGTGTAGTCCGGGGGGAGGAGTGTAACAGTGCAGTTGTCAATCCGGATCAGGGGAGCTATTCTTGCTGCCTGTAGAATTGAGTCACGGTCACGAAAATTGAAGATACGTGCCAAAATTGGTCTGGGGCAGGCCCCTGGGCGTGGTCTGCCACCTGGTACACGATGCGCCCTCTACTGAAAAGAAGCTGGACAGTCCCCGTGGTTGTAACTGGTTCTTGATCAGGTCTTCCACAAAGCCCAGTGCAAGATTTGCTGTGCTAGTATGGAGAGCTGAGGAGAAGGAGTACCGCCTTGCTTCTTGAGGTAATACATGATAGTCATGTTGTCCTACTTTATGACTACTACTTTGCCCTGGATTACCTGAAAGAAGGCTTTAGGAGCTAGGCATATGGCTAGGTGCTCTAGACAGTTGATGTAGCTCCCCAGACATTGTGGCAGACCACATCCCCTTTATTTCCATGTTGCCTAGATGGGCCACATGCTAGAAAGGGATATGCCCATGGTAACTTGAGAAACAGGGTCTGCGAAGGGCCGGACCTGCAACAGTTTTTTGCTGTTCCACCACTGCAGAGAACGATATGAGGTGGCCCCCAACACTAGATCCTCATAGTGAATCTCTACTTGTGACGATTGCTTCAAGGAGCTCTCCTGTACGGGCGCGCATGTGGAGTTCGGTGTGGGGTAGTATGGCGTTGCATGAAGCCATCATCTCTAGAAGGTGCATTTCAGTTCTGACTGTGGGGCAAAGATTGGGCAGAAAAGAGGCAGCAGCTGATGAAATGACAGCGCCCTCTGTTGGTAGGGGTATGCTTTGCCTTTACCTGGGTTTAGGACACACCCAAGGAAGAGCTGGACCTGAAGGGGTTGAAAGTGGGACTTGGTGGCATTCATGGCGAATCCTGGCTATGGAGCAGGGTGATGGCACCTTGGGTGTGAGTTAAGCATTGCTGCCTGCCGTTGCTTTTGATCAGCTAATCGTTGAGGTAAGGAAACACCTAAGTGTCGCCCCACCTTAGATGAGCAGCTACCACCACTAGGCACAGCATGAACAACTTTGGGGAAGTGCTGACCCTAAAGGGCAGTACTTGAATTGAATTGGTATTGCTAGCTACTTACAACAAAGTGGAGGTAGTGCCTGTGGTCTGGGTGGATGGGTTTGTGAAAGTAGTCATCCTAGAGGTCTAACAGTCATGTAATCACCTTGCTGCAGCACAGCTGTCATGTGGAAATGTTCTGACAGGACGCACTTTTTGAGGGACCTGAGGTCCAGGATTGGCCTGAGGGAGCATCCTTCTTGGGAATCAGAAAGTAGAGTGTAGACACCTTTGAGAGAGCACCAGAAAGTAGAGAGGGAGCACCCTTTCTATGGTACCCTTGAGAAGAAGTGCTTGCACCTCTTCCTGTGGAAGGCGAAGATGGTCACAGCTGAGCGCATGCTTGCGGGTGGGAAGTTGAGTCTATGAGCACTTCCAGAGAGTAGCCTTGGTGGTCAACTGAGAACCCACTGATCTGGCAGTGGAGGAAATCCTGCAATCTACCTGACAGGTGACATGATTAGGGTGGGGGCAGGGCATGTCAGTATATGAGTCCCCTTCTCTACTTCTGCTCTTATAATTGTTATAGGATGTCAGAGGTATCGGAGGAGGACTGCTGATGCATCTTGCTGAGCGACCAACGTCACTTCCTTCAGTACCATAGGTTTTCATCAAACAGAAAGCAATGCAAGCTTTGCACGAGGTGTTGTCCGTGAGAGGCAGCGGATACAAGCCTTGTGGTGGTGGTCTGACCATCGGTACTTTGTGTGGCAACGGGGGCAGTACTGGAAAGGCATCCTTTTAATCACCCTTGGAAATGCCACATTCTCCAGTATTAAGGGCTGGTAAAGAGGGCACGAGGCACTGTAATTTGAGGACTCCCTCTGGTTGTTGGTAAAAAAAAGTAAAAACATGGTTGACAGATTTGTCCGATGATTGGAATCTATGTTTTCACAGCGTGGACCCGAACGAAACACAGAAGACACAATGTCTCTCATAGCTCAACACTGGGTGGCAGAGATATGCAGAGCATGTATTTCTAAAGCTACACTTGCTACGAAAAGGTAAGGTATATAACCTTTTCTTCTGATGTTGCAGATTCCTCACCTTTTCCAAAGATTCTACAAGAAATACCCAACAAGAAGGTGGAGCTTGAAGGACTGGTTAAACCAACAAGTCAAGGAGGACTGGGCATGCACAATTTTGTTACCTCCATACCTCAGAAACTCGAAAAGTCATTTTTCGCAAAGGTGTAACGGAAACCGTAAGTTTCTGCCTGGCAGAACTCTGCCACAGAGACTCCCCTTGCCAGAGCTGAAGTTGAATATTTTGTCCTGGTGGAAAGAGTTTTGTTGCCCTCCGGAGGTTCTTTGCATGCCAAGCCATAATTTATGAACAAGATGATCCAATTGAAAATGTTTCCTCTTGAATGGCTTTGCTTTTTATCTTGACGGTGTAGCCAATGAAAAGTTGGTGATCAAGCTGGAAATCTTTGGTACAGTCAATATAATAAATGACCACCCTTTTAGGGTCCTGTCCTTAGAGCCTCTCCTCCTCTTCAGTAGGATTTGGAAGCGGAAAGAAAGCAGGTAACGGTTATGGACTACCCAAAGTGAAAGGGTGTGACCACCTTGGGCAGGAAAGCAGCTTTGATTCCAAGGACGAGCTTGTCAGGATAATAGGATGTAATGGGAGTGTTGACACTCCGTGCTTGCATCTCACCAAGACGCTTAGCTGACATAATGGCAATCAGAAAAATTGTTTAAAAGTAAGCAATATCAACTGGCAACTGTTTAACAGTTGAAAGGGTGAACATATTAAAAACCTAAGGACCAGATTAAGATTGCATTGAGGCATAATGAATAGGCAAGAGGGAAACACCGGTGAGACCCTTCAGAAACCTCATATCTATGGGGGGTCTTGAAGAGGGAAGGCTTGTCTCGGGAACACAAAGCCTGGCAACGTGAATAAGCAGCCATTTAAGGTACCCTTCTGCACAACCCTGCTGAACCAAAGACAGGGTGAGCAGTAAGAGATCTGGTAAGTGGGCCTTTAATGGGTCTATGGAATTTTTTCAACACTACTTCACAACACTACTCCATCTCCCAGCGTGCACAGTTTTGGTGGAATGTCTGCAGACACTCAAATTAACATCCACTACTTCCAGAGGTAGATGAAAAGCATTCAGATGTCCTCACTCAGTCTCCAGGCATGAAGGTGGAGACTCTGGAGTTTGGGTCAACCTGGTGAGAGAAATGGAGTGGGGGACACAGAGAAAGGAGCCCCAGGTCCGCATACTATGCCCTTTTCAGCCAGCCCATAGCTATTAACCTAACTTAGGTCAAGTCTAGCTGACTCTTCCTCAGCACCCAAGAAATCAAGGGGATGGTATAAATAGCTTAATGAAGTGGAAAGCTTCACTTCAACAGAAACGTGTCCCCCAAGACTCCCTGCAGTGGATATTGGAGGGCCCAGAACTGAGAGCTAATGGTCATTGCTGCAAGTGACAAATAGCTCCACATGAGATGTGCCACATTGAGCGAAGATGTTCTGGACCCCCTCTGGGTGAAGATTCAACTTGTGGTCGGCAAGATGAAGCAGACTCAGGCTGTCAGGTCTGACATTCAGAACACAGGACAGATGGTTGACAACCAACCAGATCTGGTGGTTCTGTGCCCAAGACAAGAGTTGTACTGCTTCTCGACAGAGAAGATGCAACCCTACTCCACCCTGAGTGCAGCTCGATCGCTTGCAGTTCCAGCATATTGCTATGCAACATCTGCTCTTCTGAAAACCAAATGCCTCCGCTATCCAGATGCGCTCCCCAGAGTAGAAGCATAAGCTACTACAGTGGCCACTGTCGACAAAGGCTGGAAAAGAACATCCTTGAACTAGGATCTCCTTCACACTTTGCCATGTCAAATCCGCTGTAGCACCTCCAAGATCACTATGCAGGGTGAGAGATCTCAGCCATGTTGGAACCACTGCCTGTGGAAGCACCACTGGAGAGCCCTCATGTGCCAGCGTGCATGAGTGACCAGAAGGGTGCAGGAAGGTAACAGACCTTCCAGGCCTAAGACCATTAGGACTGTGAAACGTGCTCCATTCTGAAACATCAGAATCATAGCGTTAATATTCTTAACCTCTGAAGATGGGGAAAGGCTTGACTCTATGCAGTGTCCAGTACTGCCCCAATGAACAGAAGGCACTGAAAGGACTACAGGTGAGACTTGGGCATGCTGATGGAAAAGGTCAGGTGGTGCAGCAATGATGCTGTCAGCTCCAGGTGACAGCACCATCACTGGAGACTAGGCCTTGAGAAGCTAGTTATCCATATACAGAAACACTGGAAATTCTGATCTTCTGAGATGGGCAGGGACCACTATCACCTTCTTGAAGACTCGTGGAGCAGAAGTTAAGCCAAATGGGAGGTTAGCAAACAGGTAATACACAGATTCCACAGAACCATAGGTACTTTCTGTGCGACCGCAGCATTGGTATATGAAAATATGCATCTTACAGAACGGTAGACAAAATCCACTCACCCGCATTCAACATTAACAGCACCTGAGCTAGAGACAGCATCTGAAACTTTATCTTGTGCAAGAACCAGCTCAAGACCCTTAAGTCTAGAATCTGCTGAAGACCACTGTACTTCAAGACCAGGAAGTACTGGGAGTAGCATCACTGGCCACATTCCTGCTCTGACACCAATTCCACTTCCCTTTTCTGGAGTGCGATACCTACCTCCTGCTGAAGGATGCCTAGGTGGACCGCAGAACAGAGGGAAGATGAGAAGTGGGAGGGAATGGGTGGAGCAGCCTGTTAAAAGGGTATAGCACACCCTCTTTCCACGATCTGCAGGACCTATTGGTCTGAAATTATTGCTTTCCAGGTCGGTTTAAAGGAGAATATTTGCCCTCCAGCAGGTGCAATGTGCACTGACAAAACGGAACTAGGACTGCTTTCCTGCTGGGAAGGAAGAAGAGAAGGAAATAGGGAGGTTGGGAGTAGTGAGGCCCGGCCTTTACCTTTGTCACGGCCCCAGAACTGCTTAAACAAGAGGCTGTGTTGCTGCTGGCCATGCTGTATGCCATAAACGGAGAAACCTCTGGTGAACCCCTGAACTTTACTAACTAGTCTAGACTCTTGCTGCTGGGTTTGGAGTCGCAGAGACCTAGCAATGGCCCTACTGTCCTTGAATCTCTTATGGGTGAAGCCTACCTTTTCTCTGAACAACTGTGAACCATTAAAGGGGAAGAACATTAGAGTTGGTTGGCAATCGTTAGAGAAACAGGAGTTGTGCAAGCAGGCGTGATACCTTCACGTCACAGAAGTGTCCATGGCATGTGCTATGGAGCCAGCAGTGTCCAAGCCTGATTGAATCACTTGTCTGGCCACTGCCTGATCATATTGCACAAGTTCTGTGAAATGTCCCTGCTGGTGGCCTGGAAGACTTGGAATAATCAGTTGGGCTGTGGCCCACATGGCATGGGAGTAACGACCCATTATATCCCACCCATCAAATATTATTAAATTATTCACCTCAATTCTGGCATTCTCCTTGTTTTTGTATGTATCATAGTATGTAGTGTTAATCCGCTTTGCACGTCAAAGTGAAATGAAAACTTGATAGTTGCTCCTTTTGCATCTACCATCTATTGCATGTATTCCCTCTGAATGTTTCCTTATTTCAAAGGTTTAACATTAGCTACAGGTTAACAGTTCTAGTGAACGTCATCCGAGGCCAGGTGAGCTAGTGGCCCCTAAGAAGATCATAGATATGTCATACACGTACTTGTCACCTCGTCCTCCTATATCATTCAGTGAGCTTGAATACCCATGCAGCATGCATGCACGGCAGTATAGACACTTCGTGGACAGGAAATAGATAGAGTGACCCTGTTCTAGTCGTTATTATCTCAACACATGTGACAAGACGTTCCCCTATAACCATGAAGGAAAGTCCATTTTCACACACCATGCGTATTGATGTATTGGCCACTTCTCGTCATATCCCATATTTGGTGAATACAAACAGACTACAGTTTGGGGCATGCTCTATTTGGACATTTGGCTGTCCAAGTGACTACACTGCAGCTATCGCAAGATTGTGCATTGTACTTGCAAGGTAAGAACACCCGTTGGTTCAGGATATAGCTCTCGTTATAGTATGGCTTTTCAGCATCTCCAACTCTATGTAAAATATCGATTTAACTAAACATCTTGAATAATAATAACTTAAGCTAGTGAGAGAGTTGCATTCATATTAGATCAGAGTTACCTTTTGTGTTTTGAGAGATTTTTGTATTGGTTTAGTTTTTTATTATTCTCATTGTTTGCCTCTTTGCAACGGATATTTTGACGCTGGCATACGTCCCTGATGAGTCTGATCCACAAAAGCTGTGAATCGATAATTTAAGAAAAGAACGCGTTGTCTTATCCAGTTCTTAAGAAGCCCTTGGCATGGATCTTTATAGGTATTATTGTTTTTTTACCTTGGATATTATGCACATATTAGAACCTAGAACTATTGTAGTATGGGACCTAGATAAAATGCCATATTTATCACGCTACTACTTTAGGTCATCTAGATTTTGTCAAGAGTATATTGAGCGCACTTAACTATCCCAGTAATTTTTATTTGTTATAAGGTAGACATTCACAGCATTGTCTTTTAACACACTGGAACCTAGTCTACCTAGCCTAACTACATCATCTAATAATATAAAAAACCTTTTGTCCAATACCAGCACTATCTATAGAGATCTTCATTTATTCATGCCGCGAGGATCCTTGAAGTCTTTTTCAATTTTCTGTCACTCATTAACCAAGGATAGCCAGACTTAACATCATTGAGGTACTTCACAATATAATCTCTTTGAAGTTGCTTTCTATGCTATTTGGTATATTAGATGCCTACATATTCCTTGTAAAATCATACTATTAAATCATTTTTCTGATTATTTTTTGCAAAAGAGATTTATTTAACAAGTTACTTACCTTCGGTAACGATATATCTGTAAGAAACATAGGTTAGTTATAGATTCCTTACCTTAGAATTACCCTCAGGTGTCAGACTGGATCCGGAAAGTTTTTTTTCATCCGCAGTATCCCAGCGCGTCGGAAGGTAGCGTTGGTCTACTCTGCGTTCGTCGGTGGCGGCGGCGTGCACGCCGCAGTAGCGACAGACGCCGTCCTCGCGCGCTGAAGTCAGTTCTGTACACGACTTTCCACAAAAGAAGCGCAGAGCCATGCAAGACACTAACCACTGGTGCACAAAACTAGGGACCTGAAAGGAAGTCCTTAACCCTAGAAGTCAGTTCGCAGAATGAGGAGGGTGGGTGGGGCGGTAAGGAATCTATAACTAACCTATGTTTCTTACAGATATATTGTTACAGAAGGTAAGTAACTTGTTCATCTGAAAGAAACAGTTAGTTATAGATACCTTACCTTAGAATAGTTAACCCAGCAATACCAACCCGGAGGTGGGTCTGGGAACTAAGTTCAAACCAGAAAGTCCTGGAGAACAGAACAGCCAAAGAAGCTGTCTCTCTAGACTTTGCTGTCCAGGCAGTAGTGTTTATTGAACGTGTGCAGTGATGCCCACGTAGCTGCCTGACAGATGTCATTTAGGTGGACTCCTTGCCCAAAGGAGTGGTAGCCGGCGTCGCCCTGGTGGAATGGGCAAGCAGTTCCACTGGAGGCTCCTTCTTTGCCAAAGAATAGCAGGCTTTGAAGCACAAAACGACCCATCTTTCTTAGTGCCCACGTAACCAACAAAGAACTGGTCGTCCACCCGGAATGGTTTGGTGCGATCCAAGTGGAAGGAAAGTGCACGTTTTGGATCCAGACAGTGGAGCTTCTCTTCCTCTTTCAAAGGATGAGGACCCAGGAACAAGGTGGGCAAAGTGATGGTTTGGCCAATGTGGAAAGAAGTAATCACCTTGGGTAGAAAGGAAGGTCTAGTTCTAAGGGCGACCTTGTCCGGATGGACAGCCAGAAAGAGAGGCTTGGAAGAAGAGCTTGTAGCTCACTCACCCTGCTTGCAGAGGTGATGGCTACCAGAAAGGCAGTGTTCGAAGTGAGAAGTCTGAAAGGACTTATGTAGTGGCTCAAAGGGAGCACACATAAGATATGCAAGAACCAAGTTCAAGTCCCACTGGGGCATTACGAAGGGAACAGCAGGAAAAAGATGAGAAATGCCCTTAAGGAATCTATTTACAACAGGGGACTTGAAAAGAGAAGGCTGACCAGGAAGCCTAGGGAAGGCTGAAATGGCCGAGAGGTAGCCCTTTAGAGTGCCCAGAGCAGAGCCCTGCTGGGCCAAAGAAAGCAGGAACAAGAGAACCTCAGAAAGAGGGGTGGAAAGGGGATCCACAGCCTTTGCTATGCACCATGACACAAATTTGTTCCATCTGCGGGCATATACAGTCTTAGTGGAGGGACTCCTGGCTGCCAAGATAAAATCGCAGACTTCGGGAAGCAGGTCAAACAACATAAATCGCCGCCACTCAATCTCCACACAAGGAGGTGGAGGCTGGATGGTTCAGGAGGAGGACCGTCCCCTGCTGCTGCGACAGAAGATCCTCCCAAAGAGGCAGTGGGATTGGAGGATTGATGGCCATGTTGAGCAGTTTGGGATACCCGACTCTTCGAACCCCATCCGGAGCCACAAGAATGACTTGGGCCCGGTCGCGCTTGATCTTCTACAGCACTCTGAGCAGAAGTGGTATAGGCGGAAAGGCGTATAGAAGACCGCAACACTACTCGCGACGAAAAGCATCGCCTAACGAGTGCTGCCTTGGAAATTCCAACGCACAGAACTGCTGACATTGCGCGTTCTCTTCAGTGGCGAATAGATCTAACCAAGGCTCTCCCCAATGCTTAAAGAGACCTTGCACCACCTCCGAGTGAAGACGCCAATCGTGATCCATCATGCACCTGCAGCTGAATTCGTCCGCCCTGGCGTTCAGGGAATCTGCCAGGTGTTGAACCACCAGGGATATGCCCTGATGTTCCAGTCATGTCCAGAGGCGGAGAGCCTCCTGACATAGGGCCCACGACCCCACCCCGCCCTGTTTGTTGCAGTACCACATGGCGGTGGTGTTGTCCGTGAACACCTGCACTACTGTTCCTCGGACAGAGGGAAGGAATACCTTCAGAGCAAGACGAATCGCCCGGAGCTCCAGAAGGTTGATGTGGAGCCTTGACTCCGCCAGAGACCAGAAGCCTCTGATCTCTGCCTCCCCCATGTGGCGTCCCCATCCCAGAAGTGATGCATCGGTCACCACTGTGAACTGTGGATGGTGAAGGGAGAGGGATCTGCCGTCTACCCAATCCTGGTTCTTTAGCCACCACTGCAATTGGTGTGCAGTGCCCTCTGAGATCTGGACGCAATCGGACAGGTTCCCCTGATGTTGGGCCCACTGGAACTTCAGGTCCCACTGCAGAGCCCGCATATGCCATCTGGCATGGTCCACCAGCAGGATGCAGGAGGCCATCAGACCCAGTAACCTGGGGTTCATCATGACAAACCCGGGATAGAGGCTGAAAGATCTGAATCATAGACCGAATATCCTGGACTCGCTGTTCGGGAGAATAGACCCAAAACTGCGTCGTGTCCAGAACCGCTTCGATGAAGAGAAGCTTCTGAAAGGGAGTCAGGTGTGACTTCGGCACGTTGATGGAAAACTCCAGCAAATGCAGGAGGTCGGCCGTAGTCTGGAGGTGGGAGACGACAGCCTGGGGCGAGCCCGCCTTTAACAGCCAGTCATCGAGACAGGGGAAGACTGGAACCCCAGATCTGCGCAGATGAGATGAGACCACCGCCATCACTTATATGAACACCCCGGGGGCGCTCGTAAGGCCAAAGGGGTGCACGGTAAACTGAAAAAGCTCGTGGCCTACAGTGAACAGCAGGTAACACCAGTGGGCCGGCAGGACGGAGATGTGAAAGTAAGCGTCCTGCACGTCCAACGCTGCCAGTCTCCAGGTTCGAGGGCAGACAGGACCTGAGCGAGCATCAACATTTTGAACTTCTCCTTCCGGAGGAAGTGGTTGACGTTCCTGAGATCCAAGATAAGACATAGGCCTTTGCCCTTCTTGGGCACGAGAAAGTGTTGAGAATAGCAACCACGACCTACTTCTGGGAGAGGAACGCTCTCGATGGCTCCCTTGGCGAAGAGTGCTGAAACTTCCTAATGGAGAAGGGCCAGATGATCCTCCGACATGCGATGGTACTGAGGTAGCATGGATGGAGTGGTAGTCTCGAAGGGGAGGGAGTAGCCCCTTCAGACTATTTAGAGGAGGTGATGGCGAATCTTTCTTCCCACTAGCGTTTGGAGGGCCTGAAAGGTAAGACTAGGAGGGTTTGGAGGCTGCTGCAGAGGGGGCTGTGGTGGACTGGCCTGCCTGTTGGCCCCCAGAACCACAGCGCTTGTTCCCACATCCCCGGCCGCGCAGAGGTTGAGCAGCTTGCGCCGGCCTGTGGCTCTGGGCGGGAAGTGGCGGGGCACCCCTTCAGTAGCCACGAAAGGGGCGAAAGGCTGACTGTGCAGGGCGGGTGGTGAAGAGGCCCAAGGACCTGCCCGTAGCCCAAGAGTCCTTAACGCGCTCCAGCGCGTTGTCTGTCTTGTCGCCGAAAAGGTGACGGTCATCAAACGGCACATCCATAAGAGTGGATTGGACATCCTCTGAAAAACCAGTCGACCTCAACGAGGCGTGGTTTCGAAGGACTACCGACCTGGAAATCGTCCTGCCTAGTGAGTCGGTGGTATCCAGCCCACAGCGGATGGTAAACTTCGCTGCATCTCTCCCTTCGGCAACTGCTCGAGTGAGCCCAACCTGGGCCTCCTCTGGGAACTGAGGCAGCACTTGCGCAACCGTATCCCACACTGAGTGGGTGTTACAGCCCAACAGACATGCAGTGTTTACCGACTGCAGTCCCAAGTTAGAGGAAAAAAACATCTTCCCAAGATGATCCAGCTTTTTGGATTCCCCATCAGGTGGAGCGGTAGGGAATGCACCCTTGGAGGTGGAGGCTTGGACCACCAAGCTCTCAGTGGTGGGGGTGTTGGGAGAGTAAAGTGGGGTAGCCCAGGGCCGGGCGGTGGCGTTGGGCAAACATCCTGTCCACAGGAGCCCCTCTACTGGGCTTGGAGTAGGTGCCCAAAAGGATGTCCGTGAGGGCTTCATTAAACTGCAGCAGGGGCTCCGAAGAGCTCGCTCCCAGTCGAAGCACCTCTGTCAAGAGGTTAGTCCTGACTGCCAGCGTAGGTAGCGCGAGGGGGATAGCCTCGGCTGCCCTACGCAACACCACTGCGTATGACGTTCCCTCCTCCATAGCCATGGTAGGAGGAAACAACATGCCATGGTCTGGGGAGGTATCCAGACCACTGGTTCCCCCAGTTCCTCTCTTCAGTTCAGTTCATAATATAACTGGTCGGTTAAAGGGTCCCCAGACCCCCCCCCCCAGTCCTCCTCACCCTCCTCTGGCTGCCAATCTGGTCTCATAGAGCAAGGGTAGAACAGGGGCACAAAAGTACCCATCGGAGCCGGATCCGGGGTTAGTCCGGCTCCGTGTCTACCTTGAGGTAGAGGCCGGGGTCGACGTTGGCTGGGGACACAGCCGATGCTGGCTGCGGACGGGTGTCGGTGGAATCAGCGTCGGGGGAGGCGTAACAAGGTCGACCAGCGCCGATCTGGATCCAGGCCTGGATCCAAGGGAACCCTGCGGTGCCGAGGCCAAAGCCGCCGGCGTCGAAGGCCCAGGGCCCCTAGCCGAGTCCACGGGGACCTAAGGCGAGCCGGCAGAGTCAGGCTGCCCAAAGATGGCGAGCATTGCTTCGTAAAACTGATGGTCCCTGGAAGGGGGGGAAACCCGAAGCAGACCCTTCGGGCTCTGCACACGAAGCTGCGGGAGGGGCACTACCCTCATCCCTCGTTGCGTCAGCCGAAGGACGGGGAGAAGTCGAAGAGCGATGATGCTTCTTGGACTTCTTGTGCTTCGACTTCTCTGACCCAGAGTGCGAAGACTTGGTGGAAGAATGAAGGGGGCTCCACTATCGGTCCCTTGACCTCCTACGTGACTGGGACCTCAAGCGACGTGGAGCTGACTGCCGTGCCTCGAGTAGCTTTTGGGACAACTCCCGCAAAGACTTCGGGTCATGGTCCGGCAGTCGGAGCACGACTTTGGGTCGTGGTCGCGCTCCAGGCAGTAGAGGCACACACCGTGTGGCTCCGTCACAGTCATCAGTTGGTTACAGGAACCGCAAGCCTTGAAGCCGGGCATCCCTCGTGCACCCGGAGTCGATGGACTCAAAAAACAAAGTCACAAAAGTCGAGAAAAAGTCAGTTAAAAAGTGACTGGAGGTACCACTCTCTCCAGATCTGTGCTTGCTGGCGCAGAAAAAGAAAGGACTGACGTCAGCGCGCGAGGGCAGCGTCTCTGTAGCTCCCGCGACGTCATCCCGGCGACCACGACGCCAACGACGAACACTGAGTTGACCGGCATCACCTTCCGACACGCAGGGGTACTGCGGACGAAAAAACTTTCCGGATCCAGTCTGATACCTGGGGGTAATTCTAAGGTAAGGAATCTATCACTAACTGTTCCTTTCAGATTTTGCCTTTCCTTATACAATGCACTGTATTTAGACATTATAGGGTACGTTACAGATCTGTCCACCTCCTAAGGTGGTATAGGTGGTAACGGAAAGACATATACTTTATATCTTGCATGAGCGATTTCTCTTCTCTCTCTTGCTATTGGAGGACACAATGCTATACACAACTTTATATTTACATCTCTAACATGATGACCTCTTGTATCTATCTCTTTGGGATAAAGTCTAAACTCATATTCTACCTTAGTTGGGTCTATTCAGGCTCCTTACTTACCTACACTAATAGCATTGACCATATCACTTTCACTGAGGCATTACTCAGCAGTTTTATATCATTAAGTTGTTTATTGTACGGGCCAATTTGAACATGTAATATATTTCAGGTGCTCACAACGTTTCATCTGTGGCACATCCTGAAGGTGTGGTGACGCACCGAAACGCGCGTAGGAGAGTGTTTATCAACCCATGATGAATGATGAAAAAGATGAATTGTAATTATTAGAGAGCAAAGAATTTGGCCTCTATTCAGTTTTTAACTTGTACATACTTTAAGAATCTTATGTGTATTGAATGAGATGTAATTTGTCTTCAATTTTGGTTGATGTATTATATGTATTCATGTATATCTGTTTGTGTATTTCTTGTCACATTGCAGTGTTCACTTTTTCGTAGTGTTATTTTTTGATTTTGAATATATTATAGATGTGTTGTGAGCTCCCTTTTTTTGACAATACTGTCTATATGAGATAAACATGGAATTTAATATATCTACTAATAGAAATAAAAAATACAAATATTTTGTTCTACATGGCCTATTTTGTTTTACTGTATGAAAGTCAATTGTTTGCCAAGGGGATTATTATTGCATTGTTGAGTAACGACCCATTAAACAGGTAGCATTAAAGGACTTCAGCACCATTCTCTGATACTGGAAAAGTGGGGTGTAGAACTGCCGTTAATATGTTCTACTTTACCTCCACAGAAGGTAGGGAAAGGAAAATGTTACTCACCCAGTAAGCATCTGTTCTTGGCATGCAGAGCTGTAGATTCACATGCTTTACATACTCCTGCCATCTAGTGTTGGGTGCGGATGTTTGCAAGTTGTTTTTCTTCAAAGAAGTCTTTCCAGTCACGAGGTAAGGTGACTCCTTATTTCGGTGAGAGTGCGTATGGGCATCGCATCTGCTGCTTTCGGTATTATGGCATGGAATGACAATCTCTGGTGGAGGGAGGCTGTTGGGGGAGAATAATTCCCATTAAGGGGAGATGTCTGAGCCACTTATATCTTTTAAGGTCAAGAAATCAGACTCCATGGATAGACCATTCACATCATCCTGGTCCTCTAGATAATCGGAAACCACTCTAAAGAATAGGTGGAGTCACTAGGTCTTGTGACTCAAAAAGACTTTCTTTGAAGAAAAACAAATTGTACATGCCCCAGGCCCAACACTGAGCAGAATTATTCATGTATCTGAAGCCACACATGCCACAAACACCAGTTTTCTTTTATGAACCTCTGTGCATCCTTTATGGATCTATGCACAGGGTCTTGTTGATCAATTACTGGGCGAGCAACTAGTGCTGATGTAGATGGTGTCGGAACGAGCGGTAGTGAAGTTGGTATTTGCACTAGGGCAGTTCTATCAGGAGGCGGTGACAACACAGTAGACCTTATCAGAACAATCATACCTGCAGAAGTCCGAGGCAGCGGAGATGAAGACGTCAGTGAGCGATGGGAATGGGTGGTAAGGGTTGGAAAGGAGGAAAAGAAGCAGTGGGAAGACCTGACAGTGGCATCCCAACTAGTATGCCCATAGGACTGTGGGGCCCAAAAGATCTCCAGAAGACACAATTGCTCTGTGGACAACATCAAACATAGTTGAGGAATAACGCCAGGTCTGCCCTGGGACAGGAAACTCCAGGTTGGGCTGACTTGGCTGATGTCTGGGGTTGGGGGTGGTAGGCGTAGGTCGGGCCAGCACCCTGTCAGGAGGAATTGTAGATGCTGCTTCCTCTTGGGGTAGCAGCAACCAGTTCTATCTCCGAAGAGGAGTCCTGAGATGTAGGGGAAGGCCTCAGTGACTTACCTTTGCAAGCATAGAGTCTTCTTTTTGTGTTTGCGTCGGAATAACTTTGATGATGGCGAATGTCCTTGGGCGAGAATTTCACCTAGCACGTCAATAATCCTGGGCAATAAAAAGTTTGCCCTCCCTTTCTTTGATGGCCCTGTGGTGCATGCTCCTGCAAACTCACATGACCTATTGTAGTGCTTGGACCACAAGCAGCAAAGGCAAACTGTACAAATAATTGATGGACATTTGCGCATCACACACCCTGCAAGGTTTAAAGCATGATCTTTTGAGGGGAGCAACATCCCTACGCTGCTTTGAAAATATGAGAGAGTCTAAAGAAAAATCATTGAAAAAAGCTGGCTGACGGTCGGATGAGATCAAGCTTTGGGACCATGCCAATGGTATGGAAAAAAATGGAACTGATGTCAGGGCACCACTGGTGGCACTGGATGGCTCCAGTGACGTCACAGGGGCATCTTTTCCTGCACCGAGATGGAGCCACCACCACCTTCTGATGTAAAGAGCTATTGAAAAGTTTCTGGATCCACACCTGGGATATTCAAAAGGTGAGAAATCTGCAAGTGGAAGGACTCATATGAAACAACCCTACTCTTCTTGAAGAGAACTGACAAATGTTAGACATCATAATCTGGGTATAAACAAATGCATTCCCAAACTAGCATCATTGTCTGAAATATTTCTCTAAGTGAACCAAGTTTTTCTTTTTGTGTTCCATTTGAAACAAAAATTACTGCTCCAAGTACAGGGCTTTAGGTGAAATACTTCTAAACAATACACGCTGTTGTCAGGACAGCTAAAATTGCTTTTCTTTCAATTACTAATGTGAAACAGGGTTTGTAATCTGTGGAAGACTCCCTAATAACGTATGTGCAAATTTAGAATCTTGGGTTGGTATTACAAATTCAGCAGAAGTGTATGAGTAAAATCAAGTACTGCAGAGATTAGGAAATAAGTCAATGGCACATCTCTGATAATGACGCATCACGTTCCCATTGTTCTGAACCAATGGATTCCCAGTTTGACACTGGGGAATAGTCAAAATCAATTCTATGAACACAAGCTCTAAGGCTGGAGGGCAGCCTTACCTGGAAGTACCATATACCAATTAACTGCCTCGTATGATCAAGTAAATGTAAGATACAGACTTAGCTAGCTCACAGCATGAAGGTGCACATCACATCCATACAGGTTTCAGTATACCGCAATTTCGGGTACCTTTTAACCAGGTCCCTGCATTATTTTGCACAAAGTGTAGCCTCACCTGGCTCTAACATGCTCTCAGTTAATGTCTGGCGGTTGAAGGGGTCTGTGGAGGAGTTCAACAAATGCCGGAGGATGATTGACCGATCCATGATGGTTCCAGATGGCAGTCTCACTGGTTCAGACATCAATGTATCCATCAGTGGATCTACATGTTAAAAACAATAGAAGCATTACAATTCTGCATGACAGTCCCTAATGCATACAATATAAGAAACCATGCATTTTTATGTTGATAACCAAGTTTATCATTTAACTGTAAAACACAAATGACAATACAGTCACAGACAGCCCAACAATGCAAGTGCATAATTTAGTCATGCAGACCTAAGCCATTTGCCCCAAATCTTCCCATGCTGCTGTGGACATACGCTGGACATACAGATAGGCTTTTTTGTTGGGCACACCGGTCCTCTCCCACCTGCCAGGCAGGCAGTGTAAGATGGTTCTTTGCATTTTACCCCAGGGTGATGTCCCTCTTGGTAACCAATATGGCTACCCCTAAGAATGTACGTTTCAGTCTATCCCCCCCCCCCCCAGTCCTCCAGCAAGCCCATAGGGGCAACTCTAGGGGAGAGGACTAAGTGCCGGCCCAGTCAAGGACCGAGGAGAGTTCTTGCAGTATCCCCCCACCAGTACGGGGTCAACACCGGATATAAACAGATCACATTGAAAGAATCTGCATCCTTTGACGAGCAGCGAAAGCAGTTGGCTTGTGAAATCCTACCCACCCGCTGAAGCCACTGAGGGGTCATTTAGGTTAGATGGAGACGTGCGGAGATGGCGAGTTCCAGAGGGGCCATCCTAACTGCTCGCCAGTCTGTCGTCTAGTTCCCCCACCCACGTCCCTCACCTCTGCTTCAGCCTCGCAAACCGGTTTGGCAAGTTGATGACCAAGTAACAGTGAACATACGAGTTTGGGCTGTTGGTAAGCCTTCCAGTTAGCAATTTAGTCTCCAAGGGAATCAAGTCTGGAACTTCAGTATCTAAAGGAAGGTGAGCTGTGAGGGCATGGTGCCATTGTAGGTATCTGCGAAAATGGGTCCCGGACAGTTGATACTACTCTGGTAGATCTTAAAAAGTTTGAATGTGGGTCCCTGACCAGATATTCCCGAGCTGGTTGATTCCTATCCTGTCCCATTTTGCGAACCCATCCATGCCTGCTGTGTGATGTAGCCATGTGCCCTGTCAGAGAGGAGTCATGCGCGCCAGTCTATGGTTACAGCCCGTAAGTCAAAGCGTTGCCCTCCAGTTTAGGAAGACCACTCGTGTAATCTCCGGGAGGGACTGATGGATCGGAGTGCCGTACATGGTGACCACAATTCAGTCAAGTACCAATAGGGCCCCACTGCAGGTCGGGTCCCTCCAACCCCCAAAAAACCAGTCATTTACCATAATTACCTGGAGGAGGGGGGGAGGCATGGGGGATGGTGGTTGGGACGCAATATAGTTACGGTGTAAATCTGCCATTCCCATTCTGCCGTCGTAGGACTATTTTCCTCAAATATCAAAGGCAAGAAACCATGCAATATTTGTATTAACACGCCCAACTTGAGGAAGCATGACGCTTACATGTTACATGGGGCCCACTGATAGGTGCCTTTACTGCCGCTGTTGTCCCACTGTGAGAGGCATGCTAGCTCACTTTCTGAGACCACCACTAAAGTCCATTCTCTGGGTTGTAGTGTGGTGAAATCTTATTTATCACAGTATTTAAAAAAAAACTTTGTGATTTTAGCACAACAGAAAACAATCACCACCACTACAAACACTAAAAGCTTGCAACAGAATAAAGCCCCAACCAACGAAGGAACAGGTAGCGTAGATGAGGGAACAGCACCTGACATACCAGCAAGGCTTTTCACATAGGATTTTAATTCTGGCTGTATGAGCCTAGTTCTGGATTTTGGATAAAATAGCTCAATAAAAGTACCTTCTGTGATATTAATGAACAAGTTTCTTTCCCTCATTAACACTCTTTTTGGTAGAGACTATCTAACTTCCGATTCCTGACTTTTTGAATATTCCCCAAGGAGTCAGACAGGATTTGGAAAATCTCAAGAAGTAGTCCTATGCACCGAAAGGCAGCACCATGTTGCTCTGTTCTGGAAGTGACGTGCGTGGCCCTATATAAACGCCATCCATGCATGGTGACATCAGTTGCTTTCTGAACTGTACGCACCTTCAGATGCAAAATCCAATGTCCCAACTGGCCTTGACCAGAATGCCAAATGGGAAAAAGTGTTACAGAAGGTAAGTAACTTCTTTTATTTTTAAGATTCTTTCTATTAAAGTTTTGATTAAAAACCTTACAATCATTTAAAACGTCCAAAAATCGCCACAGTCGCCCATCCCAACAGAACCTCATCCGCTTCGACGCACAGCAGGCATGCCAAAGGCAAGCCTGTCTGCACCTATCATCGTCCTGCGCCAGCCACTATGCAGGTGCCATCAAAAAAGGCATACAGCCCTTTTCAACTTCGGGACTTGGCCTTAACCGCCACTTGTACACCTTTTAGCCCCTACACTCTTGTTTATATAGCCGTTGAGTGCACATCATGTGTTATCTGCACTAAACCTTAGGTGCAACCTAATATTGATCAACCAGGGCCGAGTCCCTCTTTTGTAGCAGCCTTGATTAATTCCCGTGCCCTTCCAAAACACGCAGACAATATCCACGACCTACTGTGTGATGAATGTTATGTTATGTTAACATTTCTTATAAAGCGCTCGTACACCGATTAGTTTCTTGGCGCTGAACTTAAACATTTTTGCTGGGACCTCATTTAATTAGCTGTCAACAAGTCTAATTATATGCATTGATAAATAGCCAAGTCTTAAGAAGTCTACGGAATCTCACTAATTCCGTGCAGGTTCTAATGTCTAACGGAAGAGTATTCCAGAAGCTGGGAGCAAATACTGCAAACCTGCAACCACCTATTTGTTTGCGTTTATAGGAAGGAATGGTTAAAAGGTTCTTGTGGGCAGAGCGTAAGCTCCGAGCAGGTAGATATTTCTGGACAAGTCTGGATATAAATTTAGGGCTAGCACCATGCAAGGCTTTAAATATGAGGCAACCAACTTTAAAAGCACATCTTTGCAGGATGGGGAGCCAGTGAAACTCTTTCATAGTGGGAGAGATGTGTTCCCATCTAGGTTGATGGAGATCAGCCTTGCTGCCTGGTTCTGAACCATCTGCAGTTTTTTTTGTAAGATAGAGCGGAATGCCAAAGTAAACAGAATAGGCATAATCCAGGTGAGATATCACCATGGCTAGGACCACCTGGATTAAGGCTTACCGAGTGAGTAATCTCCTAATCTTCCTCATCTTCCTCAGCTGGAAGAAACAAGTGGAGGTCACGGCTCCTATCTGAATTTCATAGTGAGATCGCTATTGATGATCACTCCCAGACTTTTAGCTGAGGAAGAAGAGTTAGGTGGGGAGCTGCGGTCACTTGGCCAGAAATGTGCGTTCCAGGGGTTCAAAGAACCACTTATCAGAATTATTTCTGTTTTATGTGGGTTCATTTTTAACTGGTTGTCGTTCATCCAGTCACGTATGTGTAACATTGTTGCCTGGAATTTAGAAATCGATTCAGATGAATTATCGTTTGAAAACACCAGTTGCAGATCATTTGCATAATTATACGTACATACCTTCCTATTTTTCAAGAAGTGAAGTAGGGGAAGAAGGTAGAGATTGAATAGGTGAGGGGACAATGAGGAACCCTGAGGCACTTCACATGTCGTTACCATTTTAGGTGCATAAAATTGTAAAAGGCGCACTGACTGAGTGCGTTCCTTAAGAAATGACTCAACTCAATTGGACGCCATCCCTTTAATACTGGCCATCCTGACACGGACGATCAGGATACCATGATCGACCGTGTCAAATGCTGCTGACAAATCCAGCAGCACCAAGGCCTGGGGGGAGCCCTTATCGGCTTCCTTTCAAAGCGTGTTCAATACAGTGAGTATTACTGCCTCGGTAGAATGGGCAGGACGGCACCCTGCTTGGTTAGGGTCAAGGTACTCCGACTGCTCAATAAAGGTACAGAGGCATTTGGCCACATGAGATTTCAATATTTTGGCCAAATAAGGAAGCAGGGAAATAGGCCGATAGTTAGTCCAGATGAATATCTGGACGCTTTGTTTAACAGAAACTTGGCTCACAGATTCCTCTGGCCCAGGCATTTGGTCAGCAGTCCCCAAAGGCTTTACAATTCTGAGGAAAGATGGAGACAAGGGTATGGGGGGGAGGACTTGCAATTATCTATAAGGAAGGTTATAGTCTGGCCCCCTTGTGCCCAATGGAATTGGAGGGTCCTGAGATTTTAGGCTTCACACTCTCCCTCTCATCTTAGCAATCGGTATGTGGGGCACTTATTTACAGGCCTTCTGTTCCTTCAGGGGGGTTTATATCCTCTTTATGTAATGCTGTGACCCCTCTAACTCTCAGATATGTGCATTGCATCCTGCTGGAAGATTTCAATTCTTTCTGGCAAAGTTGAAGAGGAGGTTAGCCTGATAGATAGTTGGATTGAGTCCTCTATCCAAGCTTTAGCTGCAAAGATAACAATGCAGCAGCGCCGTACCAAACCATCCAGTCCTTGTTACATTTATTCCCTCAACCTAAAGTTAGAATGTAAACGTAAAGAGAGGCAATGGAGGGCGACCTACTGCTCAAAGGCAGAAGCAGAACACAAAGTAGTGCAAGGGAATTATCATAAAGAAATCAAATTAGCAAAAAAAACTCTACTTCCAGGCCAAAATCTTAAATGCGGGCAACCACTTCAGGGAAATCTTTAAAATTGTTAAGTGTCTTACCCCACCGGAAGTAGGTACTAATCAAACTCCCCTCCCAGGAATGGTGTGAACAATTCGCTATTTTCTTTCATAAGAAAATAGCAACTATCCAAGCCAGCCTCCCGCCTTTTGGAGCTGAAAGTGGTACTTTGGCCCGCAGCACAGAGTTAGTAGTAGCCAGCAACGAGAACAAGAAGATGGTAGTGTTTAGTCCAGATCTTGCTCCATCTGTCTCTATCACTAAAGATAAAGCTAGCTTCCTTGATTTCTTTCCCCCTATCCCATGGAAGACTCACTTCTAGCTCTAAGTCTTAAATCAGGTTTCCCCTAAGATTCGGGTCCCCCCTTCATTCTATCCTGCAGGCAGAGGCTATTAACTTGTTGGTGAATCAGCTACTTAACACCTCCCTCTCTTCATCTACTGTTCCAAAAATATAGAAACAGGCAAAATTATACGGCTTCTAAAAAATACCCAGGCAGACCCCATTGATCCAACCAATTCCAGACCGATCTCTCTCCTCCTGGCTTTTTCTGAAGTGTTGGGAGAAACATGTTAACCAACAGATTTATTCTTACCTAGAAAGCAATAACTTGCTACATGCTAGTCAATCGGGGTTTTGCCCTAACTACAGCACTGAGACAGCTCTGTTGGAGTTAGTCAATTGAATCCGACTCATCCTGGAAGTGGGTGACAGGACGCTGCTGGTTAGACCTATCGGCTGCGTTCAATACAATATCTCACCACATCCTTTTAGCATGTCTACACTCAGTGCCAATTAGGGGGCAGGCCTGGAAGTGGCTCACATCTTTTCTGGAGGTGAGAGGACAAGAGGTGTGGTGCCACCCTTTTTCTGCCAACTCCCATAAACTAAGGATAGGAGTGCCACAAGGCTCATCCCAGAGTCCGACTATTTAATGTTTATCTTACTCCTTTGGCTACCATGGCAGCATCTTTAGGGGCAAAAATCATGTCATATGCAGATGCCACCCAACTGCTTTTCTCCAGGAAGAATAGCGAGGCATTCCAAGGCGACAAAATCCACAACTGCCTCACAGCGGTGTTTAGGTGGCTGTCTCTGAATCAACTTAAATGCTGGGAAGACCGAGCTCCTCCTCTTCGATCTAAACGGCGGGGTATTGTGGAAGTCTCTTTTGCCATCAGAACCCCCCCCCCATACCCCCCCCGCTGACCCAAAATCTGGTGGTGAAAAACTTGGGCTTCAAATTTGATGGAGAACTGCTATCTCGCACCCAAGTTAATTAAGAGGTGGGTACTTGTTTTGCCCTACTTCGCTTGCTGTGGAAGTTCCAGTATCGCCTGTCTTTTACGGCTAGACAACAAGTGATTCAAGCCTTGATAACATCACAGCTGGACTATGGGAATGGACTCTACACAGGCCTGCATAAATATACGATTGATAGGCGGCAGTTGGTTCAGAATGCAGCAGCTCGAACAATTTTCGGGCTGCCCCAAGACTAAATGTCTTCTTTAGAGTCTTCACTGGCTTTCGGTGAGTAAGAGGATCATTTTTAAGACATTGCTCGTTACCCAGAAAGCCCTCCACGGAACTGGCCCAGGCTATCTACAAGATGGAATTAAGTTTTACCCTGCAAGAAAATTTTGCAAAAAATGCGTTCAAATGGTGGCTTTTTACACCACATATTAATGCAAATTGCTGCAAAAACGGGATTCAAATATAGCATTTTAAAGCACAAGTGTGAAGAGAACATTAGTGGCACAGTTAGGATTACTGATCCCTGGGCAAAGCCCTGTTTCCACAGAGGTTGCAGTTTAGCCCCTAGCATACAATCAGGGCAGTAACAGTTAAACACGGTGATCTTGTTTTCTTCATGTGTGTTAGATTATCACAGGATTATAAACCCTGGTCCATAAATACAAGTTACTTACCTCTGGTAACGATGTATCTGGTAGAGACGATTCTAGCTGCAGATTCCTTAACGTAGAATTATCCCCAGGCGTGAGACTGGACCCGGAAAATGTTCTTGTCCCAGCATCTCTGCGCGCCGGCACCACGCGACTCTGCACCGCCGTCTTCCACGGGCGTGACGTCAGCGAGGTCACATTAGCCCCACCCCGGCGCGCTGACGTCAGTTTGCTTCGGAGAGCTTTTCCGCGCCACAACGCGGAGCCATCACAACAAAACTCAGGAGAGCATGGGAACAGTGCGCGAAAAAAATCAGAGAAACAAAACAGAGAGAGACAAAGGAACAGCACCAGAAGGCTATAACAGCAAAGCCATAGCAGGGAAGGAGCACAGCACCACTCCGAGGAACAACTGTGCAAGCCAAGGCAATAGCACCAGTTGGCACTAAAGTACCAGAAGGCCACAGCAGCGAAGCCATAACAGGGAAAGAGCACAGCACCACTTCAAGGAACAACGGAGCAAGCCAAGGCGACAGCTATCCTGGAGGCACAAGTATGTGAAAATGCAGAGAGAGAGTGAGAGAGAGAACCACAAACCACACAGTGAAGGGCCACAAACACGGAACAGAGGAGCAACAGCAATCCACCCCCCAGACTACACTGTCAAGGAGGGCAATATCCCCTGAAGGGAGCAGGAGGCCAAAAAACAGGCAAAGAATCCCCAACGCAGAAGACCGCAAGGGGATCAGAAACTCCAAACAAACAGAGGAAAAAAGAGCAAAAGAAGGCCCCTAAACTGGAGAGAAACCAGCTGGAGGGAAGCAAAGGCACGCAGAAACCAACCATCCCTGGAACAATCAAGCAGAACCGGACAGCCTCACCGGAAGAAAGCGAAGAGGACACCCACAGGAGACAAGCCACCCAGAGGGAGGCAAGGACAGAAAACCAAGCTGAGGGTCCTCGCAGAACAGGGAGGAAGGGCGGGTTGTGAAGGAATCTGCGGCTAGAATTGTCTCTACCAGATACATCGTTACCGGAGGTAAGTAACTTGTACATCTGATAGAGACTACTAGTCGCAGATTCATTAACGTAGAATAGATACCCTAGCCATACCCAGAAGGGAGGAGGGCCTGCGAGAGAGCCTCCCCAACAGGAGAGACACAGGGCCCCAGCAGGGGACATGTCACAGGAACAAGAAGGGAAGGCCAGGAGAGCCCACGCCCAATTAAGGGAGGGCCGCCCAACACCCCGCAGGGGCAGACAGCGCCCGAAGGACCACAAAGAACAAAAGAAGCACCTTAAACCCCAGGGAGAAGAGGCAGAACCGGAGGCAGGGCCCACCGTAAGAAGCACACGCAGTGATGGGGAACAGCTGAACCCACCTCGGCCGCAAACAGCGGACAAGGCAGGAACCGCTCCCCCGCAAATATAGCAGGCGTAAGAAGAAAAACAGATGCACAAAGCCCCAGCGGAACCAGAGGCAAGGGCACAAGGGAACACAGTAAGGGCCACGACGGTGGACCAGAACAAGCAGGCAGGCGCAGGCATGCGCAGCCAGCAGTAAGCAACACCACAAAGCAGCGCACCAGACCAAGCCAGGCGCAAGCCGAAGACAGATCAGGGAGGGCCAGGACACACCCAAGGGAGGGGCCAGTGCCCAAACACACACACTAACCCACAAAAGAAGTGGGACCATGCAGAAGAAAATGAGTGAGGACAGAGGACGGGCCCGGACGCTCAACTAGAACACAGCAGCCAAAGAAAGCCAGTCCCTCTGGAACACCAGATAGAGGACCAGGCCGAATCTCCAGACAGAAGGGCGGAAGCGCCACAACACTACACCGCAGACAGCAGGCCAAACCGGGCGAGTTGGGCGCAACGCTAGCTGCGCCAAGACCATAGCAAGAAGACCGCTTCAGCGATATACCGGAACGCCAAGGAGAGTAAGGAACCCGAAAAGGGTGACCACACCACCCCAGCACATGCCACGTCCCAAGAAAACATGGGAACACCTCTTAGGAAAAAATTCCGCAGCAGAGGACAAACAGAAAAAGCCTGCGGGCAAAACCGCAGACGGCTTGCTAAGTAGCTAATAAAGAAGACACAAAAGGCCCAATACCAGGACCTATACAGGCTTACCAACAGCCAAAACCATAAGGCAAAAAAGGGGGGCTGAACCAGCAGCCAACAGCACCGAAGGGCCCACCAAAGGACCCTGAAGGCACACCAACCACACAGAACACACAACCGGGGCTACTTGTTACTAGGCCCCAGAAAACAATGGGAGAACACCTCCCAGAACACAGACCGACATCCAGATTCACTGAGGAGGAGGAGGAGGAGGAGGACGACGACAAAGCCCTGCAAGGGACCTCTGAATGGCAGAATCCGCAGGGGCGTGAAACAAAAGAGCGCCATCGAAGGGGAGGTCAACCAGCCGCTCCCTAACATTCTCAGGGAAAACACTATCCCTCAGCCAAGCATGGCGATGGAGGGTCACTGAAGAAGCCATGGTGCGACCAAGCGCCTCAGAAACATCCAGAGCCGAGCGAAGAATAAACGCTGCCAGCTCCCGGTCATCCAACGCATTGTGCCGCAGATCAGCACAGGCACCCTCCTGAGAAGCGCAAGACAGAAGGGACTCCGCTAAATCCCACAAGCAAGAAGTGGCTCTGGCCAACACACAAAGCGTGTTGAGCGCCCGCAATTCAGCACTGGATGATTCGAAGATGTTGCGCCCCCATGAATCTAACCACCGGGCCTCCCGTGACGGGGGAGACAACACCGATGGCAAGGAGGGAAAGGCAGTCTGCAGAAGAGGGCCCCTGGTAGAAGGGTGGAAGGAAAGGCAGTCAGGATCATGCGGAGCAGGACGGTGGTGGTGCAGAAGCGGCTGGAGTACCGGGTCCCCCCTGGCAGGATGCCCCAGGCCACCAAGAGAGAATTATGGAGCGAAGCCTCAGAGGAAGACTGCGGGCGCTGGGACGGCGAAGAGCCCTCCTTGAAAGATGCTGGGGAAAAGGCCACGGACGTGGCGTCCCGTCTCCGGGGAAGAAGAAACAAACAGTTGCCGGACTTCTGGAGAAGAGGGGGCCTTCGAAGACGAATTAAACAGACGCCGGCACGGCGCCGTGGAGTCCGCTAATGGCGTCAGCTCAACGTCGACCGGCACCGAAGGGGACGCCGAGACGACCTCTACCACGACTAGCGCAGCGGGAGGACGGGGTTGGAGCCGGGGCGGCCAAAGAACGGCACCGAAAAGGCGGCAACTCTACCTTCGATGAGGCAGCCGCCTGCGTGGAGAGACGAAGGGGGCCCGGGGACGCACCCCGGCCCCTAGCCAGCCCCTGCGACGCCGCCAGGGCCAGCAGCCGGTGGCGTCAGCTCAGCCTCGGACAAGGCCGCCGCCAGCCCGGAGGACCGAGGGACACTCGAGGACGAGCCCAGTGTCCCGGCAACCTCCAGCGACACCACAGGGACCCCCACGGGGGTTTGCGGCGAGGCAGAGGCGCCGTGGTCCAAAGGAGGGAACCCCGTAGGGCCGCACCCCGAGGACACCACATCTCCAAGACCTGAAGCCGAACCGGTCGGCGCCGGAGCCGCCGGCGACTCCGCAGAAGGCCCCGCACATGGCAAGGGATCCGTAGACGTCCCAGGAAGAGGAGGAGGAGCCAAGGAGGCCTGCAGGGCCGCAGCATAGGCCTCCATTTGGACTCTGGTCGCCCCCACGCTGGGAAACGGCGGGTAGGGTGGCGACGCGCGAGGCCGCATGACCTGCAGAGAACCCGCACCCCCCCACAGGGCGGGGACCGGGCCTCGGGGACAAACTGCGACACTTACCAACATGTGAGCGAAGCCCTTGCGGCCTCGGAGAGGGACGATGTCGGAGACTGAAGCGGCGGTTCTTGAACCCTTCTGCGGGGGACGGACGTGGCGCCGCCGCCGACCTGGACATGCGGGCCGAGAGAAGTTTCATCCGGCGCTCCCGCCGGGACTTCGGCTTCATCTGCTGACAAGCCTAGCAGTCCGTGGAGTCATGGTGCCCCCCCAAACACCACATACAAATGGGGTGAGGGTCCGTCGCCGACATCTGGCGCGCGCAAGACGAGCACGTCTTGAAGTCCGAAGGCATTCGCACACTGTTCCCAAAAAGAAACGCAAAGCGTGAAAAGAAGGCCTGAAAACAGAAAAAGAAGGAAACTGACGTCAGTGCGCCGGGTGGGGCTTATGTGACCTCGCTGACGTCACGCCCGCGGAAGAGGGCAGGGCGGAGTCGCGTGGTGCCACCCCCCAGGCGCGCAGAGATGCTGGTGTAGGAATGTGGTTCTATATATACTGGTCCCAAATAGGTACAGTGTGTATAGAGTCCACAGTCCCCAGAGGTTTGGTAGAGGCTAAAGTCAGATATAACCATACTCTCTATAGTGGTAGCTTGGTCGAGCAGTAAGGCAGTATCAGAGGACAGCGCAAAGCATTTGTTGTACACACTCAGTCAGCAAATGGTCTCACACTCAAGAACTGAACTCTAGGCCATTGGTTTGTATATAAAAATATATGGTTGCTTTATTTTAGAACCAACAATAGGTATCAAAATATACTTTCTCAGAATGAGATGCTTTAGTTAAATACTTTGTACAAGGCAATTGACTCTTGAATGCAATAGTTACAGTTTGTTGCAATAGGCAACACAATTTCAAACACAATAATACATTGAGCTCAATGGGAATTTTAAGTTATATGCAATTGATTACTTTTCTAACTCCAGGACTGGATCCTAGATTCAGTCCTAGGACAGTTCTTGGAAACGAGTAAATAAGTGGGGTTATGGTTACTTTTTCGGGTTCAGTGTTGGATCCTGGATCCAGCACTAGTATACCACCTGTAAGAAGTTGATAGAATGCGTTTAGGTTATACAGGCAATTTTTAACGAATATTTAGAAGTTTGCAAAATCGACACTTAGAAGAAATTTCACAGAAAAACAGTCAATGGTTTCCTATGGGAGGAAGTTCAAGTTACCGGTAAAGTATGTTCTCGTTACTTTTGTAATCCAGTACTGGGCTCCTAGGCTCAGTACTGGGACATCTATCTAAAACAGGTAAGTAATTACGTTTTCACAGTTGGTACGATTTGTAAAGAATATTTGCAGTTTGCAAAAATCAACAGAAGAAATTTCACAGAAAAACAGTCAATGGCTTCCTATGGAAGAACATTGAGTTAGAGGTAAGTATGGTTTGTAATTACTTTTCAGGGTCAGTGCAGGGCACCAAGATTCAGCACTGGGATCTCTCTAATAGCAGGTGAGTATTTCCATTTTCGTTACTCGGTTGATTTTAGGTGAATATTTTAAAGTTTAGAAACTCCACACTTAGAAGAAATTTCAAGTGAAATCAGACAATGTTACCCTATGGAAGAAAAGTGAGTTATCGGCTTTTGGGTAAGTACTCGACTGGCAGAGTTAAGGTTCTGGGCATAGACTCAGGGGTCTCCCAGGGTCAGGTAAGTACAGTTGTTACACCCTCAGCGGCACAGGGCAGCTGGGTGCAGATTGAGTTAGGCCCAATGTTATCCTATGGAAGGCAGGGGGCCCTTGGTTGGTGGCTGCTGACTAGCCGGCCACGCGGCTGTGGGAGATGGGCTCCTGGTCACTTGCTCAGGGCAAATGGGAAAGTAGGTAGGAGTAGAAGTTGCACTACCAGGGCCACTCGGGCGGCTGGGTGCAGGGTGCTTTTGAGCCGTTGGGCGCTCAATGGATTGCAATGGAAAAGCTCAAGGACGACGAAAGGCTGCAAGCTCGGGGACGAAGATTCTTCAGGTGTGACCACCACTGCGAGAGGTAAGTTGGGTAGTTGGAGGATAGGTAGGTACCCAGGAGTTGGGCACAGGGGGTCGCAGGGCGCTGGGTGCAGGGCTGCCTTTTGATGTCGGGAAATCTTACCCTCTGTTGATCGCAGTTGGGGGGGGGGTCCCTGGTTATGAGGCTGCAGGCGTCGTCAGGAGCGTCGAGGTGGGTCCTTGGGTGCCGGATTCGAGGGGTCACAGTCGCCGGGGGAACGTCTTTGGGGTCTTTGTCCACTCCAGCACAGGCCAGGCTTGGCGGGTGCAGTGTGTGCAGGGTTCGCGGTTCCTGGCTGATACCAGGGGTCAGTTACTTGCTTTGAGCAGTGCCACAGCTCGTGGGAGTCCCAGATGCTCAGAGTCACAAGGTAGCCAGGTCCTCTGGGGTTTGTGAGGTTGCTGGCTTCAGGAGATGCTGGGATTTAGCAGGAGCAGGTTTGAGGGTCGACAGGCCGGTAGGGCTGGGGCCAAAGCAGTTGGTGTCTTCCTCTTGTTAGCAGCTGCACGGCAGGTCTTCTTTCTTCTTGATCTTCTTTGCTGTTTCGGAATCTGGAATCTAAGGAAGGAAGGTTCAGGGTGCCCCTAAATACTAAATTTAGGGGCGTTACAGGTAGGTAAAGGGCAGGGACCACTGGGTCCCTGCCCTGGGGTGGGTACACCCCCTATCCTGCCACTCTCCTGTGGGAGGGGGACAGTGGCCTAGTCCTGATTGGGCAGGGCTCCCCATCTTCAAGATGGCGAGAGCCTGGGGACGTGCTTCACCTCGCCTTCCCCCCCTGAGGGGTGGGGTTGGCGGAGGCTGGCACACCCCCTGTCCTTCCTTGGGGTTTCCGGCCAGTCTTCCCGCCAGAGTGGGGGTTTAGAACCGGCAGGGGCCAGTTACTGGGTACAGCAAGTACCCTGGAGAAGCTCACAAAGGCGGCATGCCTTTAAAGCTTCCCCTTGCCCATCCTGGGGGAGGAGACCTAGCACCTCGCCCAGGATGTGCATTGCTGCAGGCCCAGGAGAGCGGATGGCTCTCTACCCAGGGGTCCAGCAACAGGTCTGCTGTGTGGCAGCCTAGGCAGCCCCTCAGACCAGACGTGGATTGTAGGTTAGGTTCAGGGGGCATCTCTAAGGTGCCCTCTGTCGTGCATTGTACATTAAATCCTGCACTGGCAACAGTGCGGGTTTAATGTGGTGAGAAGTTTGACACAAAACTTCTCAGTCTTCAGTGAAGCCATCATGGTGCTGTGGAGTTCGTGTTGACGATCTCCCAGCACCATATACTCTTAAATGGCGGCACTGCACTTACAGTGCTCAGGAATGGACCTGTGTACTGTAGGGGCACAGGGCTCATGCTCCTGTACCCACACCACTGGCATAGGGCACCCAGCTAGAGGGGTGGCTGATGTATGCCAGGGCAGTGTATGTTGTGGCCATGGCACACAGGGATGTGTGTCATGTCGACTCTCTGTTTTTTTCTATACCCAGACACTCAGCCTGCAAGGGAAGTGTGTTTGTGTCAGGGTACAGGGCCTCTAAGGGTGGCACAATAAGTGCTGCAGCCCTTAGGGGCCTTCCCTGGTCACAAGGCCCTGGGTACCTAGTCTACCATTTATCAGGGGCTAACATGTGGCCAGGGTTTGCCAAATTGGGTTTTAGGTTTCAGAATAGTTTTTAAGGAAGAAACATAGGCCCTGGGCACCTGATTGGCAGGAGCCCAGGGCACACTCAGTCAAAGTACATTCAGCAAAAAGTGGGGGGCATACCATGCAAGAAAGATGGCACTTTCTCACAGCTGGGACAAGAAACTTTTTCCGGGTCCAGTCCACGCCTGGGGATAATTCCACGTTAAGTAATCTGCGGTTAGTAGTCTCTATCAGATACAGCAGTTCTCAAAGTTTGATCAGCCAACCAGATGAATTGGATCCTAAAGAACAAGTTACTTACCTTTGGTAACGCTTTTTCTGGTGGATACAGTATCTGCCTGTGGATTCCTCACCTTATGAATATCCCCTGCGCCAGCATTCCTCGGAAACTTTTTCTCCTAGCTCTCCACGACTATGAGGTCGTCACAATGCCATGGCTCCGCACGCGGCTCCGCGTGACGTCACTGGAGCCATAAGAAGGCCAAGTCGGCGTGATGACGTCAGTTCCACCCATGTTTTTTTGTGCCACCGAGGCGAAACGGGCAGACCGACCATATAGACAATGCATACACAGTACACAGTATTCACACAAATACACAGTGTAAAGTGAAAAAGGAAAGCAAAAGAAAGCAAGCATTTCCTTTAAGCCTACAGAAAGGCAAACCGAGGCAATACAGAATGACAATTTGAAACAACATATTAACAAATACCTCTTTATAGGTATAAAAGGGTGGACAACGGGGAGGCCATTGAGGAATCCACAGGCAGCTACTGTATCCACCAGAAAAAGCGTTACCGAAGGTAAGTAACTTGTTCTTCTGATGGATACATCTGCCTGTGGAATCCTCACCTTATGAATAGAATGCCACAGCAGTCCCACTCCCGAAAGGAGGGTGTCCACCCTTCTATACCAAAAAGTCCTGCAAAACAGAGTGCGCAAAATAGCAGCCTCTCCTCACTTCCGCATCCAAGCAGTAATGCTTTGTGAAAGTGTGGAGGAAGGCCCAAGTTGCGGCCGTACAAATGTCCATCACAGGAACACCTCTGGACAAGGCAGAAGTAGATGACTTAGCCCTGGTGGAATGAGCTCTAATGCCTCCAGGAGGCTCCTTACCGGCCAGAGCGTAGCAGATCTTGATGCACAAGATGATCCACCTGGATAGAGTGTGCTTGTGCACCGCCTTGCCCTTCATGCGTCCAACGTAGCCCACAAAGAGCTGATCGTCCTGCCGCAAGTCCTTCGTTCTATCCAGATAGAAACTAATCGCCCTCTTAGGATCCAAGCGATAAAGCCTCTCCTCCTCCTTGGAAGGGTGAGGGGGGGATAGAAAGTAGGGAGGGCAATGGACTGTCCCAGATGGAACGGAGTTACCACTTTAGGCAGAAAAGCAGCCCTGGTCCTGAGTACCATTCTTTCAGCATGTATGGTCAAAAAAGGAGGCTTTGAACTCATCATTCACCTCTCTCCACACCATTTCACAAATTCTGACCACCTGTAGGAGTAAATGGACTTAGTGGAGTGTCGCCTGGCCCATAACATAAAATCCACCACATCAGGCGGGAGAGAGAGGGAATTCAGGTTGCCCCGTTTAATCTCCAGGAATGAAGGTGCAGGCTCTGGAGGTGGGGGTGAAGAACCTGACCCTGCGACTGCGAGAGGAGGTCTACCCTGAGAGGGAGACAGAGCGGAGGGTGCGATGAGAGGTGAAGTAGATCTGTGTACCACACCCTTTTTGGCCAATCCGGGGCGATCAAAATAACTTGGGCCCGGTCTTGGCGTATCTTCCTCAGAACCAGAGGAATCAAGGGTATGGGAGGAAACGCATAAAGGAGTTGTGAGCTCCAACTCAACTGAAATGCGTCCCCCAACGCCCCCCTGCATCGGAAACAGGAGACTGCAGAAGGACAGGCAGTCTGCATTTTCGAGAGTGGCAAACAGGTCCACCTGAGGAGTCCCCCACGTCCGGAAGATGTGTCGAACTACCTCCGGATGAAGCCTCCACTCTTGGTCGGCAGAGAACTGCAGACAGACTGTCGACACGCACGTTCAGTACCCCGGGCAGATAATTTGCCATCAAGCATATCTGATGGTCCTGGGCTCAGGACCAAAGTCGCAAAGCCTCTCTGCAGAAACGGTACGACCCTACTCCTCCCTGCTTGTTGACATATCACATCACGGCAGTGTTGTCAGTCAGGACTTGAACTGACTGACCGTGAAGAGAAGGGAGAAAGGCCTTGAACGCCAAACGAATCGCCCACAATTCCAAAAGATTGATATGAGACAATCTTTCCTCTGGAGACCAAAGACCCTTGATCTCCAGATGCCCCAGATCAGCACCCCACCCTATGGTAGAGGCATCCGTTATCACTGTGGCCACCGATGGAGGAAGATGAAAGGGCTTTCCTTGAGACAGATTGCCCTCCACACTCCACCAAGACGGATCCGCTGCAGCTTCTCTGGAGATCCTGACAGACTCCCTGAGATCTCCTTGTGCTGATACCACTGCCTGCGGAGGCACCACTGGAGTGCCCTCATGTGCCAGCGTGCATGGTTGACCAACAGAATGCAGGAGGCGAACAGACCGAGCAGGCGCAGGACCTTCAGAACTGCAACAACAGCTCCATTGCGGAACAAAGGAATCATTTCCTGAATGTCGAGAATCCTATGAGAAGGAGGAAAAGCTTGACACACAGTGGTATCCAGTACCGCTCCTATGAACAGGCTGCGCTGAGAGGGCACCAGGTCAGACTTGAGCACATTTATAAAAAAAAAACAAATTGAACAACAGCTGAGTTGTTACCTGCAGATGACCACGTACCATCTCTGGCGACTGCCTGCAGAAGCCAGTCGTCTAGGTAGGGGAAAACCGGGATCCCCGAACTCCTGAGATGGGCAGCCACCACCGCCATCACCTTGGTGAAGACTCGAGGTGCAGTAGTAGGACCAAACAGAAGGACGGCAAACTGGTAGTGCTGCGACCCTACCGTAAAACGGAGATACTTCCTGTGCGACTTCAGGATTGGGATGTTAAAATACGCATCCTGCAAGTCGATGGACATCATCCAGTCCTCCTGTTGCAGCGCCTGAAGAACCTGCGCAAGGGTAAGCATCTTGTACCTCTCCTGCTTGAGAAACAGATTCAAGATTCTGAGATCCAGGATGGGTCGTATCCTGCCATTCTTCAGGGAATCAGGAAATACTGTGAGTAGCATCCCTGACCCCTTTCCTGCTACGGAACCACCTCTATCACACCTTTTTGTAAAAGGACGAGCACCTCCTTATGAAGAAGAAGTAAATGATCCTCCGTGCAAACCCCCTGGGCAAGGAGGGTAAGGAGGAGGGAATTCCCTGAAGGGAAGGGCGTACCCATTTTCTACCAGATCTAGAAGTGATCAATTTCCAATCTTGTAGAAAATGGGTAAGCTGACCTCCCACAGGACCAACCAGGATGGCGGATCAATGGTTGCTTTCCTGCATTACCAGGAGGGGTTGGGGAGGGGGAGGTAGAGGAGGAGGAGGAGGAGGAGGACGACGAGGGCTGACATCCGGCTCCACGAAGGCGACCTCTGCCCATACCCCTATAGGATTTGTACAAGGGGTTTTGTTGCTGCTGTTGTGGCTGTCTGTAACCACGAAAGGAAGACTTGCCGAAGCCACGGTAACGTCTATAGCCATAACCTTTCGCCTGCAGACCTAAAGACTTCGCTGTGGCTTTACTGTCCTTAAATCTTTGCAGAGCAGAATCAGCTTTCTCCCCAAACAGTCTAGAGCTATCAAAAGGCAGATCAAGAAGAGCCGCCTGTACATCGGTGGAGAAACCAGAAGACCTCAACCACGTATGTCTTCTTGTTGCAATGGATGAACCCATCACTCTGGCAACCGAATCCGCCATGTCCAGACCAGACTGGATGACTTGACGAGCCGCAGCCTGAGAATCTGCCAGCACCTAACTCAGATTTCCCCTATCCTTCTCAGACAATTTAGGAAGAAGTGGTTTGGCAGAGTCCATAAGGTCATGAATGTATCTACCCAACAGACAAGTGGCATTGGTAGATTTTAGCGCCATGCTAGCTGATGGAAAGACCTTCTTCGCTGATTGTGCCAACTTCTTGGAATCCCCGTCAGCAGGAGCCTGCGGAAAAGCACCTGAGGACTGCTTGGAATAAGAAGCCTGCACCACCAAGCTCTCAGGAGAAGGGTGGGATGAAAGAAACACCGGATCCCCTAAAGCAGGTCTATATCTTCTGGACACCAACCTTGATACAGCAGGAGCAGAAAGTGGGTTCCTCCATACATCAAGGATTGGCTCAGTCAATGCTTCGTTGAAAGGTAAAAGAGGCTCAACCACAGAGGAAGGAGAATGAAGCACCTCTGTAAGCAAGTTAGGCTTATATTCAGCAATAGGAAGCACCAAATCCAAATGTTCAGCAGCCTTCCTTATCACAATATAAGGTGCAACTTCTTTCAAGGGGGAAGCCTTCTGAGAAGCAAAATCCAACTCTGGGGAAGTATCAAGTTCACTTGCCTCACACAAGTCCTCAAACAAATCTTCTGAATCATAAACTTCTCCTTCCTCCATCTCTTCAGCTTGGTACTGTTCCTCCTCTAACAACCTCTGCGCTTCTCTCCTCGAACGTATCTTCAGTTGCGGCGGCGGCGCCACACGCGGCGTCGATGGCTCCGGGAGCGGCGTCAAAGGAGGATCCGCTGTAGTAACCGGCGCTGATCGAATCCGAGAAGGCTCACGGGATGGAGCCGGGGATTGCCCATACGGAGAAGACATCCTCGGAGTCGGAAATTGCCAGGACGGCGTTGTCGGCATAAATGGTACAAAGGGGGCCCGAGGTAAAAGCCATAGGACCCATGGGACCCGAAGGTGCTCCAGAGGGGTACAAGGCCCTGGCGAAAACACCATACATTGCATTTAAAAAATGCGATGGATCTGAACCCGGCGCCGGAAACTGTGGGTACTGAGCTGGTTCAGCATCCGAACGAGGCAACTCTGGAGTCGAAGCCGCCGGAGTCACAGGTGGAGCCGCAGGACCTGAAGGAACCTCAGCATCAGCCAGAGTCGACACACCTTCTGGAGTCGGTGAAAATCTCGGCGTCTGTGAACGCTCCGGAGTCCCTTTGTAAGATGGAGAATGAACCGGAGTCACCCAAGGAGAAACTGAAGGAGAAGGAGAGACAAAGTCCTTTACTCGACGTTGATTGGCTGGAGAAGGTGACCTCGGAGCCACAGCCTTCGACGAACGACGCCGAGATGCATGCCTCTTCTTCTTATGCTTTCTCTTGGAGTCATGCGACGTCGAAGATCTTGATTTCGACCTTTTGCGACCCCTTTTTTCTTTTCTTGCCTTAGCCATATACAGTTTGGCCTCCCGTTCCTTTAGAGCCTTCGGGTTCATCTTCCTGCAAGAAGAACAGCCCTCAACGTCGTGGTCAGACGACAAGCACCATAGACAGTCCTCATGAGGGTCAGTAATCGCATTCTTTACAGGGCTTAAAGCCCGACTTCCTCAGGGCCGACATGCCAAAACAGAGAGATATACAATCAAAATTACAATGTATCCAGACAAAAGTAAGGAGAGTCCCAGAAAAACCCGTTAGCGTCGACAGCGCAGAAAAAAGGGAAATGATGTCATCAAGCCGACGTGGCCTTCTTATGGCTCCAGTGACGTCACACGGAGCCGCGTGCTGAGCCATGGCCTTGTGACGTCCTCGTCAGCGTGGAGAGCTAGGAGAAAAAGTTTACGAGGAATGCTGGCGCAGGGGATATTCATAAGGTGAGGAATCCACAGGCAGCTGTATCCATCAGAAAAGCTCCGTGCATGGAGATAGTGTAGACAGAGCTTGGAGTTATCACATATTGTTAGGGCAAGTGGTGCTTTCCCTCTCTTAATTCATGGCAAGCTGTTACTGTTCTGTTTATTACCCAGCAAAGAAGGATATTGTGAAATTATTCAATGCCTTCTCTCTTTCTGTGAAGGAAGTTTCCCGTGCAACTTTTGGTCTCTGCCTTTGTATCACAGAGGATTATCTACATGCACAAGAGCAGTAACGTTCAGTTCCTGGAGCACAGATTCATGTAGCGCTTTACTGTACAACCCAGGGGGCTGGATGATCTGAGTCACGGGGAGCAGATGAAATCTAATGCCATCCGGTGAGAGGTGGGGGTGCTAGGGTGACCAGGTTGCTCATCTGAAAACACGGCTTGCCATTGTCCGCAGGACAGACAGCCGTGAAGGTGGTGGAAGGATTGCAACACAGACCATGTATGACACAGGATTTGGAACTCAGATACTGTCTATGAAGTTAACCTCCAGTTAGGACCATATCTTCGAAAAAGAAAGGATTTTTTATGTTAATGTCAGAAAATAAGGCAGATACAATAATGATGCACACAGTATACTACATCCAGCGTTAACCCATGACGTAGGGTCTGGGGTCCTTAGCAGACGCCGAAACTCTCACATTCATTTACTTTCTGTTGTCAGGTCTGAGGGCAGATAACGGCAGTCTACAGACACGCTGTCTTCCACACTCTCTTAATCCCACACATAAATTATACCTGCCACCAGAGTTGGATTGGGATCAAAATTAGGCCCAGGGCACCCCCCGGAAAAAGGGGCCCACATTTGTGAATTGCACCTTTTTGCCAAAAAAGGAGGGGGTTCCTCTTAAAAAGGCACTGTTTTTTTTTTTTAAACATTTTATTATCAGTAACAAAAATAAAATAATACAAAAGAAATAGCTTGGTACATTAGGCATTGCCTACGTCTGATGAGTCCAGTGCGGGTCAGTTACACAGGTATAATAATATCACAAAGTTTTGTAAGTTACATACTAAGATGTAGCAAAAGAAAACTTTCAGAGCGCCGATCCCGGCCATTGCTTCTCCTCCTTGTTGGACCCCTTGGGTTAATCGCTCAGGTCAAGGTCCGAGTCTGGTGTTGGAGGGGCACAGATGTTACCACAGAATGAGTTCCATCTACCCCATACCCGTGCCCACTTTTGGGGATACCCTCTGCGTATGAAAACTGCTTTTTCGGCCACCATTGAGCTATCCATGTCCTGACACCATCGTCCCCTCTGGGGAGCTGTCGGTACCCCCCAGTGTTGTGCAATATTACGTTTTGCCAGCATGATCCCCAAAGTTGCCCAGTCTTGTGCTGCATGATTCAGGTCAGTTGGTTCCCATATATTGAGGAGGCACCACTTTGGTTCGGGAGGAACCGGGAAACCACTCACACTCGTAATTGTGTCCATCACCTCCTCCCAAAAAAATGCTATGTGTGGGCATTCCCAGAATGTATGGTAGAATGTACCCCTTGCCCCACAGCCGCGCAGACAAAGTGGTGTTGTAGCTCGACCGATTTTGTGGAGCATAGCCCTAGTGTAGTATGTCCTGTGTAGGACCTTCAGCTGTACCAGCCGTAGCCGGGACAGGATCGCCACTTCCCTCGGAGACGCTAGTGCTTCCTGCCAGTTCTGTTCATCTATGTCTCCAAGGTCTGCCCGCCATTTATCCCGCAGAGCTAGTGTGGGGTCTTTTTGGTTATTAATAAGTTTGCGGTAGGTGAGGGAAATGGCTTTCTTGGTAAGGTGGTCCGTAAGAAGACGGTCCTCGAGCGGGGACGATTCAGGAAGAGCCGTGCCTCTAGGTACTGCCCTTGTAAGTGCATGCTTAATTTGTGTATAACGGAAGAGTTCTGTATCGGCCATTTGATATGTCTGTAGTTGAGCAAAAGTCACCACGTCTCCTTTTTTCCACAGGTCCCCAACTCTGGAGATTCCGATCAAGTCCCATTGTGCAAACCCCTTGCCATTGCGGAGTGTACCCAGGTTTGGTGTATCCCACAATGGTGTGTGTTGTGTCATGACTCCTTCCCACCGGAGCGCTCGTTGCGCTATGAACCATGTGTGTATTGTGTGCGCGGTTGGACCCCTCCATATATCTTTTTTGTTCTTGGGACGGTATGAGGCACACTCCTGAGGGGGTTTGACAGGTTTTGGGATCGTCACTAGGGTTGCTGTCCTTTGATCTTTTGGCAGTATTCCCTTATCTAGGCTATCTTCGTACATTTTCAGTAGGTGGGGTCCCAGTCTTTCTGCCTCAGTTTTATACATTTCTACGGGAATGCCGTTGGGACCAAGGGCTTTGCCGGATTGGAGACCTCTAATTGCGGCGATGATTTCATCCGCCTTAAAGGGCTCATCTAATGGTTCGGCGTCTCCGGGTGTCTAGGTAGGCAGCCGAATGTCTCTAAGAAATTCTAAATTCTCCGCCACTGTGGCGTTAGTGGATGGTGTGTAGACTGCCTCGTAGTGGCTTGCAAAGGCAGTCACTATATCTTGCGGGTCCGTTACGTCCTCCCCAGAAGATAAGTGCAAATGGGCCACCCAACGACTGGCGCGCTCTTTCTTGTCAAGCCAGGCCAGCAGCTTACTGGCCTTGTCCCCCATCTCATAAATTGTGTGTTGTGTTTTCTGGACTCTCCCCCTGGCTTCCTCCCATGTGTAGTCCCTAAACGCTTGCTTGGCCAAATCTAGTCTATGTGTAGTCTCAACAGTCTGTGTTTTGGTATGTTCTTCTTCAGCCTTGCCAACTGCTCTCTCCAATTCCAGCACATAGTGGGCCTTGTCATGTTTGTGCGATGTTATTATAGATATTGCTTGCCCTCGTAGGACCGTCTTATACGCTTCCCATAGGATACCAGGGGAGTCAACTGAATGCGTGTTTTCGCGGAAGTATTGTTCTGTGGTTTTTCGCAGCTGTTTCTTAATAGTTGGGACTTTGAGGTACCCTGGGTAAATACGTCTACGTCCCGCGTGCCGTGATGCATATGTCATTAATAAGGGGAAGTGATCGGATATCCCTCCGGGAAGGTGCGTGATTTTGGAGAAAACCGCTAGGCTTGTCGGGGATGAGAGGATGTAGTCTATCCTCGAATTAAAGTATTAATACTCAAACCTTGAAAATGATGTTGGTCTTATTAGTTTTACAACTACAACAAATGTGCTTCTCATGCCTGTCAAATTGGGATCCTAAGATGATTTTTTGCTATGCTGGTGCTTCGCACACTGCCATTAGCAGTGTTGTACAAGGGTAGCACCGTATCAGGGTGATACTCGACAAATTAGAAGCAGAAGGAATTCGTCCTCATACACCAACACATGATGCAGTGTGTTAGGGATGTCAATCAGTAACGTTTCATGCAAAGGAGGATCAGTTTTTCCCGTGAATATGGTGTAAAGTGGCATAGCACTGGAGTCTTGCCGCACAACTCAATCAGGTTCTAATAATACTTAATCAGATTCTGACAGAACTAATAGAGTAGAGTAGGACCATTGATAATAGGACCATCGAGAGAATGCTATACCTGGGAGGTACAAATATTTTTCTTTAATGGAGACCTTCACGAACACTGAGAAGGAAAATAGATTCCAGTGATCAACTCTGTTCTCAAGTCCCTGACATCTCCTCTCCTGAACAGGAACATAGAGAGGCTAACTGCAGGTGTTACTCTTCTCCTGGGCCATAACATCCTTTGAATTCTAATCTATACATCAATCATTGTCCACCTCCGAAATATATGTTTGTAATACCCATTTTATTGGGTACTGGAGGACTGCAGCATGTGGGTCCACACCAAGTATTTTCATGGAAAGGGAAGTGGATAACTTTGCCTGGTGCCTCACTGTTGTGGAACACCAGGCAACCATAGCACACCGTTAATAAGGACCATAGCTTGCAGGTGGGATTCAACTCTAATCATCTTCATCATCCTCTAACTAAATCCAGGTTTTTCTTTTTGTATCAAAATGCAGACCATTCAAGTCCGCCAAATGCTTTCGGCACATCAAGTACAGCATGAATGCTATATAACTGCAATAATTCGCAAACATGGCAATAAAAGTAGGCGGTAAAGATTAAGGAGTGTTGATGAGCCTGGGATAAAGCCAGGCTGGTCTGAATGAACCACATATTGGATTTAAAAAAGCAATATATCTATTGTCATGATGAGCCATGCGTCTGTGACAGGCAAGAGTAAGAGGATCTAACATGCTATTCTGCAGTATTTAAACACAACCTAAACTTTTTTATTCAAATCAACAAAGAGGACAAAGCTGTTGTGGACACTGTTGGACACTGCTTTAGCTTACTTGAGTCTTCCTGCTCCTGTTCCAAACACATATCAATCAACTCTACTGTCATAATCAAAATTATATCAACAGACACAACATAGACCTCTAAATTATATCCCTCAACAATTCAGATATACCACTGACATCCCCAGCAGGTACTTCTTTGAACAGGTGTATCAACTCTCTTAACACAGAAATATACTAAAATCAATGTTATGCAACATTGGTACCACACTCAATTAAAAAATTGGTCTCTATGGGCCACCTATGCCTGATGTTTTACAACGTCCACTCCTGTCAAGACAGGCAGTGGAAAATTCCATGGAAAGTACAGTTAGAGCAATGGATTAGGGAATACAAATATTATCAATCTGGAGAACGACATTATCAAGCCAGAGACAATTTTAGCCGCTTTACAGAAAATGGGGTGACATTTGTAGATATATGTTTAAATTTAGACATCCTCCATTGTGCTTCACATGTACCCGTTATGACACCTCCAAATCCAAAAGTGGCTCTCCAACATGAACTTAGAAGGCTTGTTTACCTCAACAACTGTGCAAATCATTGGGTGTCTTACAGATTTAATCCGGTCCTTAAATTATAAGTAAAAAATCTTAAATGGGTAAGTCCAAGTAAGCCACCTTGGAAGGGTTACTTCCACACTGCATCCCAAAACACCCTGGCAGCTCAGACTGCCTTATTTCATGCAGATGCTTTCTGAGGATGGGCGACAAAAAACAAGATCACATATTTGAATCGGAGAAATTCACTGCCTATCCATTTCAGTCAGCATTCAGTTCAAGACTCTGCATCGTGTTCAACACCATTAACATCAAGAAGCCTCACAATATGGTGGAAAAATCCCCACTTCAAAGCACCACTCAAAACACATATAAGATAAATTAATGAAAGAAAGGAAGGAGGTCAATTCTCCTCTAATCTGGAGACAGAATCCTTACTCCACCAAACCGCTGATAGAATGGGAGTGGTGGTAGTGTTTTTTCCCCCTTCATTTCAGCTAATCTGTATACTTGCCTCTAAATTCATCTGGAGCGTCGCTGTAGTCAATCTCAGCTCTGGCATTCTTTGCTACAATCTCCTCCACCTTATCCGAAAGCAGTTTGAACTTCTCAATGGCAATAGTGGATTTAATGCCAGCTTTCCGCATCTTGGAGATTACCTCTTCAAAGAGCGCTTTGCTGTAAGACCGCTGTAAGGCATGAACAACATTTGAGGTGTTTCACTGCAGAGCTCTCAAAGTATGCACACACCTTCAAACACCAAGTAGAGTACATTTTCTAACGGAACAGCTTTTTTTACTTTTGGAAATAACAAATTGGAAATTTGTGAGCCTCTGGGATATAGGGCACTCTGAGAAGCCACCCAACAATCTAGAAATAAGTAACAAGCAAAATGATTTATACTCAAGAGGAAGGAAGTGGCACAATGTCACCGTGAACTGAATCGAGAATGACGTGTAAGTGACAATGTGGCTTCTCATATAGATATGCTACAGCTTCCCATTTGCTCTTGAAGCCTGCTTTACCCCAACACCTACCACTAGTCGTTCAACCTTTGGTATTCCTCAGAACCGTCCCCCTTGGCTCCTCTTCATCTATTCCATACCGGTAATTTCTTCGACTGTTTACTGTTTAAGATAAATGGCAAACATACAGAAAACTGTACATGTACAGAAGCCTTCAGCATAAAGAAGAGCTCAAGCATAGGGCCCTAAATACAACAGCTCCATACTACATTTATATACATTTTACATACATAGAAGGCACTAAACTATATATCAATTTCAATACATAACCTACAACTAAAGTTAGCTTGTTGCTCTCAGTTTGTATAATATGTTGGACAGCTAGGTATTTTTTTCACTCTTAGGCTCAAGACACACCTCTGTGCATTTTCAATGGGCCCTAGGTTTTCTCATATTTCTTGGAGCAACCCCTTGGTTCAAACACCTATCTTTCAGCAGACATACACCAGTCCATTCTTAAATACCAGAGTTGTCCATCAAGGCTTAGCACTTCTCTATAAGCAACAATGGGCCAGAGAAAAAGAGTGTCATGCAGGCTCTGAGCAGCGGGTCGTCCCTCTAATACCCAGTACCATGAAATATGTGTCTATTGATTGACCAGTACTTAAGGCCATGTTTAGGTGCTTAGAAACTCCATTCAAAAAAGTCTTGAACCTGGAGCATTTCCAAATTGTATGAAAGAAATCCAGCCTGTCCACAACCTCTCAGACATGGATCTGTGCCAAACATTCCCATTTTTTCTTTAAACTCTACTCCTCGTGAAGGAGATTTTGTGTTGGACTTTAAGCTGTACCAACCGAAGGCGTTCTCGGATGGCCGCCTCTCATGAGTAATGGAAGGCCTCCTCTCATCTGGGTCTTCCAGATTTCTCACAAATATCTCCAACCAATATTTCAATTTATTTAAAGACCCTTTAGTTTTATTGATTCAGGTTTTGAATATTAGAGACACTGCCTTTAAAGGCACGTATTCTGCTAACATATATGCTGTGATCCGTCTGGTACCTGGTTACTTTGGGAAACTACACGCAGTGCATGCCTCCTCAATTGTAGGTATCTGTATACCTTAATGAGGACTAGCTTATATTTGCCGTGTAATAGGAAAACGTTTTCAACCTTTGTGGTTTCCCACACTTCCTTTAGGCTGGAGATCATCATCACATCTCATCTGCTGAAGACCCAAGGCCTCTACAACTGCCTCAAATTATATCTATCAAACAAGGGTTTAAAATTAGTAAAATTAGTATCTCAATTTAAAGTCTTAGTGGCAATCCTTCAGGCCTTAACCACCGTCTGTGTGTGGGAAGGCAAAAACTCCACAACACTAAATAAAGCCACCAGGCAACCTATGTCAGCCAGTGCATGCATATCCACCCTGATTGAAAGGTCCTCATGAGTTGCACGTGCCTTTTCATTTATCACCACTGGATTAGATGCCTAATAATATCTGCACAGGGAAGGAAGTGTGATAGCCCTGTCATACACTCCTTAGGTCAATATAGCAAATGTCATCTATGTGGAACCACCATTCTCTACAGCAAGGTGTTCTGAAGTAGATATAGAAAATTGGGGAGAAAGATTGTTTTATAAAGTGCAGCTCTTCATGAAGCTTTCTTTAGTGTTCAAACAATTCTTAAACAAACTGGGTTCTTGAAGCTTGTGTGTTTCCCATGTAACACATACACCAAACTATTTGAATACCCAAGAACTCACTTTAAAGGGTGAGAAAAAGGCCTTGATCTGGTTCCTCTCCACCAGTAAACACAAAACTGGCTTGTACTAATTATTGGAGAACCCACAGTATTTGATTAAATAATGGAATATTTGCAAGACCCTTTAAACTGATGCCTCGGGGGATGTGACATACAGTAAAATCTTATCTTCCCATAGGAATTCCCTGACCAGGCTCTTCAGGAAGACATCCTTCCATTTTCAGCCCATCAATAACTCCAGAATCAGGGTAAAAAGCATAGGTGAGAGAACACAATCCTATCTGGGGCCTTTTTCCACAGCACATTTTTTCCAACAGTACACCATTAATCTTGGCCACTGGTACTGTACATAACAGTTTTACCCAGGATAGAAAATGTGTGCCGAAGATCATCTCCCTTAGGCTCACCATCAGATATCACCAAAAACATGAGTGAAAAGCAATGGTCCCATCCAAAACAAGACTGTAGTCGGTTTGAAAATCCAGGAAGTATACTCCAGGCAACCCCAATGTAGGCTAAGAGATTGTGTCTAATGCTCCTGCCAGGTATAAATCCATTCTGGTCTGGGCAGAGTAATGCATCTTTGACGTTATGTAGAGGACTGGCCATGACCTTGGTGATAATCTTCACCTCAACATTTAATAATGATATGGGCCTCTAGTAATCAACCTCTGCCGAGAATTTCATTTCTTATGCAGCAAAAACAGACAAAAATAAATGGCAGAGCAACCACCACTCTCACCCTGCCAACTCAAACACTGAATGAAGGTGATAATCACTCATCCTTAGAGACACTTTAATAGTTCAAGTGAGAAACTAGTTGATCCCAGGCCATAACGCTCTGCAACTGTGTTATGGCCTTCGAGGTCTCCCCCACTGTCAGATGCATGTCCAATATCTCTCTGTGTGGCACAGACCACATCAGAGTTGGCAGGTCTTCAATGTACAGCATCATTTCAGATGGCCCCACCTTCAGCCTATAAGTGTAGAAGCCTGTAAGATGAAATAAAAATGTTTGGGCCAACCTCTTCTAGTCGAAAACGATCCCTATTCATCTATTACACTCCTGTCTTGAGCAAAGTCAAGGCAATTGCTTTACAGCCCAACCTCCTACAGGCTTTCTTGAGAGGATATATCGTTTCTATGTGGCTAATGATAGTTCTACTTTCTTCAATTTTTGTACCTCATGGTCACCCATTCTGTACAAATTGGTTTTCTAGAACCATCCGATCCTCTTCCATTGATATTAAGGTGATGTCCCTCATGCCTTTATTTCCAATATTTGATATGCACCTAGTACTAATCATAATAACATGCTACATCCATTCTTTATATTGCATCGCATTCGAAGGAAAATCTTCTTCCAGTCGGGATGTTTTTTTTTTTGGGTCAAACTTCTGTTTGACATTTTTTTCATACAAGGCAAGAAGCCTCAAGAATTCTCCCGCAAACCTCCCCATGCTAAAGAGTACACAGTGTCTTAAAGTGCTGGAGTTACAATATTACATCGCTTGTCTCAAGCCATTTTCATATCAATATAACATTTTTACATCTTTTATAACTTCCTCCCACCCTCCCCCCTGTGGTGGAGAAGCTTTAAACTATCTTATCATTAATCCTTGCTCTATCCCGGTGTGTGGAATGGACTCCTCCCTCGTAACCTCTAGGCAGCCCCCTACATCCCGTTGATAGGTGTTGTCTGGGGTCTCACCTATAAGGGATCTAAAACTGAAATAAGTGTAGTCCCTTCAGTGTGGGTGGGCAAACGGCCAGCGGTAGACCCTTTGAGAGATAAGACACCAAGGGGCCCCATCTATATTCTTATAATCATTTCTAAAGATGTCTGACATCTGTTCCATAGTGAGTATCTTCCACAGGCGAGTGCCATTGTGACAGCACCGGGGCATATTTTCTCTTCTAGGAGGCCGCGATAGCCATCTTAGTTGCCCCTATTCATGCCCACATAACTGCCTTGTCCGCTCTGGTTTGGTTTTCTAGAGAGGCGTCTCTAAGAGTGTTGCATCTATTGAGTTCGACAAAGGGTACCCTAGCATCTCTTTCATTTGGACCAGAATCTCCTCCCAAAATGGCTTAATGGTTGGGCCATCCCACCAAATGTGGCGGAAGTCCCCCAGTAAGCCACACCCTGCCAACAAAGATCTGAGTTTTGAGGAAAAATCTGGTTAAATTTGGTGGGTAACAGACACCAATCAAAATGTGTTTTGTAGTGGGCTACCCTTAGATCAAATGAGTGGTTATTTTTGGCAATGTCAGACCATGGGTATTTCCACTCCCTCTCCGTCACCTCTCTTCCCAGGGATTGCTCCCAGAAGTGGAGAAGTCTGCTTCTGCGCAGCGGTTGTAGAAACTAGAAGACCATACAAATACGAGATTTCCTGTTTCATGGAGCCCACCCTCCTTACGAAGGATTCTATTGGTGTCAACTCCTGTGTAGCAGCCTCCCTAACTTGCGGGTGGACTACCCAATGCTTAAGTTGGAGATAGTGAAAGTTCTTGGTGGGTGAGATCTGAAAATCCCGCTGGCAATTTTCAAATGTTAGAATATTGTGATTGTGGAATAAGTCTGAAAGGACAAGCCCCCCCCCCCCCCCCCCTCCAGCCCTCAAACAGGCCCACCCTCAAAGCTGGAGGAAATTCCGGGTTAAAATGGATCGGGGTGTATGGAGATAGAAATGAAGTCCACTCCTGGCCCGAGTGACCTCGTCCCACCCCTTGAGAGTAGTCCGGGTAGGAGTACTAAGATACACATTAAGGGGTCTGTCCTTCTTGCGTTTCCAAAGGGCATCCCAGATTGTCCTGCCCACAATAGCGCGGTCCATGTGCAACCAGTGTTTATCTGATTCCCTTATGGACCATTCCTCCACCACTTTTAGTTGAACTGCCTTATAGTATAGCCCGAAATCTGGGAGAGCTGCTCCTCCCTCGGCCCTTAGTCTCCTTAATACATGGAAGGGTAAACATGCTCTACCATTTTGCCAAATATAGCGTATGATCATGAAGCGGACCCCAGGCAAAAAATCTTTTTCTAGATGGATCGGGAGCGCTTGAAATAGGTATAGCAGTTTAGGGAGGGCTGTCATTTTGACTGCGTGTATTCGAGCCAACCAGGATATAAACAATGGTTTCCAACGTTTAAGATCCTGTTGAACCTGGGTGAGTAAGTGCGAGAAGTTCATCTGGAAAGACTCTCTAAGTGGGGCGTGATCTGGATCCCTAAATATGTAAGTTTATGTTTGGCCAATGTAAACGGGGTCTCCCCCTCCTCAAATAACTTCTCTCTATCTGATAACGTTAAGTTTAAAACAGATGACTTAGTCAAATTAACTCGAAAGTCAGCAGCCACTTTAAATTTCTTCAGCTGCTCCTAGAGGGCTCGCAGTGAGGTTCTGGGGGATGCGAGTCAGCAGGACATCGTCAGCAAATAACAATACCATGTGTTCTTCCCTCCATCCCATGGATGTCTGGGGTTGCCCGGAGCTGAGCCGCCAGCGGTTTAAAACTCAGGGCAAACAACAAGGGGGATAGAGGTCACCACTGTCGGGTGCCTTGACCTAGATCGAAAGAGTTCAAGCTCACTTTGTTGACCTGAACTCTAGTTCGTGGGCATGCATAGTTAGCTTTTATCATATTGATAAATGCGTCCCCAAAACCAAAGCTCTTCAGAGTAAGGAAAATCCCCTCTATCGAAGGCCTTTTCTGCGTCCAATCCTACCAAGACTGCTGGCGTTTTGAACTTGGGAAACCTTTTCTATAAGGTGCAGCTTCCTGCGTATATTGTCATGTGTTTGTCTCCCTTTTATAAATCCGGATTGGTCAGGGTGGATATCTGGCATAAGATTCTCTAAGCGAGATGCCAATATTTCAGAATAGAGTTTAGCGTCCAAAATCAGGAGAACGATCGATCTATAGGAGGCGCACTGTTGTGGATTCTTGCCCGACTTTGGTATCACCGTAATCAGGACCTCTACCATGGATGGTGACACCTTTTGCCCTGTCGCTATTTCATTGAATAGTGCAGTCAGGTGAGGTGTCAGTTCGGGCGCGTAGGTCTTGTAAAAATGCGGTCAGTCCCTGGAGATTTGTGGGCTTTAAGGCCGTAATTACTTGTCTCACCTCCTCTTTGGAGATCGGTGCATCTAACTGTCCCTTCCAAGTTGCAGAAATCTGGGGATGCGCTACTGAGGCCAGGTAATTCTTCTGAGCTGTGATGTCGGGGGGAGGTGGCGGTGCTCTATAAAAAATCTTGGTAAAAGTCTCCAAAAATATTAGCCTTGCCTATATCGTCATACTCTGTCTCCCCCTCATCCTTACTTATTCCCCCAATATACTCCTGTTCCCTCTTTTCCCGAAGTTGTTGCGCTAAGTGTGTGCCCACTTTGTTTCCCAGTGCATGTGTGTATGCGTTGCGATGCAATCTCAAATGTATGAATTCAGCTCTATTAGTATAGATTGTGCAGAGTTTCCCTTTTAGTGCACTCAGTTGACGCTTTAAACTCTGAGTGGGGTTCTTTTTATATTCACATTCTGTCCGGCCTCTAGCTCCACCCTTTCCTTTGCTCTCCGTTTATTCAGAGCAGAGACCAATACAATACATTTACCACGCATTATAGCTTTGAATGCATCCCAATTGTTCAGGGGTGCGTGGCATTCAGGTCATTCATCTGAAAAAACTCATTGATTGCTACCCTCAATTCATCCTGTACCATTCTGTTCTGAGTCAGAGTAACTGGAAAATACAATCTCTGTGGGCCCTGCAATCCAAGACCCCCCCATTCCCCCCCCCCTTGAAGGTACACTGTGACAGGGCTGTGTTCTGACAGCGTGATGGGAAGAATCTTAGCATCTTGGATAAATCCCTTTAGCCCCTGAGAAACAAAGACATAATCCAACCTTGAATATGTCTGATGGACGTAAGAGAAATATGTATAATCTTTCGTAGCGGGGTGGAGGGACCTCCAAGCATCCAAAAGTCCCAGAGAGTGAAATGTGTGTTTTAATGTTTTAGGGAAACCTAGATCTGTGGAGGTGGGTACTACACTCTGTCTGGTGCCAAGTAAGATTATAATACCCCATTAGAAATATCTGCCCTTTGGCAAAGCCCCCTACCATATCCAATAGCAAGCTCACAAAGGCTGCTTTGCCCGTGTTGGGGACATAAACCGAGACAAAGGTGACATTTCTCCCACTAAGCTTAACCTTTACCATGACCATCTGCCCCCCCCCCCCCTCCTCCCCGATCTGTCTTTATCCCTTCCGGCTGGAATTTGATATTGTTGTGAAACATTAACGCCCCGTTGTGTTTTGTGCTGGCGGATGATCTATACATAAGGAAATAGCTTTTGTGCCGTAGCCTCAGTTCATCCGGTCTCTTTAAATGTGTCTCCTGGAGAGCCACTACATCGAATTGATGGTCTATCCAATATTTCTAATTTTGTGTATGTTTAAGCAGCAAATTCAAGTCCCTCACATTCCAGGAGGCAATCGATATCATCTCTCTCGCTTACTCCCTTCTCACGCTTGTTTTATCTCCTGGTATACCCCTCCCCTCTGTTCCCCTGGTCTGATTTTCGAGCGACTCGTCTCCCAACCACCTTCACTCCATCTGTTATAGCAAAGGAGATCATTCAACTCTGTCCCAGCTTCTCCACTACCCCCCTTAAAAGTAACACCCCATTAGAATCAATTAAACAACCAACAAGAAAAGTAAACCTGGATAGCGGGACCACCTGGTTCCCCGCTGTAATGTCCCTCCAGGTTGCAGACATATTAGCTGGGGGACTCGGCCCAGGCCCGCCGCCCAGCTGTCTCTATAGCAAATACAATGTAGCTCTTTCATATTAAGTGATCATTTTGATCCAAGTACACCGGTGGGTCATCTTAACGTGTGATCGATCTGCCTCTGTCCCTGTTCACTCTTGTGGGTCAGGTCTAGGTTGGATTAATGGGTATATATGACCGCCAGAACCCCAGGCTCCTTTTCCTCAGTCATGCCTGTGGCTAAGCTTGATTCGCCTCTTCTTCTTGGGTCCAGTCTTAGTTTGGAGGCGCTTGGAGACCGAACTCCATTGTGATGCTTTCGCACAGTAAGACTCTCCCATTTTCACAGGCGTGAGGGAACCCTCCCCCTCAGGAACCAGCAGTCCCAAAATACCCAGGCCTTTCTTAAACTCTGACGTGGCGCTGCTTATTATGGAACTGAAAGGCCAACCCAAATGGATATGTCCAACTATACGTCACACGTTCAGGTCTCAGTTTTTCTGGGAGTATCCTGAAGGTTTGCCTGCGTTGTAGGGTCACCTGTGCCAGGTCTTGGAATAGTGAACATGTGAAACCCTGGAAGGAGATCGATTCTTTCTTTCTGGACTCCTGTAAGATAGCTTCTTTAACCTTAAACGAATGGAGCTTGACTAGTATATCCCAAGTGCGTCTTCTCTCTCCAGGTGCTGCTGGCCCAACCCTGTGTGCTCTTTCTATTTTGACCTTCAGTTGCCTTGGCCCAAGGATCTCTGCAAAAAGACCCTCTACAAAGGCCTCTAGATCAGGCCCCTCTGCTCCCTCCTCCAGGTCTCTGATGCGAATATGGTCTCTCCATGACCTAATTTCCAGGTCTTCATTCTTTAAGAGGGCCATCTGGAGCTGTGTATGAAGAATCTGCACTTTGTCGTGAGTGTCCGTCACTCTTGTCTAGATCTTGTGTTTGGGCCTCCGTCTCTATCAATCTTGTCCCTATGGAGTCTACGTCTTGTTGAAGTGTAGTCATCTTTTCCGTCAAGTCAGCCTTAAGTTGTTCCATAGAGGCCTGGAGGTCACCTTTTAATTCTGTGCGCAATTCTGTCTTGAAGTCATTCAAGGACGCCAACAGGTCTTCCTTAGTCAGCGCCATGCTGGATTCGGCGTTACCCTGCTGAGGCGTTTGTTTCTTCTCCGCGGGGGTAAAGAAGTGTGATACTTTGGCTGTGTCCTTTTTTGGCGGCATAGATGCATTCTCCACCAACTGCGAGGGATTCAGTGACCCCTGTGCTTGCCGGGGCTACGCAAGCCAAATTTCTGTGCCTTATAATGCTTTCTTGTTAAATACCCCGATGGGTGCCTTTTTGTCTTCTCATGTATGGTAAAGTTGCAGCTCCTCGTGTTAAATGTCCCCGGTGGCTGACATCTTGACGTCAGGTATGAGTTATTGCCGAGGATTTTCCTTGCGCATGGTCCACACGTCACCCCTGCTATGTGGTCTCAGGGGGCCCCCGCGTATGCCTGCCGCTTCAACAGGCGCCTCCCTGGGCGCTTCATCTGGAAACTTCCTGGTGGAGCACTTCGACCTCCATCTTGGGGTCAGGGCTCATGGAGGGGGGGGAAACATCGCCACACTCGATGCAATCCCCCTTCTCACTACTGCACCTCACTGACTTTGGGAATATAGGCGAAAGGACCCCTGTTGTCGCACATTGATCGCACTCACCCCCTTCGCCGCACTCCGGTTCTCAGCTACTGGCTTCCCTGGGATGCTCGAGTCCTGGTCCCGATCTCAATTGCACCGCTGTGTGTGCAGGCAATTCTTTTGTACTACGGGTATTTACATTCGCTCACTGCACCATCCCCGATAGCGCATAGCCTGTCTTCTCCGCCGGTGTTCAGGTCTCCATATCTCAAATATTAAAAGGCTAGGACTGCAAGGGGGGCCCGTGAAGGACTGTGGACCACTTAAATGTTTGGGGGCCAACAAAGAGGGTTGTCACTGATCAGACAATAGTTGCTGAGGGCCTGAATGAGCTGAAAATGAATAATGAATTCAAAGTTGCTCCGAGCAGGGTGCCCCAATTTATGTTTGGCTCAGGACCCCAAAATCCTTAATATGTCCCTGCCTGGCTGTGGATCGCAGTCGCAATCTACAGCCAGGAAACCCCAGTAGGCACCAGGGAATAGTAGTGAGTGAGTTGGCCCTCATGCCATCGGCCAACTCCCACCCTTGGGTGCATAATTTTTTTTTAAGTAAATAGGGTTTTTTCCCCTGGGGAACAATTGCGCCCCCCAAAGAAATTTTGGATGAAAAAAAAGTAGTAAAAAAAAAAATGAAATTGTCAGGGCTGGCCCACAGGGAAATCACACAAAAAAAGTAAAGTAAAAAAGCAGGTCCAGTCACTTCAGATGCTGCTATTTTGTTGCTTCATATTTATTAATAGTTTAGTTTGTTTTGTGACATTTATTTGAACTTTCAATATTCGAGCTGTTATGACTCTTGACAGTAGACCTACAATAATTAACCTATTGGTGCAGCAAACGTCCAAAGGGCCCCTGCTTCCTCCTGGTTCCTGAATATACCCTATTGGACAATGATGTTTTTCTCCAGGTGGTTGTGTCTGTGTGCATGAAAGGACTGGAATGAACCTGGTCTCTCAGTCATGGGATAGGATAAGGTTCTGCACAGACAAGATAGTGACATCAGGCTTTCGTGATTTGAGGACCTTGATCTTGCTTGTGCTGTAGGCGAGTCAATGGGGCTACAATGGATGACATGGAAGATTATTTGATGTAACATGAACTACACATACTAGTTGCCTGTCTCCGGGGGGAGCTCAGTGTCTCAAAGATAGCGGAGGTTTCTGTACATGGCACTGCAAGAATGGATCTCAATACCCAAGACGAGCATGCGTACAAACCCTTCCCTGTTAATCTTTCAAAGCTCCCCCATGTACTTTCTTTACAGGGCCAGCTTTAGCGCTGCTTCTAGGAAAGTGCTCCTTTTTTACATGTTCACCGCTACTTTTTGTCTGGTATTTGATGAGATTTTGACTGGAAGTACCTTTAGCTCTTCCTGCAAGTGCCTAGTAAGTAGGACCCCTGGTACCTAGGGCAAGTAGGCTATAGAGGGTCCTTATGGGCTGCGGCATAAATTGTGCCACCCTAAAAGACACCACACCAAACACATACATATTGCGCGTCTTGGTGTAGTCAAAAGTGAAAACACAACTTGTCACCCATCCCTGTGTGCCATGCCCACATACACTGCAGGCAGTATAGGTAAGTCACCCCTACAGCAGGTCTTACAGCACTAAGACAGGATGCACTATACTACATGGGAGGGCATAAGTGCATGAGCAGATATGCCCCTGTGCTGGTCATTTCCATTACTGCCAGTACAAGTGATCAGGGAAGCCATTTAAAAAGCATGTGCTAGACATTGGTGAAACAGAGTTCCCCCAGATACATGATGGCTTCACTAAAAATAGGGATGTTTGGTATCAAACATCTCTTATGAATAAACTCACATTGATGCCAGTGTTGGAATTATTAATACATGTAAACAGAGGGCACCTTAGAGGTGCCTCCTGAAAACCTACCAGCCACCGGTATGGTGACTGACTGTTTATTGCCAGCTTGCCACCAGAGATAAGTTTCAAACCCCCCAAAGGAGAGGGCTTTTGCTCTCAGTAGGTCAGAAACAAAGCCTTTTTGGGCAGAGGGTGTTTTTATTTCCTCCCACAGGATGACCTGCTGATTAGCATTCCAAGGAAGGGGCGCTTCAAAGAGCCCACTGCCTTTTAGTATGTAGATCTGGCTTCCCTAACAGGAGAGGATGCCGCCTCCCTTTGGCACCTGCAGAGGCAGGAAAAGTAGCTAGTCAGATAGGCATGTCCACCCTCAGGCTAGTACCACTCCTATGGCGGGATAACTTAAGTGGAGGCGACTTTTCAGAGTTGGCCATCTTGGTCATCTTTGATGGCAAACTTAGGAACTTTGGGACAGACTTATGCCCACTTCCCACAGAAAGTGGTCATATAGGGGGCGAAGTGACCCCAGGGGTAAGTAGCCCAAAGACTACACTCCCCTAACACTCCCAAATTCAGAATTTAGGGGAATCCCTGGCACCAGAAAATCAGCCTGAAAGAAGGAGACGGACGTGAAGAGTCGCAAAGAGCAAGAACCAAAAATCCCGCGACTGACTTGACGTCAACGCTGCCGGCCAACTTCTCAAATTGCACAAAATGACAATTTGCCGTGCAACTGCTGTGTCTCCAAAACTTGGGAGACCTTGCAGCACTTCACCCCTGAACCAAGAACACCCGTAGAACAGCGGTACTGCTCACCTGTATCCTGCAGGCACCAAAGACTGAGCTGCAAGGCTCCAAAAACGCGATAACGCAATGCCAGAAAGCACCACTGCACCCGAGCCGCCTAAGCGGAGCTTTAGTGGGCCAACTGTGTCAACCTGGTCCCCAGATCTGAAGTCCACCTTGGGTTTCTCCGCTGTGGACTTCTCAATGCCACCTGCAGGCGTCGCAGGCCCCCCCCCCCTCCCCAACAGCTACCAGTGCAAAGACTCGATGCCCAAGTAAACCTCTGAACCCATTGCCCCTGGCCCGTGTGGAAGATTACCGAACATGTCCTCACGTCCCCGAGCATCGTGAGGCCTGAGCCCCCCTGTTGCCTCATGCTAACTGGCCTCCCAGTCAAAGTCTGCAACCTCTTTTCTCACAGATCGATTCCATTGACTTGCACTGGGCACCCGATGCTGTATTGCATCACTGCACCCGGCCACCCTAGTGCTGCTGGATGCGACCTGCTGGTGCTGCCTTGGACCTTGTCCCATAACCAACTTAGGTCTAGGAGATTGGTCTCATAGGTCTCTGTACTGTATCTGAATGCCGTACTTCTTTTTCCTCCCATAGGATAACATTGCAGCTTCTGAAAAATGCAGTGTCGAATTTTGAAATGTAAAAGTATTTCTCTTGCAAAACGTACTTACCTGATCGTATTGATTCTGGTGCCTAAACGTATATAAAGATATGTGTTGTTTTTATAAGTTGGTGTGATCTTCTTATTGAGTCATGTGCATCGCTTATTGACTATTGTGTGTATTTGCAGATGTCTAATACTCCTCTCAGATAAGCCTAAGGCTATACATTATATACTAATGATGTGACATGTTTGCAAGCAGTGGAAGGGCTTGTGCACAGGTTCATCAGTTGTTTCAGTTGCTTATTTCTGCATTTGGTTGATAAACTGGTGTTAATGAGGTTAAAGGTTTCCCCTGACTGAATTACCATGGTTGCAAATCACAAAATAAGGAAGTCATAATATAAAAAAGTGCTGCATTATGCCTCAATTTGCCCTTTCATGCAGCATAATTTAGTCAACCTTGTTGCATAATTTGGTGCTCTTGTGCCGCATAATGCCACTAACCCTAGCAATAGCACTGAGTTTCACAAGTAGCACTACTGTGCATAAAGTTGCAGGGGCTACTATACGATTATGTGCTCCTTGAGATCAAAAGTAGATTTGTAGCTTGGGGAATTACTTTTATACTGGCAAGGGCCCAGCAGCTCTTCCGACAATAGTTTTGCACACCCAACATCAAAACTATGCTGTGATATTGGGTATGTGGCAAGGTGAATACGGTCTCTGCTCATCAGAGGCCTGACTAATCCTGTATAATTGCCAAGTGAACCTATACTAGATTAAATATAAATTTGGCCCGTCATGGCACATTTGGCTGCCAGGTTTCAGGAAATTTATACTCCAGGAAAGAATATAGCCATCAATGAGTCCTTGATCCTTTACAAAGAGCGGCTGCTGTTCAGGCAGTACATTGTGAGCAAACGAGCTCGCTAAGGCATCAAGCTGTACATATTGTGTGAGAGCTCTACTGGCTATGTGCACAGCTTGAGTGTGTATACAGGGAAGGACTCCACTCTAAAACCTGTAGATTGCCCTCCCACGCTACAAGTCACAGGAAAGATTGTATAGGAGCTTGTCCAGTCACTACTTCAAAAAGGTTATAACCTTTATGTGGACAATTTCTATGAAGGAGTAGAGTTGTTCAGTGAGCTGTACAAAGATGGCACTGTGGTATGTGGTACAGTTCATTTTTGCCACAAAGGGTTCCAGCAGGAGCTTGTTTGTAAGAAGCTCCAGAAATCCCAAAGAACTGCATTGCGTTCAGACAAACTACTCAGTCAAGTTCTCTGAAAGGCGTGATGTGTACTTGCTCACTATGATTCATGATGACAGCACTTCCCCAGACATGGTTTGGGGTCAGATGGTCGAAGGTCACAAGTCCACCTGTACAGCTGATTAGAACAAGTGCATGGACAGAGTGAAGAACGACGGTTCTTCATCCATACAAAGTGATTAGTAAAACAAGCACTTGGTACAAGAAACACGTTTCCCACGTGATCCAAATGGCAACATACAATGCGTATGTTGTTTATCGTCAGACAACCACCGGAAGACTCATATCTTTCCTTGACTTTCAGTTGTCCATCACTGAAAGTCTTACTGCTGCAGAAGCAGCAGCCTACACTTAATATTCTCTAGCAGACGTGGCAAGGCTGCAGGAGGGACACTTTGCTGATCGTATTCCTGAAACAACTAAAGACTCGACCATGTGGTCATTGTAGAGTCTGCTCTAAGCACGGAAAGAGGCAGGAGAGTTGTGTTTACGGTCACCAGTGCCACTCTCAGCCAGCCCTGTGTTTTCCTACTTGCTTATGTACTGCCATACAAAAGTGAGGTATTGGGAAATTGACAGATGTGGATCTGCTGTTAGGGAAACCTTTCAATGGCTCTGCATTAATGCCTACCTTCCATGGGCCAATCCTTTGCTAGGCAAGCAGACTTAGAATTTTAGTTCCTCTACGCGAGGAAATCATGGACTTTCTTATGGCCTACTCGACACCTTTATCTGCCATCAAAAATTGTTGGTAGGTGTTCTGTTTCCGGATTAACAAGTACATTATAGTATCCAAATTGCACATAATGGTGGACGGAACATATGCCATGTTGTTGTGGAGTACCCTGTGTGGCTAAACTTTAAAGCCATGACCAGTTTTTGAAGTGCTTTTTAGGGAACTTTTGTATACAGCACAAGGCCTGCCCTGATCACTCAAGAGAACTAGTGTAAGCGTAAAAAGTCAAACAAATCCAATTAGTAACTTGTATCATAACCAATGTTATTGAAAAAGGGTACAGGACACTATCTTGTGTGATTATGGTTTTCACATCTTTATTATAAGGCCAATATATATTTCCTTATATATCCAAATTAGTGAAAATGACAGTGCTCAGACAGTAAACAAGAATATATACAGCAACACAACCTTGGGATCTGTTCACTGTCTTGTTCTATGTTGTTCACTATCTGAGAACTGTGTTGTCTGCACTAATTTGGATATATAAGGAAATATATATTGTACTTAAACTAAAGATGTGAAAAAAATCATCATACAAGATCTTGTGTCCTGTACCCTTCTACAGTAACAGTGAGTATGATGCAAGTTAGTAATCAAGTTTTCACACTTTCAAAGCAAAAGTAGAACTGTCAGTGAATGAGTCACAGCACATTTGTTTGGCTTATTATTGTAGGGAACTTAGGCAGTATTCCCCAGCAGGGGCGGCTCCTCCATTAGGGCGGAAGAGCGTCGCCTCACTGCTTTCTCCCAGTGTGATAAGCAGAAACATAAAACGGTAAAACTACCATTTTATGTTTCTGCTTCTCGCACTGCGAGAAAGCAGAAGGGTTTAGCAGGGGAGGAGTGGCTTGCACAATGCTGTGGGCCCTGACTGTTTGGTCGAAAGGACACCCCTACACCCGCAGCTCCTGAGTCCTGAGGTGTCCGACCGACTGTGTTCTGGTGTCCAGCAACTCTTCAACTTCATCCTCCAGACGCTGGTTCCCTTCGTCCCGTCTTCTGGCTCCAGCCTGGAGTCCTTTTCCTCGACTGACATACTGCATAGGAAAGCATTGGGCTCACGACAACTCCTGACCACTGGGCACCCGGCCTATGGTGGTGTGGACTTGGTGCTAACCTGGGACCCCCTTTGCCCTTACCTTAACCCCAAGATCTGGACTCCGAAGACTGAGTGGCAATTTGCACCCTGCATTCTGCACCCGGCTGCCCTATTGCAGCTGGTGGTGCCCCTTGAGTGCCAACCTAAACCTTGGTTCCAACCCCCCAAAACTCCAACCCTAAAACTGTTTACTTACCTGTAAACCTAACACTTTGTTTTTCTCCATTGGATTGCGTGGTGAGTTTTACTCTAATATATCTTTAAAGTGTTGAACTGTCTTGTACTGCAACAAAATAAACTTAGTGCCTTTAAAATAGTTAACATGTTTATTAAAGTCTTGTGCTGCTTAAGCTATGTTAGGAGTTTGATTCATTCCAAAGTAGAAATGTAATCACAAAGTAATCTGAAAGTAATTTGAAAGTAATTTTGAACAGTTTAAAAACCATTTTCTCAACTGCAAATTTAATCTGAAGGTTCGTACAAACCCAGTGCTCACTGTATTTTGAAAAGTAACATTGTATAAAAAGTTTAACTTTCCTGCGACTAAGTAAATCTTCGTTCTAGAAATAAAACAACAAAATAACTTTTAATACAAACAATCGGTCTGGATTCAGTCTTTGAGTGTGTGACATCATTTCTTGCCAGAGTGTGTATCAAAGGCTAAACACTACCCTCTGAAAAGCCTGACTGCTCAACCACACTACCACAAAAGAGAGTAAGGTATTATCTACTTTAGCCTCTGCTATACCTTTGGGGATCCACTGGACTCTGTGCACACTATACCTCACTTTGGTATGCTTGGCATAGAAGGATTTTCAGATCTTCACTGCACTGCTGCCACGTTTAATGATTCTGTTCTGACTTGGTTAAGGGTGCAAGCTGGAGCTGAAGACTTATTTTCAATCCTTGCTAGGTTGATGGGAGCTGTAGTTCGGTTCTGCATCATTTAGTGTCCTTACTGCCGGTTGTAGTCTAATGATTGGTATAGACCTAGCACTTTTGTTAGATTTTTCTTTAAAATTAAATAGAAAACATGCGTTTTCAACGACTGAAATAGGCAGACTGAAGTGGTGTGTTGCTTACTCTATTATGGCATGAAATTGCTCAATGTTGTCTAGTGTGGAAAATCTCAGGAGTATGCTCCTCACTGGCAGCAGGCGGTATTATGAATTGGTTCCATACAGAATCCTTGGATGGAGATCCTGCTTGGTCATCTGAAACAGTATTGTTGTCCTCATTATCCATGATAGGAGATCAATTTGGGTCGTCGGCTTCAAAATTATCTTTGACCTGGTCTTATCATTGTTCCTCTTCATCAGAGGTGGAGACATCACTGGCAGTTTTGCAGGTTAGTCTAACATGAAGCTTGCATTGACAAGGGTTCACCTTTTGCCGGTTGAATAACCAGAGTTGGGGACCCCAATTGCAAATGGGGTCCCAATGTCAATAACCAGAGTTGGTGACTCCATAGGCGATAGTCAATCAATCAATTAATCAGGGGTTTGTAAAGCGTGACTTCTCGCCTGTGAGGATCTTAAGGCACTGAGGCGGGGGCTTGCTGATCCACCTGGGTCTGGAGGTTCAGTAGAAGAGCCAGGTCTTGAGGCCTTACTGAACTGGATCAACAACGTGGATTGCCTGAGGTGGAGGGGCAGGGTGTTCCAGGTCTTGGTGGTGAGGTAGGAGAAGGATCTTCCTCTGTTTCAGGTCTTGTGGATCTGTGGGACGAAGGCCAGGGCGAGTTGCGTGGAGCGGAGTTGTCTGGCGGGTGTGGGGAAATCGAGGCTGTGGTCCAGGTATTCTGGTCCTGCATTGTGGAGGGCATTGTAGGCATGTGTGAGGAGCTTGAAGGTGATTCTGTTGTTGATAGATAGCCAGCGGAGTTGTCGGAGGGGTTGTGTCATGTGGCTGCGGCCGGGATGACTAGTACCAGTCTGGCTGCGGCGCTTTGGACGTTCTGTAGTTTCCTGAGCTGTTACCTGACAGACCTCCTGAGGCGGAAGCCGGGAGTTAGAACTGCCGCTCATTTGTTTATTAAAAAATTGTGAATTGCTGCATATTTTTAAAACCCCACTTTCCCCTCTTCCCTTCCTTCACGTGTCCAGGGCACTTACCTGCCTGGGGAGACGCCGCGCAGCCGATCTGAACGCTGCCGCGGTCCAAACACCTAAGGGAATCTTGCCGCCATTGCCTGCTCGATCGCGGAGGCCACGCCCCCCTTGAGGCCACGCCCACCCCCCTGGACACCAGTCACAGCCTTATAAAAATGTGCCTTCCTTGGAAGCGCAGCGGACGAGCGCAGCGGGCGCGCCGAAGGCGCGCCTAAGACGAGCCCGTCTGCGCCAAGGTAGGGCCATGGGGCCCCATTTGCTGCCGGTTTCGACCCTTTACATCAGGATCAGCTTCCGTCAGGGCCTCAATACTCCAGAGAGGTGCTTATCCAAATAGGTAAGCAATTTGCCGACAAAGGAATACTGTCTTTATCACCCTCCTCTTGCCCCCGAGCTGATGTACTTTGTGATGATGTTCTGTATTGTGGGCTTTTAAACGTCAGGTCTCTGCCCAAACACTGCACAGAGATCCAGGTTCTGATTGACTCACATGTACTTGACATCCTCTTCATGACAGAAACCTGGACGCGTCCAGACTGTCTGGTCGATCCGGGATTCGCCTGCCCCTCCGGGTTTAAATTTATTCACATCCCTAGGCCCATTGGCAGAGGCGGAGGCGTGGGAGTCATTTTTAGAGCCTCTTGCAGCATTAAAATCCTTACTCTTGACCCTATTCTGGGCACCGAGCTATTAGGACTCTCAATTAAGACCCACGCCGGAAACATCGTTACAGGGATTCTGTGCTATCGTCCACCAGGGGCCTTCAGCAGCAACAAGCACTCATCACTACCCTAACCAATATCGCCCTATCTCATCAGAAGCTGTTGATACTAGGTGATTTTAATTTATGGCAAAACGGTATCCTTGATTTAGCTCTCAAGAACCTACTTTCTACCTGTGACAGCTTCGGCCTCTCTCAGCTGACCCCCAAGGCCACCCATAGAGCAGGGCATCGGCTTGACCTGTTATTTGCGGCACCTGACTTGGTGGTAATGGGTGAAATTCTTCCAATGGATTGGACTGACCATTCATTGGTTAAACACTTTCTCCACAAATCGATTGACCCTTTCAAGGCCCCGACTCCGGCCAAGGAAATTAAATGCAGAAACTGGAGGGCTCTCTTATGTGCTCATCCGTCTGGTGAATTGTTCCATTTGCAACACCTTTTTGATGGGAGCAAAAGCAAAGACTACAATTACCAGTCCCTTGTCTCTAGGATCTCTAGGGTGGTCGACATCCACGCCCCCCTTAGAAACCGGACCTGTAGGGGCAAAGACTCTGCCCCTTGGTTCAATGCCGACCTAAAACTGCTAAAACTGGAATGTAAACAAGCAGAGAGACGGTGGAGACGTGATTACAATAAAACGTGCAAAGACACGTGGAAAACCAAGGTCCACGCGTACAGAACTCTCATCAAAAAATCTAAAGCTGACCACTACGCCTCCCTGATCTGTAACACCACCAACAATGCCAGGAGCATTTTCAGCATCCTAAACAACATCACTAATCCGGAGTCTTGTAAAAATGCGATCATCCCGTCCCAAGATCTCTGTGACAATCTGGCCATATTCTTCAGGGAGAAAATTGAACTTATCCTTAATGATCTGGATACTCCTCTTAATACTGGAATCCCCCTTTCCTCGAACACTGTCACTCTGGAGAATCCAGCACCTTACTTAGAAGTGTCTCCAGAAGAATTCCTTTGCAAGTTTCCACCGCTAACACTCGAACTTTTCACTAAGATAGCTAGAGGGATCGTGTCTGGGTCTCCACTGGACCCGGTACCCCCAAAAATCTGGAAAGAATTCGAAACAGAACTTTCCCCCCCGCTCCATCTAATTTGTCAGCAATCCTTGATGACCGGCTCTGTCCCTATCCACTGGAAACGAGCGCTAGTCTCCCCTCTGCTGAAGAAACCTTCCCTGGACCCTGACTGCTCAAAAAGTTACAGGCCCATTTCATTGCTGCCGTTCCCTGCTAAGATAGTGGAACGGGTGGTCAGGAACACCCTCTCCAACTACCTGGAACATCATACACTATTGGATGGGGCCCAATTCGGTTTCCGGCCTGCTCATGGTACCGAAACTGCCCTTATTATCGCCATGAACGAACTTCAAAGGCGAGCAGACAGAAGTCAGGCATCATTTTTGATACTGCTCGATATGTCTGCCGCCTTTGACACGGTGAACCACAAGATCTTACTGAATCGCCTCTGGGAGGCGGGAGTGAGGGATACGGCGCTGCAGTGGTTCCACTCTTTTTTGCACGACAGGCAACAAGCAGTATCTCTACCTCCTTTCCAATCTACTTTCTCCCCGGTAACGCACGGAGTCCCTCAGGGCTCGGCCATTAGTCCTATACTTTTTAATATTTACCTTAGGCCACTTATTCTGCTGATCAAAAGTTTCGGCATCCAAACCATTAACTACGCTGACGACACACAGATGATCCTCTCCTTGGAAGGAGAGGACTCTATCTCCATAGAGACCCTACACAATTGCCTGCGGGAGATATCAAGGTGGCTGAAGATGAATTCACTTCAGTTTAACGCAGGGAAAACCGAGGTGCTTTTTAACAGTGGCTTGAGGACTCCCTGCCCGTTCCCCAGCAACTTCTGGCCTCCGGAAACTGCTTCTAAGGTACAGCCTGCAGACTCTGTCCGCAATCTAGGGGTCATGCTTGACCACCAGCTCAGTATGGAGACCCATGTTCAGAAAACCTCTGCCTGCTGTTATGCCATTCTGCGCTCTTTAAGGAAAGTTCTACCCCTCCTACCCACCCAGGCTCGCGCTCAAGTAGTCAGATGCACTATCCTGAGCAGGTTGGACTACTGCAATGCCCTCATGCTCGGGGCCCCGGAGTATCTATTAGACAGGCTACAAAGAGTCCAATCTGCGGCTGCAAAACTTGCCTTGGGGCTCCCGTCAAGATCCCATGGACCATCCGCCTTGGCACAACTGCACTGGCTTCCCCTTAGACAGAGAGTGCAATTTAAGGCCCTCTGTATTGTCTTTAGGGCTCTCCACGGTTCCGGTCCTGCCCCTTTTCAATCCAAGTTTGTGTGGTACGTCCCTACCAGAAAACTCCGCTCCTCGGATGCCAAACTGGTGGTCACCCCCAGATTCAAGAAAGTCAGATCTGGAGGTAGATCCTTTGAGGTGACTGCCGCTAGACTCTGGAACTCCCTCCCCGCCGACATTAGACATACCGATGACCTTCTACCTTTTAGAAAAAAGGTTAAAACATGGCTCTTCCCGGGCTAGCCCTAGTCTCCCTGTTTCCCCCCCCCCCCCCCCCCCCCCCATCCTCCGACTCTATCAGCACCAGGATGCCTGCGACGGCGACAGTTTGCGCTTTATAAATTCCTAAAATAAATAATAAATAAATAAATAAATAAGTGATGCCGGGGTAGAGTGCATTGCCGTAGTCCAGTCTACTGGCAATGAGTAATTGGGTGATCGTCTTTCTGGAATCTGTGGGGAGCCATCTGAAAGCATTTCCAATCGGGCGTGCGAGGAGGGGGCCTCCCTGGCCTGTCATCCATCCTGGTTCCCCGCCCTGGCCACACCAGCGACTGGGGACATAGCACTCAGGGCTTTCGGCCGAGCGTTGCGAGCGGCACCTGGCTGTGTGTAGGAGCCTTTGCTGGGGGCCCCACCGTCCTGTGCTTCGTGTGCTACAGCGTCTCTTCCGTTGGGCTGTGATTTGGATCATCCCCCCCCCACCATCACCTATTGAGCAGCTGGCCCAGAAGGGGTGGGGCTGCCTACTGATTCATCTATTATTGCCCTGGCGGGGTGCGCTGTGGCCTTGGCGGGCAGGGGCCCACTCGCGGCCCTGGTTCTGGACTCTCTCCTTCCGTTCCTCTCTCTCCCCCTCCCTTGCTCCTGAAGGGCCACCTTGTCCAGGGTAGCGGACTCGGCTGCACATATAGGGCGGCGGCGAATTGGTCTGGGCCTCCTCTGCGTGCTGGCTGCTCCCCCTGTTTGGACCTGGCCTACCTGAAGAGATCTGCCGGTCCCCGCTGCGGGGTCCGCCTGTGGTTCCTCGGGGTGCCACCATGGGCAGAACGGATACGTCAGCAAAGACCTTTGCCACTCAAACAAAAATGGATCGTTTCCCCCACCTCGGAGGCGGGGGTGACTGGGGGAACTGCGAAACAGGAGCTCCCACCATCCGCGGACTTGTCCACTATCCTACAGGCCATCCAGGCCTCACAAACCTCGGTCGAAGGCAAGATTGCGGAGGTGCTCGTGGACATGACTCATCCGGCAGGACCTCTGAAAGGCCACAGCTTGGATCAAGGAAACTGAAACCCGGATCTCCACCATTGAGGACGATGTCCAACAACTCAAGGGGCAGGTGGCCAATCTCCAGTCGCACACGCAAGAATTGCATCGCCGGCTGGAGGACGCAGAAAACCGGTCCCAGCGCAACAATCTCCACCTGGTGGGCTTCCCGGAGGGGGCAGAGCGGGGCCGCACGGTGGACTTCCTGGAGAAGTGGTTAAGATCGTGGGTCCCCGAGTGCTCTCTTCCTCCATGGTTCGCGATTTAGCAGGCCCACCGGTCTCTGGCCCCAAAACCGCCAACAGGCACGGCCCCCCGACCAGTCATAATGCGGGTCCTTAATTTCAAGGATCGTGATGCCATCCTGTCTGAAGCTCGCAAACAGCAGCGACTCTTCTACGAAAACCATGCTATCATGATGTTCCCGGATTATACCCGCGAGGTTCAGGGTCAGCGACACTCCTTTGGTGAAGTTAAACAAAAGCGGAGGGCACTCAACATCCAGTATCGGCTCCTTTTTCCGGCACGCCTGCGAGTGGTGTTCGCTAACAGGATATTGTTCTTTTACACAGTCCTACTGAGGCCTGGGCGACGGAGGAGCGCGCTTTCTGCGCATTGCTGACCAGTCTTGGCTTATGGGGGGGGGGGGGGGGGGGGAGTGGAATGGGGAGCCTGCCCGGTCTGCACCTTTCGGTCCCCAGCCTTAGCGCCACCGCTCTGCCGGGCCTCTCCCCATGACAACCAATACTGCTCTCTGATGGATCCTCAGCCGGGAGGCGCTCTGGTTCATCTGGCCACCTGGACCGCAGAGGTGCCTCGCCCCGGCCTTCTTTGCCCGATCTTTCGGACACTGACCTCTCACGTAGCCTAACGCTCCTGAAGGACCCTGCCTGAACTAGTCTCTGCCTGCTAGGCTTATCTCCGCAGCCGGAGACAGCGCACACAAATTCAAAACATTACTTCCTTCCCGATGGTCTCGCTTAAGCACATCCTGACATGAGGAGGGGTCCTCGACGCTTTCCCATTTCCAAGCGTTATAGTTTGGTTGCTCATTCACTGGTTTACTGTTAGGGCGACAGATGCTTCCGTTCCTGAAGTGTAGGATGGGGGGTGGGACCGTTGTCCCGAGTTTCTTCTTTAATTTTGTTTTCTTTACTCTTTAGTTTTGTCACACTAGCACTCACAAAGCACCCTCACTTGCGCCCAGTGTGGCATGCAGAATTCCCTTCGGACACCTTGCTAAGCCCGTTGACGTCCGTTTTTTCTACCACACCTCCCCTTAGGGACTCACTACCATACTGCTACACCCGCCAACATGCCCGACACACCTTTGTTAAGCACTTCCCTATGCATCATGTCCTGGAATGTTAATGGCCTCTTGGATCGTTTCAAACGCATGGCTGTCTTACGCTATGCACAACGCCTAGGGGTGGACATTTTGCTGTTACAGGAAACACACCTGTTGGGTAATCACTGCCCCTTTTTAGTGCGATATGGATAAGACAGGACTTGGCATTCGGGGTTCACTCGAGGCTCCCGAGGGGTGGCGATTCTGGTGAAACACTCCCTTCCCTTCGTGACTGTCCGGATGACCCTTGATGCCCAGGGCACCTTTGTGGCTCTTAGTGGCATGCTAAATGGTAACACCCATAACCTTGTGTCGCTTTATTCTCCTCCTTGAGTGCCGACGGCAACCCTAGCCAAATCTGCCGACCTCTTGGCATCCCTACCCCTGGGCCCAACATTCCTTGGGGGGATACTTCAATGCGGTCTCTTTACCGGACCTTGATACGACTGGTCCCCCTTCCCACAGTAGGATTGCACAGGCAAAATAGCTGACGGCTAGGGCTGAATCCCTGGGTTTATGTGATGCCTGGCGTGTATGGCACCCACACTCTAAACAATTTACACACACCTCGGCGGCACACCACACACAGGCACGCACTGATGCCATCTTCGTTTCATCGACGGACTGCCTACTGATTCAGGATGTCTCACTCCTCCCAAGAGGCATCTCCGACCATTCCCCTGTGATGTTCCGTACGGGTCCCCCTTGCCCTTGCCCAGCAAACGTGGAGGCTAAATGCCTAGTGCCTTCAGGATAAGGTGTTTCGGAAGGTGGTGGGGCGGGAACTTAAACATTACTTTCTTTCTAATGAAGGGTCTGTTTCCTCCCCGGGTATCCTATGGGCGACGGGCAAGGCCACGATTAGAGGGGGCACCAAGGGCCAGCTCAAGATCCAACGACAGGCCCAATTGGAACAAATTACCACACGGGATGCGCAGGCTCTGTGCCTTGAGCGTACCTCGATCCGCTCCCCTGACGCTTCCGAAGCGAGACTTCTTATCCGGCTTGGTCGCTGGATGAGGCCAAACTCCTTTGGCGCTCATCCATGGCCAGGGTATATGGGTGGGGCAACAAGAATGAATATGCTACTTACCAGTATGCATCTGTTCTTGGCATGTAGGGCTGCTGACATTCATATCTGTGCATAGATCGCCGCCTAGTGTTGGGTCCGGATGATTGCACATTGTTGTCCTGGAAGAGTCTTCGAAGTATCAAGAGATAGGTGGCTCCTCCCCTGGACTACAGTGCGCATGGGCATCCTCTCCATCCCCAGATTGTTTTTCGCCATTGTGGCAGTGATGGAGTAGATACAGTAAGTGATGACCATGCTATACAGTAATTCTGAGTGCTGCAGCCGCTACAGGCGCCGGGGAGGAGGGTGGGCTATATGAATGTCAGCAGCCCTACATGCCAAGAACAGATGCATACTGGTAAGTAGCATATTCAGTTCGAGGCATGTGGGCTGCTGAATTCATATCTGTGCATAGATTATATAGCAGTCCCTCCATTAGCGGCGGCTGCCCGTGCCAGCTGCAGCAGTCTGAAAAAGGGTCTTGAGAACAGCCTGTCCTACAGCTGCCTGCTGTTTGGAATGTACATCTACACAGTAGTGTTTTGTAAATGTATGTATAGTGGACCATGTGGCTGCTCTACATATTTCCTCTAAAGGAATATTCCCTAGGAAAGCCATGGATGCCCCTAACTTTCGTGTTGAGTGGGCTCTGGGAGGAATCGTTAATGTGCGTTTAGCTTTTTCATAGCAAATTTGAATACATTTAACGATCCATCTGGCTATCCCTGATTTGGAAATGGCGTTGCCCTTGTGTTGTGGAGGAAAGGCAACGAACAGTTGTTTTGTTTTCCTAAAATCCTTTGTTCTGTCTATATAGTACATGAGGGCCCTCTTTACATCTAGTGTATGGAGCATTCTCTCCGCGACATTTCCTGGATTTGGAAACAAAACAGGCAGTTCAATAGTCTGATTCATGTGGAACTGCGATATCACTTTAGGCATGAAAGTGGGGTTAGTACGTAGTACAACTCTGTTTGCGTGAACCTGTATGAATGGCTCTTGAATGGTTAGTGCCTGGAGCTCACTAACTCTTCGCAACGAAGTGATTGCCACTAAGAAGGCTACTTTCCAGGTGAGAAATTGAATCTTACATGAATGTAGAGGTTCGAAAGGTGGACCCATCAATCGGGTGAGGACCACATTCAGGTTCCACACCGGTGCCGGTGGGCGAGTTGGAGGAATCACTCTTTTGAGTCCCTCTAAGAAGGCTTTGATGGCAGGCACTTTGAATAAAGAGAGGTGCTGCCTGTTCTGAAGATAGGCCGCTATTGCGGTTAGATGTATACGGATGGAGTTGTATGCCAGATTGCATCGGTATAAGCGTAACAGGTAACAGATGATGTTCTGAATGGATGCATCCAGCGGATTAATGTCATTGTTTTTACGGTAAATGACAAACCTTTTCCATTTAGCCGCATAGCAAGCTCTGGTCGTGGGTCTCCTGGCCTCCTTGATGATATTCATACATTCTGGAGGCAGGTTCAGGTAGCCAAACTCTAAGACTTCAGGAGCCAGATCGCCAGGTTCAGCTGTTGCGGATCTGGGTGCTGAATTGCGCCATGGTTCTGTGTTAAAAGTTTGGGTGTTAGCCGCAGTCTTTGAGGCGGCACCACGGACAGTTCTAGTAACGTGGTGTACCATGGCTGGCGTGCCCACATTGGAGCAACTAGGATGAGTGTCAGAGTGTTGCCGTAGTTTGCGTGCCACTAGCGGTATTAATGGCGCTGGGGGAAAAGCGTACGCAAATCTGCCTGACCAGTTCATCCATATCGCATTGACCTGCGATTGTGGATGTGGAAACCTGGCGGCAAAGCTTTGGCATTTTGCGTTTTCCCTTGTGGCGAATAGGTCTATCTCTGGATGACCCCACTGCTGGAAGTACGGTTGGAGTACTGATGGATGTAGCTCCCACTCGTGCATTTGGTGGCTGTGTCTGCTGAGCAGATCCGCCATCTGGTTGTCCTTGCCCGGGAGGTGGTCCGCCATGAGGAACATGTTCCTCTGAATGGCCCACCTCCACATGCTCTGAGCCAGATGAGACAACTGTGGAGAGTGTGTTCCTCCCTGCTTCTGTATGTAGTACATGGCAGTCATGTTGTCCGTCCGGATCAACACGACTTTGTTGCACAAGTGTACTTTGAATGCCTTCATTGCTAGGAAGATTGCCATCAGTTCCAGAAGGTTGATGTGCATCTTCTGTTGCTGTGTCGTCCATAGTCCCTGCACTGTGTAATTGAGTACATGAGCTCCCGATCCCTGGAGAGACGCGTCCGCCGTCAGTATTATTTGTGGAACAGGCTCTTGGAACGGTCGGCCCTTGCAAAGGTTTTGTGGATTCCACCAATGCAGAGAGTTTTATGTCCGACCGCTCACCAACACTAGGTCTTTCAACTGTCCTAGAGTCTGATTCCATTGACGTGCCAAGCATTCCTGAAGCGGGCGCATATGTAGTCTCGCGTGCGGGACTATGAAGATGCAGGAGGCCATCATGCCTATCAACTGCATGAACACTCGCGCTGGAAGGGAGTGTTGTGGTCTGAACTTTTTTATCAGCAGTTGCATGCTGTTGATTCTCGCTAAATTTGGCTGAGCTTTGGCAGCCAGAGTGTCTATAGTATCGCCCACGTACTGCCGTACGTGGGCGGGTTGGAGATGTGACTTTGGATAATTCAGTGAGAATCCCAGACTGTGAAGAAGGTGAATGGTGTGGGATATGTGGCTGGCACACTGCTCGGCTGACTTTGCCTGAACAAGCCAGTCGTCCAGGTAAGGGAAGACGTGAATGTGCGGTCTCCTTAAGTGTGCGGCCACTGTCGCTAGGCACTTGGTAAAGACTCTGGGCGCTGTTGTTACTCCGAAAGGGAGTACTTTGAACTGATAATGCTGATCCTGAAGAGTGAACCTGAGATATTTTTTGTGTGATGGGTGTATGGGTATGTGAAAATACGCATCCTTTAAATCTAGTGTTGCTAGGAAGTCTCCCTGACTGAGTAACGGCAGAACCTGTTGGAGGGTGAGCATATGAAAATGCTCTGACAGAATGTATTGGTTGAGAGGGCGGAGGTCTAGTATAGGTCGTAGAGACCCGTCCTTTTTTGGGATTAAGAAGTACAGAGAGTACACCCCTGACCCCCGCTGTTCCATAGGCACGAGCTCTATGGCTCCTTTTTGCAGCATACTTAGTACTTCTTGCCGCAATAATGTCAAGTGCTCTGCGGACATAGGACGGTGTCTTGGTGGTATGTTGGGTGGATTGGATGTTAATTCCAGACAATAACCATACTGGACAATTTCTCTGACCCACCTGTCTGTGGTGATGGATCTCCAGACTGGCAGGAACTGTTGGAGTCTTCCCCCGACCGGTGTTATGTGGGCGGGGGGCAGCGACAAGACGCCACTGTTTGTTATTGGCGGAGGACCTGGTGTTGTTGTGTCCTCGTCCTCTGCCTTTGGTGCTGGATCCACGATATCCACCCCTATTGTTTTTATTATAGATACTCTGGGTACCTCCTTTACTGTACTGCTGCTGGGACCCCTGACCTCTAGCTGCTCCTCTATTCCCGGGGCGACGAAAGGAGCCACTCCGAAACTGCTGCGACTGTAGAGCCCCCATATATTTCGCAGTTTCAGTGTCCTTTTTAATCTTTTCCAGTGTAGTGTCAACCTCGGGGCCAAATAAAAAGTCTGGGTTGACTGGTTGATTCAAGATATTATTTTGAATCTCAGGTTTGAAGCCAGATATTCTGAGCCATGCGTGCCTCCTCAACATCACACTAGTGTTGATTGCCCTTGCTGCAGTGTCAGCTGCATCTAGTGCGCATTTGATGGACGCATTTGTAATGAGTTGTCCCTCTCTGATGAGGAGCTCCGCTCCATCTTTGTATTCATCTGGTAGGTGTTCTAGCAGTGTTTCTAGTGTATCGTAGTGTGACCTGTCGTATCGGGCCAGGAGTGCCTGAGTGTTGGCAATGCGCCAGATGTTTGCTGCTTGCGCTGCTACCCTTTTGCCTGATGTTTCTAGCACTTTGGACTCCTTGTCTGGAGGAGGAGCATCACCTGTAGTCTGCGAGTTAGCTCTCTTGCGAGCATTAGAAACTACCATGGAGTCCAACGGCAATTGACCCTTAATGTACATTGGGTATCCGGGTGCTGGTTTATATTTCTTCTCTATTCTCGGGTTCAATACCCGTGCCCTGGTCGTTTCCTTAAAGATGTCCTTAGCATGTTTAAGAACCCCTTTTAACATTGGTAGAGTCTTGACCGTTCTTTCTGATGTGGAGAACGTGTCCACCAAGAAATCCTCCTCCACAGAGTCAGAATGGAGTTCCACTCCGTGATTGGCAGATGCCCTTTCAATGAGGGCGTTAAAAGCAGCAGTATCTTCAGTGGGAGATGGTTTGACATTATAAAGATGAGTGTCAGGAGCATCTTGTGGGTCGCCTTGGTCAGTAGGGTCTCCCCATGCTTGATCTTGGTCTTGCTGTTGGTCATCAGGGTCATTATCCACAGGATAAGTGGTATAATCCCCAATATAGCCCTCTCCTGCCTCCGAGCGTGTAGGAGAAAAGGATGGTGGTTCCTGATGATAGGTTTGGAATGTTTCTACAAGCACTGGCGTCGAACCTGATGCCAGTTTCCTTTTTAGTGGAATCTTGTATGAGTCCAAAGCCTTCTCTGGAACAATTCTCCGCTTGCGGAACAGCCTACCAGTGTCGGCGTCGATAAACTGGTCCTGCGAGTCCTCGACATCGGTTCTTTCCGTGGACACTGTTCGTGGTTGTTCGACACCCCTCCTAAGTTCGAACATCTTCGGTGCCCCTGGTGGCAGCAATCCAAACTTGATCGGTGCCGGCGCCCAGTGAGCTTTGGCGACCTTGTCTGGTTCGGGACCCGTTTTTGGTTCGAGGGTTGCCCGTTCCCTGATGCGCTTTAGGGACTCCGACACCTGTTGCAACGTGAATGCAGACGGTGCTTTGGAACCGATAGGCTCTTTGGAGACAGGCCTCGATGCGGTCTCCGGTTTCTTCCCAGCCTTCGGGTTTTCGATCCGAAGTTTGGGATCGACGCCCTGTTGATCCGATATTTTGGCAGTCGCCGCACTTTTCGGTGTTGACGTAGTCGGATCGACCACCGTGACCTTGGTGGTTGGCGCCCCAAACTTTGGTGCCATAGGCCGTTGCGTCTTCTCGGGACTGAGGGCCTTCTTCTGTGTCTCGGTGCCGAAGCCCTTTTTTGGTTTCTCGGTACCGAAGTCCTTCTTTCTTTGGTCGGCTCCGATGTCCTTTTTCTGTGTCGACGGATGTGAGGGCTTCGATGCCTTCGATCCGACCAGAACCAGTTGCACTTTCGGTTTCGATTTGACCGGTGTTGGGTTTGGTTTCGCTTTCACTGAATAGAATCCAGTCTTTTTTGATATTGTAGGCTCTTTTGAAATGTTCGAAGCCGGGCCTTCAGGCGGGCTGTAGAACGATCCGACTGATCTTGGGTAAGGCCCGCAGGCGATCCGTCGACCTGAGCCTTATCAAGACTGTGTCCTTCGGCCTCCGCATCGACGGATTGGCCTAGCTCCTCGCCCGAGCTATCTTTCTCGGTCCCAAGGGCCTCATCGTCGTCTCCTACCTAGTCGACGACGTCTTCGTCCTCGAAGATCACCTCATCATCGTCGTCAGATTGGGATTCATGCTCCGAAGCATGGCTCGAGTCTATCTCTTCGACGCTCTCGACTTCCTCATCCTCGGTGCTGAATATGTTAACCGGGCGCAGGCCATACACCTTGACTCATCATGATCCGGTGATAAACATTTGTTACACACCGGATGGACATCGATGTGTGGATATTTCGCATGACATAAAGGACATCTCTTGAAGGGAGTCCTCGATTCCATCCTCGAACGTCGATCGATGTTCGGACCGAAACTAGGTCCGAGAAGTGTGAATAAATCCGAAAAGAAGTATAATAATTTGTCGATACCGAACGCAAACAATACCGACGATACCTAAAGGCTTTTGGCCTTGAATAAAGTTTTCCTAACTTGAGCTAAGATAAGCACATCCGAACCCAATGGCGGAAAAAAACAATCTGGGGATGGAGAGGATGCCCATGCGCACTGTAGTCCAGGGGAGGAGCCACCTATCTCGTGATACTTCGAAGACTCTTCCAGGACAACAATGTGCAATCATCCGGACCCAACACTAGGCGGCGATCTATGCACAGATATGAATTCAGCAGTCCACATGCCTCGAACTGGATCACTCCTTCACCGCCTTGCCACATACCCTAGGGCGAACCGTATCATTCCGGAGATCGTAGCGCAGGATGGTTCGTTGTGCCGTTCCCCAGTGGACATGGCCTGTGCATTTGCCACCTACTATCGTCAACTATACGAGGCCAGACCTCCAACCCTTTCTCTCGCGGCTCTCCTGGAAGTCGGTGGTGGCTGCCTTCCGTGTGTAGACCCTGCTACTCAAACTGATCTAGAGCACCCCATCACCCATGAGGAGATCAGGGAGGTGATTGGCCTTATTTCCACCGGCAAGACGCCGGATCCAGACGGTCTCCCTCAAGAATATTATGTACACTATCAGGACACTTGTCCCCCACCTTGCAGTACTGTATCGGGAAGCCGTGGAAATGGCTCCTTCCCTCAGGAGACGGACATGGGCACCATTGTGGTTCTGCCTAAATCCCAACCACTCATCACGTTGTTCAGACTAACGCCCTATCTCACTCATTAATACCGAGGTAAAACTGTTTGCCACAATCCTCGCCCAGTGGCTCAAACCCCACCTGTCCACGCTGGATCATCCCGACCAATGAGGGATCATGCCCTCACGCGGCACCCGGCATTGTCTTCGTAGCGGTTTCGGGCCATGGTCAAGGTTCTATACGCCCTCCCGCGAGCTCGTGTCCTAGTAAACAGGGTCCTATCGGAGCCCTTCTCGATTTACAGGGCAACGAGGCAGGGCTGTCCTCTTCCCCCCGCTCTTCACTTTGGTGATGGAGCCCTTGGCGTCCATGGTGCGGTCGTGTGAACACATGCGGGGATGGGAATGGCCTAATACCGAACCAGACAAAATTGCCCTCTATGCGGATGACGTCCTCATCTATTTAGCAGACCCCATCCGGTCAGGTCCACATTGTCTTTGCATTCTGCATTCCTTTGCACGGGCCTCCGGTTGAACCCTGACAAATCGGTTCTGGTTCCCCTCCACTTATCCCAGGAATGCTTCGACTGGCAATCTGATATACCTCTTCGCCATCAATCCTTTAAATATCTGGGGATCTGGATGACCTTACTCCCTGAGCTGAGCTAGGCCCTCAACGTTACTCCACTGGTGAAACGTGCCAAGGTGGACCTCCAGAAGTGGCAGTCGCTGTCCCTGAACCCCATGGGGAGGGTGGCTCTTTTTAAGATGATGGTGCTTCCCCCGCTTCCTTTACGTTCTTCAGAACACCCCCATGTGTTTTCCTACGACTTGGTTTCGTAAACTGGATAGTATAGCCAACAAGTTTCTGTGGGGGAAAAGCAGGTCCAGACTAGCACTAAATACCTGCAGGATCCCTTCGTTTGATGGGGGTCTAGGGATGACTCATCTCTCTTTATACTATCTTGCCATGCGACTTCTCTCCATAGACGACTAGTTCAATGGGGGTTGGTCTGATCCGGCTTACAGACTGGGAGAGTTGGGCCTCCCCAGGATTCAGTCCATGTTGTATGGGGCCCCTATTCCTTCTTGCCTACCAGAGGTGACGTGCTCTGTGTTACTGGCCTGGCGGGCGGCACTGCGGCACACCAAATGGACACACACTGACCCAAAGTACACCCTTGTGGCACAGGACCTGGCTCAAAGAAGTTAATGAGCTGCAAGGCTTCAGGGCATGGGACCTTATAGGCATTTCACAATTGGGCGATGTATGGGTGAGGGACCACATGCGTTCCTTCGGAGACCTCCAGAACAGATACTCACTGCACCAATCACAATTCTATAGGTATCTGCAACTGCGACATGCCCTCCATACAAACCTTACACCAGGCACGCCGCTTCCTGACCACAGCCCGCCCAAAGCTCAGATAATGTTCGGGGACCTGGGGAAGGGTGGCATCTCCTGTATTTACTGTACACTGATCAACAACACCCCTACTTCCTTAAACCCACTGCGGGCTCATTGGGAGGACTGGGTTGGCCATTGGAGGAAGACTGGCGTGACGCTCTTATGGCTCCTAGAACAGTCACCGCATCCGCTAGGTTGTGTCTGGTGCAGCTCTATTACTTGCGCACCGCATATCTCACCCCGGTGCGCCTCCATCGGGCAGGGTTTAGCCCGACCCCAGCCTCCATTAGGTGTGGTCACGACCCGGCCGACTTCCTTCACATGGTGTGGGCCTGTCCCCGCCTGTTGCGGTTCTGGACGGAAATCGAGGAAGAGCTCACCGAAATCTTAGGGTGGGAGGTCCCCCATGACCCAAAACACATGATCCTGGGCATCACTGATGGGTTAGATGGGTCTTGGAATGAGAAGGTGTTTTTCACTACAGCTATGGCGGTCGCCAAAACAGACATCGCGGCCTCATGGAAACGCCCTGAACCCCCGAGTGTCGGGCGATGGTGGACTGGTGCACCACACAGCAGAAAGTCATGTATGAAGCTTGTGGGTGTCCCAAGAAATATCGCAGAGTCTGGGGGAAATGGTTGGGGGGGGTGGTGTAGTCATAAAGGGGATCGTTTAATTTAAAGTAATTGTGCTTTAATAGTGTCTGTAAGATGGGTTGCTCAAATTCCTATATGTAATCCTGGATTTTCCTGGGGTAGGGCTGAATGGCTGGTGTATTCTTTCTGTAAATCAATACAAATTTGTTTATTTAAAAAAATGACAGTAAAGGCAAAATTGTAGAAAAAGGTGATACTGCTGATGCAGACAAGACTAAGGAGACCACTAGTGTCGTGCTTGACATTGAGTATGCGGACGGCTGCGGTCTCGTCAACAACCTGTATCTCCACCTGGACAAACAAAGGACCATTGTCAACGGTTCTCTTGTAGACTAGGAGTGTTTTGTAGATGGTGTGTGTGATGTTTTAGAACAGTTTGAGGTCATCAACAGTTGTTCTATCAACATTGCTGCCGATGTAGTTGACACCTGGAACGACTTTAGCCATAGTTCTCTCGTTGATGAGGATATCCGGGAAGCTCGATTTCTGCAGTTGTTCTGTGCATAATGATGTGCGTCCTTCCTGACGTGTTTTATTGAGGTAACTATATTTTCTTTGTATGAGGAGGTGGCTGCAGGTGCTTTAGGGTACAAATGCAGCTCTGGAAACTCAACAGGATTCCGATTTAGCGCTGCATTTGTAAAAGTGCTTGGTGGAGCACTTTTCACAGATTGATACCCGAATGAGGGGGCATCCCGCTTAGCAGAAAGGTGTTTCTTTTCTCAAGTATATACAGTGCCAATCTCCTCTCCCATTCCTTCTGTGTCTTAGAAGGAAGAGTCTGACAAATATCATGACATGAAGCCTTGTGATCTGGATAGAAGCAATCAATCAATCAATCAATCAATGACACTTATAGAGTGCGCTACATACCCGTAGGGTCTCAAGGCGCTGGGGGGGGGGGGGGCAGGGGGGGGGGGGGGGGGGGGGGGTGCCGCTACTGCTCGAACAGCCAGGTCTTCAGCTTCTTCCTGAAGGAGAGGTGGTCTTGGGTCAGGCGCAGGTCGGGAGGGAGGGAGTTCCAGGTCTTGGCGGCCAGGTGGGAGAAGGACCTTCCTCCTGTAGTCGCTCTTCGGATGCGGGGGACGGCGGCGAGGGCGTGGTTGGCTGATCGGAGGTGGCGTTTGGGAGCGTAGAAGTTGATCCGGCTGTTGAGGTAGCTCGGGCCTTGGTCGTGTAGGGCTTTGTGTGCGTGGGTGAGGAGGCGGAAGGTGATTCTTTTGTTGACGGGGAGCCAGTGAAGGTCTCTCAGGTGTCCGGTGATGTGGCTGGTTCGTGGGATGTCGAGGATGAGTCTGGCTGAGGCATTCTGGATCCGCTGGAGTCTCTTCTGGATCTTGGCGGTGGTACCGGCGTAGAGGGCGTTGCCGTAGTCCAGTCGGCTGGTGACGAGGGCCTGGGTGACGGTCTTCCTGGTCTCGGTGGGGATCCACCAGAAGATCTTCCGTAGCATGCGTAGGATGTTGAAGCACGCCGAGGAGACGTTGTTGACTTGCCTGGTCATGGAGAGGGAGGAGTCCAGGATGAAGCCCAGGTTGCGTGCATGGTCTGTCGGTTTGGGTGCGGCGCCCAGGGCGGGTGGCCACCAGGAGTCGTCCCAGGTGGAGGGTGAAGAGCCCAGGATGAGGACCTCCGTCTTGTCAGAGTTCAGTTTCAGGCGGCTGGTCGCCATCCACTCGGCTACCTCTTTCATCCCTTCGTGCAGGTTGGCTCTGGCGGAGGCGGGGTCGTTGGTCAGGGAGAGGATCAGCTGGGTGTCGTCGGCGTAGGAGATTATGCTGAGGTTTTGTTTGCGTACGATGGCCGCGAGGGGTCTCATGTAGACGTTGAAGAGGGTGGGGCTCAGAGATGATCCTTGAGGGACGCCGCAGATGACTTCGGAGGCCTCTGACTTGTACGGTGGTAGGCGGACTCTCTGTGTTCTTCCGTCGAGGAAGGAGATGATCCATTCCAGCGCCTTGTCCTGGATTCCGATGTTGCTGAGGCGCTGTACTAGGGTGCGGTGGCAGACCGTGCCGAATGCCGCGGAGAGGTCTAGGAGGATGAGGGCCGCTGTTTCTCCATTGTCCATCAGGGCTCGGATGTCATCGGTGGCGGCGATGAGGGCGGTCTCGGTGCTGTGATTGGCTCGGAAGCCGGACTGTGAGGGGTCGAGGGATCCGTTCGTCTCGAGGAAGGCGGCCATCTGCTTGTTGACGGTCTTCTCGATGACTTTCGCAGGGAACGGGAGGAGCGAGATGGGGCGGTAGTTCTTGAGTTCGGTGGGGTCCGCTGTTGGTTTCTTGAGCAGAGCGGTGAGTTCGGCGTGTTTCCAGCTCTCAGGGAAGGTGGCGGTGTCGAAGGATGTGTTGATGATGTCTCGCAGGTGGGGTGCGATGACAGCGTCGGCCTTGTAGCCTTGAGCCTTGTAGCCTTGAGCAATAAATACATTGCTCATGTAGATCAACCATATAAACTTCTTCTTGTCTACAGATACAGCAAGAGCTGAAAGGAATATGTTACTTAACCTGTAAGCATCTATTCATGGTATGTAGTGCTGTAGATTCAGATGCTCTCATACTCCTGCTATCTAGTTTTGGGCTCGTATGAATACAACTTGAGTCATGAGGCATAGTGACTACTTCTATGACTTGAAATACGCAAAGCATTGGCTCCATTGTTTAGATTGATTTCCGCATGGCAGATGAGAATGTATATGGAGAATAGGAAAGGAAACAATAGATAACCATGAAAAAAAGAAAAGAACATCTGCAACAACCGGAGGTTTCCAAGAAGGAAGCATTTGAATCTACAGCACTATAAGCCACAAACAGATGCTTATAGGGTAAGCAATACATTAATTTGTGGCATGTGTAGCTGTGCATACACATCCTTTGCATAGACTGTAAAGCAGTACTCCCATAATTGGTGGCAAGCATGCGGATGTTGCAGAGGAATGAAAAAAAGTTTGTAGCACAGCTTGGCCCACCTGTGCTTGCTAAAATGTCAATACAGTAGTATTTGGTGAACATGTGTAAAGTGGACCAGGTAGCTGCTTTATAAATGTCAGCTATGTGGATGTTACCAAGGAAGGACATAGAGTACCCCTTATTGCAAGTAGAGCGCAGTCTGGGCTGTGCAGGGAGTTGTCTCTGCTTTAGTGTTGCAAGTCCTTAAAAGCTTGCAGAGAGTTCCAATGGTACATATACCACTGCATATTTTAAATACCTTACAAGACATGTAGGAAGACATCCACCAAGGTTTACCTCCAACATCCCTTCCACAAACATCAGCAAGTATGCAGCGACTGTTGCTAAATGGAGGCATATGGAAGTGTAAGCCAACCAGTGGTTAATTTGTAAAATAAAAAGTGCCGGGGCTCTAATCAGGTGACAGCGCTAACAGGAGAAACATGCTGGCGCAAACTGCTTCCTGACTAGAGCCCCAGCATTTATTGATCTGCAGAGGACTTGGCCTAATGGGTAGAGCTGCTGATTTCGGAGCTGGGGAACCCGGTTCGAGTCTCGGCGTGGCTCAACATCCTGTGAGTCTGGGGAAAATCATGTGCCTTCTAAATAAGTGTGTTCTTAACTGGTGCTATAAGCACCGGTACCAAGGATTAGGTGCCGGTGCTGAGCACCGGCTCAAATTAAGCACTGAAGCCAAAACTGATATATGAATAAGGTAACATACTGTATCTTGTACTGTTGCTGTGATTGAATCTATGCATTTTAGAAAGTAATAGGGACACCCTGTTTCCACTAAGCCACATAGCAGGCCTATTTGTATTTCAGGATAGACATGCAATCTGCTGGGAGATTTATATAACTAACTCTAGGAACTCAGGAGCCAGATCGTAAGGTTGATCTGCTTAGGGTTAGGATGCCTTATGGAGCCTTGGTTCTGTGTGAGTAGATCTGGCTGTTGGGCAGTTTCTCGTGAAGGACCTCTGACAAGTCTAGAAGGGTCGTGAGCCAGGGCTGTATGGCTCATGTGAGAGCCACCAGGATGTGGGCAAGAGACGTTTGCCAAAACGTCCGAACCACGTAGAGAACGAATGGGAAAGGCAGAAAAGCGCAGGCAAATATCCCAGATATATTCATTCATAATGCATTGCTCAGGGACTGTGAGTGAGGGAACCTGGAGGCAAAGCTTTGGCATTTTGGCCAGTTTGAAAGAGCTACATCTGCAAACCCCCAACAGTGGAAATACAGGAGTAGGACTTGAAGGTAAATTTCCCACTTGTTGCTACATCTTACTGAGTAGATCTGCAAACTCGTTGTCCACTACCAGCAGGTACTCCACAAGCAGATGTATCTAGAGATGGAGTATCCGATGCCAGATTTTATAGGACAGATGCATGGAGCATGTGCCTCCCCATTTTTTAAGGTAATACATGGCTGACATGTTGTCTGTCTTGATGAGGACCACCTTTTGCTAGATCTGATGAAAGAAGGCCTCGAGTGCCAGCTGGACAACTAACTGTCAAATAATTGATGTGGAGACCATGCTGGTGGGATGTCCACATGCCCTCGATGGTGGAGCTGCAGATGGACCCCCAACCCATATGAGAAGCATCCGTCTAGAAAAAGCTCCCCCTGCAACAGGTTGTTGCTGTTCTACCACTGCAGATAGCGATGGGTGCTAGCCCAAATCAACACTAGATCGTCCCATTGACCCTCCACCTGGAACCATTGTTTTGCTAGGCACTCTTGCAGAGGAATCCTGTGCATCTTTCAGGGTGGACAATGGCAATACAAGAAGCCATTATGCCAAGAAGGTGCATCACTATTCTGACCGTTAAGTGGCAATCTTGCGGAAAAGAGTCAGAAGTAGTTGGAAAGCGAGGACCCACGATGGCTGGGGTAACCTTTCCTGGTAGGAAGAGCTGGATTTGGAAGGGTTGGAGGTGGGACTTGACTGCATTGATGGTGAAGCCTAAATTGTGCAGAAAGTCTATAGTATTTCAAGTATGGGAGAGACTGTTTTGCTTATCTACATTCTTCATCAGACAGTTGCCCGGATAAGGGAACATGTGGATACCTCTCCTTCCGAGATGAGCGTCTACCATGGCAAGATATTCTGTAAATCTCTAGGGGCCGTAGAAACCCCGAAGGGTAGCACCTTGAACTGATAATGGTGACCAGTTGCCATGAACCGCAAGGAGTGGCAGTGAGCAGAGTGTATAGGTATGTGGAAATAAGCAGCCTTCAGATCAAGAGCGGTCAAGAAGTTGCCTTCTTGCAGCAAGGGGATGACATCTTCAAAGAACCATATGAAAGTGCTCAGACAGGATGTACTCGTTGAGAGGCATGAGGCAGAGTAAAGGCCTGAGTGTTCCGTCCTCCTTTTGTAAGAAGTATAGGGAATAACCCATTGATGTAGCAGCACAGGTTTGATTGCACGTTTGAGGAGCAGCACTTATACCTCATCTTGAATGAGGCGCTGATGCTTTGTGGAAAGGGTATGTGTGTGGGGTGGGATGTATTGTGTGGATGCAGTGAGCTCGTGACAGTATTCCTGCAGTATGATAGAGAGGATCTGCTGGTCTGAGGTGAGTGATTTCTCCCCACTGGGAGATAAACCCAAGTAATCTTCTCCCAACAGGTGTCGTGTGATTGGGGTAAGGGTGAGAGAGTCAATACTTTGTAGTGATAGCCCCTTTGGCACACCTCCTTTGTCTCCGACCCTGGTACTGTTGCCCCTGTAACCTTCCCTAGAGAGCTGAATGTTGAATATGGTTGCTCCTGACACTGGTAAGTGTAAGGTGAGTGAGGAGAAGAGGTTTTCGGTCCCCCTCACCCCATACTGTGGCATGTGAAAGGAGCCTAGATTGGGGGATGTTTGAAGAGTACCCATGGCCTTCGCTGTGTTCATATCTTTATTAATCTTCTCGAGCTTCTAATCCACCTGCCGCCAAAAGAGATGAAAAGAGTGAAGCCCGAGACACCAAGATAAGCATGGCACTGAATGAAGACAATGGAGTTAATCCACCTGGCTGCAGTATCAGCAGCGTCAAGGGCGCAGCAGATAGTAGTGTTGGATATGATTTTGCCCTCTGAGACTAGTTCTTGACCTCACTATCGGTATTGGTCTGGGAGGTGCTAGAGTAGTTTCTCCATCTCGACCCAGTGGGTGCTATCAAACCGAGAGAGCAATCCAATAGAATTTGCAAACCTCCAAAGCATGGCAGATTGCGCAGCTACATCGATCTTTTTTCTCTCTATAGACTCCTACTTCTCCAAGGAGTCTGTCATTACAATATGACCGAATTCCTGTGCCTCAGTCTACTAAATTATATTAGTGATATTGCTAGACAACCTACTGGAAGGCAATTCAATATATGTATAGCTACTTCTGTAAAGAAATTACTTGTGTTAACTTTGAGCTGTATACAAACACTACAAACCTAGAGTATACTGACCTCCTTTATTACTGAATTCTGAAGTATGTCAATATCTCATCCACATTTCTCATGTGTTACCTATCGTTTACTAGATAAAGACTGAATTTCTAGCATCTCTTTCCACCAACATACCAGAGGTAAAAGTTTCACTGACCTGGCTGCTCGTTACAAGACTGCTTCAGTTTATACTCATCTCAGCTTGATGAAATGGCAGCAAGAATTTAATAAAATACTTAAGATGATGGATGGTTCTCTAGCACTGGATGTTAGTGAGCCTCACTCACACAGGAACTGCATTATGGATATCTTTCATTGAAATGTATTACTCAACATCATGAGGTAAATGACTAATCTCAATATTGCCAGGTATACCTACCATCTTTGTTTACAAAATAACCATTAAAGATTTTGAAAAATATTGACAACTCCCCTATCAGCCTGCTCCAACTGAATCATGGAATTGAATCTTAACTTGGACTGCTCATGAAGCCTACATTTAAATATAGTGGCCATTGATTTTGGGACTTCGATACAAAAATCAACCCTGTAAATTTCAGCTGCACTCTCAACGCACATTTTTTTAAAATTTTTTTTAAAAAGGAGTATGGCCGGACAATGGAGGGCACCGTAGTGGAGCTGTTGTTGTTCAGCTGCTCCTATTTTAACTGTAACTGGAGATTTACGCTGTCACTTGCGCAATGCGACGATGCACGTCTCCTCAATAAGCCTATTGTTTTTTTTATTGTATTTGTCAACGTTTGGTTGGTTTAAGAGGCTGAAAGGTTTTACTTAATTTATGACGCTCACTGAGCAGATCCAGAAACACTCCTAGAGTGGTGGAATTAAAGGGTGGGCCAAGAGAGTTGCATGAAGCCAAGTATTTTTAGAAACACAAATAGTTCCCGGTAACTTCAATGCGCTACTGCACCTGTGATGTTAAAGTTTCAGAAAAATATCCTATCAGAAAGGTTCAACCTGTGCAGTGCAGAGAACATTAGCTTGCACTTTAAGAGAAGCCTTCTACAATCTACAGAGCAAAGAATCCAAATTTTCATTGAAATAACCCCAAATTTCTTATAGCATTCAAAGTTTAATCGCCCCAAGCCAAAGCCATCTTCATTGTCAACATGATTATGTTGGTTATGGCTAAAAATTGTTTAATTCGGTAATACTAACGTTTCTACTGCCCCCAGAGTAATCCCGACTATCAAGTTTGAGAAATCCTGCTGTGCATAACTTTAGTGCCGGTCTTAATGGCAACCCACTATGTAGCAGAATTCAAATTTACCAACATATTATCTACAGCAATGTCCTGATTAGTCTCCTCACTCTACACAATCCTGTGCAAAACGCTCACCTGGTCATCAGCGATGGCTTTGGCAAAGCGTGGACAATCCAAATGAAGGTAGATGTCAGTAAGCTGGTCCAGAAGTTTCTTTGGTTCAAAGCCATACTTCTCAGGATTTTCAACTTTCAAATCACGACACTTAGGACCACATAACTGTTGAAGGTTAAAGTTCAGCATGGCTGCTAACCGAGGCCCCAGCTCCTATCAATGGGAAAGAAAAAAAAAGACTTCATGCTGACCTTGGAGAAAGAAATCCTCTGCATGCATGGGTAAAAAAATAAAATTTTAATGTTCTTATATTATGGACACAAGGATAAGTTATAAGCACGTAAAGCACAAGTATACTGGCTTGGGAGGGCTTTTGGGGGCAAGGGGAGCCGTTGGTAATAAAACATGATTTTATAGAGTTTCATATTTCATATATTTTTTTTAATTGTATTTATTGATTTTCATAAGAACATTCAACAGTGCAATATCTGTGCTATCATTGCCATCTCGTATCAAATTCCATGTGCATGTCACTGCAGCATCTAATAAAACATCCCAAGCATAGTATCTTGAGGCATATTACTATCTGTACAAAGCAAAGTATTTTAGGAATCATCTGAACATGACAACATACATGTAGGGAAGGGAGTCCATGTCTCCTTTAGTTGTGATGACTGCAGAAGCTCTTCTGCATATACCTCCAACTGATCTCTGCAGAAGGCAATATCTCGCAGCCACTGTGCGATCTTAGGAGCAGTCTGCTTCCCCCAGTTCATGGATATCCTCCTTTTAGCTAAGAGCAAAACGGTGGCCGTTACCTAACGGTTAACCGGTTGCAGTGGTCTAGAAAGCCCCAATAAACACATTTGCGGAGCGCATGCTACCTGTTCTAGTTTCATCCCTGATTTGCCTGAGTTACCTGCATCCAGAAGCTAAATATTAGGGGGCATATCCATGTTAGGTGGATAAAATACATTTCAGGAGCTTCACATCTCATACACTGATCGTTGGGACGTAGCCCTTATTTATGAAGTTGCTGAAACATGGAAATTTAAGGTGTGACAAATCAAACCCAGCAATTCACTTATTCCACCCTAAGAATTATGTTCCCATCTAAAAGCTTTTTTTGAAATTGCCCAAATGCCTTTCCAAGTTTCTCTGAGGTCACATTAATTCACAATACTTAGAGACAGGTAAAGGTATAATATTCCATAGAGTTGAGGATTTGCATACAGAGGAAATCAGTATGGAGGCGAGGACAAGGCCTGGGCGGTAAATTTCCGTTCCGCTCGCGGAATCTGGGTAATTTCGCGTTCCACAGAGAACGCGGAATTGCCAAAAATTCGGCGATCCGTGGCTTCGCGGAATTTTTTGCTTCTTTGCACTTTCAAAATGCGTGTTCGCGAGATATTTCTCCCCGAGCACACAAACAGCGTTCGCGAACAAGAAAAAAGCATCGCGAACAGGCGGAACAAGCAATTCCGCATGTTCGCAGAACTTTTGCGTGCTCGCGTAGATTTTTTACCGTTTTGCGGAGCTTTGCGTAGCGCGACTACGCAAATTCCGGCCACCCCTAGCGAGGACCCTAAACTGTTCTTCAAAGTTACTTAAAAATACCACACCAAGATGCGAGTGTGGGCTTACCACAGGGGCAGACGCGTAGGAAAAAGGTGAGATGGCGGGCATTTGATGGGTAACAGCAGGGTGTAAAAATGAACAAATTGCCATCCTACGGATACTCTATCTAACCGCAGATTCCTTACCTTAGAATATTTGCCACACTGGATCTGAAAAAGATTCTAAATAGCAGTACTCCTGCGCACAGCACGGACTCCTCACTGACCCAGATATGATGGAGTAAAGCTGCATATAAGTGATATACCTACACTCCGACATCACTTTATTGTCTTTTCCCTTTCCACACACTCAGACACCTGGAGTGTGAAAAGTTCTTGGTACCTGCGTGTTAAATACTAAATTGGGACCTCTTTAGATATAATAAAAAAAGGGGCCTCTCCACAGAACGCGGACCGAGAGGGAAAAATATCCCTACCCCCGAACCGGGCTATCAAGTCAGTAGTGCTGTGTGAACGAATGCACTAATGTCCAGGTCATATCCTTGCAGATGTAAAGGATGGGTACTCTGTGTGACAAAGCAGGAGCAGTCACGTTAGCTCTGGTGGAATAGCTCTCAAATGTTTCTGAAGATGCTTCTTGAGTAGCAGATCTTGATGCAGAGTACTATCCACTTCAAGTGGATCCTCTTCCCTTTCTTAACTACGGAAAACCCCAAAATGTTGACTGTCCATTCAATGGTCCTTGGTAAGATCAAATTAAAAGCTTAAAGCCCTTTTAGGGTCCAGTTGATGGTGCCGCTTCTCTTTCGAGGGCCAAAGGGGAGCAAAGAACAATGGTAGAATGATGGATTACCCAACATGGAAGAGAATCACAACTTTTTGCCAGAATACTGCCATGGCCCTTAGCACATACTTTTCTGGCAAAATGGTGGTGTAAGGCAGTTGCACTGTAAGTGCCTGAAGTTCACTCACACGACAAGCTGGCATAACACAATGAGCAAGATGATGGACACAGCAAGCAACTATGCATTGGCTCGAAGGCCAGACAAGAAATTTCAAGACCAAGTTAAGGTCCCATTGTGGCATCACAAACTGTTTAGGAGGGAACATGTGTGTCAAATCTTCAATAAATCTCACCACAATAGGGGATTTAAACAAGGACTGTTGGTGTGGCAAATGTAGAAAGGCTAAAAGGACTGACAACCTATAATAGTGCCCACTGCCAAGGCTAAAACAAACAAAAGGACGTACGAGTGCTTTGCTTATAAGGGGTCAGTCTAGGACAACGTCCATCACTTCCGTTGGCAGATCAAACACAGTCAGTTGACACATGCAGGTGTAGATTGCTCAGATTTGGGCGGAGGACTTTGCCCTCCTGCTGAGGAAAGAGAATGTTGCGAAGTGATAGCCTGATTGGGGGACAGATGATCATATGCCCAGAAGGTCCAGGTACCACACTACGCTGCCCAATTCAGAGCTACTAGGATGACTTGGGTCTGGGTGCTCCAGATCCTTTTCATAAGTCAGAATGTACGAGTTACTTACCTTCGGTATCGGTGTATCTGATAGAGCCGTTGTCTAGCTGCAGATTCCTTAACTTAGAATATCCCCAGGCGTCAGACTGGATCAGGAAAACTTTTTGCAGCAGCACCTCTGAGCAAAGGGGGTCGGTGCCCCACGACCCCGCCCTGACGTCGTCCACGGACGTAACATCAGCGAGGTCATACAAGTCTCTCCTGGCGCGCTCAGTTTTCTTCAGAGAAACGTTTCCGCGGAACAACGCGGAGCCACCAACAAAACTGTGAAAGTATGGGAACAGTGTGCGAAGGATGAAAAATCCGTAAAAGAAAGAAAGAACATCACCATCATAAAAGACAGTAGCAGACACTGTCTACATATACGAGAAGAGGGAAGAAGGAAAGGCAGAGAAAAGCTAGGAGAAGAAAACCCCGCAAAGCGAAGCATGGACCCGCTCCAAAGGCTGAGTAACAAGGGAAGAATATCGCAACAGGCAAAATAGATTATTACCATGTAGAACTGTGCCGACCAAGGACGGGACACAGGAAGAACAACAGTCCACTGTGAGAAGATTTGAAAAGAATGGTATTTCACTATAGCAAGGAAAGGCCAAAACACAGCCTAGCAGATCCCCAAAGAAGGCTACTATAGAGGAGACCTGACTCAATGGAGGAGGGAGGGAGGGAAGCAACAGGAGAAGAAGAAGACTCTCCTGATGATGGAGAATGAAAACGCACCGTTTTACAGGAAAGAAGCCACCTGGATGGAGGCAGCCGCATATGGCAATTCTTAAAGAGGGCACAACAATGTGAGCACCTTAAGAGAAAAGCAATGGCAACTGAGAGGAGACAAAGTGGAGAAACCCACCTGGCAAGGTCCTCGCAGAACGGGGAGGATGGGTGGGCGTTAAGGAATCTGCAGCTAGACAATGTCTCTACCAGATACATCGTTACCGAAGGTAAGTAACTCGTACATCTGATAGAGACATCTAGCCGCAGATTCCTTAACTTAGAATAGATACCACCGCCATACCCCCAGGGGGAGGTGGCTCTGCAACAGAAAGTGCACGAAGCACTGAGCCAGAGTGACGGACCATGGGGAAGGCTGTGGCGGAACAGCCAGACAGCAAGCCAAGTGACTCGAAAGAGCAAAAGACAAGACATTTCAAACTAAAAGAATAGCACGACGCCATACCCGTAAGAGTATGAGATGAATAAACAGCACTAGCCATATTCCAGAACAGAGTCCAGAACGAAGGAGGGAGAAGGACTACTCCTGGCTCAATGGTGCATTAAGTGAACACCAACGAAAGCTTGAGGATAACAAGAAAAAATGTAACCAGAGCCTACCAGGCTAGCCCACGCAAGGGAGTCCGGCCAGACCACAGCCAGAATCGAAGTACAGAGGCAGGAACTGAGCAACATTTTAGAAGTGCATACCTAGTTACCAAAAGGTGCGACAGGGGCGAATAGTTTCACTCTGAAGCAAGCTGAAGTGGACCACACTAAAACATGCACAGAGCAGACAGCCACGGCAAAAGCTGAAATGAGCATGGAACTGCCCAACGAGGGAGCTCGAAGGTCGATGGGAGAACTCACCCACGAAATACAGAGAAGCAGGGTGCAGCACCTTGGACAACCTGCATCAGAGGGGCTGTCCCGCAGGCACAGGAGACAGAGTAGGGTGACGTAAAATTGAATTTCCCTAGCTGGGGTTTGAACCCTTGTCAAAACGCATTCAGAGTCCTTGTTAGTTACCACTGGACCATATGTCCTGTCCCAGTAAAAAATTACACATCCGAAGGGAGTGGCCGCAGAGGCACCGAAAATGCCAATAGGAGCTGTGAATAGGAACACGGATAACTGTTGAGTAGAACCTCAGATCTCCAGACCACTTCCTCAGACTGTGAGGGGAAATCCACCCCCTACAGAAGAGTGGGACTGTTTAGTATAGGCCAAGAAAGAAGCATCGTGAAGTGGGTGGACCATCCCAGGAGTGGAACGCAAGGAACTCTTATTGCCGAAGATGCAGGAAGAGACACCAAGTGCACATAAAGGTGCTAGAAAAGACACCGCCGTGCAGAACGAGGGCAAGCTCGAGTAGAAGCACTGACTTGCTCCTTGAAACATGGAGATGTAGGATCAGACTTCACAGTAGCAAAGAGAGGTGGAGAGCAAGGGAGGGGGGGTGAGCTACGACCACGTATCTACGGGTGCCGTAGGAGTAACCCACCTAGTGCACCCGTGGCAGGAGGTAGCCCCGTTTTGAAGCGTGTTGAAATACATTGAACATCTCCAAAAGAGGAGAATGAGGCACATATGCAAGGCTCAAGCAAGGAGAGAGCCACGGCGTAAAGGAGATAGCGCCAAAGGCACAACACTGAACACCGTGTAACGGTAAGACAAGGGCGTCATTGGACGTAGACAGCCCAAAGGGGCCTCCATGCCCGCGTGACGCATAGCAGAGCTATACAATAGCATACAGGTACTCCACTTGGAGTATGGCACATCCCCAAGAACCATGGGGGAACACCTCTTAGGGCAAACCACAATCAGAGGACAGAACACAAACAATCTGTGGAACACCGCCCCAGTAGGCTTACCGCCAGCCTAAAAAAACACATAGTGAAAATGGTGGACGCCAAATAAATGGGCAACCACTCCAGATCATGTGAAATGGAAACCGCTGAAATAAAGACCTATGGGTGAGGACGAAATCCCGCAAGGAGGCACTGAACAGCCGAATCGGCGTGGGCATCAAACAAAAGGACCCCATCAAAGGGTAGGTCAACAAGGCTTTCCCAGATATTCTCCGGCAAGACGCCATCCCGCAACCAAGCATGGCGCCGTAGGGCCACCGAACCAGCCATAGCACGGCCTAAGGAATCCGCAGTATCCAAGGCCGAGCGGATTGTAAATTCCGCCAAATCACGGCCATCACGGAGAAGAGGAAGGTGGTCAACACGAGCGCCCTCAGAAGTGGCCGATAGAAGAGACTCGGCAGAGTCCCAAAGGGCAGAAGTAGCCTGAGCCAAGACACACACTGTATTTAGTGATCGAAGAGCTGCGCTAGTGGAGGCGAAAATGTTACGGCCCCACGACTCCAGCCATCTAGAGTCCCGAGAGGAAGGAAGCAACAGCTGAGGCAAGGAAGGGAAAGCAGTTTGCAGGACAAACCCCTGAACGTCTGGGTAAACAAATAAGTAAACTGGATCATGTGGAGAAGGACGGTGGCAGTGCAAGATAGAATGAGCCACCGGATCACCGGAAGCTGGCCGAGCCCAAGTGCCCAAAAGGGCATCATAAAGAGAAGCTTTGAAGGGTAGAAGCGGCTCTACAGTCCCTGAACCGTGGTGGAGGACATCCAGCAGAGGGTCAGCTGGAAGCGGGACCAAAGGAGGGTGCATACTCAGAACACGAGCCGGCCAAAGAGACAACCCAAATGAACGCGACACCGGCCTCGGTAGCCCTCCGAGGAGGGGACAGCAACTCATCGGTGGGTGAGGGCTGTAAACTAAGCCTCCCACCCCAGGGAGGGTGACCAATGAACTGAGGATGCAACCTATTGCCCCTTTGACGAATGAGGGTCCTGATGTGGCTCCTGAGGAGGCAGGGATTCCGCGAGGGCCATATATTCCAAGGGAGGGGGGGGGGAGAGGCAAGGACAGATCTGGCGTTGAGGCGATGTCGAACTCCCTCCGGAGAGGAGTCAACAATCTTGCGTCGGGGCGGCGCCTGGGCGACTACGGTCGGCGCCGACTCGGCCCCGTCCAGCGCCGACTCGGCCCCGTCCAGCGCCGACTCGGCCCCGTCCAGCGCCGACTCGGCCTCAGCCACGACGATCTCCGCTTCCGAAGAAGAAGGGGACTGCGCCGGAGCAGGTGAGGCAAGCCTACGACGTCAGACCGGCGCAGACTCAGCGTCAACCACAACAGTCTCCGATTTCAAAGGAAGGAATGGAGTCGGAGCCGGGGAGGCAAGTCTACGGTGCCGGACCGGCGCCGACCCCACCTCCGGACAGGCAGCTGCCTGTCCGAAAGGCTGAGACGTGCTCGAAGCAGGGCTGCGAGCACCAGCAACCACCTGCGGCGTCACAGGGAGCCCCACTGGACTATGTGGCGCAGCAGGGGTGCTATGGGTTGAACAGGATTCCGGGAACTAGTGCCCCCGATCACTGAAGGAAGTGAGGTCGAGGACCTCGGCGACATGTGCCGTGACTTACCTGAGCGAGGCGAACGACGCACCTGGGAACCAGAGGGCGACTGACGCCGCAAATGGAACCCACTGCCAGAGGGACCTACCGCTGATGAGGAGGCTGGGGGCCGAGATGACTCCGACCGGGACAGATGAGCCGAAAGCAGCTTCATCCTGCGCTCCTACCGGGACTTCGGATTGAGGTGTTGGCAGGCGTCGCAGTCTGTCGAGTCGTGGTGTTTGCCCAGACACCACATACAGATAAGGTGTGGGTCCGTCGCGGACATTTGCCGCGAACAGGAGGTACAAGTTTTTAAGCCCGAAGGCATTGCACACTGTTCCAGACGCAATGGACCTGAAAACAGGCCAGAGAAACTGCTTACTCTGGATCCGCGTTGAACGCGGAAAAGAAGGAAACTGACGTCAGCGCGCCGGAAGGGACTTGTATGACCTCGCTGACGTCACATCCGTGGACGACATCAGGGGGGGGTCGTGTGGCACCGTCCCACGGCGCACTGAGGTGCTGCTGCAAAATGTTTTCCGGATCCAGTCTGACGCCTGGGGATATTCTAAGTTAAGGAATCTGCGGCTAGATGTCTCTATCAGATAGTAGAGGCAGGAAGGCGTACAGGAATTCAGTGTTCCATTCCAGTGGAAGGCATATCCTAATGAGTGTTCTTGCGGAAACTCCAACATGCAAAACTTTACACTGTATGTTCTAGATATTGGTGTGAAGGTCATCTAGCCAGGGTTCCGGCTCCCACTGTTGGAAGAACCCCTGCACCATCTCAGTATGTTTAAGCCACTCGCGATGTTCCAGGCACCACTTTCTGCATTTATCCACTCTAGCTTTTGGGGACCATCCAAGGCGGTTCGCGAATAGGAAAATACCCCAGCACTCCAACCACCTCCAGAGGCACAGAGCCTCTAGAAAAAGACCCAGGATGTCACCCTGTCCTGCTTGTTTAAAACAACATGGTGGTGGTGATGTATGTGGAAACTTGCAATAGCCTTCCCTTGATGGACGTCAGGAAGGTCTTCAGAGACAGACAGACTCCCCCCCCCCCCCCCTCCCCAGTCCAGTGCGTGCACCCCATAATGTCCGTCAGATTCTATTGCCTTTTCCAGGGGACGCCATTCCGGCCCTGTCAACAGGCCCTTTCAAGGGGCGGAGTCCTCCTGTGTGGTGAGTCTCAGGAGTCGTAGGTATTTTGGACACGTCAGTTCTCTAAATTCTGTGGTCAACAGGGATCGGAAGGGCTGCCAGATGTCATTAAATGTCTCCGTGTCGCCTGCCACTGCCAATGACAATTTTTCCATGCCTAACACGTGCCACAATCTATGCAACCAGCCCGTGATCGTGGGGGGTATGGGCGTCCGCCAGTGCACTAGGATGTTCTGAATGGCGGACCCCAACGCTATGGTGATCTGCCTGCCTCTGCGGGATTTTAATGGGTACATCAAGTCATTGGGGAGACCCAATAGGATATAGGCCGGAAAGCGCGGTAACTCAATCTTGAAATGGGAGTCTACCTCATCTATCCCTTCCTTCCAGTAGGCGGCAAGCAGGGGGCAGTCCCACAGGATATGTGTCAGTGTTCCTGTCTGTCCACAGCCCCTCCAACAAGTGTCCTCCCTACTGCTATCCATGGCGTGTATTCGTGCTGGGGTGTAGTACCAGTATGTGGAAACTTTGGTGAAAGTTTCGGTGAGGCCCGTGTGATATGCCGAGTGCCTAGCTCTGTAAGCTATCTGTCTCCATTCATCGTGACTCAAAGTCCTACCTAGCTCCCCCTCCCATCGTTCGCGTCCCGGATTATAAAAGTGCGAGGGGGGCACCTGGAGGAATCCGTACAGGTCGCTGATGAGTTTAGCGTCGGACGTCCGCGTTAACAGCCAGCGTTCGTAGGGGAGTCGTCGTCTGTCCGCCGCCTCGCGTACCTGTGGGTGCAACGCCCAGTGGCGAACCTGCAGGTACCGTAATCTCTCCGTCTCTGATAATGCATACTCTTGTCTGAGGTCCGCGAAGGGGATAATCCCCTCCGCATTGTAGAGATGGCATAGAGCCCTACACCCCGCCTCACGCCAGCGCACGAACGCGCCCCTCTCCATCCCAGGAGCGAAATCCGGGTTATCCGTCAAGGGCGTTAACGGGGAGGGAAACGTGGTCAGCCCGTGTGTGAGATTTGTAGCATCCCAGATCTGAAGCTGCACTCTGGTGATAAAAGAGGCATATAAATTAGCGGGTCGGTGAGCTCTGCGTAAAAATGGCACCTCCTGTAGAGGCCTCCCCGCCACCGCCTGAGCCTGGAAGAGCCAATGTTTGTCCGACTCCCACCTGCTCCATTCCACCAGGTAACGTAACTGTGCTGCGTAAAAGTATTTGCGTAGGTCCGGGATGCCTAGTCCCCCGGTCTCCGGTGTTAGCAGTGAAAGTGCTCTCCTCATTCTGGGTTTCTTGCCCTGCCAGATGAAGCGTCCCAGCTCCGACTGCATCTGCCGGAGCCAGCCCACCGGTGGGCGCAGCGGGAGTGCCCGAAACAGATATAGGATCTGGGGCAAGATTGTCATCTTAACTGCTGCCACTCTACCCAATAACGAAAGAGTGCCTCGGTCCCAACGCGTCAGTTCCTCCCGTATTTTCCGGCCCAGGGCGGTGTAGTTGGCCAGCACCATTGCCGGTAGGGTTGGAGCCAGGAGGACCCCTAAATAGAGCACTGGCTCCCGAGACCAGACTATTGGGACCCGATTTTGTAAAAGGGTCCTGGTCGCCGGTGCGAGGGAGAGATCCAAGGCCACCGATTTTCCCATATTCATCTTGAAGCCTGCCACCTCTGCGAAGCAGGTCAACTCGTCAATGCAAGCCGGCAAAGCCGAGAGCGGATCGTCTAAGGAAAGTATCACGTCATCCGCGTACAGACTGATGGCATGACTGAAGCCACCGAATTTCACCCCTCTCACCGCCGGGTTGTCCCGGATCCGCTGTGCGAAGGGTTCCATATATAACGCGAAGAGTAAGGGCGACAGCGGGCATCCCTGTCGCGTACCTCTTTCAATGTGGAAGCTCTTCGAGCTGTACCCGTTGACTCGTACTACAGCCGTTGGGGATTTGTAGCAGTTAAAAATCATATGACGAAATTTGTCTCTCACCCCCTATCTTCTCCAGTACCTGTTCTAGGTACGGCCAGTGCACGCGATCGAACGCTTTTTCGGCGTCCACCAGTAATAACATCCTCTCTCCTCGGATCCGTGACGCCTTCTCAATGAGATGCGTGATTCTCTTGGTGTTGTCGACCGTTTGCCTTCCAGGAACGAAGCCCGCTTGGTCCGGGTCGATAAGTCCCGGCAAGAGGGGGGCGAGGCGCGCCGCCAAGATCCCCGTGTATAATTTAAGATCTACATTTAGAAGAGATATCGGCCGATAAGAACCATAGTGTGATCTATCCTTTCCCGGCTTAGGGATGACCGCGAGGGAGGCCCGCAGCAGATCTGGTGGGATTGCTCCCGGTGTCGCGAAGGTATTGAACAAACGTGCGAGAATTGGCGCCAGTAATGTGCAAAACGTTTTATAGAAGAGAGACGTGAAGCCATCCGGCCCGGGGATTTACCATGTTTGAGACGGGCTATGGCCGATATCACTTCCTCGGTCTTAATGTCCCCCTCCAGCGCCTCCGCCTGTGAGGGCGTTAAGGACGGTAGGGAGACCGAGGTCAGATATCTCTGCGTTGCCAGGGCATCTGGAGGGAATCCAGCGTACAGGTCCGCATAGTACTTGCGAAAACTTTCCGCTATGTGAGCGTCCTCTGTAACCGTGGACCCTGTGTGGTCGGTGATCGCCTTCACCGTGTGTTTCTGTCTGGCGGCCCTGAGCTTGCTCGGCAACAGCCTACCACACTTGTCCCCCCCTGTGTAATAGATATGCTTGAGGCGCAGTGCCGCATATTCCGCACGATCCAGGTCTAGGGCCGTCAGAAGCTTTCTCGCCCCTTGGAGTTGCCGCCAAATCCGGGGTGCGCCCGTCCGACCATGTATTTGTTCTACTTCACGGACCTTCTGCGTGAGTTCCTCCCGTTTCTCCCGTCTGATAGCATTATCTGCCGAGGCAATCGCTATAAATTCCCCCCGAAGCACTGCTTTTAGAGCCGCCCACTGAGTCGCCCGAGACGTGTCAGGAGTCTCATTATGGGACAGGTATTCCTGTATCGCCTTCGTCACCTGCCGGACCACATCTCGTCGACTGAGCAGTGTGTCCCGTAAACGCCAAACCCTAGGAGAGTATGAGGCCGGCGGCAAACAGAGGGTGGCAGTCACCGGGGCGTAGTCCGACACCGAAATCACCCCCATGTCCGCCGCCGTGGTCAAAGCGCGTACCGGTCCCGAGACCAGAAGGTAATCCAGCTGCGCATACGTCTTGTGTGCATGCGAGTAATACGAATAGGTCCGTTCCGCAGGGTGCATTTGCCGCCAGATGTCCCCCATACCCATTTCCGTTAGGTGTGCCCTACACTCCTTCGAGAATTCCCCGGTCTGTGGGGAGCGCTGGGCGGATCTATCGGCGGCGCCGTCGAAGACCATGTTGAGGTCGCCCCCAATGATAACGTGCCTATCCTGTGTAACCGCGATCTCCTCCAGCGCCGAGGTGAGGAAGCGTTCTTGCCGGTCATTCGGGCTATAGATGGACCCAATCGTGAATGTGAGGCCCGCTACTCGAATTCTATAGGCCAGGAGCCTACCTTTCAATTCTGTTTGTTTGTGAAGTATTTCCCCTCTAAAGCGCCGGGCCACTAGTATCGCCACTCCCGCTGTTTTAGTGTTGCAAGATGAGTAGAATTGTGTAGGGAATGCGGGGGATCGTAATCTGGGGCAGTCCCGAGGCAGGAGGTGTGTCTCCTGTAGGAGACAGATATCCGCCTGGGTGCTCTCTAGCAGGGATAGTACGGCTCGTCGTTTGATCGGGTTATTAAGGCCCCTGACATTGAGCGTGACAATTTTAAATGTTGTAGGTGTCATGTTGGAAACTCGACCAGCCTGCCCCTGCCTCCCTGGAACCTACGGACTCCACGAACCAGAGTGTGTGTGCCGCTACTACGGCCATATTTCCGGGCACGCACTGGACTCCCCCCCACCCCCCCCTGCTTCCTCCCCTTCCCCTGCCCCTCTCCCATAGTCCCCCCCCCTCCCAAATTCCTGCAACAAACACCCCAACCACCCCACCATTCACCCTTCGGCAACGTGCCAACGGCTCCCGAACCCCCTCAGGCACTGCCCCCCTCCCACACCCTTCAACCTGAGTCAACATTGTCCAAGTCCAGTCCCGAAGGGACAAGTCTTTGGTAAAGTACTCCAGTGGACGTCCAGCCACTGAACCCCCCCCTCCCCCCGCCCCGATCCGGCCCCCAAACCTGCTTAGTGTCGAAGGCTGTGAAGATCTCCCCCCGGAGCAGATCTACGCCGTCAGCGCCGTGTCACCTAGTCCAGTATTCTCCGCCACCTCGGACACCGCCTCCGCCATGCTGGCTCTGATGGTGGGTGAGTTTGGTCTCGCTAGTCGTGCCGGGTTGTGCCGCCTCGACACCCGTTGCCATCCATCACTGCCGGCGCGGCCCTGCCTCCGCGGAGCCGCGTCTTCCTCCGGTGTCGATATACCCAGGACTCCGCATGTCTCCTGCAGGGACCGTAGTTGATGCATAGTGCCATTCCATCAGAATATGAGCCTGAACGGGTGGCCCCAGGCGTATGGTGTTTCGTGCGATCTCAGGAAGTCGGTGGCGATTTTGAACGCTTTCCGTTTCTGAAGCGTGATTGCAGACAGATCCTGATACAAGGCGACTGGGCGGCCCCGGAAGGTGAGGGGCTGCTTCCTCCGAGCCTCCGCCAGGATGCGCTCTTTGAGCGGGAAGTCCGGAAGAAAGGCCAGGATGTCCGGGGGCGGCAACGACGCCCTGTGCCGCGGCCCTACTCGATGCGCTCTGTCAATCCGTACCTGGAACCCCGCCGTTCTCCCAGAACCTCTCGAAACAGATCCTGCAGGTAGCCCGCTACATCCGTCCCTTCTTCTGTGGGTGGAACACCTCGGACTCTGATGTTGTTGCGTCGCGATCTGTTTTCTAGATCCTCAGCGTGTGCCTGGAGGTCGATCTGTTGATCCCGTAGGCGTATCACCTCTTGTTGCAAACGTTCGAATTCCTCATCTCTGTTCCGTCCGGTGTCCTCCATCGTGGCCACCCGCTCTCCCAGGCTGTCCACTTCCCTCCGGACCTCCCGCACCTCGCTGGCAACCTCCTTCTTCAAAGCTTGGAAATCCTCCCGGAGGGAGCTGAAAAGGGATTCCATGAAAGATCTGGTGAGCGGAGGCTCCCCACCATCGGCGACCAGCGACCCGCCGGAGGGGCCGGGCGATTGCTGCCCCCGGTCGGTTCTCTGCTGGTTCCTACCCAGTAGTTCGGGGAGAGTGCGGTCCCCCTTCCGTCCTCCCTTGCTGCCCGCCATGAGCTCCGGGAATCAATGCTGATCGCCTCTTCTGAACCACAGAACCCCCACGAGGGCTCCAGTCCCGCTTCTGCGTCTCCGGGGCTCCGATTGTCCTCCTCCGCGTCCTCTCTCTGTGGTGTCCCCGCCTCTGCTAAAGCGCTCCTGTGGTCCGCCTATATGCCCCTTCGGGCCCCTTCCGCTCACCTCCGCGCTCGTGGCGCAGCCGCCGCGGGCCGCGAGCCCCCCTCCCGCCGATCACTCTCCGCACTTGGTCCGGCTACTGCTATCGCCACATTCTCGTGCAGCGCCATGGGGAGCGCGCAGGCCGGGGTCCGTCCATCTTGACTCTGGCTCCCGTGTGCATGAGGCAGGTCTCTCCAAGCACTCCTTTCAGTCCGCGGTACCCATCCAACCCCAAAGCCGGTCCCAGGGGCCGCGGGGGCGGGAAATAAAAGGGGGGGTGCTCCTGCAGTCGCCTCCTCCGCTATCCAGCAGCTTCACCCCACCAACGCGATCCCCAGGCCGCGGCGCCGGCGTGCGCACGTGTCTCCTCTGCCCACACGTGTCCCACAGGCCTCCGTCTGCTGCGTTATCTCTGGGTTGGGGGGCCCGCACCCCACCCCCGGGGCCGTGTCCCGTGCAGCGCCACTGCCAGCTCCACCGCTGTATTCACCCCACCAGGCTAGAAACTGCCCCTCGGGTCTCCGCAGGGCCACAGGGGCGCCGTCTATCCTCCACACCAAGCGCTTACTCCGCTTTCCAGCCTCCGGGGGCGGGGTCAAGCCCCCCTCGGGTCCGATCACTCTCGCCTCAGTGCCGTGTCTCTGGTGGCTCCGGTCCGGGCCGTTACCGGGTCCCTGGTTGATGTGTGGGGCGTCCCTTCTTATCTCGGCCTGCCGCTGCTGTGAAGCCGGGCGCTTTCCTCGGCAGGCGTCCGGGTCTGCAGCTCCCTGCGCCGGCCCGTTGCTCCGCCCCCTCTCGGCTACGATCTCCGATCCACTCCGGCGGGCGCTACGGGCCTCCCTTGATCTCTCCGGGGGCCGGGCAGCCCCCCCCGCACTCCGGAGTCAAGGCTGTCGATTCCCCGCACCTCCGGGGGGGAGATGCAGCAATTAGGCTCGGTGTAGGGCCTCACGGAAGCGGGAGCCGGCGGAGAAGCCGTCCGCTCACCTCGCCATCTTGGCCACGCCCCTGTGTGTTGCATCTAAATAAGATAGACTGGAACAGATACCGGTAGCCGGGGAGGCGGGTGGGCGTGTGCAGATCTGCAGCTCTACATGCAAAGAACAGATGCATACTGGTAAGTAGCATATTCCGTTCGAGGCATATGAGCTGCAGATTACACACTTTTGCATAGACTATATAGCAGTTCCCAACCTTAGCGGCGACCACCGGTATCCGTTGCAGTGGTTTGAAATAGTGTTTTTAGTACAGCCTGGCCCACACTAGCTTGCTGCTTGGTTTGCACATCTACACAGTAATGTTTAGTAAAAGTGTGCGGTGTTGACCATGTAGCTGCTTTGCAGATATCATCTAATGGGATGTTCCCTAGAAAAGCCATAGAAGCCCCTATCTTTCGTGTAGAGTGGGCTTTAGGGGGAACAGATAGCGTTCGTTTTGCTTTGTGGTAGCAAATCTGTATGCATTTTACAATCCACCTAGCTATCCCTGATTTTGAGATGGGGTTGCCTTTGTGTGGTGGAGAGAAAGAGAAATAGTTGTTTGGTCTTTCTGAAAGGTTGTGTTCTTTGGATATAGTAAAGTAAGGCCCGTTTAACATCTAGCGTGTGTAGAGCCCTTTCTGCAACAGTTTGAGGTTGCGAGAAAAATACCGGTAATTCTACAGATTGGTTTAGATGAAAAGGGGAAATTATTTTAGGTAGGAATTTTGGGTTGGTACGGAGAACAACCTTGTTCTGGTGCATTTGAAGAAAAAGGTTCTTGTATGGTAAGTGCTTGTATCTCACTGACCCTTCTAAGGGAAGTGATGGCTACAAGAAAAGCTGTTTTCCATGTGAGAAATTGCAGTTCGCATTTATGCAAAGGTTCGAAGGGCGGTCCCATTAGCCTTGTGAGAACTATATTTAAGTTCCACACAGGTGAGGGTGGTACTCTGGGGGGAATTATTCGTTTCAGGCCTTCTATGAAGGCTTTAATGTCAGGCACTCTGAAAAGTGATAGGTGCTGTCTGTTTTGTAGGTAAGCGGCAATTGCTGCGAGGTGTAGCCGAATGGATGTATATGCTAGGTTACACCTTTGTAAATGGAGTAAGTAGCATATGATGTGTTGTATAGATACGTCTAGAGAATTGATTGTGTTGTTATGGCAATAAACAACAAATCTTTTCCACTTGGCAGCGAAGCAGGCTCTAGTGGTAGGGCGTCTACTTCTCTGATGACGTTCATACAGTCAGGGGGAAGGTTAAGGTATCCGAATTCTAGGATCTCAGGAGCCAGATCGCAAGGTTGAGCTGAGCTGGGTCCGGGTGTCTGATCTCTCCATGGTTCTGGGTTAGGAGGCATGGTGAGAGGTGTAGCTTTTGGTGTGGTACTACCGAGGGTTCGAGCAATGTGGTGTACCACGGTTGTCTGGCCCATGTTGGAGCTACTAGGATCAGTGTGAGGGAATGCTGTTGTATCTTTCGCACCACTAATGGAATTAGTGGGAGAGGTGGAAAGGCGTACGCAAATTTGCCTGTCCAGTTCATCCATATCGCATTGCCTTTGGACAATGGGTGTGAGTATCTGGCGGCGAAGCTTGGGCATTTTTTGTTTTCGTGGGTGGCGAAGAGGTCTATCTGCGGATGCCCCCACATCTGAAAGAACGGGTGAAGAACCTGTGGGTGAAGTTCCCACTCGTGGATCTGTTGTGTCTGTCTACTGAGCAGATCTGCCATGGTGTTTTGGACTCCTGGTACATGCTGGGCCAGGAGAAAGATTTTGTGTGGAATTGCCCATCTGTAACGCCCTGAACGTCTCAGGATCGTTTAACAGACACGACAATGAGGACGCAACCACTTGTGAAGGGTTAGTTCTTTTAATGAAGGCAAATAAAATACAAAGAACAAACAAAAGTTATAGTCACTGGAATCCTCCAGGCTAAGTACGTTACCAGCCCACAGCACGGATGGTCCTAACCGTCCTCTGCATATACGCCGATCCCGGCGTATGCCAACAGAGGGCAGAAATGAAATGGCCGACAATGCCAATCGGTAGGCTGTGAGGGGCACGAAGAGTGTTGGGGAGAATCGTGGAGTCAGGGAAACACCCAGCCGGGGTCTCTACCTGAAGGGAGCAGCCGCTCAACCTCTTCCTCAGACTGCACCGGGACGCGGAGTCACCTTCTGGTGATGCGTCACCGATACCCCAATCACAAGCAAGAAGACTGAACCGAGAGCAGCCGCTCGATCGATCCTGTGGACTTCCGAGTCTGTAACGCGGCAAACACCTCCTGGTGTGCGTTACAGCTGGCAGTCCCTGTGTCTCTGGTCGGGCTGGGAGTTACGACTCCAACCAGCAAAAGCGCCACTGCGCTTGGACTCAGCCGAGTCAAAAAGCGAAGCTCAATGGTTGACCGGTAGAGCTTCCGGGTCCTTCACAGGTGACGATGGGGCAAGACACGGCCCAGGGAGTAACGACTCGACCTACCTCCGTTCTTGCCTTACTGGAGCACCACTCCGGAACACTGCTCTTCACGAAGCAGGTACGTCGGTGTAAACACAATATCCGACAGCCTTGTACCTCCCGGTTCCTCCCTTTATAGGGCGTGTTTTCCTTGAGTTATGTAACAGCTCTCCTGTTTACATAAGGGCGTGTTTCCCTTGAGTTATGTAACAGCTCTCCTGTTTACATAAGGGCGTGTTTCCCTTGAGTTATGTAACAGCTCTCCTGTTTACATAAGGGCGTGTTTCCCTTGAGTTATGTAACAGCTCTCCTGTTTACATAAGGGCGTGTTTCCCTTGAGTTATGTAACAGCTCTCCTGTTTACATAAGGGCGTGTTTCCCTTGAGTTATGTAACAGCTCTCCTGTTTACATAACCTCTCAACCGCTAAGCATCCTGGGAGATGTAGTCCGTTTTCGCTGGTTACCGTTTTCCTCCCCTCGTATGACAGGAATTCTTGACACCATCTCCATATGATCTGTGCTAGTTGAGAGAGCTGTGGAGAGTGTGTGCCGCCTTGTTTTTGAATGTAGTACATGGCCGTCATGTGGTCTGTGCGAATGAGGACTGCATTGCCTAAAATTTGTGTTTGAAAGGATTTTAGGGATAGAATGATTGCCAGTAACTCCAGATGGTTGATATGGAGTAACTTTTGTTGCGGCGTCCATGTGCCCTGCACTGTGAAGTGTAATAGATGAGCTCCCCAGCCGGAGAGCGATGCGTCTGTTAGTATTATTTGTGGAACCGGGTCCAGGAACGGTCGACCTCTGGAAAGATTTGTGGTGTTCCACCACAGCAGAGAGCGATGGGTGCGACCGTTTACCAACACCAGATCTGTCAGTTGCCCCTGGGCCTGGTTCCATTGGCGCGCTAAGCACTCTTGGAGTGGACGCATCTGGAGTCTTGCGTGAGGCACTATGAAAATGCAAGAGGCCATCATCCCTATCAGTTGCATAAACACTCTTGCTGGAAGGGAGTGTTGAGGTATGAATCTTTGACGCAAAGCCTGAATGCTTGCAATCCTGGCCGGATTGGGGTAGGCTATGGCTTTTGAGGTGTCTATGGTGGCACCGAGGTATTGCTTTATGTGGGATGGTGTTAGCTGGGACTTTTGGTGGTTCACCGTGAAGCCTAGATGGTGAAGTAGTTGGATTGTAGTGGCGGTGTGGTGTACACATTGGTTGTAGGACGTGGCTTTTATCAGCCAGTCGTCCAAATATGGGAAGACGTGAATGTGCTGTCTTCTGAGGTGTGCCGCCACTACCGCTAGGCACTTGGCGAATACCCTTGGTGCTGTTGTGACCCCGAATGGGAGCACCTTGAACTGGTAGTGGCCGTTCACTACAAATCTGAGGTACTTTCTGTGAGCATGGTGTACCGGAATGTGAAAGTATGCGTCTTTCAAGTCCAATGTGGTGAGAAGGTCGTTCTGGGAGAGGAGCGGAAGTACCTGCTGAAGCGTTACCATGTGAAAATGGTCTGAATGTATGTATGTGTTTAGGAGCCGGAGATCTAGAATAGGTCGTAGAGTCTTGTCAATTTTTGGTATTAGAAAATATAGGGAGTAGACCCCTAAATTTTGCTGATTGGCGGGAACTTGTTCTATTGCCTGTTTTTGTAGGAGGGAGATTACTGTAGGAGAGTAGGGTCTGCTTTCTATGTTCACCCCCACTTTTTGCTTTACTGGTTTTCGACTTATATGTGGCTGTGGGCCTGCTAATCAGACCCACAGCCCTGCTGTTCTCTCTCTAAATTGATACTATGTACTTTAGGTGCATAACCCATTTGGATAGGATCACCTTATTGGCCCCTGTACAGTGTACCCTAGGTACCCAGGGCATAGGTGTACCCTAGGCCTACCAGGGGCTGCAGCATGTATTATGCCACCCCTGGCCTGGCCTTCCATTATGACACAACTGGCTGATCACTCAGCTGGGGCAAGGTCGTGTAATCACCCCTTGCTTAGGTGTAGTATTCCTATACCTAACTTACATATAGACACATGTGTACCTATCAGCCACTCCTATGGCAGGCCTTAACAATCCTGGAGGCAGAGTGCTTGGTAACATGTGAGATGGCGCTCTAGCATGAGCTGAGCCTGTCTGCAGCTTTCGGAACCATGTCCTTATAGCTGTTCTATGATATAGCCTACCATATACTCTTAAAGTACCTTATAATCTTAAACGGTTATGGTAACTATGGTTTGGCTTTATCGAAACATGTCGTGTAAGGTGTCTAACACTGTGAAATAATACCCCCATACCATTTCTGGACATGAGGATAATATTCCCCCCTTCTAGAGGGAAAGACATGTTAAAATCATACTTTACTGTTAGCCTTTGACCAAAGCCTCAGCATCACAAAATGGATGCTGCTGCCATGACACAAGTCTGACCTCCTGCTGCTGGGAGTGATCCCAGCCAGGGAGGCCTGGACAATAGGTTTCCTGCTTGGGGAGGTGCTAGCACCTCCCCAGACAGCCTTTAGTGTATTGGGGCAGGGTGGGCTGAAAGGAATGAGACATGCCTGGGGCACACAAGGTGTTCCTTGCATAGTCCAGTTCAAACCGGCGCTGGGGCACTCCAGCCCCAGCTCTGGCGCGAAACTGGACAAAGGGAAGTGGGTGTAACCACCCCCTCCCAGGTCCCACCCATAAGGCGTGACCTAGCAGGTATCCCAGCCCCCCAGATTAGTATAAGAGTGGGAGTTGGGCCCCAGGACTTTAGATTATCCTGAACCTGCAACTTGAACAGAAACTCTGGACCTTCGACATTCGACGAAAGAAGAAGACTGAAGAATCTCCCTTGTGGCCAAGGAGTGGCTACCCTGTGCAAACAGGCACCATCAAGAGACTACCCTTTGCTTTGCTCCAGTTCTACGAGGGACCGACTGCAGAGCCTGACCAGAGCCTTGACTTCCAGACTTCTCCAACCCTGATCCACATCCACAGCCGTGCTGAGATCCGTGGAGGCGACGAGAGACGTGGGACCGGCTACCTGGGAAAAGTGGCTAGTATCTTCAAGCACAGCTTCTGAGGCACCCTCGAAGTTGTGCACCGGGGATTGAGAAGCCCCAACCCCAAGCACCATCTGCACCGAAGATCAGCCCCCCACACTCCACGAGTCCTGCGTGGGGCCCTTCTGCATTTTCCTGCTTGCCGCGTTTGTCCGGTTGCTTGCCCGCTGGCTAGTGGCCTTTGAGACGACGCACCCTGAAATCTTCAGCGCTGGTTTGGCTCCTCCAGACTGGTTCCCGCTTCTCTGCAAAGAAGAAGCACCCCAGACCTTCCTGGTCTGCACCAGAAGCAAGTCCTCCGTTCTTCGTGGGTTCCGCTTGCCAAGGATTGGTGAGTCCTAGTCCAACTTCGACGCCGCCGACAGCAAGAGCCTTCGTGGGACAGCTCGCCTCCTGGTCCTGGTCGTCCTCGACGTTCCCTGGTCCTCGTGAATACAGCGACAAGCTCCACCTTCACCTGCAATCTTCACGACATCGCCTGGTTCCTTCCTGGTTCCACGTGGTCACTGGCTAGTGACCTTGACTCTGTCCCTTCTGCTTGCAGGTATCCTTTCTTCTTGATCCCAGCCTTGGGATCCACCGGACACTCTTCACTGACCGCCTGTCAGCAACTTTCCTTCAGGCATCCATAGAAGTCCACGACGAAACCCGACGCAAGTTCACACCTATGCACCCGCAGCCTGTGGGCTAGGTAACTTGGGTACTTCGGTGCTCACAAGGGTAGTGACTATCCTAGGGTCTAGTTTCCGAGTCTCGACTCTCTAGCTGCTTCAGAAGTGTCCTTAAACTGTTAATTTCTAACTGCTAGTAATTCTATCGACTTTTACGCATTACGTGCGAATGTTTCCACTCTGCACCTGAATCCCGTGGGCCTCCCACTTCCTAACTGTTGCTAGTGTAGTGTAGCCCCCGCGATTCCCTAGGCCTAGTCCTATCCTATTTCCGTGACAGTGGTCCTTATACCACTTACTTAGTATATGGTTTGCGTGGCCCCTAGGGCCTAACTGTATTACTTACCTGTGTGACTTAATGCATGCATAAATAAGACTGTGTTGTACTTACCTCTAATCTCATAAAGAGTGCTGAGGGTTTGACTAGAATAAATACACTTTATTTTATATATATATCTGTTGTGGTGTCCTTTCATTTGGTATTCAAGGGATTATATATGGTATCACAGCTGGCTTCACATGCCATTCAGAGTTTAGCCTAAGACTGCTCTTGTCCATGCTACCACTAGGATAGCTGGTCTATAAGGTTGACTTTACAACCAATCACCATAAGGGTATTTGGACTGATATAAGGTGTACACTAGAACTAGTGACATCATACATCAGGCCAACTTCACACAATTACCTCCTGTTTTAGTAATGTGGAATGTTCTTGTGACGTTGGGCGTTGCCTGGGTGTAATGTTTGGGGGAGTAAATGTCAATTCTAGGCAGTACCCTGTACGTCTTTCGCGGTATTCGAATGGGGTGGAGTCGGCGTCGAAGCGAGGACACAGGTCGGTCCCGACTCGCATGCTGAATTACTTAGCTAGGAGAGTTACACCAGCCCACTAATGGCATTTTTCATCTCGCACAGCCCCTAATAGCACTTGGAGACCGCACCAGCAAGAGCATAAAAGAGACTATCACCAACTAAGACTCCGGGGGCGTGGTTTGGACGCTGATCGGGATGGCGGCGTGAGCCTGCAGCTCCGAGCCTGATCCCGTCAATAATCCTGATTTCCCTGCCGTAGGGTGCTGCTAGAGGGGCGGACTGGCGGTGCGGAGCACCGGGGCTGCAGTGGCTGAAAGCGGAGAGACCGCAGAGGGCCGGGAGCGGTGCTGGGGTCCGGTACTGGAGCTGCGGAGTACGGAGCCTCGCAGGCAAGATGGCGGCGGACTCGACCACGGAGCCTTGAAGGCGGAGGACGGAGGATCGCGGCCGGAATGAGGGGGGGTCTACCTCTGCCGCGCTGGGTGAAGACGGCTCTCAGGTGCTCCCGGTGTCGTGATCTGGGCCCGTCCCGCCGCGCGAGGCACGAAAGACGGAGCCGCCCCTCCCCCCACAAGGAGGGTGGCGTCCTCCTGGGCTAGAGCTGCGCCTGGCTGGGGTCCGGGACGGCGGCGGTTGCCGGAACGTGGACGACATCGTGCAGGAGAGGCCACGCCTGGAGGCGCATAGCGGCGACGGGACGGTTGGGACAGTACGGGACCACGCGCCCGACATCGGGGCGAACTGACGGTCTCCGCCGGCGACTCCGGGGTGGCGCGGAGCTCAGCGCTGGGACGTGGCCGATCGGAGGGGCACTGGCAGTGCGTAGACTGAGGAGTGCTGCGGGCAGGCGCATCGGGCGGCCCCCCCGGGACACAGTGCGGGCCCCTCTGGGTGGACCGCCCTGGGACGGACTCGATGAGGGCCTCATAACAAGGAGGTCCGGAGCGGCTGACGACGCTGTGTGGAGCGGAGGGCGGCCCTGAACTGTGTGGCCATCAGTGGTGCCTGGAGGGTGCGAGTGCTGCCGGAGATTGGAGAGGGAGGCATCGGCCAGTGAGCGGCCCTCTGGCTGACTGAGGGAGGTACACGGGCAGCGATTGCGGTGGCCCTCGTGGACGGTGGCCGCGCCGCGCAGCGGGCATTGGCGCGGTTGAGCGGGAGACCCTCTCGCTCGAGGGGTTGGATTGGGGCACCGCCTCATCCTTCAGCGGGGACCCTGCCCGGGGGCTCGCATCGAGCGGATGGCGACTGGGGGTCTCGCGCAGCAGCTGCCGGCTGGGCACGGCCGGGGATCGGTGCCGGCCACGGATGGCGGGACCCAGGCTGACTGAGGGTTCGGCACAGGAACGGCGTCTGAACAAACGGCTGGATGGCATACTGGAGGCGATCACGGCGACCAAGGAGGCCCTGCACCAAGATATAGCGCAGGTTGCCACTGGGCTGGGTCTCTTGCGGGCGGACCATGCCAAACTGTCGGACCGAGTTAAAGACAATGAGTTGCAGTTACAGGAGCTCAAGCCAACGATGGTGGCCGCGGACCACAAACTCGCTGATATCCTGGGCCGCCTGGCGACGCTGGAGAGACGGGCGGAGGACGCCGAAGGTCGCAATCGAAGGAACAACGTAAGGGTAGTGGGCCTGCCGGAAAACGCCGAAGGGGATGATGCGGTGGCATACATGGAGAACTGGTTTAAAACGGTGGTGGCTCCGGAGGGTCTCTCCCCCTTTTTCTCCCTGGAGCGAGCACATAGGGTTCCGGCCCGTTCGCCTTTGCCGGGCCGCCCACCCAGGCCGATGCTGGTCAGACTCTTGCATTATAGGGACAGAGATTTGCTGATCCAGAGGGCGCGCTCGGGAGGCCCATTCCAGGTGGCGAATAGCCCAGTAATGGTGTTTCCCGACTACACGCAGGAGGTCCAGAAAAACAGGGCTTCTTTTCTGGCGGTGAAAAAAGAACTGAGGGCCGAGGGCTTACAATATTCTTTGCTTTTCCCGGCGAAACTAAGAGTGATTGTGGACGGAACCACTCACTTCTTTCGGACTCCTGATGAGGCGTGGTCATGGCTCGAGTTGTATCGTGCTGGCACAGACCGCATGGGGAAAGGTGCGAAGGCGAGGCGCCAGCCGGTGCAGGTGCGGAAGTCTCAACGCATCCGCAAACGTGATAACCTCAGGAGAGGGGTGCGGGACGACCAGATGGCAGAAGACAGGCAAGGAGCGCTAGCGGCGACGGTGATCATAACGGGCTCCCCGCAAGAAAAGACATCGGGGGGTTCAGACTCTGGTGACGATGGCGGGCGGTCCGGTGGCGAAGTCTCGGAGGCGGAGAGCTCGGGGAGGCCAGCGGTCACCCCACAGACGGCGGATGGTCTCTTTAACGCCTAACACTGGGAGTTGGGGGTTTTACTCGCAGCTCCGAGCCCAGCGGGGCGCCCTGGTGCTCTGCGGCTTGGCAGGTACTGTGTTGAAAGACTTGGGGGGTCATGGGCTGGGGGCGGGGGCTGCACCGGGTCGGCTCCAGAGCACCCCCTTGTAGCCCTTAAGGCTTTCTGTGGTGACGACCACAGAGTAGGGACTGTTTGGAGGGTTGCAGGTTTGGATGGGGGCTGATATAGTGTTATTGGGTCCTGTTCTGGGGAGAGGGGTGGGGGGAGTTTGTTGGGGTGTTTTGGTTAAGGGGCGATACTGCAGGGCTGGGGGCGATCACTGGGCACTGGTTCGTTGGTTGGGCACTGGTTGCAATGGGGACATTACCTAATTTGAAATGCCTCACGTGGAATGTCCGTGGGCTCCGGACCATGACAAGGAGGTATAAGGTGCACGCCCAGCTAGTGAGGCGAGGTATCCAAATCGCTTTCTTGCAAGAGACCCATTTAACCAAGCAGGAATGTACCGCGCTGCAGAGGAGGTGGCATGGCCAGGTGTTTGGCACCACGTACTCGGCGTTTGCCAGGGGGGTATTGGTGTGGGTGAGAGCAGGGGTTCCATTTCAGGCTACAAATCAGTTGGTGGACCCTGAGGGTAGATTTGTGGCGGTGGAGGGGCGGTTGTATGGCCAGGATGTGGTATTGTGTAGTCTCTATGCTCCTAATGTGGATCAGGCGCGCTTCTTTGCTGGCCTGACGGGGTCGTTTGCGCATTTCCTGGCGGGCCCCATTCTGATAGGAGGGGACTTCAATTCGATAACTGATGTAGCACTGGATAGGTCGCATCCGCCCTTGGCCGACTCACCGGTGCGCCGGCTGGCGGCGCACAGGGCGGACTGGCAGGAGAGGTGGGGCTTGGTTGATGTGTGGCGGGAGCAACATCCTGGCGATAGGGACTACTCTTTCTTTTCCGCTCTACATGCCCTGCATGTTAGGATAGACTCCATTCTGTGTAGTGGCTCCCTGGCTCCCAAAATGGCACACACAGAGTATTTAACTAGGACTATCTCCGATCATAATCCGCTGTTGCTGACGGTGCAGTGGCAGAGGCCGAGGTCGGCAGTTCCGACGTGGAGGCTGCGACCTGACGCATTAGAAGATCCGGTGTTTAGTGATGCAGCCCTGCAGGGCATTGAACTCTATTTTAGGGAGAATGAGGGCTCAACCACCACGAGGGCGATGGAATGGGATGCACTGAAGGTGGTGACCAGAGGTGTTTGTCTGGGCCAGTTCTCGAATGCGCGGACGACAGTCCTGCTGACATGGCGAAGGCGGAGGGGTTGCTGCGGGACTTGGAGCGGGGCAGGCCTGAGCGACCGGAATTACAGGATAGGCTGCTTGAGGCGAAGGAGGTGGTTGCGACTGAAACGGAGCGGCTGAGGCGCTTTGATTATAAGCTGTATGCGGCCAGAGTGCATGCGGAGAGGGATAAGGTGGGAACACTCCTGGCCCGACTTGCTAACCCGGAACCTAGGGGTTGCCCGGTCATGAGCATTAGAACAGAGACAGGAGAGGTAGTCTACACACAAACGGCGGTATTAGAGCGCTTCCGGTCGTATTATACGGGCCTGTATAAGAGCCAACTGGGGGCGGGGGGCCGCCCAATGGCCGACTTCCTGGAGACTGTTCATCTCCCGAGGCTGGAGGCCGAGACCGCGAAAGATTTGGGTGGACCTGTCACGCTCTCGGAAATCCGGGTGGCTATCAAGCAAATGGCTCGAAACAAAACGCCGGGGGTGGATGGCCTGCTGATTGAATTTTATGCGCAGTATGTAGACGTTTTGGCACCCAGGCTCCTGCTGGTCTATGCCGAGGCCTTGACGCTCGGGCGACTGCCCCAGTCGATGAGGGAAGCACTAGTGGTACCGCTGCTGAAGCCGGGCAGAGACGCTTCTGATGTGACCTCGTATAGACCATTGTCTATGCTGACGGTCGACTATAAAATATTGAGCCGCATCCTGGCCACCAGATTGCTGCCACACATGACCCGGCTGGTTCACGAGGACCAAGCTGGATTTATCCCCACTAGGAGCACGGCCATGAATATTCGGCGCCTGGTCCGCATACTGGACAGTGGTTGGGACCCTACCCAGAAGCCGGCAGTATTATCTGTGGATATCGAAAAGGCCTTTGACAGCTTAGAGTGGGGCTACCTTGATGCGGTACTGTAGAGGTTGGGCCTAGGGGATGGTTTTGGGCGTTGGACGAGGGTCCTTTACTCTTCTGCTACGGCCAGAGTGCGCCTGGGATCGGTGGTTTCCTTAGCGTATCCGGTGTGCAGGGGCACGAGACAAGGCTGTTCGTTGTCTCCCCTGTTGTTTGCCCTGGCGATGGAGCCTTTGGCAACGCGGGCGAGGACGGGGTTGATGTATGGTGGGATCCGGTGTGGAGAGGCGACGCATTATATTTCCCTGTACGCTGATGATCTCTTGCTGTACCTCGAGAATTCAGAGGAAGCTCTGGAGGGGGCGGTGGAGTTGCTGTCGGGCTTTGGGGGGCTGTCGGGCCTCAAGGTAAACTGGACCAAAACTTGTGTCTTCCCGCTGCGGGCAGATGTACCGTACCCCCCGCTCACGATGGAGGTGGTTTGGGACGCCACGTGCTTCACCTATTTGGGGGTCCGGATTTACCGCAACGTCGGGGACTTGTTGGAAGGCAATATAGGGCGTAGTGTGCGGGCCCTGAAGGGATGTATAACCTTTTGGGCCTCTCTACCGCTGTCGGTGCTGGGCCGGGTGGCACTTTTGAAGATGGTGGCTTTGCCACAGCTACTCTACTACTTCCGCACCCTGCCGATCTGGATCCCCCAGCGGGTCTTTGCAGAGTTGAGGACACTGATTGTTGGCTTCCTGTGGGGGGGGGGGGACGGCAGAGGGTGGCCTTGGCTACTCTGGTGCGACCCAAACTCGATGGTGGATTGGCGGTCCCTGATTTTGAATTATACTACCTGGCGGCACAGTTACAGGTTTTAACGCAAAATGTCGCTAAAGTATTTAGAGGCCCGGAGCATGAGAGGGAGACCGGTATCCAGAGACACATTTTGTCTTACATAGTCATGCAACAGAAACTAGACGGGAGAGACCTCTCCATAGAGGAGAGAACCCTCCGGCAGTGCTGGCGCAGGAGCATGAGGAGAGCGAAGACAGCACGGCAGTATGCGCCGGAGATCCCGCTGGGAATGCTGACAGCGTTGCCGCATGGCGGTGACTGGTCCCCGTTGGTGGAGTGGGAGGAGCTGGGGTTGCAGATGGTGGGAGACCTTTATGTTGACGGGGCGCTCGCCCCCTTTGGGGTGCTGCAGGAACAGTTTAGCCTCCCGGAAGGGAGTTACCTGCTGCACGCGGCGGTGAGCGCGGCGATACAAAAGCACTGGAGGGAGGGACTGGCGGAACCCGCCGTGGCCCTGACCTGCCAGTATGTGGTGATGGCGGCGGGAAGAGTCAAGGCGGTAACCTGCCTCCACTCCCGACTGCTGCGGGAAGGGCTGGAGCCGCTTACGGCACTAAAGGAGAAATGGGAGGGCAGTATAGGCAAACCCATCCCGGATACAGTGTGGAGTCATATTATGCGGAGGACGTGGAAGGGGAGTAGGAATGCCCGCTTTCAGCAGGTACACTTCTTCGTACTGCATAGGGCCTATTTGACCCCGGGAAGGATTAGACGGTATTTTAAGGTGCAGGATGCGGCGTGCCCGAGATGTCTGGTGCTTGGAGCGGAGCTCGACCACCTCCTGTGGGGGTGCCCCCGGCTGGGGACGTATTGGGCGGAGGTGGGGGAGCTTTTGAATGCAGTCACCGACCGTGAGGTGGAGTTCGACATGGCGGCCTGTTTATTGCTCTGGTTCCCTCACACAGCAAAGACGAAAGTGACGAGTACATTTATAGACTTAGGCCTCATGCTGGCCCAGAGAGAAATTACGTGGCACTGGAAATCCCGGGAGGGTCCGTCGTATGGGAGATGGATGGCTGAGCTGCTGAAGTGGGCTAGCTGTGAGAGTGTGATTAGGAGGTGACAGGCGACCAGGGCAGGGGATGAGAAGGGACTGGAATGGGTGAGGGCATGGGAGCTGATAGTACAGGCTCTGAAGGATTACCAGCTGGAGAGTACAGAGCGTGAAGGTCCGGAGGGCGGGGTTCCATGAGGCCTGTGAGATACATGCGAAAACAGATAGCAGTAGAACCAGTGCGCTAGACCCCACGGGCGGGGCCCACGCCAGCAGTAGTTGGGGGGTGGGTAGGGTGTAGGGGGAGTTCCTGGGGTGTTGTAGCAGTGTGATGACTGTTTGCAGGGGATCGAGGCGGATGGGTAAAAAAGCAGATATTATATTGGGCTGTTGACCTGCTACTTTGTGAAATGATCGCCATGACACTCAGAGTCTTTGCATTAATGTGCCGCCCTGCCTCCGGGATGTGGGCTGAATGGCTGTGTACATTGTTGTGACGATGGGTGGGCTCTGAGGTATCATGTGTCCATAGGTTGACATCACGGAGTTCTCATTCTTAATTCTGCAATAAAAACACGTTTAAAAAAAAAAAAAAAAAAAAAAAAAAAAAATCACCAACTAAGACTCCACCCGACTAATTTGCGAACTTCTCGCCAAGACTCGCCGTTAGCTACAATGCTTGCTCCATTTTGGATTCTATAACGGAATCCCTAATAAGTGATATTCTTCGTTACAGATCGGCTGATTGTAACAAGTTTTCATTCGAGGTCCTGATGAGAGCCCCAGAAAAGAATGGGTCTCGAAACGCGTAGACCTTGTGAAGAGACCACAAGAAATTTTGAATAACTCAACCATGCAATAATTCTTGAGATTAATCTGTGAAACAATCCTTTCTGTGGTCCAAATAGACAAAGTTGATTGTTTGTTCATTAATTAATTGCGGGATTTTTAGAATGAGTCAGGAATGTATGTGTATGAGGAATGAATGAGATGTTTGATAAGTATGCCTGATATGTTTCAATGAGTGGTGTGGGGAAATTTTTCAATAATTGGTCATTAATAGACAATTGTAAATAGCAAATTGTCCTTATTAATGGAAGTATAAATAAACGAGAAAATAAAACAAATCCAATGATTAAATCAAAGAAAACTAAGGTCTTCCACACTTTTTGTTTCATCTCTTAAAGTGTTCCCATAAAAAAGTCGAGATAGAACAGGAGTTGAAGTATTAGCAGTTTGTTGTTATATTCCATTAGCGGCCCAGCTTTACTGCCTTTGGCCTACCTCCAGTGTTGTTTTTGGCTGGAAGGGTAAAGGTCATCTTGTGGGACGTCTGGAATATCTGGATTATTGTAGTTGTCCCATGGGTCTGGGGATCCTGTAGGGGTGGGGTCTTGGGGCACATCCCCTGGATCGTAATATGGGTCCCCCTGATCATAATCGTCTGGAGACGGGGTCGGAGAGCGATGAGGTGGGGGTGGAGAAGGCGGAGGGGGCGGAGGTGGAGAGGGTGGAGGAGGTGGGGAAGGCATTCTGAAAGGGGAGGTAGCAGAGTCCTTCCTCTTTGGAGGTGGAGGCGGAACCGGTTTGTCCAAATGTCTCTTTTTAGAAGAGAGTGCCAAATGTCCAGTTTTTGGATCCTTGGTAAGAGTCTTTTGCAAAGGTTCCGGTGTAAACAGTTCCTGTGACAATGTTTGTTCCGACGGCGCGAAGGTATCGGGGCCGATGACTTTTTAGGCTTGTCCGTGCCGTGCTTAGCACTGGGTTTGGGAACCTCCATTTTTCTTGGTCGGCGCCGAGGTGGGCTTCGGCGTGGAAGTGTCGATGCCGAGGGCCTTATGGGGTTTGGTCGGTACCGAAGATGGTGTCGGTATGGAAAGGCTGGGTTTCGACACCGATGTGGTGCGGATCTCGGTGTCGAGGTAGAGGCCGGTTTCTTTTTTGGTGCCTTAGTGTGTTTCTCGGCACCGCTGGAGGGCTGGCTCGAGCCCGGGCTGCAGGAAGGCTTATTTGGCTTCTTCACCAGGCCCGAAGGTGGGGTGTGTGAAGCAGTGTCTCTGGTCTTGCCTAGGCCCGGAGGCGAAGACGTGACCGAAGCCTTTTTGGGTGTGGGCGCGGGTGTGGGAGGGGGTATAGTACTCATGACCCTCTGCGCCGGGGTGATGTCCTCCACATCGGAGTCGTCAGCTTCGGAAGCACTGACGAGGTCCTCTTCGGTGTGCTGCTGTCCCGGATCTTCAACGTCGTCCCCGAAGATGTCGACTGGAACGGAGGTCGAGGAGTGCACCATGTTTCGTCTGGCTCTTCGATCTCGAATAGTCTTTTCGATCTGAAAGACTTGCAGGCCGGACAGTCTCGAGCCTCGTGTTCAGGGGAGAGGCAGAGGTTGCACACCTCATGAAGATCGGTGTGGGGAAATTTGGACCCACATCGAGGGCACTTCTTGAAAGGAGTTCTTTCCATCAGCCGGGACTGGAGCTTGGGTAGGCCCAAAGGCCGCCGTCGACGACTGGAATCGAAGATGTGTTGAAGAGAAGGTGATTGAGGAGATCTAGATCTGAACAATACCGCGATGAGCGAGGATTCCGCTTCGATCGTCGAACTGGAAATGTTCGGAACCGGAGCGCGAAGTATTACATCCGAGCCCGATTGCGGAAAAAAACAACCTGAGGATGGAGCCGAAGCCCATGCGCAATACGATCCAAAGGGGGGTCACCGACCTCGTGAATTCCAAAGACCTTCCAAGAGGAAAAACAAACTGCAAAAATCCGGGTCCAACACCAGATGGTGATCTATGCAAAAGTGTGTAATCTGCAGCTCATATGCCTCGAACATAAAATTCCATTGCAGAGCATACTTGTGAAATCTGTCATAGCGGACATTAAGGATGTAGGAGGCTAAGAGGCCAAGAAACCTCAGAGCTACTTTCAGAGTGATCCAGGACCAAGCTGGAAACATCAAGATCACAGTCTGAATATCCTGGAATTGTTGTGGCAGACGGAAAGCCCTAAAATCTACTGTGTCTAGGAGTGCCCCAATGAATGGAATGCTCTATGATTAGATGCTTGTAAACAAGATTGAGGATTATTTGCTTTCAATATTGTCAAGAATTCCTGTCATACAAGGGAAACACGCCCTTATGTAAACAGGAGAGCTGTTACATAACTCAAGGGAAACACGCCCTTATGTAAACAGGAGAGCTGTTACATAACTCAAGGGAAACACGCCCTTATGTAAACAGGAGAGCTGTTACATAACTCAAGGGAAACACGCCCTTATGTAAACAGGAGAGCTGTTACATAACTCAAGGGAAACACGCCCTTATGTAAACAGGAGAGCTGTTACATAACTCAAGGAAAACACGCCCTATAAAGGGAGGAACCGGGAGGTACAAGGCTGTCGGATATTGTGTTTACACCGACGTACCTGCTTCGTGAAGAGCAGTGTTCCGGAGTGGTGCTCCAGTAAGGCAAGAACGGAGGTAGGTCGAGTCGTTACTCCCTGGGCCGTGTCTTGCCCCATCGTCACCTGTGAAGGACCCGGAAGCTCTACCGGTCAGCCATTGAGCTTCGCTTTTTGACTCGGCTGAGTCCAAGCGCAGTGGCGCTTTTGCTGGTTGGAGTCGTAACTCCCAGCCCGACCAGAGACACAGGGACTGCCAGCTGTAACGCACACCAGGAGGTGTTTGCCGCGTTACAGACTCGGAAGTCCACAGGATCGATCGAGCGGCTGCTCTCGGTTCAGTCTTCTTGCTTGTGATTGGGGTATCGGTGACGCATCACCAGGAGGTGACTCCGCGTCCCGGTGCAGCCTGAGGAAGAGGTTGAGCGGCTGCTCCCTTCAGGTAGAGACCCCGGCTGGGTGTTTCCCTGACTCCTCGATTCTCCCCAACACTCTTCGTGCCCCTCACAGCCTACCGATTGGCATTGTCGGCCATTTCATTTCTGCCCTCTGTTGGCATACGCCGGGATCGGCGTATATGCAGAGGACGGTTAGGACCATCCGTGCTGTGGGCTGGTAACGTACTTAGCCTGGAGGATTCCAGTGACTATAACTTTTGTTTGTTCTTTGTATTTTATTTGCCTTCATTAAAAGAACTAACCCTTCACAAGTGGTTGCGTCCTCATTGTCGTGTCTGTTAAACGATCCTGAGACATTCAGGGCGTTACAAATATAAAATGTTAAAAAAACAAAAAAGCAAAAACATTTCACTAAACTACTGTACAATATAAGGTACAATTTCTCACAGTGAAGTTAGCCGATAGAGAAAGAATTTTAATAAACACAAAAGGTCATGGTTAACGCCAAACCTAATTAGGGGCCCAATTATTAGATAAGGTCTCAAAAGTGCACCCATGTCCTTGAATCAAGTGCAGATATACGGCTTTCGTGAATTCACAAGACTTTACAGAAGTAGACCAAGAAATAGTACTCCTAGAAAATATTTGGGAACTGCATTTTAGCATGAGTAAATATGCAGGTGGAGATTTGCTCATGTGAAAATCTGAGTGTTTGCAAGTTCACTTTCCCTCCAACCACTTTTTTCCCAACCCTTGAAGAAGTTTTATGTATGGCATTGTCAGTATGGAAAAGATTAGAGAAGAGTTGGTGAAAACCCCTAAAACATGCAAGTTAGTCAGTTTGCACAGACTCAAAAGGGCATTTCAACCCTGGAACTGTTGCTTACCATTACCTTCAGCCCCAGTATGTAGATCTGTGGCAACATAAGGGAATTGCTAGCATTCAAACTCTTCTATGGTTGGAGCCCTGGCATAATCAGAGAGGCTATTTCAGAGCTCTTATATAATGAGATTGCTGCCATAATTTGTCGCCACATTACATGGCACAAAAGGGACAAGTGGAGGTTTTTACAGGACAAGTAGATTTATGAAGCAACCTGCCCCATGGACAAGTAGATATTTTATTAAATTCCACACCCCTGTGCCATAAGACCTGTGGTTGTACGCACCTTTTTAACGACCAGTGTCCAAAACTGTCTCAGTTCAGGGCATTCCCACGCCAGGTGTTGAAAATCCACATTCTCAGATGCACACCTGGGACACTTTCCATCATTGTTGTGGGAGATGAGTCTCAACTTCGCTGGTGTGAGGTAGGTGTGTTGTAAAAAATTATAATGGATCAATTTAAACCTTGCATTACAGGAGACTGTATGTGTGAGTTCGACAATAGCTGCCCAAGCCCCATCGTCCAGTTGTATGTCAAGATCCCACTCCCAAGCTGCCCTTGACCGCGGTGGCTGGGCAGTAGAGTCCTGCTTCATTGTTTTATACAGGAGTGATATCCTCCTGCAGCTGGATCCGCACGTTAGCAGTATATCTAAGGTGTGTGTCGGTGGGGGATGTCCGGATATTGTGGCCAGGTGAATGTTGACTGCCACCTGAATTCCCCTGTACTCTAGGTAATGACCCTGTCTGAGAGCAAAACTATTGCTTGCTTCTTCGTAGGTTATAAAGATCTCATTGGGGTAAAGGTCTGTGAGCACCTCACATCCGCCGTCCCTCCAAGCCTGGAAGGACATGTGTGTTCCCATGTCTCTGATATGGGCCAGTATTCAAATAGGAGGCTCTCTGTGAAAGGCTGCATGTCGCAGCACCTTTTCCACAAACAGCTGTCGTTTGGTCCACTATAGATGGGAAGTCCCCCTCTCCTCTCCTACCCTTCACCAGAGCTATTGGGAGGGCCTCTGGATCTGCACTTCCAGCCAACAGTCGTTTTTTTCCCAATTGTCTCCTTCTGCCATCCAGCAAGCCGCTGGTTGCAGCCCCCCACCTCGTATCTACGTGTCAGGATATTAAGGGCTACTCTACTCCACTTTGCGGCCCACAGTAATGAGATCAGGATCTTGTTCAATTGCTTGAATATTCGTGTCAGAATCGGGCAGAGAGTTCTGAAGTGAGCAAAGACACCTAGGGAGACAGCGAGTTTGCCCACTAAGGACAGCGGAAGGGTGTTCCAGAAGTTCACTAAACACTGCAGGACCTCAAGGGTCCTGTCCAAGTTTTGGGCTATTGAATGGGCATTGGCTAACGCGATCTAGATTCCCCAGTATCTTAAGTGTGCTTGTTCCAAGTCTGGGAGGCCCCCCAGGGGTATAGTGGTCATGCCCGCCTGAGGGAAGATTAGTGATTTGTTGCCGTTGAGACTCAGGCCAGAGACCTACCCAAATCTGTCCAGGTGGAGCAAAAGACTGGGTACGGCCACTCGGGGATATTCTAGGTAGAAAAGCACGTTGCCCGCATATAGAGAAATGATGTGGGTCGTGTCTCCCACCCGGATACCCCACTGAGCTAACTGAGCTTTCATCCGCACTGCCAACGGCTCAATGGCCAGGGCAAAAAGTAGGGGCGATAGCGGGCATCCCTATCGGGTGCCTCGCCCCCAGCACCCACTCCTCCGACCAAGCACTCAACAGTCTCACCCGAGCTCGAGGCTCAGTGTAAAGTATTTTGACCCACCAGCAGAATCTGGGGCCCGGCCCTGAGGACCTCCAGTAGGTAACCCCAGTTGACCGTGTGAAATGCCTTGGCTAGGCCTATAGACACGAGCCCCATTTCTTCCTCCCAGTATCTCACTTCCTGCATAATGTGGGTTAAGCGGTGCAAGTTCATTGTAGTATTGCAGCCCAGTATGAAGCCACATTGGTCCTAGTGTACGGGGTGTGGCATATGGGGTCCCAAGCGAGAGGCTAATAGCTTGCACAGTATTTTTTAGTCAGCATTAATCATGGTTATTGGGCGATAAAAAGAGGGTTCACAGCTGTCCCCTACCGGTATCAGGAACATACATATTTTGCGCCTTCTCAGAGTGGGAGGGAGGGTTCCCTTATCGAAGGCCTCCTCATATACCTGCAGGAGGGCTCGGGTCAGCGTGCTAGCGTAGGCCCGAAAGAACTCAGAAGGGAATCCGTTGCTACCTTGGAGCAGTTGTAATGCTGACTGTACTACCTCAATGGATAGTGATGCCTCGAATTCCTTCCTAGCCTCCTCGGAGAGTTTCGTCAGGGTCTGTAAATATGGGAGATAAGCGTCTTCCCCACTGTCGGGTCCGCTGTAAAACGGTCTGGAGGTGACACTGGTGTATTGCGGCCCTGGTGTTGGCCACTGCACCTGTTGGCGTGCACATCGCCACTAATGGGGTGGGGGTTTGTTCCCTTCGGAGGATCCAGGCTTGTAGGCGTCCTGACTGGTCTCCCTCCCTGTGTAGACGCTGTCGGTATTGGCTGAGAGTGTACTTATCTAGCCCGTCTCATATCACATATGCGTGTCCGTATGTCCCCCTCCCTGGCCTCCACTAATGAGACTGAATGGTCCGGGATTTGTGACTCCTCCAAGGCAGCCTCCTCTGCCCCCAGTTCCCTTTGCAATTTCTAGAAGGACCCCACACATCAAGCTAATGCACGCCCCTCTCACCACTGCTTTCAGGGCCCCCCCCCCCCCCATTTTGTGGCCCTAGTTGAGTGTCATGTAGTCTGCCAATGCTCCCTCTATAAGCGGTTTACCCACCAGGTCATCCAATACATCAGACTGCATCCGCCATACCCTCGGATGTAGGGTGCGGGGTCCCCAACAGACCGTGCAAGTGACCGGAGAGAAAACAGGCCTGGTGGGTCACCTTGATGGACAGATCGTGGTCTGGGTTCACTACCGGGACTCTGTCTAAACTGCTGTTAGTGTTGTGAGTAGGGGAATAGCAAGTGTATATCTTCTGGGTGGAATGTGTCTGCCGCCAAATATCTTGCACCCCTAAGTTCACCATTACCTCTCGGAGTTTCTCGTTAATTTGGGATTTTGTACCTCTTCAAGGTGGACACCTATCGAGCTCAGGATCCAACATGTAATTGAAATCACACACCCACATAAGCAGCACCTCCAGTTCCGAAACTAAGACTTCCTGAAGGGAGAGATAGACATCTGGGTCGTCAACATTTGGGGCGTATATGTTTACCATTACTAGTTCCTTGCCATCTATCTTTGCTCTTAAAAGGATGTATCTGCCATTGATGCACGCCTCCATGTACTGCAAAGCGAATGGCGTCCCCGGGGTGACCCACACCAGCACCCCTCTGACGTAAGTAGAATATGATGAGTGAAATACCTGCTTCTCCATTTTTTCGCAAGCCTCTGGGCTCCTGCCTCATCCAAGTGAGTTTCCTGTAGGCATGCCACCGACATGTGGTGCCTCTGAAGGAATGAGAGGACCCTGTGCCTAGCCCTCTTACATTCCAGCTCATGACCTTAGTCCCCATTGTCAAGGTGGTGTACTGTCTTGATGAGCCCCCGCTCCACCTCACTACAGGTGCCCGGAGAGGTGGGAGGGCGCATGTGAATTTACAGCGCTACATGCCAAGAACAGATGCTTGCTGGGTAAGTAGCATAATTCGTTTGAGGCATGTGTGCTGTAGATACACATGGTTTGCATAGACTATATAGCAGTATTCTCCCAAAGCGGTGGCTAACCGGTAGATGTTGCAGCTGTTTGAAAACGTGTCTTTAGCACTGCTTGCCCTACATTGGCTTGTTGACGTGCTAAAACAGTAGTGTTTGGTAAATGTGTGTGGTGTGAACCATGTTGCTGCCTTACAAATGTCAGCTAGAGGGATGTTACCTAAAAAGGCCATAGACACTCCTAGTTTATGAGTAGAATGTGCTCTAGGAGGTATAGATACATTCTTTTTATCTTTAGCATAGTAGTATTGAATACAGTTAACAATCCATCTTGCAATACTAGATTTAGAGATCTGATTGCCTTTGTGAGGTGTAGCAATGCAACAAACAGTTGTTTTGTTTAACAAAAATATGTTGTTCTTTCAATATAATACAATAACGCTCTTCTGATATCAAGAGTATGAAGAGCTCTTTCTGCTACGGAATCAGGTTGAAGAAAGAACACAGGTAACTCAGATTGGTTAATATGAAAAGCAGAAACCATTTTGGGAAGGAATTTTGGGTTGGTAAGAAGAACTACTCTGTCTTTATGAAGCTAAAAGAAGGGTTTTTCTAAGGTTAGTGCTTGTAGTTCACCAACTCTCCTCAATGAAGTGATCACAATGAGGAAGGCAACTTTCCATGAAAGAAACTGTAGCAGACAGTTGTGTAATGGCTCAAAAGATGGACCCATGAGCCGTGTAACCACAATGTTCAAATTCAAAACTGGTGCAGGAGGTACCCTGGGTAGTATTACTCTTTTAAGGCCTTCCATAAGAGTTTTAATTAATGGAATTTTGAACAAAGATAGATGTCTGTTTTGCAAATATGCGGCTACTGCCTCAAGATGTAATCGAATGAAAGTGTATGCTAGACCAGCACACTGTAAATGTAGAAGGTAACAAATGATTTTGAATATCGGCATCTAGTGGATCAATATTGTTGCTGGTACAATATATAACAAACCTTTTCCATTTTGCTGCATAACAAGCTCTGGTAGTAGGCTTTCTTGCTTCCTTAAGAATAGTCATACACTCTGGTGGCGAGTTGAGATAGCCAAATCGCTAGAATGAGCTCCTTGGAGTTGGGGTGTCTGACTTCTCCGTGGTTTTGAGTGAGAAGGCTGGAATTGAGGAGCAGCTTTTGATGTGGTACTACTGACAGTTCTAAGAGTGTTGTGGACCACGGTTGACGGGCCCAAGTGGAAGCCACTAGAATCAATGTGAGGGATGTTTGCCTGAGCTTCCGAACAAGAAATGAAAGGAGAGGGAGAGGCGGAAAAGCGTAGGCAAATATCACTGACAAATTCATCCATAGGGCATTGCCTTTGGACAGAGGGTGTAGGAACCTGAAGTCGGAGTTTGGGCATTTTGCATTGTCCACAGTGGCGAACAGATCTATTTGTGGGAATCCCCATTCTTGAAAGTATGGAAGGAGAACTTGGGGATGAAGTTCCCACTTGTGTATTTGTTGCCGCCTTCAGCTGAGGAGGTTGGCAATCTGATTGTTCACTCCTGGGAGGTGCTCTGCCAGAAGAGGAACTCTGTGATAGATTGCCAAATGGTCTGAGAGAGGCGTGACAGTTGCAGAGAATGTGTCCCCCCCTCTTTTTGTACATAGTACATAGCTGTCATATTGTCCGTGTGGACTAGGGCAACTTTCCCTATGAGGCGAGTCTGAAAAGATTTCTGTGCTAGATACACAGTTAGAAGCTCTAGATAGTTTATGTGAAGAGTTGTTTACTTGTTACCCCATAGACTTTGAATTGTCAAATTGTGAAGATGGGCACCCCAACTTGTGAGAGATGTGTCTGCTGTTAGCACGATCTGTGATTGATAAGCTTTGTGTGTTTCCCCACTGCGGAGAACGATGGGTGCGGCTGTCTTCCAACACTAGATATGTTAATTGACCCTGTGACTGATTCCACTGACGCGCTAAAAACTCTTGTAGAGGACGCATGTGTAACTTTGCATGAGGCATTATTGCAATGAATGATGCCATCATTCTTAACAGTTGCATGAAAGTTCTGACTGCTAAGTATTGATGGGCCTGAAACTGTAGTAGTAGAGTTTGAATATTTCGAATTCTGGCTGCATTGGGAGAGGCTAGAGCAGTGCAAGTGTTTAGAGTTGCTCCCAGATAGAACTGCATTTGTAAAGGCTGAAGATGAGACTTTTGTGCACTGACCGTGAAACCGAATTGGTGGAGAAGGCCTAATGTAGTCTGAGTGTGTTGTAAACACTTTTGGTGTGTGCTGGCTTTGATGAGCCAGTCATCTAGGTATGGGAAGACTTCAATCTGTTGTCTTCTGAGATGTACTGCCACTACTGCTAAAGATTTTGTGAACACTCTGCGGGTAGTGGTTACTCAGAATGAGAGTACCTTGAATTCATAGTGTTTTACTGCCATCACAAATCTAAGATATTTGCCATTTGCTGGGTGAACCGGAATGTGAAAATATGCGTCTTTTAAGTCCTGTGTGGAAATAAAATCGCCTTGCTGTAGAAGTGGAAGCACCTGTTGAAGCGTGATTATGTGTAAATGTTCTTACAGTATGTACCGATTAAACATCCTTAGATCCAAAATTGGTCTTAGGGAGCCATCCTTTTTGGGGATCAGAAAGTACAGAGAGTACACCCCTGAACCTTGGTACTGTAACGGAACTAGTTCTATGGCTCCTTTTGTTAAAAGAGCTTGTACCTCTTGCTTGAGGAGCTGTAGGTGCTCTGACGAGAGTTTGTGAGTGCAAGGTGGAATATTCTGAGGATTGCTGGTGAGCTCCAGGCAATAACCATGTCGGATAAAGTCTAACACCCATTTGTCTGATGTTATGTATTGCCAAATTGGGAGAAATTGTTGAAGCCTTCCCCCGACAGGTGTTAGATGATCGGGGAGGCGTAGGCAAATCACTGCTTATTGGGGGGAAGTAGAGGTAGGCGTTGGCGTGTCCTTACTCCTACCTTTAAAATTGTTTTCTCTGTACCCTCCTCTAAAGAAGCCTCTACCGGAAGAGGGTTGCGTGTTGGACTTGTACGAGGCAGTGTTAGGGTCTGAGGATGTACTTCTAGACCCTGCTCTATAGAATGAGTGATAAAAGGAGTCTCTGCTTGAAGGAGTATGAAGTGCTCCCATGGCTTTCACCACATCTGTGTCTTTTTTCATCTTTTCTAAAGCCTCATCAACCTGAGGTCTGAAAATATGTTGTTTGTAAAAAGGAGTGTTTAGAATTGACTGTTGGACTTCTGGTTTAAAGCCAGGCACGCCGACGTAAGAGAATGCTGGTGTTAACTTTTCTTGCTGCAGTGTCAGCAGCATCAAGAATTCATCTAATAGAGGAGTTAGAGATAAGCTTCCCTTCTTGAACTAGCTTTTGTTCTCTACTGGGATGTACTGAACTAGACCCTTCATCTCATCCCAGTATGCCCTGTCATACCAAGCAATAGGCCCTGCGTGTTGGCAATGTGCCAGTGATTAGCAGCTTAAGCAGCTACCCTTTTACCTAATGTATCAATACGCTTGGATTCTTTATCTGGGGGAGGTGCAGCCCTGGAAGTCTGTGAGTTCGCTCTTTTATGAGTGTTGGAGACTACCATGGAATCTAGAGGGAGCTGTCCTTTAATAAAAACCTGATCAGAGGGTGATGGTTTATATTTTTTATCAACTTTAGGCATTACAATTCGTGCATGAACAGGGCCCTTAAAAATGTCATCTGCACGTCTCATCAAGCCTTTTAACATAGGGAGAGTCTGACTAACTTTGTGTGAAGACCCCAGTGTCTCAAATAAAAAATCGTCATTCAAGGCCTCTTCATGCAGTATAACCCCATGACATGCTGCTGCACTGGAAATTCACTCCAGATAGGATACATTATCATCTGGAGGTGAAGGTTTTGCTGGGTATAGGTCTGGGTCATTATCCATGGGTGGATCAATATTCTAATCATCCCATAGATCTGTAGGTTAAGGAACACTGTCATTATCATCATCATCCCCATCTAAAACAGGCTGTGTGTGAGGAGATCCCTGTGGTGTTATGTGTAATGGATCTGAGCCTGGTAGTATTGGTAAAGGGGAAGATGGTGGAGGTGGTGAAGGGGATGGCAAAGTAAGATGGATAGGACTTGTAGCAATGTCCTTCTTTTTCTTAAGGGGGATCTTGTATCCAGTATCCTCTGAACTGATTTTCTCTCGGAAGGAATTTTGGCTAATATAAGTCCAGTGTCTGGATCTCTGTAAAGCTTTTTCTGCTTTGGATCCAATCTGTCCTTCCTAATGTCTAAGATTGGTTCCAGGGGATCTGAAATATCTTCTTTTGATTTCAGCGTTGTAAGGTTTGGTGGCGAGCGGACTCGTCCTTGGAAGAGGAAGGTTTCAGCTCCAAAGTGGTCTTTTTTTTTTTTACGGAGGTTTATATAGCGCGAACTTGACCCGAAGGTATCGGCTATCAGAGCGCTTTACATAGCACCACTTACGTTACATGAGGACACATTCATTTTTGTTAGGCACAGGGAGATTAAGTGATTTGCCCAGAATCACAGGATGTTCAGCTTCATTGCAGAGACCTGAACCCAGTTCCCCAGACTCGAGGTCGACCGCCCCAGCAGTTAGGCCAACTGAGGATTTCGGCTCCGAACCAGATTTGCGGAATGTTTAGAGGCCAAAGACTATCTGTCTCGGCTCGATCCCGAGTGAGAAGGCTTGATCATTTGTTATGGTGCAGGGCCCGAGGGCGGGGCATCAGAAGCACCGTCTCGGTGCCGACCAAGGCCCGAAGGCAGAAGATGGTGCCGAAGCCTTATGTTTAGTAAAAGATAGTTTTTGAGGTATGGGGGTTTTGGCACTCACAACACCCTGTCCAGTTGGAATCTCTCCTGAATCCAACTCGATCTCGAGGTCAGAATCCGATTCTGGGGCCAAGAAGGTCTCCTCTTCTTCCGCAGCTGCCGCTTATTCAAGTGTGGATTCTTCTCCGAAGATATCCGGAGTTTGTTGAGTGCCTTGGCGCTGCATTTCCTGTTGTCAAGCTCAACGATCTTGAAGAGTCTTTTTCGACCTGAATGAACAACAGGCCTCACAGTCTTCTTCCTTGTGCTCCGGTGATAAGCACAAGTTGCAGACCTGGTTTAGATCGGTGCGAGGGTACTTCGAGTGGCAACAAGGACAGAATTGAAACAGAGTCCGTTCCATCGGCAGATGGGTGGATTGATGCGGCTAGGTCCGGAGCCCTCTCACGATGTTTACGACCAAAGATGAGACTTTCCCAACTGAATGGATAAGCGGAGAGAGGAGTACGATAACAAAACCGTTGAGGGTAGAGTTGATTGTGCACCGAGGGGAACACGAAGGACGGTTTCAAACCAGAGCGCAGCAATACACCCTTGAACCCGATAGCGGGAAAAAAACCTCTAACAATGGAGTCGATGCCCATGTGCAATATCACCAAAAGGTGGAGTCACCTTATCTTGTGACTGGGAAAGACTTCTTCGAAGAAAAACAACTTGCAAACATCAGGACCCAACACTAGATGGCACGTGTATGCAAAGCATGTGTATCTACAGCACACATGCCTCGAACACTGGTATCCCTGACCTTCAAAGATGGGCAGCGACAACCAACGTCACTTTAGTGAACACCCGAGGGCCACTGGTGAGACTTAAGGGAGCACGCAAACTGAAAATGCTCCTGGCCTAACTTGACATAGATAACATCGGACCGACAGATATATGAAAATATGCATACACCAGGCCCAAGGACACAATCCAAGGACTCCAAGTTGCCTGTGTCCAGACCAGAAAAAATCTGAGCAAGCGTAAGTATTTTGAATTTGTCATTTCACAGAAAGACATTCAGAGGACCAAGGTCCAGAATAGACCTGAGGTCCCCATACTTCTTTGGAATGAGGAAATAGCAAGAGTAGCAAACCCCTAAACTTTCAGTCAGGAACCCACTTGATGGCACCCTTGGAGAGAAAAAAACCACACCTTTTGTAAAAGAATTGACAGGTGCTCGCCTGAAATTCACTCTGGCGTGGGGGAAGAAGGGTATAGCCATTCTAAATGAACTGCAAGACCTATCTGTGGGATGTGATAGATCACCAACGTTAGTGGTACATTCCCAATTTGTGGGGGGCACAATTCAACATTTTCTCGAAGTGCAAACTACAGTGGTTTGGTGGTCGCTGGTGAAGAAAAATTGGAAGACTAATGCACCTGGTGGTCTCCACACTAAGCTAGACCCACGTCCAGGGCCTCGAAAGCACCGGGGTGCTAGCTGCACTGGTTAGGAAGTCTCTGCCCATCTGCCTACCCTCTACACTGTCTGAATTGATACAGAAACTGTTTGGCAAGGGTCAACAGTTCCAAAGAGCATGCTGTAAGCTATGCTGCACTTTAAGTGCTTAAACACTTACTCTGCTTTCTGACCAAAAAAACGGGACGGGACCCATCTTAAATAATATCCACAAGGGAGGCCTTTATCTCACTGGAGAATCCTTTAGAAAGCACAAATGTGTGTAAACAGAGTACTGACTGCCCTCCCCAGAAAACTGTAGTATTTAGACCTGTGCAGATAACATATGTGGCTGCATCCTGTCCATCATGCATCTTCTGGGCCAAAGAGGCCTGATGTTTTTTGGGGACTTCCGTCAAGAACTCGCTGGCCAATGTCCCCCATGAACACGTGTCGAGCGACAAAGCAAGCAAACAGCATTTATGGATTACAATGCTACACTGGTGAAATAAAAAGTTCCTGCCAAAATGCGGTCTGTGGCGTCTGGCCATCAGCATATTCACAGGCAGGCAGAACAAGGCTTCAACCAAGTGACCATCAAGGTGACAGTGGAGGCATTGTTAAAAATAAGCAAGAGCTCAGTAGTAGCTGGCCTAGGTTATAGAATCTTTGTTAAAACATTTGCTTTAGTCTCAACTTAGGGTAGCTGCATTCTAGTGCCTGACCTGCCCATCAAAGGAACTGAGGCACCCTCTGAGTTGTGGTGAGTCCATCTCAGGTGAGGTGTCAAGCCAAAAGGCATTCTGTAATTCAATGTATAAGGCATAATCAATATAGTGAGGAGAAAGCAATACATCCCCATAGCCATTAAAATCCTGGGGTGGCCCCTGTTCTGGCATATGATCATGGTTAGCACCAAAAAGGTAATGGAACCTCTGCTGGTAGTTGTGAAGTGGAAGAGGCACTGGGTTAGACAGCAGCAGCTCCTATGTAATGGCAGAGTAGCCTTGCCCCACTGCCTGGCACAGAGCTCTGTAGCACGGCGATTGGATAGGAGTCAGTCCCAGTGTCTGCTAGGACCAGAAGAGGACAGCAGGAGCGACGCAGAGGTGACTGGCTCCTACAGGTAAGCTATTTGCTTTATTATTACTAACCCCCCCTCCGCTATTAACCCACCCGCCCACCACACTTTGTTTGTGGTGGCTGCCACTGGGGTTAGAGTCAGTTCGCATGATGACTAGTTGCGCTTTAGTAAGTTCTTCAAGAGCTATCACTCAGGCTTGAGCCGAGATAGGTTTGTGGTTCGACACTGGCATCGACTCCATATATTCGTCTGGCACCGGCAGGGATCTCAGGGCCAGAGGAGAAGGCTGCACAGGTATAGGTATGGGCCTGGTAATAGGTTCTAAGGGGTCGGCCTGTGCTGGGGATGGACATGCCTGTGGTAGCCTGACTTGGGGCCCCAGAGGATCCATGAAATCCTAAAGAATACCAGAGGAACCCAGAAGCACATTGAACATTTGCATAATAGCTCCCTTGAAAGCCTTGATCTGCTGTGGGATCGATGATGCCTGAGAACTTCGGGGTGCTCAGGACCAGCTGACGATTCAGTTCCACGGTCGAGACGTCAAACGTATGTGACTGAGATTGTGATATCCTTGTGCCTTCTCTTTGGAGTAAGAGTAGCTAGACAGAGAGCAGACTCCCCTCTGGGAGAGAGATTTTTTGAGTGAGGTTAGCCGCTTGGGGTGGGGTTCCAGGGCTGGAGCAGCATTGGCATTGATCTCCTGGGGGACATTTGTAAAAAACTGAAAATGATTTCGTTTGACGGTCTGCGGGCGGAGTATCAGATGAAATCGACTGAGCATTTTCAGTACTTGCAGTTGCGACATGCACTCTGTTGCCACTTAAAAGAAGGAGTTTCATTGCCGGAATATACACCACTTGAAGACAGACTGCTCCTTGACCCAATGATTGACAAAGCAATCTCCCTTACGTACAAAAAACTTATAAATAATACCCCTGACTGTTTGGGACCCCTGAGGGTGGCGTGGGAGTCGGACGTGGACCTCCTGGAAGACGATAATTGGAGGGAGGCCATGCAGAGTCCTAGAGAGATAGCGGTAAGGGCCAGGTTTAGGCTGATTCATCTTCGTATTTTACATAGATCCTACGCTTCCCGATCAGTACAATACCGTATGGGCCATTGTCTGTCAGCGCAGTGTGTGAGGGGCTGTGGGAAAACTGGAGCGTTCTTTCATATACTATGGGACTGCCCCAAGATTCAGGCATTCTGGAGGCAGGTGGCTCAGGTAATGGCAGCAGTGGTGGGCGAGCAGGTCCCAGAGGAGGCGAGATGGCACATCCTGGGGGTGACGGTCGATATAGTCTGGCCTAAGTGGGCCACAACGTGGCTAGCTCTTGCGGGAGTGGTGGCAAAGCGAAATATTGCCAGAGCATGGCGTGCTAATGTAGTCCCAACATTGCAAGCCTGGGTGAACAATTTAGACTGGTGCCAGCGGGCAGAGCAGTCAGTATACCAGAGCAGGGGGTGCCCGCATAAATGGGAGAAGATAGGGGCGGCCTGGATGGCCTATAGAACTGATCAGTCCGCACCATAGAACCCACATTGTCGGCACTTCACGCTGCACGGGGGGGGGGGGGGGCATAAACTCTGCTTGTCTGGGGAGAGGGTGGGATGCTGGGGGGTTTGGAATGCTTTACTCTTGTATTTGTATGTATGTATTCTGTAACGATCTCTGAAGCAAATGTTTTTTTTTTCTTTTCTCTTTTCTTGGTTAATAAAAAGAATTGGAAGGGGGGAAAAAAAAAAAAGTCGGGGTTGAGTCCTGCTTCTATTTGTTATGGTTGCATGTGGACTTCGGCTTACAAGAAGACTTTTTGTGTGAAATTGAACAGTTGCTGGAGTGGCATCTGTACAGAGTCTGCTAGTGCAACTTGGATCGAAATAGGTAATTGTGTGGACAGCAACTTTTTTTTGTTTGCCAACATAGAGCTTTGCCTTCTGGTCTAGGATCACATTTGTGTGCATGAGGACGCACCGGTCGCATGATAGAGCCCAAGCCCAGACACCAGCACACACTTATCTAGTGCGGGTGAGTTACAGACATTCGCATCCTACAGCTGGAGCATAGCTTGGAACCTATTTTGGATAGAAATGTCATTTCCTAGCACACTGGCCTTTTAGAAATTAGAAAAACCGACATGTTGGGAGCAGAGCGTCAGATCCGTGTTGGAAGGTGCATAATGAATGACATCAGCATGCACTGGGGGTGCCTTTAGGTGGCTCAGTTTCGTCAGTTTTGGACAGTGACAAGTCAGCACAGAGCCATAGGGACACCACCTAGACAGGATTACTGCTATGGAGAAACATTTCCGGATCCAGTCTGGCAACTGGGGAGTATTCTAAGGTGAGGAATCTGCGGTTTGAAGCAGCGATCAGAAATAAGACACTGTAAATAATACCTGTTAAATCTAGGATTTGTCTCAATAATTGCAAATGTTTAAGTAATCATCATATAACCGACCAAAGAAAAAGTGGTCATAGTATATTCTAATGCCCGGCTTTAAGTGAGTGACACTTTGATACAACAGAGCATTTGTGCTGGAACTGAAATCTAGAGGAGAAATTACGGAGTTCATAAAGAACAGTATATGTGGCATTTCTGCAGATTTTCTTATATACTTATATACTGGTCTTACAAAGCCTTCACATGCTGATTTGAATGTAGGCAAAATCCATCTACCTGCATTTGGGAAGCTGTTGCTTTCTCATGTTAGGCTAAACGGTGGCGGCAGCCTGATTCTAGACCAAAATCACAGGCTTTTTTTACCTGTGCTTCTACAGATAGACCGCTATATGGCTCTCTTCAATATGGTTCCCTCCATTCCCAATAAAGAAAAAGTTACTTACCTGTAACTGTAGTTCTCCAGTATTGGTATATTTCATAGATTTCATGCTTGAAATATCCCTGTTATCAAGCTGGGAGTCCCTCAGTCCATTGAGAGAAAAAGCTTTGACATAGTCAGAAGTAGCCTATTCACATAAAAGATACCAAGTTCAGCCAATCGGTACACACCAATCTTCACAGTTTCCTACTCAAGTCCAAAATGCAGCAGCTAGACTGGTCTGAAGAGTTCCATATCGGCAGTCTATATTGTCTCGTTTGAAGCAACTTCATTGGCTGCCTGTCATAAATCGGATTGAATTCAAAGCCTTTACTCTTGCGTTTAGGGCCTTTTCAGGTGAGGGCCTTTCCTATTCGAGAAAAAGACTTTGTCCTTATACGCAAAAGTAACTTTGTCCTTTCATCAATATTGGATCTTTCATAGAATCACATGCTTGAATCAAAGTAGAAAGAAGTAAATGTACAGCATACTGTTAGTGGATGGTGGAAGACAATCAGAAGAAAAAAAGGGTCTTACCTTATTGAAAAAGATGATGGAGCACCACTTGTCCACAGCCGCATCACTGTTCACTGTCGAAACCAGACAATGTTGTGTAAAGCTGTGTCTGGATGCTGCCCTGCACATGTCCAATGTGGGCACGCTTCTAAATGAGGCTGTGGATGAAGACCCACTTCTTGTGGAATGTGCTGTAACACTTCCTTGGAGAGGACAGCCTGCTTTATTGTGACTGAAGATGTGGCTACAGACACCAAGTGAGCTATTCCTTGCTTTGGCAGAGATTGTCCTTTCCGAAGAAAGCCATAGGACATCAAGAGCCAATCAATTAGTCAAAAAGATTTAGTTCGGTTAATATTAAGCTTTAAACTCCTCTTGACATCTAAGGTATAAAGAGCTCTTTCAGATGTGTTGGTTGAATTCTGAAACTATGTTTTTAGTACTACTGGCTCATTGAAATGATAGTCAGTTGGCACTTTAGAAATGAAATGCGGACTTATTAGCAGTATGACTGCCACCTCTTATTTGAAGAAAAGGTTCTTGGATTACAAAGATCTGAATTTCGCCAACCCTCTTCAAGGAATTTAGAACCAATATAAGTGCCAACTACCAAAAAAAAACAATTTTATTTCCGCCCTGTGAATTGGTTCAAAAGGACTCTTGATCAATTGGTATGAAACTGTTTCATTGCCATGAAATCTGAGTAGGCCTTATTGGTGGAAAGACTAAAGAAACCTTTAAGGAATTCTTTAATGATTCTTCGAGCACAACAATGGTTGCGTCATTGTTCTTCTGTAGCATGACATGGCAGTCAAATGGACTTGGACTGACATGCCAGATCTTGGTAAATGCAGCAGGTACAGTAATACTTGTGGAGTTTTTTTTGGGGGGGTCGGAGTTTCATATAGCGCAAACTTGACCCAAAGGTATTGGGTATCAGAGTGCTTTATATGAGCACCAGTTGCTTACACAAGGACACATTAATTTCTGTTATGCTCTGGGAGATTAAGTGATTTGCCCAGAAACATAGGATGTTGGGCGTCATTGCCAGGATTGGCACCCGGTTCCCCAGATTTGAGATCAACCGCTCTAGCCATTAGGCAACATCCTCTTCCCTTGATGATAATGGGTGAAAACTGTGGGTGCTACACCAGAGACAGAATCATTTCCATTTTCCTCCATATGATCCATTTGTTGAAGCTGCTCTGGCCTTAGAAGGCCATTGAAGTCCGCCATGATGTTTAGGAGATGGAATTAGTCGAACTCTGGAGGCGAGCTGACAAGCTCAGCAAGCGTGGATTCGGATAGAGAAGATTGCAGCTGCGTCATGCCAGCAGTTTCGGTGTAGGCTTCAGCAGGATTCGAGATTTTTGCTGAGTGAAGAATTACCAATATGAATTAGTAGTGTCTGAGCCATCATAGGTCTATTAGAATGAGGTTACACTGATGTAAAGCCCCTAACGTCCTATTCCATCTCATACGGCGACGACTATATCTTAGTTCATGGAGTCCGCCATCTTTCTTAACGTGAGCATGGAAGCCACCATATTCCCAGACTTATGCAAATCATTGCAATGTCTGCCTTTTAACTCAGACCTTATTTTTCTAGGAACTGTGATAGCATGAAGTTCTTCAATTAATGTCACAGATACAATATCTAATGCAACATTCGTCTGGATCAAATCTACTCTTCATCATGTCAAGGTTAAATAAGAACACATACAGACATATAACCAATAAAATGTAGTCTGAATTGACATTCTTTTGCCTTTTATGTGTATAAGGAAGCATACTGGACGCATAACTTGATGCCCATAATCTATGTCAGATATTCCTAAACCTATGTCAGAAATTTCAATTCCTTGTAAGATTTAGAATATAAGGACTGTCACTTGACCACTTCTCAGGAGGGGTCCTTCGCCCAGATTATCACCCGTGATTTTGACGGAGATGGTCACACATGCTGCCAGCACACTTTGCAGATGATACATCTCGCCTGAAGGATAAAGTTGATAAAGCCAAATCCTGAGTAAGACCGACTATCTGCTACCGCAGTGGGTGTTCAGCATTCGCGGGGAACACACACTGTTTTCACGCCTTCACTTTGCTTCTCCTAAGAAACCCTAGATTGCAAGTTGCTCTGCCTTGCATGCTCTCATAGTATGGCGTAAAGAAGTAGGCATTAGGGTGATTGGTAATAGAAAATATTCAAAATTTCATTTTAATAATGATTGAAATGTTCATTTTTATTCTTGTTATTTATAACGTCTTGCTGCTGTTATTATAATAATTGCAGTTATTTTAGATGTACTATAAAACAGATTGTCCCTGTAGCAATAAATAATTTTAACGTAAAAGTGTTCATTGTTGTTACTACAGTGTGTGTGATACTGTGAACAACGAAATAAGGTTTGATGCTGTTTCCACGGTGCCCCTGATCGCTTTATGGGAATGTTAGTAACCCAAAAGCAATACTTCTTTGTCAATTACACATTGAATAGCGTTTTGTGGGGCTTCAATAACTTGTCTTTCGCATTCATCGCTGGAGAACGGAACCAAGTTCACATGTGTCACCAGTGGGTGGGAAGGCTCCCCTTGTAGAGTTACGTCAAAGTGGTCTTAGTCAAGATCCTGGGAATCATGGTAAGGGGTGGAAAGCGTACTCAAGTTACTGACCAATTGAAAGAAAACAGAATCCCCAATGGTCCGGGAAGGGCCTATCTGCTGGCGAAATCCTGACATTTCCTGTTCAGATTGGTTGCAAAATCCAGATGTGGTTTGTCCCAAAGGAAGATGTGGCTCAGACTGATTCAACTCCCATTGAGATAATCTTTTGGTGTTCTGATGAGGTTGTTAGTCCAGGAATTGGTTAGGCTTGGTACATGTTCTGCCTTTATCTGAATATGATTTCTTATGGTTTAGTCCCACATCTGTTGTGCTTCAGTGGAAAGCAGATAGGACCATGTTCCTACCTGAATGTTGACATAGTACATACTTGTTGTTTTATCAAACCGATACAGAGGAGTTTTTTTGTCCTAGGGAGAAAAAAAACGTAGGGCTCCGTGCTATTGCTTCCCATTCCAGGATACTTGTGTGTAGCTGTGCTTCTTTGTGTGACCACTAGCCATTGATTACTAGTTTTTGTAAGTTTGCACCCAAACTCTCTAGGGTGGTGTCTGTTGTCATAATGAATTGAGCAGGCTGCTGGAGAAAAGAATCTGATGTTGGTGGCGTTGTGTTGCATCTACAAAGGTGAGGTGTCTCTCTTTCAGCTGGTCACTATAATGAGGTCATCGAATGATCCTTCTATTTGTTCACAGTGTCTGTTGAGCTCTTCTTGAAAGGGCCTTATGTTAAGGCAGCAATGCGGGATCAAAGGGATGCAGCAGGACATCATTCCTAATAAAGACTTGAGAAGCTGGATAGTGGCTGATTTTACTTTTTGCATCTTCCTGATCAACACAGTGAAGCAATCTCATTAGATGGAAAGTCATTGTGCACACTGGTATTTAGTATGGCTTTAAAAAATTGGATCTTTTGTATATGATTAAAGACGATTTGCCCTTGTTTAGAGTAAGGCCCAATCGCTTGAAAAGCTGAAAACAGTCTCCGTTTGTTGATTTTTTTTCTCTGGAAGAAATTCGCTTTAACTATCCTATCGTCTAGAGATGAGGAAAAGTAATGACTTTGCTTTCTGAGATGTGCTGCTACTGGAGCCATACACTCTGCGAATCTCCTTAGGGATGATATGAGACTGAAGTGGTAAATTTGGAACAGCTAGAAGGGATCGGCCACTGTGGTATCTGCAATGATTGGAATGCATTGGTGTATGAAACTATGCACCCTTTAAGTCTAGAGAGGTCTTGTAATTCCCTTAAGGTAGCAGTTGGAGAACGTATTACAAAGTTACCCTGTGAAATAATCGTTTCTTGACAAACTTCTTTAGATTCTGTAGATCCAGAATTGGTCTTGAATCTCTCAATTTCTTTTTTATGAGGAAAAGTGAGAATAAAAGCCTAAAGTTAGCTGGGACTTGGGGACTTGTTCTATTGCTCTTTTATGTAACATGGTGTGAATACTTGCTTGTATCAGACAAAGCAGTTGATGGCGTCCGCTGGTTGGTGGTGGCTTCTTAATGAATTACAGTGTGTGCAAAATTGTATGGGTTTCAATCCCCAGCAATCTGATCTTATATCGGCCCACTGTTAGTAGCAATCAAGATTTTACTCCATATAGGTGTTTCTGGATTCCCTGCGACAGTCTCCATAATAACACCGACATCTTGTATGTTCATTGCCTTGTGGCTGATTTTTGGGGGCTTGCTTATGGTAGGATGCCGGTGGCGACGCCCTAAATTGCTGCATCTAATGTTGGCAGTAGGCCTGTTGAGGTGCCTCTATAAGGATGGGAACTTCCTCTAAAAGAACAAGCATTGGCATAGCCAATAGGTCTCGCCTTTGGTACCTTATAAGTGTTTAGCCATGCAACAGTTGATGTTGTTGCACCAAGGATATTGTGCTGCATAACTAAATACTTATACGGTCCCAAAAGCGAGACCTATTGGCAGAAGCTCGAAGCAGATGGTGGAGGAAAAAAATGAAAAACAAAAAATACGTGTTGGGGTAAGCAATAGACGAGCTGGGGGCAGAAGGCAGCAACACAGAGCACACAAGTAGGATGGGGGAAGTATTTTGAGGGGAGAAGCAGCAAACAAGGGAGAGAGCAAGAAAACACATGCATCTAATGGACCTACTGGCTATGCCAATGCTTGTTTCATGGTGGTGTGAGGTAAAAGGTCAAACCTGCAGCAGTGGAGTAAGAAGTATACGGAAAGTAAGGTGAACATGAAGTATATTAATGTTGCTCAGTAATGGAAAAATGAACTAGACTACACCAACTATATCCACTTAATGTCAATATTCCTAGGGGTTTCAAAGGTAAACCAGTTTAAATATGTACTCTATTCCCCCTCTAGCAAATCTCTCGTAATTCCCGCTTGTGTAACTCGTGGTTGGTCCCCTATATATACAACAGCTTCTCTGAGCTCTTATGCAAAAGCACACATCACGCATAGAAGTGTCTCCTGGCACTTGCACAGAAGGTGTGTCCAAATCAACGCAAACGTGCTCATTTTATTCCCCTCGGAAGGATTAAGGTTTAATCTCTTCTGGCAAGACTCAAATCCATGTTCCGGAGATCAGAAATATATCTCTGCAGCCAGCAGGCAGTCTGCTGGGCAACCTTAACTGCTTGAGAGGAAATATTTCCTGTCTGTGCACATTGAGGGTAGACAAGCAGGCGATCTGCCCTGGTTTATGGGTTAGGCATAATGCCGGCTTGTCTCGCTAATCAAAAAGCACTGGCAAAGCCAAATCATCTGGGTTTCATGCACACTAGCATGCAAACAATGGCATTCACAAATGCTGGTATGGTGGCGGGTATGGCACTGGTACTACTGTCGGTACTTGGTACTCATTCATGTTTGATTGTGGGGAAAGTGATGGTGGTAATATTTACTTGCGTCATGCCAATTTTTTTTCTTCTAAAAAAAGCATATGACAGTAAGATAATACAAAGTAAAATTGCTTCCTGTATAAAATGCATATAAAGATATGAATGTGTGACGAGGGAGCGTATTTTCTGCTGTAAAACAGCCCCACACGCATTAAAATTCAAACCTCTATAGGAGGTGGAATGATACACCAAACAGCCAATAGCATGATGTGAGAAGGTAGCACTCCTTGTGTTGAGCCAAAGCCCGACTAACATTTAAAGACTTGAGAACAATACGTCATGAGGACAACTGTGCTATTAAGCCAGCCCTAAAAGCGTGTCCACAGCATAGGCAAGTGCCCCATTGCCTCCGCGCTGCACGTGTAAATGCTGTGAACAGGGAGAAACACTGTTGCAGCTGCTCCATACTGTCAGCTGTGTGCGCTCGAGACGGCGGAAGCTGCCAGGTGGGCTCGTGCCCCGCTCTGGCCTTCTTGCTCTCGCATGAGCCAGACTGTACTATCCCTTGGCTCCAGGGATCCGGCTCCTCGTGTGGGACTCCATGGGTCCAGCCTGTGCCATCCGTGGCAACTGATAGCGACGGGGATCCGGTGGAGGAGGCTCCTGGGTGGCAGCCAGTGTCTGGTAAGGCGTACAGCTCAGCAGCACAGCTGTGTCGAGTCAAGTCCCACCATGCCACAGCATAACGCTGCCTACAGGGAGTCCACAAGGAGACCCTCACATGTTTCCAAGAGTGAGTTTTAAGATTACCCCTTTCATGGATCTGGACTTGACACTTAATTGGACAGAATGAAGAATTACTCAAACCTGTGTCTGTGTATGGAAGGCGGGTTTAATTAATTCAATATTTAAAATACAAAACAGCAACTTCCCAGCACTTCTTTGTCACTTAAGGCTAGGGCTAGCATTCCCAAGTCAATTCTTTAGCTAAAACGTCAGCACAGCTAACACAAAGCAGTATTTAACCCCTTGGCTGCGGCAGGAATTCCGCCGCAGCGCTGGGGGGTTTTGGGGGCAGCGCGGTGGCGCTGTGCTCATGACGGAGCCACTCCGTCATGAGCCACGGTTGAGCTGTGCTCATGACGGAGTGGTTCCGTCATGACTCCGCCCACTGCGCTAATCGCCCGCACAGGCGGGGAATCAGCGCAGCGTGGGAGGAGAGGCGGCCAACGGCCGCAGCATGACGGAACCACTCCGTCATGAGCACACGGCACCCGTGGCTCATGACGGAGTGGTTCCGTCATGAGCGCTGAAGGGGTTAAGGAAGATTTGGCGCAGATAATAATAAGGTACAGCACTTAGAAAAGCAGATAGAAAAACAAGCATGCGAGAGGTGTGCTAATTAAAACAAGCCCGGAAGTGGAGAAGATCACCATCTGTTTCCAATTAACGTGCGCGATAATTAGAAACAGATGGTGCTCATGCTCGCTCCCGAGCACCCTAGGCCACAGAACAGAGAAGGCGGGACATGCACCCCCCTTGGGCCAATTGCGTATTGTCTTTCTTAGAAAGACGCATGCATAGCCCAATAGCAAGTGATTAAAAAAAAAAAACACAGGCACTAGCGTGTGTTTGGAGTTTAAAAGCCCTTACTAAATGTCTCACAGAGCAGCTCATGCGCGCTGGCTCAGGCGAGACCTAAAAATGGCCCCTTTCAAAGGCTTCCCAGAAGCACTGAGGCTTTCCTTTCTGAAGGACACCTAAAGATCTTGCTGTGTCTGATAGATGGGACATCTTCCATTGTACAGCAGGTCTATAATTTTACTTTGTACCACTGGCCTAAAAGAGGTAAAAAGCTGCTGCTAACTTTGCCTGCGTACAGTGCAATGTCCAGTGCAGCATCAATGACTGCTGATGTTTTATCCCTCTCAACAAGTATTGCTTTTGCTTCAGCCTCATCATCGTCGGACAGACTCTAAAGATAGGACCCAATGTCAGATCACGTCTGATGGTCATTTCGTGCAAGATTTGCTGATGTGCTGGACACTATGACTGATGTTGCTGAAAAATGTTCACCAATATTTCAAGTCTTTTTCCCTCTGTATCAGGTGGTGTAGTGCATGGAGATGCTGGGTTTCCTTATCATAAATGGCCCGCCAGTATTACTACTCAGTCTGCACGTGGACTACTAACAAAACAAGCCATAGTATTTGATAGCAAAACTACTATGGACTATTTTGCTAGAAGTCTATGTGCAGACTGAGCAGTCAGAGGGCAGAAGACTTGAAATATTGGCATCTATAAATCTATATAAATAAATATTTACCCTGGTAGGGTTACTACTGGGTAGTTATAGTTACTATGTCATTTTTGTCATTTCTCAGTGTGTGACTATAGGCACTGCCCCATTCTTGGGATCCATGTCGCTCTAATGATAAGCGACTTAAGTAAGAATTGTTTTGCTCATTACTTCACTTATTTGGTCGAAATGCAACCCCCAGCCATACCAAGACCACTTCGTTAAAAGCAGGGGATAAAGTCCGAATATTGGGGCCATTTTAGTCCATGTTAGTCCAAAAATACTCAATGCCGATTTTAGTTATTACGTGATGCACGCATGGGTGTACAATCTATCATCACCATAATGATTGCGTTAGATCAAGTCGGACACATTATGGTGCAAACATGAGTGCAAGCTTGTTTCATATCTACATATGTGTTTTTATGTTTCATGTCTGTTCTTTGATTGTTTGTGTCTTTATTATTTCCAGATATCCAAGTCCTAAAAAACAACTGCAAACTCCGATTTATGAGAAAACGAATAGGTTTTCTTTTTCACGACGCACATTAGCGTGTGCAATTTTTTCCCCTTCAGACTGCGGATACTTCCCCAGTCTGGTTACACATATCTTGGTCCAGACGAAAGCCAGCATATGGAAATGACTGGCTGGAACATGTAGACCTGTATATAGGATACATGAGTTAATACTAAACTCGAAAGATATCCACCTTAACCTTTTATTTTTAACCCTGCCGTAGGGCCCATTATTAAATTCACTCTCCTCATCGAGGGGGGACTCTATGGACAGTGTTAAACTCACTCTTCACTGCACCACACTCAAGACAAGAAAAACCAGCTCCGCTGTAGTTCAGGTGTTGTAGCACACCCAGGGTGCACTTGGCGCCTTGTGTGGGAACGCGATGATGAAGCATGCCACCAACTAGGTTGGTGGGTGAGGGTTCTTTTAAAAACCTAATGGTTTTCCCGGACACAAACTAATCAAGGTTCTTGTCCTTGGTAAAAGCCAGTTCTTTTTGACATTATGATACTTATAGTTACAACCATTAATTTTTGCCCTTTTTGACAAATCTTCATTAAACGTTCCAAAAGAAGTGTCATCCACCTCAGCACCTTCCTGGAAATCTTCGGGTGATCTGTCAAGAAGAGAAAAAGGGCGATCCCATAACCCATTTTCACCATGGAATTTTCTATAGGAAAATTTAACAGCGTGCTGAAAAAATGGCTTCATATTTTGCAGAAAGCTGCGTCTTTATCCAGAAAGCGTGTTTTTTTGCGACTTAGTGTAAATCCGTTCAATAGTTTTTGAGAAATCAAGGTTAAAAATGTTTGTGTATTTTCATGCCAAGGAGGATCAGCAGACCTGGCAGATCAAAAGATTAGATCTGACTGGCTATTGTCAATGTTACTGCTGTCATTTTATGACCTGGGAACATAGTCCCATGTCCTGAATTTGAGAAGAAAACAAAACGGAGGGGCATGGTAGGGTTGGCTGACACCTTCCTTGTTGGGGTGGAGGGGCAAAAACGTGACTTTGTTTTTAGCAGTACCACAGATATGCGGAGGAACTGCGGTAACATGAAATAATTTTAAAAAAGGTGGGTTCTGCCAGGGTCGGCCTGCGCATGGTTATTTTTATGGAGAGTGTGCAGCCCACCTCCCGGAGGAGCAATTGAAGGCGACTGGGACACAAACCTTGGGGCCAATTGGGTTTTTATGAGCAGGGGGACGTGAAGACCCCTCCCTAAGCCATTTGAAGCCACCAGGGACCGCATCCTTCAGGGCCACTGTCATTTTTATAAAGAGAAGGGTGTGGCACCTTTTCCATAAAAATTAAGTTTATGTGCTCATCTCCTGATAAAGTCAATAGGACTGCCTTCTATATTTTGACGTTTTGACAGAGCCAGGAGGTCTGCCTTGGTTAAAGTGAGACCCCTTTACATTGTTATTTCCATTAAAAAAAATATATAAATTCACTGAGAATGCCACAGGTTAAAATGATGCTATAGTTAGGTGAAACAATGTTTTAACCCTAAAAACCATTGAAATTCACCAGTTATACTTAATTGAAGTAACTAACTCATGCACTGCTATGACCCTTACATACTACATCAGGACATGTACTATTGACATCATGGATATGGATATAGATATATATATAAATTAGTAAATAGCACTTTAGTGAATAGGAGTTTTTATAAATCATTTACATTAGATAGGACGGATCAACTTGTTCCTAATTTTTAAGGGGTATTGAACCTGTATATATGAAATGGTTTTATAAAGAAAACGACTAAGCACTTTAGTTAGAAAACTGGTTATGCACTTTGAAATATTGGTAGACTGCAGCACTAGCACTTTATATTTATAGAGCACATGCACTTTACAAAAAAGAAAAAATATTCATGAAAAAAAGAGTTGAATACTTGTAGCATCAGAATGTATGAGCTTTAGGGGACTACAAGAATAAATTAACGGCTGCAAAAAGTTTTTCATACTGTGCACATAACGCTCTTTAAACAAAAGGTACAATAAGAAATTATGTACAAAATATTAAGGCACTGGAATAGGTTGTAATGTATTAGGAACTGCCCGTTTTTCAATCTGAATTGTATTTGAAGAACCTAAAATAACATGTTCTAAAATGCCCGCCGTATTTATGCAGTAAAACCAGATCATACACTGATATGAAATGTGATTGTCCCTTGTTAGTGTCTATGCCCATGTACTGCTGTTCTTTGGTATTTAGAATGAACTTTATGTGTGGCTCAGGCATCGTGAACAAGGCAGTGATTTAACAGCCGAAACGCGTTGGAGGCTTTTTCAATAAATCATTGTCACTATTGATTTGGCAGCCTTATGATCAGCACCACTGACGTTCAGGAAGCACGCCGACAAACCGCCATAACGTGAGAAAGGAAAGTTGTTAAGAGATGGCTGTGCCCCAGCGAGCCCTTGGAACTGCGGTAAAGGTGTAATCCGGAGGAGCGGAGGTGGACGACGCAGGAATCGGAGGGTTCCCGAGGTAGACGTTCTCGAATTCCCGGTAAGCGGCACGTAGAACTGGGCAGCAGGTGTCAGTATGCTACCTGTGACTTCCGGACAACAGGAGGGAGTGATACGACAGGGAAAGCGATGTAGGGGCAGGATCAGAAAAAGGGAAATGCTACTTACCAGTATGCATCTGTTATTGGCATGTAGTGCTACAGATCACACACTAGTAGATCGCCATCTGGTGTTGGACTCGGATGCTTGCACCTTGTTGTTGTCTTGGAAGAAGTCTTTGTAGTCACGAGATAGGTGACTCCTCCCTTGGACGATAGTGCGCATAGGGCATCAACTCCATCCTTAGATTGTTTTTCGCCATGATGGGAAATGATGGAGTAAGTAGAAGAAAAGAGATGTCCATGTGTGTATATCTAAGTAAGATAGAACTGGAACAGAAACAAGTTCCGGGGAGGTGGGTGGGCGTGTGTGGATCTGCAGCTCTACATGCCAAGAACAGATGCATACTGGTAAGTAGCATTTCCCGTTCGAGGCATATGAGCTGCAGATCACACACTAGCATAGAATATACAAGCAGTATCACCCCTAGTGGTGGTCACCTGTATCGGTTGCAGTAGTTTGAAATAAAGTTTTAAGGACAGCTTGGCCCACAGAAGCTTGTTGCTTCGCGTGCACGTCAACACAATAGTGTTCAGTGAAGGTGTGTGTTGTAGACCATGTGGCTGCCTTACAAATGTCTTCTAAGGGAATGTTCCCTAAGAATGCCATGGAAGCCCCTAGTTTGCGTGTGGAATGCACTCTAGGGGGACCTGTTAATGTGCGTTTAGCTTTTTGGTAGTATATTTGGATACATTTAACCATCCACCTTGCAATCCCAGATTTGGAGATGGGGTTAACTTCATTTGATGGAGAGAAAGCTACAAACAATTGCTTTGCGAAAAGATTTAGTTTTGTCAATGTAATAAAGAAGGGCTCTTTTAACATCTAAGGTGTGAAGAGCCCTCTCTGCTACGGAGTCAGGGTTTGGAAAGAACACTGGTAACTCTACTGACTGGTTAAGATGAAAAGGAGATGTGACTTTTGGATTTGTCCTGAGAACCACTTTGTTACGATGCAATTGTAAGAATGGTTCTTGTATGGTTAAATCCTGGATCTCACTTACTCTTCTGAGAGATGTGATTGCAATAAGGAAAGATACTTTCCTTGTAAGGAACTGCAGTTCGCATTTATGTAGAGGTTCAAATGGGGGTCCCATGAACCTAGAGAGAACAATTTTTAGATTCCACACCGGAGAGGGTGGTAACCTGGGAGGAATAATTTTTTTAAGTCCTTCCATGAAGGCTTTGATTGCAGGTACTCTAAAAAGTGACGAGTGTTGTCGATTTTGTAAATAAGCTGCAAGTGCTGCAGGATGCAGACGTATGGATGAGTATGCTAAGTTACATCTTTGCAACTGTAGTAAGTAGCAAATGATGTTCTGGATGGAGGCATCCAGTGGGTGTATATGAGTGTTAGTGCAGTAAATGGCAAATCTTTTCCATTTTGCAGCATAGCAAGCTCTAGTAGTAGATCTTCTGGCTTCTTTGATAATGTTCATCAGTCTGGTGGATGGTTAAGGTAACCGAACTCTAGGACTTCAGGAGCCAGATCGCCAGATTCAGTTGACCTGGATCTGGATGTCTGATCTCTCCATAGTTCTGGGTTATTAAGGACAGGGAGAGACGTAGTTTTTGGTGTGGAACTAGTGAGAGTTCCAATAGTGTTGTGTACCACGGTTGGCGTGCCCATGTGGGAGCTACTAGGATCAGTTTGAGAGATTGTTGCCTGAGCTTGCGTACCACTAGTGGAATCAGTGGGAGTGGCGGAAAAGCGTATGCAAATCTGCCTGACCAGTTCATCCATATCGCATTGCCTTTCGACTGCGGATGTGGAAACTTGGCGGCGAAGTTTGGGCATTTTGCGGTTTCGTGTGTGGCGAACAGATCTATGTCTTGTTGGCCCCACATTTAGAAAAAGGGTAATAGAACTTGGGGATGTAGTTCCCGCTCGTGAATCTGTGTGTCTGTCCGCAATCTGATTGTGAACTCCTGGAAGGTGTTCTGCGATTAGGTATATGTTCTGAGGAATGGCCCATCTCCAAATGTTCTGTGCGAGCTGGGACAGCTGCAGAGAATGTGTGCCTCCTTGTTTTTGTATGTAATACATGGCTGTCATGTTGTCCGTCCGGATGAGGACAGCCTTGTTCTGTACATGTAGTTGGAAGGATTTTAGTGCTAGGAATACTGCCAGCAGTTCTAGGTGATTGATATGGAGCACTTTTTGTGGGGTGGTCCATTTGCCCAGAGTTGTGTGTCCGAGGAGATGGGCTCCCCATCCTGTGAGTGATGCGTCTGTCGTCAGCACTATCTGTGGAAGAGGCTGGAGGAACGTCTGCCCTTTGGACAAGTTTGTTATGTTCCACCACTGTAGAGAGAAATTTGTGCGGCTGTCCACCAACACCAGATCTGTAAGTTGTCCTTGAGCCTGGTTCCACTGACGTGCAAGACATTCCTGTAAGGGACGCATTTGGAGTCTCGCATAAGGCACAATGAAGATGCAAGATGCCATCATGCCTATGAGTTGCATGAACACTCTGGCTGGAAGAGAGTGTTGGTCTTGAAATTTTGTGATAAGAGTTTGTATACTGGCTATCCTGGCTGGACTGGGATATGCTAGCGCTGTGGAGGTGTTTATTGTGGCTCCTAGATATTGGTGTATATGAGAGGGCTGGAGATGCGACTTGGTGTAGTTGATCGTGAACCCCAAGTTGTGTAACATTTGGATGGTTTGGTGAGTGTGTAGAACACATTGTTGGAATGATTTGCCTTTATTAGCCAGTGGTCTAGATATGGGAAGACATGAATTTGTTGTCTTCTGAGATGTGCTACTACTACCGCAAGACATTTCGTGAATACTCTGTGTGCGGTGGTCACTCCGAATGGAAGGACTCCGAACTGGTAGTGTTGTCCGTCCACTACAAACCTTAGGTACTTCCTGTGAGCAGGATGTATGGGAATGTGGAAGTAGGCGTCCTTGAGATCTAGTGTGGCAAGGAAATCGCCTTGTTGCAGCAGCGGGAGCACTTGCTGAAGAGTGATCATATGGAAATGATCTGAGTGTATATACAGATTTAGTGGCCTGAGGTAGAGTATTGGTCTCAGAGTCCCGTCCTTTTTGGGTATTAGGAATTACAGTGAGTAGACCCCTGTTCCTTGATGCTCTAAAGGAACTGGTTTTATTGCGTGCTTTTGAAGCAGTGAGAGAACCTCTTGTTTGAGGAGCGTAAGATGGTCTGCGGACATTGGACGCTGTTTGGGTGGTATGTGTGGTGGGGTAGTTGTAAGTTCCAGGCAGTAACCATACTGGATAATTTGTCTTACCCACCTGTCTGTTGTGATGGATTCCCAGACAGCTAGGAACTGTGTTAATCTGCCCCAGAGTGGAATGGTCTGGGGGGAGCGGAGGAAAGTCACTGTTTTATGAGGGGGAGGTGTGAGTGATGTTATTACCTCAACCTCTTCCTTTATTGTTGTTTCCTCTGTATCCGCCTCTAAAATATCCTCTACTGGGGGATGTTTGTGTAGTGGCTTTAAATGAAGATGAGGTGTCTGCGCCCATGTTTTTGGAGGCTCCTCTAAATAAGGAGCGACAAAAGGAGCCACGTGTTTGTGGAGACTGGAACGCTCCCATGGACTTAGAAGTCTCAGTATCCTTTTTCATTTTATCAAGTGCAGTGTCCACAGCCAGGCCAAAAAGCTGTTCTTGGTTGAAGCATTTAGGTGAGTGTTCTGCCACCTAATATTTTGTGAGTTACTTTTCTGTGACAACACACCTGATTAAGTCATCTTACTACTTACAGGCTGTCACCCCCTGCCTAAGTCCTGATGAAGACCCGCACTGCATAGTCTGCGTTAAACAAATTAATTTATTTCGCAGATCTACTATAAATACTTGTTTTCTGGCCACCACGAAATTTTCAACCTTTTAAACCACCTTGTACATATCACGCACTTTATCACGGAGCACCACTTGTCACTAATTGTTATCACTTTGTATCTCGACGGCCTTTTCAAATACTTGTGGGTATATATATGAATGACCCAATTTATAAAAAAACTCAGACTACCCTACAACTTGTTTTGTGTGTTGCCTGTGACTAAATTGCATATGAATAACGCATGAATCGTGCTATTTGTACAAAGAGGTCTTTTTTCACCCAACAGAACCACTGTTTCTTTGACATTATATTGCCCAGGTTCTGAGGGATACTGGGTTACCCCATTGTTTGCCAAGATAAGCAATAGGTTTTCCAGCTGGTCATAATGTGCCCTGTCATATCGTGCCAGCAGTGCTTGTGTGTTGGCAATATGCCAGTGATTGACTGCCTGTGCCGCTACCCTTTTGCCAGAAGCTTCTAGCAATTCGGATTCCTTATCAGGGGGTGGCACATCTTCAGAGGTCTGGGAGTTGGTGCGTTTTCTAGCATTGGAAACGACTAGAGAATCCAAAGGCAACTGTCCTTGGATGTAAATAGGATCTTCAGGGGCAGGCCTATATTTCTTATCTTTTCTAGGGTTAAGAATCCTGGCACGTACAGGATCTTTAAATACTTCTGGGGCATGCTTAATGACTCCTTTGATCATTTGTACGATTTGCACTGACTTTTGGGATTGTTCAAATGTATCTAAGAGGAAGTCATCCTCTGGTGCATCTGAGTGCATTGTGACACCATGATAAAGTGCAGCCCTATTTAATAACTGTCCAAACCCAAGGTGATCATCTGGGGGAGATGGTTTTGAGGGATATGGCTGTGGGTCTGGGAGGTCTGGTAGATTTGTTGGGATAGGATATGCCCAATCATCTAGTGGTGAGGTATCTGGATCCGTGAATAGGTCATTCGGATCAACCCCCCCCCCCAGGTCATCATCATCATCTGTAGGTGGTGTATGAGGTGGAGAAGTTAGAGGTAAGGGTGGTTTAGGCAGAGGGGGTGGGTTAGAAGGCAGTATAGGAGAAGAAGGAGGCATAGGTGATGTGGCAGAGTCCTTCTGTGCAGGAAATGGAGAAGGTGGTGTGTCCAGTTTCCTCTTTTTACATGGCACAGCCGTGACATGTCCTGTTTTTGGCTTTATATAAATCTTTTTCTGCCTTGGATCAATAGGATCTGGGTGAAAAAGTTATTGTTCCTGGGGATCCGCTTTCGGTGCCGATTTTTTCGGTTCCAGGCGAGACTGCGGTTGATCCTTATGGTCTTTGGCCTTAGGAGGCGTATCATAGTCCTTAGGCTTCTGTTTCGGTGCAGAGGATGTTGGTTTCGGAGCCGAAGCCGGATCTTTAGGCTTGGAAACGTTCGAAACTGGCTTATCGACGGGCCTCGGGGTCGTTGTGGAGGTGGAAGGGGTCAGAGCTGCCGAAGGCGCCGGTGGGACAATTACATGAGGTTTGCTCTGTCCCGAGCTACCGGAAGGCTTGTCCCTTTTCTACGGAGCCGAGCCCGGAGGCAGGGCTTCTGAAGGATGTTTTCGGTCTCGACTGGGGCCAACAGGCGAAGTCTTGGACACTGCCTTCGGTTTTGGAGGGGTTGGGATAGGGGCAGTAGTACTCACTCGTTGCCCAGGAGTGATGGGGTCGTCTGAGTCTTCTGCCTCTGACACGATTTCGAGATCTTCGGAATCTTCTTCCGGGACATCGGGGTCTTCATCGTAAGATGTCCTCTGGTTCCGGAGCTGGTCTCTGCTCCATGATGTGTCGTCGAGCCCTTCGATCTCGAATAGTCTTCATCGATCGAAAGGATGCGCAGGCTGGACAGCTGGATTCATCGTGTTTAGGTGATAGGCACAGATTGCAGACCTTGTGATGGTCACTGTGCGGGAACTTTGCTCCATACTGGGGGCATTTTTTTAATGGCGTCCTTTCCATGAGCCGTAGGCCTTACGGCGTGGATAGGCCCAGCGGCCCGCGTCAACGAAGGCAGGGGAAGATGAAAGTGAATCCGATGATGTTTTGCGCTTCGAAAAGTTTGAAATTGAGATTTCCACCCAAAGCGGAAAAGTTGCATCCGAACCCACTGGCGAAAAAAAACAATCTAAGGATGGAGTCGATGCCCATGCGCACTATCGTCCAAGGGAGGAGTCCCCTATCTCGTGACTACAAAGACTTCTTCCAAGACAACAACAAAGTGAAAGCATCCGAGCCCAACACCAGATGGCGATCTACTACGCTAGTGTGTGATCTGCAGCTCATTTGCCTCGAACATACATTTTTGAAAAATGAGTGATGAGGAGGATGCAATGAGGGAGCAAGAGGCACAAACTATTTTCAGACTCTGGGTCCCATGGGGCATTCAATGACGGAAATAGTACCTCCACGCAGGCAATTAATAACGACGTTGGTAAGAATCTGCAGAGGCTGGAGAAGCTGAAGAAAATAGAAATCTCACGTTGGTGGGAAGTAGCATCATTGAAATAGTCCATACAGATGGGCCGAGTACCTAGGGGTTTAAGGGGCATGATCACCCCTACTTATGAGAATCCGCACCCCGGACTCTTGAAAGAATGGGCGGCCAACAATGCAGAGAGTTCGGCAAATATGATTAAACTATTAATTAAGTATGCAGAAATAGAAAGGATTGAAGTGCTAAATGAATTAAAAGAAGTGTTGAGCGAAATGAGCTCAGGCACTGGGTCTGAAATAGAACAAGAGGAGAGCACCAGAAGAAGAACAGGAGCAACAAAACTAACAGTCTCAGACGAGTTGCATTTTTTACAATTAGACCAGAGAGTGGACCATTGTCCAGTCAGAGGAAGAGGAAAAGGCAACAGAAGAGAGGAGACTAGGGATACAGAAGAAATAGCAGGAGAAAAAAGAAAAACAGGGAGATCAATGCGATCCAATACAAAGAAATAGATCAAGGAGGAAGAAAAAACAATACTATTATTAATCTAAGTTCCACTGTTTTCATTGAAGATAAGGAAACCTTAGACCTTGGTTTATCCTACTGTCATCAATAGAGTTTCAACTATGCGCACAGCAGAATGGACTTATATCGTTTTGTCTGAAAGCACAAGTTACTTACTTGTGTAACGATATAGCTGTAAGAGACATTAGTTAGTGATTGATTCCTTACCTTTGAATATCCCCAGGCGTCAGACTGGATCCGGAAGGTTTTTGTCAGCAGTATCCCTGCGCGTCGGTAGGCGTCGTCGTGCGGCTCCATGTACGTCGTTGGCGGCATAGTCGCAGAGATGACGTCGGAGCTACTTAGACGTGTCCACGCGCGCTGACGTCCGTTCTGTACACGACTTTCCGTGCCAGACACACAGAGCCATGCCAGAGACCGACTACTGGTGCATTAAAACTAGGGTCCTGAAAGGGATGACCTCAACCCTAGATACCAGTTCGCAGAACAGGGAGGATGGGTGGACGGTAAGGAATCTATCACTAACTAATGTATTGTTACACAAGTAACTTGTGCATCTGAAAGAGACATGTTAGTGATAGATTCCTTACCTTAGAATACATACCCAAGCAATACCAACCCCAGTGGTGGGTCTGCAAAGTGAGATTACACCAGAAAGTAACGGAGAACCGAACGGCAAAAGAAGCAGTCTCTCCGGACTGGACTGTAAAGGCAATAGTGCTTAGTGAAAGTATGCAGCGAGGCCCAAGTGGCTGCCTGACAGATGTCTTGCAGGAGGACACCGCGTCCCAATGCTGTAGGAGCTGCTGTCGCCCTGGTAGAATGGGCGCGCAGCCCTACCGGAGGTTCCTTTTTAGCCAGAGAGTAACAGGCTTTAATGCACAGCTCGGCCTTTCTTGGCGCCCACGTAACCAACAAAGAGCTGGTCATCCACCCGGAACTGTTGTGTGCAGTTGAGATAGAATGAAAGCGCACATTTTGGGTCCAGACAGTGGAGCCTCTCTTGAAGGGTGCAGAGGCGGAAAGAAAGTGGGCAAAGTGACAGTTTGCCCGAGATGAAAGGCAGTGACTACTTTTGGTAGAAAGGAGGACACGGTCGAAGCACAACCTTGTCCGGATGAATCGCCAGGAAAGGAGGTTTACAGGAAAGAGGCTGGAGCTCACTCACGCCTAGCGGAGGTGATGGCCACCAGGAAGACAGTTTTCAAAGTTAATAACCGCAAAGGACAGTTATGAAGAGGCTCAAAGGGAGCGCACATTAAGTATGTGAGAACCAGGGTCAAGTCCTACTGAGGCATCACAAAAGGAATAGGAGATAAAAGGTGAGTAATGCCTGTGACAAATCTATTGACAACAGGGGGCTTGAAAAGAGAGGGCTGATCAGGCAGCCTGAGAAAGGCTGAACGAGCAGAAAGGTAGCCCTTGATAGTGTTTACACAAAAAGCAACTGTTATCCTCGACTTTCACCGGTTGTCAAATCGATTACTGGGAACAATTCCAGAATTTATCCCCCATATGTCCTATTTGACAGGTGTTGTCCTACCTCATAACCAATATGCATGTTTAGAGTATCCAAAGATATTGGAGAAGACGCCTCACTCACTAGATAGTGACATGCTTCATCATAGGCGTCTTTCCACACCCAGGTAAGATGGTACTACCTGGGCGGACTCAACCAAAAGATGTTATGGGAGTTCTTATATAAATTTTTTATGGTTATGCAGGGAACCAGTTCGAAAGAAATTTAAAAATACCTACAGGTGTCCCCAATGTTTAACTTTATTCGTGGGGTACCTGGGGTATCAGATAAAAATGTATTTAATAGGGTTATTTTGAATTTATTTGGTTTCAAATATACCCACTTATGATTGCCAACATGTTTCGGCCCACACTACGAGTCCTAAACGGATCTGGGATCTTCTTCAGGGCTATACTATCTGTTCAATGGTTTCCCTGACTATAGTGCTACATCTAAACTTTAGTTGGACTGAGGCCTATTGCACTCACCTATCCATTCTGCTTCCAGTAGATTTTCTGAAAGAAAGGACAAATAATATATATGTATTATTTACGAGGGACTCCACCTAGTTTGTGACAATAATACGCAGTACATGTATTCTACTTAGTACCGATCGTTAATTGTACTTAATTATTAAACCTCACCCTGGCAGAAAGGGGATCTACAGCTTTCGCTGTGCACCATGCCACAAACTTGTTCCACTGACAGGTGTATACAGTTTTAGTTGAGGGACGCCTGGCTGCAAGAATCAAATTACAGACTTCAGGAGGTAAGTCAAATGGAATCAACTGTCGCCGCACAATCTCCACGCAAGGAGGTGGAGGCTGGACAGATTCGGGTGGAGGACCGTCCCCTGGTGCTGCGACAGGAGATCCTCCCGAAGAGGCAGTCGGATTGGGGGATCCACTCTCATACTGAGTAGCTCGGGATACCAAACCCTTCGAGCCCAGTCCGGTGCCACAAGAATGACTTGGGCCCGATCGCGCCCGAACCTCTTCAGCACTCTGGGCAGAAGTGATATAGGCGGAAAGGCGTATAACAGACCACAACTCCATTCGCGATGAAAAGTGTCGCCGAGCAAGGGCCGCCTTGGAAACTCCAACGCGCAGAACTGGGGACATTGCGCGGTCTCTTCGGAGGCTAATAGATCTAACCAAGGTTCTCCCTCATAGGTGAAAGAGGCCTTGCGCCACCTCCGAGTGAAGATGCCATTCGTGATCCATTATGCACAGACGGCTAAGTGCATCCGCCCTGGCGTTCAAAGGACCTGCCAAGTGGTGAACCACCAGGAAAATGCCCTGATGTTCCAGCCATGTCGTGAGACGCAGAGCCTCTTTACATAGGGTCGACGACCCCACCCCGCCTTGCTTGTTGCAGTACCACATGGCGGTGGTCTTGTCTGTGAACACCTGCACTACTCTCCTTTTGACAGAGGGAAGGAATGCTTTCAGTGCAAGTAGGATCGCCCTGAGCTCCAAAAGATTGATATAGAGCTTGAACTCCGCCTGGGACCAGAGACCCCTGACCTCTGTCTCCCCCATATGGCTGCCCCATCCCAGGAGGGACGTGTCCGTCACCACTGTGTGCTCCGGTTGGGGAAGGGTGAGGGACCTGCCACTGACCCAACGCTGGTCAGTGAACCACCACTGCAAGTTTTGTGCAGTGCCCTCCGAGATCTGGACGTAGGCAGACAGGTGTCCCTGATGCTGCGTCCACTGAAACTTCAGGTTCCACTGCAGAGCCCGCATATGCCATCTGGCATGACTGATCAGCAGGATGCAGGAGGCCATGAGGCCCAGCAGCCTTAGTGTCTTACTGACCGAAACCCAGGACAGGGGCTGAAAGATCGGAATTATAGCCTGAGTGTCCCGGACACGCTGTTCGGGAGGACAAACTCGAAAGTGCGCCGAGTCCAGAACCGCCCAGATGAAGAGGAGCTTCTGAGAGAGAATCAGATGAGACTTTGGCACATTGATGGAGAACCCCAGCAAATGCAGGAGGTCGGCCGTAGGTCGGAGGTGGGAGACGACTATCTGGGGCGAGCCCGCCTTCAACAACCAGTCGTTGAGATAGGGGAAGACTGAAACCCCTGATCTGCGCAGACGAGCTGCGACCACCTCCAGCACTTTTAGGGAACACCCGAGGGGCGCTGGTAAGGCCCAAAGGGGAGCCCGGTGAACTGAAAGTGCTCGTGGCCAGCCGTGAACCGCGGGTAAGGCCGGTGGGACGGCAGGACGTGAAAGTAGGCGTCCTGCAAGTGTAACGCTACCATCCAGCCTTGCGGATCTAGGAAACGATTGACGTTCCGAAGGTCTAAAATACGCTCGATGGCCCCCTATGCCAAGGGTGCCGCAACTTCCCGTTTGCAAAGTGTCAAGTGATCCCCCAACATGCGGTGGTACTGACGTCGCAAAGCAGAAGGAGTAGTCTCGAAGGGGAGGAGTAGCCCCTGCAGACTGTTTACAGAACCCACCTGTGTAACGTGATGGCGAATCCAGCCGTCCCCTGGCATGAAGGTGGGCCTAAAACAGTGGACTACAGCAGACTAGGAAGGTCTTGAGGCAGCGGTGGTAGGGGTGGCGCTTGACTGATCTGCCCGCTAGCCCTGGGACCCACCCTGCTGTTATACAAACTGCTCTGCCCTTGGAGGATGCGGGGTCAAGAGCATAATGGATGGTGAATCCCGCCGCATCTTTGCCCTCGGCAACTGCTTGAGAGAGAACCTTCCAAGCCTCCGCTAGACACTGTGGCAGCACCTACGCCACCGTGTCCCACACATAGTTGAAATAGAGGGCCAAAAGGCCCTTGGAGAAGCAGAGCCCTAGACCACTAGACACTCTGGCGGTAGGTGCCGTGCGATGAAACTGGGGTTGCCTTGCATGCAAAGGCGCCCCTGTGTGACTTTTAAAGTGCGAATACGAATAACTTTAATCGATGTAGAAAAACATCATAAAAGTATAAATCAAGTTAAAAAGGCTCTTCAATATTTACACACTATGTACAGTATAATGGACTAGTGGTCACTTTCCCCAATGTAGCCATACTATACATTCGATGAGAGATATGACATACATGATAAAAGTAATACAATGGACAGATTACAATACATTAAAACCCAGCCACATCAGCTGAAATAAAATGAGGTTAGCTCACAACAGACTTATTTATCGATTATTTCATTTTGATAAGCTTTTGTCTTATCCTCCATGCGTTTCCAAGAAACTTTGCTGTACCACAGATTGCGCTGGAGATTAATGTCTCGTATGTTAAAATACGTAGAGCCACCCTGTGGGATGAACAACCCAGATTGATACAGACTGGTTTTAACCACCTTGACCTCACTTGACTATATGCCCTACAAGCAAACAAAGTGTGCAATGGATTCCGTGGGGGAAGCACAGCCCAGGCAGCCCATATCGTTTTCCTTCTGGTCACTCCAGCCTCTTTGAAAATCGCGGAGAGGAAGTGTGCCGTACCTAAATTTTAGGTAAAGCACCCTGTCTCCTAGGAATTCAATGAGGTCCAAGAAAGGTTCCAATCTGGGGACAGGTTTAACATCTAGGAATCTCTCAGACAAAATACCGTTCTGATTCTTACTAGCAGTAGCAGAAACCCAGTCCCAGTACAGCTTTTTTACTAGATGTTTAGGCGGAGGCATCTGGCTCTCCCATGCCGAGTCCAAACTGAACCAAAGTGCGTTATTGAAGGCTAGTAGCAGCCCTGTAGAGGAGGCCGCTGCTGAAGCACTGCAGTGAGGAAAATTGCCCTGATAGACACTGTAGGGAATTTGAGGGTAGGAGCTTCCCCTACGCCGTATCACAGAATGAACCCACCACCTCCGTAGCTACGGAGGAAGGAGACAGTATCAGGGTGTGGAGATAATTCTAGCTTGCTGGGATCCTCCATATTGTCAATCTAGTGTAGATCATCCTCACAGCGAGCTGCGAGAAGGTCCTCAGACCCCTCCTAGTACCCCCCTTTGGTCAGGGACAGGAATTGGAGGCAGGACAAGGCAAACTCGATATAATCCGGCCCTGGAGGCAACGATGCAGAGGCTGGCACTGATGCCGGATCCAAAAGGCGGCGCCGAGGCCGGCGCCGATGCGGGATCCGAAGGTGGCGACTAGGCCGGCGCCGATGCGGGATCCGAAGGCGGTGCCGAGGCCGGAGCCAACTGCCACGCCGAGGCTTCCGGCGGTGCTACGGCCGGAGCCAACGACTGCACCAAGGCCGGAGCCAACGGGGGTAGCGACGAGGCCGGAGCCTACAGCACCACAGGGTATCTTGCCGGCGTAACCGGGGCCAAAGGAGGCGGCACGGGGGCAGAACCACCCAAGGGGTCCGCGGGGCCCAAAGGCGCTCCGGAGGGACCCGATGGGACAAATAAACGACCCATGGCCGATAGATGTACCTGTACTTCTTTCGGAGGCATGTGCGGTCCCAACAATGCGGGTAAGCCACAGGCAACAACGGATGCCCCAAAGGAGCCGCGGGGGACTGACCACCCACCCCCTCCACCGAGTCCCACGACCGGTGAGGGAAATACAAAGAGCGACGCCGCTCCTTCGACCTTTAATGGCGCTTGTGACTTACCTGTCCCCGATATCGATGAACGATGGTGTCAGCTGCGCCAGCGATCCCTCGACCTCCCACGGGAGTGGGACCTTGAGTGGCGCGGTACCGAGTGCCGGGCCTCCAACAACTACCGGGAATGCTCGAGAAAGTCATCTGCACCATGGCCCGACAATCGAGGCACGTCTCGGGGAGATGGCGTGCCCCAAGCAGAAGAGACACACGTTGAGCGGGTATTCACCGACATGGTCAGACGGCAGTCCCAACAGGACTTAAACCTGGGCATCCCCACTGCACCAAAAGTCAAATTGTCAACAAAAATTAGATACAAGTCTCAAAAACAAGTCAACTTTATTGACTAGGAGTACCACTCTCTCTCGGATCTGCGCTTGCTGGCGCGGAAAAAGAAAGAACTGAAGTAGCTCAGACAACGTCATCTCGGCGACTACGACGCCAAAGATGTACACGGAGCCGCACGACGGCGCCTACCGAAGCGCAGGGGTACAGCTGATGAAAACTTTCCGGATCCAGTCTGACACCTGGGATTCTAAGGTAAGGAATCTAACACTAACGTGTCTCTTTCAGATATTGAAATGAAATACAGTACATGAATTTAAAACTATGGAGAGTGTGCAAAATGATGTGGAAATTATCCAATCGCCCCAGAACCCAGATAACCTAGTTGTCTCTGACATTCCTATCCACGAGGACATGTGGGAGCTAGAGAATGAATATGAGGATACCACATTGACCCCTGGTCACTGCACTGAAGTACTGAATCCAAGAATGTTAAAAGGAGATCACACTCCATTCCCGCCACGGTCCAGATTTATACCACAAACGCCCAGAGATAATGTGGATATGTTTTCAGACAATGTCACCAAGGATTTAAGACTTATATTTGAAAGGAGAAAACCCCAAAAATCAAAGAAAAACACAAGAATATAAGATATTCCGGACACTGAACAAAATTTTAAAGGACACAAATACTTTTGTAAAACGTCCGATAAAGGAGGGAATGTAGGGCTTTGGGGGAAGGATCTATATGAAAAGAAAGCCCGACTTCAATTGAACAACGTGGAATGCTACAAACGAATCAGTAAGGAGGAATATGAACATGTTCAACAAAAATACGAGAGGTTAAGCCATTAAAAGGAACAAGAGCTCCTGACTTGGGACGAATATCAGTTTTTAAAACAGAAACATCCGGTTCTCCCTGTGTTTTATAGGATTCCAAAAGTGCAAAAGGATTTAAACAATCCACCAAGGAGACCGATAATATCAGCCCAACAGAGTATATTTGAAAATTCGTCAAAATATATTGACGTTTATTTGAACCCATTAGTGAGAACTCTTCCGTCATATCTAAGGGATTCATCCAATTTTTTAAAGAAGATTTGGGACATAAAATGGCAGGAAGACATGGTGCTGGTGACAATGGCTATATCTACTTTGTACACCAGCGTCAGGCACAAGGATGGACTAAGAGCAGCAGAACACTTCCTGGGAATGAAACCCATGAGATTTGTCAATCATAATCAGATGATTCTCGAAATGATGGAATGGTGCCTGACCAGGAATATTTTTTTGTTTGGAAAAGAATTGTTCCAGCAGGAACAAGGAACGGCCATGGGCACCTGCTTAGTCTTCAGTTACGCCAATCTACATCTCGGCTGGTGGGAGGAGCAGGTGGGAGGGGGCCATTCCTTAGAACATTGGTCAGAGAAGATATTAATTTGGTCTAGATTTATAGATGATATATTTGTGTCATGGCAGGTCACGGAGACAGAGGTAGACCAATTTATTAGTGAATTGAACAATAATGAATTGAATTTGAAATTTGTGGGTCAACGAGGGTAACATACAGTTGAATTTTTAGATATCAGGGTAATTGTGGAAGGGGGTAAACTTGAAAGTACACTTTTTAGAAAGCCTACCGCAGGTAATACTATTTTAAATGCGGAGATTGCCCGCCCCTTATCAGGAGCATCCCCTTTGGAGAGTTCTCCAGAGCTAGAAGAGCGTCTCCTCAGGAATATGACAGAATTGAACAGGACATCAGACAACGATTCGTAGAGAGGGGATATTCAGTAAATTGTTTGGAAACAGCATAAAAAAAAGCTAGAGATCTGAACTGGGAAGTAGTGCGGTTTCAACCGTCTAAAACAACTTTGAAAAAAGAAAATGCGGAATCAAAGTAGCACTTGTAGATTCATTACAACATACAATGTAAGGCATGAGGCGGTGAGAAAGGTTTTAAATAAGCACTGACACTTTATAGTAGAAGATTCAATCCTGGGGTGAACAGTGAGGAAAAGACTACAAATCACTTATAGGAAAACGAAGTCCCTGAGGAACTACTTGGTGAAGAGTGAGTATGGAGGGACAGCCCCACAACGGATGTGGGTCAAGCAGCGAGAAGGATTTTTAAAATGTAGAAAGTGCAAGGCGTGTCAGCATGGGGAGAATCTTTGATTTTTACAAAAAATCTCTAACAAAGCCATTAACGTCTGGGGAGTTGTGTCATGTAAATCATATTTTGTAGTTTATATTTTAAGATGCCCATGCAGGAAAGTGTAAGTAGGTAGTACTAACCTACCAATCCATTAAATAATTTTACAATACAGGAGGGCTATCCTCAATAAGGACAGGACCTACCCAATAACGAGGCACTATGAAAAAGAACATCACAGTAACCCTACATCTATGGTGTACAGCTGCCTAGCGCAAGTGCCCAAAAGGAGGAGAGGTGGGGACAAAGAGAAAGAACTGAGAAAATTAGAAACCTTTTACATCCTTGAACTAGATGCTATAGAACCAAATGGTTTTGATATGGACGAGAAATTGTATACATGCCTGTACTGAAAATGAAATTGGTAAAGCTCCCACATTGCATTTTATCATCTATAGGAGCTACATATGAAATTTTGTAATTTTAAAACTTTTGTATAGGAAAAAATGTTTTTTTCAAACACGTAACTACAAGTATGAGTATGAGCACTAGCACTTTAAATTAATAAATAGTGAATAAGAGTTTTTATAGATCATTTACATTAGATAGGACAGATCAACTTGTATATGTGGAATGGTTTTACAAAGAAAACTGAGCACTTTAGATAGAAAACTGGAGATGCACTTTGAAATATTGGTAGACTGCAGCACTAGCACCTTATATTTATAGAGCACATGCACTTTACAAAAAAGAAAAAATATTCATAAATAAAGAGTTGAATACTTGTAGCATCAGAAATTCCCCTGTTATAGTTAGTTCAGCTAACTATAACTCGCGCCCCCGCAATGCACTGCTGATGACGTCACATATTACATCACTGATGACATCATCCAGTGAATGTGTTTTTTTCTGAAAATTAAATAGGTTTAATATATATAGGGAAAGGCCTGTTGAATAATGAGTGGGTGTACAAGCGTGTGAATGGATGATTTTCTAGGTGCGTAACTGACTCTAAACGTGAGTCATTAAATATATCTTACTGCAGACTAGTGACTAAACTGTGTGAATGTCTGTATGTGTCTGTGTGTTGGTGTATAAGTGGCTGCATGGTTTTGTGAATAGCTATATGAGTGTCTATATGGGTTATTGATTGGCTGTCTGAGTATCTGTATGGGTGCCTGAGTGTTTTTGTGGGTAGGGTGTGTGTGACTCTGTGCATAGATGTGTGAGTGGGTGATTCTATGGGTGCATGGTTTTAAGAGTGCAACTGTGATGGCCTGTATGGTTGGGTGAGTGTATGTATGGGTGTGTTTGTGATTGAATGTATATCTCAGTTGTACGAGTCAGTAACTACATATGTGAAACGCAGTGTATATGTGTGTAAGAGTATATAACTATTTATATGTGAGTGTGTGATTGCGGGAGTGGCTGTATGGATGAGTGTGTGCTTGTATCAGTAATTGTATAAGAGCGTCAGAATTTGTTAGTATTTTTATGAGTAAGTGAACTTGAGTGTGTTTAACTGTATAGGTGAGTAAATTGGACTGTGATTATTTATTTGCATGACTGACTAGGTGTGTCAGTACCTCAATTGATGATTGGCGGCGTGTGAGTGTCTATATAGGTGTATAAATGCATATAATAGTCCTGTACGGAGTGACTAAGTCTGAGTGACTGTACAAGTGAGTGAGTGGAGATGTATGTAGACCTAAGAGTCAATGAATGGGTATGTAGTTATTGGTATTGGAGTATCTATGGCTTTCAAAATGGCCATCTGAAATTTTGAGCCGGTGTATCAAAGGTTATATTAGGCTGTGAGAAGATGCACTAATTTATCACATGGATGACGTCATCAGTGATGTCATTTGAGATGTCATGAGTGATGTCACTGACCATGTCATGAGTGATGTACTATGTGACGTCATCAGCAGTGCATTGCGGGGGCACGAGTTATAGTTAGCTGAACTAACTATAACAGGGGAATTTCTAGGGTTTTGTACGAGGGAAATGTCCAGCTAACTATAACGCCCCTGAAACCTATGGTTTTTTCAGTGAATTTCTAAGGTTTTTTAAATCCCAATTCCTAACTATAACGCCCCTGAAACCCATGTTTTTTTCAGTGAATTTCAATCAAAGGTTTTTTAAATGCTAATTCCTATCTATAACTTATCTGATTTTCATTGGATTTATATATTTTTCAAATTCAGTGTCAATTTCATTAATTATGTTTTTTTGAAATTCTTTATCACCATTTTTTAAACTTATTTTTTCAATTAATTCTTTTAAAAATTAAAAAATATTTGTTTTTACTGGGGTTTTCAAACTTTTTATATTTTTTAAAATATTTTTTTAACTATATGTTCAAAACTTTATTTTATATATATTTTTCCATGTTTTAGGATCCGCGCACCCTATGCGCACCGTTCTCGATCCCTACGCGTTAGCATCCGCGCATGGTATGCGTTGGGTACGTGTTTAGTGCGTGATCGCAATGCGACCGGTACGCAACTCCCAGCCTATACGAGACACGTTCGATGTACGTAACGAGACGATTACGCGCTTCCACGATGCGTCATCTGCGTCTATGACACGGTAGGTGCGCGGATCCCGCGAAATATTTAACATTTAAAAAACATATATATGTATTTCATGTGAATATTAATTGAAGACAAACTCTAAACTAGTCTTAAAAGTAATATATTTTTACATCTAATCCTATATTTATTTTTAATTCAATTTTGCGGATGCGCGCTGGGTGCGTGATGCGTACAAAAGGGGGTGGTGATGGACGGAGCATCAGAACCAATCAAACACTCACACCCAGTCAAGAGATCTGGGTTTGATCCATCACCGTTCTTTAGCCCACTCTGCCACCCCAGTTCAGACATGGCCATATGCAAATCAGTCTGACCCTGTGCCTCATGGGAACAGTCCAGCCCGAACGAAGGGTGACCTGCAAAAAAAGAGATTTGATTGGTTCATTACACTTCCTATTCTAACTATTGAAAGACACCACCCAATTCAATCATTCTTCTTTCACCTTCTTTGGAGGAGCATCTCTTTGCAGAGAAGAAGATTTTCGGGACTAAGATTTCACTTAGCTCTAACTTTTTTCAACCAAAAATGGCTTCAGGGCAGCAGGTATCACCTGCATCTCCTCATACATCTGAGGATGAATTTTTGGAGGAGACACCACACACACCATGTTTCTCATCTGTGGTGTGGAAATTTTTTACTTTTCCCGAGGGGCAAACGAAGACCAATGCCACCTTGGTAACGTGCAAGATTTGCAAAAGAGTGCTGTCTCGAGGGGATCCTAACAAGAAATACTCTTGCGGGACGGCAAGTATGATGAAGCACCTGAGGACCCTTCATCCTAAAAATCTTGCACAAGAAGAATACCGACAGATGAGACACTCCTGCGCCTTCCATCATCGCAGCCGAGCACTTCAAGAGTGCATCCATCATCCCAAAATGTGGACATCCGTCCTCAATTTCGATTTTTAAAAGTGGTCTGCACTAAGTGCAATGCGACTTTGTGCTACGGTGAGCAGTCGATTGATCTGATCTGCTGCCGCCAAGAAAGTCACAATTGCTAGTTTTTTTTTTTTCCCTGAAGTTCATTGTTTGATTCCTCCTGTTTCTTTTGGTTTTTTTTTGCAGAAAAAACAAAAAAATCAACAAAAAAATCAGAAAACCCCCCAAAAAATATAAAAGAAAAAAAAAAAAAGGTCTTCCAAGAACTAACTTTCCTGGTTTAAAAAAAGAGCTAAATTTCTTTGTTAGTGTGTGAAAGTTTAGATGAATGTATGTGTAGTACGTAATTGACTGAATGAATGCATTAGTAGCGTATGGTGAATGTATAAGTGCAGAACTATGAGGAAGTGCTGCAGCATCACACAGTAACCTCTTTAACTGCAGTGTGCTGTAGTACTTCCGAAGCACAGAGCTGCAACATATGTACATAAATATGTTGCAAATCTATGCTTCTCTCTGCACGGCTGCTTAAACTGCAGCCACGTGGTGACACAGGCACCCTTGCACCATAGTGGAAGGATATCTGTGTCATGTGCTGTTTGTTTTTCTGCAGGAAGACACACCTTCCTGCACAGAAAAACAATGAGAAAATGCATTTTTCTCCTTCAATGTATGCTGAACATTTCAGCATGCATTGAAGATATAAAAATGTGGAGAAATTAAAATAATTCTCCTTATTGTGCTTTCCTACACCAATTTTAGAATGGTGCAGCATTCGCACACATCGAGATTTATGATTTCTGATAAATTTAGTCATGTGTCTTGTTCTATGAGTATTCAGTGCAATCATGCACAACAACACTTATAGAACACCCTTTCAACGCAAAGTGGTGTGCATTATGAGGTTGTACTTACATGGAATATAAAAAGTGCACAGAGTGCCTTTTCCTCTCTCTGTAAATATGAAAGAGTGTCTTGCGCAATAACTATGCTACAAAAAGTTACATATTTCCGGTTTTGAAATTCCTTGCGAATGATAGAAGGTAAGCACAGAGTTTTGTCTGCAAAGATGTTCAAATTAGAATGATTGAAATGATTGCGGTCCTTCAATAGGTACAATGGGAAATATTATGAACCCCTCAAATCTCTTTTTTTGCAGGTCACATGATATCTGATTATGGTCAGATTTCAAAACTACATTGGTATAAACAGTGTTTTTAGAAACGTTTTTCAACTTTGTAGCTTCTTGCAGACCTCCTCATTCTGCATATTGAGACTTAGTTAAACTTACCTTCACAATAATAGGAATAAAAAAAATGGTATACATTTTTTTCAGATTTTCATTGCAATCTAAATTCATATAAATTGCTTATTTTAAAATTTGGATCTGTGAAAGAAAAGAAAAAAAAATTATAACATGTAATAATACATTTTTTACAACACAGCATAATTTCCACAAAGTAATTTGTTTGCCTTTTTTTTGCTGTTCTCAGAATATATTGAATTTCACTAGAAAAAGTGGATTTCAATCGTACTCATCACTTATCAGCGGGCAAAAAAAAAAAACAATCAGAAAGACTGTTAAAAAAAAAACCAACATGCTATTGTCAGTAAAGTACCACAAGATACAAATCACACATATATAAAATGCTTATGGCTAACAAAATTTTATAAGTTTAACTTACAAAAACTGTAAATGTTGTCGCTTTAAAATATTCACCGAATCGAAGGTTGAATTTTTGGAGGAGGCACCACGCCCACAACGTTTTTCTTCAGTGGTGTGGAAATGTTTCACTTTTCCCGAGTGGCAATCAAAGACCAATGCCACCTTGGTCACGTGCAAGGTTTGCAAAAGAGTGCTGTCGCGACGGGATCCTAACAAGAAATACTCGTGCGGCACGGCAAGTATGATGAAGCACCTAAGGACCCTTCATCCGAACAATCTTGCACGAGAAGAGTGCAAACGGATGAGAAACACTCCTGCGCCTTTCTGAGTTTCTTTTCTTTTTCTGGCATTATTGCTCTATTTTAACGTTGACAAAAAGTACCTGTAAAAAAGAATCACAAATAAATGTATATTAATAACTTTGAAATTTATACTATTCCATTACTGTACAAACACATTTTATATAAAAACTGACTAAAACTATAGCCCTGAACCACAAGTGTGACGATGGTTAAAACAATACATGCATAGTGCATACTACTTTGAAGCAGTTCATGCCCTAAAGCCTACCTCACTAAAAGACTACATGCTAACTGACTGAATGATTACAGTACTATAAGGAGACACACTGGATGAGTGACAGGGTGTTTGTTAGAAGTGTATGAATACTGACTGGGGAATTGAAGGTGTGAAAGACAACTGTGTAGGTGGTTAAGAGGACTGCATACATAGTGGGTAGGCGTTTGAAGCAGTCCATGTGCTAGGGTCTGGCTCACTGCATGAGTACTTGGGTACTGACTGAATGATTAGAGTACAGCAAGGAGAGTGACTGGGTGAATTTATAAGTGGTTGGCTTTTAGCACAGTGAATGGATTAGTACTTGGTACTGTATGGATACTGACTAGGGAATTGAAGGTGTGAAATACAAGTGTATAGTATGTTAGAAGACTGCATGCATACTGCACAGACATTTGAAGCAGTCTATGTGGTAATGTATGGTTCACAACACGAGTACTTGGAAACCGACTAAATCATCAGACTACTGCTAGGACAGTGCCTGGGTAAAACTTTTAAATTTTCAGTTCTGGCGCAGTGAAGAGAATAGTACATGGTACTGCACTTTAGTGTCAAACCCGGACTCATTTTATCAATGCATAAGCAAAGACTAGCTTCTAATGCTACTAAAACTTGACAACATGACTGGTTTTAAAACAGTTATCTGTCAGCAAATACACGATGTTACCAAATGCTTCTCTCACAGTGGTTCCCAAATGCACACAGACTCGCAGTGTGATTCTAGACAAGCAACACTATCCCTAGCAGCTTACCAACACTCATTCACTACTGTGCAAGGGGTAAGGAGACTACACACAATCTACATGTTAAAGTACAGCACATTAATGTCAAAGCATGACTCATTTTATAAATGCATAAACAAAGACTGGCTTCTAATGCTACTAAAACTTGACAACATGACAGGTTTTAAAACTGTTATCTGTCAGCAAATACACGATGTTACCAAATGCTTCTCTCACAGTGGTTCCCAAATGCACACAGACTCACTGTGTGATTCTAGACAAACAACACTATCCCTTGCACTATACCTAAACACATTTATTCATCTAGAAGGAGTACTACATTTTAGTGTAGAAACATAACTCATTTCACAAATTCATAAACAATGACTGGTTTCGAATTCTACCAAAATATAAAAACAGCACAGTTATCTGTCTGCAAACACATGAAAAACACAAATGCTTATCGCAGAATGGTTTCTACATGCACACACACTGTCAACAAGATTGTAGAGAAAAAAAGTACTCGCTACACTTTAGCAGGAGAAATACATTAGTCTGATTAAAATCAAAATAGTCTACATACATCCCCTCACAATTAAATAACTCACCTTTCAAGTTGTTTTGTAGATTAAGAAGTATATCAGTCACACACCAGATATCAGTCACACACCAGATTTTCTTATACAGAATCTCTGCACTGTGCACCTGTCAGCAGAACCAAAGAATGGCAAAGTTTCCCTCTCATTTCCCACACATATACATGCAACCATCAAATCACATTCCTTCCCACATAAATTCAAAAGCAAACACACATTTCTATTGGTTAAACATTTCAACCCTTTCCAAATTACATAAATGTGAACCCTTCCCCCAATCTGCCTTCTGCCCGTTACATAGAAACAGGTCATGGAACACTGTACTGAGCACACAGGTCACAAGTTCAGAACACAATGTTGCTAATCAAAACAGCAAGTGTGCTTGACTTTTCAACATATCAGCTCATCATATATAATGTTCCTTTCAATCACTTTTTGTTGACCAATAAGAATCATGTGTTTAAAAAACAGAAACATGCACCCTAGTTTTCAGTGTAGAAGGTTGTCAAACAACCAATGATTTCTTGTCTTTTTTCAAAATTGCATCTTAGCCACCATTTTAGAAACATCTTACTTTCCAAACTGCCATTTCATTTACAGAGACCATCCGAGTGCATCCAGACCTCCTTTCAAGATGCTTAGAGTGTGGATTGTGGGACACAGCTATATTTTCTGGAGCCAAAGGTATGCAGAAAACAAAGGCATTCACAAAGAGCTAGGTTTGCCAAATGTAGACATTCAATGGATTGGACAGAGAGGGTTAAAGTGGCACCAACTGATGCCATTGGTGAAATCCTTCATGCATATCCAACACCTGAACTCATAATAGTGCACTGTGGTGGCAATGACCTAGGCACTTTGACTGGGGTAGGTCTGGAAATCCTTATGAAGGACACCTTTGCAGAACTGATTTGACTTTTCCCCAAAACTGCCTTTGTGTATTCTAACATATGCCAAAGGCAGAAATGGAACTGGTCCGATCATTTTTGTCCACAAATTGAGAAAGCTAGGAAACATGTGAATAAATCTGTTTCTGCTTTTCTCCGAGACTATAGAATGAGGTCCATTTACAATAACAATCTGCGTTTTCATATGCAAGAGATGTATAGGAGAGATGGAGTACACTTTATTGATGAAGGAAACAGAGTCTTCCTCAACAACTTTAGACTCTGTATAGGTACTTACTTATAAGTACCAAAAACTCTCAATGAACACAACGGCTTTTTTTAGAGCCACTCAAGAACAAAACACTTAAGCTTGATCTTTATCTCCCAAAATTTTTTAAAAAAATTCCTTGGATCCGCGCACCCAACGCGAGAGAAACCGTGCACCCAACGCGTTAGGATGCGCACACCCTGCGCGCATTTCGCCGTTTTTTTTTTTTTTTTAAAAAGGGGGCCTCAGGGGGTCCTTCTGGGACCCCCTAAGCACCTCTAGAGGGTCAGAGTATTTCCACTCTGCCTCCTTTATATGTTTTACACATTTATTCCCCTTGCTTCTTCAGCCTCGCTTCTACCGAGGCAGAAAATGTCCACCAACAATTCCTGCTTTCGAATGTAGACAGACACTCGACAGCCAATTAGCATTCAGCGCGCGATCGGGAGGGTGCGCGCTCGGTTCGGGAAGGGTGCGCTTACGGTGCGGGTAGGGTGCGCGGATCCTCCCCGGCCATAGATATCACTAACTTTTTTAGCCTAATGTTCTCAGGAACTACTGAACAGATTCACACCATTTATGCAAAAGGCACGAGTCTGAACGGAGGACTACCTCTTTGCCAAATTTGGTGTCATTCCGTTCAGCGGTTCAGGCTGTAGCTGCGACAACAGATCCTATGGGAAATTGCATTGGGAAAACGCGTTTTGGGATCCCCCCTTCTTTCTCGGCCCCCGCTTGACAAATCACCACAAAACTTTCAGGGTAGGAGCGGAGCTGGCCAAAAGTTTGAAAAATTTCGCGAAGATTCGTCAACCCGCGCCAGACTTATTGGGAATAGAATGTTGAAGATTTCCTATGGGTTCTAATTATAACTATCTACTGGCGACCGCCAGTAGACAATATATATATATATATATATATATATATATATATATATATATATATATATATATATATATATTCAAAACATTCCTGAACCTCCTGATGCAGCGAAAGAAAAGGAACGAGCGAACTCCTCTTAGTGGCAAAAAGGAATATTTTTATTTCTCTCTACTGCCTGTCATGACACGTTTCGGCTGGTACAACGGCCTTGATCACATATGACTGGCTTTGCGGAAAGACTGTTTTTAAAATGCAGAACCCGTATCACATAATCAAACAACATGGAAAACAGACTTGATACTTATATGCTGTATGGAGATAGGAAAACATACTATCGAATAGTGTGTAATTTCAATCCTAATATCAAACAGTTTATACACATCAATAAGTAAATAAATATATTCCTGTATAAATACAAGTTTAAAACATTCAAGCAGGCCCTTTATAACAGGATAAATGCGATGGGGCTACTAAAATGCAACCGGTCTCCCAAATATTTAATTTCAAAAAGGATAAATGCAACATCTATTCTAAACATATAATTCCAAGAATCGATAAAAGTCTGTAAAATCCATGATAAAACCTCAATATAACACCTCCTAGGAGGTGATAAATAAATGGTGCTACCTATAAGCTATACCATGATAGTGCAAAATGTTGAAAGTGCTGTTAGTGTGCAAATACGCATAAATCTAAAAACCTTATTCAACGCCAGCAACCTACTTCAATCAATATAGGAACTGCGAATATACATGGAGGTGTCATAAGCTGTAATAAATAGAATAAATTCTAATCATGCATGTAATAAATATGTAAAAACGAGGTAAATGCAGAATGCAATGCAATTAAATTAATATGTACATGTAAAGGATAAACCAAACTGAATTCATATTATGCAAGCTACTTAGAAAACAAATGTCACAGATGTATACTTATCTGTATATGTGCTTCATGTCTTCTGTGGTATTGAGACCAAAAGGGGCCTTGCTGTCCAGGTCTAGTATTAGACGGGTCTCTAGTTGTCTCAACATTCTTTCTCTATTGCCACCCCATCGTAGCTTAGGGATGGCATCAATCACAAAGTAAGAAAGACATTGGAGATCATTGTTATGCTAGTCTTTAAAGTGACGGGCCACCGGATAGGTAGCTTTGTGCTGCCCACATAATTGAGGCCACAGGTACATGTAAGGACAGACAGCGTATTCTGTCCTGCAAGTATAATGCCAGTTGATCTGTATCGTTAGAACTAAATGGTGTGGTGTAGGAAGTACGATTAGTGCCAAATCTACAGGCCCTGCATGAAGTGCATTTAAAAAAGCCCTTCTTCGGTTGCAGCCAAGTGCCACTGGATATTAATTCTTAACTAGTTGGCTTCTCATTGAGATTGCACGCCTGTAGGTAATGGATGGTTTAGTGGGTAGGCAAGGTGCTAACACAGCATCCGTTCTCAGTATGGGCCAATTTTTATTAATGATAGCTTTTAACTGTCTATGTTGTCTGTTAAACGTGGTGATAAGACGGGGAGCATTATCCTCATCTCCCTTCAGTCCTATCTCCAGAGGCCTGGTAGCTGTACTCAACAAGGACTCCCTCGTTCTCAATGCCGCCTTTCCACTAGCTTCCTTAAGCACCGACTCACTGTAGCCTCTAGCTTTAAATCTAGCCAAAGTTTCTTGGGTACATTTGGTGAGCTCCTCATTGGTGCTACAGATACGTTTTAGTCTAGGAAGTTCTCCGTAGGGGATACTTCTGATGAGGTGGCTAGGATGGGAGCTCGATGCATGTAAAGTGGCATTCCCCGCAGTGGGTTTCCTAAAAAGTGTAGACTCCAATTTTTCTCCGGATACATAGATGGTAGTATCAAGGAATGCCACCTGTGTGTGACTGATGTGTGATGTAAATCTAAGATTGATGTTATTACTATTTAGTTTGTTAATGAAAGATGTGGCACTGTCTAGGTCACCCTTCCACATCAGAAACACATTGTCGATGTATCTTAGCCAATGCAATACATTATCTACACATATCTTGACCAAGGTCTCCCTGAGAACCTGCTCCTCCCACCAGCCAACGTGCAGACACGCGTAGCTGGGAGAGAAACAGGCTCCCATAGCCACCCCAAGTTTTTGACAGTATAACTTGTTGTCAAACATGAAAAAGTCGTTAAATAGGCACCACTTAATCATTTCAAGGAGCATCACATTGTGATTGTGAAAAACCAGATGTGAGAAAGTGGCTCTGTATATACTGTTCCCAAATAGGTACAGTGTGTACAGAGTCCACAGTCCCCAGAGGTTTGGCAGAGGCTAAAGTTAGATATAACCTTACTCTCTAAAGTGGTAGCTTAGTCGAGCAGTAAGGCAGTATCAGAGGACAGTGTAAAGCATTTGTTGTACACACTCAGTCAGCAAATGGTCTCACACACTCTAGAACTGAACTCTAGGCCAATGGTTTATATAAAAAAAATATATGTTTGTTTTATTTTAGAACCAACAATAGGTATTAAAATATACTTTCTCAGGATGAGATGCTTTAGTTAAATACTTTTGCAATATGCAATTGACTTTTGTAGGTAGTTACAGGTTGTTGCAATAGACAACACAATTTCAAACACAATAATTCATTGAGCTCAATGGAAGTTTTAAGTTATTTGAAATAGATTACTTTCAGGATTACTTTTCTAACTCCAGGAATGGATCCTAGATTCAGTCCTGGGAAAGTTCTTGGAAACAAATGAGAAAAGTTGACTTAGCTACTGTTGTGATTTTTAGGCAATATTTTGCTATTTTAAAAGTTGACCCTTAGAAGAAATTTCATAGAAAAGCAGTCAATGATTCGCTATGGGAGAAAATTCAAGTTACACGTATGGTATGTTCTCGTTACTTTTGTAATCCAGCACTGGGCTCCTAAGCTCAGTACTGGGACCTCTATTTAAAACAGGTAAGCAATTACGTTTTCACAGTTGGTACGATTTTTAAAGAATATTTGTAGTTTGCAAAAATCGAGACTTAGAAGAAATTTCACAGAAAAACAGTCAATGATTTCCTATGGAAGCAAATTGGGTTAATGGTAAGTATGGTTGTGAGTACTTTTCAGGGTCAGTGCTGGGCACCAAGATCCAGCATTGGGATCTCTCCTAATGGCAGGTGAGTATTTTCGGTTTTGTTACTCGGTTGATCTTAGGTGAATATTTAAAGTTTTAGAAACTCCACACTTAGAAGAAATTTCAGAAGAAACCAGTCAATGTTACCCTATGGAGGAAAATTGGGTTATCGGCTTTTGGGTAAGTACTCGACTGGCAGAGTTAAGGTTCTGGGCACAGACTCAGGGGTCTCCCAGGGTCAGGTAAGTACAGTTGTTACACCCTCAGCGGCACAGGGGCAGCCGGGTGCAGAGTGAGTTAGGCCCAATATTATCCTATGGAAGGCAGGGAGGCCTTGGTTGGTGGCTGCTGACTAGCAGGCCACGCGGCTGTGGGAGCTGGGCTCCTGGTCACTTGCTCAGGGCAAATGGGGAAGTAGATAGGAGTAGAGGTTACACTGCCAGGGCCACTCGGTCGGCTGGGTGCAGGGTGCTTTTGAGCCTTCGGGCACTCAATGGATTTCAATGGGAAAGCTCCTGCATAAACAAAGGCTGCAAGCTCGGGGACGAAGATTCTTCAGGTGCCGCCACCACTTCGAGAGGTAAGTTGGGTAGTTGGAGATTAGGTAGGTATCCAGGAATTGGGCACAGGGGGTCGCAGGGCGCCGGGGTGCTTTTTGGTGTCGGGAAATCTTACCCTCTGTTGATCGCGGTTGGGGGGGGGGGTATCTGGTTCTGAGGCTGCAGGCGTCGTCAGGAGCGTCGAGGTGAGTCCTTGGGTGCCGGATTCGGGGTCACAGTCGCCGGGGGGACATCCTCGGGGTCTTTGTTCACTACGGCACAGGCCAGGCTTGGCGGGTGTAGAGTGTGCAGGGTTCGCGGTTCCGGGCTGTCAGGGGTTAGAAACTGGTTTTGAGCAGAGCCACTGCTCATGGGAGTCCCAGGTCCTCAGAGTCAAAAGGTAGCCAGGTTCTCCGGGGTTTGTGAGGTTCCTGGCCAAAAGAGGTGCCGGGACGTAGCAGGAGCAGGTTTGAGGGTCGACAGGCCGGTAGGGCTGGGGCCAAAGCAGTTGGCGTCTTCCTCTTCTTAGCAGCTGCACGGCAGGTCTTCATTCTTCTTGCTCTTCTTTGTTTTTCGGAATCTAAGGAAGGAAGGTTCAGGGTGCCCCTAAATACTAGATTTAGGGGCCTTACAGGTAGGTAAAGGGCAGGGACCAATGGGTCCCTGCCCTGGGGTGGTTACACCCCCTATCCTGCCACTTTCCTGTGGGTGGGGGGCAGTAGCCTAGTCCTGATTGGGCAGGGCCTCCCATCTTCAAGATGGCGAGTGCCCGGAGATGTGCTTCACCTCGCCTCCCCCACCTGAGGGGTGGGGTTGGCAGGCTGGCACATCCCCTGTACGTATTTGGGGTTTCCGGCCACTCTTTCCGCCAGAGTGGGGGTAAGAACTGGTGAGGGCTAGTTTGCTGGGTACAGCAAGTGGCCTGGGGAAGCTCACAGAGGCGGCATGCCTTTGAAGCTTCCCCCGTCCATCCTGGGGGAGGAGACCTAGCACCTCGCCCAGGATGTGCATTGTTGCAGGCCCAAGAGAGCGGGGGCTCTCCTACCCAGGGGTCCAGCAACATGTCTGCTGTGTGGCAGCCTAGGCAGCCTTCCAGACCAGACGTGGATTGTTGGTTAGGTTTCAGGGGGCATCTCTAAGATGCCCTCTGTAGTGCTTTGTACATTAAATCCCACACTGGCATCAGTGCGGGTTTAATGTGCTGAGAAGTTTGATACCAAACTTCTCAGTCTTCAGTGTTGCCATTATGGTGCTGTGGAGTTCGTGTTTGACGAGCTCTCAGCACCATGTACTCTTAACTGGCAGCACTGCACTTACAGTGCCCAGGAACGGACCTGGGTACTGTAGGGGCACAGGGCTCATGCACCTGTGCACACACCACTGGCATAGGGCACCCAGCTAGAGGGGTGGCTGATGTATGCCAGGGCAGTGTAGGTTGTGGGCATGGCACACAGGGATGCGTGCCATGTCGACTCTTTGTTTTGTCTTGTATCCAGACACTCAGCCTGCAAGGCAGTGTGTGTGTGTTAGGGTACAGGGCCTCTAAGGGTGGCACAATAAGTGCTGCAGCCCTTAGAGGCCTTCCCTGGTCAAAAGGCCCTGGGTACCTAGGGTACCATTTACCAGGGGCTGACATGTGGCCAGGGTTTGCCAATTTCGGTTTGAGGTTTTTAGGGAAGGAACATAGGCCCTGGGTACCTGATTGGCAGGAGTCCAGGGCACACTCAGTCAAAGTAAAGTCAGCAATTCAGCAAAAAGTGGGGTCATACCATGCAAGAAAGATGGCACTTTCTCACACCAGTGGCCTTTTGTCTAGGTAGTGTTTCACAGCAGATAATCCTATTTGATGATTGATACTCGTATAGAGTGATTCAATGTCCATGGTGATGTTGAATCTTATCAAGAAAATCGCTGGTATCCCTAACAAATGAAGGGAGTGTCTGTACATGGGTTTGTAGAAAATACTCCACATTGTGTGATCTGTTCGCTCATGCCACCAAATAGCTGAAATGATAGATCTGCCGGGTGTCGGACTGGTCTCTGTGAATCTTAGGAATGAGGTACAGAGTAGGGATAATAGGAAAGTCATTAATCATAAACTTAAACTCATGATTGGAAATCAGCCCTTGTCTTTTCCAACCCATCAAATCTTTTTTGAGATTATCCTTGGCCTTGTTGTATTCCGCCATAGTAGTGATGACATAACATGCAGGGTCAGATCGTTGTTTATATGCCTCTCCAATGTATTGTGTGCGGGCCAAATAACCACATTGCCACCCTTGTCCGATTTAATAACTATGTCCTTGTTGTTACACAATTTGTGGATCAGATCTTCATATTGGACATCACAATGTTTTTACCTTTTTTTGATGTGATTAATCTTATGATATAGTTTCTTCATTTCATCGGTTACTCTCTCATTAAATATATCTATGTCATCTTTAGGCATGATAGGGTAGAAAGTCGATTTAACTTTAAAAGGGCTGATGCCTGCACTCGGTTGAACGAGATTGAAAGCTGTCAATCTTTCTTGAGTAGATGTCTGGCTAGTGTCACCCACTTGCTCTTGATGATTCTGATTGTTTAGTTCATGTAGGGCCAGTAACGTAGCAGCATCTGAGGCTAATAGTGTGGGAGTGCCTGTAGGTACTTGATTAGCCTCTTTTTCTATTAGTTGATTGCCGTTTTTAATTCTAAAACATTTCTTCAATTTGAGTTTTCTAATGTACTTGTAAATGTCAACTCTAGTTCTTCCATAATTAAAATTGCTTTCAGGGCAATAGGATAGACCGAGAGCCAGTAACTGGGTTTCTGCCTTTGAAAAGACTATAGTAGATCGATTGATGACAGTTTTAGCATTCTTCTCTAGCGTCTGCGCCATTGTTGTTTCTTCGGTTTTCCTCTTCCTGTGCGTGAGCCTTTTCTCAGAGCCGTTGGTTTCTTCTTTGCCTGGCGCTTTTGTTGTGTTCCGCGTTCGTGGGCGTAGGGTCTGTAGGCGATCCGTTACTAAAAAAGTCAATTCCTCTGAGGGGCTTAATATGTTAGCCATGTCGGGATGTTTGATGTTCTTTGTGCTCCATCATCAGATTCATTATCACTTGTAAGTGAACCCGTTTTGGAGCCAGACGCTTCTGTAATGACTTCACTTACCACAGTTTCCCTTTCTTGGCCTGTTGCATTTTGGGGAATATTTCCTGATCTGATTTTCTTGGCATGATCATATTTACGAGAAAATGTAAATACTTGGCCCAACTCATAGTCCGCTTTATCTCGTGCATATTTGAATGCTTTTCATGTTTTTATTTTTTCTTCATTCTGTCATCAATTTCCTTTTTAGTTTTGTTAATATAGTCAGTTTGTTCCAGTTTATTGAGTTGTTCATTAATACTCTGTATTTCTTTAAGTAACGCATCACGGTCACTTTGGGCATATTTCACCAGAATTTTTACCAGGTTCATAGATGCTGCTAAGTTGTTGGTAGCCCATTCGTTGAGCATCTCCGGGTTAGGATTTTCAAATGAAGGTGCCAATTAGATACGTAATCCTCGAGACACACACCCCACTTCCTCATTTTTGTAGTGGCTTATGTTCCCACCACTTAGTAATTTCATTTCTTGTGCATTTTTCTAATCGTTTTAATAGTGACTTTTGCATCTGTTTGATTATCATTCTCTTGCGGAGCTGACTTCCGCAGAGTAGTACTTGGTGCATTGCTGAACAGCTCATCAGCTGCTGCCTCGCGTTCCCGCAAAGCGTCCATTGACATTGTAGTAAATAATGAGAGCCCCACGTGTGAACTACTGACGCCGGGGAATATCGTATTGCCAAACACCACCTCACCTGTGTTAATGCCAGAAGTAAACTCACCACTGAGACAAAAGAATACCACTGACTCGTCCTCCGACCCGTTCGTTGCTCTTTCACAGCTGATAGAAGAACTTGAGGCTACACAGGGGGCTGCCGCTGTAAATATCCTCCTGGATTGCTACTCGCACGTGTGGCTGATGACGGCTGCCTGCTTCAAAGGAGGGGGTTCGCTCACAGGAAGCAGACCCACTTCCCTTCCGTAATGACGTAAATTCAAAACATTCCTGAACCTTCTGATGCGGCGAAAAGGAACGAGCGAACTCCTCTTAGTGGCAAAAAGGAATATTTGTATTTCTCTCTACTGCCTGCCATGACGCGTTTCGGCAGGTACAACGGCCTTGATCACATATGGCTGGCTTTGCGGAAAGACTGTTTTTAAAATGCAGAACCCGTACACATATACATACTATTTTCCATTTTCCTAAAGCCTGGCTGAGTTCTTCATGACCTTCAGGCTTTCTGATAAAATATGGTCAATTATTGGTGTTTTTATGGTTTTCCATGTAGGTTCCCTAAAATCATACATGAAGAAGTCATTTTCTTTTGTTGGTACAGGCAAGTCAAACTTCTTAGAAGCTCTTTTGATGAGATATGAAAAATTCCAATATCATTTGGAGGTGAACCTGTTCCAGGTGGGGTGACATCCCCAAAAGGATAAGTAAATTACCTTTGGTAATGCTCTTTCTGGTAGATACCCCTTCTAATCGCACATTAACCACCTTTTGAATACTCTTCTAGGTTTGTTTACTGGATCCAGAAACTTTCCAGAAGTAGCCCTGCACACCCATAGATGGCATCATGCGACTCCGTGGTTAGGCCATTCCCTTTCAGAGGTGACGTGTAGAGCCACATATAAGCACCACCCAATCACACAAACGTCAGCTACTTTCTAGGTTGTCCAAGCCCCCAGACGCACAGTTCAACAGCACATTGCTATTGACCAGTGTGCAGATCTCTAGACTTTCGGCCTTATTAAGAGTTTGGCAGTCCAGCCGCAGTAGGACCGCATCTGCCCCTGAGGCGCTGGTCGCTCAAAGACCGCAGTATTACAATGTAATCAAGGGCGTGGCTTAAAACACAATCTCAAAATCAGTACTTAGCTTAGTGTGCTCTCCCACTTGTATTTTGCTGCTTCTGTCCATTTATCCAGCTAGATAGCACAACAAGTAACATTACACCTACAACAAGCCAGGGCTACTAGCTTTGTCAATGGTTGTAAATTGCATAAGATGCACTTAGCTTTAAAAGGGCCAATAAATCCCAGTACAATACAGGTTTACTGTGCAGCATACATATTGGAATCTGAAGCTACTTATGTAGATTGTCACGGTATACCTCACGACATTTCATAAACTACTATTTGAATGTATTATAAAGGAGAACAACGGACGTGTTTTCTTTGTCGCTTAAAAAAAAAAAAGCATAAAAATGCAATAGGTCTCGCATTTCATAAAGTTAAAGCCATTTGCTTTGCTATACAAAACCATTAGCAAAGCAAATTGCTTTAACTTAATCAAAGGCAAAACCTATTGCATTTTCAATGCTTGTTTTAACAGCTAGCTATGTACCAAAGACTAAGTCTTTTAATTTCACCACATACCTGCCTCTTCCTCTACACACTAATGGAAAAACTCTCCCCATCTTAACTATACTGCATCTAAGTTGCCATTATAAATGATAAAAAGAGCAGATTTGTTTTTTGTACTATTTTAGCCCCCTCCACCTCCCGTTTACATCTGTCAAGTTGAAAAATTATACTGGAAGGGGGACGGAGTATATGGTTGTTTTATTGTAAAGAGCACTAACAAGCAACACATGGGTAGAGCAGCTCTAAATAAAAATGTAAAGTAATAAATAATCAAACCTTCAGTCTAAAAATAAACTGCAGTGTAAAAAGATTCAGCGGTATAAAAGTACCAGCACCAATACGAAGTTGCAGAAATTCAGATGAAGGACCCTGCTATGGTGCGGAGACCGGAGGGCCTACCAGAATGGTATCCTGATTAAAGACAGCGGCATTATAGGAAAACAAAGAAATAGTTCTGTATTTTACCAAAGGGCTGCCAGCAGTAGCCTGCTTCCAAGTCCGTTTGGGGTAATAATAAATGGTTGGAAGGAAGGATGTAGCAAATCTATGTTGCTGATTTAGAGAAGATTTGTTTAAGTGCTCTTTATTTTGAACTGGGTGGCTTCTAATCTTAGACTATTACTTTCACTGGGGTGGCCTGATGCTCAAGGTTACATGCATGGGAATATGGGTGATTGTGATTCTCACTGCGGGGCTACCTTTTGGATTCTCACATGTCCCTCAGCGCCTACCACAGGTGGCTGTCAGATTATCCCAAAATTCTGATTTCTGTGGCTAGGCTTTACGTTACTATTGGATGCATATTCTCCTGGTGGTTGGGGGACTGGCAATTAGGGTTAGTACACAGCTGAGGAATGCATACATTACGCTGAGAAACATACAGCAACTTGAAGGTGGAAAGTACTGAGCAAACAGCACTATAGAGGGCATATGGAGATGCCGCAAGAGATGTTCTTTGATTTATTTTTCATCCATCTTTGAGTGCTTAGGTGGACTGGCAAGCACATGACTGCTGGTTTATTTATAAACAAACATAACTGAGACAACCATCTGTTGGCCTGATCTGGGCACTGCTATTATAACTGATGTTGTGCAGTGTTTAGGAGCCAAGGCAATAAGTAAAATTAGTCTTTCCTCATGGCAATAATATACAATTTATGCAAATGCTCAGTTTTGCTTAAAGGTGCACTGATAAATGAGCTCATATCTGCTCAAAGAAATTAAGATTTGGGATAAATTGCTCACACATTTACTGGATGATACATTTGTCAAAGGTTGATGGCTTAGGCAAGTTCTGGGTGCAGATGCTGCTTGCTATTCCTGACTTTCATACTACTACGCTTAAGCTGAATCACGAAAAACAGAGGAAAACGAGGGCTGCTCATTTTAATAATGGACACCAGAGTCAACCATGTAGTTCTGCTTCAAATAAGCCACTGATTGCATGACTGTGCTGCGTAATCCAATTGCAAGGGTATTGGGGATCTTTTAGTTGATTTACCTTTGCAACTGATTTGCTAAAAGCCTGTTTGTTTGTCCTTTAAAATGCACAAACTACAACTGTTTACTTTGGATGAATTAACTTCTGACATCATGCTTCTTTTGATAAGGTAGATTTAAATCAGGTGGCCACTTTGGAGGTGTTGTGCTCTACCCATCCCTTGCTTACAGCCCTTTAAAATAAAGGGCATATTTTAGACTGGTTGCTTACAAGGTGGTAGGATACTAGTCGATGGACAGTTTAACCAGCTGACAGCTAGGATCTCATCTTACTCATTTTCCATATAGCAGCCGAGAAGCCTGTTAAACACAAGAAAACATTCCATCACAACTATAAAGCTCTGGCTGCAGGAAATACGATCACAGACCATTGCAAAGAAACAGGCTACGTAACCACATTTGGGTCATTACCTCTGCTGAGGATTTTACCCTACTAAAACGTTACCAGGCACCAATCTACTCAATCTATATTTTCAGCCAAGCTCAAAATAACTCACAGACAAGCATTGGCATAGCCAATAGGTCTCGCCTTTGGGACCTTGTAAGTGTTTAGCCATGCAACAGTTGCATAACTAAATACTTATAAGGTCCCAAAAGCGAGACCTATTGGCTATGCAAAGCGGCCGCAAAAGTAAAAGTGATCGCGATCAAACATCAAAGCGGCTAAAGTGAAAGTAATCGCGGTAAAGCGCGGCGCGCGCGCATGCACTGTAGCTCCAGGCTGGCCTGGTAGCACTTTTTGGAGCCCTCTCAATAAGTCTCGCCAGACCAGCGCATGCGCTGGGTCAGGCAAGACCTAAAAAATTAGGAAGCTGGAGCATACCCGCTACAAATGATGCATTCAGTTCTCAATTGTATGCTTTCAGGACAACATATCAGGAGGGCATTCTGAATGGCCCTAATGATAGATGATTTACTGAGCTGATTGGGGATGCATCACATTCTAACAACACACATATTAACAATCTAATAGAAATAAGAAGTACAAAATCACAACATTTCCAAACTACTGGCAACCAGAATGAAGCTGTAGTCCCCATGCATAATTAAGATGAGGTCACTGATACAGATTTGTATCCGACTAAGCAGTGCCTCAACACTAACATTTTTCTGATCTAGGATAAAATCATTGTGCTTATGAAATCTTCTCATCCCACCTTTACTTTTCGAGATCTGTGCCATAACAAAAAGGATAAACATTTAGGGAGCTAGCCCCATTTATTGGGGGAACTGCTCAACACCTTCTTTAAAGAAGGAATTATCCTAGTTATTTTAAAGGAATCATGGTTTCTAACACTTTAGAACGAAATGGATATTTAAAGTTCCTGCACAATCTTAAATGCTTCTTGCCAGCTAAAAGACAGTGCAGCTTCAGCAGTATGATAAGCTGAACGGCATCCTAGTTGACAAACAATCAGGCTCTTGCTTCAAAAGCATAAAACCACATGCTGAATCTAGTGGACCTGGCTCTTCTGATGCTGCTTTCTCTGGCCTTTGATACTCTTGGACACTTTCCGTTGCTGGACAGACAGGCAAAGGTGGCGGAGGTGTCATGGTCAACACTACAGTTGATGTCCACCTTTTTGTCTGATCGATAAGCTAGAGTGGAAGTTGGCTAGGGATTGGTCAAAACAACCAAGCTACTTACCTTCGGTAATGCTCTTTCCGGTGGATAGTTTATCTACTTATAAATTCCTTACCTTTAGAATATCCTTGAGGAGCCAGACTGGATCTGGAGAACTTTAAAACAGTGCTCCTGCGCCCCTGTATGTCGTGTCATTCAGCTCCACATGAGCTCCATACCATCCCGGAAGTGATGGAGTGGGATCATGTATGACCAACAAACTTGCATGCTGATGTCATTTTCTTTTCTCTTTACGCATCCTCTAAAGCGGAGCAATAAACACTTGTTGGTAACAGTATGCTGATTGCGAACATTGGACCTTTTTAGATGCTAAAGAGACCATGCCAATGAACGGCGCAGTGTGAGGGCAGGGAGACTCTGCGGTTAGAGCATCCACAAGAAACAGCATTACCAAAGGTAAGTAACTTGTTCTTACAATGAATACTATGAATTTTAGACAGATCCTTCCCCTTTAAAATAGATAGCAAAGCAGAATAACCCAAGGGTGGAGGGTCTGTGGAGTGGGCTAAAGAACAAGTTACTTACCTTCGGTAACAATGTATCTAAGACACAAAGGTAGGTAAAGATTCCTTATCTTTAGAATGACCCCAGGTGTCAGACTGGATCCAGAGATGTTTTCTTTAGCAGTACCCCTGCGCATCGGTAGACTCCGCGCCAGTCGTTGGCGTCGTGGTTGCCGGAATGACATTGCGAGCTGATGTCAGTTCTGACACGATTTTCCACGCCAGAAGCACAGAGCCATGCAAGACACTGACCACTTGTGCACATAACTAGGGCCCTGAAAGGGAGTCCCTATCCCTTGAAGTCAGTTCGCAGAACAGGGAGGATGGGTGGGGCGATAAGGAACATATAACTACATGTGTCTCTAACAGATACATCGTTACCGAAGGTAATCAAAGAAATAGTTTACCAGTAGGAGTAGTTTTGCAGCTTGAAGAATTTTCTGGATTCACATGCTGTGCATTATTCCGCCATCTAGTGGTTGGGTCCAGGTTTATCCTTGTTTATTTTCTTTTGGCTTTGTCGACCACCATTTGGTGCCAGGTACTTCCCCTGTGTGACGTCAGACGGCGCCCTGGAGGTTGCTGTGCGTTGTAACTATCTTCGGGTTCTTATTTTCATTGTGTTATTAGTTTGTACTCCTTTAGATGGTAAATTAGATAATTATTGTAACTTGCTTCCCCACCTGTTTGTATTCCTTGCAGGGGGAGGCTGGGTGGGTTGCATGTGAATCCAGAAATTCTTCAAGCTGCAAAACTACTCCTACTGGTAAGTAACCATTTCGTTTTGCAGTGTGAATCATTTTCTGGATTCTCATGATGTGCATCAGATTATGTAGCGGTTTCTCTCATCCAGGGGAGGCTGTGGTAAGAGGAAGACCTTGCGAACAGGCGTTAAAGTACTTTCTGTCCTACTTGTGCTTCCTTATTTATTTGTAGGTCAACACAGTAATGTTTGGTAAAAGTGTGTGGTGATGCCCATGTAGCTTCTGCACATATTGTGTCAATGGGCACATTGGCCCTAAATGCCAAAGTTACTCCCTTCTTTCTAGTAGAGTGATAAGTTGGTTGTTCGGTTAATGTCTTTTTAGCGGTGGCATAGCATAGTTGGATGGTTTGGAGTATCCATCATGAGAACGTCGCCTTTGTGACAGGTGCTCCTGTGTTGGTATGTGCGTAGGCCTCAAACAACTGTTTGGATTTGCGGGTTTGTTCCGTTCTCTGTAGGTAATACAATAGTGCTCTCCTTACATCCACGTTATGGAGGCTTCTTTCTCCGTTCGTTTTTGGGTCTTTGAAGAAAACCGAGAGGAGAATATTTTTATCCAAGTGATATTTGAATACCACTTTTGGTAGGAACTGTGGATTTGTCTTTAAAATAACCTTGTCACTGTGGATTTGCATGTATGGTTCCTGTATAGTTAACGCTTGTAACTCACTTACTCTCCATAAGGATGTAATGGCAATGAGAAATGCTGTTTTTAGGGTGATGTGTTTGAGTTCTGCTTTATGTATGGGCTCAAAGGGTTTTGCCATCAGTTGTGTGAGCACTGTATTTAGACTCCACATGGGCACTGGAGCTGCTCTAGGGTGAAGAAATTCTTTTAGATCCTTCTAGGAATCATTTTATGACAGGTCTTGTGAAGAAGCTTTTGCACGTTTTTCCTCTGGTGTACGCTACGATGGCAGCGAGGTGCACATTTATGCTTGAGTAGTTGATGTGCCTGTCTAGAAGATGAGTTAGATATAAGATCACTGTTTCCTGTGCGTTGATATTGTTCATTTGATTGTTAGCTGTGCACAAGGTGGTGTATCGCTTCCATTTCGCGGCATAGCATATTCTTGTAGTCTGTTTTCTCCTCTCCTTTAGAATTTCTCTTGTTTGTTGAGGCAGGTTGAGGTGACCAAATTTTACGTATTTAGGTGCCAAGCCGCTAGGTGTAGCATAGTTGGTTCCGGATGAAAGATTTGTCCCTGTTGCATTGTCAATAGGTCTTTCTCCATTTTGATTTTTTGTCCCCTGGACAGTTCTAGCAGACTTGAGTACCATGTGTGTCTTGGCCATTGCGGAGCAATGAGAATTATGTTCGTTTCTGGTTGTCTTGCTTTTTCGAGTACTTTTTGTATTGTTTGCAGATTGATTGCTTGAGATACTGCCCATTGCGAGATTTCCTGTGCTAGCTTGATCAATGGGATGATTTCACCGTTTGTTGAGGTAGAACACTGTGGTGGCGTTGTCTGTTTAAATCAAGACAGTTCTTCCTTGAATGTGTTTCTGGAATGCTTTCAATGCTAAGAAAACCGTTTATTTCCAAGTAGTTGATGTGTTTTATGGAATCCTGTTCATTCCATTGACCACGTATCTTTAGTTGTTTGAAGTGCACTGCCCATCCGTTGAGGGATGAGTCTGTAGTGATTGTCACAGAAGAAGTTGCGCTCTTGAAAGGTCTTCCCAGTGTTATGTTGATGGATGCCCAGCTTGTAGCCTGGGCATAACAACCACTAGATCCTCCCAACTCCCTGTGGCTTGAGAGCAGTTGTTGGCAAGCCATTTATGGAATGGGCACATATGTAGGTGGGCATGAGGGAGGAGTGGGATGCATGATGCCATCATGCCCATAAGTTTCATGACTCTCCTCACTGTCAGATTGAGCCTTTTGGTAGAGGGAGGTTTCTTGTTTGATCGCTTCTATCCTTTTTTGCGGCGGGTACGTCCACGCGTTGAGTCTAATCTTGCACCTAGAAAAGTTCTCTTTTTCTGGCCTTGTAGTGGATTTTTAGTAATGTATTAAGAAAACTAGTTCTTGCAGCATGTGGATTGCTGTCTGAAGCATTTTTGTTTTGTGTTTGCCTTTATGAGCCAGTCGTCCAGATAGGGGTAGACATGCATTCCCTTCTTTCTCAGGTGTGCCACGACTGTGGCTAGGCATTTGGTGAAGTCACGTGGAGCAGATTTTATTCCGAAAGGGAGTACTTTGAACTGGTAGTGTGTTCCCTTGTTAAGGAAATGTAGATAACTTCTGTGGTTTTTGTAAGTAGGCGTCTTTGAGGTCTATTGTTGCCATGAAATCCCCTTTTGGAATTTGCGGGATTATATCTTAGAGTGTAGACATCTTGAAGTGTTGTGTTAAGATGAACTTGTTTAAGAACCTTAGGTCCAGGATTGGCTTTAGGGATAGGTCGTGTTTCGGAACTGGGAAATATGGTGAGTAGTTTTCTTTGAAAACCTCCTGTTTTGGTAGCAATTCTATTGCTTTTTTTTTGGAGGTGGTCTTTGATCTCCGAATTCAATTGTATGAGTTCTGATTTTGGAAAGGTTCTTAATGTTAGTGGGTTTGCAGGTGGTGTCCTTGTTAGTTCTATGCAATATCCGTATTTACCAGATTGAATACCCAATTGTTTATTGTGATTTTTTGCCACTGTTGTAAGAACTTGGATTTTCTGCCCCCCCCCCTTTGAAAGGCCTGTTGATGATGGAGGTTTGAACCTCCTGCTTAAACCCTGAAATTCTAAGCCAGGCATGTCTTCTAAGGGTAGCGCCTGTGCACATTTGCCTGCTGGCAGTGTCTGCTGCATCTAATGCAGATTTAAGGCATGTGTTTGCGATGTATCTGCCTTCTTGGACAATTGTTTTTGCTCTCGTACTCCTCGGGAGCTTGTTGATGAGCTCCTCTATATCATCTCATTTCTGGTGTCCGTACCTATTCGGTAGGGCATTAGAGTTTGCGATGCACCACTGCGTCAATACCTCTTTCTATATTTTTCTTCCCACCATATCCATCCTCTTGCTTTCCTTCTCTGGTGGTGGTCCAGTGTTAGAGAGTGCATTAGCATTTCTCCTGGCCGTGGTGGCGATGATGGAGTCAGGCACCGAGTTACCCTGGATATATTTAGGGTCCTTGGAGGAGGCTTTGTATTTCTTCTCGACCATTGGTGTTACCCCTTAGCTTGTTGCTGGTTCCTTAAAGGCTGCCTTGCCCTGGTCTAGGATGCTTGGAAGCATTGGCAGATTTTGTGACCCCTTGTTGGCAGGGGCTAGTGTTTCTACAAGGAAACCTGTGTCTCCCTTTTCCTCTTTGAGGGGGACTCTGAAAGTGTCTGCTGCCCTTTTAATTAGCCCGTTGTAGAAGGCTATATCATCTGGTGGTGATGCCTTTGAAGGATACCAGGATACCTCCTCTTCGGGACTATCGGTGCCGAGGTCGTGCCATGTGTCCTCGAAATTTTCAGAGGCTTCCTCCTCTTCAGGTGCATCTGTATAATCCTCGAGCTCTTCTTCACAAGGTTCCTGGGTTGGAGGTGAATCGAAAATATCCTCTTCTTCCCCTTCAGCATACTCGGCCTCTTTGGCTTCCACGTTGTCCGGTTCGGTGATTGGGACTTTCGGAATCCAGAAATCCTTTAGAGACGCGACAAACTCCTTTTTCTGTAAGAGTGTCGCCATTTCGGCATAGAGTGGTTTCCTCTTTTGTTCGACTTCGAGTGTTCTCTCGGCGTCGGAGACCAGAGACTTTTTTCTTGGTCGCGCTTGTCTCTGGTTTCGATGGTGTAGCACCTCCCTTTGGGGGTTCGTGTTTGACCCTCGTTTTTGGCATCTTATGCGGTTTTCCCTCATCAGTGTCCCTTGGCAGGGCTCCTTGGGGTTCTTTAGAGCGCGGATGACCTTCGATCGCCTTTTTCTTTGGCATCAGGGCTGCCTTAGATTGCGCCTTGCTTTTGTGGCCCTTTGGTTCCGACGGAAGTGTATGGTGTCTTACCTTATTCGCCTTCTTTCCTGTGTCACTTGCCTTCTTGTGGGTGAGTCTCCTTCCAGAATTTTGACGTTCCGATCCCTCATGCGTCAATTCAGCTGGCCCTCCCTGGTTTTTGTCGTCACCGGACAGGCCAAGGTCCTTGAGGGAAGTTTTTTTCGAGGTCTGAGACATCGTTGCGTAGTGGGCCTCTCTTTGTTTTCCGTGAGTCCGGAGTGTTTTTGGCTGGAACGCCGCACAGGCCTCACAGTCCTTGTCTTTATGGTCCTTGGGCAAGCAGAGGTTGCACACGTCATGTGGGTCGCGTTGTGTGAACCCATGGTGGCACTCGGGGCAGAACTTGAAAGGGGTATTTCCCATGGCCCCGACCTCGCCATTTGTTGACCGTAGAAGTCTTCTGTAATGTCGATCCCAGAGTCCTGTTCTTATCTCCGGTTGCGGTGTCAATGGAGATCACTGGAAACTTTCGACCTTTTCGGGGTTATCCTGAAAACCTTCGGAGCTTTCCATCTTGCTTCCAGACCCAACGGTGGAAACAAGAATCTGAAGATGACTGCCATGCACAACGACCTCCATGGCACCGACTGACGACACACAGGGGACGTACCTGGCCCCAAATTGTGGTTTACAACGCCCAAAACAAAAAACAAAAAAAACAAGGACAAATCCAGACACAACCACTAGATGGCAGAATAATGCACAGCATGTGAATCCAAAAAAAAGGATTCACTCTGCAAAACAGGTTTATCTGAAAGACTGCAGTTATAGATTCCTTACCTTTAGTATAGATACCCCAGCAATACCAACCCTGGATAAGTGTTTGCGAACCAAGTTCACACCAGAAAGTCCTGGAGAACATGACGGCCAAAATAACCGCCTCTCCGGACTTGGCTGTCCAGTCAGTAATGTTTGGTGAATCTGTGCAGAGAGGCCCACGTGGCAGCCTGACAGGTGTCAAGAAGGGGGGGCTCCATGCCCCGTGGCAGTAGTAGCCACCGTCGCCCTAGTAGAGTGGGCATTCAGTCCCACTGGGGCTTCCTTCTTTGCCAAGGAGTAACAGATTTTAATGCATAGGACAACCCATCGAGAGATGGTGCGTTTTTGCACAGCCTGACTTTTCTTGGACCCCACATATCCAACAAAGAGTTGATCGTCCACACATAATTTTTTTGTGCTGTCTCGAAAGAAAGACAGCGCACGTTTAGGGTCCAGACGGTGATCTCTCCTCCTCCTTGGAAGGGTGTGGAGGTGGGTAAAAAGGTGGGCAAGGTGATGATCTGTCCTATATGGAAAGAGGTAACCACTTTGGGAAGAAAAGAGGGCCTTGTGCGAAGGACTACTTTGTACGATGAACTGCAAGAAAAGGAGGTTTGGAAGACAAAGCCTGAAGCTCACTCAATCTGCGAGCAGAGGGGATGGCAACAAGGAAAGCTGTCTTCAGAGTGAGGAGCCTGAGAGGGCAGTTGTGAAGAGGCTCAAAGGGAGTGCAAATAAGATAGGTCAAGACCAGGTTCAAGTCCCACTGGGGCATTACGAACAGAGAAGGAAGAAAAAGATTAGTAAGCCCTTCAGAAATCTTCTTACTCGACTCCAAAACCATCCCTACCCAATACCGCATACATGGTTTCGGCAATTAAATTCAGTCCTTGGTCACTTCCTTTGGGGTGGGGGCTCCAAGCGGGTCGCACTGCGTACGTGCTTTCAGTCCACGTACTGAGGGGGGTCTCGCAACCCCAGATATCCAGGCTGATCATGCAGTGTCCCATCTCCTTATCTTAAATGATTGGTGGTACGGTGATAGGCGTGACCCTGCCTATGCTGTCAAGTGTTGGCTAATGGACTCTAAATCTCTACACACGATTCTATACTCTAGCGCGACGCTCAAGCCGCTACCGGAAGGTTTTTTGTGATCTGGCGACCAGCACTATGCAGGATCGGATGGTGGGCCAGACTCACTAAAGAGACTCCTCTTTGGCACAATGACCTCTTACCGCAATTGCTTGAACTCCCGAGGTTTGTAGGCTAGGACACTATTGGAATCTTAATGGTTGGCCATGTCCTTCATGTTCGGACCCTTAAGTCCTCCCAACAGCTACAATCTGACTTTCAAAATGCCCCAATCCCAATTTTATAGGTATCTGCAATTTCGCCACGCAAATACCTTGATCTGCAAGACACCATTCCCAACTTTAACCTCATTAAGGCCAAGGTGTTTTTAGGTGAGATGGGCGCACACAAAATCACAGTATTATACCGCACTTTAGTCACTAATAGCCACACTACACTCAACAAGACCAGAGAGGCCTGGCAGGAAGACTTGGGTCCACTTGACGAGGATGACTGAGTTGAGGCTCTTGAATCCCAGTGCGGAGCGGCCATTGCAGCGAACCTTCAACTTATACAATTCAAATACCTCCACTGGGTATACTTTACTCACTACAGGCTTTGGCGCGCTGGCATGACTGCGTCCCCTTATGCCTGCGCTGCGGTTTGGAAGAGGGGACCTTCCTTTACACGATATGGGACTGTACTGCTTTATCGCGGTTTTGGCGTGGGGTGCTGACCTGTCTCTCCGAGGTTCTGGAGTGGGATGTTCCACTGTCACCGACCTTAACTATGCTTCACATCACCGGAGGGATCGGAGGTAATAGATACAAAAGACACCTGCTATTTCTAGGGCTAACCCAGGCTAAGCACGACATTGCTAAGGATTGGAAAGCGACTTCCCCACCCTCTATCGAGGCCTGGAAATGGTCCCTTGATTTGTCCATGGGGCTGGAAATTCCGATTTTTAAGGCACGAGGTTGTCCCCAGAAACACCAGAAAATATGGAAGCGGTGGGCCGATTATCGGGGTCTATATCTTGAGCCTATTCCCCCGGTACTGATGGTTTGCCCTGAAGATCCAAAGTTGGGTATGCTCACTGTGAATAACTGTATTAATGCTAAAATATCATGATTGGAGTCTCTATCTGATAATGTATACATGGACATTGCGACACTGCTGTTCTTTGTTTATAATGTTCATCTACCTTTAGTCCAGTCTAGTATATCCTCATTTTCTCGACGAATGTATTGTATAAAAGTTGACATCTTTACTAATGCCAAGCTATGCATACTATGTATTGCCCTGGGACTTTTTGGGCTTATTGGGACTGTCAACAATAACATTTGTTGTGAAGAAAAAAAAATCTACTTACAATAGGGGACTTGAAAAGAGCAGGCGGATCAGGAAGGCGAAGCAAAGCAGGAATGGCAGAAAGGAAGCCTTTAAGAGTGCCCAGGGAAGAGTCCTGCTGGGCCAAAGAAAGTATAAACAAAAGAACCTCAGACAGCGGGCAGAAAGGGGATCCACAGCCTTTGCTGTGCACAATACCACAAACTTGTTCCATCTGTAGCCTGGCTGCCAAGATAACATCAGTTCAGAAATAAGGGGAAGTAGAGGTAAAAGTTAGGTTCATCCTCCACAAATATATTTAGCAAAATAAGACTATCCTGAACAAGTCAGATAGACAGGAACCTAACTGGGAAAAACAGAAGGTGTAGGAAACAATTTGATCCTTTAGGACACCTTTATCTGAAAGGGAAGTATTATCTCTTTCTATAGTCCCCTCACTCACCAGGGTTTCCCCACGGTGACATGCTTCATCATAGGGGTCCTCCCAGTCCTCTACGGACTGAGGCGTGCTGCGACTTGCGGTGTTACGTAGGAGCACTGAAAATTTTGTGGACTATGTGTGGTGTGAGTGAAGAAGTGGTGGAGTGGGAAAATTAAAATAATCAGCTAGTGGGCTACGAAATAAACTTTATTGGTGCTCTAAGCTGAAAAAATTAAAAACGGGGTAATATGACAAGGGACCCTAACTATGATGGGAAGGTGTGCCTAGCATATTAAGATGTCAACTAGTTTCGAGCTCCCCAGCTCTTCGTCAGGACTACACTGGGACCAGCCCAGTGTCGAGAAACTTGCCACTCCTAGTCAACCTTAATAGGGTGAAATAAGTGTGATGCCACAATAGTAAGGCATGCGTTTTAAAATATATACATACGTTATGTACGTTGATACACTGATCTGTAAATTACAAAATCACAGTTAATGGCTGGAATAAATATATACATATATATGCGTATAGTGTAATACGTAGTAGTCGATAAAGATGTGAACACACTACACACAGGTGAATGCACACTTCATTGGTTGGCGTGCCGCTAAGTGAAAAACAGAAAGGATGCAATTATTCACTCCATGCCGGCGTGGTGTTGGAAAGGTTGTGCCGGAATTGAATTGATTATTAGGTCTGACTAAACACACACAATGACATACAACAGAAAACATTTAACCTACTTAAGAAAAAGCAACACTGTGCCTCATGGTCACTGGAGGGGATGCGGAGATCTCGTACATCTAATGGACGAAGGGAATCAAGATCGTTAAGGAAAAGCGGCGTGTTCCGTCTTGACGGATCGCCCAGCGTGGTGTGGGAAAAAAAGAAAGGTTTCCACGCTTCATTCAGCAGGTTAGAAAGGCAGCACTTACTTGTACGTTGAACCCCACATGCTTCTGACACCTAATGAAAGCCAAACCTCAGGACCGCATACTGGCGTGTCCTTGTAGCCGCAATGTTTTTATGTGCTGGCGGGCGTGTCTCAAGGCTAAAGATAGAAATGGAAAAAGGGCAGGTTCCAAATGCCGGTGTGCAAGTGGAGCCGCCATTTTGGAAAGGGGTGAAACTGAACGTCATGATACTATTAAGTATCAAAATACGTTTCTGCACGGACTTAATGGTCCAGCCGGTTGTTTTTTAAAAACGCTAAAAAATATAATAAAATAAAATAAGGTTATGAGGGCTGCACAATGATAAGGCTCATATTAAGAGGAAAAATCGGAGTATGATAAAAAGACCCGTTCCGACCTAGGTCAGTGGGAAGGGCTAAGATGGAAGCCGCCATATTGGGAAGGGAAGCGAAAAGGATTAATGGTCATGAGGAGTTTATTCCAAATGAGTGCTAGAGATAATTCGCTGTGGGGCATTAAAGATAGTGGCCACCAATGAGACACAGATAGAGGGAATGGAAGGAGGAATTTGGCTAATTGGATAACGTAGATATTATCATAATGAATAACAACATACGAGGTTATTTATCAAGGCATCTTGATGGAAATAGAAAACTAAATCAGCAAATGTTTCAGTAATTGATGTTTAAGTGAACTGGCCCCAGGGTATGTCATCATTAAGACCCCTGTCGTTCGAACGTAGCTTGAACACCCAACGTTGTTCCTTCTCATATAGCTGTTTCTCTATGTTGGGATGATTCTTGATGTGTTCTAAGACAACCCAGTTGAAGTCATTAGGAGTATGGCGTTTTTCCAGGAAATGTGTGGTCATCTTTGTGTTATCCCGCTTGCATCTGAAACTACTACGATGCTCGATCATTCGGGTGTTTACTTTCCTGGTGGTCATGCCTACGTAGTGCAGATTACAAACGCAGGTTATTAGGTAAACAACACCTGTTGTGTTACAGTTAGTGAATGACCGAAGGTTCCAGGTTATCCCATTGTTGCATTCCACTGTCTTAGTAACCTTGGTCAGATGGCACACACTGCAGTTACTGCATGGAAAATGGCCCTCTGGTAGGGGTTGGAGCAGGCGTTGGGGACCTGCGGTTTTTGTTATCATTGGTCGTGTATGGACAAGATGATCCCTTAAGTTGCGTGCTTTGCGATGGCTGAACATGGGTACCTGTAGGTCTAGGCCCCCGCTGTTCAAGGTGCGCCAGTGTTTCTTGATTATTTTGCTAACCAAGTTGGAAGCAATATTGTATGTGGTAATACAAATTTGTCTTCTTGGCTCATCCTGTGTGGCTACGGTTTTAGGCTCTAAAAGAGCCTCCCTATTGTTATTGAGAGCTCTTTTCCTGGATCTGGATACGAGATGTTGTGGGTAATTCCGCTGTATCAATTTTTCTGATAGTTCCTTTGCCTGAATGTTGTAGTCTTGTGTTGTTGTACAATTCCTTCTGAGGCGCAGAAATTGGCCAAAAGGGAGGTTATCCTTAAGGCTGCGAGGATGGAAGCTGTCATATACCAGCAGGCAGTTCCTTGCTGTAGGTTTGAAATGTGTGGTACTGTAGAGACGTCCGTCTTGTGCTGATATATTGAGGTCTAAAAAGACCATGGTGGATCGGCTCATTGAGGAGGTGAATTTCAAGAACGGGTCTTGTTGGTTAAGCCAAACAAGAAACTCTTCCGCTTCCTGTTCATTGCCTTCCCAAATCAACAGTACATCGTCTATGTACCTTTTCCATAGTTTAATATGTTCAATGTGAGGATTGTGTTGATGGAGAATACTCTGCTTTTCCAAATGGTGCACATACAACCCTGCCACACTCGGCGCAAATGTGCTTCCCATGCTGGTACCGTGGGTTTGCTTGTACAGGACATCATTAAATTGGAAAAAATTCTCAGTCAAAGCCAAACGGCAACATTCAACGACCACATGTCTGGGTGTATGATAACCCCAATCATTTAGATAGAGGACCTCTTCAAGGATATCTAAGGTTTCCTTATGAGGGAGACTCGTGTACAGACTCTCAACATCTAAACTGATGAAAATGTTAGTTGTGGGGTTGAATTCGAGATCCTGGATTAAACAAAGGACTGCTTTGGTGTCCTGTAGATAGGTTTCAGTGGCCTGAACCAAGGGTCTTAAGAAGGCATCAGCAAATTTAGACAAGGGTTCTAAAATCGAACCGATCCCTGATACTATGGGTCTTCCTGGTGGAGTATCCATAGATTTATGTATCTTTGGGATCGTGTAGAAGTAAGGTGTTATTGGTTTTTTGTTTTCTAGGAAATCTGCCTCTTTCTTGCTGATCCAGTCGTTAGTCAGAGATTCTTCCACTAGACTTGCGATCTCTCTGCGTAGTCGTTCAGTGGGATCCTGTTGTATTATTAGGTAGTTGCGTTCATCACCTAGTAATCGTAGGCATTCATGTTGGTAATCAATAGTGTTCTGTAGAACAATAGCTCCGCCTTTATCGGCTGGTTTAATAGTCAGGTCTTTGTTATTAGCTAGTTGGTAGATCGCTTCCAGCTCAATTTTGCTTGTGTTGTGAAAAACTTTGATTGTTCTTGGATCTATCTCCGTCACCTCTTTTATAACCGCTTTCTCGAAAGCCAGTAATTCAACTGGAAGGTTATGTGGTGGAGGAGTGAAATTAGATTTTTTATGTAGTCCAGTATCGGTGGTGGTATTATCGCTAGGATCTTTATCTTTAAAATAGACTTCCAGTTTGATTTTGCGAATAAACTCCTTTAGTTCGCATATCAGCTTAAATTTGTCCAAAGCCGCTGTGGGAACAAAGCCTAATCCTTTTTCTAACACTCTTTTTTGTATAGGTGTGATGGTTATGCTGGATAGGTTCACTGCTAGACTTGGTTGTGGCTTGTTGATGGCAAGTTCGGTGGTCCCATACTCCGGGTATGGCTCCTCGTCACCTCTAGAGGTTGGGCCCACTGCACTTGTTGCCCCTGTCTGGTTTTGCCTCTTCTTGGGGTCTTGCCTCTTCCTAAAAAAGACTGATTCTGTCCTTGATTTTGTGGACCATCCCAGTATGGGTATAAATGCTGAACCTGCTGAATGAAGCGTGGAAACCTTTCTTTTTTCCCACACCACGCTGGGCGATCCGTCAAGACGGAACACGCCGCTTTTCCTTAACGATCTTGATTCCCTTCGTCCATTAGATGTACGAGATCTCCGCATCCCCTCCAGTGACCATGAGGCACAGTGTTGCTTTTTCTTAAGTAGGTTAAATGTTTTCTGTTGTATGTCATTGTGTGTGTTTAGTCAGACCTAATAATCAATTCAATTCCGGCACAACCTTTCCAACACCACGCCGGCATGGAGTGAATAATTGCATCCTTTCTGTTTTTCACTTAGCGGCACGCCAACCAATGAAGTGTGCATTCACCTGTGTGTAGTGTGTTCACATCTTTATCGACTACTACGTATTACACTATACGCATATATATGTATATATTTATTCCAGCCATTAACTGTGATTTTGTAATTTACAGATCAGTGTATCAACGTACATAACGTATGTATATATTTTAAAACGCATGCCTTACTATTGTGGCATCACACTTATTTCACCCTATTAAGGTTGACTAGGAGTGGCAAGTTTCTCGACACTGGGCTGGTCCCAGTGTAGTCCTGACGAAGAGCTGGGGAGCTCGAAACTAGTTGACATCTTAATATGCTAGGCACACCTTCCCATCATAGTTAGGGTCCCTTGTCATATTACCCCGTTTTTAATTTTTTCAGCTTAGAGCACCAATAAAGTTTATTTCGTAGCCCACTAGCTGATTATTTTAATTTTCCCACTCCACCACTTCTTCACTCACACCACACATAGTCCACAAAATTTTCAGTGCTCCTACGTAACACCGCAAGTCGCAGCACGCCTCAGTCCGTAGAGGACTGGGAGGACCCCTATGATGAAGCATGTCACCGTGGGGAAACCCTGGTGAGTGAGGGGACTATAGAAAGAGATAATACTTCCCTTTCAGATAAAGGTGTCCTAAAGGATCAAATTGTTTCCTACACCTTCTGTTTTTCCCAGTTAGGTTCCTGTCTATCTGACTTGTTCAGGATAGTCTTATTTTGCCAAGATAACATTACAGACTTCAGGAGGAAGGTCAAAAGCTGTCAACTGTCGCCACTCTATCTCCACACAAGGAGGTGGAGGCTGGACAGGTTCGGAAGGAGGACCCTCTGCTGCGACAGAAGATCCTCCCGAAGTGGCAGTCTGATTGGAGGATCGATGGCCATGCTCAAGAGCACTGGGTACCAGACACTTCGTGCCTAGTCCGAAGCCACAAGAATGACTTGAGCCCAGTCGCGCTTGATCTTCTTCAGCACTCTGGGCAGACATGGTACAGGCGGAAAGGCATACAGGAGGCCGCAGTTCCACTCGTGACAAAAAGCGTAACCGAGCGAGTGCCGTCTTGGAAATTCAAACCGGCAAAATTGCTGACACTGCACATTCTCTTCGGTGGCTAACAGATCTAACCAAGGTTCTCCCCACAGCTGAAAGAGACCTTGCATCATCTCCGAGTGAAGACGCCATTCGTGATCCACCCAGCACCTGAGTTTGTCCGCTATGGTGTTCAGAGAACCTGCCAGGTGTTGAACCACCAGGCACATGCCCAAATATTCCAGCCATGTCCAGAGACAAAGAGCCTCTTGACATAGGGTCCACAACCCTACGCCGCCCTGCTTGTTGCAGTACCACATGGCGGTGGTGTCGTCCGTGAACACCTGCACCACCTTCCCTTTGAGAGAGGGAAGGAAAGCCTTCAGTGCCAGATGAATCGCCCAGAGCTCCAGCAGGTTGATATGGAGCCTGGACTCCGCCAGAGACCAAATGCCTCTGATCTCCACCTCTCCCAGATGGCCGTCCCATCCCAGGAGGGACGTATCTGTCACCACTGTGAGGTCTGGCTGGGGAAGGGAGAGGGAGCTGCCTCTGACCCAAGCTTGGTTCGTTAGCCACCACTGCAGTTGACATGCAGTCCCCTCCGAGATCTGGACGTATTCGGAAAGATTCCCCATATGCTGCGCCCACTAGAACTTTAGGTACCACTCCAGAGCCCACATATGCCTTCTGGCATGATCCACCAGCAGGATGCAGGAGGCCATGAGTCCTTACAGCCTCATTCTCACTGAAATCCGGATAGAGGCTGAAACATCGGTATCATAGCCCGAATATCCCGGACTCGCTGCTCTAGAGGATAGGCCCTTAACTGCGCTGTATCCAGAATTGCTCTGATCAAAAGAAGCTTCTGAGAGGGAGTCAGGTGTGACTTCGGCATGTTGATAGTGAAACCCAGCGAGTGCAGGAGGTCTGCCGTAGTCTGGTGGTGGGAGACAACAGCCTGGGGGGGATCCCACCTTCAACAGCCAGTGGTCGAGATAGGGGAAGACTGGAACCCCTGATCTGCGCAGATGAGTTGCGACCACCACCATCACTTTTGTGAACACCCGAGGGGCGCTGGTAAGGCTAAAAGGGAGCGCAGTAAACTGAAAATGCTCCTGGCCTACCGTGAACCGTAGGCAACACCTGTAGGCTGGCAGGACAGGGATATGGAAGTATGCGTCCTGCAAGTCCAACTCTACCATCCAGTCTCTGGGGTCGAGGGCAGACAGGACCTGAGCCAACGTGAGCATCTTGAACTTCTCCTTCTGGAGGAAGCGGTTGAGGGCCCTGAGTTCTAAGATAGGACGCAGGCCTTTGTCCTTCTTGAATACCAGAAAGTAGTGGGAGTAGCAACCACGACCTACTTCTGGCACAGGGACCCTTTCAATAGCTCCCTTGGCCAAGAGAGCTGCAACTTCCTGGCGGAGAAGGGCCAAATGATCCTCCGACAAGTGATGGAAGGATGGTGGCATGCAGGGAGGGGTAGTCTCTAAGAAAGGGGAGGGAGTAGCCCCTTCGGACTATCTGCAAAACTCACCTGTCTGATGTGATATTTTGCCAGTGGGGGAGGTGATGGCGAACCCTGCCGCCCACTGGCGGCCCTGAAAGGTCGGACTAGGAGAGCTTGTAGGCTCCTGCAGTGGGGTTATGGGTGGACTCGCCTGCCCACTGGCCCCCAGAACCGCTGGGTCCCATGTCCGCAGCCACGTACAGGCTGGGTAGCTTGACCCGGTGGCTAGACTGGGTCGAATGTGGTGGTGCACCCCTTCCATAGCCATGAAAGGGGCAAAAAGCGGACAGCGAGAGGTTTCCGCGAGGCCAAAGGATATGGCCGTAGCCCTAGTGTCCTTGAAGCGCTCTAGCGCAGAGTCCGCCTTGTCACCGAAAAGGCGACGGCCATTAAAGGGCATGTCCAGTAAGGTGGATTGGACATCCCCAGAGAAACCAGACATCCTCAACCAGGTGTAGTGCCTCAAGGCTACTGACGTGGAAACCGTTCTGCCAAGAGAGTTTGTGGTATCTAGCCCACATCTGATGGTGAACTTCGCTGCGTCTCTACCCTCTGCGATTGCACTGTTGAGAACAGCCCGGGCCTCCACCGGGCACTGTGGCAGCACTAGCGCAACCATATCTCACACTGTATGGGTATAACGGCCCAAGAGGCGTGTGGTGTTCACCGAACGCAGCGCTAAGCTGGCGGAAGAAAACATCTTCTTCCCAATGTGGTCCAACTTCTTGGATTCCCCATCTGATGGAGCAGTAGGGAATTAGACCTTCGAGGATGAAACTTGGCCCACCAAGCTCTCGGGGGTCGAGTGTAGGGAGAGGAAAAGTGGGTCGGCCGGGCGGTGGAGTCGGGCAATCATCCTGGCTACAGGAGCCCCTGTGCTGGGCTTGGAGCAAGTGCCCAGATGGACGTCAGTGAGGGCTTCATTAAAAGGCAGAAGTGGCCCTTAAGAGGTCGCTGTCAATTGAAGCACCTCGGTCAGGAAGTTAGTCCTGACTGCCACCATAGGAAGCTCAAGACCCAAAGCCTCAGCCCCCTTACGCAACACCACTATGTATGAAGCTCCCTCCTCCATAGCCATGGTGGAAGGGGGGAGGGGGGGGGAGCATGCCAAGGTCTGGGAAGGTATCCAAGCCACTGGCCTCACTCAGTTCCTCTCATCAGTTTGGCTCTTCAAGCTGGTAAGACAAGGGGTCCACAGACCCCTCCCAGTCCACCTCACCCTCCTCTGGTTGCCACTCAAGTCTGAAAGGAACACCAGGAATGAACAGAGGCACAAAATTACTTTCCGGCACCGGTACTGGCGTCGGTCAGGCACCATGTCCAAGTCAGGGGTGAGGCTGGCTCTGGCGCCGGTCGGGGGCACAACTGGTGCCGGAGGCATCGTCACTGGAATCAGCGCCAGGCAAGGTACCATGAGGTCGACCGGCATCGATCTGGAACCAGGCCTGGATCCTCGGGGGCCCTCTGGAACTGGAGCCACTGGCATCGAAAGCCCTGGGCCCGCAGCCGAGTCCACGGGGCGGCGGAGTTGTGCTGCCAAAAGATGCCGTGAAACGCTTCCTAGAAAGCTCGAAGCTGGGTAGGGGACGCTCCAGCTCTGGGAAAAGGAGGGATACACGGAGCCGTCCCAGAAGCAGGCACCAAGCGGTGGAGCCGGAGGGCACATTCCTGTGTGCCATGCCTACAACCCACTGCCCTGGCATAGGTCAGCCACCCCTCTAGGTGGTACACTATACCATGGATGAGGGTACAGGTGCATGAGCCCTGTACCCCTACAGTGTCTAAGCCAAAAAAAGTGCTAAGGACCAAAGCAGCCTACATTGTTTCTTGGGCGTCGAAACATCGACTGGGTCATTGTCGCATGCCAGTTGGATCAACAGTGATTTTTCACTGCGATATAGAACTCTAAATCATGGCTATGTATTGTTCATCGCTTAATTGTGTGGCTTAACAAAAGCTGTGTTTCACTGTAAATATTTGTGATGAATAAAATGTCACCACTTTCCCTCTAGACTTTACCAACCCTCACTTGATGCACAATACCTTCTCTCCTTCCTTTTTCTCCCCCTTACGTGGGACACTTGTTTGGTACTACTTTTTGAGTCATTTTTGCTGATTCATTTGCTGATTTACAAGCTAGGTAAAGGTTGGGACAAATGGGTCCCTTCCTTGGGTTGGGCACACACCCTTATATGCCACCCTCCAATGGGAGGGGGGCTTAAGCCTCACTCTGGTTGGCTGGGTCCCCCGATCCTCAAGATGGCAGAGTCAGAGTTGTGCTTCACCTCGCCTCCCCCACCTGAGGGTTGGCAAAGGTGGGCACACCTCTCCTCCTATCTTGGTTTTCCTGCCTATTCTCCAGCCCAAAGAGGGGATCAGAACTGGTGGGGCCAGTTGTTGGGAGCAGCAAATGGCTGGGGCAGCTCACAAAGGCAGCAAGCTTTTGAAGCTTCCTCTTCGTGGACCCTGCCCATCCTGGGGGAGGAGGCTTGGCACCTCAACCCAGGATGTGCTTTATTTCAGGACCCCAAGAGCGTCAGGCTCTCGACCCAGGAGTCCAGACACATGTCTGGGGGTTGCAGCTGGCGAGCAGCCACTCAGCCAGGACACTAGAGTCAGGTCATTTTTGAAGGGGCATCTTTAAGATGCCCTATAAGTGCATTTTTCATTAAATCCCACACTGGCATCAGTGTGGTTTTAATGTACTGAGAAGTTTCATATCAAACTTCTGAGTTTTCAGTAAAGCCGCTGTGGAGTTCGTAATGACTAATTCCCATACCATATACTCTGTATGGCATTACCGCAGTTACAAAGTCTAAGAATGGACTTGGACACTGTACGGGTACTGGGCTCATGCACCTGTACCCTAACCAATGACATAGTGCACCCAGCTAGAGATGTGGTTGACCTATGTCATAAGCAATGGGTTGTAGGCATGGCAGACTGGGATATGTGCCATGTCGACTCTTCATTTTGTTTTGCAGCAAAACACCCAGCCTGCAATGGCAGTGTGTGTGTGTAAAGGCACAGGGCCTCCAAGGGTGTAACAATAAGTGCTGCAACCATTAGAGGCCTTTCTGGTCACACTGCCCTTGGTACCTATGGCACCTTTTTATAAAGGACTTACATGTGGCCAGAGGGCAGCTAATTTGGGTGTGCAACAGCACTGATTTAGGGAAAGAACATAGTCCCTAGGTACCTGGTTGGCCGGAACCCAGGGCATACTCAGTCAAAGTGCATCAACATTAGGCAAATTGTGAGGGAGCAACCATGCAAAAAGGGGCACTCCTCCCCCCCACCCCCAAAATAAAGAGGGTGAGACTATCCTTTCCCCAAAGAGTTTTCATTGTCTAAGTGGAAGAACCTGGAAAGTCCATCTGCATTGACATGGGCAGTCCCACTGTAAAGTGTATTCCATATAGGGAGATGGGCCACCTCAAAAGTTTAGGATTTTCACCTTTCATCTGCATTAGCCATTTGATAAGTCGGTGGTCAGTTTGAACTCTTAAGTGAATACCAAACCAGTATGGTCTCAACATTTTCAGGGACGAAACCACAGCAAAGGCCTCCCTCTCAATGACACTCCAACACTGCTCCCTGGGGAGAAACCTCCTGCTTATAAAAGCAACAGGCTGGTCTTGGCATTATCATTGATCTGGGATAGGATCGCTCCTATCCGTAGCTCAGAGGCATCAGTCTGCGCAATGAACTACTTGGTATAGCCTGAGCTTTGAGAATTGGTGCTGAGAACATTGCCTCTTTCAGCTAACTGTCCAGTTTACCTTTTTGGGAATCTTCTTGGAAGTGAGTTCTGTGAGGGGTGTCACCGTGGACCCATACCATTTCACAAACCTCCTGTAGTACCCAGTAGTAGGGGTTGTACTTGGCCTCCGCCAACAAGGTGGTCCAAGTATACAACTCTGCCCTGCCCTATCTAGCTTTTGGATGCCTTGATAGTTAGGCCTGCAGTTTGCAGGGCTTCGAAAACCTTCCCCAGGTGGATCAGCTGATCCTGCCAGGTGGAGCTAAAGACAGCAATATCAATAAGATATGCTGAACTACGCTCGCGCTGCTGCTAGCGACTGACTTTTTTAACTATTCCTGTTTTGTATTTGATTTGGTGCTTCATTTATTCCCCCTGATTTTAACTGTGTTTAGGCTGGGATCAGGTTGGTAACTTTCCCCCCCCCTTACCGCACGTAAAATTGTTCATATCACCGCCGTTTTGGTGGGTCCGGGTCACGGGGATACCCCGGGGTGGACGCCATTTTGGTTTGGGCAGTGTATTTTCTGGCGGGCGCCATTTTGAGCGCTACTGCGCTCGGTTAGCCTCGCGGGACGCCTACTTAAGGCGGATTTCTCTTCGCGGGATGCCTGATAAGGTATTCTTCACAGCTGAACTACGCTCGCTCTGCTGCTAGCGACTGACTTTAACTATTCCTGTTTTGTATTTGATTTGGTGCTTCATTTATTCCCCCTGATTTTAACTGTGTTTAGGCTGGGATCAGGTTGGTAACTTTCCCCCCCCCTTACCGCACGTAAAATTGTTCATATCACCGCCGTTTTGGTGGGTCCGGGTCACGGGGATACCCCGGGGTGGACGCCATTTTGGTTTGGGCAGTGTATTTTCTGGCGGGCGCCATTTTGAGCGCTACTGCGCTCGGTTAGCCTCGCGGGACGCCTACTTAAGGCGGTTTTCTCTTCGCGGGATGCCTGATAAGGTATTCTTCACAGCTGAACTACGCTCGCCCTGCTGCTAGCGACTGACTTTTTTAACTATTCCTGTTTTGTATTTGATTTGGTGCTTCATTTATTCCCCCTGATTTTAACTGTGTTTAGGCTGGGATCAGGTTGGTAACTTTCCCCCCCCCTTACCGCACGTAAAATTGTTCATATCACCGCCGTTTTGGTGGGTCCGGGTCACGGGGATACCCCGGGGTGGACGCCATTTTGGTTTGGGCAGTGTATTTTCTGGCGGGCGCCATTTTGAGCGCTACTGCGCTCGGTTAGCCTCGCGGGACGCCTACTTAAGGCGGATTTCTCTTCGCGGGATGCCTGATAAGGTATTCTTCACAGCTGAACTACGCTCGCCCTGCTGCTAGCAACTGACTTTTTTGATCTATTCCTGTTTTGTATTTGATTTGGTGCTTCATTTATTCCCCCTGATTTTAACTGTGTTTAGGCTGGGATCAGGTTGGTAACTTCCCCCCCCCCCTTACCGCACGTAAAATTGTTCATATCACCGCCGTTTTGGTGGGTCCGGGTCACGGGGATACCCCGGGGTGGACGCCATTTTGGTTTGGGCAGTGTATTTTCTGGCGGGCGCCATTTTGAGCGCTACTGCGCTCGGTTAGCCTCGCGGGACGCCTACTTAAAGCCGCTTTCTCCCGCGCAGCGGGACCGCGCAGGGGGACGCCGTCGCTTAGCCGGAGTCGTGCCTGAGTCCTGCCCGTCTGCGCCCGTCCGCGCTAGGGACGTGCGGGACGCTAAAGGTGGGTGTGCCTGTATTTTTAGCTAGGGTGGAAAGATGATTACGTATTCTAATGAGACGTTACGGTCCATTGGATTGACCACCACTAAATGTAATCAGGTAAATATCCACCCTTTAAGTGGCCCTTATTGCTGCGCTTGTAAAGGTTGGGCTTTGGCCCCTCCCGCTCCTATCCGCCAGAAGTCTGCTGCTGTTACTTCTCCGAGTTCGAGTTTGACGAACGCCCTGCGGATATTTAGCCTGAATGTTAGGTCATTGGTATTACACCATCAAGATATCCTTGACCTCATGCATGATGAGACCCCGGATATTCTCGCCATCACTGAAACTTGGCTGCAGGAGGATGACGCAGCTATTATTAATCTTGCCTTTCCCCCGGAATATTCCATTTTTACCCTTAATCGCCCTACTAGAGGGGGGGGGTATTGCACTTGCGGTGAAATCTAATTTCTCCTGCATTTGGAATGTTCTACATATTGCTGGGTGTGAGAGTGCCTCTTTCAAGATCGGGATTAGCCCCCAGTATTCGATCTCGGGGATGGTGGTCTATCGCCCCCCAGGCAATGATGTTGCGTTTAGAGAGGCTTTCCCTGACGCTGTCAGCACTCTGGCAATTGGTTGTGCCAACTTTTCTATATTGGGAGATTTGAATCTCCATTTTGATAATCAGAGTGCCCCGGCTGTATGTAACTTTCTTGCGGATCTTGAGGCCCTTCAGTTGTTCCAAAAAGTCTCTCAACCCACCCATATAGGAGGGCATATATTGGACCCTTTTTTTTTACAAATTTAACGGAAGCCTCAATTCTTTCCGTTTCACCCCTTGGATGGACGGACCATTTTCTAGTGGATATTCGGGTTCTGTCACCTGGAATTATTCCAATTCCCTCAGCCCGATTAATCCCTAGAAGACACTGGAGTAAGCTTAGGTTAGAGGATTTTCATCTTGCTCTGACTACTGATCCGCTTGAACATTTGGATGATGTTGAACTGGGCTATTACCAGTTCTGTAATTGGATTACCAGGGCGCTGGACTCCTTGATTCCCATTTTGACTAGTAAAATTAGTCCCAGAAAGTCTAACCCCTGGTATGACAGCGCACTACGTGCACTGAAAGGAAACTGTAGGCGTGCCGAGAGAGAATGGCGGAGATCTTATGACATGGTTAAGAAAGCGTTGTATCTGGCCTCAATTAAGATCTATCACCGTGCCATATGTAGAGCTCGTGCAACGTTCTACTCTCTGGAATTCCGTAGCAGCCCAAATCCATCTAAAACTATTTTCAAAGCTCTCAAGGATCTGCTGTCTAAGCGCACTACCTCTCCAGTTATGGCCTCTACCTCACACTGTGAAGCCTTAGCATCTTTCTTTTTGGAGAAAGTGCAGGGCATCTATCGTGCTTTTCCCGGTACGGGATCCTCCCTGAAGGCTTTGGTGGTTGTCCCTGCCTTTCCTATGCTGGATTCTCTTCTGCAGCTTCTACCGGAGGCTTTTGACATACTGGCTCAGAAGGTTAAATCTGGCTCACCTTTGGATCCGGTTTGTCCTGCTCTGTTTAGGAACCAGTCTTTTGTGGGACGCCCTACAGTTTGCTCCCTGATTAACATCTCGCTGGCTACGGGCACGGTCCCAATCAAATGGAAGCGTGCAGTGGTTTCTCCTATTCTGAAGAAGCCAAGTTTGGATGCTTTAAGACCGGAGAACTACCGGCCCATCTCTTTGCTCCCTTGGCCGGCCAAGCTGATGGAAGCTCATGTCAATCAGGCTCTCACCGACCATCTCACCCGAGCTAACATTCTGGATGACACCCAGAATGGGTTCCGGGCTGGGCATAGCACGGAGACTGCCCTTCTTGCCATGGTTGAACATCTGTGCTTGGTGCTGGATCAGGGACAGACGGCAGCGCTAGTATTGTTGGATCTGAGCGCCGCCTTTGATACTGTCTCGCACCGTATCCTTCTGCACCGTTTGGAGGAGATTGGCGTTATGGGGTCGGCCCTACAGTGGTTCCGTTCCTTTCTCGACGATCGGTCTTTTTGCGTTGCTACACCTCCATATCAGTCCAAATTCCATCCTCTGGATCTGAGGGTGCCGCAGGGATCCTCACTGAGTCCCACCTTATTTTATCTTTATGTTAGACCGCTGGCTGATGTCGTCAAACAATGGGGCATGTATATGGTCTCATATGCTGACGACACTCAGCTGGCGGTTACTATCAGTGGGGATGCCGATGTGGACGCCCCCAAGTTCCAGAACGGGCTGAGGGAGGTGGCTAGCTGGATGACGGCCAACTGCCTCCAGCTTAACGCTAAGAAGACCGAGGTTATGATCGTCGGGAAGGGATCTCTGGGGGGACAGATGGTGGCCGCCGGAACTTGGTGTGGCTCCAACTTCGGTTATGGAGTTGAGAAACCTGGGAGTGTGGTTGGACTCTACTCTCAGCTTTGTGGGGCACTCCAAGAAAACCGCAGCATGCTGTTTTGGAGTCCTTCGGGGCTTAAGGCCTGTCCTTAAGTTTTTTGACCCCCCTACCAGGCAGATGGTGGTCCAGGCAACAGTTTTATCTCGCCTGGACTATGCCAGCTCGCTTCTGATAGGGAGTAATCAGGCAGAAATTGTTCGCCTTCAACGCGTTCAAAATGCCGCTGCTAGAGCCATTGTCGGCATGCTCGGTTTCAAGCACTCTTCGAGCATTACATTGGCTGCCGATTAAGTCGAGAATTCATTTTAAAGTTTTATGTCTGGCTTTTAAAATTTTGAAAGGATCTGCTCCCCAGATCCTTTCGAATCTCTTGTCCGGTTATGTACCGACCCGCTCGTTAAGATCTTCGTGTCAAGCGCTTGCAGTAGTCCCGAGGTTCAAGCTTAGCCGAGTTGGTGGGCGCTCTTTCCGGATAAAAGCTGCAGCACTTTGGAACTCGCTTCCGTTTGAGCTACGCGCAATTGATGATCTTCCGTTATTTCGGAAATCATTAAAAACTTTGTTTTAATTATTCCCTCTGTCTCCGTTCTTTTGTGTTAGTGTCTGTTGTGTTATATCTTGTCACGCGCCAGGACGCCCCTTAGCTGGGGCAGCTGTGCGCGTTATAAATACTATTAACATAACATAACATAACTAAAGGCCTCCAATCCAGCAAGGACTTGATTCACCACCCTTTGGAAGGTGGCAGGGGCATTCTTTAAACCAAAAGGACCTAACAGTAAACTGATAATACCCATCAGGTGTGTAGAATTCAGTTTTTACTTGCTGCCTGGCCCAAGTGACGGGGCGGGACCTGCGGGTGAAGATGGGAGTTTTTTTGTTGCTATGGTTCCCACACACGCCGCGCACGAAAACCACGAGCAAGTTTTGCGATCTGGGGCTGGTGGTGGCCAAAAGAGAAATTACCCTCCACTGGAAGTCAAAGACGGGTCCCAGCTTCACGAGGTGGAGAACGACCTTTACCAAGTGGGCGAGTAGCGAGGGCACGCTCCGGCTGCAGCTTGCGCTTCGGGGAAGTGATGACAAGGCTCTGGCCTTGGCCCGGGCATGGGAAGCGCTAGTGGTAGACCTCCAGGGGTTGGGACTAGAGGAGGGGGGGACCCTGAGGCACTGGAACACCCGGCAGGAACCTAGGGGTGAGGAGAGGCTAGCTGATTTGATCATGGGGGCCAGGGGCTTTCCCTTTCCTTTCTGCTGGGGGCCTGGTTGTGGTGGTGGGGGGGGGGGGGGGTTCGTGGCTCCTAACACAGCTACCTCTGAAAGAGGTTTATCCTGGTATCAGGCGTCTCGGCACACTGACATGTGGGGGGGGGTGAGTTCATTTTGGGGAAGGTTTGGGGACAGTGCATTGGTAGTTGGAAGTGGCCCGGATTGAACTTGGACATAGCACTATTTGCCGATGGCGGCCACTGACGAACAAGTTACTTACCTTCGGTAACGATGTATCTGTAAGAAACATTAGTTAGTTAGATTCCTCACCTTAGATTCCTCACCTTAGAATATCCCCAGGCGTCAGACTGGATCCGGAAGATTTTTCGTCAGCAATACCCCTTGCGCGTCGCTAGGCGTCGTCTGCGGCTCCGCGTCCGTCTCGGCGTCGTGCGCCGGAATGACGTCGTCGGAGTACTTAGACGCCGCCCTCGCGCGCTGACGTCAGTTCTTGTACATAGCTTTCCGCGCCAGGAACGCAGAGCCATGCAAAGACCGACACTGGTGCCAAAAATAAAATCTAGGGGCCTGAAAAGGATAACCTTAACCCTAGATGTCAGTTCGCAGAACGGGGAGGATGGGTGGGTCGGTGAGGAATCTAACTAACTAATGTTTCTTACAGATACATCGTTACCGAAGGTAAGTAACTTGTTCATCTGAAAGAAACACGTTAGTTAGATTCCTCACCTTAGAATAGATACCCAAGCAATACCATCCCCGGTGGTGGGTCTGCGAACCAAGATCACACCAGAAAGTCCTGGAGGACAGAACGGCCAAAGAAGCCATCCCTCCGGACTTGGCTGTCAAGGCAATAATGCCTGGCAAACGTGTGTAGCGAAGCCCACGTCGCCGCCTGACAGATGTCCTGCAAAGGGACTCCCCGTCCCAAGGCAGTAGTAGCCGCCGTGGCCCGAGTAGAATGGGCGCGCAGCCCAACAGGAGGGTCCTTTTTAGCCAAGGAATAGCAGATTTTTATACACAAAACGACCCACCGAGAGATGGTTCGTTTGTGCACAGCTTTCCCCTTCTTAGCGCCCACGTACCCAACAAAAAGCTGGTCGTCCACCCGGAACTGTTTTGTGCGGTCCAGATAAAAGGAGAGCGCACGTTTTGGGTCCAGACGGTGGAGCCTCTCTTCCTCTTTGGAAGGATGCGGAGGCGGAAAGAAGGTGGGCAAGGTGACAGACTGCCCAAGGTGAAATGGAGTCACCACTTTAGGAAGAAAGGAGGGACGAGGCCGAAGGACAACCTTGTCCGGATGAACAGATAGAAAAGGAGGCTTTGAAGATAAAGCCTGGAGCTCACTCACCCGTCTAGCCGAGGTGATGGCTACCAGAAAAGCAGTCTTTAGAGTTAGAAGACGAAGAGGGCAATTGTGAAGAGGCTCGAAGGGAGCGCACATCAGGAATGTCAAAACCAGATTCAAGTCCCACTGAGGCATTACAAAAGGGACAGGAGGGAACGTGTGTGTAATGCCTTTGAGAAAGCGTGTAACCACAGGGGACTTGAAAAGAGAAGGCTGATCAGGAAGCCGCAAGAAGGCGGAGATGGCAGCAAGATAACCTTTCAGGGTGCCCAGGGCAGAGCCCTGCCGGGCCAGAGAAAGAAGGAAGAGGAGAACCTCAGAAAGAGGGGCGGAAAGGGGATCCACAGCCTTTGCTGTGCACCATGCCACAAATTTGTTCCACCGGCAGGCGTATACCGACTTTGTGGAGGGACGCCTGGCTGCCAGAATGATATCACAGACTTCAGGAGGCAAGTCAAATGGCATCAACTGCCGCCGCTCAATCTCCACGCATGGAGGTGGAGGCTGGACAGGTTCGGGTGGAGGACCGTCCCCTGCTGCTGCGACAGAAGATCCTCCCGAAGGGGCAGACGTATCGGGGGATCGGTCAACAGACTGAGTAGCTCGGGATACCAGTATCTTCGTGCCCAATCCGGAGCCACCAAGATGACTTGGGCCCGGTCGCGCCTGATCTTCTTCAGCACTCTGGGCAGAAGTGGTATAGGCGGAAAGGCGTACAACAGACCGCAACTCCACTCGTGACGAAAAGCGTCGCCGAGCGAGTGCCGCCTTGGAAATTCCAACGCGCAGAACTGCTGACATTGCGCGTTCTCTTCGGTGGCGAATAGATCTAACCAAGGCTCTCCCCACTGCTGAAAGAGGCCTTGCACCACTTCGGAGTTCAGACGCCATTCGTGATCCATCATGCACCGGCGGCTGAGTTCGTCTGCTCTGGCGTTCAGAGAGCCCGCCAGATGCTGAACCACCAGGGTGACGCCCTGGTGTTCCAGCCATGTACAGAGGCGCAGAGCCTCCTGACAAAGGGTCCACGACCCCACCCCGCCCTGTTTGTTGCAGTACCACATGGCGGTGGTGTTGTCCGTGAACACCTGCACGACACTTCCCCTGACAGAGGGAAGGAAGGCTTTCAGTGCAAGCCGGATCGCTCTCAACTCCAACAGGTTGATGTGGAGACGAGACTCCGCCGGAGACCAGAGGCCTCTGATCTCCGCCTCTCCCATATGGCCACCCCATCCCAGGAGGGACGCATCCGTCACTACGACATGCTCCGGTTGGGGAAGGGAGAGGCTTCTGCCCTTGACCCACTCGCGGTCCGTGAGCCACCACTGCAACTGCTGTGCAGTACCCTCCGAGAGCAAGACATGGTCGGACAGGTTGCCGTGATGCTGGGCCCACTGAAACTTCAGGTCCCACTGCAGAGCCCGCATGCGCCGCCTGGCGTGATGCACTAGTAGGATGCAGGAGGCCATCAGCCCCAGAAGCCGCAACACTAGCCTGACCGAAACCCGGGAGAGAGGCCGAAAGATGGGAATCAGGGCCTGTATATCCCGGACCCGCTGTTCCGGTGGATGGACCCGGAACTGCGCCGAATCGAGAACCGCTCCGATGAAGAGGAGCTTCTGAGAGGGACTCAAGTGTGACTTCGGCACGTTGATGGAAAACCCCAGCAAATGCAGGAGATCCGCCGTAGTCTGGAGGTGGGAGACGACTGCCTGGGGCGAGCCCGCCTTCAACAACCAGTCGTCGAGATAGGGGAAGACTGGGACCCCTGATCTGCGCAGATGAGCTGCGACCACCGCCATCACTTTCGTGAACACCCGAGGGGCACTGGTGAGGCCGAAGGGGAGCACGGTAAACTGAAAGTGCTCTTGGCCCACCGTGAACCGCAGGTAACGCCGGTGGGCCGGCAGGACGGGGATATGGAAATATGCGTCCTGCAAGTCCAACGCTACCATCCAGTCTCCAGGGTCTAGGGCAGCTAAAACCTGAGCCAACGTTAGCATCTTGAACCTTTCCTTTCGGAGGAAGGCATTGACGTTCCGGAGGTCCAAGATAGGGCGCAGGCCCCCCTTGCCCTTCTTGGGAACCAGAAAGTAGTGGGAATAACAACCACGACCTACTTCTGGACTCGGAACGCGCTCGACGGCCCCCTTGGCCAAGAGAGCCGAAACTTCCTCGCGGAGAAGATCCAAATGATCCCCCGAGATACGGTGGTGCTGCGGTGGCATGGCTGGAGGGGTCGTCTCGAAGGGGAGGGAGTAGCCCCTTCGGACGATTTGCAGCACCCACCTGTCCGATGTTATGGACCGCCAGTGGAGCAGGTGATGGCGAACTCTGCCGCCCACTGGCGTGGTATGGGCCTGAAAGCTCGGACTAGGAAGGCTTTGAGGCGGATGCTGCCGGGGTGGATGTGGGCTGACCACGTCGGCCTCCATTTCCGCCACGGCGGAAGCCACGTCCGCGACCGCGCGCAGGTTGGTTCTGTGGCTGGTGGCTTTGCGGACGTGAGGAGGCGCCCCTTCCTTGGCCACGAAAGGGGCGAAAAGCGGAGGTGTGCGCCCGCGGAGCCGAGAGGCCCAAGGACTTGGCCGTAGCCCGGGAGTCCTTAAAGCGGTTCAGCGCACTGTCCGCCTTCTCACCAAACAGGCGAGTGCCATCAAAGGGCATGTCCATGAGGGTGTTCTGGACATCCCCGGAAAATGACGTGGACCGCATCCAGGCGTGGCGGCGGAGCGCCACCGTGGTGGAAATCGCCCGACCTAGCGAGTCCGTGGTGTCAAGCCCACATCTTATGGCGTGCCGTGCTGCATCCCTCCCATCGGCCAAAGCCTGGGTAAGACGCGTCCGGACCTCCTCCGGACACAGGGGCAGCACGTCCTCCACCGTATCCCACAGGGAATGGGAATAACGGTCCAAGAGACAGGCGGTATTTAAGGACCGCAGGCCCAAACTAAGGGACGAGAACAGTTTCTTGCCAAACTGCTCGAGTCTCTTGGAATCCCGGTCCGGCGGAGCGGTCGGGAAGGAGGATTGGGAGGTAGAGGCCTGGATAACCAGACTCTCGGGGGTGGGGTGTTGGGACAGGAAACTGGGGTCGCCCGGAGCAGGGCGGTGGCGCCTGGCAACGTTCCTATCCACAGGAGGAACTGTGGAGGGCTTGGACCAGGTGCCCTGCAGAACGTCAGTGAGGGCCTCGTTGAACGGCAGCAGAGGCTCAGTGGAGCTTGCTGAGGTTTGAAGCACCTCAGTGAGGATGTTGGTCCTCACAGCCACGGCAGGCAACTCGAGCCCAAGGGCCTCAGCCGCCTTGCGCAGCACCACAGAAAATGCCGCACCCTCCTCCGAAGCCACGGTCGGAGGAGAAGTGAATCCAGCGTCTGGCGAGGTGTCCAGCCCGCTGGCCTCCCCCAGTTCATCTGCCCAGTCCTGAGAAAGCTGTGACTGAACAGCCAGAGGGTCCTCGAACCCCTCCCAGTCGCCCCCTTCTTCCGATTCCTGATAAACAGGAGGAATGATCGGAACCGGACTGTAGAGATGGTAGGACTCAAGCGGCGTCGGATGCGGCGTCGGCGGACGCCGTGCCGGCGTCGGGTCCGGATGAGGGCTAAACTGAGGCGTCGGCGTCACAGGCGTCGGCGTCGGTGGCGCCGGTGACGGCGTCGGTGGTTCAGGCGTCGGCGCCGGTGGAGGAGTGACAAGGTCAACCGGCGTCGACTGGGGCCCAGGCAAGGGCCCCACGGGGACCTGCGGCGTCGAGACCGGAGTCGTCGACGGCGCCGGGGCCGGAGCCGCCGGCACGCGAGGTCGCCCAGTCGAGTCCGCGGGGCCCGAAGGCGCGCCAGCGGGCGTCGACGGCGGGGCCAGGCTCCTCATGGCCGAGAGGAAGGCACTGATCTCCGCCGGCGCCGCGTCAGCCCCAGGGACCGGAAGGTATGGGGGCGGACGCGGCACCTGCGGCTCCGCCGGAGCCGCGGGGGTGGAACCACTTGGACCCTCGGCCGAGTCGCGCGACCGGCGAGGGGAGTCCGAAGAGCGATGTCGCCGCTTGGACTTCTTAGAGTGTTTGGACTTACCCGACGACTTGGAGCCCGACGAGCGATGGTGGCGTCGGCTAGGGCTCCGCGAGCGATCCTTAGACCTCCTCCTGGACCGGGATCGCGCACGACGCGGAGCCGAGTGGCGAAGCTCGAGAAGCTTGCGGGACCGCTCCCGCCTAGCCTTCGAAGTCAGGGCCTGACAGTCGTTACACGACTCCGCGTCGTGGTCGAGGCCTAAGCAGTAGAGGCACCGGCGGTGGTGATCGGTCACCGACATCAGTCGATGACAATCTTCGCAAGCCTTGAACCCAGGCATCCTACCGGCACCAGATGTCGACAGACAAGGATCAAAAATGATCAAAAAGATTAAGTCAAAAAAGACTAAAAGGGGTAGCTCTCCCGGATCTGCGCTTACTGGCGCGGAAAAAAGAAGAACTGACGTCAGCGCGCGAGGGCGGTGTCTAAGTACTCCGACGACGTCATTCCGGCGCACGACGCCGACGACGGACGCGGAGCCGCAGACGACGCCTAGCGACGCGCAAGGGGTATTGCTGACGAAAAATCTTCCGGATCCAGTCTGACGCCTGGGGATATTCTAAGGTGAGGAATCTAAGGTGAGGAATCTAACTAACGTGTTTCTTTCAGATCTGATTTACATTGTGTATGTCAATTGTGATTGAGTAATGCAATAAAAATTGTTTTTGCAAAAAAAAAAAAAAAAAGAATTCAGTTTTTACTTTGGCTCCTGGGGCCATGCTAATCTGCCAGTACCCTGCAGTAAAGTCAAAGGTACTAAAAAATGTGGCTGCATCCAGTTTAACTATCAACTCATCAGCTCTTGGTAAGGGGTGAGCAAGTGTCTTGGTGACAGAGTTGAGACCTCTGTAGTCCACACAGAATCCCATTTCTCTCTTTCCACCCCGTGGATGAGGTTTGCGAACAAGGATCACTGGGCTGGCATAGGGGCTTTTAGAGGGTTTAATCACCCCTAACTCCAGCATCTTGCTGACCGCAGCTTTGATGCTCTTCTTGACTTGATCAGACTGTCAATAGATTTTGTTTTTCACAGGTACACAGTCACTGGTGTAGACATCATGGGTACACCAGTGAGTCTGACCAGGGGTCAAGGAGAAGAGCTTAGCATACTGTTGCAAGACTTGCTTGCAATTAGTCTGCTGTTGGGCAGAGGGTGTCTGAGTACACAACTCCATCCATTGACCCATCTTTAGGGCTGTAAGAGAGGTGGTCAGGGACAAGTTCACTCTGTCTCCTGATCCTCATCAGTAACCATCAACATGGTTATGTCTGACCTGTCATGGAAAAGCTTGAGTGGTTCACATTGATCACCCTTTTGGGGATCCTGCTTTTCTAGGATGGATTAAGGGCCACTCCATTTGTCCTGGAGGGCCCATGGTGCCACAGGGTCCAAAACCCACACATTTTGCCCTGGTTGGCAATTCCACCAGTGCAGCTTTTTGGTCATACCAGTGCTTCTGGAGCTCCTGGCTGGACTCAAGATCTTTGGAAGCTTTTACCATGTACTCTGCCATTCTGAACCTTAGGCATAGTTCATAGTCCACAATATCCTGTTTAGTTTCTTGGAGAGCCTTCTCCCAACCTTCTTTGACAAGACAGAGTGGTCCCGTAACAGAATGGCCAAACAGACGTTCAAAGGGGGAAAACCCTACTCCCTTCGGAGGCATCTCCCTGTAGGCGAAAAGCAGAAATGACAAGAGGACATCCCATCTTCTTTTGAGTTTTTCATGGAACCCATGATCATGCCCTTCAATGTCTTGTTGAACCTTTCAATGCTCTCTCAGTCATGCTCTCATAAAGACACACCCACAATCTGAACTCACCTTGACACCTAGAGGCAACCAAGTTCACAGTACGCACGGTACAGCTTGAAAACAGGATGTAAACAACTAAAGAAACATAACATTTGGAAAAAAGCAAATACTCTTAGCGAACGCATGATGAAATAAAACAAATTAAGTCTAAACAAGGACTGCATCACTAACATGGATTGGTGGTTTTACAGTCACTGGTGAGAAACTGATCAGAGTTTTTTGCTGTAAAGTTAAGGCCATGAATGTAGAATCCGATAGGGACCCATTTCAGATTCAGTTTGGCTGGGTTGGACAACCCGCCACATTTAAAGTCATGCCCAGCTCGCATTATCAACCAATAGAAAGAATCTTGTTAGTGATTGTGACAGAGGCAGGACTGAGCAAAGACTCTTCACCACACTTTTTCACTACACTGAATCCTCCCGTTAAGCCCAAAGTATGAGACAAATGCAGAAAAAAAAAAAAAAAAGAAATGAGAGAAACACAGGAAAAAAGCATCAAAAGGAGAGGGCAGGGATGTAAAAGAACCTGCAAGAGTGAGATAAAGAGATAGGAAGTGTAGGATGGGGGGGAAAAAGGCAATAGATTAACTCAAGAACAGTCTTGATAGCTTCAAATTAAAAAACCCATAAACCACTCAAGTACTATTCTGTAAAGGAGAGTGCTAATTGCAATTGTTGTGAGTTGCAGTCATGCACACGCGGGTACAGTCGTAAAGCGCCCCTTAACCCTCTAAAGCAGCAAACATTAAAGGCAGTTCGGAGTCATGTTGAGGTGATGGGAGGTTACTTGAGAGGTGCTCAGGCAGACACCAGGGAGATTACCAGGGATAAAATCTTGCACAAATAGTCAAAAAACACGAAATTACGTGCCCACTAGCATGGCAATGTGGCAGACAGACCAAATAAATCATGATGCTCAGCTTAGACACCGTTTTGGGTTTATTTTGTGTAATCAGGTGAGTAGACATATTGACCATCTTGGCTGAAGAAAATACCTCCCTGTCTGAGCTTCTGTGGCGTGAAAGACGTTACTGTGCCCACGACATAAGGCCAGTGCTTAACTTGAGCCGGCAGGTGCAGGTGGGGTCCTCTAGCACTCCGTTTTGGGGACTGATAATTTCCCCCCCCCCTCAGCAGACTTTTACTCACAGCAAGAAAAAACAAGCATTTGCAATGCAATAGGTCACGCATTTACACGAGTTAAGCAATTGGCATTGTAAATGACAATGCCTTTTGTAAATAAAAGGCATTGTCATTTACAACGCAAACAGCTTAACTCGCATAAATGCGAGACCTATTGCATTGCAAATGCATGTTTAAGTTTAATATTGAGCGCGGCGCTGCTTTAAGGACACCGCACTCGGTTTCTTTTTTACTTTAACACTGAGCACGGTGTCCTTGCAGCGGGCACAGCGCTCAGTGGTAAAGTTAAAAAATAATAATAATAAAGAAACCGAATGTGGTGTCATTGAAGCGGCGCCGCGCTCAGTTTTAAAGTTAGAATCAGCGCACATGTCCGTGAAGCGGGCGCTGCGCTCATCAATAGAGTTAAAAAAAAAAAAAGAAACAAAGCAAAGTGTGCTTGAAACGGGCACCGCGCTGAACGGCGTAGTTAAAAATAAAAAAAATGAAACTGAAGGAGGCGTCCCAAAAGTAATAAAGTAAAAAAAAAGCGGCCGCCATTGTCCTGTGTGGGCACGCTGCAAAAGCAGGAAGCAGCCGCTATTGTCCCCATTAGTAACTTACAAAACAAAATAGTGCTCACAGACTTAAAACGGAGACAGTGTAACCAGCAAAGTAAAAGGTCCAGTCGTCATGGGCGGTAACAAATGGTGAAAAGGTGGTAACAAGGAGGGACTAACAAGCTTCATAATGAATCGGAAGCCAGCATTTACCAAGGACAATGACACGAGCCAATGACAAATATGGGCTGAGAGTGGACGAGGCTTCCAAAGCATACTCTACTACAGCATGCCTCGCACAGCGAGCAGCGCATGCGTGCTGCTTCTTGTTGGACTCGACCTAAAAAAACAGGAGGGCTTGTGAAAAGCACTTATGAAAAGCGCTTGGAGCGGTTGGTAAAGGAGCTTAGGAAAAGCACTATTAATGAAATAATAATGTGGTGCAGAAACCATGCCTTAAAACAGCTGCTGAGTAGGTCCACGAGTAGTAGGGCTTGTCGCCTGGGGAGGGCAAAACACAGAAGAGGCTTAACTTATGCATATCCTTCACAAATAGGCAGAAGGAAAAATGGAGCGACGATGGTGGCAGCAAATGGGAAGCCTTTTGAGGCCTTCCATAAAGGCTTTGATGGCAGGCACTCTGAAAATTGAGAGGTGTCGTCTATTTTGTAAATAAGCGGCTATGGCAGCGAGGTGCACCCTAATAGATGTGTAGGCTAAGTTGCACCTATGGAGGTGCAGTAGGTAACCTATGATGTGTTGGATAGACACGTCTAGGGGATTGATGTTGTTGGTATGACAGTATATTACAAATCTCTTCCACTTGGCTGCATAGCAAGCTCTAGTGGTGGGACGTCTAGCTTCTTTAATGACTTGCATGCATTCAGGGGGAAGGATAAGGTAACCGAATTCTAAGACCTCAGGAGCCAGATCGCAAGGTTGAGCTGAGCAGGGTCCGGGTGTCTGATCTCTCCGCGGTTCTTGGTTAGGAGGCTTTGGGAGAGGTGTAGTTTTTGGTGCGGAACTACAGACAGTTCCAGTAATGTGGTGTACCACGGTTGTCTGGCCCAAGTTGAAGCAACTAGGATGAGAGTCAGTGCATGTTGCTGTAGTTTGCGCACCACCATTGAAATGAGTGGGAGAGGTGGAAAAGCGTACGCCAATCTGCCTGACCAATTCATCCATATCGCATTGCCTTTGGACAATGGGTGTGGGCACCTGGCGGCGAAGACTGGCCATTTGGTGTTTTCGTGCGTGGCGAAGAGGTTCATCTCTGGTTGCACTCACATTTGAAAGAATGGCTGAAGAACTTGTGGATGAAGTTCCCACTCGTGAATCTGTTGCGTTTGACGGCTTAACAGATCGGCTATGGTGTTTTGGACTCCTGGGACATGTTGAGCTAGGAGAAAGATGTTCTGGGGTATAGCCCATCTCCATATGCTTTGTGCCAGTCGAAAGAGCTGCAGAGAGTGTGTCCCGCCTTGTTTCTGTATGTAGTACATTGCTGTCATGTCTGTGCGGACTAATACAGTTTTGCCTGATATTTGTTTTTGGAAAGCCTTTAAGGCTAGGAAAATGGTTAGTAACTCCAGGTGTTGATGTGGAGTAACTTTTGATGAGAAGTCCACCTGCCTTGCATGGTGTGATGTAATAGGTGCGCTTCCCAGCTGGAGAGAGATGCGTCCGCTGTCATGACTATCTGTGGAACTGGCTCTAGGAACGGTTGCCCCTTGGAAAGGTTCTTGGTGTTCCACCATTGCAGAGATCGATGAGTGTGACAGTCTACCAACACCATATCTGTTACCTGACCTTGAGCCTGGTTCCATTGGTGTGCTAAGCACTCTTGGAGAGGATGCATCTGGAGTCTTGCATGAGGTACTATAAGTATGCAAGAAGCCATCATCCCTATTAGCTTCATTGTAGGAGAGTAGGGTCTGCTTTCTATGTTCACCCCCACTTTTTGCTTTTGCTTCACTGGTTTTCGACTTGGATGTGGCTGTGGGCCTGCTAATCAGACCCACAGCCCAGCTGTTCTCTCTCTAAATTCATACTATGTACTTTAGGTGCATAACCCAATTGGTTAGGATCACCTTATTGGCCCCTGTATAGTGTACCTTAAGTACCCAGGGCATAGGTGTACCCATGGCCTACCAGGGGCTGCAGCATGTATTGTGCCACCCCTGGCCTGGCCTTCCATTATGACACAACTGGCTGATCACTCAGCTGGGGCAAGGTCGTGTAATCACTCCTTGCTTAGGTGTAGTATTCCTATACCTACCTTATATATAGACACATGTGTACCTATCAGCCACTCCTATGGCAGGCCTTAACAATCCTGGGGGCAGAGTGCTTGGTAACATGTGAGATGGTGCTCTAGCATGAGCTGAGCCTGTCTGCAGCTTTCGGAACCATGTCCTTATAGCTGTTCTATGATATAGCCTACCATATACTCTTAAAGTACCTTATAATCTTAAACGGTTATGGTAACTATGGTTTGGCTTTATCGAAACATGTCGTGTAAGGTGTCCCATTTCTGGCAATGAGGATATTATTTCTCCCTTCTAGAGGGAGAAGACATGTTGAAACCTACTTACCCGGTTAAAGTTAACCAGAGCCCCAGCATCACAAAATGGATGCTGCTGCCACAGACACAAGTCTGACCTCCTGCTGCTGGGAGACCTTCCAGCGAGGGAGGCTTGGACAATAGGTTTCCTGCCTTGGGAGGTGCTAGCACCACCCCAGACAGGCCTTAGTGTATTGGGGCAGGGCGGGATGAAAGAAACTAGACACTGCCTGGAGCACACAAGGTGTCCCATGCATAGTCCAGTTCAAACCGGCGCTGGGGCACTCCAGCCCCAGCTCTGGCGCGAAACTGGACAAAGGAAAGGGGGTGTAGCCACTCCCCTTCCTGGTCCCACCCATAGGAGGGACCTTGCAGGTAGCCCAGGCCACTAGCCCAGTATATCAGTAGGTTGCTGAGCCCTGCTAAATTAGATTAACCTGAATCTGCAACTTGAACAGAAACTCTGGACCTTCGACATTCGACCTCAGGAAGAAGACTGAAGAAATCTCCCTTGTGGCCAAGGAGTGACCACCTGGGCAACCATGCACCATCCAGCGACCGCTGCTTGCTTTGCGACTGATCCCACGAGGGACAACTGCAGAGACTGACCAGCGCCGAGACTTCCAGACACCTCTGACCCAGATCCACATCTGCAACGAAGCTGAGACCCGTGGAGGCGACGAGGGACGTGGGACCGGCGACTTGGGAAAAGTGGCTAGTAACTGACTAGCGCGACTTCTGAGGCTTCCTCGAGGCTGTGCTTGGGGAATTGAGAAGCTCCACTCCCGAGCACCATCTGCAAAGATCAGCTCCCCACACTTCACGTGTTCTGCATGGGGCCCTTCTGCACCTGAGTTGCTCGACGTGTTTTCTGGTTGCTGGCCCGTTGGCTAGTAGCCTCTGCGACGACGAACCTTTGTTTCCATCTTGCTGGTCCGGCTCCTACAGACTGGCACCCGCTCCTCTGTGAAAGAGAAGCACCCCAGACCTTCCTGGTCTGCACCAGAAGCAAGTACTCCATCCTGCATGGGTTCCGCTTGCCAAGGCTTGTTGGGTCCTAACTCGACATCGACGCCGCCGACAGCAAGAGCCTTCGTGGGACAGCTCGCCTCCTGGTCCTGGTTGTCCTCGACGTCTCTTGGTACCCGTGGCTGCTGTGACAAGCTTCACCTCTTCACCTGCATCTGCACGACATCGCCTGGTTCCTTCCTAATTCCTTCCCGGTTCCTGGCTGGTGACCTAGACTCTGTCCCTTCTGCTTGCAGGTAGCCTTCCTTCTTGATCCCATCCTTGGGATCCACCGGACACTCTTCACTGACTGCCTGTCAGCAACTTTCCTTCAGGCATCCATAGAAGTCAATGACGAAACCAGACGCAAGTTCACACCTATGCACCCGCAGCCCGTGGGCTAGGTAACTTGAGTACTCCGGTGCTCACAAGGGTATTGACTATCCTAGGGTCTAGTTTCTGAGTCTCGGCTTTCTAGCTATTCCAGAAGTGTCCTAAAACTGTTAAATTCTAATAACTACTGATTCTATCAACTTTGACGCATTACGCGTGAGTGTTTCCACTCTGCACCTGAATCCCGTGGGCCTCCCACTTCCTAACCTTTGGTAGTATAGTGTAGCCCCAGCGATTCCCTAGGCCTATCCTGTGTTCGTGACAGTGGTTCTTATACCACTTACTTAGTATATGGTTTGCGTGGCCCCTAGGGCCTAACGGTATTACTTACCTGTGTGACTTAATGTATGCTTAAATAAGACTGTGTTGTACTTACCTCGAATCTCATAAAGAGTGCTGAGGGTTTGACTAGAATAAATACATTCTATTTTTATATATATCTGTTGTGGTGTCCTTTCATTTGGTATTCAAGGGATTACAAATGGTATAACAGCTGGCTTCACATGCCATACAGAGTTTAGCCTAAGACTGCTCTTGTCCATGCTACCACTAGGATAGCTGGTCTATAAGGTTGACTTTACAACCAATCACCATAAGGGTTGTTTGGACTGATACAAGGTGTACACTAGAATTAGTGACATCATATATCAGGCCAACTTCTCACATTCATGAACACTCGTGCTGGGAGAGTGTGTTGAGGCTGAAATTTGGTTATGAGAGCTTGCGTGCTTGCTATCCTGGCTGGGTTGGGATAGGCTAATGCTTTTGAGGTGTCTATTGTGGCACCGAGGTATTGTTGTATGTGGGACGGTTGTAAATGAGACTTTGCGTAGTTTACTGTGAACCCCAAGTTGTGGAGTAGTTGGATAGTGGTGTGAGTGTGATGTTCACACTGACTGTATGAGCTGGCTTTTATGAGCCAGTTGTCCAGATATGGGAAGACGTGAATGTGTTGTCTTCTTAAATGGGCTGCTACTACCGCTAGGCACTTGGTGAATACCCGTGGTGCTGTTGTGACTCCGAAAGCGAGTACTCTGAATTGATGGTGTTGGCCGTCCACTACAAATCTTAGATATTTCCTGTGAGCTGTGAATGGGAATATGGAAATAAGAGTCCTTGAGATCTAGAGTAGGAAGGAATTCGCCTTGTGAAAGAAGAGGAAGGAACTGCTGGAGTGTAACCATGTGAAAGTGGTGTGATTGTATGTACAGGTTCAGAGGTCCGAGGTCTAGAATAGGCCTGAGAGAGCCGTCCTTCGTTGGTGTGAGAACATACAGGGAGTAAACTCCTGTTTTTTGTTGGTGCAGGGGAACTGGTTCTAATGCACCCTTTTATTCACCTCCTGCTTTAGCAAATAAGTGTTCTGACTACATTGGGCGTTGTTTGGGTGGTATGTGTGGGGGGGGGGGGGGGGGGGGGGGGGGTAGAAGTAAGTTCCAGACGGTAACCTGATTGAACTATTTGTCGCACCCACCTGTCTGTAGTGATGTTGGTCCAGACAGGCAGGAACTGTTGTAGTCTTCCCCCAACCGGAGTGGAATGGTATGGGGGAAGTGAAGGAAAGTCATTGGGTAGGGGTGGAGGCAGAGCAGGTGTAGTTGGTCTTGCCTCTGCCTTTATTATTGTTTCCTCTGTAGCCTCCTCTCTGGTAACCTCTGGTAAAGGTAGACTGGGAGGGAGCCTTGTAAGAGGTGGAGGGGTTGTCTGAGTAGCCTCTGGGGGTGCTCTTGTAAGGTGAGCGGCGAAAGAAACGTCTGGGAGCTTGCAACTGCAAGGCTCCCATTGATTTAGCTGTGTCCGTATCCTTTTTCATCTTTTCAAGGGTTGAAACTACATTTGGGCCAAATAGGTGCTCCTGATCAAATGGCTGGTTGAGTATGGAACTTTGAACTTCAGGTTTAAAACCCGAGATGCGTAGTCAGGCATGCCTACGCAAAAGGACACCGTTGTTTACCGCTCTGGAGGCGGTGTCTGCCACGTCAAGAGCGCAACGGATGGAGGTGTTGGTGATAAGCTTACCCTCCTGAATGAGTTCATTGGCCTTGTTTTTGTATTTATTTGGGAGGTGCTGCATTATGGACTCTAGTTCATCATAATGTGCCCTATTATACCTGGCTAACAGCGCCTGAGTGTTGGCGATGCACCATATGTTAGCCGCCTGTGAGGCTGTTCTTTTGCCGGAGGCGTCCAAGAGTTTAGACTCTTTGTCGGGTGGTGGAGCGTCACCTGATGTCTGAGAATTGACCCTCTTCCTAGCATTAAAAACTACCAGGGAGTCTAAGGGTACTGGGCCATTAATGTAAGCTGGGTTAGCAGGGGTCGCTTTATATTTTTTCTCGATCCTAGGCTTAATAACTCGAGCCCTAACAAGATCTTTAAAGACAAAGACTTCGGGTCCATGCTTAATAACCCCTTTAAGTATAGGTAGTATTGAGGCGGACCTTTGAGTAGTGTCAAATGTATCCATTAGGAAATCCTGTTCTACGGGGTCTGTATGCACGGCAACCCCATGGTACTGGGCAGCTCTGTGAACGAGCTGATTAAAACCCATGGTGTCCTCCGGAGGGGAAGGCCTGGAGGGGTAGATGTCATCCTGTGGAACATTAGGGACATCTGGCGTGTTATAATCATCCCAGGGGTCTGGGGAAGAGGGTGGACTAGAATCCCCTAGTGGCACATCATCCGGACCCTCCCTCATGTCATCCACGGTGTCATCGTCTTCTACTGGTGTAGGAGATGGTGTAGGAGATGGTGTAGGGGAATGGTGTGGTGGGGGAGGTGGTGGTGGAGGAGGAGTTGGAGAAGGGACTCGTAGAGGAGATGTGGCAATGTCCCTCTTCTTAGGTGGTGGAGCCGGTGCAGGCGCATCTAGTGGTCTTTTCCTAGAACTAAGTCAATTGAACAGTTTTAGGTTCCCTTATGAGAGTCTTTTGAGCAGGGTCTGGTGTGAACAGCTCTTCTACTGAAGTTTGGTCTTTCGGTGTCGACCGTTTCGGTTCCTTAGGCTTCTTCGGCACTGACTCTGTAGTGGTTCTGTGTTTTAGTTGGGAACCGTGTGCTTTTACAGTCTCTGTGGTCTGTGGAACCTGTTGTTTTTTGGGTTCCGAGGCTTTCCTTGGCTCCGAATCCGAACCCTTCGGGAGTGTTTTTTTGTTCAGCTCCGAATGTCTTTTCGGTGTCGATGAGTCGGTGCTTGTGGGTTTCAGCACCGTGTGCTTGGATGTGGAAGCAGCTGTCGGCACAGAGGAGGAGGGCGGTTTCTTTTTCGGCACCGGTGATCGTGTTTCGGCACAGACGGCAGGCTGACTCGAGCCTGAGCTGCCTGAAGGCTTAGTAGGCTTCTTTGCCGGGCCCGAGGGCGGGGCATGGGAAGCAGTCTCTCGGTGTGCACCTCAGCCCGAAGGCGAAGGTGTGACCGAAGCCTTTTCCGATGGAGCAGGGAGGGGGTTGGGGTCGACGTTCTTACTTACGACCCGCTGCGCCGGAGTGATCTCTTCGACGTCGGAGTCATCTGCTTCAGAGGCGCTGACCAGGCTTTCTTCGACCCGCTCTCTCTCCGGCACGTCGACGCCCTCTTGGAAAATTTAGTCCGGGATTGATGTCGACGAGCAAGACATGGTACTTCAGGCGCGTCGGTCCCGAATGGTCTTCGTGGAGCAGAAAGAGGCACAAGCTGGACAGTCTCTGGCCTCGTGCTCTGGTGAAAGGCAGAGTTTACACACCTCATGCAGATCGGTGTGGGGAAACTTCGACCCACATTGAGGACACTTCTTGAAAAGCGTCCTTTCCATGAGCCATAAGTCAAGGTCCAGGTAGGCCCGAAGGCCTTCGTCGACGATCAGAATCGAGGACTTCGATTTGGAGAGATGCGTGACGATTAGGGTTCACGATCGAGACAATATCGTCGAAAGGCTGACGGTTCCGAACTGGAGCGCGACAAACACATCCGAGACCGATGGCGGAAAAAAAAAATATGAGGATGGAGCCGATGCCCATGCGCACTATGGTCCAAAGGAGGAGTCACCTATCCCGTGACTTCCAAAGGCTTTGCCAGGACAAAATCAAGTGCAAACATCCGGGCCCAACATCAGATGACGATCTATGCTAAGTGTGTGATCTGCAGCTCATATGCCTCGAACATAGTGTCATTGGTTTTAGGGTAAGTATTCAGTAGAGTGAGTTGAGTTTCTGGGGACAGACTTTGGGGTCCCCCAGGGTCACGGATGCACTCTTGTTACACGCTCAGCGGCACTAGGGCGGCCGGGTGCAAAGTGCTAAGGTCCCATGTTATCCAATGGGGGATAGGGGGCATCCGGTTGGAGGCTGCTGACAAGCAGGCAACTTGATTGTGGCAAAGCTCCTGTACTTTAGCAAATGGGAAAACAAAGTAGCACCGTAGGTGCACCCTCTGCGGCACTAGGGCAGCCGGGTGAAGGGTGCTGTTTCGACATCGGGCGTGCTGTTTGCAATGGGGAACCTCCGGTTTGCAAAGGCACTGCAGGCTCGGGAACAAAGGTCCTCTGGGTGGAACCACCACTTCCGAGAGCTAAGTTGGGATCCAGGGGGTTAGTTAGGCACAGTCGGTTTATCCACCCAAGGCTGTGGGGCGTCAGGTGCAGGGGTGCCTTATAGGGTCGGATCTTTGTAACAGCTCCTGGTCGCGGTTGGGGGGACCTTCCGGATTTAGACTGCAGGTGTCGGCTGGGGTAGGTCAAGGGTCGCCGGATCTTGGGTCAAGATTGCTGGGGGGACCTCCTCGGGTGTTGGCCCGCTCGGGGCGTGGACAACGGGTGCAGTGTGGTGCGGAATCGCAGTTTCTGGCAGGGGCCAGAGGCTGTAGATTAATAAATTTGGTGTTCACGGGAGACACAGTCTTTGTAGTTTAAGGCAGGCAGGGTTTTCAAGGTTTCTGGCTGCAGGACACATCGAGATTTCTCAGGAGCAGGTTTGAGGTGGAGACAGGCCGGTAGGGCTGGGGCCAAGTCAGAGGGCATCTTCCTCTTGTTCGCTTCGGCACAGCTGTTCGGTCCTTCTTTTCTTGTAGTTGGTTTTTGTCTGAGGAAGCAAGGTTCAGGTGTGCCCCTAAATACTAGATTTAGGGGCGTTACAGGTAGGTAAAAAGGTTGAGACCAATGGGTCCCTTCCCTGGGGTGGGTACACCCCCTATTATGCCACCCTCCAGTGGGAGGGAGTCAGAAGCCTTTCCCTGGTTGGCTGAGTCCCCCCCATCTGCAAGATGGCGGAGACTGAGTGTTGTGCTTCACCTTGCCTCCCCCACCTGTGGGGTGGAGTTGACATAGGTGGGTACACCTCTCTTCCTCACTTATTTTTCCCGCCCAAAGTGGGGGTCAGAACCAGTGGAGACCACTTGCTGAAAGCAGCAAGTGGCCTGGGGAAGCTCGCAAAGGTGGCAATCCTTTGAAGTTTCCCCTTCGTGGACCCTGCTTATCCTAGGGGAGGAGGTGGCCCCCGAGAACAGCAGGCTTTCGACCCAGGGGTCCAGAAACATGTCTGGTGGTGGCAGATGAAAGCCGCCACTCAGCCTGGACACTAGTGGTAGGTCATTTTTCAGGGGGCATCTCTAAGATGCCCTCTGTGTGCATTTGTCATTAAATCCCACACTGGCATCAGTGTGGGTTTAATGTTCTGAGAAGTTTGATACCAAACGTCTCAGTTTTCAGTGTAGCCATTATGGGGCTGTGGAGTTTGTAATGACAAACTCCCAGCACCATATACTCTTAATGGCAGCACTGCACTTACAATGCCTAAGAATTGACTTAGACACTGTAGAGGTACAGGGCTCATGCACCTGTACCCTCACCACTGGTATAGTGCACCCAGCTAGAGGGGTGACTGATGTATGCCAGGGCAGTGGTTTGTAGACATGGCACACAGGGATGTGTGCCATGTCGACTTCACTTTGTTCAGCACCAAAACACGCAGCCTGTAAATGCAGTGTGTGAGTGTACAGGACCTCCAAGGGTGGCACAATACGTGCTACAGCCCTTAGAGGCCTTCTCTGGTCACAGTGCCTGGGTACCTATGGTACTATTGACCAGGGGCTGACCTGTGGCCAGAGATGCCAATTCGGTTTAGGCTTCAGTGCAGTTTTGGTGAAAGGACAAATGCCCTGGGTAGCTGGTTAGCAGGAGCCCGGGGCACACTCAGTCAAAGAACATCAGCAATTCAGCAAACAGTGGGGGCAACCATTCAGAAAGAGGGAACTTTCTCACACACAGTGCATGCCTAGACGCTATATGGCCAGAGGTACAGCTCTCCGTGTGGAAGTGTGCAAAGGCAGAAACTGACATCAGTGCATCAGGGTTGGGCTTAGATGGTCTCTGTTGACATCACATCCAGTGAAGGACGTAGCTATTAAGACGCTCAATGCCCTCTACCGATGCGCGGAGGTACTGCAGTAGAACAACGGGTGCAGTGTGGTGCAGATTCGCACCTAGGGATAATTCAAAGGTAAGGAAGAAAATGGAGTTACTTACCTGTAACTACGGTTCTCCAGTATTGGTATCTTTCATAGATTCACATGCTTGAATCATCCCCGTCGTCGTAGTGGGAGTACCATGGTATACATATAAAAGCAGTAGATAAAATTACCATAGGCTCCCTTGCAATGAAAAGTCAGTGCAATAGCCTATCCACCATCTTTTATAAAAAAGAACCAAATCCAACCAATAGCCAATCAGGCAACAGCACCCTCTAGAACAATCCCAAGAGAGGCTAGGTTCCTAAGATTTTCCTGCACAAGTGTGCAATTTAAACCTAGAGAATAAAGAAAGCCTCTCCGGGGAGGAGGGTGGGTCGCATGTGAATCTATGAAAGATACCAATACTGGAGAACTGTCGTTACAGGTAAGTAACTAATTTCCTTCTCCAGTATTGGATCTTTCATAGATTCACATGCTTGAATCAGAGTAGCTAGCAGTTTCATAAACATGCATGTTTAGTACTGTAATATAAACCTTTTTACCTTGGAGGATGGTGGGTTATAACATGCATGCATATATAAAACCTTAATGAGATAGTACTTAATATATAAATCGGCTCCAACCTAGTCTCCGCAAGAAACAAGGACGAACACACACAACTTTGGGGGAAATTCAGTTACTTTATTCCAACTGAGAACTCAAAGGGGGACAGGACGCATTTCGGCAATCAAACTCCTCCTTGCGAGAGAGCAGAGGCCACACAGGGGGAACACCTTTGGAAGCACTTTATTGGTATTTGGCGAATGCATTTCCGCATATCATCAGCATTCTTCAGCGCACAAGTGTCCTGGAGGTTTGCAGCAAACTGTTGGTAAGTCCTGCCTCCTTTTTGTTGTTAATACAAGCCCGCTCCGCCCCCTAGTGGTCCGCTCACCTGTCCTAGTTCACGTTTGTTGAAGTGAAATACAGGACCCAGAATCCTTTGTTGTGTATCCAGGTAGATGGGGCGGGGGGTGAGATTAACGCCAAGTGGTTGTGCGGGGGTGCAGGGAGTGATGCGTGCAATTTAAAACCGAATTTTCCTGCTTGTAAGTTCCAAAAGAAGCGCCTCCTCAGGTCCCCTCACCGCTTCAGCCCCAGAGACCAGGATTCCTTGCGGCAGGGGCAGCAGTGACAGTGCACACCGCCCAGCATGAGGTTAACCTCACAACTGCCTTATCTCTTCCTGATATCCGCGGTGGGCCCAGACCTTCCAACACCTTGGAAACCAAAAGAAACGGCCACAGCAGAGCCAGTGAAGTCCGGGCCATCTTGCGAGGCGGGGGCCTCTGTTTCGCGTCTCTGGCTGACGTGACAACATATCCACCAAACTCCTTCTTGCGAGAGAGCAGAGGCCACACAGGGGGAACACCTTAAGAATATCAGATAAGAAAGAATACCTCTAAAATAGAGGCCTACCTTATTGAAATAGACGACGCAGGACTGCCTGTCCCACTGCTGCCTCGCTATAAGTTACCATGTCCAGGCAATAGTGCCACGTGAAGGTATGAGCATTCTTCCAGGTAGGAACACCAGCAAAAAAGAGCAGCACAATTAGACAGTGCTCTTGTGGAATGCGCCTTGGTCTTGGTTATAAGCGGTTTACCCGCCTTTGAATGGCACAATTGGACAATGGCAACAATCCATCGTGCAACAGTCCTTTTTGTAACAGCAGATCCTAGTTTAACAGGTCCATAGTATACTAGAAGTTGACCTGTTCTGTGCAGATGCTTTGTCCTTTGCAAATAAAACTTAAGGCATCTTTTTACATCTAAAGTGTAAAGAGATTTCTCCGCTGGAGATGAAGGATGCGGAAAAAAAGTGCACAGAATTACAGGTTCATTAAGATGAAACTGGGATGGCATCTTTGAAATAAATGTAGGATTTGTCCGCAACATTACATAATCCTCTGTGAAACATAAGTAAAGTTCTTTAACGGTAAAGGCTTGAATTTCACTTACTCTTCTGGCTGATGCAAGAGCGAAAAGCAAAGCTACCTTCCATGAGAATTTTTTTTTTTTTTTTTTTAAATTCTTTTTATTAACATACATCGACATCTGAGATACAGTACAGAGGAATCAAGTACAGTACATTTAGAGGAAAAAGCATTTGACACCTTGTGATGCCAGAGCGTCATGGGTGCAGACTATGGGGTGGAGGGATCGTCTGTGTCAATGTTAAGTGGGGGGTTGCAGATATGGTCACGATAGGAGTTCCAGGGGTCCCATATTTTGGACCACTTCCTGGGGCATCACCGGGCAGTATAACATGTACATGCACCAGTCAAGGTCTTTCTTCCAGGCCTCCACTGTTGGCGGGAGCGCCGCCCCCCACAGTTGTGCAATGTTTCTCTTTGTCAGCATGAGTCCTAGTGTGGCCCATTGTGTGTGGTGGTTGTTCAAGTCTGTGGGTTCCCATATGTTTAGAAGGCACCTGCGTGCATCAGGATGAATGATAATAGTGAGCACTGCACTTAGTACTTTGTGGATGTTGCGCCAGTACGCCTGTATGTACGTGCACTCCCATAGGATGTGCAAAAATTGTCCTTCCTGGCCACATTGTCTGCTGCCATCTCAACTGTCAGCCCTACCCATGTGTACCAAACTAGGCCCCATGAGGTATACCCTATGAAGAATTTTGAGCTGAACGAGTTGGAGCCTAGCCGAAATTGCTATTACTCTTGGCGAGGACACCGCTTCTTGCCAGTCTTCATCTTCCAACTCGATACCATCCCTCATTCATTTCTCACACAGCGGCCCAAGGGGGTCTGCCATATTGTTAATCAGTTTTTTTTATAAGTCAGTGATATTGTTTTCTCAGGCAGGTACCCATCCAATAGTCTATCTTCCAGCGGAGAGGGTTCTGGAGGGCAGGAGCTGCCCAGGAAGTGGGCTTTCAGTGCGTGTAACGAAAGTGCTCTGAGCTGGCCATTTCGTGCTGTTGCTGCAAAGAAGCACCCTTGTCCCACATATCTCTGATCTGTGAAATCCCAATGAGGTCCCATTTATCGAATCCCTTCGATTTCCATAGGTCGCCTAATTGTTCGGAGTCCCACAATGGGGTCGCTAGAGTCAGCTTTTGCTCCCAGCCCAGGGTTTTATTGGCAGCGTGCCAGACTTGGACCGAGTGATCAATTGGTCCAGGTCAAGGGGTACCGTTTGGGTTTGGAATAGAGTGCCCGATTGTAGTTCCCTCCCGGCAGGATCCATCTATCCATGGCATACCCGGGATCATCAGGTTGGCCGTAGGTGCCCTGATTAATGGCCGCAAGGTGGGCCGCCCAGTAAGATCGTTTTATGTCAGGGAGGCTAATCCCCCTTGTCATACCTACTTAGTGTGAGCTTGGTCAATGCTATGCGGGGATTCCCGTCCCACAACTGATCTCCCTGCAGACCCTCGACCTCTCTGAAAAACTGTGCCGGGACAGGGTCCAAGGTGTTCTGCAAGGCATAGAGGAAACGGGGCAGCAACATCATCTTGAAGAGGGCCTCCTTGCCCAGCAACGAGAGTGGGAGAGCTTTCCAGTTGGCTATGTCATGTTTAAGCCTCTGTAGCGGTGGGAGAAGGTTTTGAGTATAGCAGAGTTTGGAATCTAAAGTAATATAAATACCCAGGTACTTGAAGCCCATCATGTTAATTTGGATTGGGCAGCTAATCAGAGGGCAGGGGGGGTAGCCTTTGAGGACATACAGGAGGGATTTAGTCCAGTTGATAGAAAATCCAGAATACCTACCAAAGATCGCCATTATGTCTAGGACACACACCAATGACTTCCTTGGGGAATCCAGGAACAGAAGTATGACATCACCGTACAGGGAGAAACTGTCTTCCCAACTGGGAGACCAGTGCAGACCTTGTATTTCTGGATCCTCACGGATACATGCCGCGAGTGGTTCGAGGGCGAGGGAGAACAGGAGGGGGGAGGGGGGGCATCACTGATGGGTACCTCAACTTAAAGAGAATTTATCTGATTTCTTGTTGTTGGCTACGAGCTGAGCTTGGGGCTCAGAGTATAGAATTCATACCCACTGGATGAATTCCGGGCCGAATCCCAGCTTAGCAAGAACAGCAAAGAGGTTGGGCCATTCGATGGTGTCAAATGCCATGGTTGCATCCAAATGATACAACCACGGCGTCCTCTTGGAAGGTATCCACTCTCCCAAGCACTCCATGCAGCCTGCACAAGTTCAGCGCCATATTGCAGTGTGGCATAAAACCCGATTGGTCAGGATGGACTAGGCTACCAATTATTTTGACCAGCCGGTTCGCTAGGAGTTTGGCCAGGATTTTAGGTTCTGCGTTTAGTAATGAGATTGTGTTGTGTTGTGTTATGTTATAAAGGATTTTATAGCGCGCTCAATTACTCGAGAGTGTCCAGGCACGGGCAGTCATCGGAGAACCTGAGAGACGGGAAGTTTGAATTGGCTAATTAAAAAGAAATGTTTTAAGTTGTTTCTTGAACGGACCGAGCTCCTGAATGCTCCGAATATTCAAAGGGAGAGAATTCCAGGCCAGCGCAGTTTTGACAGAGATAGACTGACCTCCTAGTCGAGACCTACGAAAACGGAGGATGGTCATCAAGTGTTGGGTGGCTGATCGTAAGGCTTTATTAGGGACATAGAAGTTAAACCGCTTCCTTATGTATACAGGACCCAAACCATGCAGCGCTCTGTGGGCCACCGTAAGAGCTTTAAATTGCACTCTTTGGGCCACTGGAAGACAGTGCAGGTCACGCAGATGCTTTCTCACGTTAGATCTTCTAGAGATGTTAAATAGAAGTCTAACAGTAGCGTTTTGAATCGTTTGCAATTTTCTCAGCAAATAGCCGGGAATGCCACAGTAGAGGGCATTGGCGTAGTCCAAGCGGGAGAGAATGAGTGCCCGTGCGACCGTTTCCTTTGCTTGGCTAGGAAGAAGAGGAAAAAATCTTCTAAGAGATTTGAGTATGCCAAAGCAAGCACCGGTGAGTTTCCTAACTTGCACCGCGAAGCGGAGATCGTCGCTGAACCATATTCCTAGGTTCTTAGCGAGCGCACCCACTGACTTCGGACGAGGAAAATCATTTGGCCACAAATTTTCATGAAAGGCAGGAGGAAAAAAAACATATAGCAGAATCTCTGACTTATCCTCGTTGCACTTCAGTTGGGCACGTGCAAGCCACTGAAACACAGAAGAGAGGCAATTCTGCGCTCGAGAAGTAGACAGGTCACCGTCGTTCCACGTGAATAGGAGCTGGGTGTCATCGGCATAGGCAATTATTTTCGCCCCCAGCTCCTCTGCCAAGTAAATAAGAGGTGTCAAATAGATGTTAAAGAGTAATGGGCTCAAGGTAGAACCTTGAGGGACTCCAGTGGCCACTTTCCTAGCAGTTGAGGAGAAGAGAGGTGACCAGACCTGCTGGGAGCGGTCTTCCAGAAAAGATTTCAGTACCGTGTCAAAGGCAGCAGAGAGATCCAGTAAAACCAGAGCCGCCCTGCCGCTGATTGATTCTGCCATTTCCACTAAAGCCATCTCGGTGCTGTAGCTTTTCCTAAATCCGGATTGAGCTGGATGGAGGGCACCGGAGTTTTCAACAAAAGTATCCAGCTGTCGGAAGACTATTTTTTCGCAGACCTTGGACAAGGCTGGAAGAAGAGAGATGGGACGATAACTGGCCGCTAATAGCGGATCCAGGGAAGGCTTCTTTAGGAGTGGCAAAAGTTTGGCCTGCTTCCATTACAGAGGGACCCGTGCCGTGCACAGAGACAGATTAATGATTGATGTAACTTCCGGATAAATAACCTCTACTACACCCAGTGTATCTGAGCCCATAGCAGGAGAGAAGCCAGAACATATAGACGGTCCAGACAGCTGGGGGAATAAGGCAGATGGTAAGAAGTCTCAAATCCCTGAAGGCCCTTCAGCACGCTATCTTCAACGGCTTGAATTTTCCCGATAAAAAAAAGAGGAGAGCTCCTCACACCATTGGAATGAGGTGGGGGAGGCCACTTGTTCGGCGCAAGGTGCCAAAAAGCTTCTTACAATGGAGAAGATCTCTCTACCATTGTTTTTTGCCTTGGCAATACGTTCAGCATAAAAACTACTCTTAGCCAGTTAGATGGTTGAACAATAGATGTTTTGAGCTTTCCGCAGAGGAGTTCGCTGATGGAGAATACTCCAAGCGCCAGAGCTGTTCCAGTTTCTTGCAACCTAGTTTGAGCTCTCTTAATGCGCCAGAATACCATGGGCTAGAGGGAGAAAGGCGTGACTGCTTTTTACAATTAGGGTGAGAGACAGAGCCGACCCCCTGCTTAATCCAGGTGGTTAAGTTGTCAACCGACAAATCCAGGTCACTAGAAAGCACCGGGCGAGAAAGTGAGAGGGCAGTGTAGAGGGCGGGGATTTCAATTTTCGGGGGGGAGGAGGGGGGGGGGGGGGGTTTACAAAGGGTAGAGGCACTAGGGGGCTTTAATGATTCCCGTGGCCAAGAGAAATAAACCAAGCAATGGTCAGACCAGGGTACCTGGATGGGATTCTCTATAGATAGTCCAAAGTTGGAACACACCAGGTCAATCGTATGGCCGCCAGTGGTGAGTTCCGGGAACAGGTGAGTTCCGGGAACATGGCGGCCTGCTCGTCAGCCGGTCGCGGGTTGAGCTCTACCAACCTCTACAGCTGATCTCCTGCTGTGCGATGCCGCTGGTTGCTTGATGAGAGATCAGCTATTCCGCTTCTCCGCTCCTTCGGTGACATTGTTTCCTTTTGGTCTTCGTTGCCGCCCCCACCTCCGCTGCCGCTAAGGCCGCCTCGTTCAGTTCCAGCTCGGCTGGGCTCGCTCTGCAGTTCCTGGTTCCCGGGGGGTGTGGCGGCAGACGCGTGCATGCTGGCGCGAGCCGAGGATAGTGGTTCCCAGTAGGTGGCTTGCACAGTACACGCCACTGTTGATGACAGGCTTGTCAGGGGTTGTCAGTAAAAAGCTCCTTTCTCAGCCGTCTGCTGTTTGCCCTTTGTGATCTGGATACGAGAGACCGAAGTCAGGAGGCATAACGATGTTTTGAAAGGAGGCTCTCGCCACCCTTTTAGTTTACCAGTAACTAGAAACGGATCGGATTTGTGCACTGCTTGGTGTTTGGTGAAAAGCTTGAGGACCGTAGTTCTACCACTTGTAAGGGCTAAAGGTAATTTTGGGGAGTTCTCTGCATTTGTGGATTGAAGTTGGTTTTCTCTTTTGGGACTCTGGGACATTGGGACTGGGTGGGATTTTGATAGGGTGGCAGTGTTTCACACTTTTTTTTAAATTTATTTTTTCGCGGTTTGCTCCTTAACTCCCTAAGTATATTAAGTACATTTAATTGTGAGTTAGGTTTAATACTGACTTTGTTATTATTGTTTATATGTTATTGCATAGGAAAACGGACAGTTTTCCAGGCACTTTAGGTTTTGCGATTAGTAAGATAGTATTAAAGAGGTTTTTTTTTTCCTGATTCGCGAGTAGTAGCTTTGGCAACCTCTCCCTGTACCTTTCCCATTTTTCTCTCTATCTCTACCTGAAATTATAGCTGATGAGTGGTGAACCAGCTTTAGCTTGTCTTAGGACCGCCAGAGTGCACTGCGAGTTACGCTGAGCTCGGTACCGTTGTTTTGAGTCAACTGAGTGGAACACTTGTTACCAGATCTCTATAGGGAAGGCCTGCTCGCACCTTGAGTGTTGTCTATCAGCTAGCGTAAGGAGAGTAAGCTGGTCTTCTGGAGGGGAGTGCACTGGCCCCCTAGTTATTTGGAAACCACGCTGCTTGTATATATGCCACCATCCCACAGAGGTTAAGAAGGAAGAGTCTAGGTATGAGTTTAGGGATGACCCAGTTTACAGGAGCAGGTCTAGGTCCATGGAGTTAGTCCCGCAGCAGAACGAGGGGAAGAATCAGCTAGTTGGTGAGGCTCTGCAAGGGAAAAGATATCAATTAAGGTCAAGTACCTTCTTAGGGAAAGAGGTCTCTCAGTGCCAAGGTTGGTAAACTGATACCTATTAAGGGAAGGAAGAGGGAATCTACTTTACCCCCAGTAAGAGTGACTCCTTCTTTAAGATCTTATTTCAAATTAAACATGAAGGGCAGTAAGAAAAATGAGAAGCAGGGAGCAGCTTCGGCTCAGGGAGGAGTGTTGCCACAGAACACTCTACCACCAGAAGTGGTCAACTTGTCGTCAAATAGGTTTGCAGTTCCTTCTAAGGCTGATTCACTAGCTAGGAGAGAAACTCATCAGAGGAGCTCCGATAGGAGGAATGAAACTCCTGATAATGGTCAGGCGTTAACAATTCACGGCTCAGACTCAATTCAGGAGATGTTGGCACAGTTATCTACAGAGATAAAGGAACGTTATTCTATTTCTGAGGTCAACCAGAAAAAGATTCAAGACACATGCACCAATTTAGAGGAGAGTATCTCTGCACTAACGCTTCGCATGGAGGAGTTAGAGAACAAAATGGGAGAGCTTACGTTAGATGTAAAGGGGAATACGCTAGAAGTGAGTAGGTTAAAGGAAAGGGAGAGAGACCTTTCAGAAAGGCTGGAGAGACTTGAAAATAATTCCAGAAGGAATAACATTAGGATTCTGGATTTAGCAGAAGGATTGGAGGGGGGGGGGGGAATATTAAGTCTTTTGTTATTGATATTCTGACTAAAGCATTCCCCCAGGTTGCCTCAGCGTCTGTTTGGGAAGCCGAAATTCAACGGGTCCACAGAGACCCATTCAAGCTAAACCCAGGAGGGAAGAAACCTAGAAAAATCCTGGTGTTTATCCAATCATATTCCCTTAAGGAACAACTATTAGGGGCCGCACTGAAGCTTAAATCTATCCAGCTACAAGGCTTAACCTGTAGAATTAGATCAGATATTAGTCGTATCACAGAAGACAGAAGATGGGAGCTTGGTAAGCGGATAGACTCTCTAAAATATTTAGGAGCGCAAGTCCAACTAAGATTCCCGGCATTTTTTAGTTATGTTAGACATGAAGATGTTTAACTTTAGAACACCAGAAGAGGTGGATAACTTCTTAGTACACAGGAAACCAGCAGCTAAATGAAAGTGAAGCATGGGATTAATGAAGGGAGATCCGCAGTTATTGTTTTATAAATTCTTTTTTTTTTTTAGGTTGGAGGGCTTGGGCCCAAATTGGCAAAATGTTTTTGCCAAGGACAGGTTAGGGAGCGTTCCCAAGGGTGGGGAGGGAGCATCGTAGGGTGCTTCACGTGTGTGGGTGGGGAGCATTCTGGGAAAAAATTAAAAAAAATATCCTCAATATGACCTCATATGACTTAATGTCTATCTGTAGATATAGTTGGTGGAAAAGCTTAGATAATGAAAGGGGATAGACGTGGGGCAGAGTCTCTTGAGATTCTAAGTTGGAATGTGAACGATTTGAGGGTTAGGAGAAGGCAGCGTTTAGTCTTGCAACATCTTAAGGATAATCCAGCTAAGATTGTAATGCTTCAAGAGACACATCTGCTGCATTCAGAATGTAAGGCCCTGTTTGAGAAGTTAAGGTGGGTTGGGAAGGTAATAGCTTCTGACCAACAATGCTGTTCAAAAGGAGTGGCTATAATTATTAAATCCAATGTAGATGTGGAGCTCCTTAAGTCACAGGCAGACAATAGAGGAAGGTGGGCAATAGCAGAGGTAAGGTGCCATGGTACTAAATATACCTTAGCTAATTATTATGGTCCTAATGAGGATGACATTGACCCTCTGAAGAATTTGTGTTTAGCTCTTGTGGATTTTGATGCCCCTTTAATTCTAGGAGGTGATTTTAATGTCTTGCTTAATAATAATTTGGATAGATCCTCTCCCAGAACACAAATTGCGGTACCCCGTGTAAAAGCCTACTTAGGGACAATGTTAAACAATTTTAATCTTTGCGATGTCTGGAGAAAAAAAAAATGGGAGAGATAAAAGAATACTCTTTCTATAGCAAAAAAAATCATCACTATTCAAGAATTGATTACATATTTATTGATCTGTCAGAGTTAGAGTCAGTAAGGTTAATAAGATACGAACCGATTCATATTTCGGATCATGGTGCGATGGTTATAAAACTGGATCTTCCCTCTGAGCCTATTCGGAGGAGGTGGACCCTGAATAGGAGATTCCTTTTACAGCCTTCAAGCCCCGATTTACTAAAGAGAGAAACAGCTTTTTTCTTCCAAAATAACTTGGATTCGGCTCCTTTACACATAATATGGGACACCTTTAAGGCCTGGCTGTTGAAGGGGGCGGTAGTTGGCTGGATTAGATCAGAAAAAAGTGATATTGAAGACTTAGAAAAGCAACTAGTGTCTGCTGAGACAGCATTAAAAGGAGGGCAGACGTCAGACAGAGAAAAAACCCTCGTAGCTAGGGTAGAGGATCTACAGATGAAGTTTAGGCTTAAAATGGAAGCAATAACGCTTCAAAAGTATGAGGCAAGTAAGTTGGGTGATTTCGATCGAGGAGAGAACTGTGGCAAGTTACTTGCCATGAAGAGTAGATCTGACAGGTCCCGTAATTTCATCAATAAGATCAAGGTAGGAGCTATAGTGATGGAGGAAAAAAGGGATATTGAGAAAGCATTTGTGGAGTTTTTTCAAGGTTTGTATAGTGAAAAGCTAATGGTCGAGGATGTGTTTACTGATCAGTGGTTAGCTGGAAAACAACTACCGAAATTGGACCTAGCCTGCCAAGCAAGTTTGACTCAAGATATAGTGGAGGGTGAAATACGTGCAATTTTAAATAAAAACAAGAAAGGGAAAGCAATCCCATTGGAGATTAACTCGTCAATAGTTGATGAAATTATCCCGATTTGGCTGGGTTTGTTTAATAGAATCCTTAGAGGAAGCTCTCCCTTGCCAGATTCTTGGAATGAAGCGGTCATTTCCCTTATTTTGAAGCCGGGTAAGGATCCAACCCAGTGTTATTCTTACCGCCCCATATCGTTACTAAACAGTGATTATAAGATCTTTGTAGGCATACTAAATTCTCGGCTTAGTAAGGTAGTAGGGTCTGTTAGCCATCAAGATCAAAAGGGGTTTTTACCAGGTAGGCAAATGCTATACTTGGTTTATTCTTTAATAGGGTCAGTTGACACAGCAACAACATTAGGCGCTCCCCTTTCTATTATCTCGGTCGACGCGGCAAAAGCCTTTGATCAAGTTAACTGGCGCTATTTAAATAATACTTTAAAGGCTTTTGGGTTTGGAGTTGATTTTAGGGAAATCCTTAAAAAAATATATAATTCTCCGCGGGCTCGGATCCTGGTTAATGGTAATCTCACTGCGGAGGTCATAATACAGCGTGGAACCAGGCAAGGGTGCCCACTGTCACCTACCCTCTTTGACTTGTATATCGAGCCTTTGGCTCAGAGTCTAAGGCAGAACGATAATATTTCCCCCTTTAAGATTAACGGGTTTGCCAGGAAGGTAGCATTATACGCAGACGATCTTATTCTTTTCTCCTCAAATGTTAATCCTACGCTTTCTGAATTATTGGTTGAAGTACAGTCATTCGGGAAAGTGTCAGGATATCACGTCAATGAGGACAAGACCGAGATTATGGCTTGGAATACACCTGCACAGGGGGTAAGGCTTTCTAAAGAGCTAAGGTATTTGGGAGTGACTATAACCCAGGATATAGGAAAGATCCCCAAAACAAACCTAGATAAGGTTACGAGGGAGGAGGAGTCTTTACTGAAGAAATGGCAGATTCTACCGTTAACTCATTATGGGAGAGTTAATTTGATTAAAATGTGTGTCATTCCTAAATATGCCTACCTTTTTAACAATATTCCTCTGGAATTTGATAAAACTGCTCTTTTGAAAATACAGGGTAAGATTTTTTCGTTCATTTGGGCATGCAAAGGTATCAGGCTATCCTGGAAGAAGCTAAGGCGAAAACTGGCTAAGGGAGGTTTGGCTTTACCGGACCTCCAGTTATACTGTAGGGCTTATCAATTAAAAAACTGCAAGATGTTATTGTTGAAACCAGACAGCTCCTTGATTGGCAGTATGTTTAAAGTCATGCTCTCTGATTTTGAGGAGGTGGGTTTTATGTATAAATTCGGAGACCCCAAATACTTTAAAAAGATTAGGCTTAAGACGCTATATATGGCGGCTAAGCTATGGGCGGAATGCCGGGTCAGCTTGGGATTGTTGTATTATAGTGACTGTGCCCCAGTGTGGGACTCTCCAGGTACACCAGAATGCCTTTTGGATACTCTTTCTCAGCCATTAAAGGAGGCTGGAGTTCTTTACTGGAAGGATATAATGGAGGGGAATACCTGCTATCCTTGGGAAGTTTGGAGGAACCTCACTAGTGGTACTCTTTCTAGATTTAAATTTTACCAAATCTCTTCATGGTGCAAGAGCCAACGTAGGTCAATCCCCGAGGATACCTCCATGGAAGATGAGTTGCAAGATATGAAGGCAAAAAAAAAAAAGGAAGTAGGCCGGTGGTATCAACATCTTCTTGCGGCAGCAGATAAAAAAATGGAGAAACCATACATGGCCTGGGAAAGATGCTTGCCGAATGAAGATCTGGAAAATTTATGGCAAGTATCTTTGGAAATTTTATATCCTTTGATTAAATCTGCTCCACTCAGGAAGAACCATTTCTTTACATTGCATAGGATATACTGGTCGCCAGTGAAGCTTGACAAAATAAAAGGTGGTGGAGAGGCTAGGTGTACGAGATGCGGAGCCCCGGAAGCGGATGATGTCCATATCTTTCTGGCCTGCCCCCTGTTGCAAGATTTCTGGGGCAGAGTGGGTAAGACTCTTTCAGAGGTGCTGGGTATGGAGGTTGAGGTAAGCCCATCTCTCATCATTTTTGGAATTATATTGAAGCCTGACGGGTCGTTGGGGCCCTCGGGCTGGAGAGCAAACTGTTATTCTATCTTGTTCTATTGGCACGTAGGGAGATCTGTAAGCTATGGTGCCAAGCTAACCCCCCTACATGGAGAGCCTGGGGGAATGCGGTACGATACTTTAGAGATTTGGACCAAAAGGCCAATCAGAATAGGGACAGAGCTGATGCCGGGTTGTTCTGGAATTTGTTAGATCGCACTATTGGTGTTTAATTTATATTTGTAATATCCGATGATTAGACCTCTTGGTCAGCTCTAGATGAGTGATGTGGCTGGGTTCCACAGAAATACCATCAGCTGAGTTCTCACTCCATAGAAAAAAAAAACAAGCGACAAGAGCGGTACAGATTGAGAGGTCGTTGTTTCTAAGGAGGTCATATGAGGATAAAAAAAAAAAAAATCAAAAAAAAAAAATCGTATGGCCGCCAGAGTGAGAAGGCATTTTCAACCACGGAGTTAAATGCGCCAGATCGAGCAAGTCATTCAGTTCGTTAGAGCCATGAGACCCCGGACAGTCCAAATGAATATTGAAATCACCCAGCAAGAGGAAGTGTTGGAAACGAAGAACACGAGGCACGATGATGTCGTCCAAACTCTTCAAAAAGGCGCTCGAGGGGCCAGGGGGACGATACACCAATTTGCCACCTAGTGTAAAGTGTGGAGACAGGACAACGGAGAAATCAAGAGCCTCCCCGTCGACCAGCCCCACAGTCACCTCACTGGTGAAAACCCAGGACTCTCTTAACACTACGGCAACCCCTCCCCCTCTGCCGGTCAGACGATCATCCCTAACAATTTTATATCCCATAGGAATTGCTTCCTCAATGACTGGTGCACAAGAGTCATTGAGCCAGGATTCGGTCACAAACAGCAATTCCAAGGTGTAATCAGAAAGGAGTTCATATATGTCTGGGGCATGCTTGACTAAGGAGCGGGCATTAATAAGCGCAGCCCGCAGGTGGTGGGGGGGGGGGGGGGGGGATCTCGTAGGATGGGAGTGAGGAACAGGGGCTGGCAAATTATCTTGCAGGCAGAACTGGCAGAGAGGACATTTCCACCCTATGTTATATAAGCCGGTTGATTCACTGTCGCGAGGACAAATGAACGTCTTTAATGCCAAGAGTTCCAAACGAGTATATGAGTGACTCTTGATCTGAACACCTGGCCACAAACTCTCAGCATGGCTGGCGCTGGGCGCTCTCGGGGCGCAGACGGGCACCAGCGTTCAAATTTATCAAAGCAGGCAACAGGAATCAGGTAAGGAAACCTGGGGGACTAGACCGTCAACCGAGCCTCAACCAAAATGGCTGCGCGGGAGCACAGAACGCCGATAAAAGGGGGCTAGCTCCCTCTTGGATCAGATGGGCTGAGGAGCCTCACCCGCACAGAGTATTATAAGCGGCAAGTATTAAAAAATCCTAGTTACAATTTATTAAATCAAGAGAGACAGTCTGTTTTGTGTTTACCCTCTTTATGAATAGTGACCAATGTGGCTATTCTCTGATCTTGCGGCAGAGTCCCCAACTCTTTGCTCTCTTCGAACATGGCCTTTAGATACGGGGCTATTTTGTCGGGTTTCAGTTTGTAGAGCTCAATAGGCAGACCATTTGGGCCTAAAGCCTTACCAGAGCACAGTGATCTGATAGCTTGCGCTCTTTCGTAATTAGTTAACGCACTGTCTAAGAAGCGCCGGTCACCTTCCGACAAGACTGGGAGCGCAATGTCACGTAGTAATTCATGGGAGTCCTCTTCTGTGTACGGTGTACTAGTACTATATACAGCCTTGTAGTGGGCGGCAAAGTGATTTGCGATTTCTTGAGGGTCAGTGATAGTTATGTTGTCTGCACCCACTAGTGTAGGTACCAAACGACTCGCCCATTCCTTATTGTCGAGCCAGGCGATTAGTTTCCCTGCCTTGTCACCTAGGTCATCTATTCTACCTAACTTTTCCCTTCCAAGGACTTTGGCCCTGTCTGTTGCTAGAGCTTTGCACTCTTCTTGTTTGAGGCGTAGTGTGTGGAGTTTCTCTTGTGTGATCCAGGTCTCTAATTCGCCTTCCAGCCTCCCTATTTCTACCTCCACTTCTACAAGCTCCTTCTGCCTGTCCTCCTTCATGTCAGCAATTCGCGACAGTGCTTGTCCCTGATTTACGGATTTGAACGCCTCCCACAAGGTCTGGGAAGAATCTACTGAACCCTCATTTTCTTGGAAGTAGGCGTCTATGGCTATTAATAATGTTTATCGGATTCCCGGGTCTCGGAGATACCATGGGTTGATGGGGGCGACCCTCCCCACTTGAGTCTGCACTAGGACTATGTGGACCCAAACCGGGGAATGGTCCAAGATTCCCCTTGCTATGTGTTTGACTTTGTGGATGTGAGCAGTTTGCAAAGTCAGGATCAGGACATAATCGATACGTGAGAGACTAAGATGGGCTCCAGAGTGAAAAGTGTGTGGGATCTCCTCTGGGTGATGCGACCGCCACCCATCAACCAGTCCCAGTGCATCCAGAAAGTCGAGCAGCCACCTTTTAGAGGGCCCGAGATCACGCAGAGGATGTCTATCTAATGTGCCCGAAGCCACAGAGTTAAAGTCCCCCCGACTACCAGGAGACCGTCCGGCAAAGATAGTAGGAGAGTACCTCAATCCATAAATGTAGTGTTTTGGAGACCAGGCGGTACGTAGACTGACAGGAGTGTGAGCGTGTAACCCTCCAAGGCACCTATAACTCCTACGTATCTACCTCTTATCGTCTGTCCAAGTGAACTCACGGCCAAGGGGAAGGAAGTCCTCACCATTATGCCTACTCGCCGAGAGCTAGTCGTGAACCCTGCGTGTGCTATTAACAGGTATCCCCACCTATTAAGTGCCTTACAGGAGTTACCTACGAGATGTGTTTCCTGAAGCAGATCATCAGGGGCGTGTCGCTTGATGCATTGCAATACAACACTACGTTTAATTTTGTCTCTAAGCCCATTGACGTTCCAGCTCAATATTTTACCACTTTTGTCCCATTGCGTACTCATTGGGGTCAAAGTAAAGGGTCAAGTCCCTCTGTGTAAATGTCAGCTTTTCCCGTCGACGTAACTGGAATAACGTATAACCAAGATAACAACCCTGCCCCCCTCCCAATGAAAGAATCAAGAAAAAACAACGAAAGAAGAACTCCCATTACTGTCCCTTCCCACCCTGCTGCGTGGGCTCAGAACTACCCACATCCCCAACTAGCAGGGCGCCGGTCGCCCCAATCAACTTGTTAACTGTTACAGGGGTTGTGGGGTGGCACCACTTGTGGCCCCCCAGGGCGCACCTCCAGTCCCCGCTAGGAAAGAGGCATTATTGCATATTACCGGTCCCGCGGTGCCCAGTGCACCTGGCGGCCGCCATCCCTCCATGAAAAAGCAAATGGTATACATCGTGGAGTGCTACAAAGAGACCCAGGGTCTATTGTCAAACGTGAGGAGTTCGGCCCCCGCCAGTCACAGATTCTGTTGGACTCATGGATCTCGATCGCCCGGATCTCAGGTTTCTCATGTCGGATTCTGCGCTACCATCGTGGGAGCTCGGCGGACTCACACGGGAATCCCTCCAGCCGCTCATGTTAACTTGTCGTGACTTCTGCGCCGGCCCCTCCTCCAGTTATGTCTGCACATCCGCAGGGGAAGTGAAGAACCAAGACTTTCCATCTACCATTACTTTGAGTTTCGCTGGGAAAAACATCATGTATTGGATACCTCTGTCTCTGAGCGCTCGTTTCACCCCGTCAAAGGAGCGACATTCTTGTTGGACCTTGAGGGTAATGTCCGGGAAGAACCGGATAGTGGCATTTTCATATCAGAGATCCCCATGTAATCGTGCCGCCTGCAGTATTGCATCCCGGTCTCTGTAGTTGAGGATTTTAGCAATGATCGTCTTTGGGGCTGCCCCTGGTTTTGGTGGGGGCATTGGGGCCCTGTGCGACCTTTCCACCGTGAAGAAGGCAGAGAGTCGTTTAGGTTTGAGATGATTTAGTAATAGATCTTCGAGAAAGAGATCTACACTTGGCCCCTCCGGAACCCCAACCACACGAATGTTGTTGCGGCGGGCCCGCCCTTCCTGGTTCTCCAGCTTAAGCGCCACCTGATGATGCTGTTGGGTCATTTGTTGGACTTTCCCCTTCAGTGTCTGAGTTTTATGCTGTAGCTCTGTGACATTTATTTCAGTTTGTATTATGCCTTCTGTTGTTTTGTTCATGTCTGCCCTGAGTAAATTAATTTCAATGGAGACTTTGTCGATCTTAGTTTCCAGCGTGGTTCCCAGGACCTGGATAGCCACCATTATGGAGCTCAGCGAAGGTTCAGAGTCGCCTGCCAGGCCACCCGCAACCCCATCCCCCAGGGCAGGTTGCTTGCGGACTGCGTATTTGTCTAGCTTGTTGGACTGCACGGGAGGACCTCCCTTGGGCTTCATCTCGATTTGGGGCCAACCGGCCGTGCACAGGAAGCTGATCGTCCACGTGCCAATGCGTAAACCTTGTATAGGAGCGACACACCGGCCTGGTGCTTAAGGTGGACCACCGGTATCTGTACAGTAGTAACTATGGCACTGCACCAACAGTATGCTGGACCCCCCTGTACACTGCAGTCACTGAGGCCGCCTGTATCAATTAAGGCTCCCTGGAGGTGCCTCCAGGTGCCAGCTGCGTTGCGGATGGAGGGGAACCTATACTCTCAAAGCGCCGGGACAATGTAAGGCATGCACTGCTCTCGGGCCCATCAGCATCGGGCCACCGTCAGTTGGTTGTGCAATCTCAGTGTACCCCCCCCCCAGCGGGAGGCTAAAATGATGAGCGTCTGGCACCAGGCTGACAGATGCGCCACGCACACTCCGATGATCCTGGGTAGGCCCCAGCAGGCGACGCTCCGAAACCAGGCACCGCCGGCTTGCAGCGGATCAAGGACTTGTCCTGCAGCAAAGGGGGCAAGGGCCTCAGTCAGTGTCCAGAGGCAGCGGTGGCATCAGGGGTCCTGGGGCCAGGCCACAGCACACCCAGCTCACTGCACTGGGGAGCGAGGCAGCAAGCGCCACAAGCTTGCCCTCCCCTTGGGCCCAGATCGACCAGCCCGTTTATAGTTCGGCAGGGGGGGGGGTGTGGGGGGAAACAAACTGACATAGTCGCTGCGAGGGTCTTCCAGTGACACAGGTCAAGCTGGCGAGCAACCCACGGCTCCTTCGGTGTTTACTGAGTGCCTCGGCTGGTCGCCCGGACTCGGGTCGCCCATACAGTAATGACCAGGGGGCGGCGAACGGGCCGCAAACATGCATCCAGTCAATAGCGGGAAGAAAGGAGGGGGGCACACTCCTTACCCCCGCTCCGGCAGCGTCACAGCTCTCGTGACGTTGGGCCCTGTGGTCCGCTCCTCGGCTGGGCCGGAAGAAGGCGGTGGCTGTCAACGATCGGGCACAGGCGTGTCCCAGTCCCGGCCAGAGCTGCCGACCAACGTTTCTAGCACTCGTCCTCACGCCAGGCTCCGATAGCTGTGGGCGCGGAGCGCAGACTGCTCCAGGGTCTCTTCCACGGATGGACGGGATACAGTCCTCCCGCAGCAGCTGGATCACGATTCAGCGAGGCGCGCACTTGAGCGCCGCCCACTCCACTTGACGCATATATAGGAGGGAGAGTATAGATTGTTTTGACACTTGTTTCCCGAACTATTCGCATGTTGACACAATCAACTAGGAAAACAGCTGATCATGATCATATGTCTCCTTACCTCTGCTGATAAGAAAATGAAAAATCTGTCTTACCAAGTCTCCCATTGTTTTGTATTGTTATTTGTGGATGGTTATATGTATACTGTTTTATTATATTGTTTATTCCTTGGAGAATTTTAGCATTGTTTTTAATTCTGTGCTTCATGAATTTTTGATTATGTGATTTCATAGGATTAATTATTTTTAATAAAAATACACTAAATTTTTCACATGAAACTTGGTTTGGGGATTATCTTTGGTGCCTTATCCTGGTGAGAGATTGGGAGTTGTTGAATGTGTTGATAGGAATCTTGTTGTTCCAAAAGGGGAATTTTTCATTTGACTTTCGCCGCCCAGTCCCACCAGGCCTCGCCCGGACACCGCCTCAGGATGTGTTGCCAGGGAACTCGGGACTCGCAAAGGCTGCGGGCCAGGGAATTTCACCGTTCTGAGCGGTGTACGTTCTACAGGCACCACCGCAACGGCAGCCTTGGCAAGAGCAGAGTATATGCGGATATTTAGGGGATATTGCTGCGGCCCTGGCGGAGCTCTTTACTTAAGCCGCCATCTTCATCGGCGCCAGGCCACGCCCCCCATGAGAGAAACTTGAGCTCTATCTTGTGGATCGGTTCAAAAGGTGGTTTCATTAATTGTGAAAGGACCACATTAAGAAGCCATTCTGGTGGAGGAGGCCTAATAGGAGGAATAGTTCTGAAAAAGCCTTTCTTGAACTGTTTGATGATGCAAGCAGAACAAACAGAAGAGGAGTCAGACGTCAGTCTATATCGAGAGATGGCTGCGAGATGTACCCTTATTGAAGCATACCCCAGACCTGACCTTGCCAGAGATAAGAGATAAGGCAGGATTTTTTCTGGGGAAGAGTGAAGAGGGTGAATATCATTGCGATGGCACCAAGACCAAAAAGTTTCCATTTTAGTCTATATGTTTTAGAAGTAGACTCAGAACTTGCCCTGGACAAAATATCTTTACAATCCTGAGGGATAACTAAGTCCTTGCACTCATTGTACTCAGGTTCCAGGCATGCAATTGAAGAGAAGCTGGGTGTGGAAGTAAGATCTGTTCCTTGTTCATCGCTATAAGGTTTGCCGACGAAGAAAGGCGATAATGACTGGATTGTGACAGTAGGAGCAGCTCCGTGAACCAGTGCTGACGAGGCCAACGTGGAGCAATGAGAATGAGTTGGCACGGTTCCCGTTTCATTTTCATCAACACTCTGGAGATTTAGAGGATATGGGGGAAAAGCGTACGCGGAGATTCCTGACCATCTTATCGAAAACGCATTCCCCCATGACCCTGTCTGAGGTTCCCTGCCGGAAAAGAACCGGCATTTCTGGTTCCCCTGAGACGCAAACAGGTCCAAGTTGGGTGTTCCCCATTTTTGGAAGAAGTGGTTGGGAACAGATTGGTTGAGTTCCCACTCGTGATTGGATTGATTCAACCTGCTCAAAGTGTCTGCCAGGTTGCTTTTTTATTCCTGGGAGATGCTACACCTTCATAGTTATATGATGTTGTAAAGTCCATTCCCATATCTTTTGAGCTTCCCAAGATAGGATCCGAGATCTCATTCCTCCCTGCTTGTTCAGATAATGCATGCATGTGATGTTGTCCATGCGTATGAGGACGCTTCTATCCTTGGAAGGAATTACTGGAGGGCTAGAAAAACTGCTCATAGTTCCAAAAAATTGATATGCATTTTGGAGAGAGAGACTCCATTTGCCGCTTATTTGCAAGTCTTGCAGATGTGCTCCCTTAACCTTCCAAAGATGCATCTGTTGTCAGAACAAACTCTGGAAGAGGAGAAAGGAATGACAGTCACAGGGAGAGATTGCGAGGAGATTGCCACCAAAGAAGTGCATCCTTCATGATTGGAGTTATTCGATTTACGTCCTCGAATGACCCTGATATTTGAAGCTATTGGGCGTCCAACTGATCTTGAAGTGGTCTCATCCTTAGTCAAGCATGAGGTACCATGAGAATGGCGGAAGACATCATCCCGAGAAAGGATTAGAGGAGACTTACAGAAGTGCACTTTCTTCTGTAAAGGTCATGAGCCGGAGATAAGATGGTGTTCAGTCTATCTGTTGACAAGTATACCTTGTTTTGTAGTGTCTCTATTAGTGCTCCTAGAAACGTTAGCCGATGAGAAGGGGCTAGAATGGATTTTCAAAGATTGACTGCCAGTCCTAGAGAGCGGAATAGTTGCAGGCAGAAAGAGAGGTCTTCCGAAGCAGGACAAAGAGAAGGGGCTTTCACCAGACAATTGTTGAGGTATGGGAAGATAGGTAGGCCTTTCAGCCGTAGGAATGCTACCACGGGAGCAAGGCACTTGGTGAAAATCCATGGAGCTGAGCGAAGACTGAAGGGAAGGACCTTGAACTGATAATGCACGCCTGCCATAGAGAAACGTATACGTTTTCGATGTTTGGGGTGGATAGTGATATGGAAGTGTGCGTCTTTCAAATCCAGGCTTGCTAAAAAAATCATAATGGTTCAGAAGTTGTAAAATCTCCTGAAGAGTTACCATGCAAAAGGATTTCTTCAGCAGGTATTTGGAGAGTTTCCGGAGGCCTTTTTTTATTAGGAAAAAGCAAGAGTAGAAACCTTTTCCCTTCTGAAAGCGTGGAACACGTTCTATTGCTCCTTTTTGAAGCATTATCAAAGCCTCTTACTTTAATAACTGAAGATGGGGTGGTGTTGATCTTTGAGGTGGCGTTGTGGTTAACTCTAAGTTATGGCCATACCTTATTATATCTAGGACCCATTTGTCTGATGTTATTCCTTTCCATTGATGCAGAAAATGTGAGAGAGGGGTTTTCTTCAGGGAGTACAGAGGAGCGGCTGGCGGCGAAGCGTCGTCACTATTTACGGCCCTAATCTCTGGGCTGAGTCTGTTGCTTTCGTCTAGGCTGTCTGGAGCGTTGTCACTGTTTACAGCCCTAATCTCTGGGCTGAGTCGGTTGCTTTCGTCTAGGCTGTCTGGACTAGGCAGCCTGTGGTGGTGTACGATATTGCTGTTGCTGCTGGTAGGACGGCTGTTAAGAGGTGTAGGTTTGAGGCTGGTACCTTTGATAACCTCCTCGAAAAGAATAATTTCCTCTGCCCGCGCTCCACGAAAGGGGGTCTTTCTGTATTGGAGCGTTCCTAGAGCCTTAGCATTGTCCGGATCTGTTTTATTGGTTTGCAAAGCGTCATCGATATGCTTGCCAAAGAGTGTTTCACCATCAAACAGCATATCCAAGATTTTGCTCTGTACTTCAGGGCAGAACATCGTTGCTTTCAGCCAACTATGGTGTCTCAGGACAGCGGCTCCAGCTAGCGGAAAGCTGAAGAAGCGATATCCATGGAAGCATCAATAATTTTGAATACTGACCATTCTCCTTCAAGCAGGATTTTTCTAGCTTCCATATACTTGTCTTCTGGAAGGAAATCTAAGAATTGGGCAATGTCGGACCACATCTGCGGATCATACCTGGCTAAAATCGTAAGAGTGTTGGCAGCTCGAACAGTTGCTCCTGATGTGGTTGTGAACCTTTTCCCAATATTATCCAAGTGCCTCCCCTCCCTGTCTGGTGGAGCAGTGATGGGCGCTAGAGCGTTCCTCGATCTCTGTTGTGCAGCCTGTGAGAACGGAATCAGGCTTAGGATGACTTTTAGACACGCTGGAGTATCGTCCGAAACCTTGTATTTCTTCTAAATTCTGGGGAAGACGGGGCTAACTGTGGCTGGTGTCCTTATTACTTTTAATCCTTCTTCCCCTATGTGGTCAATAATAGGAATAGACCTAACCGATTTTCTAGATAGGTCTTTAAAATCATAAAGAAAGCAGTTGGATTGCTTTACTGTAAGGGATAGCTGAAAACGTGATGCTGCTCTCAATTAAAGCATGAAAGCCGCTGATGTCTTCTGGCAGAGACTATCATTTGTGGAGATGGAGATGCTGGTGTTGAAATGACAGTTCTCCCAATCATCCCCTGTTTGACCTTCCTTATGAGGCTGATTATCCTCAATTTCTCCCTCATCAGAGGTATCTGGATGTTGTTGCGGCCCATGCAGACACAGGTACAGAGGAATGAGGTGGTGAAACAACAGGCGGTGGTGGCTGCGGAGGTGGAGGAACAGGTGCTGAAGGAAAACGTGTACAATAGTCTCATAATAAATCCTGAAGATCTTGACTCATTGCGACAGGTAGGTGGACCATAGGTTCAGAAACTGGCTCCATATATTGCATTTTTGTAGGAGAAGGGTGATATTCTTGTTGATAATATCCTCCATAATCCTCGTCATCCTCCTCCTGATATTTTACATGTAATTGGGAAGGACTACCAGCAGGTCCAAACATCCCACTATCATCAGATTCCTCCAAGAAAGTTGAAGGAGGTAAAGGTGAAACTATCGCATGATTTTGCAAAAACTGCCTCGTCGACGAGAACGTCGTTGACGGATACACTGGAGTAAGCTGTAAGGAAGATGGACGCTTGCGACCAGGCATGGGATACATCGTCGTCAGCTTAGTCGACAGTAACGGCGTCTGCGTCGTCAACGAGGACATGATAGAAAAAGATGAAGCCGTCGACTATATCGTCGACGAGATTGTCGTTGACGCGGTCATAGAAGTCGTCGACGGAACAACCGTCGTCGACAAGGATGCCAACGAAAAGGTTGTCGTCGTCCGTGATGCCGTCGACTAGGAGGTTGAGGGCGGTACAGCAATAGTCGTCACCGGAAGCGTAGTCGTCGGGTCCGTCGTCAGTGATGGCGATTTCTTCGACGATTAGGAAGGAGAAACTTGTTTAGAAGACGTTTTTTTCGTCGACGGTGATTCTGAAGTTAACGCCATCGGTGGTACAAGCTTCTTTGAGACAGATATCTTCATGGAATGGATGGAGGAATATTTATCTTCATCTTCCTCAGTAGGAAATGGAAGCTTTACTTTTTATGAGGTACCTTCCTCCTCATGACGAGACCTCTTTCATGTCTTTTTCTTGGAAACTTCATGAGATTCAAGAGATGTCTCTCTCCTTTTAGGTGTTTCCTTTGAAGCCAGTGAGGTAGAGCTCTCCTCATCCTCAGAAAGAACATCAGACTTTGACTTAAGTTTTTGTAGCCAAATCAATAATCTACCCTCCCTGTCCTTGAGGGTTTTTGTAGAGAAGGTTCTACAGATTTTGCAGCCTTTTACTTTGTGTTGAGGGTAAATGCAGTAGATGCAGCTCTTATGTGGATCCTCAGCATGCAGCCTCTTTTTCCCCACATGATCCACACGACCTGAAGAGATCTTTCTTTGAAGATTCAGACATATTTGATGAGTACTGCTAGAAAACTGGAAAAACCTGAGAAAAATGAGCAGAGCTCAGCGAGACTAAAACACGACATGCAGTAGAAAATCTGAGGAACCTAGCCTCTCTTGGGATTGTTTTAGAGTGTGCCATCGCCTGTTGGTTGGATTTGGCTCTTTTTACAAAAGAAGGTGGATAGGCTATTGCACTGACGCACAAGTTACTTGTGTAACGATATATCTGTAAGAGACATTAGTTATTGATAGATTCTTTACCTTAGAATACCCGGTAGGCGTTGTCGTACGGCTCAGCGTACGTCGTTGGCTGAGATGTCGTCGCTGGAGCTACTTAGACACGCCCACGCGCGCTGACGTCAGTTCTGTACATGACTTTCTGCGCCAGGAATGCAGAGCCATGCAAGATACTTACCACTGGTGCATTGAAACTAGGGCCCTGAAAGGGAGACCTTAACTCTAGAAATCAGTTCGCAGAACGGGGAGGATGGGTGGGGAGGTAAGGAATTTATCACCAACTAATGTCTCTTACAGATATATCGTTACACAAGTAAGTAACTTGTGCATCTGAAAGAGACACGTTAGTGATAGATTCCTTACCTTAGAGTAGATACCTCAGCAATACCAAACCCGGTGGTGGGTCTGCAAACCATGATCTCACCAGAAAGTCACAGAAAAGAACGGCCACAGAAGCAGTCTCTCCGGACTTGACTGTCAAGGCAATAATGCTTAGTAAAAGTGTACAGCGAGGCCCACGTGGCTGCCTGACAGATGTCTTGCAGGGGAACACCACGTCCCAATGCAGTAGTAGCTGCTGTCGCCCTGGTAGAATGGGCACGCAACCCCGCCGGGGGTTCCTTTTTAGCCAGAGAATAACAGGCTTTGATGTACAAGACGACCCAGTGGGAGATAGTCCTCTAGTATACAGCCCGGCCTTTCTTGGCGCCTACGTAGCCAACAAAGAGCTGGTCATCCACCAGGAACTGTTGTGTGCGATTGAAATAAAATGAAAGCGCACGTCTTGGGTACAGACGGTGGAGCCTCTCTTCCTCTCTGGAAGGGTGCGGAGGCGGAAAGAAAGTGGGCAAAGTGATAGTTTGACCAATGTGGAAGGCAGTGACAACCTTTGGCAAGAAGGAAGGACAAGAGCGAAGCACAACCTTGTCCGGATGAAATGACGGAAAAGGAGGCTGATGGCAACCAGGAAAGCAGTCTTCAAAGTTAATAAACGAAGAGGACAGTTGTGAAGCGGCTCAAAAGGAGCGCACATTAGAAAAGAACCAGATTTAAGTCCCACTGCGGCATCACAAACGGAATAGGAGGGAAAAGGTGAGTAATGTCTTTGAAAAATCTATTAACAGGGGCCTTGAAAAGAGAGGGCTGATCAGGAAGCCTGAGAAAATCTGTAATTGCAGAAAGGTAGCCCTTAATAGTGACCAGAGCAGAGCTCTGCTGGGCCAGAGAAAGAAGGAACAAAAGAACCTCTGAAAGAGGGACAGAAAGGGGATCCACAGCCTTTGCTGTGCACCATGCCACAAATTTGTTCCACCTGCAGGGGTATACCGATTTAGTGGAGGGATGCCTGGCTGCCAGAATGACATCACAGACTTCAGGAGGTAAGTCAAACGGAATCAACTGTCGCCGCTCAATCTCAACGCATGTAGGTGGAGTCTGGACAGGTTCGGGTGGAGGACCGTCTCCTGTTGCTGTGACAGAAAATCCTCCCGAAGAGGCACCACCCTCCCCTTGACAGGGGGGGAAGGAATGCCTTCAGTGCAAGAAGGATCGCCCGAAGCTCCAGAAGGTTGATATGGAGCCAGGACTCCGCCGGAGTCGCTGTTCGGGAGGATAAACCCGAAACTGCGCTGTGTCCAAAACCGCTCCGATGAAGAGGAGCTTCTGAGAGGGAATGAGGTGAGACTTCGGCACGTTGATGGAGAACCCCAGCAAATACAGGAGGTCGGCCGTAGTCTGGAGGTGGGAGAGGACTGTTTGGGGCGAGCCCGCCTTCAACAACCAGCCATCGAGATAGGGGAAGACTGAAACCCCTGATCTGCGCAATGAGCTGCGACCACCCCCATCACTTTGGTGAACACCCAAGGGGCGCTGGTAAGGCCAAAGGGGAGCACGGTGAACTGAAAATGCTCCTGCCCTACCAAGAATCGCAGGTAACGTTGGAGGTCCGGCAGGACGGGAATATGAAAATACGCGTCCTGCAGGTCCAACGCTACCACCCAGTCTTGCCGGTCGAGGGCAGACAAGACCTGAGCAAGTGTGAGCATCTTGAACTTCTCCTTCCGGAGGAAGCGATTGACGTTCCGAAGGTCTAAGATGGGATGCAGGCCTTTGTCCTTCTTTGAAACCAAGAAGTAGTGGGAGTAACAACCACGACCTACTTCTGGCATCGGAACGCGCTCGATGGCCCCCTTGGCCAAGAGGGTAGTAACTTCCTGCTGGAGAAGTGCCAAGTGATCCCCTGACATGCAATGATCCTGTGACAGCATCGCTGGGGGAGTTGTCTCGAAGGGGAGGGAGTAACTGGTGTCTGGTGGGCCTGAAACACCGGACTACGAAGGTTTGGAGGCAGGGGAGGCAGGGGCAGCAGGGGGGTGGTGGACTGACCAGCACGCTGGCCCAGTGACCGGCCTCTGCGGGTCCCACGTCCGCGTCTGCACCGAGACTGTTGCTGCGCAGGCCTGTGGCTCTGAAACGAACGTGCTTGGGCGCCCCTTCCTTAACCACGAAAGGAGCGAAAAGCAGAAGGAGTGCGTGTGGCTGAAAGGCCTAAAGACTTGGCAGTAGCCCGCGAGTCCTTAAAACGCTCCAATACGCAATCCGCATTATCGCCAAACAGGCGAGTGCCATCAAAGGGCATGTCCATCAATGTGTTCTGGACATCCCCAGAAAAGCCAGTCATTCTAAGCCAGGAGTGGCGGCGTAGCGCCCCCGTCATGGAAATCGCTCTGCCCAGCGAGTGGAACATAAGGAGTTGGGTGAAGAAAGGGAAAGAAATTCCCAAACGGCGTCGGAATAGGCATCGGTCGACACCCTTCTGGCACTGTCTCCACGTCGGGGCTGAGGCCAGTGACTGCGTTGGTCGACGCCGGTGGCGGTGCCGTCGATGGAGGTCGTACTGGGCCAACCGACATGGATGGGGATCCATGGGGGTCTCTCGGCGTCGAGACTGAAAGTCGTTGACAACGTCTGGGCCGGCGACGTCAAAGAACAAGGACCCCCAGTCGGGCCCTAGGCGCACCGGCGTGGCCGGACGGTCCGAAGACACGTTTCATGGCTGACAGGAACTCCTGCAGCTGGGCCGGAGTTGCAGATGGACCCGGAAAGGGCGGGTAGGTCATCGGCAACTGCGGCTAGGGGAAGGCGAAGAGCGACGGCGCTTCTTCGACTTCTTGTGCTTCGCATTACCTGACTCTGAGTACGAAGACTTCAAATGGTGGTGATGGCTCCGCGGCCGGTCCCTCGACCTCCCATAGGACCGGGACCTGGAATGGCCCGGAGCAGACTCCCGGGCCAATAGCCACTTTCGGGACCGCTCCCGCAAAGTTTTCGGAGCCATGGCCCGGCAGTGGAAGCACGACTCGGAGTCGTGGTCACACCCCAGCCAGCAGAGACACTCACGGTGCGGATCCGTCACCGACATCGTGCGGGGACAGGCTGCGCAAGACTTGAAAACAGGCATCCTTATGCACCTGGAGTGTAAGTATTCAAAAAACAGAGACAAAAGTCCCAAAAAATGACTGGGGGAACCGCTCTCTCCAGATCTGCACTTGCTGGCGCGGAAAAAACAGAACGGACGTCAGCGGGCATGAATGCGTCTAGGTAGCTCCATCTCGGCAACTACGACGCCAATAACGTACACGGAGCCGTACGACGCCGCCTACCAACACGCAGGGGTACTGCTGCCGAAAACTTTCCGGATCCAGCCTGACGCCCTGGGATATTCTAAGGTAAGGAATCTATCACTAACGTGTCTCTTTCAGATTTTTCATTGCATGGCAGCCTATGGTAATTTTATCTACTGCTTTTATATGTATACCGTGGGACTCCCACTACGACGACAAGGATGATTCAAGCATGTGAATCTATGAAAGATCCAATACTGGAGAATCTGCGACTAGATGTCCATCAGATTCTTCTTTTGTCTGCCACTGCTTGCAGTATCAACTGAACTCTGTAGAAACAGGACACAGGTCGCAAACCCTCAGAAACCTTCAAATGCTCAAGTTTGACAAAACCCTGTCCACTGCTCTTGCTTGCTTCGTTTCTATGTTTTACTTGCTTGGAGTTTTAAATGAGAGCTCCTAAGTGTATTTAAGTTAAGTACTTATTTCGGTTTAATGTATTTTTCATTCTATCTGGGCTAATGTTATTGATCACTCCACCCAGCAGCAGCTGGATCACCTTTCCGCTTGTCTTTTGAGTTGCAGATATAGCTGCATGGACAGAGTGTTTTATATTCAACTGCCAATTTTGATTCATGATCTGTCATTTAGAGTAAATGAGAGGGCTCACCTAAGTGATTCATATTGCACTACTTTAGAAAACGTTTGACTGTCCTCAACCTCACCTCGTTTCCACTCTACATTCAGTCTGTGCATGTGTATCTATATTTCCTTCTAGTGGTACCAGGTTCCTAGTCGTGTACAAGACTAAACACAGCCCAATTAACCTTATATTATTACCCTGTTTATGACAGCATGGTGCTTTATTAGCTGCACAGCTGCAACTAATTTACAACAGTGCCACCCCATGGTGCGCAGTGTTCATAGGCATCACCTTCCTTGTAGGCACTTTTGTGAGGTACAATAAAAGAGCAAGTCTATAATTATAAATACTTATAGCATGGGAAATGGATTCTTTAAATAATTCTTGCATTGCATGGAATTACGAATCAAAATTACAAAATTTGTAATTACAGCAGGTGGTAAGGAAATTTCATGAGGGTTATCAGGTACTTACTGGTCGAAGAAACGGTTTTTGAACCTGCTTGGTGAGAATGTGAAACATGTCAACTGTCTCTGTGGCCAGGGCAAGATAGGATCGTGATACACGCTCATCTTGGGCAAGCTGAGCCTGACGGGCCTGCTGCTGATCCTGAAATAATACATTTTTAAAAAGACAATATAATCAATATGAACTTAACAAGAAGTACATTCTGTCATTTACAGAGGGATATCATTCCTGTGGCTCCCATCTGCGGACTCAGGACATAGTTGATAAATGGGCATTTTATCACAAGGGACAAAGTAATTTAAAGTGTTGCTAAGTTCCATTGCTAGTTCTCCATCACAGAAATGTTCTTTGAATTCATACACATTAAGATATCTTCCCTTACATACAGGAACCTGAAACCTATTTCAATAAATATTTGGATTTTCTAAATCTGAAAGTTATTCCATAGACAAAACATCTGTAGGAATTCATTCTGTATACCTATACTGTATTAAAAGTCAAATTAACATTTTTAACATTATGAAATGCACATTTGTTCCAAGTTCACTTTAAATATCCCCTACAAATTAAAAAAAACACACAAATTGCAACCTGTGTATATGAGTCCATTGGTGGTCTGACAGTGTTTTCAATGGGTTTCTCCTGATCACGTTATACAATGCTCCTTGGTGGTTTAACAATGACTTTCAATGGGCTGAAATTCTGACGCATTGGGTACACTTTATACAGCACACCTTGGTGGCTTCAAGTAAAATCTATTCACAGGTGAGTAAACCATTCAATCAATCTTGTCACCGTTTTCACGACTGGATAGTAATGAACGTATTATAATCATGTTTAAGACATCTGACTAGCATTCTATTGAAAGGATGTGGGTTTGTTTATAATATTGTCATGGCCATTCAACACGAGAACTGATTGCAGCACATCAATTAGTGTATATTTTGTATCCAAGCACAATTTGAGCAAGTTACATTGCACAATCTATATGCTATTTTTTGATAGGCTTCCACTGTGTGAGAGAATATGATGGCTGCAGAGATTTTATGTTATTTAGAGCACTAGGATGTGCCACATATGTATTTGGTATCCACGCAGGAGATGCAGTTATCAGTTTCCATCACCTTTAAAATGCATTATTTACTGTAGAAAATGTATTCAGTAAATATTGGTTTGTCTAGTCCATTCAGGTTTAGATTGTGTTTTATACTACCAGCACAAAAGTCAACCCAGAATATATTATAGATAAAATTGCATACTCCTATCTGAACTGCATGAACGCAATGCTCAAATGTTTCCCTCTTGCAGACACTCATCAACCTAGTCCCCCATGGCTTACAGTGTGAGCCTGTCTTTTCCTGTATGCAGGTATGCATATGGTATTTCTATTGAGTAAACCTAGCCAAAAGACAGCAGAGAGCTCTATATGGTTGTAGGAAATTCGCCTTTTCTGTGTGGTCACCTAACATTTTTCACCTTTAGCTTGAACCTATATTTTTGCTGGTTTTAGAACTCTGTGCACCTTAACCCTGCTAACTAGTAGTTAAGTGCCAGTGCACCCCTTTTAAACTTGGTTGAACTGGCATACTCCTATTTGGCACAATTAACCTGCCTATAAGCCCCTACTATACAGTGCAGAGTATGCCCAGGGCCTGGAGGTTAAATAACACTAGTGGACTGCAGCACCTATTGTACCATCCACTACAATGGCAGGGCAAACATTGCTTCAATTCTACCATTGCATCTCGACTGCAGCAGAGTGAAAAATTTAATTTGACCAGTCAAAATAAACCCTTTAAATCTTATGGTATTTAAAAGTAGGAAAAGTAGAAATTTAATGTGAACATGCCCCTAGAGTGACTAGCATCCAAAAGCTTTTTTCACTGTGGTAGGCAAGTGATCCTATGGGACTCATTTAAATAAGTTATTAGAGGGCAGATCATCAAGCGTATGGCAAAATAGAATTGTACAATTAAAGATCGTTTACTTTCTGTGGGAGTGGAAATAAAACAGAACATGTTCAGTGGTTACCAGAAACTACCTACACCACTGTAGAATACAGGGGGTGGTAGTGGCACTGTAGAGCTAGCTGGTCTAATGGCTGACATATCCTGTGGGGGTGTCCGGAAGCAGTAGACACACCAAGTTTAGGTCATCCAAAACGCGCAGGTCCTGGGGGACTCCTAGGAACTACAGGACAGGTCCCTTCCATGGGGTGGGGCCACTCCCTATTATGCCACCCTCTGTTTGGCTGGGTCCCCCCCATCTGCAAGATGGCAGGGACTGAGAGTTGTGCTTCACCTCGCCTCCCCCACCTGAGGGGTGAGGTTGGCAAAGGTGGGCGCACCTCCCTTCCTCACTTGATTTTCCCGCTGATTCTCCCGCCCAAAGTGGGGGTCAGAACCGGTGGGGGCAAGTTGCTGAAAGCAGCAAATGGCTGGGGTAGCTCACAAAGGCGGCAAGCTTTTGAAGCTTCCCCTTCGTGGACCCAGCCCATCCTGGGGGGTGAAGGCTTGGCACCTCGTCCCAGGATGTGCATTGTTTCAGGACCACGAGAGCTGCAGGCTCTCGACCCAGAGGTCCAGAAACATGTTTGGTGGTGGCAGCTGGCGAGCAGCCACTCAGCCACGACACTAGACTTAGGTTGTTTTTCATGGGGCATCTCTAAGATGCCCACTGAGTGCATTTTTTATTACATTCCATACTGGCATCAGTGTGGGTTTAATGTGCTGAGAAGTTTGATAACAAACGTCCCAGTTTTCAGTAAAGCCATTATGATGCTGTGGAGGTTATAATGACAAACTCCCAGTACCATATACTCTTAATGGCATTACTGCACTTACTATGTCTAAGAATTGGCTTAGACACTGTAGGGGTACAGGGCTCATGCACCTGTACCCTCACAACTGGTATAGTGCACCCAATTAGAGGGGTAGCTGAACTATGCCAGGGCAGGGGGTTGTAGACATGGCACAAAGGGATGTGTCCGACGCTTCACTTTGTTTTGCACCTAAACACGCAGCCTGCAATGGCAGTGTGTGTGTGTATAAAGGTACAGGGCCCTTAACGGTGGCACAATAAGTGCTGCAGCCCTTGGAGGCCTTTCTGGGCCACAGTGCCCTTGGTATCCATGGTACCTCTTACAAAGGACTGAAATGTGTCCAGAGAGGTGCCAATTGGGGGTACAAGGTACAATTTTGGAAAAGAACATAGGCTCTGGGAACACGATTGGCAGGGACCCAAGGAACATCAAGTCAAAGTGAATCAGTAGTCTGGCAAAAAGTGTGTGTGTGGGGGGGGGGGGGGGGGGGGTTGCTCCAACAGAAACCCAGCTTCCTACACACCTCGCCTCAAGAATGCTCATTTTCAAACAGAATGAAGCCTGACAGAGGGCAATAGAAAAAGATCAACAGATTCTACCCATGACAAAATAATCCTGTCAAAAAAGCCATCCTCGCCATAACACGAAATGATCAAAAATATACTTTACAATGGATTAATGCATCTGGGGATCATCCGACTTATAGGCTTCAAAAGGTTGCAGTTTAGGGACAGTACCCATTTTCACTATCTTTATAAAGGTAAGGGAAGTAGTAGACTACTCCAGGTGACCCAGAGGACGTTGGAGTCATGGAAGAGTGCAGAGAGACAAATGAAGTGGGACCACAAATGCACCACGGAAACCCGACTGTGGGAGGGGAATAGGCTAAAGGAGATTGAAAAGTTGAGTGGCTTTAGGCACTGGGACCTAATAGGGATCTCTAAAATTGGTGACGTCCTAGAATATGGTGTGTTGGCTTCTATTTGCACGCTCCAAGCTAGATATCAATTACACGACACTCAGACATATGCATATCTTCGTCTGCAGCATGCTTGGGTGGCGGGGGGTTGGAAGACATTGATTGGGAGGCAGCCCTCATGCATCCACGCGAAGTAGCAATCAAGTTGAGGTTACGTCTCATCCAGTACAAAATACTACACCGCACCTATTTTGATAGAGCCAAATTGCACACAATAGGAAGAGCCGCAAGCCCGGAGTGTCTTCGATGTCACACTGAGCCTGGGATGTTTATACATACCCTCTGGGAGTGCACTGAGATACTGGCTTATTGGGGAGTGATTGTGGGGGAACTCAATCATATCTTGGAAGCCCAGATAGAATTGGAGCCACAATTTCTCCATTTGGGAATTCCAACAGAGGTAGACGTCCCAAAGCGCAAACTTGTTTTAGCTAACTTGGGGTTGGTAGTAACCAAACGAGATATCGCTAAATACTGGGGGGCTCCACAAACGCCTACTATTAACGAATGGCGGGCAAGTCTGGATTTATATATGGTTGCAGAACGGGTGACAAATAGGGCCCGGGGTTGTCCTAAAAAGTTCCGGAAAATATGGGCCCCATGGATTAAATATTATGCTCTGGAGGTGGCGGGTGATGAAAAGGGCGGGACTCCGTCGTCCGAGAGACCCGGGACAGAGCCTTAAACGATGTTATGTTTGTTCCAAGTCTGTGTAACCATGAGAAATGTACTACTGCCTTTGACCTTACTTTGCACCTAGTCCGCTCGCACTTATGTCTAGATTCAACCGCAATGGTCAATTTGTCATATGCTTACCCTACAGGGCCAATGTGGAATGCTATGCAATGTGTACTGTGTATTCATGCTTTGTTTTATGTTTTGTTTGGAAAACATAATAAAAGAATATATATATATATATATACACATACATATACACATACACACACACACACACACACACACACACACACACACACACACACACACACACTTTAGTTTTAGGAAAAAATTATTTAAAACTTAAGATAGAGGTTAAAAATATTAAATGATTTACTAAGCTAGATCACTTGGTATGCAAAAATTCAGATGATTTAGAACAATATATGAAGAGGCTAGTGTTTAAAAGCTTCACTGCACATGGCAGACACTTTAACTGACTGAGTGCTATGCATTCTGGGATCGTGATTCACTTGAATTCCTTGAAGGAGTAGCATTAATATTCATTTTAGTCCTTTGTAATAAATGAAGTTAAAAACAAGATACAAATCTTATTTTATTTATTAAAAACAAAATGTCACCTACAGGCCTGATTTCTTTTGGAGTTCCTTAGTAAGTCCCAAACTACTCTAAATGTGCTTCTTACTGGTCTTAGTATTCCATTTTTTCCAGTATTTTATTTTATTGAGGGAATTTTACACTTGTTGAGCGTAGGGCCTAAAACCTCTCTCTTGTGAAAATATTTTATTAGAGTGTTATTTCCAATATATTCGCAGTATGTTCCAAAGTCATGCTAAACAAAAGTATTAATTATACAATCAGTTTTATTTTCCTTTTTATCAGTATTACTGATATCTTAAGTAATACTTCACATAAGTATCCAAACATCATAGTTTTCTTAAATATATCTAATAAAGTTGCAAAAACATCAATTGGTACATATCTAAGTTTATTCAATTAATGTCTTATTGGTGAAATGGAATATTCTACTTACCAGTATGCATCTGTTCTTGGCATATAGAGCTGCAGAGCCACACACTTAGGATAAGATCGCCATCTGGTGTTGGGCTCGGATGATTGCAGGTTGTTGTCGTCTTCGGAAGAAGCCTTTTGGTCACGAGATAGGTGACTCCTCCTCTGGACAACAGTGCGCATGGGCATCCACTCCAGCCTCAGATTGTTTTTCGCCATGATGGGAAATGATGGAGTGTATAAGAATAAAGAGAAAGGATGTCCATGTGTAATGTCTAATTAAGACAATGCTGGAACAGATACAGGTCCCGGGGAGGTGGGTGGGCGTGTGTGGCTCTGCAGCTCTACATGCCAAGAACAGATGCATACTGGTAAGTAGCATATTCCGTTCGAGGCATATGAGCTGCAGATCACACACTTAGGATAGACTATATAGCAGTGTCTCCCCTAGCGGTGGTCACTTGTATCTGTTGCAGCAGTTTGGAATAGAGTTTTTAGGACAGCTTGGCCTACGGAAGCTTGTTGTTTGGATTGCACATCAACACAGTAATGTTTAGTGAAGGTGTGTGTGTTAGACCATGTGGCTGCTTTGCAAATATCTTCTACGGGAATGTTCCCTAAGAATGCCATGGAAGCCCCTATTTTACGTGTGGAGTGCGCTCTAGGGGGAACTGTAAGAGTGCGTTTCGCTTTTTGGTAACATATTCGGATACATTTAACTATCCATCTGGCTATACCTGACTTTGAAATGGGGTTGCCTTTATGTGGTGGAGAGAAAGCAACAAACAGTTGTTTGGTTTTGCGAAAAGGTTTGGTTCTGTCGATGTAATAAAGCAAGGCTCTTTTAACATCTAAGGTATGAAGGGCTCTCTCAGCTACTGAGTCTGGATTAGGGAAGAAGACTGGCAGCTCGACTGATAAAGCCACTTTCCATGTAAGGAATTGCAGTTCGCATTTATGCATAGGTTCAAATGGAGGGCCCATGAGCCTTGTTAGAACAATATTTAGATTCCACACTGGAGAAGGTGGTAATCTGGGAGGAATAATTCTTTTGAGACCTTCCATGAAGGCTTTGATGGCGGTACCTTAAATAGTGACAAGTGTTGTTGATTTTGTAAGTAGGCTGCTAACGCTGCTAGGTGTAGACGTATGGAGGAATACGCTAAATTGCATCTTTGCAAGTGTAGTAAATAGCAAATAATGTTTTGAATGGAAGCATCCAGTGGACGTATATTATTGTTAGTGCAGTAAATGGCAAATCTTTTCCATTTTGCAGCATAACATGCCCTAGTAGTAGGTCTTCTAGCTTCTTTTATGATATTCATACAGTCTGGTGGGAGATTGAGGTAACCGAACTCTAAGATTTCAGGAGCCAGATCGCCAAGTTCAGTTGCTGTGGATCTGGGTGTCTGATTTCTCCATGGTTCTGGGTTAATAAGGCCGGGGAAAGGCGCAGTTTTTGATGTGGAACTAGCGAGAGTTCCAGAAGTGTCGTGAACCATGGTTGACGTGCCCAAGTGGGAGCTACTAGAATTAGTTTTAGAGAATGTTGTTTGAGCTTGCGTGCCACAAATGGAATGAGTGGGAGAGGCGGAAAAGCGTACGCAAATCTGCCTGACCAGTTCATCCATATTGCATTGCCCTTCGACTGTGGGTGTGGAAACCTGGCAGCGAAGGTTGGGCATTTTGCGTGTTCGTGTGTGGCGAACAGGTCTATGTCTGGTTGGAAGAATGGGAGTAGGACTTTGGGGTGTAATTCCCATTCGTGGATTTGTTGTGTCTGTCGACTTAGGAGATCGGCAATCTGGTTGTGAACCCCTGGAAGGTGTTCCGCTAGCAGGTAGATGTTTTGGGGAATTGCCCATCTCCAAATGTTCTGTGCGAGTTGGGACAGTTGGAGAGAATGTTTCCCCCCCTGTTTTTGTATGTAATACATGGTCGTCATGTTGTCTGTGCGGATGAGGACAGTTTGATTCCTTAGATGTACTTGAAAAAATTTCAGTGTTAGGAACACCGCTAGAAGTCCTAGGTGATTGATATGGAGCAGTTTTTGTTGAGTGGTCCATTAGCCCAGAGTGGTGTGTTGTAGGAGATGGGCTCCCCACCCTGTGAGAGATGCGTCGGTTGTCAGCACTACTTGTGGAAGAGGCTCTAAGAACGGTCGCCCTTTGGACAGGTTGATGGTGTTCCACCATTTCAGTGTGCGAAGTGAGCGACTGTCCACCAACACCAGATCGGTAAGTTGTCAGTGAGCCTGGTTCCACTGTTGTGCTAGACATTCTTGCAAGGGGTGCATTTGCAGTCGTGCGTGAGGCACAATGGAGATGCATGATGCCATCATGGCTAACAGTTGCATAAACACTCTTGCTGGAAGAGAGTGTTGAGTTTGAAATTTTAAGATGAGGTTTTGTATATTGGCTATCCTGGCTGTGCTGGGATAAGCTATGGCCTTGGAAGTATTTATGGTGGCTCCCAGATATTGATGTATGTGGGAGGGTTGCAGTTGAGATTTGGGATGGTTGATGGTAAATCCCAAGTTGTGTAAGGTTTGAATAGTGCGGTGAGTGTGGAGAACGCATTTGTCGAAAGTATTGGCTTTTATGAGCCAATCGTCGAGATACGGGAAGACATGGATTTGTTGTCTCCTGAGGTGCGCTGCCACTACTGCTAGGCATTTGGTGAATACCCTGGGTGCAGTTGTTACTCCGAATGGGAGGACCGCAAACTGATAGTGCTGTCCGTCTACCACAAATCTTAGGTACTTCTTATGAGCAGGATGCATGGGGTTGTGAAAGTATGCGTCCTTGAGGTCCAATGTGGCAAGGAAGTCGTCTTGTTGAAGTAGTGGGAGGACTTGTAGGAAGTTGATCATATGGAAGTGATCTGAGTGTATGTACTGATTTAGTAATCTGAGGTCGAGTATGGGTCTTAACGTCTCGTCCTTTTTGGGGATTAGGAAGTATAGAGAATATACTCCTGTACCCTGATGTTGGAGTGGAACTGGATCTATTGCGTGTTTTTGAAGCAAGGACCGAATTTCCTGTTTGAGGAGTGTAAGATGGTGTGGTGACATTGGACGGTGTTTGGGTGGTATGTGTGGGGGGGGTGTTTGTGAGTTCGAGGCAGTAACCAAACTGGATAATTTGTCTTACCCACTTGTCTGTTGTAATGGAATTCCAGACAGGTAGGAACTGTTGGAGTCTTCCCCCAACCGGAGTGGAATGGTCTGGGGGGAGTGGAGGCAAGTCACTGTTTAGTGGCTGGAGAGGTGCGGGTGTTGGTATTGCCCGACCTCGGCCCTTGGTGTTGTTCCCCTATATCCTCCTCTAAAATATCCTCTGTTAGGGGATGTTTGCACGGAGGTTTTGAAAGTGGAAGAGGTGTCTGTCCCAACATTTTTGGAGGCTCCCCTAAAGAAGGAGTGTCGAAAGGAGCCTCGTGGTTGTGGAGACTGTAATGCTCCCATTGATTTAGCAGTCTCGTTATCTTTTTTCATCTTCTCAAGTGCAGTATCTACTGCGGGCCCAAATAGTTGCTCTTGGTTGAATGGTTGAACAAGTATTGTTGTTTGTACTTCCGGCTTAAAGCCTGAAATACGTAGCCATGCATGGCGTCTAAGTAGAATGCTTGTGTTGACCGCCCTAGAAGCAGTGTCCGCGGCGTCTAGTGCACATTTGATTGATGCGTTAGATATGAGTTTCCCCTCTTGGATGAGGTCATTGGCCTGGGATTTGTACTGATCTGGTAGGTGTTGTAAAAGATCTTCCAGCTGATCATAATGAGCCCTATCATATCGGGCTAATCGGGCTTGTGTGTTCGCAATACGCCAATGGTTAGCAGCTTGTGCTGCAACTCTTTTGCCCGAGGCCTCTAATAGCTTGGACTCTTTGTCTGGGGGCGGTGTGTCTCCTGTTGTTTGGGAGTTAGCCCGCTTTCTTGCGTTTGAAACTACTAAAGAGTCTAGAGGGAGCTGTGCTTTAATGTAAGCGGGATCTTGTGGGGCAGGTCTATATTTTTTTTCAATTCGGGGGTTAATAACCCTAGCTCTGACAGGGTCTTTAAAAACCTCTGTGGCGTGTTTTATGACTCCCTTAACCATGGGCAAGATTTGAACTGATTTTTGAGACTGTTCGAATGAGTCTAGAAGAAAGTCTTCTTCGGGTGTATCTGAGTGCATGGTGACGCCATGGAAAAGTACCGCCCTGTTTATCAGCTGGCCAAACCCTAGGTGGTCATCTGGAGGGGAGGGTTTGGAGGGGTATGTAGTGGGATCAGGAATATCAGGTAAAGGGTAAGCCCAGTCATCTAAGGGTGCCGTATCCGGGAGTGTGAAAGGAGCATTAGGATCATTAAGGTCATCCGGATCACCCCCTCCCCCTAAGCCATCATCATCATCCTGTGGAGGTGGTGTATGTGAAGGAAATGGTAGAGGAGAAGGAGGTGGGGGCAGGGGGGTGGGGTGAGAGGTGATATAGGAGAGGAAGGACGAATGGGTTAGGTGGCAGAGTCCTTCTTTATGGGAGCTGGAGAAGGTGTGTCCAGCTTCCTTTTCTTGTATGGCACAGCGGTGACATGTCCAGTTTATGGATTGATATAAATCCTTTTTTGCGTGGGATCAGGGCGAAAAAGTTCTTCATTGTCCGAAAGTGGCTTTGGTGCCGATTTTTTCGGTTCAGATCTATGTTTTGGATGATCGGTAGAGTCTTTTAGGACTTTAGACAGTTGTTTCAGTACCGATGATGGTTTCCGTGCCAATGATGATTTCGGTGCCGAAGAACTTTTTGTCGCCGGCGGGGATTTCGGTGCCGAACAACGCTGCGGTGCCGGTGGAGATTTCGGTCTCGATGGTTTCGGAGCCTGCTTCGGTGGCGAGAGGTTTTGAGTCTTCGGTGCCGAAGGTATTGTGGGCGCTATAACATGTGGTTTGCTCGAGCCCGAGCCACCTGTAGGCTTATATTTCTTCGGAGCCGAGCCCGAGGGCGGGGATTCTGAAGACGATTTTCGGTCGCGACTGGGGCCAGCTGGCGGAGTCTTGACCAATGCCTTTTTGGGGAGGTTGGGGTAGGGGCACTGGTACTCACTCGTTGCCCCGGAGTGATGAGGTCATCGGAATCGTCCGCTTCGGATATGATTTGGAGGTCTTCGGAATCTTCTTCCGGGGCATCCTGGGCAAAGATGTCCTCTGATTCTGGAGCTGGTCTGGCCATGATATGGCGTCGAGCTCTTCGGTCCCGGATGGTTTTCTTGGATTGGAATGCGGCGCAGGCTGGGCAGCTGGATTCGTTATGTTCCGGCGAGAGGCACAGGTTGCAGACCTCGTGGTGGTCACTGTGGGGGAACTTTGCTCCACATTGGGGGCATTTTTTAAAAGGTGTCCTTTCCATGAGCCGTATCCGGAACCGGTCCGATTGAATTTCGACGTCGAGTTGTAGAGGTTTTTCGCAGAAGTTTTCAGCCGGAGTGGAAAAGTTCATCCGAACCCAATGGCGGAAAAAAACAATCTGAGGATGGAGTGGATGCCCATGCGCACTGCTGTCCAGAGGAGGAGTCACCTATCTCGTGACCAAAAGGCTTCTTCCAAAGACAACAACAACCTGCAATCATCCGAGCCCAACACCAGATGGCGATCTTATCCTAAGTGTGTGATCTGCAGCTCATATGCCTCGAACATCTTTGTTCCGCACGACTTGGGAACATACTGAGAATATATTGGGAATAACCCACTTTATTTCACACACCTTGTTTAATTATGGACTTTGTAAAATAAACTGAATATCATACAAGTGTTCCATAATGGTGAACCAGGTATATATGAGAACTGAACAGATTTTGGCAGCTCGGAAACCCTGTGCTGCAATACTAAATCTAGTCATTATGTTTACGAAGCAAAACTGTAGCCCACCTCTAACGACCACCCACCATTTAATCGAACATTAGAATCATTTACACATAATCGAGAGACAACCAAAACAAGTGTTAAAAAATAGGGCCTGATTAGGATAGCAGTCAGACGAGTGCCCAACCACCTTCCTGTCCGGATCACGACGGGCTGATAGGGAGTTGGTGGTCCAGCCATGCATATTAGGAACCGATCGCAGTGGAGGCAGTCGGAAACATGCCTCTTAGCAATAAGCATTGCGCTACGGGCTGAAAAAGGGCTGCAGCACAAGCCTCACTGCTAAGAGGCATGTTCGTGAACATCCCTGCAGCGTGTGGCAGGCACCATGTGGTGCCTGCCACACGGTGCACAGATGTTTAGGGGGGTACCTAACCCGGGCCAGGGGGCGAGGGGATCCCACAAGGGGCCCCCAAAGTCGTTTTCCGCCAGCCCTTTCATGGCGGGTTAACCGCCATGAAAAGCCGGCAGAAAGGGACATTGTAATCCCTACGGTTGTGTCTGAACAGCCACCGCCACTATTGCAGGGATTACAGTGCCTCCAACAGTGCGACGGGCTCCGATACGTGGCGGTTGGTCTCTCTGCCTGACCACCATCCGTATGCGGTAGATGGACCTGCAGGGTTTGATGGCAGTGGGACTGCCACCGACGGCGGCGGTCCCACTGCCATCGTAATGAGGCCCATAGATGCAATACGAGCCAATATAAACAATTCAAATCAATCTTTTTTTTGCGTGTACTCTTTTTATTCGTGCTTTTCTTCACAAGTGAGCAGAAACAGGCTGCCAACGCGTTTCACCAGTACAAGGCTTCTTCAGGCCTGCAAACATGCCAAGAATACCAATATAAATACATATAACAATTGTGTATCAAAACTAACGCCATTCCAAACCACTCTAAATGTTTCTTATAAAGGCAGAGAATCTAAAACCATTAGGACAACCCAAAATACTTTTTCAAAACATGTAATTATACAAGAGAAATACATTCACAAACAAAAAATTAAATTTTGTTTTAGACTACAGACTTGTGTACAAACATTATGCCAAAACCCCGCAAACGAGGAGGAAGATCAATCATATACAAAATTTACATCTGAGCCCTGGTCAACACTTCCACGAACATGACACAAGCTATAAATATGAAACCCCCCAGAGAATGTGTGTAAACAATAATAAACAGACAAACTTAATATAAAAAAGACAAAGAGTGCACTTATTAAGATAGTAATATATAATTGAAACCATAACTCCAAAAGTGCACAGTGCATCATGAAAATCCCAAGAAATAAAACGCAATCCAAATACGGATGTGCAGAAGGCCATAGGCCAGAATGTCCAAAAGTGTGTAGTATCGCATTCTTACACAAGAAGAGTATATTGCAATGGTCACCAATTTTAGTCTACAGCGTCACAGAGAACAATCCACTTATCCAAAATTATCTATACTATAAGGTGAAAACACATTAAACAAAATGTGTTATTCAGCCATATATGACCTAATCTCATACCAAAAACCAAAGAAGGAGGGGGAAAGTAGTAGAGTAAGGAGATAAAAAGCACCCCCAGTGCATAAAAGAACAGAATAATACATCGCAGCTTGGAAATGTTCCCACAAATGGACTGGCAGGAGATCCAAATGAAGCCATATATAGTACCTGATGGTAAAGATGTGTAGTTCATGTAGCCAATCTCATTTCAAATCTTCAAAGCAGGAATCCAACAAAATCGTATATTAACTAGAGCGGAGTAAAACACGAGGCAGTATGTCAAATGGGTGAGTGCACAGACACATGGCCAAAAGTACTCGCACCATAAGAAACCTTTGGGCAGTGAGGCACTTCAAAACATACCATTTGCACCAAAACCAAAAATTTCCCCAATGGACTAATGCTTATGATCCACAATTAACACCTGTGTGCGATGACATCTCTCGTCTGTGTATTTAAATAGGGTCATGTTACACCGCCACAATATGATAAATCCGATAGGCATGTACATGCAGACACAAACAAGCGTATAGTAGTCGTACTATACATGCCCTTTTGTGGGCAAAATAGTAAATACGATAGGCTTGTGCATGCAGACGCATAAACAAGCGTATTATACTTGCACCATACTTGCCCTTGTGAGGTAAAACACTTCGGAACACAACATAAAAAACGCCCGTAAAGGGCAAGTATCTGCCGTCTATAATTACCAAATGTAGGCGATATCCTCACTCACCCATGTTCCCAAATACGGTTGTGTAATTCACAAAGCAGGAATTGCTTTGGGCATTTAGCAATAGAGTATCTAAGCTAGATCAGAAAATGACAGAAAATAGCCAAACACCTGGAACTGCATGGATGCTCCGTTCCAGCATGTTGACAAGTCAATTCATGCAGCTAAATAACAACAAAACATCTCAATCCGATATTTTAAAAAGCAGAATAAGGCTTTGCACCATACATATGCATATAAATGACCATAAGGAAACTCACCACGGACAGGGAAACAATATCACACTGATCTCAAAGATTTTATACGCAACTGTTGCGTAACATAATAAGTGCAATCTTTCTGCCTTTTTGACTGTCTACTATTGTTTACACAAGTGTGTGTATATACCTATCTATCTCCATGAACTACTACATGCAGTTCTTCCGACTTCGTTCACCAGGCGGCGTTGTGCGGGCTGAACGGGTGCAGGACCCATGTACAAATGTCAAAAGATCGCACTGCTGCACAAGAAAGAGCCCACACTCCAGGAATCTTGGAATTTTCATTTATTACATTGGATGACCTGTCCGGTCTTTGTCAAAGCAGCTATCCCATCACGAAAATGTTCTATTTTCTTTAAACAAAAAGTGACAAAAACATAATAAATATGAGCGATCAAAGACCAGGCCAGTGCCATATTCCTCCAGGTACAATATCATTATGCTCAAATGTTAATTGCATTGATTACAGAAAGAGCCATTTTTATGTCATGTGACATTATACAGTTATTGGATAGTGTTGCCAAGTGGCCTAAACCCAATCTTCTGACGTCCCTCAGGGCTAATCCCACAATATAGTTCCATAATCCATCAGTAATAATTGTGAAAAAATGAAATAAAAGTGTTAAAAGGAAATAGAAAACCTGGTAATTGGAAACCAAACAAATGGAATATGCTACTTACCAGTATGCATCTGTTCTTGGCATGTAGAGCTGCAGATCTATACACTGTGCATAGCTCGCCATCTGGTGTTGGGCCCGGATGTTTGCAGTTTGTTTTTCCTCTTGGAAAGTCTTTGGAAGTCACGAGGTTGGTGACTCCTCCTTTGGTTCGTATTGCGCATGGGCTTCGGCTCCATCCTCAGATTGTTTTTCGCCAGCAGGGAAAGATGGAGCGTAGTGATAACAGTAAAGAAACCCATGTGTGTTGTATCTAAATAAGATAAACTGGAACGGATACAGGTAGCCCGGGAGGCGGGTGGGCTTGTATAGATCTGCAGCTCTACATGCCAAGAACAGATGCATACTGGTAAGTAGCATATTTCGTTCGAGGCATATGAGCTGCAGATTATACACTGTGCATAGACTATATAGCAGTACCCAACCCTAGCGGCGACCACTGGCATTCGTTGAAGTTGTTTGGAACAGTGTTTTTAGTACAGCCTGGCCCACACTTGCTTGTTGCTTGGTTTGCACATCTACACAGTAATGTTTTGTGAAAGTGTGCGGTGTTGACCAAGTCGCTGCTTTGCAGATGTCATCTAGTGGTATGTTTCCTAGAAACGCCATAGAAGCCCCTATCTTCCTTGTAGAGTGGGCTTTAGGGGGAACAGATAGCGTCCGTTTTGCTTTGTGGTAGCAAATCTGTATGCATTTTACAATCCACCTAGCTATACCTGATTTTGAAATAGGGTTGCCTTTATGTGGTGGAGAGAAAGAAACAAATAGCTGTTTGGTTTTTCGGAAAGGTTGTGTACTTTGGATGTAGTAAAGTAAGGCCCTTTTAACATCCAGTGTGTGTAAAGCCCTTTCCGCAACGGTTTGAGGTTGTGAGAAAAAGACTGGTAATTCTACCGACTGGTTTAGATGGAAGGGAGAAATTACTTTGGGTAGAAAGTTTGGGTTGGTGCGGAGTACCACCTTGTTATGATGCATTTGAAGAAAAGGTTCCTGTATGGTGAGTGCTTCTATTTCACTAACCCTTCTAAGGGAAGTGATGGCCACTAGGAATGCTGTTTTCCATGTGAGAAATTGCAGCTCACATTTATGTAATGGTTCGAAAGGGGGTCCCATTAGCCTTGTGAGAACTATATTTAAAGTTCCAGACAGGTGAGGGTGGTACTCTGGGTGGAATTACTCTTTTGAGGCCTTCCATAAAGGCTTTAATGGCAGACACCCTGAAAAGTGATAGGTGCTGCCTGTTCTGTAAGTAAGCATCAATTGCTGCGAGGTGTAACCGAATGGATGTATATGCTAGGTTACACCTTTGGAGATGGAGCAAGTAACATATAATGTGCTGTATGGACACATTTAGAGGATCGATTGTGTTGTTGTGGCAGTAAACAACAAATCTTTTCCACTTTGCAGCATAGCATGCCCTAGTAGAAGGGCGTCTAGCTTCCCTGATAATATTCATGCAATCAGGGGGAAGGTTAAGGTATCCGAATTCTAGGTCCTCAGGAGCCAGATCGCAAGGTTGAGCTGAGCTGGGTCCGGGTGCCTGATCTCTCCATGGTTCTGGGTTAGGAGGCATGGTGAGAGGTGTAGCTTTTGGTGTGGTACTACTGAGAGTTCCAGCAGTGTGGTGTACCACGGTTGTCTGGCCCATGTTGGAGCTACTAGGATCAGTGTTAGGGAATGCTGTAGTAGCTTTCGCACCACTAAGGGAATTAGTGGGAGAGGTGGAAAAGCGTATGCAAATTTGTTTGACCAGTTCATCCATATCGCATTGCCTTTGGACAATGGGTGTGGATATCTGGCGGCGAAGCTTGGGCATTTTTTGTTTTCGTGGGTGGCGAATAGATCTATATGTGGCTGCCCCCACTTCTGAAAGAACGGGTGAAGAACCTGTGGGTGAAGTTCCCATTCGTGAATCTGTTGAGTTTGTCTGCTGAGCAGATCTGCCACGGTGTTTTGGACTCCTGGGACATGTTGGGCCAGGAGAATGATTTTCTGTGGAATTGCCCATCTCCATATGCTCTGTGCTAATTGAGAGAGCTGTGGAGAGTGTGTGCCCCCCTGTTTTTGAAGGTAGTACATGGCAGTCATGTGGTCTGTGCGAATGAGGACTGCCTTGCCTGCAATCTGCGTCTGGAAGGATTTTAGGGCTAGGAAGATTGCCAGTAACTCCAAATGGTTGATGTGGAGTAACTTCTGTTGCGGAGTCCATGTGCCCTGTACTGTGAGATGTAACAGATGAGCTCCCCAGCCGGAGAGCGATGCGTCTGTTAGTATTATTTGTGGAACCGGGTCCAGGAACGGTCGACCTCTGGAAAGGTTTGTGGTGTTCCACCACTGCAGAGAGCGATGGGTGCGACCGTCTACCAACACCAGATCTGTCAGTTGCCCCAGGGCCTGGTTCCACTGGCGTGCCAAACACTCTTGGAGTGAACGCATCTGGAGTCTTGCATGGGGCACTATGAAGATGCAAGAGGCCATCATCCCTATCAGTTGCATAAACACTCTTGCTGGGAGAGTGTGGGGAAATATGAATTTTTGACGCAGAGCCTATATGTTTGCAATCCTGGCAGGATTGGGATAGGCTATGGCTTTTGAGGTGTCCATGGTAGCACTGAGGTATTGTTTTGTGTTTGATGGTACCAGGTGGAATTTTGGTGGTTCACCGTGAAGCCTAGCTGGTGGAGTAATTGGAGTGTAGCGGCGGTGTGTTGCACACATTGTTCGTAGGACGTGGCTTTTATTAGCCAGTCGTCCAAATATGGGAAGACGTGAATGTGCTGTCTTCTGAGGTGTGCCGCCACTACTGCTAGGCACTTGGTGAATACCCTTGGTGCTGTTGTTACCCCGAACGGGAGCACTTTGAACTGGTAGTGTTGCCCGTCCACTACAAATCTGAGGTACTTTCTGTGAGCATGGTGTACTTACTGGGATGTGAAAGTATGCGTCTTTCAAGTCCAGAGTGGTGAGAAAGTCGTTCTGGGAGAGGAGTGGAAGAACCTGTTGAAGGGTTACCATGTGAAAATGGTCTGAATGTATGTAAGCATTTAGAGGTCTGAGATCTAGGATAGGTCGTAGAGTCTCGTCTCTCTTTGGAATCAGAAAGTTCAGGGAGTAGACCCCTAAATTTTGTTGATTGATGGGGACCTGCTCTATGGCTTGTTTTTGCAGGAGGGAGGTTGCCTCCTGTTTTAGTAACGTCACATGTTCTTGAGACATTAGGCGTTGCCTGGGTGGAATGTTTGGGGAGGGGGGGGGGGGGGTGTTGATGTTAATTCGAGGCAATACCCTGAATAAATAATTTCGGTCACTCATCTGTCTGAGGTGATGGTCTCCCAGACGTGAAGGAAATGTTGTATCCTGCCCCCGACCGGAGTGGAATGGTCTGGAGGGAGCGGGGGAAAGTCATTGGGTAGGGGGTGTGACAGAGCGGGCGGTATTTGTCTTGCCTCTGCCCTTATTATTATTGCCTCTGTATCCGCCTCTTTGATAACCTTTTGTGAAGGTAGACTGAGGAGGGGATTTGTAGGACGTGGATGCACTATCCGAGGAGTAGCCTCTACCCGTGCCCCGAAAGGAAGAGCGGCGAAAAGAGCGCCTTGGAGTGTGAGACTGTAGGGCTCCCATGGATTTCGCCGTATCAGTATCTTTTTTCATCTTTTCGAGGGCTTGCATGTTTAATTACTCCTTTTAACATAGGTAGAATGGCAGTAGACCTATGTGCATTGTCGAAGGTGTCTAGGAGAAAATCTTCCTCCACTGGGTCACTATGTAACTCCACCCCGTTGTAGTGTGCCGCCCTTTGTAACAGGTGGTGAAAGCCTAAGGAATCTTCAGAGGTGGATGGCCGAGATGGGTAAAGGTCATCCTGTGGGACATCTGGGATGTCCGGATTGTGATAGTCGTCCCATGGGTCTGGAGATCCAGTAGGGGTGGGATCTTGTGGCACGTCTGCTGGATCATAATAAGGGTCTCCTAAATCGTCTGGGACAGGAGACAAGGTTGGGGAACGATGAGGCAGGGGTGGAGGTGGGGAGGGTGGAGGAGGTGGGGAAGGCACTCTGAAAGGGGAGGTAGCAGTGTCTTTCCTCTTTGGAGGCGGAGGTGGAGCTGGTTTGTCCAAGTGTCTCTTTTTTGAAGACAATGTCAAATGTCCAGTTTTTTGATCCTTGGCGAGTGTCTTTTGCAGTGGATCCGGTGTGAAAAGTTCCTGCGACACTGGTTGTTCGGTCGGCGCCAAGAGCTTTTTAGGCTTGTCTAAGCCGTGCTTCTTTGAGACCTCCGATTTTTTGGTCGGTGTCGAAGAAGGCTTCGGCACGGGAGTGTCGGTACCGAGGGCCTTGTGATGTTTGGTCGGTGCCGGAAGGGCAGGTTTCGACACCGAAGGCTTTGGTGCTGGGTTCGGTGTGGAGGTGGAGGCCGATCTTTTCTTCGGTGCCGAAGTGTGTTTTTCGGTACTGCTGGCCGGCTGGCTCGAGCCCGAGCTGCCGGAAGGCTTAATAGGCTTCTTTACCGGGCCCGAAGGTGGAGTGTGAGAAGCAGTATCCTTGGTCTTGCCTAGGCCCGGAGGCGAAGGTGTGACCGATGCCTTTTTGGGTATCGGCGTGGGTGTGGGAGGGGGTATTGTACTCACGACCCGCTGCGCTGGGGTGATGTCCTCCACATCTGAGTCGTCGGCCTCGGAAGCACTGACTAGGTCGTCGTCCTCTTCTTCGATGTTCTGCTGTCCCGGAGCTTCGACGTCGTCCCCGAAGATGTCGACTTGAGCGGAGGTCGAGGAGTGCGCCATGTTGCGTCTAGCCCGACGATCTCGAATAGTCTTTTTAGAGCGAAAAGACTTGCAGGCGGGACAGTCTCGGGCCTCGTGTTCAGGGGAGAGGCAGAGGTTGCACACCTCATGAAGATCGGTGTGGGGAAACTTGGACCCACATCGAGGGCACTTCTTGAAGGGAGTTCTTTCCATCAGCCGAGACCGGAGCCGGAATAGGCCCGAAGGCCGCCGTCGACGACCGGAATCGAAGAAGTGCCGAAGAGAAGGTGATTAAGATGATTTATTATCTGAAGGAGCTCGATGAGCGAGGATTTTTTCGTCGATCGTTGAACTGGAAAAGTTCGGAACCGGAGCACGAAGTATTACATCCGAGCCCGATGGCGGAAAAAAACAATCTGACGATGGAGCCGAAGCCCATGCGCAATACGAACCAAAGGAGGAGTCACCAACCTTGTGACTTCCAAAGACTTTCCAAGAGGAAAAACAAACTGCAAACATCCGGGCCCAACACCAGATGGCGAGCTATGCACAGTGTATAATCTGCAGCTCATATGCCTCGAACACATTAATCTGGCTGCATTCTTCCTCAAAAAACACAGCTCACATGTCAAAGAACAACAACCATTGCCATAGTAAAAATTCTCAAAAAGACTATCCTAAGTGCACAGGTGGTCTTTGATCGCTCGTATTTATAGGAGCAGCTGTATTGAGTTACACTAATTTCAGAAGGAGTATTGATTAGTTTGCAGAAAATAATGCAACTGTTAAATATACTGTTTTAATTTCTGGTGATTATTTGAACCAGTCTGTTTTCCAATGGAAATTACCTTCGGCAGAAGGAATACCCCACGAGTCTGTCTTCCCTGTTTATTATTGTTAGTCACTTTTTGTTTAAAGAAAATAGAGCACTTTCCTGGTGGGATAGCGGCTGCGGGTTCTTTCTTGCGCAGCAACGCGATATGTATGTGTGTGTATACACACACACACACACACACACACACACTTTATATCACGTGTCCTGTTTGTGAGTGTGTTGAACTGGGCTTAGATGTACATTTTCTATTTGATTGATCTGTCCCCTTGGTTGCGGGGTTTTGGAGTAATTTTTATTCAAATGTACATAAGTCTCTGGTCTGTCATAAAACTAGATTTTTGTTTGTGAATGTGTTTGTTGTGTAATTAAATGTTTCTAAAACGTATATTGGGTTGCCCTAATGGTTTTAGATTCTCGGCCTTTTTAAGAAACATTTGGAGTGGTTTGGAATAGTCTTAGTTTTGATACACAATTGTAATTTTATGTATTTATATTGTTGTTCTTGGCATGTCTGAAGTAATGCAAGAACTGCATTACTCCAGAATACTCTTACAAACATATCAAGAACCACGAACCACCCAAACCCTTGCTTACCACACTACTGTTGAGTGCACCAACTCTATTGTCCAGGCAAACCTCTCAAACTAGAGCATGCTATGCTCCATTTCAAAGCAAAAACACGATCTTTAAATTCAATGTTATTTGGAACATGCACTTTAACCCCTTGTGTGCCACGCCCTTTCCCCGCCCTGTGCCGGCCGTTACATTAGCGGGCGGGGTTCATGACGAGCTGGACTAGTCATGGGCACAGCGCAACCGCGGCCCATGACGAGTCCAGCTCGTCATGGGCACACAAGGGGTTAAAACTGGATGCTACCAAATAGTAGAAGAAGCCCCTATCAGGGTTTTCATCACAGACATGTAATCAGAGAGGAACAAGAGAATTTAGGATTCCCAAACATAGCTCACACAGGAATGGTAACTACTGATACAAGGAATTCAAGGCCCTGACAAACTGGACAACAAAACAGGCCTTCATAGCCAGAGAGAGTCCTTCACAAGCATGCTACCATATGCTCACAAGGATTCTAGGCCTCAGCCAGACTGACAATCCCAGGCATACATGCTGCTGATGATGAATCAAACCTAACCAGCCTCTCCATCTCATGCATGTGACCATATAAATTAGATTAGTCCAAATCTCAACGACGATCCCCACCTAGGAATGCTAACAGGCTGGTAGAGAAAATATAGGGCTCAGACTATCTCTCCTTTCCATGGATACCTTAGTTGCAACCCATATTTATGTAGTCTTTACAGAGTATGTCTCTCACTACATCTCACCCGGGGCAGCTGGTCCCAGTGCTCCTTGCTCCTCATCTCCTCCTGCATCTCGTGGATCCTCTTCAGAGATTCCAGGCTCTCATCCAGGAGGAACGTTGTGTCGTTGATTAGCATGTTTATGTAGCGGACAAACTGCTTCCCGGAGCTGCAAGAAGGAAAGATTTTCACCTCTGTGCCAGGAAACGTAAAATGCAGGCAATAGGAGAGGGTGAAAGCACAGGCTAGAAAACCGCTCTTGGTGGGGCAGGTAGACTGGCACAGCAAGATCAGAGTAGGAGAGCGTGGAGAAGGCAGGAAAGCTTAGTAGGATTTGGGAAAGATAGCAAGAAAAATGGCAGAACTGCAGGGATAGGGGAAGAAGCATAGTAAATGTAGTCTAAGATTAGGGAAATCAATGAATGGGATGTAAGCAGAACAGGAGACAGTATATCTGCTGGAGCCAGTTTGGGGGTGTAGGTTGCAAGTTGCATGGTTTTAAACTCACTTGAACTCTTCCATGAAGGTGCCATGGTGTGCGATATTCTGCCAGAGGCTCTTGAAAATGGTGCTGATATGGTAGCGGATAGTAAACTTGTCGTAGAATTCACTGGTTGCTCCGGTGTGTTCAACATCTAAAAATAACAGGATACCACGATCATGAGGGGCAGAAGCTCTACTCAAATCCTCGTAGAGTATTAATTACATAGGACAACATGCCTTAAAAGCACATACTGCACTTTTATGCAGTATAGACTTATAGTGTGGGCTACATATTTTTCATTTTTTATCACAGGAGCATTCCATAATTAAAACAAATTTAAAAAGAATGTAACATGGCTAGTCTATTATTTTATTAAACAATTTGTATGGCTCGTCACTTATAATAACCTACTACAACCTATTAGTGATCCTGGAGCTACAGTTCCACATTTGGCCAGTACATCAAACTCTATGGTTCAGCAACATACAGTTTGCAATTATATAAATTTGACTTTGACTACTTATACTGAATAATGTACACCAACATTATGAGGATAGTCACCTCAGATTAATGTTCGTTTAAAAATTCCTGCCTTGTGCCTTCATATGGTCTTGACGCTTCTCTGTAGTTTGCAACATCATTATAAGGTACAGCTGGTGATACATTATCATTTATACTGCAACGGAAGCATAGAATGTCCAAGGGACTGGTATGAACAGTGGCACAGCACTTTAAGGTGTTAAATGACTAACTTAAAACACTGCAAGGGGGAAGAATGAGGCCCACTGAACAATTGCTAATTTTGCAACTGGAAAGCTTTCCCTAATACGATTAGCAAGTACTGCCATCAGTCATAGTGAATTTACTTGATAAAGGTTCAGTGTCAAAGTCTGAAGTATCAGTGGGAGGGGTGAATTTGTTTAAAAATAATTAAAGCTTTTGCAACAAATCTGCACAGGCATTGCTTTGTTATGACAGGTACAACAAACAAAGATTCAACTACTTTAATGAACATTGCATCTGAGCTTTAACAAGTATAGCTATCACTATAATCAGTTACTTGGGGTTTAACTACTAGATTTGCATCACTGTACCAAACATTTACTCAGTTCTGTAGACTGAAAAGCAAAATAATTCCACAGCACAAGGTAAAGAACAATTCCAGCAACTCACAATAGGCCAAAAAGTGTACATTTCATATTGAGCTAAATAATATACAACTTTGGTGTTTTCAGCTTCTTGGCACTTATCTGGGTGACTGGAGCTCTGTAGTCATTCATTTGGGGCATCTGGTGGATAGACCAAAAGCAGTGGACCGTAAACAATATACGATACTTCACTTTTAAGATTTGATACAGCCAGCCACTCTTAAGCTTTTATTATCTATGTTGCATTCTAGCAACTTTCAATCCTGCCTTCGCCCCTTAGATTTTAGATGACGACACACATCTATCCTTGTGTTAAATGGGGAGAGGACTAGCCGTCAGAATCAATACAGCGACCATACATGTTTGGGTGCAGCCTGAATGCCAACTTAATGAACCTCAATTCGGATACGAGAAAAATTCTAATCTTTGGTACTTCTTCTGGGAGCTTACACTGGTGGCCCAAGGAGTTGGTACACTATCCAAATCTGATCATATTTTAGGCATTACATTTAACTGAGACGGTTACTTGTTTAGAGAAAAAACCTTCCTTTGTAGCCATCTGATTAGTTGAATACAAATGTCCAGTTGATTCTTTTTTAACTAGATGACTAATTCTTTTCTTCTCAACTTCCTACTTTGACGCCAATGCATTTAGAACATTTGGCAACTCATACAGGAAAAGGACACCGCAAAACACCTATATTTCCTCTCATCTATAAACTTTACACCGGCTTCTTATTCATAAGCGCAGGTGCAGCTTATTTAAGGCCTTAGCGTCATTCATGCATTGACCCCCTTATACATACAAAAACAGTTTACTTGTTATTCACCTTAGAGGGTCTTGCGTTTCAAGTTGCTCACTTTCATCCAGTTTCCAAAATTTATAGAGCCAGGTTTGGCACAAAAAAATTTGCAATTCTCTACCCACTGTTATAAAGGCAGATGGGTGTTCATTTGGGCACGGTATGATCAGTGTGGGCACCCAAACCTGATCAGCGTGACTATAGGCGGCCCCACCCAGAACAGACCATGAGGCAAAAGGCCCCCTGGCACTAGGTATTAGTCCCTGGTGATTGTTTGAAGACTGGTAGGTCCTATCACTATTTACCACTGTACTCTTCACTATTAATAATAAAGTCTGGAGATACATATCTTTAGGCCAGATGAATGCCCCAGGCCTCTTTTAGGCTCTATTAGAAGGCAGAAACATGTTGGCATAACAACACAGAGGTACGTAAGGGTCATAGTAACCACGTACGTCCTCTGACACTACCTTATGGTAGAAATGTGGGGTCCCTAGTTGCCAGGTTGTTACCCTGTCCAAGTAGGGGCCCTTTCATCCTAGTCGGGATAAGGGGGATACACTTCTGAAATAACCCCTGCTCACTCCCTTGGAAGCTTGACACGAGCAGTCAGGCTTCTCAGAGGCAGTGTGTAAAGCATTTGCCCATAACCAACAGTAATACAGTGAAAAGACTACAAAAGGACACCACACCAGGTTTAGAAAAATATCCAATATTTTATCTGTGCAACCAAAAACGATTAAAAGAAACAAATCACCATACAGTTCGCAGAAATCTTAATAAAAAAATAGACTTAAAATAAAGTTCCTGCGAAGTGCAGCGTTGCGGTGCCCTCAGGTCATGGTGCAGGCAGAGGCTTGATGATGGTTGTCCCGCAGTGTCGGTGAGACCAGGGCTGCAGTGCAAAGTGAATGTGGTGCTTGTCGTGGCTCTGGCAGGTCACTCTGCAAGCAGCGGCGTTGTTGTTGTTGCTGAAGTGTTGTCGTCAGCTGACAAACTGGAGATGATGGCGCCGGGGTCTGTAGGCCAAGGCTGCGATGCGGGATGGGGGCGGTGCGTCATGCAACTTACGAGCGGTAGCCTCGAACCACGGAGCAATCAGCCATGTCGATATCAGTTTGGAGCGGCGGCGTCTGGGATATCATGGCAACAGCGTGAAACAAGGCATTGCCCACAGGTCGAAGTGCAAGCAGTGTCGGCGAATGGCATCGGCGGTGAGACCAGAGATGCAGTGCGAAGTGTGGTGGTGCCCTCTGCACTGCCTTCAGGACACGGAGCCCGTAGCGGTGTCGTTGATGGCATCAGGTTGCTTTTTTGTTCAGTTGCAGCACAAAACACACAGCTCCCAGTGCTGTTAGCAGATGAACTTGAAGTCTTTGTTGTTACTGGGACTTCTTGAACAGGGGGCAAGCTCTACCTTAAGCCATTGGAGAAACTCAAACAAATAAGTTGCAGAAGGTTCAGTCCAGTACTTTCTCTACCTCAGACAGAAGCAGCCACTGTAGGCCAACACAGCAAATCACACAGCAAAGTGTTAGTCCCTCCTCACAGCTTCTCTAGCTCTTCACCTTGGCAGGTTCCATGGTCAAAAGAGTTTCAAAAGTTCTGGGGTCTGAGCCCCAATATTTATACCACATTTCCCTTTGCTCTCTTGTGGCAGAGAATGTCTGTGCTCAGTCCAACCCAGTTCTGTCCTCTCTGCCCAGCTTATTGGCAGGAGGGGGGGACAATTGTTCAAGGCAGACCAGGCCTATTCAGGTGCAAGGGAATCTCCTCCCACTACTCTAAATGCAGCCCAGGTCTATTCAGCCGAACCCTGACTCATCCAGGAGAGGCAGGACGCACCTCAACCACCCTCCACCCCCTCCCAGTGGCTGGATCCAAGTATTTTATCCAGGGAAAAAATGTAATTTCCAAGAACTCCCTCAGGTCAGGCCCCCTATGAACTTGAGTCCGCCCTGGTAGTACTTTCTCACTAGTGTGGGACGAGGTGGCAAATGATGAAGCATGTCACATTACGTGAGTGCTCCCACCTTATCCAATTCTTGGAATTGTTCTTTTTTCCTGTTAATGAAATTTATAAAAGCGCACAACTACCCAGAGGTGTCTTGGCGCTGGGAAATACAAGCCGCAGACTAGCACCTAGTACTGAAAGAGCCAGATTTTTAATTGCTTTCTAAAAACAGTCAGAGAACTGACATTCCTAAGTTGAAAAGGAAGGGAGTTCCACAGTTTCGATGCGCCATAATAAAAGCTACGGCCTCCCCAATGAGCCATACGAATTCTTGGTACCAACAATAATCGTGCCCCCATTGACCGAAGTTGTATGGTCAGTTGATACCATGTGAAGAGATTCTTCAGAAATGATGGGCCTAAGTGGTGCAAAGCTTTAAAAACAAGGTCTTGAATTCAATACGCTGAGGCACCGGGAGCCAGTGCAAATTGCGAATTTCATTAGAAACTGAACTGTGTCTGGGAATGTCAAGCAAAAGGCGAGCTGCTGAATTCTGAATCATCTGAAGTTTCTTCAGACACTGCTTCTGGGCATTAAGATATAGCCCATTGCAGTAGTCTAATTTGGATTGAATGAGGGAAGAAACTACTGTTCTCCTGGTGTTGTCCGGGATATACGGAAATATTTTCCTTATTTTCTTTATAAGGAAATGTGAAGCACAGACCACGGCATTAGTTTGTTGGCAAAGTGTCAATCTATTGTCAATCAGCACACCCACATTTTTTACTTTTGCCACTGGCTTTGGTGGTAGACCCATCTCCGCTGGCCACCACAAAATGCTCCAGGAGGGCTGCAGACTGCCGAAAATCCAAACTTCCGTTTTATTGGAATTGAGTTTAAGGCAGTGTGCGGTCATCCATTTGTTGATGGTACTCATGCAGCTTCGAAACTGCGGAGCAGGAGAGTTTTGAAGTTTATGTCCAGCTACCACGATCTGGGTATCATCGGCATATGTGGTCAGGCTAAACCCAAATTCCCGGATAAGAGGGGCCAGTTCAGAGACGTAGATATTAAACAATGAGAGGCTCAGCGAGCTACCCTGAGGGACGCCACAAGGTAGAATATAGGGGGCTGAGTTAAAGCCGTCAATAGATACGGTGGATTTTCGATCTGTTAAAAAGGAGGCCAGGAGTGCCCGAGCCGCTTCCCCTTCTCCCAACACCTTTGCAAGAGGGAATGATCGACCGTATCAAAAGCGGCAGACAGATCGAGAAGCACGAGAGCCACCGCGCCTCCTCCATCCATCACCGCTCTGATCTCCTCTGTTGCTTTAATGAGTGCGGTCTCCGTACTGTGATCTTTGCGGAAACCGAACTGGGAATGATCCAGCAGACTGTTTGCGTTGATAAATTGCGATAATTGGGTGTTCATAATTTTGTCCACTATTTTCGCAGGCAAAGGCAGTCTGTCAATGGGTCGGTAGTTAGTGGGATTAGTGGCATCTAGTGTGGTTTTTTTTAAATAAAGGCAGAATGGATGTCTCCTTCCAGCTAGTCGGAAAAGTACCAGAGGTAAACATCAGATTAAAAATTTCTGTAAGCCCTGGGCTCACAAAGTCTACCAGTCCTTTAAGAAATGTTGGTGGACATGGGTCCAGAGGTGACCCTGACTTAGATTCATTTAAGTGTTTTCCTACTTCTTCTATGGAGACCGGGGAAAAAGCAAATAAGGTGTGATTAATAACGTCTGAGTCACAAGAGTGGGGCAAAGAAAAAGGGTCAGGAGCATCCTTGAAAGCTTTAAACATTTCTAGAACCTTAGATTTAAAAGTGTCTGCAATGTCATTACAGAATTCCTGATTGATCGTCCTGCCGGTGTTGTTGGGTGTAGCCAGTTTATTAATCACCGAAAACAATTCCATAGGTGAGTTGACAGCCAACTCAATTTGCTGTGTAAAGTATTTTTTCTTTTCTGATATAAGGAGTTTTTTATAGTTCAGTAAGGCTGTTTTGTAAGCTTGTTTACCAGGCTCGTCAGTTTAATCGCCAACGCTGTTCTAAACGGCGCCAAATCTCTTTTTCCTTCCGAAGAAGTTTGGAAAACCAGGGGGCAGAAGGCGTAATTCTATTGCCTGAAAGTGTTTTTAAGGGTACCGAGGCGTTAACTGCGCCCGAAATCCAATTAGTATAATTGGTGACGGCTAAGTTCACATGATCCTGAAAAAGAGGACGAAAAGCCTCCAGATGGGTATGAAGTTTGTCCACTTTGTTCCAGGCTTTACATGTGGAAACTGGCCGTTTGGTGATGCTACTCTCTCCTACCCTGAAATAGGGAAAGCTAAACTTAATAAGTGAATGATCAGACCACGGCAGCGGGAAGATTTCCTTTACCGTGAGGCCGTGAGCTGAAGAGAAAACACCATCCAACGTGTGTCCAGCTATATGAGTCGGTGACTGCACCAATTGAGTGAGACCTAGCGCTCCTAGTGTATCCAAAAGCCCCATTGTATCTTTGTTTTCTAACTCTTCCAAATGGAAGTTAAAGTCTCCAAGAATAGTAAAATCTATGTTTAAAAAAACCAGTTCAAGCAAAGTATCGAGATTGGTTAAAAAAAGTAGGGAGGGACACTAGCAGTAGTTGGGTAGGAAATCACATTTAGGGCTAGTGAGACAATTCCCTATGCATGTTAAGAGGGTATCACGCCAATTCTGTGGTTTGATTGTTTATTAATTTCATGGTTATAACTTTGCCGGAGAAATAAAATAACAAGCAAGTAATATCTATTTTTCCACCATGGGATCTTTCTTGACAATCCTGAACAAAAGAATATAATATTAAGCATATCATGCAATACAGTGTGCTGATAAAACTGTATGGATTAGGATCAATTTAAAAAGATAATATAGACACCAAACTAGTGGCACACATACTTTAGTGTCTCATACTTCACCAAATACTACACAGCAGTGCAAGGCAGAGGTGTGGACGTAAGTTTGTTGATGAACTACTAATATTTGTCAATATGAATCGTACTTGGACTAGATTGACGTCCCATCTGAAAGCCCTTCTCATAGATGCTAGAAATATGTCCTCTGATTGCTATGCTTGTTAGAGCTACAGATGTAGTTAATTTTTTCTCAATCACAGTATGGTTTTGTTTAACGATTATAATGAAGAACCTATATTTATTATTCCACTTCATATTTAGATGTTAAAGTTCTATTTCTCTTGCTGTTCACATTAGTGACATGCCATAATACATACTCTCATCTTTTGTTTTGGCCACATCCTTTACAGATTTGTACATTTCTGATATGACATTCCTATATCATGACTTCTGGACGAAAGAAGGGCGAGTTCGGTCAGTCAATTAATTCCTGAGAAATACTGCATAAATTTCATGAAAACACAGTGCCTGCATAGGTCTACCGAACGAAGGTGCTGTAAGCAAAATATACCAAACTTATTTTCATGACCTACGTTACAAGTCAATTGTGGATTCATCAACATAGGGAGGATTAGATTTGGTTCTCAAGCAGCTGTGGGCATCCCTTTTTGTGGGTGTGGAAGGAGAGGATTGATTATAATAACTTAAAAAAAATAATTAGATGTATTGTGGATAATCATATCGTAGAAGGAAAATTCTGTAAGCTGTATGAAAGACTATCATATACCATGTGGAATGGGCGCTCTGATTGACAATAAAAAGGTATTAACATTTTCATAAAAGGAAATCATGAAGAAATTACCCACTATGCTATGATCTGTTTAGAGGAAGTATGGCTTCCGTACAGCACCATAACTGACAAAAAGCACTTGGCCGTACAAATATCTTTATAAAGTTTTATATAGTGCGAATATGACTCTAGAGGGTATCAGTGCGCTTTACAATAATCAAGGCGACATGTTGTACGAAGCTGGCTCTGTTTATACTATATCAAAATAAGGTATAGTGTGCACAGATTCCAGGGGATACCCAGAGGTATAGTAGAAGTTAAATTAGATCATCACCAACAGCTCTCTTTGAGGTAGTGTGGTGGAGCAGTTAGGTTTATCAGGAGGGTGTGTTAAGCATTTATTACATTCACTCAATCAAGGCTTATGGCACACACTTAGAGACAGTATTAAGACTAACTAGGTAAGTATAAAAACAAGCATTTGCAATGCATTAGGTCTCGCATTTACGCGAGTTTGAGCTATTGACATTGCAAATAACAATGCCTATTGGCATTGTCATTTACAATGCCAATAGCTTTAACTCGTGTAACTGCGAGAACTATTGCATTGCAAATGTTTGTTCACATAAGACCTCCTTAAAGACAAGCACTGATAAAGCCAGTAGGTTTGATTTTTGTATCCCACGCGAAAAAAGATAACCAAGACGTGCAGACGTGACCTGCCATAACACAAATAATAAAAGCCTCCCCGAATTCTGAAAGAATAATGGATGTTGCTCTGCAGCCTCCGCCGTCGCTCCAAAGTTCCTTCCACCGTGAATGCAGAAAAATGACTTCGGCATTGCATTATGTTGGCAAGCTGTTTCCAGCGATGGTTACAAAGCATCAATAGAAACGTAAAAGCCTGGATTTAAACAAAATAAGCTAGCAGTGTGCAGGTATCGACGTCGGGTTGCTCAGCCAGTTATCCCGCCGAGGTAGATAACAATATCAAGTGAGTTGGGTAGCGTCACAGATGTGACAGCGCCACGAAGCTGCAAGAAAGTCAAGGGAGTACTTGGGGTTACAGGACAGGCTGTCGTTAACCCGGGCGCTGGGCCATATTTACTTCCTTAAGGAGCTAGCCCATCGTGCCACCACCAAACGTTCTTCATTAACTCTATCTGGTGTTGTACTACTTGCCCCTTAGACCATTTCAGCACACAAAAAAATTACATACAAGTACACAAGCTGTTGACGTGTTTAACAGTGTCGGTCACTTGGAAAATTAGTTTAGTACATTTAGGTATTTTGGGTGGTTTAGTGATCACAGTCTACCTGGCACGTGCATAACTTGAGGCATCGTGTGATAATGCTTGCCTATTTTGCTAATCGGCGCAGTCGTGGGGGTGCTTGCAAATGCCGCCCGGGCGGTAGTCGTTCTCCATTGCTATTTGAGTGGGTAGCTGGACGCTCAGAATGTGCCCATGCAAAATATATTGGGTGGTTGTACAAGTCTAAAAATAATTATACAAACTCTGCAGCCACCCAAGTATGCATTTACATTATTTTCATCACAACTTCAGAAAATGGATACAGGTTGCATCCATCCATGTATAAAATAAATAAACTTGTTTTCAGCACAGCTCCCAACCGACCGCGTACAGTAGTCACTTTCTTACCCAGTATTTTGAATTATTTACCTTTTGTCCGTTTTAAAAACCCCGTATGCACAAATCATTTGGTATGAAGACGGCTGTGACTGTTTCTCTTCAATAATAATTTGCACGATAAAACGCTTTTCTTAATTAAAAAACAAGGGAAATGCCCGTGTGCAGAGGATTGATGTTAGACATTTTAACTAAATTACCGTAATGTGCCCCACACCAAAGCCTGTCCCTTCTGTTGTGTGCAGCGTGCTGTGGACCGTACGAGGTACGATGAGAACGAAGATGAAAGCACGCTGCAAGGACGGGTAACCAGAGAGGATTATCCGCCACGTTGTTTATTAAATAATTGCCTTATACACAGTCCCTCCTGCCTGCAGCCTGTTAAACAAGCAAAACAGAAAGCAGCTCCGGGCTGGGGAAGAGACCTGGGAGGCAAGGGCTGCCCGCGCATGCGCAGTACCTGTTACTTTCGCGTGCAGCCGGTGTGGGAGCTGAAGTCCCGGGTCCCAGGAGGGGGCCCGGGTGAAGAGCGGCAGATAGCAGTGCGGGGCTCCCATGCATAAGGAGAGAGCCCCGCGTCGTGCTGGCAGTAGTGGAGCTGGAGTGCTCCGGAAGCCGCCGTTCAGAAGGATTCCACCCGCAGACCGGGTGAGTGGGATTCTCCATATGTAGAAAGTGAAACTAAATGCTGGCTTGCGAGGGAAGAGGGACAGGAGATGTGCACGCCGCGTGGCTGTAGGCGCGTACACCAACTCAAATCCGCCAAAAGCCTGCGCGTGCACATCTCCTGTCCCCCTTCCGAGGCAAGTCAGCAACAATAGATCTCGCCGAAAGCAGCACTCCGCGCTGCGTTCGCAGGCGAGACCTAAAAAGGTTTTTTTTCCTAGAACCAAGCAGAACTTGGTACAGGCAAGTAGAATATACTTTCAAATACAAAACTTTACAAGGAAATGCAATTGTGAATGGAATTGGAACAGTTACAGGTTTGTATTTGCTTTTAAAACACTTTAGAATACATAGATATTACTTTGGATTACTTTTAGATTACTTTTCAGTTACTTTGACTACTTGAGGTGATATGCCTAGATATCACACAATGGGTCTTACAGAATACATGCAAGTACGACAGTTTTTGATTCAAAGGAAATTACTTTGGTTTTCATACTAAATGTCAGTTCAACACTATTTTTGGAACAAAACTTATAACATTAGCTGCTATGGGATGAAAGATGGCTATCGGTTTGCAGGTAAGTAAACGACCTGCCAGAACAGCTTTTGGGGATTAGAACCAAGGTTCCGGTAGGCACTCAAATTGCACCAACAGTGGCACTAGGGCCGCCGGGTGCAGGGGCCCAATGTTAGCCAAGAGGGCTAGGGGGGACTTCGGTCAGGGGCTACTTAATAGCAGGCCACTTGGTTGTGGGAGCAAAGCTCCTGTGGGTTAGGATCAGCACTGCAGGGGCCAACAATTAGCACAGGAGCTGCACCACCAGCGGCAGGAAGGTGGCCGGATTGAGAGTGCCAGGAAGACGTTGAGAGCCCTGTGGATTGAAATGGAGGTCTCCGGTTCGGAAAAGATGGTGCAGGCTCGGAGGACGACCACCGGCAGGAGGGGTAAGTTGGAGTCCTAGTGGATGCCAGGACACCGTCGGTTGGGCCACCCAATGCCGCGGGGCATCTGGTGCAGGGGTGTCTTTCGGTGTCGGACTTTCTTCCCAGCTCCGGTAGCAGTCGTGGAGACCCCTCAGGGGTAAATAGTTTACCACAAAACTTTTTCCCCGCAGGGAATCACAACGCGGTCGTTACAACGACCGCGTTGTGATTCCGCATACCATTACTCCGCAAGTCGGAGCGACGACTTGCGGAGAGGGGGGGGGGGGGAGGTGTTGGATATAGAATCCAACACCTTCCCTAGTGTCCACACAGACTGGAGTTGGAATAGTATAATATACTATTCCAACATCCAGCGCCCCCCCCCCCTCCCCAAATCGTTGTTACGACTTGCCGAGTAATGGTATGCAGAATCACAACGCGGTCGTTGTAACGACCGCGTTGTGATTCCCTGCGGGGAAAAAGACTGTGGGATGACGAGATACATTCCCCATCAGGTTGAGGCTGCAGGCGTCAGCTTGAAGCACGTCCGGGATCACCAGATCTGAAGTCAGGATCGCTGGGGAGACCTCCTCATGGTGTTGGGAACCTCAAACTTGGGCCGTGGGCGTCAGGTGCAGAGTGTTGCAGCACAGCAAAGTAGTCTCCATCCGGGTTCTGTGTTGGAGCCTTTGGTTGAGCAAATCCGGTGCTCATGGGAGACTGAGTGTTTAGAATGAAGGCAAGGCAGGTCCTCCGGGTTCTGGGGGGCTACTGGACACACCAGGGTTTCACTATAGGCAGGTCGAAGTCGGGACAGGGCGGTATGGCTGGGGCCAAAGCAGTTGTGTCCTCTTCTTCCTGAGTCAACACAACTCTTTGGTCCTTTTTTCTTCCTTGAAACTGAAGAGACAAGGTTCAGGGTCGTACCTAAATACTACATTTAGGGGCGTTTACAGGGGTACGCAGGTCAAGACCAAAAGGTCCCTTCCTTGGTGAGTACACCCCCTAGCATGCCACCCTCCAGTGGGAGGGGGCATGAGCATCTCTATTTGGCTGGGTCGCCCCTTCTACAAGATGGAGGGGACTGAGATGTGTGCTACACCTCACCTCCCCCACTTAAGGGTTGGGGTTGGCAACGGTGGGCACACTTCTCATCCTAACTCTATTTTCACACTGATTCTCCCGCCCAAAGTGGGGCTTAGAACCGGTGGAAGCCATTTGCTGGGGGCAGCAAAAGGCAGGGACAGCTTACAAAGGTGGCAGGCCTTTGAAACTTCTGTTGGAAGCCGGCTCTGTATATACTATACTAAAGTAAGGTATAGTGTGCACAGAGTACAGTGGATCCCCAAAAGCTTACAGAGGTAAAAGTAGATAATACCTACTCTCTATTTGTGGCAGTATGGGAGAGCAGTAAGGCTTTATCAAAGGGTAGTGTTAAGCATTTATTGTACACACTCAGGCAAGACATGATAGCACACACTCAAAGACTGAACTCAGACCAATTCTTTGTGTAAAAATACTTCTTTTGTGTTATTTTATTTTTAGAACCAAGCAGGACTTGATTCAGGTAAGTAAAGTAATACTTTTCAAGGGAGGTTCAACAATACAAGCAAGTTGAAAGAAAATGTCTTTGTTACAGTTGAAATTACTTTTGAATTACTTTAGGATGATTTTGTAGATTACTTATTCTACTCAGTGTGATATGCCTAGATATTACACTGGACATTTCCTAGACAAAAGGTAAGTGAAACAGTTTAGCAACAAAACACATTTACTTATGTTTCCATACAAACACCCTAAACAGTTAAAGGTTTTTTCAGAGGAAAACAGTCAATGCAATCCTATGGAGAAAAATTAGGTTAACGGTTTGCAGGCAGTGCTTTAAATGGGAAAAAATAAGTGCAGGTACTCATTAAAATGAGCTAGAGGTGTAGTGAGTGGGCGGGGCTAGGGGTGGGGCTAAGGGCAAGACATGATGATACTTAACGACTTCTTTAATAGTTGCAGCACACAACAAAACACATGATAAATGTGTTAATATAAACAAAGCAGGTTAACTCATTACACAAAATGAATGAGAAATGCGAAAATATGGTAACATTTCCTTTATTTGCAATAGTTGCACCTTCTTAATGCCATACTGTTAATTGCTGCTGTTTGGCACAATACTATACATTTTTGAGCATGTGAGTAGGAAGAAACTGAAAATACCCCCACTTCGAACCAAAGCTCTTATGGCACCAAGCAAATGAAGCAAATCATCATGACCCCTCCCAAGAAGATGTCTCTTCCATCAATCTATCCATTCATCCTTTCATCCTACCATTTACCTGCTAATGTCCACCATTTACATTCTGTTGTCTATTCAGTTTTTCATCCATCATTCAGTTTTTCACCGTTCCGTCTGTCCACCCTTCATATTCAAACATATCCATCCATCTGTCCATCTTTAAACCTATCCATTCATCCTTTCACTCATCCATCTCTTTATGCTCCCTTTCACTCATCCATCAATCCTTTTGCCCATCTATCCGTCAACCCTTTCACTCCTTTATACCATCCACCCTTCATTCCATCCACCCTTTCACTCAATCCCTCCTTTCACTCATCCATCATCCACCCTTTCATCCATCCTCCCTCCCATTCATTCATCCATCCATCCATCCATCCTTTCACATATCCACCCATCATCCACCCTTTTATCCAATCATCCACCCTCTTTCACCCATCCATCCATCCATTCACTCATCCATCCATCCAATCATCCATACATTCATCCATCTATACATCCACCCTTGCTCACCCATCCATCCACTCACTCACCCACCCACCAACCCTCCCTACTCTGTTATTTATGAACCTTTGACACCGAGCAAACATGTACACAACAAGTGCCACCCATTTTCTTTAAAATACCTCCCGAGAGTGTCTTGATTCTCTCTCTCGCTTTTTTCTTACAAAAAACAGGCATACAAATGCAGGCAAACACACAAACCTAAGCAGACACACAAAAGCCTCCAGTATGTTAAAAGCCATGTTATACTCTTCACATTGGCTTTTTTAATTGCCACTGCCAGGGGACTGCCATGAATCCTGTGTTTGCGCAAATGCAGAGGATAGTGTGAATGTGGTTGACAGCACAGGGCCTGAATGGACCCTGCTCTGTCAAGCACAGCGTGATGGTGAGCACCCGGACAATATTCAAATGAGCCCTGCTGACTAGCTCAGCTGGGGCTCAGATCGGGGATACAAAAGCGGCACCTTGGCTGCCAGACACGTTCCACTACTGCTCATTAGCAGTCTCAGCCTTTGAGCCTACCTTTTTGTGAGTACCGGTACTCTCCTGGGAAGTAGAGAAGTGCCGGTACTCAGAGTGATACATTTAAGAAGTGCCGGTACTCAGTACCGGTGAGTGCCGGCCCATTTAAAGCACTGTTTGCAGGTAAGTAAACGGTCTTTAGGGTTGAGTTTCTGGGGTTAGAACAAGTGTTCCCTCAGGGTCAAGGATGCACTCAAAAAGCACCCTCAGCGGCACTAGAGCGGCTGGGTGCAAAGTGCTGAAGCCTTATGTTAGCCTATGGGTCTAGGGGGCCGTCGGTTGGTGGCTGCTCTCGGGTAAGCCACAGGGTTGAGGAAGAAAAGCTCCTAGGGTTAATCTCAGGGCAAAAGGGAATCCAAGTTAGCATACAAGGTGCACCCACAGTGGCACAGGGGCAGCAGGGTGCTGTTTTGGCATTGGGTGCGGAAACTGGCTCCCCTCTTCTCATTTGCCACACTGCAGATGGTCGTGTCGGCAATGATTGTGTCGCAGCTGGACTATGGCAACGCCCTGTACATTGGACTTCCCGAGAAACTGCTAACTAAACTACAAGTGGCCATGAACGACGCAGCTAGGCTGATCTTCAGGCTCCCAAGATGAGCACATGCTTCTCCTTTACTGCAGCAGCTGCACTGGCTCCCCATTAAACAGAGAGCTAGGTTCAAAGGCCTCTGCATCGCCCACAAAGCCATCCATGGCCCCAGTATACATCAAGGAACGCCTAGGGAACTATGTGCCAGGACCTACCCACCGGTCGTCTGAGGCAGGCCTACTAGCCTGCCCACGATTCAACACAACCTCAAAAGGCGGCAGAGCCTTTTCTGTATTAATCCCTCAACTTTGGAATAGGCTACCAGAAAGTCTACATAAGAAATCCGCCCTTCTCTCGTTTAGGGAAAGACTCAAGCCTCTTTTTACAGAGGCTTTTGGGCACATCATAGGCTCTGACCGGGAGGATGTACAATCTACCATTGGCGGGGTTCAGCTACTCGCTAGGAGACCTGTTGGTGATTATGCACTCTATAAATCCCAGTTAACATAACAAGGTGACTTTTGGCGCAGGATCTCTGGAACCTGCAGACAGGCCGGTAGGGCTGGTGTCCAGTCAGTTCTTCACTGCAGTCTTCTGCTGGGCGTCTTCTTTCATCCTTCTTCGTTTGTTGTTTGAATCTGCCTTTTGGGTTCAGGGTGGCCCCCTAAATACCGTATTTTGGGGGCGTTTTAGGGGTCTCGAGTGTAGTGTACTTAGTGTAGGGGTACAGTCCTCAGGCAACAGTACCCTCACCAGTGGTATAGTTCACCCAGCTAGAGTGGTGTCTTACCTATACTATCGGCAGTGGGTTGCATGCACGGCACACAGGTATGCGTGCCATGTCGAATCTTCACTGTTCTCTGCACTAAAACATGCAGCCTGCAATGGCAGTGTGTGTGTGTAAATGTAAAGGACCTCTAAAAGGGTGGCACAATATGCATTGGAGCCCTTAGAGGCCGACCCTGGTCAAGGGGCCCTTGGTACCCATGGTATCTTTTACAGAGGACATACATGTGGCCAGAGAGGTGCCAATTGGGAGTACAAAGGTACAGTTTTGGGAAAGAACACAAGCTCTGGGAACCCGATTGGCAGGGATATAGATATAGATAGATAAATATATACACATCAAGTCATCAGGCAAAAAGTGGGGGGTAACCATGTAAAAAGGAGCACTTTCCTACACATGTATAAATATAACAACCACAACAATGAGGGATAGGGTATGGGAATATTTACATAGAGAGAAAAACAAAGGTTCCAGGCAGACCACAACCTGTAAAACAGCATGCGAACATAGCCTGAGAGAAAGAAACAAGCATGCAGGCTATGTGATCAATCATGTCCTGGAGTAAAGTTCATGCGTTCTAAGGCATAAATTTGTTCATCAGTATCCTTCCAACTTCTTTCTTGAATGAAGCAGGTAAGGAATTCATTCTAATTTCAGGGGGAAGGGTGTTCCATGTTTGACAGTATCGAAGGCAGACGAGAGATCATGAATGGAAAGAAGGCAAGATTAATTCTTGTATAACATTTTTAGCGCACTATCAACAATGTGTGTGAGCGCCGTTTCGGCGCTGTGACCATGGTGGAAGCCAGATTGGAATTAATCAAAGAGACTGAAATTATCAATGTGGTTGCACAGTTGAACGTAAACAGATTTCTGAAGGAGCATCGCTAGTGTCGGAATTGTAGAGATTGGTTTAGTTATATCCAAAAAATGATGACATGAAAGATATGTAACGAGCTCTCTTCAAGACATTGGATTTGAGAAAAAAAGTATGCCAATAAATATCTGGATTAATGTGAAAACCAGAAACAACTTAAGTGACTAAGGGTGAGTTCCTAATGACAGTTTGTGATAATGCAAAACCATGCAAGTTTCTCAGGTACACAGAATCTGAGGATCACTCACTCTCCTTAGAGATTTAACAGCCACAAAAAAACAACGTTCCAGTAAAAGTGCTGTAAGGATAAATTACTTACCTGTAATCCTAGTTCTCTTCCGGGGTATACTCATCAAAGTCATAAGCAGTGAATATTCCCGCGCATGTGCAGGGACACCGGAAATAATAAAAAATCTATATGAAAAGATATATATGTATATACAGCTCTACATATATATATACACCTATATCATTTTTCCTCATCCAAACGCAGCCCCCATATAGGAGGCTAAACAATGCAATTATAAATAAACAAATAATATATTTTGCAATCACATATTATGTATATGAGAATAAATGAGATGTATAGCGAACTTGAAAAAATATCCAACCAAGATGAAGTAAAAATGGGTCTAACAGATATCATAAATCGTGTATTAAAGTATGAGCAAATAATTAAAGAAAGAAAAGCCAGCAAATTTCAACGTGACTGAAATGATTACCTGCACGGTAGAATTTATACCTTTTCAAGAAGATTTGAAAACATCTGTCGTCAAGAGTTATCAAAGACAAGTAGCGGCCCCTCAGGACACCGTGAACCCAGAGAATCGTAATGAAGTTCAGAAATTGAATCTGATCCCGAAGCAAGCGGCAGTAGGGATCAGTTACATAATGCACCAACACCGATTCAAGAACTCGGTTTTTTACGAGTGGAGCGTTTGATGAGTCTAAGCCCAAGACCTCCAAGACAGGAATACGCATCAAACAAAGCTCAAAGCCAGGGAACAGAAGGAGGAAAAACCGTCGATGGGGCAAACAAAACACAAAAACTAACGTACAGACGGAACAAAAGGAGATAAATAACACAACAGGAACAGAGAACACAGTAGTAAATTTAACGACCATGGCTTTGACACAATAGAATAGACCTGTATCACTTCATCCGTAAATTAAAATTACGCAAACATTTCTTTAACACCAAAGAAAGGATTGATGCCAGGGATCATGGTGGCACCATGCCCCCAGAACCAGATACCTTAAGCGTAGCGGACATGACCTTCTTAAGAGACATGAAGGAGCTGGAAAATGAGGATACAACCGATGTAATAACTAGCGGTCAAGCAGCAATTAGCTCGGATCTAAATATATATGCAGCTGTGGTTACACCATTCCGACCTAAATCCATTTTCAACCCTCTAATGCCTAGAGATAATATTGACATTTTTGCAGACAAAATGATCAAGGACCTCAAATTATTGGCAATTGAAAGCAGCAATATTTCCAATAAAACCAGGCACAATGATCCGACAAAATATTCCAGAGTCATGCAAAAGATAAAAGAACGCCCCGACATTGTTGTACGATGGTCAGATAAAGGGGGTAATGTTGTACTTTGGCCTCTTGAAATGTACAACAAAGAGGCAATGACCCAACTATCGGATAAGGATTGTTACACACGGATCATTGCCACCAATATCATCAGCATTAAAGAGAAATATCATGGATGTTTGTACGAATGGAGAAGGAATGGGTTGATAACAAGGAATTATTTGGATTTCATGAAAAATGACTACCCTGTGATACCTCAACTTTATTTGCTCCCGAAAATCCATAAGAATGCGGAGTGTCCTCCGGGCAGGCCAATCATATCCGCCATTGGGAGCCTATTTGAAAATACGAGCAAATTTATTGACTGTTTTCTTCAGCCATTCGTACAGGCTTTGCCATCATATACTAAAGACACCGGGGATTTCCTAACTAAAATCTTTGATTCCAACTGGCATGAAGATTATGCATTTGTCACACTGGATGTACAAAGTTTATACACGAGCATCAGACATCATGATGGCCTGAATGCAGCAAAATACTATCTGAGTACAAGGGATATAAGCTTTTATCAACATACACTTATGTTATTACATATGATGGAATGGTGCCTAGAGAATAACATCTTTATGTTTGATAGAATGCTTTACAAACAGACACAGGGCACAGCCATGGGTACTTGCTTTGCCCAAGGCTATGCGAATTTGCATATGGGCTGGTGGGAGGAGCAAGTACTCATGAGGGCATTCAACACTCAGATGTCTGAAAATGTAGTATTGTACCAACGCTACATAGATGATATTTTTATTTTATGGAAGGGCACTGAACAAAGTGTCAATGATTTTGTGGACGCAATCAACAAAAATGATTTAAATCTCAAATTCACGTGTACCATGAATAGGAGATCCATTGTATATCTTGATTTGGAATTGTATACTATTAACAACAAAGTACATTCACGCACATATAGGAAAATAACATCAGGGAACGCCATTCTGCATGCCCAAAGTTTTCATCCTGTAAAACTTATTGAAAGTATCCCCTATGCCGAGTGTCTGCGTATGAAACGGAATTGTAGTACTGCAGCGAGCTTAAAAGACTCCACAGATAACTTGTTTAAGAGACTTAGAAACAGAGGCTATAAGTCGAAAACCTTAGAAATAGCAAAACAGAAGTGCTCAGCTATTACTAGAGAAGATCTCGTATTTAAAAACAAGGAAAGCAAAATAATCTCAGGGGAGTCAGTAAAACAGACACCAAGACTAATTACAGGATATAACACCTACCATCACAATTTACGGAAAATCCTGTATAGACTCTGGCCAATAGTGCGCTGTGATCCTACCATAGGCCCATCTTGCACTAAGCTTCCCCGGTTAACCTTCAGGAGAGCCAAGTCAATGAAACAAGAACTTGTGTCGAACGAACCTGCGCAGGACAAAGGTATTAGTTGGCTCAAATCCCAAAAAGCTTTTTTTAAATGCACAAAGTGCAAAGCCTGCAAATATGGAAATAACACCAGATCAGTTTCCACTCCAAGAAAAACTCCACTTGAGATCAGGGAGAATTATACTTGCAAAACAGATTTTGCGGTATATGTGTTAAGTTGTACCTGTGAAAAAATGTACGTGGGAAGTACCATTCATCCCGTACATATAGGGATACTACAACACCTAAGAGCCATCAGTAATAATGGCCCTACATATCCTGTGGCCCGCCATATTAATAAAGTACATGGCGGCAAAGCGGAAGATCTTTCTTACTTTGTTATTGACAGCATAAAGAAGAACATCAGGGGTGGCAATAGACAACTAGCACTTAGGATACTAGAGTCAAGATATATAATCCAGTTGGATTGTAAGATTCCGAATGGTATGAATGCCGCCGAAGCTATGAGTGTACATCTTTAATCATTTAGCACTAGTAAAAATATGATGTAGAAGTCTGCCCAATCTAGATTTTTAAACCAGCCCCATGAGATCTGACTCACTCTTTCTTTTAATTTTAGTTTTTTCACATTATGTTTCATTTATCACATTCCTATTATTTTTATTGTGTTTTAATTTTTAACTATTGAGATTTCATTATGCAGTAATAACCATTCAGGTTTGCCACCATTACTAATTTAACAAAATCAAGTATGGGTATGATCCGATGCCAGCCACTAATTGCCCACTTGGGCTTTATGCGGATATGTTTTACATTGTTTAAACATTGTTTACATACTGTTTATATATTGCATTGCAATTCACAGTGACTACAGAAATACAATAATTATTCTGTATGAGCAAATAGAATGTCGAAAATATTACACAATCCATACTAGGTCAATTGTGATATAGGTGGCTAATGCATTACTCATTAAGGTAATACGAGTCCGAAGAAATATATTTTTCTGGTAGTATTTTTTCTATGTTGATCACTGATTTACTGGTTGCTAAGCGACCTTCTGGTTTGTGTCACATGTATGGAAATAAATTAACTTACCAGAGTGAGGCCAGACACAGTGAGCAAGGCAGACTTGTCCACCGAAACGCTTCTGGGCCACATTGTTGGAATAAAGAATTTTCTTTGAATAGCATCCGGTTTCACACATGTTATAGTTAGCTGGACATTTCATTCGTACAAAACCATTGAAATTCCCCCGTTATAGTTAGTTCAGCTAACTATAACTCGTGCGACCGCAATCCACTGCTGATGACGTTACATATTACATCACTCATGACATGGTCAGTGACATCACTCATGACATCACTCATGACATCACTGATGACATCTCAAATGACATCACTGATCACACATCCAGTGAATATGTGTCTTTCTGAAAAATAAATATTTTTTATGTATGTATATCTAAAGGTTAATGGAATAATAAATGGGTAAATAAGTGTCTAAATGGATGTTTTTTTTTGTAAAAACAGTATCTTAGTGAATACAGTGATGTAATATGTGACGTCATCAGCAGTGGATTGCGGTCGTGCGAGTTATAGTTAGCTGAACTAACTATAACGGGGGAATTTCAATGGTTTTGTACGAATGAAATGTCCAGCTAACTATAACATGTGTGAAACCTATGGTTTTTTCAGTGAATTTGCAAGGTTTTTAAATGCTAATTCCTAACTATAACGTGTGTGAAACCTATGGCTTTTTTAAGTGAATTTGCAAGGTTTTTTAAATGCTAATTTCTAACTATAACGTGTGTGAAACCTATGTTTTTTTTTGTGAATTTGTAAGGTTTTTTAAATGCTAATTTATGTATGTATTATATTTTTTATATATTTATTTTACAATAAACTACCTATGTATATAGTTATAGATTGACTGTATCCTGTAATATGGAATGGCTCAGCTCTTTTTTTTTGGAATTTGGATAAAGTTGAACAGCATAGTTAATATCTTCTATAAACTTATAAACAGTTTAAAATGTTTTTTCTTTTTTATAAGGGTTTTTCACGGTGCGCGCACCCCGCGATTTTTTGAAAAAAAATAAAATGTTTTTTTCACCCTTCGGGGTCCTTCAGGGACCCCCTGACAAAGGCTAGGGGGTCGGGAACTCTCTACCCTGCCCCCTTTTCACGTTCTCCACCTTTCTTTTTCACTGTCACACACAAAATGGCGTCCGACACTTCCTGATTTCGACCGATTGGAATGTTGACTGACATCTAACCACCAATCAGAATTACGCTCGCGGACATTTGGTGCGCGCACGGTGCGCGCATATAGATATTTATGTACTTTTAACTGCAATTTTCAGGAACTACAGATTGACACCATACATGCAAAAGGCACATGCCTGACCTGAGGACTACCTCTTTGCCAAATTTCAAGTAATTCTGTTCAGCCGTTCGGGCTGTACCTTCGACTAAAGGTCCTATGGGAAAATGCATGGGGAAAACGCGTTTTGGGGACCCCCCTTTTTTCTCAGCCCACGCTTGACGAATCACCCCAAGACTTTCAGGGTAGGAGCTGAGCGGAGCGCCCCATTAGTTTTGAAAATTTCACGAAGATAAGTCAACCGGCGCCAAAGTTATTCAAAATAGAATTTTCAGATTTCCTATGGGAACTCGGTCCTAACTATAACTATCTACTGGCGACCGCCAGTAGATTATCTATCTATCTATCTATCTATCTATCTATCTATATATATATATATATATATATATATATATATATATATATAAAACAGAAGGCAAGTATAACTTGAACTCCTGTTAATGAGTAGAGTCATGAAAAAAAGTGCAAAGGAGCAAGCACTGTTAGCCTAAAGGCAGCATTGTAAACCAATAGTACAGAAAATGAAAGCAAATGTAACAAAAACTGGCACCGTGCCTTTAAGGCAGCCATGACCCCTAGCTTCCCATCATGCCTCAGGGGTCACAGTTAGGTCAGTTGTTCTTTGCGGAGACCCGAAGGTCAGGGTACAAAGATATAGCTTAACAATAAAACAGTCTCATTTGCCTGGGGAGGCGGGTGGGTTGCTTATGACTTTGATGAGGATACCCCTGGAAGATAACTAGGATTACACATAAGTAACGTATCCTTCTTTTCCAGGGGATCCTCATCAATAGTCCAGCACTGAATAGAATAGCAAGCCAAGCCTCCGCCTGCGGGCAAATGAGAAGGAATGACCCAACAAACAACCAGCATTAATTAGTGTTGGAACAGATTCCTCAAGGAGGCCTGGCCTTCTTGGGTGTCTGCCCTGGAATTTGAATCAAGACAACAGTGTCTTGTAAATGTATCTGTAGAGCTCCTAGTGGCTGCTTGACATATCTCGGAAATCGGTACATTGTTAAGGAAAGCAGTTGTAGTAGCTTTTCCTTTAGTGGAATGAGCCTTGGGTCTAGACCAAAGTGGCTTTTGTGCTAACTGATAAGCCATTTTGATACATGAAACTATCCACCTGGAGATGGAACGTTTGGAAGCTGGAAAACCTGTTCTGATCGAACCGTAATTAATGAATAATTGATCAAATGTTCGAATCTATTTTGACTTGTCCACATAGAACTTTAAAACCCTTTTTAGGTCCAAGGAGTGGAGTGCCCTCTCAGCTGGAGTAGGAAGTGAAATGGTTTGGTTGACATGGAAATCTGACACCACCTTCGGAAGGAAGGAGGGGTGGGTTCTCAAAACAACTCTATTGAGATGGAACACTGTATATGGTTCTTTTGAGCAGAGAGCTTGGATCTCGCTCACCCTGCGAGCCGAAGTAATCGCCACTAGGAAAGCTACCTTCCACGTAAGGTGTTGTAAGGTTGTTTTGTGAAGAGGCTCAAATAGGGGACCAATCAATTTAGAGAGCACTGAGTTCAGCTCCCAGGAAGGTGAAGGATGTCCAACAGGAGGATAGACCTTCTTTAAGCCTGGCAAGAAGTCCTTTACTACCAGCAGTTAAAAAAAGGAAGGCTGAGAAGGGGGAACGCCTATATGCCGTAATGGCAGCTAGGTGTACCTTAATGGACGAGAATTTTAGGCCTACCTTAGCCAAATGAAGCAGGTAGGGCAACACCACTTCCTCCTGCCCCTTGGTAGGATCACAATTTTTTTGCACACACCATGAATAAAAACGTTTCCATTTACAAGCATAGGAGTGACGTCAGTTCTGAACACGACTTTCCGCGCCAGGAACGCAGAGCCATGCAAGAAACTGACCACTGGTGCCATGAAACTAGGGCCCTGAAAAGGATGACCTTAACCCTAGAAATCAGTTCGCAGAGCGGGGATGCTGGGTGGGGCGGTAAGGAATCTATCACCAACTAATGTCTCTTACTGATATATCGTTACACAAGTAGTAACTTGTGTATCTGAAAAAGACACGTTAGTGATAGATTCCTTACCTAGAATAGATACCCCAGCAATACCAACCCCGGTGGTGGGTCTGCGAACAAGATTACACCACAAAGTCGCAGAGGACAGAACGGCCAAAGAAGCCGTCCCTCCAGACTTGACTGTCAAGGCAAAAATGCTTGGTAAACAGCGAGGCCCACGTAGCTGCCTGACAAATGTCCTGCAAGGGACGCTGCGTTCCAAGGCAGTAGTGGCTGCAGTTGACCTGGTAGAATGGGCACGCAGCCCCACAGGAGGCTCCTTCTTAGCCAACGAGTAACCTGCTTTGATGCAAAGAACGACCGACCGAGAGATGGTTCATATGTGCACGGCCTGACCTTTTTTGGCACCCACGTTGCCAACAAAAAGCTGGTCATCCACCCGGAACTGTTGTGTGCGCTTTAGATAGAACGATAACGCACGTTTTGGGTCCAGACGGTGGAGCCTCTCTTCCTCTTTTCAAGGATGCGGAGGTGGAAAGAAGGTGGGCAAAGTGATGGTCTGCCCGATGTGGAAGGGTGTGACAACCTTCGGCAAGAAAGAAGGACGAGTCCTTAAAACAACCTAGTCTGGATGAACAGAAAGAAAAGGAGGTTTAGAAGAAAGCACCTGGAGCTCACTCACTCTTCTGGCAGAGTTGAAAGCTACCAGGAAAGCAGTCTTGAGAGTGAGAAGACGTAAGGGACAGTTATGAAGGGGCTCAAAGGGAGCGCACATCAGATATGTCAAGACAAGATTTAAACATTTCTGAAAGCAAAAACATTTCTTGAACAAAAGGGGAAGAGGAAAAAGAACACAGAGAAAGGATTTTCATTGATTAATGTATCAGAATTGATAACATTCGATAAACAGAAACACATTGCAGAATTTTATACTTCCAAATTCATACAGTGATACAAAATAGTGAGATAGTGGTGCTCAGTGGTGATATAAATACATAGTGCAGTGAGGTGAGGGTGGGACGATGTGGTTTGTTTTTGAAAGGCCAGATTCAAAATGCAGTAACAAGTAAGTTAACCCCTTCCCTGCTCATGACGGAACCACTCCGTCATGAGCCACGGGTGCCGTGTGCTCATGACGGAGTGGTTCCGTCATGCCGCGGCCGTTGGCGGCCGCTCCTCCCACGCGGCGCTAATTCCCCGCCTGTGCGGGCGATTAGCGCCGTGGGCGGAGTCATGACGGAACCACTCCGTCATGAGCACAGCTCAACCGTGACTCATGACGGAGTGGTTCCGTCATGAGCACGGCGCCACCTTAGTGCCCCCAAACCCCCCCCCCCCAGCGCTACGGCGGAATTCTTGCCGCAGCCAAGGGGTTAAGCAAATTAATTGCACAACCAGGAAGCAGTGTTTCGTGAGGACTCCGTGTTACCAGCCCAAGAAAACAATCATTCTTTGATCTTCTGTGCAATTCATTTCACAGTTGACATCCTGTTAGAATAACCATACCCCTCAATCAATTTGCCTTGACCGCCCTTGAAATCCTAGGGCCTCCTCCTCCACAGTCCTGATGAAGACCCGCTTGTGACACTCCAAGCGCCCATAGGGTTGAAACGTTGACGATCTATTGTGGCACAGATTGCAGGACATAGTTGTTACCAACTATTTAATTTGTTTAACTTACTTGTTACTGCATTTTGAATCTGGCGTTTCAAAAACAAACCACATCCTTCCACCCTCACCTCACTGCACTATGTATTTATATCACCACTGAGCACCACCATCTCACTATTTTGTATCACTGTATGAATTTGGAAGTATAAAATTCTGCAATGTGTTTCTGTTTATCGTATGTTATCAATTCTGATACATAAATCAATGAAAATCCTTTCTCTGTGTTCTTGTTCCTCTTTCCCCTTTTGTTCAAGAAATGTTTTTGCTTTCAGAAATGTATTATATGTTATGCTGAAGTAATTTCGTCTAACTACAATACGCATTGTTTCTAATCAAGGGAACCATTGTTCTTTATACGTTCAATACCCAGGTTCCTAGGGACACAGGGTCACCCCATTGTGTTAATATACAAGACAAGATTTAAGTCGCATTGAGGCATTATGAAAGGCACGGGAGGAAACGGAGGTGTAATGCCTTTGAGGAAGCGATTAACAACTGGGGACTTAAAATGAGACGGCTGATCTGGAAGCAGTAGAAAGGCGGAGATGGCCGTAAGATAACCCTTGATAGTGCCCAGAGCAGAGCCCTGCTGGGCCAAAGAGAGAAGGAACAGAAGGACCTCGGAAAGAGGGGCAGAAAGGGGGTCCACAGCCTTTGCTGTGCACCATGCCACAAATTTGTTCCACCTGCAGGCGTATACAGTTTTAGTGGAGGGACGCCTGGCTGCCAGAATGACATCACAGACTTCGGGAGGAAGGTCGAAAGCTGTCAACTGTCGCTGCTCAATCTCCACGCAAGACTGGACAGGTTCGGGTGGAGGACCGTCCCCTGCTGCTGCGACAGAAGATCCTCCCGAAGAGGCAGTCGGATCAGGGGATCGATCGCCATGCTGAGTAGCTCGGGATACCAGTAACATCGTGCCCAGTCACAAGGATGACTTGGGTCCGGTTGTGCCGAATCTTCTTCAGCACTCGGGGCAGAAGTGGTATAGGCGGAAAGGCGTACAACAGACTGGAGCTCCACTCGCGACGAAAAGAGTCGCCGGTCGAGTGCCGCCTTGGAAATTCCAACACGCAGAACTGATGAGATTGCTCGTTCTCTTCGGTGGTGAATAGATCTAACCAAGGCTCTCCTCACTGCAGAAGGAGACCTTGCGCCACGTCAGAGTTCCACATGGCGGTGGTATTGTCCGAGAACACCTGCAATACACTTCCCCGGACAGAGGGAAGGAATGCTTTCAGTGCAAGCCGGATAGCCAGAAGCTCCAGAAGGTTGATATGGAGCCGGGACTCTGCCAGAGACCAGAGGCCTCTGATCTCCGCCTCTCCCAAGTGGCCGCCCCATCGCAGGAGGAAAGCATCCATCACCACTGTATGCTCCGGTTGGGGAAGGGAGAGGGATCTACCCTTGACCCAATCGCGATTCGTGAGCCACCACTGCAATTGTCATGCAGTGCCCTCCAAGATGTGGACGTGATTGGACAGGTTGCCTTGATGCTGTGCCCACTGGAACTTCAGGTCCCACTGCAGAGCCCGCATATGCCATCAGGCATGTTGCACTAGCAGGATGCAGGAGGCCATTAGGCCCAGGAGCCGGAGGGTCATCCTGACCGAAACCCAAGATAGAGGCTGAAAGGTCAGAATCATAACCTGAATATCCCAGATTAGCTGCTCAGGAGGATAAACACGAAACTGCGTTGAATCCAGAACCGCTCCGATGAAGGGGAGCTTCTGAGAGGGACTTAGGTGCGACTTCGGCACGTTGATGGAAAACCCCTGCAAATGCAGGAGGTCGGCTGTAGTCTGGAGGTGGGAGACGACTGCCCGGGGCGAGCCCGCCTTCAACAACCAGTCGTCGAGATAGGGTAAGACTGGAACCCCTGATCTGCACAGATGAGCTGCGACCATAGCCATCACTTACGTGAACACCCGAGGGGCACCGGTAAGGCCGAAGGGGAGCACAGCAAACTGAAAATGCTCTTGGCCTACTGGGAACCGTAGGCAACGCCGGTGGGCCGGCAGGACCGGGATAGGAAAATATGGGTCCCGCAAGTCCAATGCTACCATCCAGTCTCTATGGTCGAGGGCAGCCAAGACCTGAGCCAGAGTCAACATCTTGAACTTCTCCTTCCGGAGGAAGCGATTGACATTCCTGAGGTCCAAGATGGGGCGCAGGCCCCCCTTTCTCCTTCTTGGGGACCAGAAAGTAGTGGGAACAACCACGTCCTACTTCTGGCTCAGGAACTCGCTCGAAGGCCCACTTGGCCAAGAGGGCCGTGACTTCCTGCTGGAGAAGTCCAAAATGGTCCCCCGACATGCAGTGGAACTGAAGTGGCATGGCTGGAGGGGCAGACTCGAAGGGGAGGGAGTAGCCCCTTCGGACGATTTGCAACACCCACCTGTCCGAGGTAACGGAGTGCCAGTGGGGGAGGTGATGGCGAATCCTGCCAGCGGTGTGGGGTATGCCCCAAAGGTCGGACTAGGAAGGCTTCGAGGCAGATGCTGCGAGAGCGGAGGTGGACTGACCCTCACGCTGGCCCCGGTCCCGCCGCGGCGTGAACCACGTCCGCGCTGAGGTTGGTTCTGCACAGGCTTCTGGCTGAACGAATGTGTCGGGGCGCCCCTTCCGTGGACACGAAAGGAACGAAAAGCAGACGTGGCTGGGCACGTGGTGGAGACACCCAAGGACTTGGCCGTAGCCCGGGAGTCCTTAAAACGCTCCAGCGCACTATCTGCCTTATCGCCAAACAGGCGAGTACCATCAAAGGGCATGTCCATAAGAGAACTCTGAACATCCCCTGAAAACCCAGTGGACCGCAACCAGGCATGGCGACCGAGGGCCACAGCTGTGGAAATTGCCCTACCCAGTGAGTCCGCGGTGTCCAGTCCGCACCGGATGGCGAACTTTGCTGCATCTTTCCCCTCAGCAACAGCTTGGAAAAGCACTGTCTGAACCTCCTCCGGACACTGAGGCAGCACCTGCGCAATCGTGTCCCACACAGCGTGGGAGTAGCGACCCCAGAGGCATGCGGTGATCACCGACCGCAGCCCTAAGCTGGCAGATGAAAACAGTTTCTTGCCGAACTGTTTCAGCTTCTTGGATTCCTTATCAGGCGGGGCGGTTGGGAATACGCTGTGGGAAGTGGAGGCCTAGATGACCAGGCACTCCAGAGTTGGGAGGGTTGTCAAAAAAGCAGGTCACCCGGGGACGGGCGATGACGCCTGGCTACGTTTTTATCCACGGGAACCCCCGTTGCTGGTCTAGACCACGTGCCCATCAATACGTCAGTTAACCCCTCATTGAATTGTAGCAGGGGCTCCATAGAGCTTGCCACCGGCTGAAGTACTTCAGTGAGGAGATTAGTTTTGAGGGTCACTGTAGGCAGGTCAAGGTCAAGGGCCTCAGCCGCTCTACAGAGCACCATAGTGTATGTGGTGCCCTCCTCCATAGCCACAGCAGGAGGAGAAAGAAAACTAGGTTCAGAGGAGAGGTCAAGCCACCTGCATCCTACAACTCTTCTGTCCATTCCTGTTCCGACCCGCACTACCGTGCGAGAGGGTCCTTAGAGCCCTCCCAGTCGTCCCTGTCCTCCACTGCCATGGAACAGGCTGTGGCGGCGGGGGAGGGACAGAGGAATAAAAAGGGTCGAACGGCACCGGTCTGGCTCCGTGTCCCAATTAAAGTCCCAACTAGGGACAAAATTGTCCAGGAAACCGGGCAAGGGGAGTGGTGGAACGAGCGGAACCCACTGGAGCACCGGTTACAGAACCGCGAGCAGAGGACCTTGCGGTGCCAGCAGCAGAGCCGGCGGCAAGGGAGGGCGTCGGCTGGGCCCGTGGGGACCAAAGGTGCGCCGGCGGGAGCCCTAAACCTGAAATGCGGTCCTTGGCAGCAAGGAAAGCTTGCACCTGGGCAGGAGTCACCGACGGACCCGAGTAAGGTGGGTAGGCCGCGGGACTCACAGGCTCCATAGGAGCCACAGGGAGGTACCCCCGGCCCCCTCGTCCGGAGACCAACATGGGGATGTCGGAGAGTGGAAACGCTTCTTCGACTTCTTCTTATGACGTCTCTTACCCGATTCAGAGTGTGAAGACTTCGACCCCGAGGAGCGATGATGATGGCTCCGCGGTCGGTCCCTCGATTGACCCCTGGTCTTCGAACGGCGCGGAGACTACTGCCGGGCTTCCAGTAGCTTACCGGACCGCTCCCGTAAGGCCTTTGGAGCCATGGCCAGACAGACAGTCGGAAAATGACCGGGAGTCACGGTCGCGCTCCAGACAGTAGAGACAGACATCATGGGGGTCGGCCACCGACATCGTACGGCGACAGGCCCCGCAGGATTTAAACCCAGGCATCCCTACGTGGCGCCAGGAGTCAAAGACTCAAAAATGAAAGACAAAAACTCTCAAAAGTTAGCCAAAAAGTGACTAGGGTAGGTGCTCTAACCGGATCTGCACTTGCTGGTGCGGAAAAAGAAAGAACTGACGTCAGCGTGCATGGGTGGTGCTTAAGTAGTGTCCGAGAGGTCATCTCTGCGCATACGACGCCAGCGGCTGACGCGGAGCCGCACGACGCCACCTTCAGACGTGCTGGGGCAATGCTGACGAAAACTTTCTGGATCCAGTCTGGCACCTGGGGATATTCTAAGGTAAGGAATCTATCACCAACGTGTCTCTTTCAGATCTAAGTGACCATACTGGAGGACCTCAGGAGCCAAGCTGCCAAGTTCAGTGATGGAAGGTTGGCGTGATGAATGCTCCCGTTCATCTTGGACAGCAGGTCCGGTCTGCACGGCAGCCTCCTGTGTGGACCTTCCGACAGGTGCAGAAGGTCTGGGTACCACCACTGCCTCGGCCAATCTGGAGCAATCAGAATCATCCTCGTTTTTGAGTGGGAGAGCTTGGTCACGACCTTCAGTAGGAGTGGAAGGGGAGCAAAGTCGTACACAAATGCCCCTGACCAGCCAATCAAAAGGGCATTCCCTTTCGACCCTGGTTGGTAGTATCTTAATGCGAAGTCTCTGCATTTTTTGTTTGCGTCGTCTTCGAACATGTCGATTCTTGGCCGACCCCATTCTTGGAAAATGCTTTCTACGACTTCGTTGTTTAGAACCCAGTCCTGCTGTTCTTCGAAGTGACGACTGAGAGAGTCTGCTTGTGAATTATGCGCTTCCGGTAGGTGTATTGCTGTTATTGATAAATTCCTCGCAAGGAGCCAATGCCAGAGAGCTTGGGCTTCCAGTGATAGGGTCCTTGATCGAGTTCCCCCCTGTTGGTTCAGATATTACATGGTGGTTGTATTGCCCGTCTGTACTAGAATGGAGTTGGTCTGAATCAAAGGGAGGAAAGCCTTGAGAGCTAGATGAACCGCTCTCAGTTCCAGCGTGTTGATGTGGTAGAAGTGTTCTTTTGTTGACCATCGACCTTGAGTCTGGAGGGACCCCAAGTGCGCTCCCAAACCCTGGAGGGAGGCATCCGTGATCAATGATTGAAAGAGCGGTGTCTGATGGAATGGAACTCCTATCAGCAGATTTTCCTGTCGCATCCATCATGGACTGAATGCTCTGGCTGCTTCTGACAGTTGTATCCTGTCGTTCCACCGAGCCGTTTGTTGATCCCACTTGTCCTCCAGATCCTACTGCAAAGGACGCATTCTCAACCTGGCATTGGGGACAAGAAGAATGCAGGATGCCATCGACCCTAGGAGAGAGGCCACCTGACGGACAGAAGGCAGGTTGCTGTGTAGAATCTGCTTGCCCTTCAATATGATAGATGACAGTCTCTCCTCCGAAGGAAACACTTTTGCTATTGCGGAGTTTATTGTTGCACCCAGATAATGATTTCTTTGCGTGGGCCGCTGAGTCGATTTTTTGAAGTTGACATGGAGACCCAGTTGGTGGCAAAGGTCTAGACACTGTTGAAAATGTTTCTTCACGCTCTAGGGGGAGGGACCTTTCAGAAGCCAGTCGTCGAGATAGGGGTACACAAAGATGCCTCTGCGCCATAGAGCTGCTGTCACTACTGCCTTGCACGTTGTAAACACTCGAGGAGCTGACTTCAGCCCGAAGGGCAGAACCTTGAACTGATAATGGGTCGATCCCACCAGAAAACGCAGGAACTTTCTGTGATGTGGACTGATCAGGACGTGAAAGTATGCATCTTGCAGGTCCAGTGAACACATCCAACCTCATTTGCTGCAGATGTGGATATATTTGATGTAGAGCCAACATGCAAAACTTCTCTCTCATGATAGACTTGTTGAGGGCCCGAAGATCTAGAATAGGTCTGTATTCTGATTTCCAACCTTTTTTCCTCACTAGGAAGTACCTTGAATATACCCCTCGACCTCGTTGCGATACAAGAACCTCCTCGATGGCTAATTTTCGCAGGAGGGTGGATACTTCCTGTTGCAGTATTTTCATCTGGTGGCACGCTGTTTTTACTGGAGGGATCGTAGAAGGTCAATGTCGAAAACGTAGAGAGTAACCATTCTGCAGCGTAGTTAACATCCACTGGTCTTTTGTGATCCCACGTCACTCGTCTAGATGGTTGGTAATACTTCCCCTAACTGGAGTAGTAAACGGCGAGGGGGAAGCGGACACTCATTGCTTAGATGGTGTCTTCGCTGAGGCGGTAGATTGACGAGGGGTTCCTCTTCCTCTAGGAGCACAACAACCCTGGTAATGCGATCTCGATTGGCTCAGGATGATGTTGCCGCCTCTGCCAGTGAGGGGTTTGAACCCACTGATGGAAGGGACGCTGATCTTATGGCCTATAATGGCGCCTGAATTCTTTTCTCAAGCCCGACCGCCTTCAGGGTATCAAGCTCCGTCGTCATCCGAGACATTTCCTCATCTGTGTGAGTGCCGAACAAGGATGAGTCTGAGAAAGGAAGGTTAAGAATTCAGGATTGCGCTTCAGGTTTTAGTGCAGTCAGTTGGAGCCAGGATGACCTTCTAGCACAGATTCCATGAGCGTAGGAGTGTGCAGACAGCGTCGCTCCATCAGCTGGGGCGTGGATAACTTGGTTCACCACCAAGCTGCATTCCTGCAATATCTCCTCAAAATCCCTGTGGTCTCCTCTGGGCAACTTTTCTGTAAATCTTTGAAGAGAGTCCCACAAGGATCTATCGTAGCGCCCTAATAGTCCCAAAGCGCTGGAGCTCTTCAGCATGGAAGCGGATGTGCCACAGACCTTTCTCCCCCACAAATCCTGTGCTCAGCTCTCCTTATCTGCAATAATTACTGAGTTCGGAGGCGGGTCAGATCTGAGAAATAATGGATCCTCTTCCGGGGGTCTATATTTCTTTAAGATCCTCGCAGGCACGGTCTTGAGTGTCGCCGGCGTAAGGAAAGTGTCCATCACCAGTTGAAGTAACGCTGGCACTAATGGCAACAACGGTCTGGCAGCTGATCTCTGATGCAAAGTTTCAAAGATTACGGAGGATGAACTCTGCTGAGTGGGCATAACAATGTTCAGTTTATTCGCCCCTCTGGCCAGAACGTCCTGAAAGGTACTGACGTCGTCCATCGGAGAGACCCTCGACAGTGGGCTGTCTGTAAGAGTAGGTGAGTAGTCCCCCTTTGAAGACAGGGTGGAAGAGGGTGAACGTGTCGGAGATCTGGATCTCCTTCTTGAGGAGGGTGCAGAAGTATGTGTACAATCTCAACCCCTCGATGGAGTAGTAGGAGAAATATCTACAGCTTGCACCAGTCGGGTTAGAGGAGATTTGTGCAGAGGACTGGAGTAGTCCTGATTGCTTCGTGCTTGTGCAGTGTCCGATTTTTACCAGTGATGTAGAGGCAACATCCATCTAAGAGAGAGGTGTACAGATGGCGATTTCTGCCTCTCTTCTCGTGCAGGAGCTTCAGGTGAACGAGGGCGTTCAAGTGAAGATGTCTGACTGTTCGTCGTCAAGATAACCACCTCAGGTGACCTTGAGGATGACGACGAAGAACGTCTTGAAACAGTGCGATGGGTCAACGCCGACGGGTGAGAGTGTCTCGACGTTGATCGTGGAGTCACTGAATGAACCAGCGCTGGTGTCACGAGATCACTACTCCTGGACTAGAAGAGGACAGTCTCCCTGACCATGCCATGCCTTTTTTGTCGTTCCAGAACAGCAATCTCGTGGCAACCTCTTGTAACATATGACCACAGGATTACCGGCCCTTTAAGGAACACTGGCTTCCAAGGGGATGCGTCACGTACAGCGTCCTCCCTGAACCAACGGAGGTAGAGTATGTAACGAGGGAGGATCCCGGAAGACGCAACCCACTAGAGGGTTCACGGAAGGCATCGGGAGAAGGCGCCGTCGAAGAGTCCGACCAGCGGAATTCCTGTTGTCGCCAGCTCCGGGAACCAGCGAAAGGACCGGAACCTCGGAAGCCTCGCCTGCCACTCAAAACGGAGAGCAGAGACCCCAGCAACACCGCGAAGAAGCCAGCCACGCTCTCAGAGGAGCATGGCTAACAGAGGTACGTGCTCTGGTACGGGCACTAGGGGGGAGGCGGGTTGTTGGTGCGGAATAGAACCGTGCGGGTGGTGTCACGTCTGTTCTTTCCTCTCCCCCGTTCCTTCACATTCGGTGGTCGGCTGGTGTACATTCCTCACTCCCTAAATCTGCACCGAACAAAAAACAGACAAGGTCTCTGATTATTGTTTTCCGTTTGTTTTGTTTCGAGCCTCCTACATTAAGAGAAGACCCCAGAAGAGAGGTGCCAACGATACGGGGAAGACTGGTTGAAACCTCTTCTCCTCTCCAAGTGTGACGAAGGACGCTTATATGCCTATCCAGCCTAAATTAGAATTATATTCTCCTGTTCCACTGTGATGGAGGACGTTTGCCTGTCTAACTGCCCTTAATAAAGAGTCGGTGAAACCAAAACATAGCTTCCCGCCAACATTTGTCCACTATAAGTGCTACAGCTGGGGATTCCACCCTCGACTTCGGTGATAGAGACAGAGAAATGCTCAAGGGACGTGAGCCGGATATAGACCGATGCCTCGCCGTTGATCTTTCTCTGAGGGGAGATCTGTGTCTAGACATCCATTGCCGCCTGGTCGACGAAGGAGTTAGTCTCGACGTCGAGCATCCCTGTGATGACACCGACGAAGTCCTTTGTCTCGATGTCGATCGCCTATGTGGCGGGGTCTTGTGCCTCGACATCGACATAGTCTGAGACGACGCCGAAGGAGTCATTTGCTTCAATGTCGGTGACAGTGACTTTTGCTTCGACGTCTAGCCTGTACGCAAAGCGGCCAATGGAGTCTTATGCCTCTACGTCGATCGTTGACAAGACGACATCGGCAGAGACTTGTGCCTCAACTTTGATCGTCTACGGGACAACGTCGACAGAGATTTGTGCCTCGATGCCGACCGTCTGCGAGAGGGCGCCGGAGTGTCGTTTCTCGATGTCGAGCATTCACCCAACGCTGACTGAGGCCTGCTCCTCGACGTTGATCGTCAACAGGTGGATGTCAACGGAGGGTCCGTTACCTGGTGACTCGACGTTGGAACAGTCGTCTTTGGTCTTGAACTCGTATGGTGCGCCTGCACCGTCGAAGACTTCGACGATGACATCATCTTCTTCGCTGGTAAGTTCGACACCTATCCCGAAGCCGATGGAGAACAGATCAGAATCTTGCTTCTTGACGTCAATCTTGCTCTCTTTTTCTTGTCTCACTGGAGACCCACCTCTTTCAGAGAGCCCACAAAGACTAATCCTTTCTCTGTCCTTGAGGGTTCTCCTGGACAGCTTCTTGCAATGCTGACAGGTCTCTGGTGATTTAGAGTCAGGGAGACAGAGAATACACACAGGATGTGTGTCAGACCTGGCTTCCTTCTTGCCACAGTAGGGGAAAGGGTCAAAAAGAGATGGCATTATGGCAGAAAACAAATCACTTTCTATCAAAAAAATGGTTGTACCTCACTCTAGAGCCTAAAAGACGTCGAGTGAAGGGTAGAAAGCCACAATCAGAGTAGAATTATTTGACAAAAAAGTCAAAAAGATCGAGCTGTGAATTCCAGAGTCCTGACTGAAGGAGCAGGAAAGAACAACTGACCTAACTGTCACCCCGGAGGCATAATGGAAAGCTAGGGGTCATGGCTGCCTTAAAGGAACAATGCCAGTTTTTGTGTTACAATTGCTTTCATTTTTTTTGTTATTGGTTTCCAATGCAGCCTGTGGGCTAACCATGCTTGCTCTTTTGTAGTCTTTTTCATGACTCTACTCACTAAAAGAAGTTCAAGTTATACTTGCCTTCCTGTGGTCTATATATATATATGTAATATCTGATTGCAAAAGATATTATTTGTTTATTTATTATTGCATTGTTTAGCCTACTATATGGGGATTGCATTTGTATTAGAGAAAATGATGTGTGTGTGTATTTGGCAGGTGAAGACTGCAATGTGCTTATTAACTGCATGACCCCTGGAGGAAGAGGGTAACTCCAAACGCGTTGGGCTGTGGTTAGATGCTTTAAATGATTGGAAAGAGCTACTGCCTGTACCTGAAATAAAAGCTTTATGGGGAAAAGCATACCTGTTTCGAGTGCGGTTCGATTTTTGGACCTACCCCACCGAGCGTGATATAGATATATATATATATATATATATATATATATATATAGAGAGAGAGAGCGCGCTGTATAAATATCTATCAAAAAATTCCCTTTTTAGCCATAGAGTGATGAATAAATTATGCAAAAAAGCAGCAGAGAACTCTGGGTAGTTCTCAAGTGTAGGTGGAAAGCAGCTCCTGTATAGAGCACTCTCAACACCAGCGACACTCTAGATCTGCTCACCTCAAATGTCTGCTTTTCTATCCAAGTTTTTAAGCATAGGATTAGCACAGTGCCATCCACGCCGAGATACAAAGGGACAAAGTATTTTGCCATTTTTACAGCAAAGTCTTTAAGCGTAGGACTAGCACAGTGCTGTCCTTGCCGAGCTGTAAAATAACAAAAGCCATTTACCACTCCAGGCACAATATAACAGCTTTGAATTGGTAAAATACTAAACAAGCCAACCTGAAATGAGTAAAAGCAACCCCTGACACAGTGTTTTGCTCTAATTAGAGCTCTTCAGAGAGGTATAGCTTTGTCCAGACACAAGGAAGCACCCAGTACAAGTCAAAAAACTACCCTTTCAGGCCTAGAGTGACAAATAAATTATGCAAAAAAGAAGCAGAGAACTCTGGGTAGTTCTCAAGTTCAGGTGGAAAGCAGCTCCTGTATAGACCACTCTCAACACAGGTTGGCTTGCTTGGTATTTTACCAATTTAATGCTGTAATATTGTTGGACTTCATCCTGCCGACCCTCTGACATTGCTCCTCGGGTGGACGGCCTTATCTCTTTCTCCCCCCATAGGCCCCTGTCTCTCCTATCACATCTCCCTCCGGCATGGTAAGGTGCCCCTTACCAAAGCATTCCCTCTCCCCTTGTTGGGGAATGATCCAGTAGGTAGGCCTTGGAGTCTCAGAGACAGATCTGAGAGTGTCAACTGCGTAAAGGGAGCCTCACGCAGCGAAGATGTGGGAATGATACCATTTCCCCTGGGATCACAGCTTACCTGACCTTACCCGTTTACTGGTTTGTGCCCCCTTCACCCCCCTCTTTCATGCTCTCTCTCACCCTCCCCTACAGCTTTCCCTCTCATTCTTTGTCTACTTCCTCTGCTCCTATCCCCTTAATCTCTCACCTTGCCTGCTACGCCACCTAGCCCCCTGTCCCTTGTGCCCTTTAACTAAGCACTCCTTCTCCCCTTATTGGGGAAAGATCCAATCACTTATACTCTGGAGTCTCAGTGATCCCTCTGAGAGAGTCCACAGCGCCAAGGGAGCACTCACAATTGAGGTATGGTATGGCGCCCCTTGCCAAAGCACTCCCTCTACCCTTTTTGGGGAAGGATCCAGTAGGTAGGCCTTGCAGTCTCAAAGACCCCTCTGAGAGAGTCCACTGCGTAAAGGGAGCCTCTCACAACGGAGTTGGGGGAATGATACCACTTCCCCTGGGATCACAGCTTACTGGATTTTGAACGCAGCTTTTACTCGTCTACCGGTTTGTGCTCCCTCTCCCCCTCCCCCGCGTCTTTCATGCTGTCTCTCTCACCCTCCCCTCCTCTTTCCCTCCTTCATTCGCTGTCTACTTCCCCTGCTCCTACACCCTCTCCCCTGAATCTCTCCCCCTGCCTGCTTTTTCCCTTACGTATATGTCCTTATTGTTTGTCTCGACCTAACATGTAACTATGTAGCTATGCTCTAATAACTGTGTAACCTTTGTAACGATGTAACTTGCAACTATGGTCTGATACTCATGTAAAGCGCTCTGATACCTCCGGGTCTAGCCAGCGCTATATAAAACCTTTTAAATAAATAATGCACGACAGGCTAGAAACCCCAGAACTGAGGACACCTGAATTACAGAAAATTGAACTTGACAGGGTTGTAGGCATTTCTGATGTATCTAAAGTAATCTTATGGGGGGAAAACATTTCCCTTTTCCATGCTTAGGACTATTCCTAAGTATGGAAATATTTGAGTAGGAACTAACAATTATTTTGTTATACACAGATGTTGTATCGAATTCAAGAGCCTGCCTACTGCAGGCCCTGAAGACATTTTGGATGAGAGCTTGCCTTGAGTAATCAACTCTCTACATATGTAGAAATATATATTACCTTTCTCCAGAGGTACGTTGGAACGGCTACAACTTTTGAAACAAGCTTTGGCAATGCCAAGATGTCTGGCTTTAATGTGCTGCACCTTATACTAAAAAAGCATACAGTTCACTCTGCATTCACATGGGCACATCTCTCACCCTGCACTTAAACACACTGTGCACCCTGCAATCACTGACCCCTTACTCAACTCCTAGCCTCCCACCCACCATCCATCCTGCACTTACCCTGTAGTCCCACACACTCTGCACTCTTACACAGCACACTCTACACACCCCACTCATCCACCTCACATCCTGCACACAGACATCACTCAGCCCGAACCCAACTCACACACAGTATTCACCTGCACACCACTTATTCTGACCACTACTCATCGCTCACCTCGCTCAAACATACTGCTCGCACTGCCCACTCCCACCTCTCAAATTACACTTGCATCCTTAACTCACACAATGCTCATCCTGCACTCATCCATCTCTCACCCTGCACTCACAAATCTATTACCCTGCACTCATACACCACTACCCTATCACTCACCCTGACCACTTACCTTGACTCGCACATCTCTCGCCATGCATACTCCCACACTGCCCTGACACTACTCACCCAGCATGCACAGCTTACTTGGCATTCAAACACCATTCATACATCTCTCACCTTGCACTCACAAACTAAAACATCACTCATACTCACCCTGCACTCCCACTGGCACACAATCGTGCACTCACACAACGATGCCCCTAGAAACACACCACTCATTGTGCTCAGCCTCCATTGACACACTACTTACTCTGCCCTCAGACACTACTCATCTGCTCTTGGACACCAGTCCCCCTGCACTCACACTGCACTCAAACACCTTACACCACTTACACACTGCTTAGAAACTGCTTACATTCTACTCACACACCACTCACCCTGCACTCTCACCCGCTGACCTTGTACTCACACACTTCTCACCTCGCAGTCATGCAACACTGAAACATCACTCACACTGACTGTTCACGTAGCACTCCAACACCCATCAGCCTGCACACTAATGAAACATTTGCTGTGCATAATCACCACACACCCTGCACACTCACACACCGCTTATCCTTAGGCAAGACACTTTTACAATAAACAGACTCCTCTTACAGAGCAAATCATTCATAAGCCTCTCACCCAGCACACACCATTCATGCTGCACTCACCCACCACTTACGTATGCAGGTATTTTTTTTTTTAAATAATTATCAGTTCATGTTACACTTCAAGCTACAGGCAACACAGCAGATCACATTTAATACTAGCAATGAACTAAAGGCATTGATTCTAGGAATAAGATTGGAAAAAAACCAATTATTTCAAGATAGGTCATAAAGGAATGTAAAAATACGTGTAGATTAGTATAACCCAACATTCCATACCGATCTCAAACACACAGCTGCAGTCTGAGGTTGATGACGGTAAGATAAGGTATTGGGACTGCCATACACTATTCCATTCCTCATAGCTACACTTCGACCCATCTATGCTGCTGCCAAAGAAGAACAAACTCCATAATTAATAATTATCAAGGAGACATTGTTTAATGGCATTGCAGTGATGTGTGTGACTTAAAGGGAATCACTGTGTATGCAGTAGTGAGTCTTAACTAGTGAAAAAAAAAGCTGGCTCACACTGCTTGATAATTTAAACAAAATAAAAACTCATGGGTCATAGTTGCTTGGAGGGTAAGCTCTCTGTGGAAGAACGCAGCTTTTAGCAAATCAGAAGATGCACTTAAATGAATCCGCATCTGGGCTGTGCCAGAGTCCCGTTCTGCAGTACTGCTGAAAGCTTTTCATTTTGTATCACAAACAGTTAGGTGGCAATTACACTGTCCAGCCACACCTAAAAAAAATCCAGGAGCCGACTTCATTCAAAATGGAAGCATTTTGTATTTGTCAATTCGAAACATTATAAAAACCTGTGACTTTCATCCAGTCACATGGAAATGGGTGTCTAGCAAATCCAGGGCACACATCCAATAGCTCTGAAAATGTGGCAACAGTTGATAAAGAGCTGTCAAACTGAACGTTTTTCTCTTCACCCATTTGTTCGACTTTCTTAGATCTGTAATAAAGCTGAGGCAGAGTGGGGAGCAATATCTCTTCTCGCATTCAGAGTACTACATCCATGATGAGGTCTCTGGATCTGGCCTATGAAGCTGAAATTGCCCTGGAACTACCGCTTTGTGGTGCTGAAACAGTGGCCAAGAGGTTGGCAACTCCAGACTTAAGAAAAGCTCTACAGAAGAACTGCACAAGGTGATTAAAGGCAACACCCAGTTTACTACAGGGTGGCAACTAGAAAGAGGCTACCATGCAGAGTGGCAACATTGGGGAGAGGGAGTGCCATGGTTCCTCTTGGCGCAGAGGTGCAGCCGTGATTGGCACAGGACACCAAAGACTTTCAATAACAGGAGATGGTTTCCGGAAGGGAGCCTGGTGCCTTATTAACTGGCGTGCGCCATCTGTGACCTTAGGTTAGACCCAGAGAAGCGGTCTCCAGGGGGCTGCATCTTTATCCAACAGGCTTTATAGAGCCCCGTTGTGGAATGAAAACCGTGGACAGCATGAACTGAAATTTGGCAGGCAAACATCTGTAATGAGTAAAACTCAATTTTTAGGAACTCCCAGGGGAAAAAGTACTGCTGAGAGTGAGCAGGTAGAAGACATGGCATTTGGAGACGTAGCACTAGACTCCCCAATTTAAAAATTAGACACGGTTGAGACAATTCCTCATAGCGATGGAGTTACATTTTTAAACAATGGAGTGTGGTTACATGACTCCAAGGCAGAAGTGGAATGATGGTTGTGAGAGTTTCAGATAGAGAACAAAACTGGTGATCTGCAGCAACAGCGGAAACACAGTGAATTTAAGGAGATCGTGGTAAACGCTATAACTGAACTGCAGAATAAGCAGCAAGTATCAGAACACAGCTAAAGAGCATCCAACATTCTTTGTGTTTCCTCTACTGTATCATGAGGTATCAGTCACAGCAGCAGTGTGAATCTCCTTCCATAAGCACTGGCTGCTCCCACAGAAAGGCAGAGTTAACAAGGTAAGGAAAATGTCCAGACTTCTGTCAAGGGCTACTAGGCAGGAGTCAATGTCTCCAGGGGCACTGTTATTGTTCTGCATTGGATCATCACAAGTCTATCCTGTCGAAACAACTTCCCTAAAGGAATACTTCTGAGTGTGCTCCTATTCCTGGATTGAAGTTACAAGCGTACACCAGTAGTTTCAGGTCTCATGTAAAAAGTTTGATGATATGGGATTCAAAACCTTGGTGTGGAATTTGCTGGGGATTAAGGTTTGGCACTGCAAAAAAGCATATGTTTTTTTCTAGACAGGACAGCTCAATTCTTCTGGAACAATTTTAAGTCATTATCTGATTTAATTAAGGGTCAAAGCCTTTGCAAAGGACTAAATGAATGGAGTTTAGCACCTAACTGTTCGATTTCAACTCTAGTTACTTTAAGATGCAACAAGAATTGAAAGAAAGTTCTTAAAATGGTTATCTTATAATACTATGTTAAAGTAAACAATGGCTACCCAAACCGCCCTAGGACTAGGAGGAGCCTGGATAAATGCATATATACTAAGAAGACCGATTTTTTCTTAGAAATTGACTGTTTATATGCCGGTGTTCATAGACTGGATACAGATGCAAGACAACACGTAAATGGAAACAAAGACATTTATTGGAGGTTGGGTTTAAAAAAAATGCATATAGTGAAAACATGATAGAAGTACTCAGTGCTCAAAAGGTGGATCACAAGAAATAGTTCAATAAATTCAATAGAGTATGTGTAACATGCATCCAGTACAGAGATCAACAGTTAGTCATCAACAAAGTTGCTGGCAATCGCTGGATGCCATTTTTCCAAACTGATCAACTGTATTAGTTAGCCGTAGCTTGAATTTCCCTACATTTTAGTTCTGAGTTTTGTGAGTATTTTGTTAAGGCACACCGGCTTTCCATATTTTCACAGACATTGCTCTAATGAAGCAATGTCGCTTGCCACAGATACTTTGCTCCATAGTATGGCTCCTAGACTGCCGTCAGTAAAGAACAAGTTAGTTGCCTTGGGTAACTCTTATCAGTTAGAGACTATCTAGTCGCAGATTCCTTACCTTTGAATTATCCCAATGTGTCAGACTGGATCCGTAAATATTTTGTGAGCAGTACCCCTGGGCACCTGTAGGTGGCGTCGAGGGCAGCACCGGATGTGATGTGCACGGTGCCTATACACGGTACCACCACAACGCGCTGACACCAGTTACTTTTCGCAACTTTCTAAGCAAAGAGCGCAGAGCCATGAAAAAGAATGACCACTGGTGTGGAAAATTAGGGACCTGAAGAACAAGTTACTTACCTTCGGTAACGCTTTTTCTGGTGGATACAGTATCTGCCTGTGGCTTCCTCACCTTGTGAATATCCCCTGCACCAGCAACATTCGGAAACTTTTGTAGCTCTCCACGCCGACGAGGACGACGTCACAGAAGCACGGCTCTGCTCGCGGCTCCGCTGACGTCACTGGATCCATAAGAGGACCTCGTCGGCGTGATGACGTCAGTTCCACCCTTTTTTCCCGTGCCTTCGAGGCACACGGACGGACTGACAGCAATATATATACAGTATACACAGTACATAATACACAAAACAACACACACAGTGTTAAGATAATACAGGAAGGCAAAAGAAATGGCACTCTTCCTTTGACAGTAATAAATTAATTTTGAAACATCATCACTATTGTATGTATACAAGGGTGGACAACGAGGAGGCGGTGGGTCCGTGAGGAATCCACAGGCAGATACTGTATGCACCAGAAAAAGCGTTACCGAAGGTAAGTAACTTGTTCTTCTGATGGATACATCTGCCAGTGGATTCCTCATCTTGTGAAAAGATTCCCAAGGCAGTTCCACTCCCGGAGGAGGGTGTACACCCTTCTATAACAGAAAGTCCTGAAGGACGGAACGAGCAAAGTGTCCGTCCCTCCTCACCTCGGAGTCCAAGCAGTAATGCTTCGCGAAAGTGTGGTGGATGGCCCAAGTTGCCGCTCTACAAATGTCCTCCACAGGAACACCTATAGATAAGGCAGATGTAGAAGACTTTGCCCTGGTAGAAGGAGGCCTTATACCCTCTGGAGGTTCCTTACCGGCCAAAGAGTAACAAATCTTGATGCACAAGATAATCCATCTGGAAAGGGTGTGCTTGTGCACCGCTCTGCCTTTCCTGCAGCCAACAAAGCCCACGAAGAGCTGGTCGTCCACTCGAAAGTCCTTAGTCCTATCGAGGTAAAAGCTCACCGCCCTCTTAGGGTCCAAGCGGTGAAGCTGCTCCTCCTGCTTGGAAGGGTGAGGGTGAGGATAGAAGGTAGGAAGGGTAATGGACTACCCCAGATGGAAAGGAGTTACCGCCTTTGGCAGAAAAGCAGCCCTGGTCCTGAGTACCATTCTTTCAGCAAGAATGGTCAAGAATGGGGGTTTTGAACTCAGAGCTTGAAGCTCACTTACCCTCCTTGTCGAGGTAATGGCAATGAGAAAGACCGTTTTAAAAGACAACAGCCTTAAAGGACACTTGTGCAAGGGCTCGAAAGGAGAACCCATTAGGTAAGTTAAGACAAGATGTAAGTCCCATTGAGGCACAATAAAAGGAGTAGGCGGAAACGTATTGGTAAGGCCCTTAAGGAATCAAGTAATACAAGTAATACAATAGGTGACTTAAACAAAGACGGCTGATCCGGCAGGCAAAGGAAAGCCGACAAATATCTCTTTACAGTAGCTACAGCAAAGCCTTGCAAGAAAGAGCAAACTGAAGGATGTTGGATAAACGAGCCCTCAAAGGGTCGATAGACTTCTCTCCGAACCAAAGAAAAAATTTAGACCACCTATAAGAATAGATAGATTTAGTGGAATGACGTTTGGCAGACAATATTACATCTACCACATCAGGCGGGAGAGAAAAAGAATTCAGGTTGCCCCGTTCAATCTCCAGGCATGAAGGTGTAAGCTCTGGAGGTGGGGGTGTAGAACCTACTCCTGCGACTGCGAGAGGAGGTCTGCCCTTAGAGAGAGATGGAGCGGAGGGCACAAGGAGAGGTGGAGAAGATCTGTATACCACACCCTTCTTGGCCAATCCGCGGCGATCAATATGACTTGGGCCCGGTCTTGGCGAATCTTCCTCATAACCCGAGGAATCAAGGGTATGGGAGGAAACGCGTAAAGGAGATGCGAGTCCCATCTCAACTCAAACGCGTCCCCCAAAGCTCCCTGCATCGGATACTGGAGACTGCAGAATGACGAGCAGTGAGCGTTCTCGTGAGTGGCAAACAGGTCCACCCAAGGAGTTCCCCACGTCCAAAAGACGTGACGAACCACTTCCGGATGGAGCCTCCACTCGTGGTCGGCAGAGAATTGCCGACTGAGACTGTCTGCACGCACGTTCCGAACTCCGGCCAGATTTGCCATCAGACAAATCTGAGGATCCTGAGCCCAGGACCAGAGACGCAGAGCCTCTCTGCAGAGACAATGCGACCCCACTCCTCCCTGCTTGTTGACATACCACATCGCGGATGGAAGGGCTTTCCTTGAGACAGACTGCCCTCCACACACCACCAAGACAGATCCGCTGCAGCTTCTCTGGAGATCCTCACAGACTCCCTGAGATCTCCGTTGTGCCGATACCACTGCCTGCGGAGACACCACTGGAGCGCCCTCATGTGCCAGCGTGCATGGTTGACCAACAGAATGCAGGAAGCAAACAGACCGAGCAGGCGAAGGACTTTCAGGACTGGAACGACCGCTCCATTGTAAAACAAGGGTATCATTTCCTGTATGTCGAGAATCCTTTGTGGAGGTGGGAATGCTCGACACACAGTAGTGTCCAGTACCGCCCCTATGAACAGGTTGCGCTGAGAGGGCACCAGGTGAGATTTGGGCACGTTTATCGAGAAACCCAATTTGTACAACAGCTGGGTTGTAACTTGCAGATGACGAAGCATCTTCTCTGGCGACTCCGCTTTGATCAGCCAGTCGTCCAGATAGGGGAAAACTGGAATCCCCGACCTTCTGAGATGGGCTGCCACCACTGCCATCACCTTGGTGAAGACTCGAGGTGCAGTAGTAAGACCAAACGGTAGGACCGCTGTCACGAATGGGTCAGAGTGTCAGCGGTAGGATATACCCAACCCACTAACCTGAGCCAGCCAGCAGGAACGAGGAGAGCGTTGCCTATCCCTTCCTTCCCTCTCCAGCTAACGCCCACTGCGACCAGAAGGCCTACGCAATGTACGGGAGCAGGCGGGGGAAAACAGGGGGGAAAAAAGGAAACAAAGTGGTAGAGGTAGTCGTCTGGGGCACGACTGGCTAAAAAAGGGGTTCCCAGGTAGGGCCCTATGGACGAGAAAATAGACATACGTTAAAGGGAAGGCCCTAAGCTGACCATCAGTACGCCCTAGCCCTCTAACCCGGTACTCACAGTTGTTCCAGCCGGGAAGCAGGCAGCATGGCGACTTCTATCTCTCCAAATGACTGGTATTCGGGCTCTTAGGTTCTGGCTGGGCTTGTGCGCTCTTCAATCTCAGCACACTGTGAAGAGCCGAAAAACCATCTGGACGGGTGTTGTCTTGTGGCACAATAATGCTGGAGAGGTGAGAGGACAAGGGAGGGTTAATTATAGCCCCCTGCAATCCAGCGTCTTGCCTCTCGCCTCGTTGGAACGTGACTGCGTTTTGCAGTGAGTGAGGATTCCCCCCAGCGCTTCACGCTGTTCCTTCACAGCGAGAGCGTGCTCGGGGCAGGGGAGGACCGGTGCTGGTTCCAAAAAGCACCCGCCCGCCTCTCACGGTGGTGCGCCTAGTTGTCGAGAAGCCTCAAGGCTTCTCCGTGGCGCTCGACCGCTGTTACGTCACAGCGGGAGCGCGTGCAAGGGAAGGGACTCTGCCCTTCGGTTCCGCGTCTCCGCGCGGTATTCCTTGGGGAGTTCTCTCGGAAAGGAGAAGTCCGGCGGACGTCCCGTCGGCTCCTTCTTGGTTCCGGTCGCGGGGAAGAAGCAAGGATGAGAACAATGATGGTCCGGTGAAGTAATCCGTCGAAAAGGAGAAAGTCGGCTTTTTCAGGAAGAGCTTTCTCGTCTGAGCTCACACAAGTGAAAATTGTCAAGCGCCTCCTAGTGGGGGAGGCGGCCTTTTATACTTCCTGGACGGACGCGAGTTCGTCCTGCGCGCCCCAGGGTTTTCTGGGTTATGTAGTCTCTGGGCCAGTGTCGGGTGATCGCGACAACCGCAAACTGATAATGTTGCGACCCTACCGTAAAACGGAGATACTTCCTGTGCGACTTCAGGATTGGGATGTGGAAATACGCATCCTGCAAGTCGATCGACTCCATCCAGTCCTCCTGTTGCAGCGCTTGAAGAACCTGCGCAAAGGTGAGCATCTTGAACTTCTCCTGTTTCAGAAAAAGGTTCAAGATCCTGAGGTCCAGGATTGGACGTAGCCTGCCATCCTTCTTCGGAATCAGGAAATACCGGGAGTAGCATCCCTGACCCCTCTCCTGCTCTGGAACCACCTCTATCGCACCTTTTTTTTAATAACGTAATGACTTCCTCCTGCAGGAGACGAAGGTTGTTCTCCGAGCAAGCACCTTGGCAAGGAGGGTAATTTGGAGGAAATTTCCGAAAGGGAAGGGCATACCCATTTTCTACAAGATCTAGAACCCAAAGGTCTGAAGTGACCGATTCCCAATCTTGTAGAAAATGGGTAATCCGGCCCCCCACAGGACCAACATGATCCAGAATGGTGGATCTAGGGCTGCTTTGCAGGGATGGAGGAAGTGGAAGTGGAGAGCAGCCGACCTCGAGCACGAACTCTGATCCTGACCCTGTAGCTCTTATACAGGGTGTTCTGTTGCTGCTGTTGCTGCTGCTGCTGGGGCTGCCTGTAGGTCCGAAAGGATGACCTTCCAAAGCCTCTGTATCTCCTAAAAGAACCTCTAGGCTGTGTCTGCAGACCCAGAGATTTTTGCCGTGGCTTTCCTTTCCTTAAATCTCTCTAACGCAGCATCAGCCTTTTTACCAAAAAGCCCAGAACCGTCAAAAGGCAAGTCCAGAAGCGTTGCCTGCACATCAGGGGAGAACTCAGATGATTTCAGCCATGCACTTCTCCTTGTGGCAATCGAGGAGCCCATAATTCTGGCGACAGAGTCTGCAGTGTCCAGGCCACTCTGGATAACCGGACGCACAGCCACCTGAGTGTCTGACAGCACCTCATTAAAGTTCTGCCTGTCTTCCTCTGATAACTTAGGGGCCAGTTGTTTAGTGGAATCCATGAGAGCATGGATATAACGGCCCAAGAGACAGGTGGCATTTGTCGACTTTAAGGCCATAGTGGCTGAGGAGAAGACTTTCTTGGTTGATTGGTCGAGTTTTTTATCATCCCTGTCACTAAGGACCTGAGGAAAGGCACCTGAAGGCCTTAGAGCAAGCAGCCTGAACCACCAGACTTTCCGGAGAAGGATGAGAAGTAAGAAAGTCTGGATCACATGGAGCTGCCCTGTACCATCTAGCCACAGTTTTAGAGACCGCAGGAGCGGAAAAGGGCTTTCGCCATACCTTCAGTGATGGCCTCATTAAATGGTAGTAAGGGCTCTGTCACAGTGGAGGGAGAATATAAAGCCTCAGTGAGCATGTTAGGCTTGAACTCAGCAGTTGGCAGCTGTAGATCCAAAAGCTCCGCTTCTTTTCTAATGATCGTGTGGTAGGGAGCCACATCTTTAGAGGGAGTATCGGCTGGTGGAGTAAGCTTCGATAAATCAAGGCCACTAGCCTCCTTCAACTCTTCAAACAAGTCCGCAGACTCCATGAGCTCACCATCTTCCATCTCCTCAACCTGGTACCTTTGCTCTTCCAGAACTCTGAGCTTCTCGCCTGCACCTAATCCTCAGGACCGGCGTCGGCGGCGCCGCAACCAACTCAGACGGCGCCGGCGTCGAACACGGATCCGGAGGAGCAGCCAGAGTCGAATGAGGTGGAGCTGAAGCCGGTGAAGATGGAAGTGACGTCGATTTCCCCGGCGCCCGGAAATGCCAAGACGGCGTCGCCGGGAAAAAAGGCATAAATGGAGCCTGAGCGTAGGCTTGAGGAACCCCGAACTTAAAAGCCATGGGACCCGAAGGTGCTCCAGAGGGGTACATCGATCTAGTGAAGACTCCATACATCGTATTCAAATAATGCGATGGATATTGTCCCTGGCCTGGAAAGGGGGGATATGGCTCAGACTGAGGCATAACCGGACTTGGGCCAATCGGCGCCGACGGTGGAGCCAACGGAGTCGAAGACTCATCAGGAGCCGGAGCTTCTTCAACCGGAGCTGGAGAATGTGCCGGCGTCGGAGATGGAGCCGGAGCGTGCTCCGGTGAAGCTGCAGGCGAGGTCAGGCAATCAGGAGAAGCAGGAATTGAGACAGGAGAGGGAGAAACAAAGTCCTTACGACATCGAGTAGACGAAGTCGATCTCTGAGCCGCTTCTTTATCTGAACGGTGTCGAGGACCATGCCTCCTCTTCTTTTTATGCTTCTTGGATTTAGAAGCATGCCCAGACATCGACTTCGACGCCGATCTCCATCTGGATCGCCTTCAACCTCTCTTCTCTTTTTTCATCCTTGCAATAAACAATTTGGCTTCTTTTTCCTTTAAGGCCTTAGTACTCATCTTTCCACAGCAAGAGCATCCCTCGACGTCGTGTTCTGACGACAGGCACCAGACACAGTCCTAATGCGGATCCGTGAAGGACAAGTGCTTACCGCACTCCCTGCACGGCTTGAATCCGGACATCTTTGTCGACATCTTTAACAAGAAGAAAGAGAAACACCAGCAGAAACACAAAGTAACTAGTCAAAGCTACGGAGAGTCCCAGAAAACCGTTAGTGTTGACGGCGCGGAAAAAAGAGAACGGACGTCATCACGCTGACTAGGTCCTCTTATGGATCCAGTGACGTCAGCGGAGCCGCGAGCGGAGCCGTGCTTCTGTGACGTTGTCCTCGTCGGCGTGGAGAGCTACAAAAGTTTCCGAATGTTGCTGGCTCAAGGGGATATTCACAAGGTGAGGAATCCACTGGCAGATGTATCCATCAGAAAGGGGAAAGCCCTGTCCATAGAAATACGTTAGCTGAGCCAGGAGGATTGGCGGTTCGGTAAGGAATCTGCAGCTAGATAGAGTCTCCACCAGATAAGGCATTACCAAAGGTAAGTAACTTGTTCATCTGATAGGGACTTCTAGCCACAGGTTCCTTACCTTAGAATAGATAATCAAGCAGTACCTCCTGGAGGTGGGTTTGTAAAACAATTTCATACCAAAAAGTACTGCAAGACCAAATGGGCCAGGTAATCGTGTTTTGTGAACGTGTTCAAGGAAGCCCCGTTGCTGCCTGCAGATGTGCAGGACCGGGACTCCGTGGGTGTAGCCTTGGCTCTGGTGGAATATGCAAGCAAGCTCTCAAGAGGTTGCTCCTTGGGCACTGTGTAGCAGAGTTTAATGTGGAGCACGATCCACTGGAAAACGGTCTGCTTCTGCACGGCCTTTCCCTTCTTTGCTCTGACATTTACAGGCCTCTATCGTGCGGTCAAGGTAGAACGACAACACTCTTTTTGGGACCAGTTGGTGAAGTCACTCCTCTTCCTCAGACGCATGTCTCGTAGAGTAAAAAGTAGGGAAAGTGATGGACTGGCCTACACGAAAGGGAGTGAGGACGATCAGTAGAAAGGAAGCTCTAGTATGTAGAACCAACTTGTCACGTATGGAGGCTTGGATGACAGTCTAAAGCTCACTGACCCTACAGGCAGATGTTATTGCCATCAGGAAGGCAGACTCTATTGTAAGGAACCTGAGACCACAGTTGTGCAAGGGCTCAAAGAGAGCACACATCAGAAACATCAGGGCGAGATTAAGGTTCCACGGAGGCATGATAAAGGGAGAAGAAGGAAAAATATGATGCAAACCTTTCAAGAACCTTTGTAAAACAGAGGATTTGAAGAGGGATGGTTGGTCAGGCAACCGCAGAAAGGCTGATATAGCAGAAAAGTAGCCCTTTAAGGTGCTCAGAGAGGGCCTTGCTGGGCAAGAGAAGAACCTGAGAAAGGGGTCAGAAAGGGAGGCCAATCTGCTTTTCTGCACATCATGCCACAAACTTGCCCCAACAGCAGGTGCATACCGTTTTCATGGAGAGATGAATGGCTGACAGAATAAAATTGCAGACTTTGGGAGGAAGGTTGAAAGCTGTCAACAGTCGCCGCTCAATCTCCACACAAGAAGGCAGAGCGTTGACTGGTTCGGGTGGAGAACCCTTCCCCTGCTGCTGAATCGGAAGATCCTCCCAATGCAGCAGCCTGATCAGAGGACCGATGGAAAGTGCTCAACAGTTCAGAATATCAAACTCTCCGAGCCCAGTTCGGAGCCACGAGGATGACTAGGACCCTGTTGTTCCTGATCTTCTTGAGAACTCTGGGCAGGAGTGGTATGGGCAGAAAGGTGTATAGGATGTCTGAGTTCCACTCAAGACAAAAAGCGTCTCAGAGCGAAAGCCTCCTTGGAAACGCCAGTACACAGAACTGCTGACATTGCGTATTCTCGGCAGTGGTGAACAGATTTGTTTTGGTGAAAATCTTTTTATTTAACAATCATCGGTATCAGAGCATACAACAATTTGCTTAATGTCAGTATATGCATGACAATTAGAGGCAATACTGCTACACATTACACACACAGTAAGGACCTTTCAAGGAGGAAGCAAACCATGTTCAATGCTCTGTGTGGGAATGCAAATGTCTCCACGATAGGAGTTCCACGGTGACCATATGTGGGACAATTTTTTAGGACAACCTCGGCCAGTATACACCGTCTTTTCTCTAAACATACACCAGTCCATACTAGATTTCCCATGCCTCCAAAGTGGGGGGAGCCACTGCTCCCCAGGCCTGAGCATTGCTTCTTTTGGCAAGCATGAAACCCAGAGTTGCCCATTGTGTTTGATAGGTGGTTAGGTCGGTCGGTTCCCATATATTTAGTAAGCATCTGCGTGCTTCAGGGTAAATGGCAACAGTAAGGACAGCCCTCATCTCTGCGTGTATTTCCCTCTAATACGTTTGAATAAGTGCGCATTCCCATATAGTGTGCATAAAGGTACCAATCTGTCCAAATCGTCTGCGACAGTCTCCTGTTTCCGCTCTCCCCATCTGTACTAGCCGGGGGCCGGTCATATATATCCTGTGGAGGATTTTAAGCTGAACTAGCCATAGTCGAGCTGGAATGGCCACCACACGAGGAGATGATCTAGCCTCCTGCCACTCCTCATCATCCATTTCAATGCCATCCGCCACCCATTACTGTCGCAATACTGAAAGAGGATCTTCCATGTTATGTATTAATTTATTATAAATCAATGAGATGGTCCTATCCGGGATGTGGCCATCCAGTATTCTGTCTTCTAGCGGGGATGATTCAGGAAGGGATGTGCCCCTTGGGATGAGGGAATGTAGTGCATGGCTAACCTGTCTGTAACGGAAAAGCTCAGCATCAGCTAGCTCATGTTGACTCTGAAGAGTGGCAAAGGGTTTCACCCCTCCCTTCTCCCATATATCTTTAATTTGCGAGATACAAATCAAGTCCCATTTATCAAACCCCTTTGATGTCCACAGATCACCCAGTTGAGCAGAGTCCCATAGGGGGGGTAGCAAGAGTCAGTTTACGCTCCCATCCGAGGGATCTATTTGCAGCGTGCCACACACTGACTGAGTGTCCAGTGGGGCCGGTCAGTTTGAACTGGTTAGGTTTCTAATAAAGAGATCTATTGTAATTTCCTCCTGGGAGCAGCCATTTATCCATACGGTAGCCCGGGTTGTCTAGGCCTACATATGTACCGTGATTGATAGCTGTTAGGTGTGTAGCCCAATAATATTTCTGTATATCCGGTAGGCTGATGCCACCATCGAAATATTTTAATGTGAGTTTGCCCAAGGCTATGCGTGGCGCTCCGTTCCATAACAGGTCTCTCTGGAAGTGCTCAATTTCTTTGAAAAATGTTAATGGAACAGGATCGAGCTAATTTTGTAGGGCATAAAGAAAGCGGGGAAGGGACATAATTTTAAAAAGAGCTGCCTTGCCTAGGAGAGAGAGGGGAAGAGACTTCCAGCTGGCTATATCTCGTTTTAAGCAAAGCATCGGAGGAAGGAGATTTTCTGCATAACAAAGTGCGGGGTCTAAGAGCAGAAATGTTCCCAAATATTTGAATCCCGTGGCACTGACCTGAATTGGACAATTGCGGGGCAAGGTGGACCGGTCACCCTGAAGGACATATAAGTGAGATTTGGTCCAATTAATCTTGAAACCAGAATATCGACTGAACACTGCCAGTATATCCAAGACCGCAATTAAGGACTTTTTGGGATCCGTTATATAAAGTAAAATGTCATCCGCATAGAGCTAAATGCGGTCTTCCCATTCAGGTGACCGCCGCATACCTCGAATAACTAGATCTCGGTGGAACCATGCCGCCAAGGGTTCCAACGCTAAAGCGAATAGGAGGGGGGAGAGAGGGTACCCTTGACAGGTGCCCCGGTTCAAGTCAAAAGTGTCTGACTTCTTATTATTTACCACAACTTGTGCCATTTGTTTCGAATATAAGAGTCGGACCCATCAAATAAATTCCCGGCCGAACCCCAGCTTCTGTAGAACTGCTATGAGGTAAGGCCATTCAATAGTGTTGAACGCCATGGCGGCATCTAGGGAAACAAGGACTGCTGGTTCTAGGATCATGCCTGCTCTACCTAGTACCCCATGGACTCGACGCAAGGTTCACGCCGTGTTTCGGTGTTGTATAAAGCCGGATTGGTCTGGGTGTACCAGTTCTGAAATTATTTTAGACGATTAGCTAGGACTTTAGCAAGGATCTTAGGCTCAGCATTAAGGAGGGAGATCGGCCTGTATGAAGTGCAATCTGTTTTGGGTTTGCCTTCCTTATGTATGATTACTATGTTGGCTATGCACTGGTCCAGTGGCAGCTCACCTTTCTCTCTGCTTTCCTCGAACATATCTTTCAGATAAGGAGACAATTTACCAGGGCGGAGTTTATATAATTCAATTGGGATGCCGTTAGGGCCAAGGGATTTACCCGAGTTAGTGATCCGATCGCCTGTGCTATTTCGTCTGTCATCAGGGGACTATCTAATAGTTGCTGGTCCGCTAAGGAAAGAGTGGGGAGTGTAATGTCCTTTAACAATTCGGCAGAATCTTCCTCGGTATAGGATGCCACTGCAGTGTACACTAGGTCAAAATGTCTGGCAAAGTGAATCACTATTTCTTGGGGGTCCGTTATGCAAACATTATGAACGTCATGTAGAACTGGAACCAATCTGTTTGCCCATTTGCGTCTATCAAGCCAAGCTATCAGTTTTCCGGCCTTATCCCCCAGATCATAGATCCTACCAAGTTTCTCTCTACGCAGCGTTTTAGCTTTCTCTGTCACCAGTGCCCTGTATTCTTCCTGTTTAAGACGTAACAGGTGGAGCGAGTTAGATGTGGTCGACGTTTCCATCTCTTTCTCTAATTGGTAGATCTCGCCTTCTATAGTAGACACCTCCTTTTGTTGTTCCTTCTTCTGTCCAGCTATAAGGGACAGAGCCTCCCCCCTAATCACTGTTTTGAATACTTCCCCAGAGTATTTGGGAGGAATCTACCGTACCCGAGTTTTCTTCTAAATAAGTGTCTATCGCCTTAGTGAGGTCTTTACGAATTTTTGGGTTGCGACGATACCAAGGATTAATCGGGACCACCCTGCCCACCCTAAGCTGATCGAGGAGTATATGTACCCATATTGGCGAATGATCGGATATACCCCTAGCTAAGTGCCTGATTTCATGAATGTGTGCGATCTGGGGGCTAGAAATCAGAATATAATCCAATCTGGATAGGCTGCCGTGAGCCCCCAAGTGGAAAGTGTGTTGTATACTCTCAGGGTTGTATGTGCGCCAGACGTCCACTAAGCCCATGGCATCAAGAAAGTCCGGCAGCCATCTATGAGGCCTCAGCTCACGCGGTGGGTGGCGACCCAGTCTACCCGACCCCACAGAATTAAAATCACCACCCAACATCAACATTCCTTCAGGTAATGAAAGGAGAGTGGTGCACAGGTCCTGGAATGTAGTGGTTTGGAGGCCAGGTGGGACATAGATACTAGTGTGATGATTCGCCCCTCCCAGGTTCCAGTGATACCTATATACCGGCCCCTGTCATCTATCCAAGTAGAACTCACACTAAGGGGGAAGGTGTTTTTCAGCATTACACCCACTCCTCTTGAACTGGTCGTGAACCCAGCATGTGCCACTAACTTATAACCCAACCTGCACATAGCTTTACATGAACTGCCAATCAAATGTGTCTCCTGAAGCAGAACGATGTCCGGGGCTTGTTTCCTGATATATTGAAGGACTATCCTGCGTTTTACCTTATCCCCAAGCCCATTAACATTCCAACTCAGAATCCTACCACTCTTATCCCACTGCGTGTGCATTGAGACCGATCGAGGTATCAATAGCCTCAGTCATGCTACTCATAGTGCTAGCCGATGTAACAACTCGCAAATAAAACACCCCAACCCAACAACCCTCCACCCCGCTACCCTGCACTCTGGGTCTAGAACTGCCCATTGAAAACTTGCAGAGAGCCTGTCGCCCTCGTAAAGAACTAAAAGTAGAAAAAAAAGGGGGAAAGAAAAAGTGCTCCGCCACCCTGACCCCAAACAAGTTAAACATACATCTTCAGCGAACCGAAAGCATCAAGTCTAAGAGTGACCCCAACCACAAGGGCTGGATACAAAAAAATTCTCCACCCGTCACCAATCCAGACATAGCCGGCCTTACGACCCTCTCCTCAGGTAGGGCAACTATCCTCGTTCTCCCTTTCAATGTGGTCACCAGGGCCCCTCGGGCTAAGGTGCTCGACCCAGTCTGCCGCAGCTTCGGGGTGCTAAAAAAAAAAACAGGTTCGCCCATCCGCCTCGACCCGAAGACATGCAGGAAATAGCATTGAATATTTTAGGCCTCTGTCTCTGAGTACACGTTTCACTGAGAGGAACGATCTTCTCTGCTTTTGTACCCTCCGCGTAAAGTCCGTGAAAAAGGTTATGTTTGCATTCCCATAGCGGAGGGGGGCCCCCGTTCTGGCATTCTGGAGGATGACGTCCCTGTCCCGAAAGTTCAGAACTCTGGCCAGCATTGGCCGCCGGAGAGCGCCCGGTTTGAGAATGCCACCCGGGACCCTATGTGCCTGTTCGATGACGAAGAACTTGCTGAGGCCCTTAGGTTGTAAATGTTTTAGGATGAGGTCTTCCACAAATAAGTCAGGGGACTGCCCTTCCGATTTCTCCGGAACTCCCAAAATGCAGAGATTATTGCGCCGCTAGCGGCCTTCGTAGTCATCAAGCTTTAAGTCTCTGATTTTGTGGGAGTTCTGTAAGTCACGGACCTCTCCTTGAAGCCGTGCCACATTTCTGACAAGACTTGCGGTTGTGATCTCCACCTGCTTAATCTTCTCATTTAGTCTCCCCAGATCCGCCCTGATAAGGTTAAGGTCGATCGCCATTGCATCCATCTTGTGTTCAAGGGATGTCTTTACTCCGGTGATGGCGTCCATAACGTCTTTCAGTGACAATTCCTGCTCCCCCTCACACGAGCCATCCTGGGAGGCCCCGCCGGACAGTCAATGCTGTTGGGCTTCTTTGGGAACCGTATGGCAGTCCAGTTTGTTGGTTTGCGCCACTTTGAGGTCCTGGGCCCCAGCGCCTTTGTTGCGCTCCATCACGTAGCTCAGCCGAAATTCAGGGTCTCCTCGGGCATACAGGGCAGGCGTCTGGATGGATCTCGTTTATATTCTACCAGCCGGTACTACTTTCATCCTCGCAGGCACCAGGGTTTCGAGTGAGGGATGAGGCCACACAGACATCGACGCCCCGGGGGGAGGTCCCTACCAGGCCATGCAGTCGCAATTGCTGAGTCGGCAGCCAGGATTGTGGCGCAAGTTTCCGCAGGTCCAGAGCGCCCCCCCCTGTGGTGGTATTGGCGTGTGGCTCTGTGCCCATATTATCTGCAGGGGGTGGGGGGGGGGGAGGGAGTCTCTACCTGTAGGACGCAGTAATAATGCCTCTCTGAATCACCCATGCTCCAGGCTGGGATGCAGCTCACGTGTCTGTCACACTCTGAGCCCTCCTCAGGGAGACGGGGTACAATATACAGATAGTGGGCCCCAAACTGTTAAGGCCCACAGTCCCGGACAAAGTTCACTGCTGCCATTGGGGGGGGGGGGGGTGTCAAGATGGCGCGTCCCAAGCCTCCACAGAGCCGCCTCGCCGCATGCCGAGGAAAAGCGTGCAGCACGAAGACGGCTCCATTATAGGCGGCTCCTCCCTGATGGGACTTCTCCGGATCCTACCCGGCCGCAGACTGCGGTGGGGACCCGGTCCAAATGGTGCGGATGGCTGATTCGTCTCGGAGGAGATGAGCCCGGGACCTCCCGCCGTCGCGAGAAGTCCGCGTACTGTTGCGCCACTTCCCGGCCTCAAGTAGCACTGTGGGCCCCCGCTTCAGATACGCAGGTAGGCCTCACCGTGTCAGTCCTTGTATATTCAGCTCCAGACACTGGGCGCGAGTCGAGATGGGCGGGATGGGCACCGCAGATGTTCCGATGCACGGAACCACCGTCGGATGTTCGGATAATGCTGCCGGATAGAGGTTTGGGGAGAGGTAGGCGGCGGAGCTCTGCTCTACGCGGCCATCATGAATCGCCGCTTGGCCACACCCCCAGTGGTGAACAGATTTAACGAAGGCTCTCCCCACTGCTGAAAATGTCCTAGCACCACCTCCGGATAGAGACACCATTTGTGTTACGCCAGGCATCTGCGGCTGCGTTCGTCCGACCTGACCTCCAGAGGGCCTGTCAGGTGTTGACCTACCAGGGAAATGCCCTGAAGTTCCAATCATGTCCAGAGACGCAGGGCCTCTTGACAAAGGGTCCACAATCGCACCCCTCCAGCAGAAAGCAGGGGGCCATGAAATCCAGGAAAAAAGGTGAAACATGGGCATCATAGCATAAATATCCTGGACTTGCCATTCGGGAGGATAGGTCTGAACTGCACTGTGCCCAAAACAGCTCAGATGAAAGGGAGTTTCTGAGAGGGAGTCAGGTGTGACTTTGGCACATTGATGTACCAGTTACTTACCTTCGGTAACGATGTATCTGGTAGAGACGTTGTCTAGCCGCAGATTCCTTAACTAAGAATATCCCCAGGCGTGAGACTGGATCCAGAAATCTTTTGCAGCAGCACCTCCACGCACTGGGCGCCACACGACCCCGCCCTGACGTCGTCCACGTACTTGACATCAGCGAGGTCATATAAGTCCCTCCCGGCGCGCGGACGTCAGTTTTCTTCAGAGAAACTTTTCCGCGGCACAATGCGGAGCCACCAACCAAAAACTGTGAAAGTGTGGGAACCCTGTGCGATGGATGAAATATCCGTGAATAAGGGAGGAGGATGGCGGAAGACACCATCTTAAGACAGAATAGGCACTGCCTACACATATAAGTGGAAGCTGTGAGAAAGAACCCCACACGCTAAGCGGAGGCCCCTTCCCGAGTGCAACAAGGGAAGAACATCTCAACAGACAGAAATAGACTAATAGTGTCATGTGGAACTGTGCAGTCCACTAAGAACGGAACACAGAAAGAACAACGGTCCACTGTAGGAAAGAAAGAGAAGACTGGCCTTTCCCCTCTAAAAACAGAGGTAGGAAACAGAGCACAACCAACCCTCAAAGAGGATGACCACGAGGAGACCAGGACCCTGAGGTACTAGAGCAGACAGAAGGGAAGGGAACTGGAGAGGAAAACAAATCTCCTCGTGAATCAAAGGCACCATATAACAGAAAAGAAGCCCCTCAGCAGAGGTGAACTTTATATGAAAGCACCCAGGGGAGTGGAACAATCTGAACCCCCTTGAGATATAACCCAATGGTAGCTGAAGAAGCCAGCGGAGAACACCACTAGACAAGGTCCTCGCAGAACGGGGAGGCTGGGAGGGCTTTAAGGAATCTGCGGCTAGACAACGTCTCTACCAGATGCATCGTTACTGAAGGTAAGTAACTCGTACATCTGATAGAGACATCTAGCTGCAGATTCCTTAACTTAGGAATAGATACCACAGCCATACCCCAAAGGGAGGCGGGTCTGCGACAGGACAACAAAGCGCCAAGCATCTGATCCAGCAACAGAGTGACGAATTAAGGGGGGAAAGATGTGGCAGAACAGCCTAACAGCAACCCCATTAGCTCGAAGAGCAAAAGTCACAGGATAGCAGATATCGGAAAACATGCCAGAATGGCGCCACACCATTCCTGTATAAAAAATGACAGGTAGAACGGCATGAGCCCTAAACCAGAGCAAGGAAACAGAGAGAGAAAGAAGGATCACTCTCGGCTAAATGGCGCACGACTAGTACATTGACCCAAGCTTGAAATGAACTTGAAGAGATGTAACCAGTGCCGAACAGACTAGCCTATAGAAGAAAGCTGAAGGAGCCGGTGGCAAGAGCCCAAAGGCAAGAGCGAGAACCTGAGCAATGCGGTGGGAATAGCCAGCAGGACAAGAAGCACGCCAAGCGCACACCCAACCCCAAAAGGGTAATGAGGGGCAATAGCACCAATCCCCAACCCGCTGAGCAGGTAGAATATTTCACCGTCAAACGGCCATAGAGACCTTAAAGTGGCTTACACAGGAACAGAAGAGTGCCCGACCGGGCAGCATGAGGCCAAAGTGAGAAACAACCCACAATAGAGACTTGTAGACCGTAATTAATGACCACTGCCATCAAAAGGACTGTCCCACAGGCTTAGCTTTAACAAGAGTAGGCATATCTGAAGGAAGAGGCCAAAAACACAAAGTTAACGAAAGTGGGGAAAAGTCTCAGAATCCAAGACCAACACTCCAGAAAGACGCGTACAGCATCGAACATAAAAAAGGGAGCATATGTCAATTTGGGAAACCACTCCAGTAAGCGGAAGCAAGGAGGAACCTATGGGCAACTTGCAACAACTCAGAAAAGCCCCCCCACACATGGAGATATGGGTCCAGAGCTTGCGGCCTCGAGAAGAGGTGGCGATGTAGGTAGAGGATACCAGGGCAACCGGCATGTAGACATAAATGTATAAAGATACAATTATGTAGAGACAGAACGAACCAGGAGCATGAACATGTATATATCAGACCATACCTAGAACAGTAAGGGCAGGTAGGAGCCGTTTTGGAAGAAGAGACCATGAAACCTCCAAAGGAGACGGATGACCATGGCGAAAGCAGATGGCACCAGGGAAAAACATAAAAACACCATACACCGGACCACCAAGCGACGCATGGAGCCCACATGATCTCCAAGCCCAGGTGAGATAAGCAAGGCTATATAATAGCGTACAAGTACCCCACATGGAGTATGCATAACCCAAACAACGGGGGGACACCTCTTAGGGCAAGCCAGGCCAAAAGAACGCAGTAACAAACCGAACCCGTGAACTGAGTTCCGAGCCGTATTGACATTACCGAGCCGAGCCACCGGCTGAATACCACAGTCAGAGGACACAGCAACCTGTGGAACACGGCCACAGAAGGTCAACAGGCAGCTGAAAGCAGATAAATGCATCCAAGGGATGCCAATAAAAGGGTACGCACCGTTGACCACATAAAAAAGAAGACGCAAGGCTCACTGCCCATGTTAAACACAGAGCACATCTAAAGGATGCAAAATGAAAAAAGTACCATCGAAGACAGGCCTAAAAGGGCCTAAGTGGGAGGACGAAAGCCCGCCAGGAGCCGGTGAACCGTCGACTCAGCATGAGCATCAAAGAGCAAAACCACATCAAAAGGTAAGTCAACCAGTCGCTTCCGGATATTTTCAGGGAAGATGCTATCTCGCAACCAAGCGTGACGCCTTAAGGCAACAGAACTCGCCATGGCTCGGCCCAAAGAATCCGCAGTATCTAAGGCTGAACTGATTGTGAATTCAGCAAGGTCGCAGCCATCCCGGATGAGGTGAAGGACATCAACGCGAGCCCCTTCAGAGGTGGCAGTATGCAAAGACTCTGCAGAGTCCCACAGGGCAGAGGTAGCCCGAGCCAAAACACACACTGTATTTAAGGACCGTAGGACAGCACTAGTGGATGCAAAGACGTTCCTACCCCATGACTCAAACCACGGGACTCCAGAGAGGGAGGAAGCGTTAGAGGGGGCAGAGAAGGTAAGGCAGTCTGCAACATGACCCCTGCGGATTAGGGTGCACAAAAAGACAGACTGGATCAAGTGGAGCTGGGCGGTGGCGGTGCAAAACTGAGCGAGCCACCGGGTCACCTGAAGCAGGTCGGACCCAGGTACCCAAGAGGGCATCATAAAGGGAAGCCTCAAAAGGCAAAAGCGGCTCCATATTTCCAGACCCACGGTGGAGGACCTCAAGCAAGTGGTCCACAGGCAAAGGTGTAGAGGGGGGGGGGTTGCATATTTAAAATACGGGTGGCCAAAGAGACCTCGGTAGCCCTCCGCGGAGGGGAAAACAGCTGACCCTCCCAAGACACTAAGGGTGCGCCCAATTCCCCATGGAAGGAAGCCCCATGGAAGAGTGAGGATCCTGACGGGGCTCCTGGGGAGACGTACAGCCTGCCGGATCAGGGAGCTCCTGAGGAGGCTCCACAAATTCCAAGGATGGCACTGGTAACACTAGCTCTGCTGACGCCGGGCGGGAGGGCGGCGCTGAACTCTCTCCAGAGGCCTCTATAGGAGAGTCCAGAACTCTGCGTCGACACGGTGCCGAAATGACGCGTGTCAGCACCGATTGTGCCTCGTCAGACACCGACTCGGCAGCATCCGGCGTCGAGCCGTCCAGCGCCAAAACTATGAGAAGCTCCCCCTCTGAAGGAGAGGGCGCCGGGGCTGGCAAGGCAAACTTCCGACGCCGCCCCATCCAGAAAAGGCTCCGATTTCAGAGAAAGGAGCGGAGGCGGAACCGAGGAGTTGAGCCTCCGGCGCCGGGACGGCACCGACCCAGGCTCCGGACAGGCAGCCGCCTGCCCAGAAGGCTGGGGTGTGCTCAAGTCAGGGCTATGAGCAATGGCAACTACCTGCTGCGCCACAGGGAGCCCCGCGTGGATATGTGGCGCGGCAGAGGTGCCGTGGGTTGAAGAGGGGGACCCAGCTGGGCCGCGCCCTAACGACACCACATCTCCGACGTTCCTGGAAGGCAAGGGCTCAATTGGCGCTGGGGGCAAATGGCGGGCGAGTCCGTCGGAGACCCCACTAGAAGCGGAGGTCCCGAGGATACCCCAGGAACGAGAGAGGACCCAAGGGAGGCCTGCACAGCCGTAGCATAGGCCTCCATTTGGGCCCGAGTCGCCCCCACACCCGGAAAGGGCAGACAGAGTGGAGGGCGACCGTCGGGAGCGCACGTCCGGAAAGTTCCCGGAACCAGTACCCCTGACAACAGAAGAAGGTGAGGTCGGTGACCTTGACTTACCAAGTGGAGAACGACGGCCCCGGACCCCAGAGGGCGATCGATGGCGGAGCCGATCAGTAGAGGGACCTGCAGTTGATGACGAGGCCGGGGGGTGAGACGACTCCGACCGGGACAGCCGTGCTTTATAAGGCGCTCCCGGCGAGACTTCGGTTTTAGACGCTGGCAGGCTTCACAGTCCGTGGAGTCATGGTGCTCGCCCAGAAACCACATACAAATAAGATGCGGGTCCGTCGCGGACATTTGCCGCGAACAGGAATTACAAGATTTAAAGCCCGAAGGCATCGCACTCTGTTCCCGACGCGAAGCTTCGAAAATGAGGCCAGAAGAGCTCACTCCGGATCCGCGTTGCACGCGGAAAAGAAGGAAACTGACGTCAGCGTGCCGGGATGGACTTATATGACCTCGCTTATGTCACATACATGGACGACGTCAGGGCTGGGTTGTGTGGCGCCGTGCCCCGGTGCGCGGAGGTGCTGCTGCAAAACTTTTCCAGATCCAGTCTCACACATAGGGATATTTTAAGTTATGGAATCTGCGGCTAGATGTCTCTATCAGATAGAGAACACCAGCAAATGCAGGAGGTCCGCCATAGTCTAGAGGTCGGAGACGACAGACTGGGGCGGACCTGCCTTCAACAGCCAGTTGTAGAGATAGGGGAAGACTGGGAACTCAGAACTCTGCAGATGAGCTGCAACCACCGCCATCACCTTGGTGCACACTTGAGGGGCGCTAGTGAGGCCAAAAGGGAGCACAGCAAACTGAAAGTGCTTTTGGTCCACTGTGAACCACAGGTAATACACGTGAGCAGGCAGGACAGGACTGTGGAAGTATGCGTCCTGCAGCTCCAACGCTACCATCCAGTCCCCTGGGTCCAGGACAGACTTGAGCGACCATGAGCATTTTGAACTTCTCAATTTTACAGAAAAAATTGAGAGGACGCAGATCAAGGATAGAACAAAGGTATCTGTGTGTCTTGGGTATCAGAAAGTAGCGGGAACAGCAACTATGACCTACTTCTGGTGTTGGCACCCTCTATATGGCTCTCTTGGCCAAAAGAGCCCTCACTTCCTGACGAAGCAAAGAAATATGGTCCTCCATCATCCTGTCGCACGCAGGTGGCATGAGTGGAGCAGCAGTCTCGAAGGGGAGGGAGTAGCCCCTCAGGACAATTTGCAGAATCTATCTGTTAGGGCTTCATTACAAGGAAGAAGCAGTTCTGAGGGGTGCACTCCCAGCTGGAGCACCTCTGTAAAGATGTTGGTCTTCAAGTCTTCAATCAATCAATCAATCAATCAATCAGCCATTTGTTAAGCGCACTACATACCCGCGAGGGTCTCAAGTTGCTGGGGGGGGGGGGGGGGGGGGGGGGGTTGTGGAGGGGCGCTACTGATTGAACAGCCAGGTCTTGAGTGTCCTCCTGAATGTCACCAGGGCTTGGGTCTGACGTAGGCTCAGTGGGAGGGTGTTCCATGTCTTGGCGGCGTGGTGGGAGAAGGATCTCCCGCCGGTGGTTGCTCTTCGGACATGCAGGACGGTGGCGAGTGAGGTCGGCGGTGTGGGATGTAGAAGGAAAGTCGTCTGTTGAGGTAGGCTGGGACGGTCTTGTGGAGTGCCTTGTGTGCGTGGATGATGAGCTTGAAGGATATCCTCTTGTTGACGGGGAGCCAGTGCAGGTTTCTCAGGTGGGGGTGATGTGGCCGTGGCGTGGTATGTCGAGAATCAGTTGTGCCGAGGATCAGTCGTGTCGAGGCATTTTGGGTCGTGCCGAGGATCAGTCGTGTCGAGGCATTTTGGATGCATTGTAGTCGTTTGATGAGCTTGGTCGGGGCTCCCGCGTAGAGGGCGTTTCCGTAGACGAGTCTGCTGCTGACGAGAGCCTGGGTGACTATCTTTCTTGTATCTGTCGGGATCCATCTGTAGATCTTGTGGAGCATGCGGAGGATGTTGAAGCAGGAGGAGGAGACGGCGTTGACTTGCTTGGTCATTGAGAGCGCTGAGTCGAGGATGATTCCCAGGCTGCGGGCGTGGTCGGTGGGTGTCGGGGCTGCCCCCAGTGCTGTCAGCCATCAAGAGTCGTCCCAGGCCGAAGGGTTGGAGCCGAAGATGAGGACCTCAGTCTTGCCAGAGTTCAGCTTCAGACGGCTGATCTTCATCCAGTCGACGACGGCCTTCATTCCTTCGTGGAGGTTGGCTTTGGCTGTGATGGGGTCCTTGGTAAGGAAGAGGATCAGTTGAGTGTCGTCGGCGTAGGAGATTATGTTGAGGTCGTGCTGTCGGGCGACGTCTGCGAGCGGGGCCATGTAAATGTTGAACAGTGATGAATTTAATAGTGTTATTTATTGTATTTTGTATGTGTATATGAATGTAAATGTTGTGTGTACTTTTATGATTTTAATTAATCGATTAAAGTGGATTGAACTGAACAGTGTCGGGCTGAGGGAAGATCCCTGGGGAACGCCGCAGATAATCTCGGAGGCTGCGGATCGGAATGGGGGGAGGCGGACGCTCTGGATTCTGCCGGAGAGGAAGGAGGTGGTCCATTCCAGAGCCTTGTCTCGGATCCCTGCAGCGTGGAGGCATGTGCGTAGTGTGCGGTGGCAGAAGGTGTCGAAGGCAGCGGAGAGGTCTAGGAGGATGAGTGCTGCGGTCTCACCGTTGTCCAGCAGGGTCCTGAAGTCATCGGTGGCGGCGATGAGGGTGGTCTCGGTGCTGTGGTTGCTGCGGGACCCTGACTGGGAAGGGTCTAGGATTCTGTTTTCTTCGAGGTATCGGGTTAGCGGTCTGTCGACGATCTTCTCGATGACCTTGGCCGGGAACGGGAGCAGAGAGATGGGCCGGAAGTTCTTGAGGTCTCTTGGGTCTGCCTTGGGTTTTTTGAGTAGGGCGTTTATTTCGGCGTGCTTCCAGCTCTCTGGGAAGGTCGGAGTCTCGAGGGAGAGGTTGAGGACGTTGCGCAGGTGGGGTGCGATGGAGCCTCATTTGAATTACTTCTCTTCCTCCATTGATTTAAGTGTTTTAAATGTGGAATTGTGGCAGCTACACTCGCATAACTCCATACGAGGTAAGGGAACTACATCCTTTCTCAGAGTCACTCCTCTGTTGCGCACAGGGAGACTAATAATGCCATGCAGCCAATGTTTTCCTGAAGTGTATCATATTTACACATGAATGCACAGTAAGGTTGATATTTTTTTGTACACAGGATTGCTCCTTCACAGTTGCTGCTCCCGATAGAGATATTTTTCTGTGTTTGTTGTCAATCGTTTTTCAGGAAGCAGGGGACAACCAATAATCTCTCGCTCACCAACTACTTTCTTCCTTTCCGTTAGTTTGCATAACGCTTAGTGTATGAAGTGTGCTTTTCTCGTATGTCGAAAATGCCGGGCAAGCATTTTCTGTCTAGGGCTTTGCTGTCAGATCCTTACCTGCACAGGGCTGAAGAGCATCAGTGAAGGCCCCTCAAAGCCTTCGTACACGTGTATCCCTGATGACCGAGATGCAAGCCTCTATCCCCCACCCTATCTATAACCTACCAGCCCTTCCAATCCTTTAATTCTCTGCATTTCCACAGTAGCTCCATTCATGCTTTTGGTGTCTGTTGTTTTGCTTCCGTGAACAGCAATGGGGTTTAAGGGTCTTAGCCCACCACCTCAAATGTCTGTCAGATTTCATCTGCCGAGACAAATGCAATTTTAGCCCTGTTCACTGCCCATTCGATGCAGGTTATGTGAAGTGTAGTCATCTCCTACGTGCTTGTCCAACTGTAGAGGTAGAGGCCCTGTCATGAGCGAGAGAAGTCCAGCCTTTCGGCTAGCTTTCCATCGGAATACTTTCGAGTCACCATAGCACTCAAGACTTAAGAAATTCAGTGGGCGACATTGCTGCCTTCTTAATTTGAGAATATTCCACCATCCTGCTGACCCACTGCTACCTGGATCTTTTTTAATATATATCAATGTAGTCTATACATATACTGCTGTGTAAACATTTAGCATCCATGATTCCCTACCTGATCATGGGAGATAATTTAAGCATGTAAATCTAGGAGTTTTCTAGAGGTGGAAAAGGAGATGCACTTCAGGTGAACCTGTAGTACGTGCATTGGGGGATATACACTGAATGAGGTTTTCATATTCTTTGACAAGTACAGTAAACACATTTGCATCCGAAGATTTGCAGTCTATATAACAGAGAGAACTGGGTCAACTAATTCATGTTATGTCAGCTTGTTCGGAGAAGTGATAAACCCTTCAACATTCTTACATTCCACCACTATTATTTGATCATTTTGAGTATTCATCCTGTAGACAGTTGGTTTATTTGTTAAACTCCAAAGTTGTCCCATATTGTGGTGAATTGGCAATAAACGTTGGCTTTATGAAGAACCAAGCCCTCAAAAGAGGAAAAAAGTAACAGTGGAAAAAACATAGCATGCAGGCATCAAGTACATAGGCAGACATTAATTAGCTTGCTGGGAGACAAAAGCATACTCAATGTTAGTCTAGCTGCAGCGTGCATCTTAATTATAAAGGTGAATATCAAGTTGTCAGCATGGCCAGCTCTCTCCACAAGCACACGCACCCCAATATCTACCCACCTCACCTGTATAAAACTTCATCAGTGAAGGAACCAGTAGCTTGGTAGAAAGTGGGTGGTTTTCAATCATCTCAAAGAATTTCTGTGTTCGAGGCTGTATGGAAGGATTTGTCACAAACATCACCTCCACCAGCTTGGCAACAAGGTAGGGATTTCGGATGTAATTTTGGTTGCAAAGTAGTACCACTAAAAATGTCACAATGTCCTGGGTGCAAGGCTCGAACAGGACTGGAGGGCAGTATCTATAGGAGCAAGGAAAGTAATGCAGATCAGCAAGGTGGCTGAAAGAACTGAGGTGAGTATACAGATGAAAATAGCAATGCTGCTAAACCACAGGTTTGGACCACTCGGTTCCGATCACAAAATTAAAACAAGAAATGAAAAATAAAAGAGAAGTATCTTTGATCTTTCCATGTGGGATGCAGTGGTCAATCCTTAGGCTTGCATATCACCAAATGTCATGTTTCACGGTTGTATAAACAAATTTAATAAGACTATGAATGTCGGGTACAAAGTGCTTCAGTACTGCAAACCACATGGAAAAGCTACTACAATATAACAATAGTTGGCAACTAAAGTATTCTACCCATATGTATAGCTTTAAGAAAATTGCAAACTGCTGGTTCTCTAGAAACTCTCAAATGTTTTGATGTTATAAGGTCATCTCCAGCTAATGTTTTTTTTTTAATCTTCAATTCATAAAAATATGGCACAAAGATAATATTTCGCTATACGCGGATGATATCCTGGTATATCTATCGTCCCCATATGCCTCCATCCGTAACCTTTTGAATATATTCACAAAACTTCGGCAAGTACTCCAGGTATGCCATCAATTGGTCCAAGTTGGTGAAGTTTGTCCTTTGGGGTCCTGTACCCCTACTCCCTCCGGGATGTGAGCTTGAGGTGGTCTCATGTGGTTTTCGATATTTAGGGGTCTATATGACACTGGATCCCCAACTCTATGATAGGAACCTAGCTGCTTCCCTGGATGGGCTGCGTAGGGATGTTAAGTACTGGAGATCCCTGCCGCTTTCTCTACTAGGTAGAGCTGCCCTGTTTAAAATGCTGTCTCTTCCGAGGTTTCTGTATATCCTCCAAAACTGCCCATATAAGGTCCCTGACTCCGATTTTAAAAGTATTGAAAGTGAGGTCTGAGTGTTATTATGGAACGGGGGAGCGCCCCATATCGCGTTGCAAAAACTTACTAAACGGTGGTATGAGGGGGGGGGGATAACGCTTCAGGACATACAACTTTACTACTGGGCCTCCCAGCTAGTGGCTATAAACCACTGGATGTACCGTTCTCCGGAGGACCCAGCATTTGTGCTGGATAGATGTCAGATGGGTAGAGAGTGGTGTCTGGGAGCTTGATACACGAAGGTTCGGAGGGGAAGGTAACTGGGCCCTACCGCACAGATGGTCGGAATTTGGCATCAGGTCACCAAATGGTTGGGATGGTCCGGGGTGTTGACCCAGGACACACCCCTATGGTCTACTCAAAAACTCGGGCTCCTAAGTTATCAACCAGGCTTTGACAATTGGGACACAACTGGAATTTCCACCATAGGTCACTTATTCAAAAAGGGTAAAATTCTTACATTTAGGGAACAACAGACATACGAATTGTCCCCGAGGGAGATATTCCGATACCTGCAAATCCACCATGGACTCAAGACGGCACTCCCAGATCTCAGTAACATACCAGAGTCGTCCCCCCTCGAGGATCAGCTGCTCTCAGAGCCTCTTCTAGCTAAAGCCATATCACTAACATATTGGAAACTCTGTAACAACCTACCGGACTCCTTCCAGGCTCTGCGAGACAGGTGGCAGGCCGATATTGGGCAAATTGAGGGAGGCTGCCATTACCCTTCGCTTTCGATTAATCCAACTAAAAATTCTTCACAGAACGTACTTTACAGGGTTAACCTTAGTGAACATAGGAACTAGCAAAGTGCTTTATGTCAGCGGGGCTGTCAGTTAGAGGCAACCTTCTATCATACAATATGGGAGTGTCCGATCCTCCACCATATATGGGATGAGGCAATGACACATGCAGGATGCAATAGTGAAACCGATTACACTCACACCTCCGCTGGGGCTTCTGAACATTTGAGAAGCGACTGATCGATCTCAAGGAGGTGGAACAGGAATTTGCAACGCTAGGGTACAATTTAGTTAAAAGGGCGATAGCAATGAAATGGGGGGCAGCGGACAGACCATCAACTAGGGGCTGGGCGGCCGAAATGGATAAATGCATGATTGGAGAAAAAGAGTTGTTTAAATCCAGAGGCAGCCCTAAAAAAAGGGGATAAAAAATGGGCTGGGTGGAATACGCATAGAGGTGACGTATGTATATCCCCCACTGTTGAAATGGAAATGTTAAGACACCATGGTCATTTATCTGATTCGTTAGACTGAGTGATTGTAAACAGTTATGTTAGGGCCGCAAGATACAGCATATCTGCAAAATATGTATAATGATGCTTTGTGATTCTTTGAAGTTTGAATTTAATAAAAACAAACTTTTTTTTTTAAAATCATAAAATATTTCTCCCAGTCTCAAGAGTTTTAAATTGTGATATTTAGATTAGTTTTTGATATGTAAAACATGATCTCATGTTCTGTAGATTTATTCTGTGCCGGTGCAATGGGTATTTTATTGCTTTGTGTTCAACTTTAATGAGAATCGAGGTGTCCTGTGGATATGTTAAAGTGGAATGTTGACGTTTCCTTCAGTGTTGGACATTATCACTGAAGGACAGTGAGTTATCAGAAACGGACTCCCTTTCTAGGAAACTGGGCCTCTTTGTTTGAAAATGGAAGGCCCCGAGTAGTCCTTTAAACTCATTCTATTTGTCATCGTTCAAGGATCAATTAAAAAAGAACCACATAGTATAAGTCCTCAGAAGAAAATGGGTCCATAGGATCAAAAATATTTGGTGCCTAACCGCTCAGTGCCAATTGCACAAATTCTTAGGGTGCTAAAGGTTGGAATCAATTCACTGAGCTGAAGAAATGTTCCTCAGCTGTAGCAACATTTGTTCAGTGTTGGTATCCTTCATGGAGTTACTTGCGTACATGTTTCTCTGTCGTGGAGGTGGGTGTGCCACTGCCACAATAACCTTTTTAACAGTAGGAATAATTGAAAACCAGTATAAGCAATGCCATCTGGGGTGACTTCACTGAACTCCAATCTCGTCAGTGGGTTCCATTCTTAGAATTTCTATTGCACTGCTGTAAAATCATATTCATAAGTAGAGCCTCTGATCAGGGAGGAGGGAGGGACAAGCAGTCAAATGGACCCTTAAGGAGGCATAGTTGAGGCCTGATCGACACAGTTGTACCAGAAAAGGAAAACCCTGATGTGGCAGTGGTAGAAAAGGCTTGTAACAGAATAACTCTGCAATCTTGCAGAATGGTTAATTATGCAAACTCCAGATCTTCATGAACTAGGCCGATAAGCTCAGTAGGAGATACTGGATTGTGGTGCAACATTTACCTGTTCTCCCTCAAGATAAGATCTTGGCACACATTAAGACAAACAGGTGGAGCTTCTGAGAAATGAACTAGATCTGTCTACCAACACTGCAGAGTCTAAGCTGGGTATATGAGGATTAATTGTCAAGGTTCTGTCTTGACTTTGTCAAGAACTTTCTTGAGTGTAGGAAGCTGGCTCTGCATATACTATACCAACATGAGGTATAGTGTGCAAAGAGTCCAGTGGAACCCCAAAGGTAGACAGAGGTAAAGGTAGATAGCACCTTACTCTCCATTTGTGGTAGTGTGGGCGAGCGGTAAGGCTTTATCAGGAGGTAGTGTTTAGGATTTGTTGTACACACTCAGGCAGGAAATGATGTCACACAATCAGATTGATCTCAGACCAATTTGTTTGTATAAAAAAAGTTATTTAGTTATTTTATTTCTAGAACCAAGCCAAGCCTGGTGCAGATAAGTGAAATAATTTGCAAAATCGTATGCAGTGGTTTACAGTTGAATGCAGGTTCAAATGCAGTTGGCTGAATTACAGGCAAGTCAACAGTTTGAAATTATTATTTAGTTACTTTATAGGTTACTGTGCACATTACCTTTTAAGATACTTTTGCTAATCAGTGTGATGTGCCTAGATATCACACTGAGACATTTCCTTGACAAAAGGTAAGTAATTCACTTTTAGAACATTTGCAGTTTTTCAATGTTTCATACAAACCAACTCCACACTTAGAAGAATTTTCAAGGCAAAACAGTCAATGCAATCCTATGGAAGAAAATGAAGTACACGGTCTGCAGGTAAGTACTTGTTTGTGGGAGTTGGTATTCTGGGGTTAGAACCCGGGTTCCCCCAGGGTCGAGGATGCACCTTCAGAACACCCTCAGCGGCACTTGGGCGGCCGGGTGCGGAGTGTGAGGCCCAATGTTATCCAACGGGCGATAGGAGGTCCCGGTTGGTAGCTGCTCACGAGAGGGCCTCAAGGTTGTGGGAGCAAAGCTCCTGGTTTTAGGCTCAGAACAAAAAGGGATCCGAGTTAGCACCCATGGTACACCCGCAGCGGCAGCTGGGTGCAGGGTGCTGTTTTGGCGTCTGGTGCCCTGTTATCAATGGGAGTTGCAGGTTTTGGATTTTGGCTGCAGGTTCGGTCCAGGAAGACTTCCGGGTGGAACCAACAGCTGGTAAATTAGAGGGCTCGGGACGTAGGTGCACCTAGGGTTCTCTTCTCCCGGGCACAGAGCGGCTGGATACAGGAGGGGGGGTGGGGGGGGGGGGGGGGGTCTTTTGATAAGTTGGCAGGGTATGCTCAGACGTGAGTCCCTTGCTCACTTTGCCACTGGATTCAAGCAAGCCTGGCTGAAGACGGCTGAAATGCCAGAAACCGGTCCTAGGAAGCTTATTTCCGGTCCAGGGAAGGCATGGCTTTGCAGTTCGGGCTGGAGTGTTCCCATGAGGCACAGGGTCAGACTGATTTGCATATGGCCATGTCTGAACTGGGGTGGCAGAGTGGGCTAAAGAACGGTGTTGGATCAAACCCAGATCTGTTGACTGGGTGTGAGTGTTTGATTGGTTCTGATGCTCCGTCCATCACCACTCCCTTTTGTACTGCTTTGTTTGCCATAAGTTGGCAGGGTATGCTCAGACGTGAGTCCCTTGCTCACTTTGCCACTGGATTCAAGCAAGCCTGGCTGAAGACGGCTGAAATGCCAGAAACCGGTCCTAGGAAGCTTGTTTCCGGTCCAGGGAAGGCATGGCTTGGCAGTTCGGGCTGGACTGTTCCCATGAGGCACAGGGTCAGACTGATTTGCATATGGCCATGTCTGAACTGGGGTGGCAGAGTGGGCTAAAGAACGGTGATGGATCAAACCCAGATCTGTTGACTGGGTGTGAGTGTTTGATTGGTTCTGATGCTCCGTCCATCACCACCCCTTTTGTACTGCTTTGTTTGCCATAAGTTGGCAGGGTATGCTCAGACGTGAGTCCCTTGCTCACTTTGCCACTGGATTCAAGCAAGCCTGGCTGAAGACGGCTGAAATGCCAGAAACCGGTCCTAGGAAGCTTGTTTCCGGTCCAGGGAAGGCATGGCTTGGCAGTTCGGGCTGGACTGTTCCCATGAGGCACAGGGTCAGACTGATTTGCATATGGCCATGTCTGAACTGGGGTGGCAGAGTGGGCTAAAGAACGGTGATGGATCAAACCCAGATCTGTTGACTGGGTGTGAGTGTTTGATTGGTTCTGATGCTCCGTCCATCACCACCCCCTTTTGTCCCCCTTTTGTACTGCTTTGATAAGGATTTCACCTTACCGTGCCACTTGCGGTGGGGGGGAGGCTCCGTGCAGAGGCTACAGGCGACGTTGGGGAGTCCTGGAGGGGTGAACCCACGTCGATCCGGACACTGGAGGACCTTGCTGGGACGGGTGGGTCACCCGGATTCGTGCCGTAGGCGTTGGGTGCAGTGGTGGTTCCAGGGGTCCATTTTCTTTGTCCTCAGCAGGCTCATAGTCTGTCTAGGAAGTTTCTTTTGAACAGAGCTACTGTTCACAGGAGATCTGGTCTTTGATGAAGGCAGACCCTCCTCCCAGAGGCTCTGGAGGTCGCTAGCTGCAGGACAAGGCAGCTTTCGAAACCGGATGTTGGGAAACTGCAGATGGGCCGGTAGGGCTGGGGCCAAATGAGTTCTTTTCTGCAGTCTCCTCTGCAAAGCGTCTTCTTTCGTCATTCTTCTTAGGTTGCGGAAATCGGTCTTCTTGGTTCAGGGCTGCCCCCTAAATACTGTATTTAGGGGACGTTTTAGGGGTCTCGAGGTCAGTAGCAAATGGGCTACTGACCTTAGGGTAACTACACCCTTGGTGTGCTCACCCCACGTGGGGGAGTGGGCACAATACCTAATCCTGATTGGAGAGTGTCTGCCATCAGCAAGATGGCGTGCACTGAAGAGTGGGCTTCACCTCTCCTCCCCACCTGAGGGATGGGGTTGGCAGACGTGGGCACACCTTCTGGGTTGTGTTAATTGTTCCCGGCTGTCTTCCTGCTGAAAAGGAAGGGAGATCGGAAGGGGGCCTGCTCCTGACAGTAGGAGAGGCTGGGGGCCGTGTTACAAATGGCAGCAAGGCCTTTGAAGCTTCCCTGCCACAGATGGCTCTTCCTGACCTGACCTGGCGGAGGTGTGAACACCTCCGCCAAGGAAAGGCTTTGTTTCTGGTCTCAGGGAGCATAGGCTTCCACCCCAGGGGTCCAGAAACATGTCTCCTTGTGACAGGCTGATGTTTATCAGTCAGGGAACCCACCAAAGGCTGGTCGTTTTTCAGGGGGCATCTCCAAGATAATATAATAAATCCCACACTTGCATCAGTGATACCAAACTTGCCAGTATTCAGTAAAGCCATTATGGTGCTGTGGAGTACGTAATGACAAACTCCCACACCATATACTCGTTATGGCTTTACTGCACTTACAATGTCTAAGAATGGACTTAAATACTGTAGGGAAGAGGTCTTCAATCTTTCTGATGCCGCGACCCCCCTGTCAAAAACTTTTAGGCGTAAGGACAACCTCCTGATGAAGATCTCTAGAACTTGAGCCTCCTCATTATTCCTAACTATCGACAACCATAAACGCCTCTAATTACCACAGCAAATCATTTATACATTGGGGAAATAAATTAAACTGTATTTAGCAAACCAAAGGTGAGTGGTTGGGGGTGTGGTCAAAGGTGTGGCTAAAAACAAAGGGCCTCATTTATGAGGCACTGACGTAGGGCAGAGCTGCAAGTCTTCTTGCAGCGCTGCCTTACGCCAATGTGAAAGGGCAGGAATGCACCTTATTTATGAAATTTCCCCCTATGTTGGCACACAAATTGCTGCCTAGCACCAACATGGGCTGGATGGTTTTTGTGCAGGAAGGAGCACCTTCCTGCACAAAAACAATCCTGAGAGGGGTTTTCCTCTTTCCATGTGTGCTGCAGAATGCAGCACACATGGACAGAGGAAAAAACGAGGAGAAATTAAAACATTTCCCCTCGTTATGCCTGCTGTGTAGAGGCGTAAGATTTGGCACTGCCCTAGGTTTACATGATTTTGTAAATCTGGGGCAGCGTCAAAATCCATGGGTGTTGTGTGGGAACACCCACCGCAACTCCTATGGAATGCCTACTTGACATAGAGTAAGGCAACGCAGCGACTTGCGCTGTTTTCTCTTACTCCATATCTATGAGGCCATGCAGAGCCACTCATGGTGACTTTGCCTCACCTCATAGATATGATTGAGATGCGTGTGCCGCCGAAGCTCAAAAAATTGACGCTTCAGTGGCGCAAGCCTCTCATAAATCAGCCCCAAAATATTTTGCTCCTTTTTAGGTCTTTCACCATCAGGTAGCTACATATAAAATAATGGGTAGCTTAAATGAAAAATACATTTTAAAAGTGGTTACTCAGTGGGAAATGCACTATACAGTACATTATATAACCTCTATTATGTAATGCACTGCATAGGTCTGTGTGTAACCAGAGAGCCACAGAATTAAAATTGGTTGGTGCAGTGGAAAATAGCGAATTGGGTATTTTTTGTGCTTTGAGGTCACAGCCTGTAACAGAAAGCACTGTGAATAATGTGCAAGTCATTATTTTATACTTGCTTCCAAAATGTAGATTAGTATATTATCTGACTAAGTATTGCATTTATTTTTGCATAACTGTCCCTTCAGCACCTTTTCAGGGGTACTAAGCACTGTGTAAATTCAAGCACACACTTTACAGCCCAGTTGCTAACCACCTCACAAAAAACACATCTTTGCCATCACAATGCTTTAAGTGATTCGAGCAATTAAAGCCAGAACCACTCCCAAGCATCCTTTACATTTGCAGATTAATTCCTAGGGTACATTTGCACTTCATTCAGGCAAGCAGGCACCCTGGCATGAAGGCTGAAGGATTGTTTTACCGGTCTGCTGGGCCTCTTAGTTTTACAGCACATGAGACTCAATTCATGTCAGCTGAAGCATTTTAACAAGAGAGGTTGTGTTTGTCCAAAGCACGTTTTGCATTCCAGGCAGAAGTTAGGCCTGGAAATGCGCGACCCCCTTCCCAGGACTCCAGGCCCCCCATGGGGGTCGCGCCCCACAGATTGAAGACCTTTGCTGTAGGGGGACAGGCAGGGCTCGTGCACCTGTACCGTCACCAGTGGCATAGTGCACGCAATTAGAGGGGTGGATGATCTATGCCATAGGCAGTGGGTTGTAGGCATGGCAAACAGGGATGTGTGCCATGTCGACTCTTCACTTTTCTCTGCACCAAATACATGTAGACTGCAATGGATGTGTGTGTGTGTGTGTGTGTGTGTGTGTGTGTGGTGTGTGTGGTGTGTGTGGTGTGTGTGGTGTGTGTGGTGTGTGTGGTGTGTGGGGGGGGCGTGTGGTGTGTGGGGGGGGCGTGTGGTGTGTGGGGGGGGCGTGTGGTGTGTGGGGGGGGCGTGTGGTGTGTGGGGGGGGCGTGTGGTGTGTGTGGGGGGCGTGTGGTGTGTGGGGGGGGCGTGTGGGGGTGGGGGGTGTGGGGGGTGTGGGGGGTGTGGTGTGTGTGGGGGGTGTGTGGTGTGTGTGGGGGGGTGGTGTGTGTGTGGGGGTGTGGGGGGTAAATATATATATATATATATATATATATATATATATATATATATATATATATATATATATATATATATATATATATTAAAGTTACAGGGCCTCTAAGGGTGGGACAATAAGTGCTGCAGCCTTTAGAGGCCTTCCCTGGCCACAGTGCCCTTGGTACCCAGGGTACCTTTTACAAGGGACTGACAGGTGGCCAGAGAGGTGCACATTGGGGGTACGAGGTACAGTGTTGGGAAAGAACACAGGCCCAGGGAAACTCAGTGGCAGGGACCAAGGGCACAATAAGTCAAAGTGCATTAGTAGTCTAGCAAAATGGGGGGGGGGGGGTTACTGCAATAGAAACCCAGTTTCCTAGAATGAACCCCAATGGAATTCCAGTGCAGGGCTGTTAATCTCAATCATGCGGGCAGGGGGAAAGCAGCCTCATTGGAGGGCTCAATGGAATTCCAGTGCAGGGCTGTTAATCTCAATCATGCGGGCAGGGGGAAAGCAGCCTCATTGGAGGGCTTCCAATGCCAGCATAGATGCCCCGTGCCAGGAGATCTGGGATAGCGAGATCAATAGATACACATGGTTGGAGGGGAAGGGGCAACCCCTAACTGTACGGAAGCTTACATTGTACTCTGTGTTTCAGAGGCAAAGGAACCATACTGTTGGGCAGCAACGAGAACTGTGGCACGATACTGCACATACTGAACCTGCAATTGGGCATCTCCATGCTGATGGATATCTACTGGCAATGAAGTGATCTTGCCTACACCCAGCTCGTCCCTGGATGGTGGGGTCTTTGCACCCTCATGACCGTACACACCCCAACCGTGGTCATCGCTGGAGAAGATCTGTCCTAGTTGTCTCAACATCCGTTACAGAAGAAAACAACTCTGTTTAATCAGGCTCGAAGGAGTAGAATGGATGATTATTTTGTCTGGGCTCAGTACAAGGACATTCTAGAAGAACTCTGACTGTTCACAGATACTTAAGTAAAATGCCAGAGGGTTAAACCCTACTTCACCTTGCAAACAAAAGGCAATTCCCGCTAGCTACAAATAACCAGATGGGAACTGTTGCGAACGATCAATATATGGTGATGCAATCTTTACATGTTCCACTTGATGATCGCTATGGTGGGTGGGGTGTGCGCCAAGATAGGTGCTTCCTGTTGTAGTTATCCACAGTAACTATATGAACAATGGGACATTAGCCTGTGTCATCCATTATCATATTACCGGAGCAGGACTGGTTGCACAGCATCTTTTGGGGATCCCCTTATGGGAGTCCAAGCTACTGGCATCCGTGATGCCTATTCTCCTTGCTGTGCTTCTCTTGTGTGGTTTCCTACAAGGGAGGGTTCTTGCTGTAAAGGGTCAGTCCTCAATTTGGGTAGTATGCACTTAGTTAGGGAAAAAGCAATACACACACACACACACACACACACACACACACACACACACACACACACACACACACACACACACACACACACACACACACACACACACACACACACACACACACACACACACACACACACACACACACACACACACACACACACACACACACACACACACACACACACACACACACACACACACACACACACACACACACACACACACACACACACACACACACACACACACACACACACACACACACACACACACACACACACACACACACACACACACACACACACACACACACACACACACACACACACACACACACACACACACACACACACACACACACACACACACACACACACACACACACACACACACACACACACACACACACACACACACACACGAATTCAAAATTACTCACATCATTGCTGTCTGATTCACCCAAGGTGACCTCCACATCAACCCCAAGATGTATGGTCAGGTAGGTCCTGCAACCCATGCCCAAAAGGTAAACAGTCACATGTGGGGGTCCCCCATAAATTACAGGCAAAAACGCACCCAGGGAAAACCCTGATAGATTCCTCAGATGGATAGTTGCACCACAAACAAGTCTGAGGTCATTGGCCCCAGTAAAACCAGTTTGGCCAAAGGCTCACATTCTCCAGAAATACCACAAAGCTAGGTCCACATTTAGATAGGTACACTCAACCAATCAGCACACAGCATGCACACCACACATACTGATCAAGCGCTCCTCACACTGGATATCTGGACACACACACACAGGTCCACATTAGTTTTCCCCGAGTTAGAGATCCATCAGATGTGCATGTGATTGATTTATACCCAAGATACTCTTTTGAAATGTAGAGAAAATTTTATTGTACCTCAAACTGCATAAATTGACGGTCAAAACTTTGTACATCGAGAGATTTTTGCAGATGCATTCTGTCCAGGCTCTCACGGCCGCAGCTTTTAATTAAACCAACCAATTCCTGTTTTGCCAAATGCCTTGTCTTATTTGTTTAAGGTTAATTCATATCCGAGCAACAGTGACATTTTCTGCACAGTGTGGAAAGGTAATATAGAGAATGTTTGTTAAAGTATGGTCTCTAAGAGACGAGGGGCAGCTTCAGATCAGCGTGTGTTGGTAGCGAAAGAAAGGATCTGATGTCAGCTCACATGGGTAGTGACTATATAGGGCCCAGAGTTTCACTTCTGGAATGGAGTGACATTGCTGCAAAGCCACTTGGAGCAACCTGTCAGCATACAGGAGTACTGCTTGAGATCTTCCGGATCCAGTTTGACACCTTCGGGAATATTCAAAGGGCGAGGACTCAGCGGTTAGAAGTCTATATCAGAATGTATATTTAGTGGATATCCTGAAAATGTGGTGTGAAGTTGACTCTCTTGGTCTGATGATGAACAGCCCACCATAACAAATACATATACCATAACCAAATTAAAAATATAACAAACATGCAAGAAGAGCATATGTAAAATCACTTGTAACAGTCACACTGGCAATATAAGAAAAGGCACTGTAAGTAAAATTAAGGTGTTGTCACTTACTGCACTATAAAAAATAAAAACTCTGCTACATCTTCCACGTAAAACTCTGGAAGTGCAGCAAATAGCTTTGGAACCTCTGGGTGTAAAGGCAGTGTTATACTGTGAAGAGAGAAAAGAATAAAATGTAAGGCAATGTGTGACAATAGAGGGAACAGCACACTGGACTCAACAGGCTCAGTGAAAGGATAACAATCAGTCAAATAAACTAAGACAATAGAGACAAAAATCAAGAAAAAAAAATGATGAATGAAATCAGAAAGGCCATGGCGTGATTAGAGAAAGGATTCTGTGAATACAAGAAAAATTGCAGTCTCTCTCTGAACAAGGACGCACTCTTTGATATAGTACATTTCAAACTCTTCAAGAAAAATACTAATTTTCGTATTTTAGTCACTATCAAGCTGCAAGTATAATGGCATGTGTGACCTCAAAGCCCAAAGTATTGATTAATTTCAGGATTCCGGGTAGGATTAATCAAAGAACAACAATACCAACACACTCCTTAGTTGATAATGGTACTCTCTTTGGAGATCCCTGGCACAAGATATTTACATACCATGTGTATTTGTAAAGAGCACGTTCACCGCAAAGGTTATCTTGGTACTGAATAACAGATATTTATTATCACCACACTCAATGGTACTCATTTTATCGACCTCAGAAGGATGAAAGGCTGAGTGGACCGGCCGGTATTTGAGCCTGTGATCACAAGGTCAAACACAGGCCCCCACAGTGGATGCATTTGTCCACTAAGCCACCAGACCTGGTTCTTTCACTCTAGCACAAGCTATGTGATACTCTTCCGCTGGAATGGAAAAGATTAAGCAACTGAGCTCTCTTGTATGACTGAGTATACATATGTATCGCATGGTGTCAGAAAGACCTCTGCTATATATATATATATATATATATATATATATATATATATATATATATATATATATATATGACGCACTCACAGCAGCTGTAACCAAACGGCTTTATTTGCAGAAAACCAGCATCTACACTTGTGGTGCAAGTTCTTGTGCCGACGCGTTTCAAGGCCGTAGCCTCTTCTTCATGGGCAGTTCAAAGTAGGACACAGAAGGCTCCAATCAGCATCCTTAAGTACAAACCCCCAGTGGGTCATGCGCAGTGTATTCGTAAAGTACAGTGCATGTTGGGACATCAAGTCCAAGATTGGAGAAAAATTAAAACGCGTAGGCACAAGAATTTGCACCACAAGTGTAGATGCTGGTTTTCTGAAAATAAAGCCGTTTGGTTACAGCTGCTGTGAGTGCGTCTTCAAGCTTTCGGGCCTTTGCATCCAAATAAATTACACGGCTGCCTCGCCGTGGAAGACTGCACCGTTTCCACAATGTAAAGGAGGGGCTGCGCAGCAGTTCGGAACTTTGCCTAAAGTCGCGATCAGCACAGCAGCTGTCAGTTAATTTACCAGCATGGCATTTGGGGACCCACTGAGGGCAAAAATACAGTTTTTAATTAAAGTAGACACGGAACTTACTATAAGGTTTAATTTTTCTCCAATCTTGGACTTGATGTCCCAACATGCACCGTACTTTACGAATACACTGCGCATGACCCACTGGGGGTTTGTACTTAAAGATGCTGATTGGAGCCTTCTGTGTCCTACTTTGAACTGCCCATGAAGAAGAGGCTACGGCCTTGAAACGCGTCGGCACAAGAACTTGCACCACAAGTGTAGATGCTGGTTTTCTGCAAATAAAGCCGTTTGGTTACAGCTGCTGTGAGTGCGTCTTCAAGCTTTCGGGCCTTTGCATCCAAATATATATATATATATATATATATATATATATATATATATATATATACACACACACACACATATATATATATATAAAATTGCTCAGCTTCTATTCTCTAAGGCTCTTTTTATCAGACGCCTACTCTAACCCAATAGCGGTGGAGGGACAAAACACTGATCATTATTGCAAAAGGAAGCAAAGGAGTTGATCTGCTCAAGCCAGTTTCTGGACATCATGGCAGACTGTGGCAAGCACCTGTGCTCTAGTAGAGTGTTCTCCTACTGCAGTCACCACTGATCAGGGGAGCACTAGGAGTAAAAGAAAAATTATGCCGCTGTTGAACCTGTCCAGCAAGCTAGAGTTTCAGGTTTTCTTCACATATGTATATTGCTGGCGAGCTTCATTCAGAATCCGGACTTGGGGCTACCTGTTGTCCGCTTGAAAGAACACTTGAATAATGAATACATATATCCTTTAAGTTTTAGAAAGTTGCGTGCCAAACAAAATTGTTTTTATTCCAATTTCGTATTATTTGACTTGAAAAACGGGTTCAGAGCACCCCACATGTGCGGTGTATGGAGTACAACATTAGACAATCATATCGGGATCAATTACCCATTAAGTAAAAACGAGCCATTTTCTTTGAAGAGATGTTTAAAGCGCTTGTAATGTACATTTGGGCTGCTTGGGCACTTAGCTAAACCAAACACTATTTGTGGGTGAAAGGCCGTCTCCTGGACTTGACAGCACCATAGAAAGCAAGGTCATAGGCAGGGAGATCTTTTTACACTTCAGGAGCTTATAAAAATGCAGCTGATGTGGCCTAGAAGATATTCCATCACTGACCACATCACTGAAAACAACAGGCATTTAGACTTTTGCAAAAACATACTCAAGTTAGCCCATTAACTCAGCAGAGATGGGCATTATACACTGCCCTACATGAATAACACTGTTTACTGAGCAACATGCCCAAAGTCTAAATTAAACCTTTACAGCCTAAAAACAACCAGAGGAAGACTTTAAGACCACAACAGGATGTCATTAGAGAAACCCAGAGAGAAGGCCCCTGGTGGTCGATGAAAGAAAGACAGTTTAGGAAATAGGATACATCTTTAAGTTTTTAACCATTACTAAAAGATTAATATAAAATATTCTGCTCCCAGTGTCCAGTGATTTACAATTACACAAATATTGGGTTAATGCTTTATAACACAATTTAAAGAGCATGGAGTACATATCTTGCCCCCGGGGAAACATTATGGCAGCTGTCTTACCATCTACCCCACCAATGAGCTTACATTTTAAACCTGACCCTCACATCTCTGCCATCTGCATCAGGTATGTAAGAGCAACTTACTTGGGGAAGGCAGGATCCATGATGTGCAAAACCAACTGAATCACCACACCATAGAAATTTAGACACCTTCGAAGGAAGTTCTCATCCAGCAACCCAGCATCAGCACATGCCTTGTAGCGGACCAATCTCTGAGGAAACCAATGGAAAGGGAAAAGTGAAAGGATAGACAAAATATAAAACAATTTGACAACACATGTAGTTTAAGGGAAGGTAGAACACATTTTTCAAATTAGGCACCACCTGGAGGACAGTTGGTAAATATCTACGCTGGTGGACGGAAGCAGAAAACACTTACCTAAATTATGGTCAAATTGACATATTCCTAATTGGTATATTTAATTTACCTATAAGGCCCTAGAATATCTTAGTAGGTGTATCCAAGGCCTGGACATTAAATGACACTGGTGGGCTGTAGCACCTATTAAGCCATCCACTGAAGCACAAGTTACTACTTGTGTAACGATATATCTGTAAGAGACATTAGTCAGTGATAGATTCCTTACCTTAGAATAATCCCCAGGCATCAGTCTGGATCCGGAAAGTTTCTGCTTAGCAGAGCCCCTGAGCGCCATCAGGCGGCGCCGTGCGGATCTGCGCCCGTCACGGGCGTCGTGCACACCGGGACGACGTCACGGAGACTACTTAGGCGCCACCCAAGTGCGCGGACGTCAGTTCTGTACACAACTTTCCGCGCCGAAACGCAGAGTAATGCGAGAAACTGTCCTTTGGTGCATAAAACTAGGACCCTAAAAGGGGATGACCTTAACCCTAGTAATCAGTTCGCAGAACGGGGAGGATGGGTGGGGCGGTAAGGAATCTATCACTAACTAATGTCTCTTACAGATATATCGTTAAACAAGTAGTAACTTGTGCATCTGAAAGAGACACGTTAGTGATAGATTCCTTACCTTAGAATAGATATCCCAGCAATACCAACCCCGGTGGAGGGTCTGCAAACAAGATTACACCAGAAAGTCACAGAACGGCCAAAGAAACTGTCTATCCGGATCGGACTGTCAAGGCAGTAGTGCTTGGTAAACGTGTGCAGCGAGGACCACGTAGCTTCCTGACAAATATCTTGCAAGGGGACACTGCATCCCAAGGCAGTAGTGGCTGCAGTTGCCCTGGTCGAATAGGCGCGCAGACTCACAGGAGGCTCCTTCTTGGCCAAGGAGTAACATGCTTTGATGCACAGAACGACCCACCTGGAGATGGTCCGCTTGTGCACCGCCCGACCGCTTTTGGTGCCCAAGTAGCCAACAAAGAGCTGATCATCCACCCGGAACTGCTGTGTACGCTGCAGATTGAATGCAAGCGCACGTTTAGGGTCCAGACGGTGGAGCCGCTCCTCTTCCCGTGAAGGATGCGGAGGCGGGAAAAACGTGGGCAAAGTGATGGTCTGCCCGATGTGGAAGGGCGTGACAACCTTTGGCAGGAAGGACGTGTCCTCAGAACCACCTTGTCCGGATGAACAGAAAGGAAAGGAGGTTTGGAAGAAAGAGCCTAGAGCTCACTCACTCTCCTGGCAGAGGTGATAGCTACCAGGAAATCCGTCTTGAGAGTAAGACGACGCAAGGGACAGTTATGAAGGGGCTCAAAGGGAGCGCACATCAGAAAAGACAAGACAAGATTCAAGTCCCACTGAGGCATTATGAAGGGCACAGGTGGAAACGTATGCGTAATGCCCTTAAGAAAACGGTCAACAACCGGGGACTTAAAAAGAGAAGGCTGATCAGGAAGCCGGAGGAAGGCAGAGATAGCCGAAAGATAACTTTTAAGCGTGCCCAGAGCAGAGCCCTGCTGGGCCAAAGAAAGAAGGAAAAGGAGAACCTCAGAAAGAGGGGCAGAAAGGGGATCCACAGTCTTAGCTGTGCAGCATGCCACAAATCTGTTCCACCAACAGGCGTACACCGTTTTAGTGGAGGTACGCCTGGCTGCCAAGATGACATCACAGACTTCGGGAGGAAGATCGAAAGGTGTCAACTGTCACTGCTCAATCTCCAAGCATGAGGTGGAGGCTGGACAGGTTCGGGTGGAGGACCGTCCCCTGCTGCTGCGACAGAAGATCCTCCCGAAAAGGCAGACGGAGCAGGTGATCGATGCTCATACTGAGTAGCTCGGGATACCATACTCTTCGAGCCCAGTCCGGAGCCACAAGAATGACTTGGGCCCGGTCGCGCCGGATCTTCTTCAGCACTCTGGGCAGAAGTGGTATAGGTGGAAAGGCGTACAACAAACCGCAGCTCCACTCGAGACGAAAAGCATCTCCGAGCGAGTGCCGCCTTGGAAATTCTAACACGCAGAACTGATGACATTGCGCGTTCTCTTCGGTGGCGAATAGATCTAAGCAAGGCTCTCCCCATCGCAGAAAGAGACCTTGCGCCACGTCCAAGTTCAGACGCCACTCGTGATCCATCATGCGCCGGCGGCTGAGCTTGTCCGCCCTGGCGTTCAGAGAACCTGCCAGGTGTTGAACCACCAAGGTAATGCCTTGATGTCCCAGCCACGTCCAGAGGCGCAGAGACTCCTGACAAAAGGTCCACGACCCCACCCCGCCCTGTTTGTTGCAATACCACATGGCGGTGGTGTTGTCTGTGAACACCTGCACTACACTTCCCCGGACAGAGGGAAGGAATGCCTTCAGTGCAAGTCGGATCGCCCGCAGCTCCAGAAGGTTGATATGGAGCCGGGACTCCGCCGGAGACCAGAGGCCTCTGATCTCCGCCTCTCCCATGTGGCCTCCCCAGCCCAGGAGGGACGCATCCGTCACTACCGTGTGCTCGGGTTGCGCAAGGGAGAGGGATCTGCCATTGACCCAATCGCGATTCGTGAGCCACCACTGCAATTGCCGTGCAGTGCCCTCCGAGATCTGGACATGATCGGAAAGGTTGCCCTGATGCTGCGCCCACTGGAACTTCAGTTCCCACTGCAGAGCCCGCATATGCCATCTGGCATGCGGCACCAGCAGGATGCAAGAAGCCATCAGGCCCAGAAGCCGGAGGGACATCCTGACTGAAACCCGGGATAGAGGCTGAAAGAGCGGAACCATAGCCTGAATATCCCTGACTCGCTGTTCGGGAGGATAAACCCGAAACAGCGTTGAATCCAGAACCGCTCCGATGAAAGGGAGCTTCTGAGAGGGACTTGGGTGCGACTTCGGCACATTGATGGAGAACCGCAGCAGATGCAGGAGGTCGGCCGTAGTCTGGAGGTGGGAGACAACTGCCAGGGGCGAACCCGCCTTCAACAGCTAGTCGTCGAGGTAGGGGAAGATTGACACACCTGACATGCGCAGATGAGTCGCGACCACCGCCGAGGTAGGGGAAGATTGACACACCTGAAGTGCGCAGATGAGTCGCGACCACCGCCATCACCTTCGTGAACACCCGAAGGGCACTGGTAAGGCCGAAGGGGAGCACGGCAAACTGAAAATGCTCCTGGCCTACCGTGAACTGCAGGTAACAACGGTGGGCCGGCAGGACGGGAATGTGAAAATAAGCATCCTGCAAGTCCAACGCTACCATCCAGTCTCCAGGGTGCAGGGCAGACAGGACCTGAGCTAGAGTCAGCATCTTGAACTTGTCCTTCCGGAGGGAGCGACTGCCGTCCATGGAGGTCCACGAAGGGGCGCAGGCCCCCCCTTGTCCTTCTTGGGGACCAGGAAGTAGTGGGAATAGCAACCACTCCCTACTTCCTGATCGGGAACGTACTCGATGGCTCCCTTGGCCAGGAGGGCCGTGACTTCCTGACGGAGAAGAACCAAATGATCCCCCGACATGCGGTGGTACCGAGGTGGCATGGCTGGAGGAGAGGACAGAAGGGGGAGCGAGTAACCTTGGCAGATTATCTGCAACACCCACTTGTCCGACGTAATCTCGCGCCAGTGGTGGAGGTGGAGGTGGAGGTGAACCCTACCACCCACTGGCGTGGGGTGCCCCCTGTAGCTCGGATTAGGAATGTATCTAGGTTGAAGCGGCTGGGGTGGGAGTGGACTGCCCCGCACGCTGGTTACCAGACCCGCCCCTATGGAACCCGCGTCCACGGCCTCGCTAAGGCTGGTTCTGCACAGGCTTGCTGGAAGAGCGTGCCTGGGTACCCCTGCCCTGGCCACGAAAGGAACGAAACCCCGTCGTGGTAGGAGTTTTTGAGGAAAGACCCAAAGACTTGGCCGTGGCACGAGAGTCTTTAAAGCGCTCCAGGGCATTGTCCGCCTTATCACCAAAGAGGCGGGAGCCGTCGAAGGGCATGTCCATAAGCGAGCTCTAGACATCGGGCGAGAAGCCAGTGGAACGCAACCAGGCATGGCGCCGCAACGCCACCGTAGTGGAAATCGCCCTGCCCAACGAATCAGCAGTGTCCAAACCACACCTGATGGCAAACTTCGCCGCATCCTTGCCCTCCGAAATTGCTTGAGAAAGGACAGCATGGACCTCCTCAGAGCACTGAGGTAGAACCTCCGTCACCGAATCCCACACTGCGTGGGAGTAACGGCCCAACAAGCAGGTGGTATTAAACGACCTCAACCCCAAACTAGCGGAGGAGAACAACCTCTTGCCATATTGGTCCAGCCTCTTGGAGTCCTTATCCGGCGGAGCAGAGGGAAAGGCACTCTGCGATGTCGAGGCCTGAATGACCAGGGTCTCAGGCGTGGGGTGAGTTGTCAAGAAGGCGGGATCACCGGGCGATAACGCCTAGCAACGTTCTTATTCACCGGCGCCTCCGAGGCCAGCCGCATCCAAGTACACAAGAGGACTTCGGCAAGGGCCTCATTGAAAGGGAGCAGCAGCTCCGACGACGCAGACGCCGTCTGGAGCACCTCCGTAAGGAGGTTGGTCTTAAGGGCCACCGTAGGGAGGTCCAGGTGGAGAGTCTCCACGGCTCGACGCAGCACCATAGTGTAGGAAGTGCCCTCCTCCATAGTAGGCGGAGGCAAGGCAAACCCCGGATCAGAAGACACATCAAGTTCACCCGCGTCTTGAAGGTCATCCACCCAATCCTGCTCGGAATCACACTGCTGCGCAAGGGGGTCCTCGGAGCCGTCCCAGTCCTCATCGGGCTCCAAGGTAGAAGGAGCCAGTCGCGGCGGTAGGACCGGAGCCGGAGAGGGGGCCAGAGACGCCGGGAGCGGCGCCAGGAGCAGCACCAGCCGGGGCCGAACCTGAGCCCCATCCCAATGAGGATCCCAGGTCGGAACAAAATGGTCCGAGAACCGAGGCAGGGGTGGGATAAACAGCACCCAGTGCGGCACCTGTGGCGGCGCCGGGGCCGGAGCCAAGGGCAGTGCCGGGCCGGAGCCAGCGGCGTTGCACCTTGTGGAGCCGGGGCCGGAGGCGCTGGATCCAGTGGCTCTGGGGCTGGCGCCGAGTCAACAGGATCAGGACACGGGGCCGCGGGGCCCGCAGGTTCACCGGCGGGAGCCAGAGGCCTAAACAGGCGGTCCAAGGCAGCAAGAAACTCTTGTCGCTGTGCGGGAGTCGCCGACGGACCCGGAAATAGCGGGTAGGTCGCGAGACTCCCAGGCTCCAGAGGAGCCGCAGGGGCGGAGCCCCTGTCCCCTACATCCGCCTCCGGGGAGCGACGGGGGGACGTCGGAGAGCGAACACGCTTCTTCGACTTCTTCTTATGGCACCGCTTAACGGAATCTGAAGGTGAAGACTTAGAGTCTGAGGAGCGACGGCTCCGGTCCTGCGAGCGGTCCCGCGAACGGCCCCTAGACCCAGAGCGGCGGTGAGAGGAGTGCCGGACCTCCAGCAACTTTCGGCGCCGCTCCCGTAATGCCTTCGGGACCATGGCACGGCAGTCCCGACAATCCCGGGAGTCGTGGTCGGTCTCCAGGCAGTAGAGGCAGACATCATGGGGGTCCGCCACTGACATATTACGGTGGCACGACCAACAAGATTTAAAGCCGGGCATCCCTACGTGCACCAGGAGACAAGAGGAGAAGACGAAAAGTCTCAAAAAGTGGTCAAAAAATTGACCGAGGTACGTGCTCAATCGGATCTGCGCTTTTGGCGCGGAAAAAGAAAGAACTGACGTCAGCGCGCATGGGTGGCGCCTAAGTAGTCTCCGTGACGTCGTCCCGGCATGCACGACGCCAGTGACGGGCGCGGAGCCGACTGCTGGTGCGCAGGGGTACTGCTAAGCAGAAACTTTCCGGATCCAGACTGACGCCTGGAGATTATTCCAAGGTAAGGAATCTATCACTAACATGTCTCTTTCAGATGTGGCAGTACAAACATGGTTCAAGGACTATCCTGTGTACCCTAACTGTTCCAGTGCAAACATGACCTGCGACCAGTCAAAATATACCCTTTATGACCAGTAAAAACCTCCCTTTTAAAAATTAGTAAGCCACACAAATGTAAGCATGTAGCTGGCAAGGTAGGGCCAGGCATCCAAAAATCTTTTACAATTTACCAGATCTGCAGGTCTAGTGACCAGAAAAATCTAGTCAACCTACTGTAATGCATTTTACCTACAAACTGATCTCAAATTGTCTGATCCTAGGCAACGGTTTAATTTCACAAAATCGCTTTTTTCTTCATCATCATGTAGGAAGCTGGTTCTGTATATGCTATACCAAAATGAGGTATAGTGTGCACAGAGACCATTGGAACCCCAAAGGTAAGCAGAGGTAAAAGTGATAGCACCCTACTCTCTATTTGTGGTAGTGTGGGCGAACAGTAAGGCTTTATTGGAGATTAGTGTTAAGCATTTGTTGTACACACTCAGGCAAGAAATGATGTCACACACTCAAAGACTAAACTCAGACCAATTTGATTGTATACAAATATTATTTGGTTTATTTATTTTCTAGAACCAAGCAAGCCTGGCACAGGTAAGTGTAAATTGTACTTTTCAAGACAGGTTGAACAATACAAGTGAGCTGAATGAAAAGGACTGTTACAGGTTTGTAAATACTTTGAATACAGTGGAAACTTCTGGTAGATTACTTTTAATTACTTTTCAGATTACTTTTTTGATATGCTTAGATATCACACTGGGACATTTCCTAGAGAAAAGGTAAGTAAAGCAGTTTTTAGATATTTGCAGTTTTCAAGCTCTCATACAAAACCAACTCCACACTTGAAACAATTTTCACAAGAAAGCAGTCAATGCAGTCCTAAGGGAGGAAATTAGGTTATCAGTTTCAAGGTAAATACTTGGGTTCGGGAGTTGGCTTTCTGGGGTTAGAACCAGGGTACCAGGGTTCCCACAGGGTCAAGGATGCACTCTTAAAGCACACAATATACAGAAGAGGGTCCCTGTAATGCGAATCAGTAAGGGAAACCAGGGAAAAAAACAATGGAATATACAGCAATCAACCCTTTACCAGATAACTAACATCATGCATTAATGTTTATATGTTTTTTATTCTTGTTGATGTTTTCTGTGGAGACATGTACCAAAATTATGGCTTTCTCCCTAGTAGTTGGGGGCTCTTTGGTCTAATATGAATTATAAAGAATATTGTATAGGTTGAATTGATTGTGTGACAAATTATATATATAATTATTTAAAAAATGGACAATAAATATATTTTTATCATTTGATAATAAAATAAATTAAATGTTTCTCTGTGGGACATTTTCAATTATTTATTAATGTATGATGTTAGTTATCTGGTAAGGGGTTGATTGCTGTATATTCCGTTGCACTCTTAAAGCACCATCAGCGGCACTAGAGTAGCTGGGTGCAGAGTGCGGAGGCCCAATGTTATCAAATGGGGGATATGGTGCCTTTGGTTGCTGGCTGCTCCCGAGCAGGCCACAAGTTTGTGGGAGGAAAGCTCCTGGTGTTAGGCTCAGGGCAAAGGGGGATCCGAGTTAGCACCCAAAAGGCACCCGCAGAGGCGGTTGGGTGCAGGGTGCTGTTTTGGTGTCCGGTGCCCTGTTAATTTCAATGGGATTCTCTGGTTGCAACAAAGACTGCAGGCTCGGGGACGAAGATCTTCTGGAGGTGACCACAGGTTGGAGAGATAAGTTGGGATGCCTGGGGATGTTGGGACACATTTGGGTGGGCCACCCAAGGCTGTGGGACGTCGGGTGCAGAGGTGTCTTCAGGCATCCGGTCTTCTTACCAGCTCCGGTCGCGGGGATCCTCCAGAAAGGGCTGCAGGCGTCAACTCTAGATGCGAGGCAGGTCAGAGATCACCAGAACTCAGGTTAGGATCGCCGGGGAGACCTCCTTGTGGTGATGGGCCACTCGAACTCGGGCCATGGGCGTCAGGTGCAGGTGGTGAAGACTTGCTGATTAGGCCAAAGCCAGAGTCTGTGGGTGAACAAATTCAGTGTTCACGGGAGACAAAGTCTTGGTTTTAGAAGGCAGTGCAGGTCCTTCGAGTTCTTAAGGGTTGCTGGCTGCAGGGCACACCGGGATTGCACTGGAGCAGGTTCACGGTGCGGACAGGTCGGTAGGGCTGGGGCCAAGTCAGTGGGCGTCCACCTCATCTTAGTGCAGCACGGCTTCTTCGGTCCTTCTTCTCTTCTTGTGGTCGGTTCTTGTCGGAGGAGGCAAGGTTCAGGTTTGCCCCTAAATACTAGATTTAAGGGCATTACAGGTAAGTAAAAGTCGGGATCAATAGGTCCGTCATGTATTTTAGGCTAGTCCTATTATGTATACCCCTACTACATACATTTGTCCCATCCAGACAACAATAACGATTCTAAACAGGTGACCTTTTACCTAGTAGCTTGCTCTTGCCTCTGCAATACCAGGCTCTTGACATTCTATCATAATCCCTGTACCCGACGTACATAAACCTGTCCCCAGGCACGGAAGAATTATTCTGTATAAGGGTCACCACTTTTCTCATCCTTGGCCAACAGCCAGCTGTGCATGATCGCACATGTTTAGAAAAACATCAGTGATCGTTTTCAAAACATTTATGATTGTTTTAAAAACATATCCATTCTAGAAAAAACCCTGGAGTGACCACTTTAGTATAAAAGACCATCACTCCTCCTTACAAATTAGAGAATTTCTTCCAAGCTGAGACTGGGTCCTGCATGCTGAATCTTCGAAATGCAGAGTTCTCACATCCCTTCCGGCCTGTCATCCTCGAAGCCGAGACATGGTCCTTCATTCTAAACCATCAGGTGAGGGGGCTGGTTCTTCTCCTAGGGGTTTCTTGGCTACAGATACACATAGCTATACACATATACACCTACACATCCAGGTAGGCTAAGTACATTTAGGCAAATTACTTAGGGCGCACATTTTAGGAATATGCAAGTGCTACTGGTTTAATCTGAGCTGCTTCTGTTCATCTTATTAGCACTATGATAGAAATGTATCTACTATTTACGATATAGGTACTAGCAATCTCTTTCGTATGCTTCTGTCTCCTGATTGTTGCAGCACATATGTTTTACACCAGGCTGTCGCAGGACCAATAAATACTTATTGAAACATCCTTATGGCCATCCTGTGTATTTTCTAAGAGAAAGCAAGCACAAGTGTCTGAGCGAAACATACTGTACTGTTTTTCACGATCAATGAGGAATCAGGGTTGTCATGTTCAGTGGTCACCACTCTAGAATACAGGGGGTGGTAGTGGCACTGTAGAGCTAGTTGGTCTAACAGCTGACATATCCTGTGGGGGTGTCCGGAAGCAGTCAGGACATCAAGCTCTCAGTTTAGGTCATCCAAAACGCGCAGGTCCTGGGGGACTCCTGGGAACTACATGACCGGTCCCTTTCTTGGAGTGGGGACAGCCCCTATTATGCCACCCTCCAGTAGGAGGGGGGCATATGCCTCTCTCTGGTTGGCTGGGAACCCACATTTGCAAGATGTCGGGGACAGAGTTTTTTTTTTTATTAGCATTTTCAAAGACATACAATGTCCAAACATGTGAACGACATACAGACCACTGTACTACAACATCCTTCATCCAGTTACAGAAATTGTTTGATGTTACCTCATGATATCTTTACTACAAAAACACAGTCACTATACACAGTTAATCAACCTGGTTTGTGCGCAGATATTCAACCAAATATTTCCAGTAGTCTCTTGGCTTGGATCTGGCAAGCAGTTCTTCTTCATAAGTTTTCAACACATCCTTACAATATGCCATATCTTGAAGCCACTGTTTAACTTTAGGGGCTTCTCTACTACCCCAACACATTGAAATTCGGCGCTTAGCTAGAAGTAAAGCGATCATACAAAATTTTCGTTTAGTGGCACGCACATTCCGGACTAGTCCCAGTAAACAGGTGCGACTAGAGCAGATAATAGTAATACCCACCATGTCACCCAGAGCCTGCGTAACCTTTTCCCAAAACTCATGTACTGCTGTACAAGTCCATGTAAGATGCAGGAAATCTGCTGGTTCAGTACTACAACGTTGACACTTCGCATCTGTGCGTAATCCATACCTACAAAGCCTAGCTGGTGTGTAATAAGTTTGGTGAAGGTATTTGAGGTGCAATAGTCGCAAATTTCCATTGGGCGTCAGCATTTCTGTGAGCGAACATGCCACCGACCACTCCTCTGTTAGCGGGACATCTAGTACATCATTCCACTTTGTAAGTGCCCTATGTGTCGTATCCGCAATAGCCTCCTGTAGTGTAGTGTAGTGTAGTGTATAGCTTAGACACCAAGTGTTTGTTACTGGTCATAGTGAGTATCATTTGTAACGCTTTCAATTGCGGCGGTTCCACTGGGTAAGTAGGATATCATTTCTAAATTGCGCCTTGTAACCTATGGTATGTGAAACGAAACAGTAAGGTTTGATTACTAATATAGGTAAGGTCTTGCGGTGTTTTAAATGTAGTGTTCTGGTAGAAGCCCCCATAGTATCTATACCAACCTGTTTCAACAGTCCCATGCCCACCTCTTCCTGTGTGACCGATAACTCTGGGTGATGATGCACCGGCAAGGCAGGGGCATATAGGGGCAATTTATGTGATAATCTACCCATTTTGCGCCAGGCAGCATTCGTCGTATCAATCGTATTTATGTCTTTATTGTGTAAAGGTGGTCTGCGATGGGTTACTATAGCTGTCAATGGGACTGGGAACGCATCTCCTTCCTCTATGGCCACATGTGAGATAGGGGACCTGATGATACCAATAATGCGCATATTGTGCTTGCGCACATAAAAAATAAAGCAAGAAATCCGGTACTTTAAAACCACCCCTGGAATAGGGCAATGTCAGAGCTCGTAGTTCGATGCGGGCCTGTTTGCCCGCCCAAATCAGACGAGTCACTAATGAGGTCAATCTGCGAAATACTTCAGTGGGAGGTGCAATGGGTAGAGTATTAAAAAGATATAAAAATGTTGGTAATATGACCATCTTAACAATGGCTAGTCGGTCAGCTAGCAAAAATGGCAATTGAATCCAGCGCCCTATTTTGTCTTTCAACACACCAATCGCCCTACCATAATTTGTGTGGATTACAACTTCCAGGTCTCAATGGTACCAAACACCAAGGTATTTTACGGGATCCGATTGCCACTCCAAAGGGAATTCCGTAGAGTGAGGCTGTGTGGTGTCAGTTAGTGGTATTATCAGGGATTTTGACCAGTTGATCTGGAGCCCAGACTGTCTCCCAAATTTAATATACTCCCGTAATAAAGGAGCTAAATGCTGTTCTGGGTCCCGCACATATAACATCATATCATCTGCATATAGAGATATATGCAATGGTCGCTGTGGAAATTGGAGAGCAGAATAATGATGTTTTTGTCTAATTTTACAAGCTAACGGTTCAAGCGCTATCGCAAATATCAATGGGGACAGCGGGCATCCTTGCCTTGTCCCCCTTGCAATCGACACAGTATCGGAGATATAGTTGTTGACTCTTATACGTGCTGTTGGCTTAGTGTACAGTATTTGTACCCATTGCAGAAAGATAGGGGGAAACCCCATTCTCCGTAACACTGTGGTTAGATATGCCATTCTATAGAATCAAATGCTTTGGCTGCATCTAACATAACTGCAGCCGCCTTAGTGTTTGGAATTAAATAATGTGAAAGTGCGAAAAGTGTTCTGGTGTTCTGCGCCGTTGACCTTGTAGGGATAAACCCTGACTGATTAGGTAGTATCAAGTTGGTCATTAGGGGCTGCAATCTGGTTGCTAGAATTTTTGCTAATATTTTGGTGTCTGCATTTATTAGCGATAGGGGCCTATATGAATCACAGTATTCTGGGTCTTTGGTTGGTTTGAGGAGGGTAATTAGCACTGCTTCTCTCAACGTGGGAGGTAACAGCATCTTATCATAGGCGTCATCATAGATCGCAACTAAACGGGGGGCTAATTGATCTACAAACTATTTATAAAATTCACATGTGAACCCGTCCGGGCCCGGAGCTTTACCACTGGGAAGCGATTTAATGATTTCTGTCACCTCCTCTGCAGTAATTGGCAATGACAAGTATTCCCTTTGTGCATCTGATAACCATACTATGGTGACATCTGCTAAGTACTCCATAACTTCCGAGGGTGAGGCAGTGGGCTGCGACTTGTATAACGCACCATATGTTTTCATGAATTCTTGCAATATCCCCTCCGCATCATTACGTGTAGTCCCAGTTTCATCCCTGATAGTTAGGACCATCTGCGGAGCACACCCTTCACAAATTTTAGAAGCCAATATTTTACCAGGTCTACCTCCTTCGCCGTAGGAACTTGCAATGGTGCGTTTGGCTGTATACTTAAGTTCGTCTTCTGCGTATGACTGGTATTTCGACATTACAACCCTTATGTCCCCCAATACTTTTGCATTTTGTGTAGTTTCGTATTCTCGTTCTAATAGTTTCAATTTATCCTCCCGTATACTAAGCTGCCTACGAATATTCTTCAAAATTCCCGCATTTGTACTTATACAGACTCCCCTAATAGTAGCTTTAAAAGCTTCCCACAACAGGCTAGGATCTTAAGTGGTGGGCTCATTTAACACAAAGCAGTCTGTGATAGCCGTACTAATGGTATCCATGTATACGGAGTCTAACAGTGCTTCCGCATTAAATCTCAAACTATATGGGGGTAGCATGTAGCGTGGTATATTAACAGACAGCAGTATTGGATTATGATCGGACAATGATCTGGGTAAGTGCTTTATAGCCCGTGTCCACAGCACCTAGTCTTCAATCTTTACGTGAACAGCTGTTGAGCGCTGCTGATGTGTGTGTGGCCTCCATACATCCCGGATTTTTGATTCTACAGAAGTCATTAAGATGCATCTCAGTCATAATGTCTTTTAATTTCCCCACTGCCTTTCGATGTGATTCCGTAGAGATGTTCATCTAGCACGAGATTAAAATCCCTCCCCCCCCCCCCCCCAAAATAAAGTCCTGCCTGTTAAATCATGTAATTTTTCCCAGATCGTATGATAAAAATCAGGGTCGTCAGTATTTGGGCTATATGTGTTAATGAATGCTAGCCGCTGTCCCCTAGGCGTCCCTGTGACAATAACGTATCTCCCCTGGTCATCAACAGTGATAGTTTCTACAGTAAATTGCGTCCCTTTTTTTATTAGTATAATAACCCCTCTAGTCTAGAATATGAGGAGTATACTGAGTTATGAGTCATCTCCGCCCATTTACGTCCGATGTGACTGTCAGAGTGAGGAGCAATATGTGTTTCTTGTAAAAGGGCAATATGAAGCCTGTCAAAGTATGCAAATATTTGTCGGATTTTCTTGGGGTTGTTAAGCCCCCTGACTTTCCAGGTGATCAAGTTCAGATGTGTTGGCCGCAAGTCATTAGTAGCCATTGATTTAAATAGAAAGACATTGTGTAGTATATTGTAACTGTCGTAGTTTGCACCACCCTGAGGTTAAGCATTCTGTGTGGAAAAGTATTGGTAACAACATATATCACAAAATAAGTCTGGATATCCGCAATGCATCTGCAGTACCATAGTCTGCATAACCTCCCACCCATCCACCCACCATTTCAGCCAAAGTCAGACCCTGAAGTAAAAACATAACATAACAAAGTACTTCATGGGGAACACCTGCGTGGGGGTTATGTTATGTTATGGGGCATTTATTAAGCGCACAGCTACTCCAAGGGGTGTCCCGGCGCTGATTTAACCCAGACACAAAAAGCAAACTGACATCCCCTCCCATTCTAGTTCTGAAAAAGCCAAGTTTTCACGCCCTTACGAAAGTTTAAAAGGTCGCATTCCTGTCGCAGCTTAAAAGGAAGGCTATCCATAGCTTTGCTGCCACCACCTGAAAGGAGCGACCACCTTTACGAGAAAGGAGAAATTTGGGCACATTTATTAAATGTTGTGAGGATGAGCGAAGTGTTCTGAAGGGTTTATATAGCTGAATCTTGTTTCTAAGATATGACGCACCAATCTTATTTATGGCTTTAAACGTTAAGACCAAGGATTTAAAATATATCCTTTGTCTGACTGGCAGCCAATGTAAGGTACTCGGGTGTGAGGACATATGGTCTCTTAGCCCCACTGTCAAAACTGCCCTGGCCGCAGCATTTTGAACCACCTATAAACGGTTCAACAGATAGTCTGGAAGACTCAGATACAGTACGTTAACATAATCCAGTCTGGACATGATCAAAGCCTGGACCACTGTTTTCTTATGCGCAATTGGGAGAAGAGGGAGGAAATTTCGCATAGTTTTCAGCAGTCCAAAACATGTACCAGCCGTAGATTGGACCTGAGTTTTCATCGTCAGATCGGAATCCATTTTTATTCCCAAATTGTTTGCCGTACATGCCGGGTTTGCTGGGGGAAGGCAATTTCTTGGCCACCATTTGCGCCATTCATTGTCTGGGGTATGTCCAAAAAAGATAATTTCAGATTTATCTGAATTACAGAGTAACTGATTTTGGCTAAACCAATTAAACACCTCAGTTAGACAGATGTTGATTTTATTTCCGTCAAACGACTCCTCCTTTCCACAGGCAAAAAGCAGTTGAGTATCGTCAGCATACGAAATAATATTTGCCACATATTTTTCGGCCAATAGGCCTAAAGGGGCCATATAGATATTAAAGAGGGTAGGACTCAACACCGAGCCCTGTGGAACCCCTACATTTAAGGCTTGAATGGGACTGGAAAAAGGCGGAGCCCAAATTGTCTGCTAACGATTACTTAAGCAGGAGGAGAACCATCTGAGAACCGTGCCCCCGATATTACTCTCCCTCAACCTAAGGAGGAGCCTATCATGGGGCACGGTATTAAAGGCTGCTGATAAATCCCGTAATATCAGTACAGCTTTGCCTCCCATATCGAGTGAAGTTTTAATGGTTTCAACAACTTCTAACAGGGCCGTTTCGGTACTGAAATTCGCCCTAAAGCCAGATTGACTGGGGTGGAGCATCTGGTTTTCTTCAATAAACTCAGTCAGGGTTGCGTTTACATACTTCTCCACCACTTTAGAAAAAAACGGTATGAGAGATATCGGCCTATAGTTACTGACTACCAGCGGGTCCGCAGTTGGTTTTTTTAAAAGAGGGAGAATTTTTCCATGTTTCCAGATTGCAGGAAGCCTTCCCTCAGATAACGACAGGTTTAGTATTTGATTCACTGCAGGATTTATGACTTTGGCAACTGTTGTCAATATTTTTGCCGGAATAGGGTCAGTAGGTGATCCAGATTTTAAAGCTGACAATCTTTAGGGAGGCTTCCTTAGTCATAGGAGTAAACTCCGACAAAGAGTTCCCGCTAGAAGGATTTATAGGAGAAGAGCTGGGCATGCTACTAGTCCCAGAACTCCCGAACAAATCTTGAATTTTTGGGATTTTGTTATACAAAAATTGTGCCATATCATTAGCCCAGGTGGCCGTAGGAGAGAAAGGGCTCTTTGAGGCAAGGGGAACTGTGAAGTCTTTAACAATTTTAAACAGTTCCTTCGCACAGTTCTCTGCTTGCTCAATTTTCTTGGCCAGGAATTGCTTTTTACCTTCACGGACTTTTGCATAGTAAGCCTTCAGAGCACCTTTATATATTATTTTTTCCTCTGGGTCGAAATTCCTTCTCCAACGCCTTTCAAGGACCTTACATGCACTTTTACTCTTTCTCAGAGACTCAGTAAACCATGGAGCCTAATTTCGGCCCCGTTTGGCTACTCGTAATTTAAAAGGGGCCAATTGCATGCTATACTCCTAGAGCCAATTTTCCAATGCAAGAGCGTCTTGCTCCAGATTGTTTTTGACCACCAGGGGAAATTTCTTAAGCAGATAGGCAATTGTTTCAGGGGTTATTTGATTAAAAGACCTAAAAGTCTCTGGCCGAAGATTACAATATCTCAATGGTTTGGTTAGAGTTTTAGCTATTGTAAAATTGATCAGAAAATGGTCAGACCAGATAATATGCTCAGGGGCCTCTACTTCCAGCTTCGTAGAGGAAAAAATCTGGTCTAAAATATGGCCTTTTTCATAGGTGGGGTGTGTTACATAAGGAGCCAATATAAAAATGTTAAATAACTCCTGAAGTTTTACAGAATTTGCATCCATGACTTGGTCAAAATGAATATTGAAGTCCCCTAAAATCAGACACTGTCCAAATTTGGTCATAATTGGTGTGATAGCAGGACCAATAGCTGCTAGAAAACTTCCGGCAGGCCCAGGTGGGTGGTACACCAAGACCCCAGCAATCGTTTGATGGGGGGACACTGTTAGACTAAAGCCAAGACTCTCAGCTCCCGTAGGTTCTGTCAACGATATTGGTTGACAAACCAAAGGCTGTTTATAAACAATCACAATCTCTCCACCTCTGCCTCCCTCTCTTTCCTTCCTCAGTATCCTGTAGCCAGGGGGGAGAGCACTAGCAACTGTAGGGTTTGATCCTTCATGTAACCATGTTTCAGTAAGAAACATTATCTCCGGCTGACTATCTAGTAGGAGATCATACAGCTGAAGTTCATGTTTATTCATCGACCTTACATTCAGTAAGGCAAATTTTTATCTATCTTGTATTAGTTCCGCCGCACCCGGCTTACCTGGCTCACCAACACACTCCCTTCCGAGTTGGTAATCCTGGTCCCTAGGCAGGATACTAAAAGTCTGACAGCAGATGTTGCAAAACAATGTGCTCGAGTCAGCCGCTAAGCAGTGACGGGGGCATTGGCATCCCTCCTTATCCAGCTCCCTCAGTTGCTGCCTACTATACGCTAAAACGCAACGACAGGTCGCGGCATTAACTGAGTATAGTCCGGCATGTTTTCTGGCTATGGTCTCTCCCGGGTCGCGGACGGGCGCAGACGGGCTTGCCTTGTGCGCGCCTTTGGCGCGCCCGCGGCACGCTCGCGCCACGCCCCCTTTTAAATTTGCCAGCTTGTGTAATGACTAGACCGCTCCCCGCTCCCAGATGGCGGCCAGGGGAGGCGCGTCAGAGCCCAGAGACCGTTTCAAACTTCCCGCTCCCCACTTCCTTTTCAGCGCTTCAATTCAGGTAACCGCAATTTAAAACCGGTTTCCACACAATATTAAAACAAAGTTTCTAACACCCCAGTGCACAATTTTTAAAAAGCTCGATCTAAAATTCTAATAGCAGCAATAGTTCCCCACAAAGGATATTTAGACTAAAATAATAGCATCAGCCATATAGGTTACATAGAACAATGTGCAAAAAACGCAGTTATCGTTTCAAAACAGTGGCAGAGAGCAACCGCTACTCTGTCCAGGATCGTGTGCGCTCGCGCCGCGCCCCCTTTTATATTTGCCAGCTTGTGTAATGACTAGACCGCTCCCTGCTCCAAGATGGCGGCCAGGGGAGGCGCGTCAGAGCCCAGAGACCGTTTCAAACTTCCCGCTCCCCGCTTCCTTTTCAGCGCTTCAATTCAGGTAACAGCAATTTAAAATCCAATATAGTGGATGTGGTCAAGACTCCATCATTAATGCAGATTAAACGCTGCCTACATCAAAGGAGTACTCCTGGTAACCGGCCAATCGTTATGCAAAACAGAGTATTAGACATTTCAAAGCAACATTACCCTCCCCTTCTCGATATCAAAGTTATTCACAGTGGTTGATCAGTCAGTAGCTTAAATAAGAAATGCCATAGTGTACGCTCCTAAATACATGGGGCTCCTATAGTCCAATTATAGTCCCACACTCATCCCCAATTCCCGGATGCTATCGATACCGGTAAACATCAATTACAGCTTTGTTTTCCTTACGGCCGCCATTTTGTACCGCGGCTCCTAATCCTGCTAGTGCGCCGATCAGCACACAATTCAACAGCCGCTTTCTTTGGCGCTGAGTGGTAGCTGGCCTCCCCGCCTCAGTCTTCACGCTCCCCTGCTGGCAACTCCGCAATTAGTCCAGTTCAACTGCATTTCAGAGCGCCGCCATTTTGCGCTGATCTATCACGCCATACCGCCAGTATCCACTCCCAATGATGCCGCTTTCACTGCACTCAGCATCACCTCGCTCCTGCACAGTGTGATGCCCAAATAAAGTACACTTCCCACTTTACCAAGTTGTCGCTGCCATCACTATCTCCAGCGCTCATCCGCTCGCAACCCCGCAATTACTCCGGCTCAGTTGTAGCTTAGGGCGCCGCCATTTTGCATAGGTCTTTCTCGCCACACCGCCAAGACTCGCGCAGAATGCTGCCACTGTCACCTTACTGTGCAATATCTCCCTACCGCACCATGCGGTGCCCAGAGAATGTCCGCTGCCCACTTTTCCACCTTATCGCCAGTGCTGAGGCCACATTACAGCTCCCGACGCTCATTGTCCGATCGTTGCTCGGGCCGCCACCATGTTGCGCGATACCGTTCCCTCCTTGCCAGCAGTCCACAGGCAAGATTTTACAGCCTCCACTGCTCTTCACAGGTCTCTCGTTTCGCGCATGTTAATCACCACCTCTTCCGATGCCCATTTCTGCCAAAATCTTTCAAATCCGCATCCGCATATCCAATATTGTCACCGATTAATGTGCCTGACCAGCGGAGCGGTCTCAACAGGCAGCCATTCCGCAGTGCGCCCTCTAGCGCCCCATGGACAGAGTTGTGCTTCACCTCGCCTTCCCCACCTGAGGGGTGAGGTTGGCAAAGGTGGGCACACCTCCCTTCCTCACTTGGTTTTCCCGCTGATGCTCCCGCCCAAAGTGGGGGCCAGAACCGGTGCGGGCCAGTTGCTGAAAGCAACAAATGGCTGGGGTAGCTCACAAAGGCGGCGCGCCTTTGAAGCTTCCCCTTTGTGGACCCTGGCCATCCTGGGGGAGGAGGCTTGGCACCTCGTCCCAGGATGTGCATTGTTTCAGGACTGTGAAATCTGCAGGCTCTCGACCGAGGGATCCAGAAACATGTCTGGTGGTGGCTGCTGACAAGCAGCCACTCAGCCACGACACTATACTTAGGTTGTTTATAAGGGGGCATCTCCAAGATGCTCTCCGAGTTAATTTGACATTAAATTCCACACTTGCATAAGTGTGGGTTTAATGTGCTGAGAAGTTTGATACCAAACTTCGCAGTTTTCAGTAAAGTCATTATGATGCTGTGGAGTTTATAATGACAAACTCCCAGCATCATATACTCTTAATAGCATTACTGCACTTACAATGTCTAAGAATTGGCTGAAACACAGTAGGGGTGCAGGGCACATGCACTTGTACCCTCACCACTGGTATAGTGCACTCAGCTAGAGGGGTGGCTGATCTATGCCAGGGCAGTGGGTTGTGGGCATGGCACACAGGGATATCCGCCATGTCGACTCTTCACTTTGTTCTGCACAAAAACACTCAGCCTGCAATGACAGTGTGTGCATGTAAAAGTACAGGGCCTCAAAGGGTGGCACAATACGTTCTGCAGCCCTTCGAGGACTTCCCTGGCCACAGTGCCCTTGGTACCTACGGTACCATTTACAAGGGACCGACATGAAGCCAAAGAGAGGCAATTGGGTTTTGTCTTAATGCAGTTTTAGAAAAAGAACATAGGCCCTGGGTACTTGTTTGGCAGGAACCCTGGGCACACTCAGTTAAAGTACATCAACAGTTTGGCTAAAAGTGGGAGTAACCATGCAAAAAGAGTGCACTTTCTTACAGATCACATATAAGAGCACCTTCCTAAATGTTAGTTCAGCATGTGTGCTGTACAAAAATTATTTTGTTTAATAGACAACTTTTTCTCTATGTATAATACAAATGTAACCTACATATAGGGTACTCATGGTCTCAGACTTGCCTCTTCGTTCAATACAAGCATCGTCATCGTGGTGGGGGCAGGAATGTTTCTGAATTAATTTTTAGAAACTTTTGCTTTTAATGAATATATTGATAAAGCATGCTGCGGTAGTGCATAGTTATTTAACAGCATATTTCCCTAGTAATGGCCACAAACATTCCCACTGACATCCAGTATTATTCATAAAACTATATAGTGTGCAAAAAATGTGTGGAAATCAGGTTTGAGAAAATATGTATCATTTGCACATCACCAATTAAAGCATTTTTATGTGTTTTGATCCTATTAAAATATTTGTTTTGTAATTCTGAAGAGTGAATTTCCTAACAGCTGATATATTTTGAAATATTTCCACAGTTCATTTACAAGATATTTAAATATGTGTCAGAAAAATACTGACCTCCTACAACCCTTCATTTTACACTGTCTGTACCCCTGAATCTACAGCTCTACATGCCAAGAACAGATGCTTACTGGGTAAGTAAAATTTTCCTTTTGCGGTATGTGAGCTGTAGATCACATGCTTTGCATGGACTATACAGCAGTATTCTCCCAAAGCGGTGGCTAACCTGTAGCTGTTTGAAAAAGTGTTTAAAGTACTGCCTGGCCTACATTAGCTTGTTGTCTCGCTAACACATCTACACAATAGTGTTTGGTGAATGTGTGCGGGGCAGACCATGTTGCTGCCTTACAGATGTCAGCTAAGGGAATATTCCCTAAAAAGGCCCCTATTTTGCGTGTGTAATGCGCTGTGGGGATTTTTGTCAAGGTTCTTTTCGCTTTCACATAACATGTTTGGAGGCAATGCCTGATTTAAAGGTAGGCTTGAGCTTGTGTGGTGGCAAAAAAGCAACAAAAAGAGGTTTTGTTTTACGAAAATCTATTGTTCTTTCTGCATATTATAGTAGAGCTCTTCTAACATCTGGTGTTTATAGAGCTCGTTCTGCTATAGAATCAGTTTGAGGAAAGAACACAGGTAGCTCAACAGATTGATGCGAAAAGCAGAAACCCCTTTAGGTAGAAATGTGGGATTGGTTTGAAGAACCACCTTGTCTTTGTGAAGTTGCGCCTGGAGTTCACCAACTCTCCTTAGGGAAGTGATTGCAATAAGAAAAGCAACCTTCCATGAGAGGAATTGTAATTGATACCTGTGCATTGGTTCAAAAGGTGGACACATTATCCTGTTAAGGACTATGTTCAAGTGCCTTACTCGTGCAGTTGGAACTCTTGGTGGTATTACTCTTTTTAGTCCTTCCTTAAAGGCTTTAATCACTGGCACTCTGAATAGAGATAAGTGTTGTCTGTTTTGTAGTATGCAGCTTCTGCTGCTAAATGAAATCTAATGGATGCATAAACTAATCAGGATTGCTGCAAGTGTAAAAGATAACATATTATGTTTTGTACTGAAGCATCAAGGGGCTTGATATTGTTATTGTTACAGTATATAACAAAACGTTTCCACTTTGGTGCATACCACGCCCTAGTAGTAGGTCTTCTAGCCTCCTTTAGGATGTTCATACTGTTTGGCGGTATTTGTAAATAACCAAACCCTATGACTTCAGGAGCCAAATCGCCAGGTTGAGTTCCTTGGGATTTGGATGCCTGATTTCTCCATAGTGAGGAGACTGGAGTTCAGATGCAGCTTTTGGTGTGGAACTACTGAGAGCTCTCATAGGGTGGTGAAACAAGGTGGACGTACCCATGTGGGAGCTATGAGAATGAGTTTGAGGGATGATTGTCTGAGCTTCCGAATTACCAGCGGAATGAGTGGGAGAGGCGGAAAAGCGTAGGCAAATATCCCTGAATAGTTCATCCATAGGGCATTGCCTTTGGAGAGTGGGTATGGGAACCTGGAGGCGAAGCTTGAACATTTTGATATGTGACTAACAGGTCTATGTGAGGAAACCCCCATTCCTGAAAGTAGGGAAGGATTTGGGGATGAAGTTCCCACTCGTGGATTTGCTGCCTCTGTCTGCTGACAAGGTCTGCAATTTGATTGTGCTAGGAGATACATGTTGTGATGTATGCCCCATTTCCAAATGGCTTGTGCTAGGCGTGACAGTTGGAGAGTGTGTGTCCACCCCTGTTTTTTAATGTAATACATAGCTGTCAAGTTGTCTGAGCGTACTAAGACAGTTTTGCCTATTAGGTGAGTTTGAAAGGCTTTGAGCACTAGAAACACTGCTATTAGCTCTAGGTGATCGATATGAAGGCTCCTGTACTTTAGAGTCCATAATCGTTGGATTGTGTGACTTTGTAGGTGAGCGCCCTAACCAGTGAGCGATGAGTCTGCTGTTAGCACTGTCTGTGGAGCAGGGTCTAGAAAGGCTGCCCTTTGGATACATTTTGAGGGTTCCACCATTGCAGAGAGCGATGGGTGCGGCCACCTACCAACACTAGATCGGTTAATCGACCCTGCAACTGGTTCCACTGACTTGCTAAGCATAATTGTAGGGGACACATGTGAAGTCTTGTGTCGGGAGCAATTGTAATTCAAAACGCCATCATGCCTAGCAGTTGCATGAAGACTCTTGCTGGCAATGCTTGGTTGGGCTGAAATTGAGTGAGAAGGGACTGAATACTGTGAACAGTGGCTGTATTGGGAGAGGCTAGAGCATTGTGAGAGTCTATTGTGGCTCCCAGATAAGTTTGCGTGTTGGAAGGCTGTAGATAAAGACTTCAACACATTCACTGTAAACCCTAGTTGGTGAAGTAAGTGAATAGTGGTTTGAGTGTGTTGGAGACACATTTTGTAAGTGCTGGCTTTGATGAGCCAGTCGTGCAGGTATGGGAAGACATAGATGTGTTGTCTTCTCAGATGTGCTGCAACTACTGCCAGGCATTTGGTAAATACCTTGGGAGCAGTGGGGACTCCAAACGGTAACACTTTGAATTTAATGGTGACGCGCTATGATGATTCTGAGGTATTTGCGATGAGCGGAATGAATTGGAACATGGAAATATGCATCTATTAAGTCTATAGTAGCGATAAAATTGCCCTGCTGTAGAAGGGGGAGCACTTATAGAAGTGTCACCATGTGGAAATGCTCTGACAGTATGTAGATGTTTAGTGCTCCGAGATCCAGAATAGGTCTCAAGGAGCCGTCATTTTTGGGACTGAGAAAGTAAAGTGAGTACACACCTGTCCCTTGATAGTGTACCAGCACAGGTTCTATGGCTCCTTTGGTGAGGAGAAACTGTACTTCTTGCTGAAGTAGATGTAAATTGTCTGGTGACATTTTGTGAGAAAGTGGTGGTATGTTTGGAGGATTGTTGGTAAGCTCCAGGCAATAAACATGTTGGATAATTTCTAACACCCATTTGTCTGTGGTGATAGATTGCCAAATGGGGAGGATTTGTAGAAGACATCCCCCGACAGGTGTTAGATGATCGGGGGGAAGTGTAGGCAAGTCACTGCTTGTTGGGGGGAGGGGGAATGATGTGATGCGGAACCCTTGCCTCCACCTTTGTTGTTGTTACCTCTATATCCTCCTGTAAACAAACCCCTTGTAGAGGAAGATTGATTGTTGCCTTTTTAGAGGTGGCAGTATTGTCTGAGGACATAGTCTTGGAACCCCCACTGTAGAAGCAGCGAAGAAAGGAGCCCCGATTAGAGGGAGACTGCAGGGCTCCCATAGACTTGGCTACCTTTGTGTCTTTTTTAATTTTTTCTAATGATTTATCTAATTCGGGCCCGAAGAGATGTTCCTTGTCAAAAGGAGTATTTAAAATACACTGTTGTACTTCTGGTTTGAAACCAGAAATCCTTAACCATGCAGGTCTTCTTAATAACACACTAGTGCTGATATCCCTAGCTGCGGTGTCTGCAGCATCTAAAGCACATCTTATTGAGGAATTGGATATAAGCTTCCCATGCTGGACTAAATCTTGGGCTTTGTGTTAATCTGGGAGGTGTTGTAGCAGCTGCTCCATTTCGTCCCAGGGTGCCCTATTGGCTAACAGGGACTGAGTGTTGGCAATATGCAAATGATTTGCTGCTTGGGCAGCTACTCATTTACCAGAGGCGTCTAATAGTTTTGACTCCTTGTCTGGAGTGGGAGCATCACCTGTAGTCTGTGAATTGGCCAGTTTATGGGCATTAGAGACTACCAAAGAGTCTAGTGGTAGCTGACCTTTAATAAAGACTGGATCTGAGGGAGCAGCTTTATATTTTTTTTTATCAATCCTGGAGGTGAGAATGCGAGCCCGCACTGGATCTTTAAAGATATCAGCATGTCTCATCATGCTTTTAAGCATAGGCAGAGTGTGACTAGCCATATGTGTGGTACTGAGCGTTTCAAATAAAAGATCTTCCTCTAAAGATTCATGTGTAACTGCACCCCATGATATTCTGCACATCTAGCAAGTAATTCTAGATATCCTACATTGTCGTCAAGAAGGGAAGGCTTTTCAGGGTAAAGATCTGGGTCGTTATCTGTAGGTAAATCTATCGGTACAATATAGTTGTCCCCGCTATCATCATCATCATCAGGTGGGGGTGGCGGCGGAGAGTTAGTTGGTGTAATTAGTAAATGACGTAAAGGTGGAGAGTTTGGTGTGGGGTAACATGGTGGAAGAGGGGGAGGGTTTGTACCCACATTCTTCCTCTTGAAAGGAATAAAGAAAAGTTCTTCTTCTGACTCAGGTTGGCATTTCTGAGGTGCCTTAGTAAGAACACGTCCCGTATCAGGATTTATGTAGAGTTCCTTTTGTTTTGGGTCTGATTTGGGCATCGAAAATCAGATCCTGCCGCTTCGGAGGCACAGTTTTAGGTTTCGGTGGAGAGGATTTCGGCACTGTGGTGGAATCACTTTTGGACGCCGAAGTTTTCGGTGCCGAAGGAGGCTTTGTCTTCGGCGTCAAGGATTTCTGCTCGGAAGTGGTTTTCGGCATCGAGCCTGAAAGGTTTCGGCTCGGTGCCAGTCTTTGTTCAACTCGATCCCGAGACGGAAGGCTTAGAGACGTGTTTCAGTGCCGAGCCGGAGGGCTGGGCATTGGAAAGATCTTATGTGTGCCAACCATGGCCCGAAGGCGGGGGTGGGACCTTTTGTTTCGGCTGAGATGGATTTTGGGTTAAGGGGCGTTCGGTACTCACGGTACGTTGACCTTGAGGCAAGTCTTCCGGCTCAGAGTCTGATTCCGGGATGGAGACAAGTTGCTCTCCTTCTTCCTCGGCCCCTTGTGCGTGGAATTCTTGCTCAGATTCTTCACCTAAGATATCCAGTGTGTATTCAACGTTTTGACTCTGCATCTCGCGACATCGAGACAGACTATCACGGAGTAATTTCTTTGATCGGAATGATCTGCACACATCACAGTCTTCTTCGTTGTGCTCCAGAGACAAGCACAAGTTGCACACTTCGTGCAAGTTGGTGCGCGTATACTTTGGCGCAACACCGAGGGCAGAATTTATATGGGAGTCCGTTCCATCGATTGCAAAGTGGCACAACGCAGTTAGGCCTGACGGCCTTTCCAAGATCTTCGATCAAAATAGAGGTTTTAATCAACTGATACAATACGCGGAGAAGTGGGATACGCACTCGAAACAATACAGACGCGGGTAGAGTGGATTGCGCACCGAGGGAAACCCGAAGAAACGGTTTCGAAGCGGAGCGCAGCAATACACGTGCGAACCCGATGGCGTAAAAAAACAATATAACAATGGAGTCTATTCCCATGCGCAATATCACCGAAAGGAGGAGTCACCTACCTCGTGACTGGAAAAACTTCTTCAAAGAAAAACAACTTACAAACATCCGGACCTAACACTAGATAGCAGGAGTATGCAAAGCATGTGATCTACAGCTCACATGCCTCGAACATAACATTTTCTGCTCAAGACGTGTGGCTGTAGAAAGACATGATGTGCATAGACAGTAAAGCAGTTCTCCTCTAAGCTAAGTGGTGGTTAACCTGAGGATGCTGCAGAGGAATAAAAAAATGGAGTACAGCCTGGCCAACATTAGCTTGTTGATAGGCCAATACATCCACACAATAATTTTTAGAAAAATTGAATGGTTTGGACCAGGTATCATGTAGGGGAACTTGACTTGTGTTGCAGTCACCCCCTCTCCCTTTTCCTTTTTTTTCTTTTTAGCTAATAGATGCTGATTTTCGACTCAGTGCACTGAGGTCTGCTAATCAGACCTCACTGCCAGTGTTTCTTCCCTAAAACAAGGAGTAACGAATTGTGCTACAACCGGCAAAAGTACTTTAACACCCCTGTAAATCCATAGTAAATGGTACCCCAGGTACCTAGGGCATGGGTACTAAAAAGGGTACCTAAGGGCTGCAGCATATCTTATGCCATCCTAAGGGACCCACACAAATTACACACAGACTGCCAGTGCAGGCTGCGAGACATGGGGCAAACCATGAGTGAAAACATGACATGGCACACTCCTGTGTGCCTTGCTAAAGTCACTCCATTTCATATATGTAAGTCACCCCTACAGCAGGCCTTTGAGCCCTAAGGCAGGGTGCTTTATATTTTATGTGAGGACATATCTGCATGCCCCGGTTCTATTGCTAGATATTGCAAGTGAGCAGGGAAGCCATCTTAAGGTATGTACTGGGCACCGGTCAAATCTACTTTCCCAGCTACATAGTGGCTTCACTGAAACATATGGTATTTGGTATGAAGCATCTCATATTAATAAACCACACTGATTCCGGTGTCAGATATTAATACATGCACCCAGGGGGCATCTTAGAGGTGCCCCTGAAAAACCTACCAGCCTCTGGTGTGTTGACGGACTAGTTCCGGCCAGCCTGCCACACAAGACAAGTTTCTGTCCTCCTAAGTTGAGAGCCTTTTGCTCTCTGGAAGTCAGGAACAAGGCCTGTACGGGAACAGGGTGTCATACACCCTCCTACAGGATGACCTGCTGATAAGCCTTCCTATGCCTGCAAGCTTCAAAGAAGTTGCCGCCTCTGAATTGTGAATCTGGCTTCCCTCACAGGAGAGGAAGCCAACCCCCTTTGTCTAAAACACTTTGTTATCTGTACAGGCAGGAAAATTAGCTAGAAAGGCAGACGTGCCCTTCCCCATGCTACTATCACCCCTAACCTGATGGCCATCTTTGTGCAGGCACACTTGGGAACTCTGGGACAGGGTTATACCCACTTCCCACCGGAAGTGTTCATATAGGGGGCGTAGTGACCCCAGGGGTAAGTAGCTCATTAGCTACTACCCCTCACTCCCCTTAATACCCCTAAATTAATTGAGTATTATGGGGATCCCCCAATACCAGATCTTCAGATTTTCCTTGTGCACAAAAGCATTGGAAGAAGACTGTTGACCTGAGAACCAAGGAGTACGAATGACTTTGCGCCAACCCTGCCGACCTGTCTGCTGCATCTGACCCTCATTAAGTAACTGATTCATCCTGCCACTTGTGCAGACCTAAAAGAAACCCTGTGGCCAGCCAGTGCTTAGCACATTGCCAAAGAATCTCCCTTAGAGTAAAGGAGCTACTCCCCTGCAGCAGCACCAAAGAATCAAGACCCAGTACACCGAGCTGCCACCTACAGAGTACACCGACACAGCAGCTGCCCAGAAAGAGGTAGCAGTGCTCCCACAGGTCAGATACGACCTCCCTCCAAGTGTGGGGACACCTGACCGACCAAAGCCGCACAATGCCAACCCCATGGGGTACTGGACCCCTTGCAGCAATCAAGGCTTGTTGTGCCCCGATGTGACACCAACGCCGAGGAATACCGACTTGTATGTCGAGGGACTCCAGGGACAGTGAGACCCACTTTATGATTGGCCCAGCTGTCCTGTTTGCCCCTCCTGCAGAAAACAAAGACAAGGAAGTGAGGCTGAGACAGCTGCCACCGGATGCCTCAAAGCACCTGCACTCCGGAGCCAGATTCCAAGGGAGTCAACGGTGCCAACGGGATCCCCAAAACCACAAGATCCAAGCCCATGCTTAGATTTGCCCAGACTGGGCTTCCAGTCACCGCCTGCAGCCTCTTTCTGCAGGCCCCCCCTCCAACCGCAAGAGACTCCTGCACCGGAATCTGACCCCAAAAGACACCACTGTACCGAGCCCCACAGCCTGAGAAGAAGTGGACCAAAGGTGTACCCGAGTGCCCGAGGATCTCAAGAGTAGAGCCCCCCTGTGGATTCCCTCAGACTGTGCCCCAGTCTCTGCTTGCAGCCTCTTTGTAACCAGACCGTTCTCCTATTGAAGTGAATGAGACGCCCAAAGCCATGACACACCTCGGCACCAGGACAACCCAGAGCTCCCTGAGGTGACCTGTTGGTGTGGCCTTGGACCTTGCCCCATACTCACCTTAAGTCGCTGACAAGTGCCTGAATGCAAAACATGTGACCCCAGAAGACCACTCAGCCTTCAAGACCACTGTCACCGTACACCACCACCATCAGAACAACTAAGAAAGTGGCCCTACAAGAAAGGATCAACGCCAACGCACTCAACAGCAAGGAACTTTTCACTGTTGTCAAAGAATTCGCCAGACCAAGCAACAACCTTGGCACCGACTTCCACTGCAAGATCAAGGAGATATACGACAGCTTCGACAGCCTTGACACCCAAGACTCTCCCACCCCACCCACAACCACCGCACACTACAACGCCGGACCCTAACAGGCCTTACTTAGCTGGACCCCTCTTACAGAGGGCAACACCCTCAAGATCATGAAGAGCATCCACTCCACACCACCCACAGACCCCTGCCCGCATCACATCTTCAACACAGCAGGCACCATCTTCGCCCCTGAACTATGCTGAACTTATCAACTGCGCCAACAAAAAACCCTCCGATGGCCTGACAGAACTCAAGAACTTCAGACCCGTCTCTTTTCTCCCCTTCCCAGCCAAGGTCATCGAGAAGGCCATCAACGGCCAACTTTCAGAGTTTATCGAAGCAAACCACATCCTAGACCTCTCCCAATCTAGCTTCTGAAGTAACTACAGCACCAAGACCGCCCTCCTTGCAGCCAAAGACAACGTCCGTGCCTTCCTCAACCGAGGCAAAACTGCAGCCCTCATACTCCTGGACCTCTCGGCCGCCTTTGATATCGTCTCTCACCGCACCCTATGGACATGACTCCACAACACCGGCATCTGCGACAAAGCCCTGGAATGGACCTGCTCCTTCCTCATCGGCCGAACACAGAGTTATACTACCTTCGTTCCTCTCGGATCCCACAGAGATCAGCTTCTCAGGGCGCTTCCCTGAGCCCCACGCTTTTCAACATCTACACGGCCCGCTCGCAGCCATTGTCAGGAACCACAGACTCAACGTAATCTCCTACGCCAACAACATTCAGCTGAATCTCTCCCTCACCAATGAACCCACAGTTGCCAAGAACAACCTTCACAACGGGAGGAAGGCTGTTGCCGCCTGGATGAAGAACAGCTGCTTCAAGCTCAACTCAGAGAAGACCGAAGTCCTCATCATGGGCTCTACCTCCTCCGCCTGGGACGACTCCTGGAAGCCCACAGCACTTGGAACCACCCTACACCCACAGACCATGCGCGGAACCTCGGCATCATCCTGGACTCCTCGCTCACCATGAGCTGCAGATCAATGCGGTCTCATCATCCTGCTTTAACACGCTAAACCTGCTCCTAAAGATCTTCAAATGTATCCCCACCGAGTCCGGAAAGACGGTTACCCACACACTCGTCAGCAGCAGAATCGATTATGGCAATGCACTTTACACTGGCATCACCCAGAAACTCCTCAAGAAACTGCAGAACTTCCAGAACGCCTCTGCCAGACTCATTCTCAACATCCACTACCACATCACCAGCCACCTAAGATACCTTCATTAGCTCCCAGTCAACAAAAGAATAACACTCAAGCTCCTCACACACGCCTACAAAGCCCTACACGACGTGGGACCAGCGTACCTCAACCACCGCCTCGCATTCCAGGTACCCACCAGAGACCTACGCTCCACCCAACTGGCCCTGGCTAGCGTCCAACGTATCCAGAAGACCAAAGCCGTAGGAAGATCCTTCTCCTACCTCGCAGCCAAGACCTCTCCACCTCAGGCAATCACTGTCACTGCTTCAATTCAGGAAGGACCTCAAGACCTGGCTCTTTGACTGATGCAGTGCCTCGATGAACCAGCAGCTCTACCCTCGCCATGCCCCCCCCCCCCCCTGCAGTGCCTTGAGACCCTTATGGGTGAGTAGTCATGTTTTACAAGCCACTGATTGATTGATTCATGTTTTTTCTCCATAGGATAACATTGCCGGTCCAGAAAATGCAGTCCATTTCTGAAAACTGTAAAAATTCACAACTCAAAAAGTACCTACCCAATTCCGATGATATTGGTATCTAAATTTATATAAAAGTATGTGTTATTTTTTTATATATTGGTGTCGGATTTCTTTGAGTGTGTGTCTCATTTACTACCTTTATGCGCATGTGTAAATAAATCCTTAACACTACCCTCTGATATGCCTAACTGCTCGCTCACACTACCACAAAAGAGCATTTGAGGTGTCATTTGTGCCTCTGATTCCTTTGAGGTTTGCCTGGACCCTCTGCACAGTTTACCTCATTTTGGTGCACTATATAGAGCCAGCTTCCTACATATGAGCTATTGGAATCTTTCTTAAGAAAGCCATAGAGGCCCTTTTTTACGGGTAAAGTGAACTCTAGCGAGAATAGGCAAAGGTCTCTTGGCTTTCACATAGCATGTTTGAATACATTTAACAATTCACCTGGTTATGCCTGATTTGGAAAAAGTCCCCCCACCTTGTGCAGCTTTGAGAAAGCAACAAAAATGTGTTGAGTCTTGTGAAAGGGTTTTGTTCTATCCACATGGTACAGAAGGGCTTGCTTCACATGCAAAGTATGGAGATCCCTTTCTGCAAATGAATCGGGCTCTGGAAAGAAAACTTATAGTTTACCTGTCGGTGTAGTTTCGTAGCTTGAAGAATTTTCTGGATTCACTATGCTGTGCATTATTCTGCCATCTAGTCGTTGGGTCCAGAATTGTATTATTTCTTCTCTTTTTTTTTTTCGTGGCCTGGCGGGCGTCGACATACCACCATTTGTTGTCCTCCTGTGACGTTGACGTTCTTCCTCCGGAAGCTCCCACCTTTTTTTTCTCATTGTTTTTTCTTGTTTCCTTTATTTCTGCCTCCGGTCTTATCTTTCTGGCAGAGGTGGGTGGGTTCGCTAGTGAATCCAGAAAATTCTTCAAGCTGCAAAACTACACCGACAGGTAAGAAACTATATGTTTTGCAGCGTGAATCTTTTCTGGATTCACTATGCGGTGCATGGACTTTATAGTGGTTTGCTAGTCTTGTGGTGGCTGGGTGAAAGATGAGCGTTGGTTTTTTAATATATGTTGTAAGACCCTTTGTCCTACTTGTGCTTCCTTATTCATGTGAATATCCACGCAGTAGTGCTTTGTGAACGTGTGCACAGAAGACCATGTTGCTGCTTGGCAAATGTGTTGAATAGGCGTGTTTGCTAGGAAAGCCACTGTTGCTCCTTTCTTCCTTGTCGAGTGAGCGTGCGGTGCTCCTTGTAAGGCTTGACCTGACTGTTTGTGGCACAACTGTATGGCTTATGCAATCCATCTTTCAATGGTATTCTTTGTGACTGGTGTTCCAAGAAAACTGTTCGCAAATGATACAGAGAACGGTTTTGTTTTTCTGCAGTCCTTGGTTCTTTCTATGTAGTAGATGACTGCCCTTCTGGCGTCCAGGATGTGCAATGCTCTTTCTGCTTATGTCTTTGGGAAAAAAAAACCGTAGTATTTGTATTGTTTGGTTTACGTGGAACTTTGATACCATCTTTGGCATAAAATGTGGATCAGTTCTCATGACGATTCGGTCATTATGTATTTGGAAGTAGGGCTCTTGTAGAGTTAGAGCCTGTAATTCACTTACTCTACGTAGTGATGTAATTGCTACAAAAAACGCCGTCTTTAGTGTGAGCATTTGTAATGTTGCCTTGTGGATTAGTTTGAATGGTGCCTTCATCATTTGTGCCAGTACCACATTGAAGTTACATGCTGGTGGTGGCCCCTCTTTGGAGGTGCTATCCTCTTCGCTTCTTCTAGGAATCTTATGACCACATGGGATGTGAAGAAACTCCTCCCCGTTTCTCTCCTTGTGTACGCTACATTTGCTGCCAAGTGTACCCTTATAGATGCGTAGCTTCGTTTATTTTGTACTAAATATGTTAAATATTTTAGTACTGTTCATTCCCTTGTGATCTTCCTTGAAAGAGTTTCTTTACGACACAAATGAAAGAATCTTTTCCATTTTGCAGTGTAGAACTTCCTTGTTGTAGGTCTTCTCGCTTCTCTGAGTACTGCCATGGTACTCTCTGGTAGTTTGAGGTGAGAAAATTCTAAGCCTTCAGGAGCCATGCTGCCAGGCTTAGGCTCTCTGGTTCTGGGTGTAGCACCCTTCCGTTTTGTATGGTTAGGTGGTCCTTTCTGTTGGGGAACTTGTGCATCGCTCCTTGCGTCATTTCCATTTTCTGTGAGAACTAGGTTTGTCTGGCCCACTGTGGTGCTATGAGGATCAGTGTTGTGTTATGTGCCTGATCTTGCTCTTGAGTACCCTGTGTAGCAGTGGTATCAGGGGGAAAGCATAAGCAAATGTCCCTGACCAGTCTATCCATAACGCATTCCCTAGGGATTGTGCGCACAGCTGCCTGGATGGGAAGTGTTGGCTTTTTGGGGTGTTGGAAATAGGTCAATTTGCGAGTCCCCCATTTTGTAAATATCTTCAGGATTTCTGATTGATTCATCTCCCATTCGTGGGATGCTGATGCCTGTCTGCTTCTACATTGTCCTTTCCTGGCAGATGTATTGCTAGTAAGTCTATGTTCCTTGGAATTGCCCATCTCCATAGTTCTTGGGCTAGGGTTGATAGTGTTAATGATTGTGTTCCCCCTTGTTTGTTGATGTAAAACACAGTAGTTTTATTGTCCATTTGAATCAACGGCTCCTTCGGAAAGGCTTCGAAGGCAAGGAACACGGTCTTTAACTCCAGGAAATTGATGTTTTATCGCATCCTGTAGCGTCCTAATCCCCTTACTTTGAGGTTGTTCATGTGCGCTCCCCCACCCTAGTTGTGAAGCATCTGTTGTAATGGTCACTGTTGGAGTTGGTTGTGTGAAAAGTCTCCCCTGTGTTATGTTCTTCCTGTTCCACCATGCCATCTCTTGCTGAACGGTCTGTGTGACAACCACTAGATCCTCCCAACTCCCTGTTGACTGTGACGAATGTTGTTGAATCTATTCCTGGAATGGTCTCATGTGTAGGTGAATGTTTGGGACTAGATGAATGCATGAAGCCATCATCCCTAGCAGTCTGCCCACTGTCCTCACTGTCAGAACTTGCCCCATGCGGTATAGATGTGTCTCCTTCAGTATTGCTATCGTTCTCTTTGTGCTTGGAAACACCTTTCCTAGTGTTGTGGTGATCTCTGCCCCATAGAATATCTTTACTTGTTCTGGTTCTATTGATGATTTTTCTCAACGTATTGAGAAACCGAGCTGGACCAATGTCTGTAGGACTTTCTGTATGTGTTGCTTGCAAAGATTGTATGGGTTTGCTCTTACTAACCAGTCATTTAGGTATGGATAAACGTGTATCCCCTGCCTTCTTAGGTGGGCCGCTAATGCTGCTAGGCATTTTGTGAAGATTCTTGGTGCTGACTTTAGTCCGAATGCTAGTACCGTGAATTGGTAGTGCGTTTTGTTGATCACAAATCTGAGTAGGCTCTTGTGACTGCTGTTCATAGGGGTGTGCAAGTATGCGTCCTTTACGTCTATAGTTGCATGTAGTCCCCTGCTTGTATCTGAGGTATTACCTCTTGTAAGGATGTCATCTTGAATTTCTGAGTCTTTATGAACTTGTTTAGGAACCTTAAGTCTAGTACAGTTCTCAATGTTCCATCCAACATTTGTATGAGGAAGTATGTAGAGTACACACCTTTGTTCCTCTCCTTGTAAGATACCTTCTCTATGGCCCTTTTGTTTAGAAGCTCTTGCGCTTCTTCGAGCAAATGAGACCGCTCTCTTGCTTAATGAACCTTGTTCCTTGGTCTTTTGCATGGAGGTTGTTTTGCCAGTTCTATGCAGTATCTGTGGCATATTATGTTTAATATCCATTTGTCGGATGTAATCTTCTCCCACTCCACAAAGATGTTTCCTATTCTGCCTCCCACTGGCGTTACATGTTGGAGGGATTGTTTGTTCTTTGGGACATGATCTTTTACTACGTGTACTTGTTGTTGCCCCCTCTGAGATCTTGTTAGTGTGTGCACTGACTTTACAGTGCAGTCACTTGGAGGCAGGTTGCTGTTCCCCTCTTTGCTGTTGGCCTCCTCCTCGAGTGCGCCCTCGAAAGGATTGCCTTCTGTGTTGATGTTGCCAACCTTGTTGTTGTTGACCTTGTTGCTGGCCCTGGTTACCTCCTTGGTAACCTTGCTGAAAGGTTTGATGTGAGGCTACTCGCTGGTGGTTACCCCTGCCTGCTGGTCTCCATGATGGTGCCCCACTACGCATACCTCTGAATTGTAGTGCCCCCATGGACCTTGCAGTTTCATTTTCCTTCTTTAACTGGTTTAATTTATCATCCACAGCTGTTCCGAATAGTTGTTCACCATTGAATGGGGTGTTTAAAATGTTGCTCTGTACCTCTGGTTGAACCCTGAGATTCTTAGCCAGGCATGTCTTCTCTCCGTCACCCCGATCATCATTTGCCTGCTTGATGTCTCAGCAGCATCCAGAGCTGATTTTAAACATGTATTTGCCATGTTTTTTCCTTCTTCCACCAAGTGGCTTGCCCTTCTTTGGAACGGATCTGGGAGATGCTTCAGCAGTTCACCTACTTCCTCCCAGTGCTGGTATGCATGTCTATTGATCAATTCATTTGAAATTGCTATGTGCCACTGAATTGCGGCGCTTTGTTCTATCTTTCTCCCCGTGAGATCCATTCTTTTGCTCTTTGTCTGGCGGTGGTCCTATGTTAGTGGGTACATTAGCTCTTTTCCTGGCTGTGGAAGCTATCAGAGTCAGCAGGCACCGAACCCCTGATGTACATAGGGTCCTTGGAGGAGTGTTTGTACTTCTTCTCACCCCTTGGTGTTACAGCCTTGCATGTAGTAGGCTCTTTAAAAGCTTCCTTTCCCTGGTCCAGCACACTTGGTAGCATGGGAAGGAATTAGACTCCTTGTCTGTGTGGGCAGCAAGGTCTCTAGGAGAAAACCGGACTGTGGTTTTTCCTCCCCTAATTGCACTTCATAAGTGTCTGTAGCCTTCTTTATCACCGGATTGTACATTCCAATGTCATCGGGTGGTGAGGGCCTCGAAGGGTATGAGTCTACCCCTTCTTCTGACGAGTCTGCGTCGAGGTCTTGTGTCTCCAAGGTCGCCGAACCATGACAGGTTTGGTCCTCTTCTTCTCCCTCAGCCTCGAAGTTGTACTCTTCTTCCTCCTCTTCCTCAGCCGGTTCTGGTGTTGAAGGTATCTCTAGTTCCTCAACGTCTTTTTCGGGCTGTGTCGAAGTTTTCGGCGGAATCTTGAATTTTTTCATTCTTTAGTCGAAATCCTTCTTGTGTTGTGAGATACTTGCCATTTCGGCCTCGAGCCTCTTCTTTTTCTTTTGTAGCTCCGACGTCTGTGCTTCGGCGTAGAGAGATCTTCGAGCCATCGCTTGGCGCTTGTCGAAGTTTGTTTCACTCCTTTTTTAGACGTCGAGGAGTCTCTCGTGACTGCTCTTCGAGGGCTTAGAGTCACTTTCGTGGGTCGGTTGACTGCTTAGGGGTCGCTGATTCCCTTACCTTCTTTGGAGTTTTCTTTTCGACGTGGACGACTTGGACGTGCGTGTCCTCCTCGCCTGCAGGCCCTTTGGAGACGTTGTCCTCTTCCTCGCTGGAGAGGGCCAGGTCGCGAAGCGAAGTTGGTGGTCCTTGACCCTGCATGTTATAATTCGCTCTTCTCTGCCGCTCCCTCACCCTTTAAGTCTTCGGGGTGAACGCTGAGCACATGTTGCAATCTTCGCTTCGGTGGTAGAGCGGCATGCAAAGGTTACAGACCGGATGCTGATCCTTCTGTGCGTACTTGTGGTGGGAATTGTCGCAGATTTTGAATGGTGTCTTGTCCATTACAGCGCCCAGGGAGCCCCCTGTATGCGCATTCTATGTAGGACGTCAAAGTTTCTGTGTTTTTTCCTCCTCTCTGCGTCCCGGTTCAGCGCCTCGTAGGCCGGTGTGTCGGTGAAGTTGTTTTCCTGCTTTTCCTGATATTTTTCGTGGATTCTTCTCTCCAAAGTTCTGGAGCTCCTTCCTTCTCGATCCAGACCCAATGGCGGAAAAAAAGAATCTGAAGATGGCGACTAAAGGTGGGAGCTTCCGAGGGAAGCACGTCGACGTCACAGAAGGACACCAAACGGTGGTATGTCGCCGCCCACCAGGCCACGAATAAAAAATAAATAAAAAAATACTACAATTACGGACACAACCACTAGATAGAGGAATAATGCACAGCATAGTGGATCCAGAACAGATTCACGCTGCAAAACATAGGAAGGAACTCCGGGTTAGGACAACTATCTTTGTGGGCTTGAAAGAAAGGATCTTCCAACATTAAAGCATAATTCTCACTGACATGCCTGAGAGAGGTGACATCGACAAGGAAGGCAACCTTCCAGGAAAAGGGCAAGAATGGATGGGCTCAAAAGGAGGGCCCATGAGACTAGTGTGAACAATGTTTAGGTTCCATACAGAGACCGGGGGACCTTTGGAGGAATTACTCTTTCAGACCTTCCATAAAAACTTTGATAACAGCAATCTTAAAGAGGGATATGTGTTGACTATTTTGAAGGTAGGCAGCCACTGCAGCTAAGTATCTGAATGGAAGTGTTAGCTAGGCAGCCACTGCAGCTAAGTGTATCTGAATGGAAGTGTTAGCTAGTCCAAAGGTTTGTAAGTGTAGAAGGTAACAAACAACGCCCTTGACACTTACTGCCAGAGGGTCAATCTGTCGTGCTAAACAGTAGTGTACGAATCGTTTTCACTTTGCTGTATAGCAGGCGCAGATAGTGGGCCTGCGTGCTTTCTTGAGAATGTCCATGCATTTCTGAGGAAGGTTTAGATAGCCTAACTCGAAGACCCACCGGAGTCAAATCGCAAGGTTGAGCATTTTGGGGTGACTGATTTCTCCATGGTTCTGCATTAGAAGGTCCAGCCTATTGGGGAGCCTCTCGTGCAAAACCAAAGAGTTCCAGAAGGGTGGTGAACCACGCCTGTCTAGCCCATGTGGCACCATCAGGATAAGGGAAATCTGCTGAAGCCTCCAAACCACGAACGGAAAAAATGGGAGAGGCGAAAAATGCAGTCAAATGTCTCTGGCCAGTTTATCCATAGGGCATTGCCCATGGACTGTGGGTACTTGGAGGCAAAGCTTGGGCATTTCGTGTTTTCTGCGGTGGGGAAGAGGTCTATGTGGGGGAACCCCCCACTGGAAGTACTGGAGGAAGACTTGAGTGTGGAGGTCCCACTTGTAGACTTGTTGCGGCATCATGCGTAGAAGGTCTGTAAAGTCTTCGTCCGCTCCTGGAAGGTACTCTGCAAGCAGAGTTCCCACTGCCACATGTTTAGTCATGTTGTCCGTACAAATGAGGACCACGTAGGTGAATGGCTAACAGTTCTAGGTAATTAGTGTGGCAACCCTGGTGACTGATCCTGTATAATGAGCTCCTACAAATGTGACCCCAAGAACATTAGGGTAGCGTCCGTTGTAATGATTTGCGAAATGGAGTTGAGAAAGGGCTGTCTCTGTAACAGGTTGTTAGTGTCCCACCACTGCAGAGAGCAACAAGTGTGGCTGTTGACCAACACTAGATCTTCACAGTAAACCTCTGCTTGAGACCATTGTTGCGCTAAGCATTCCTGCAACGGGAACATGTGTAACCTGGTGTGGGGTACTTACGGCAATGCAATAGGCACATAATTCCAGGGAGGCGCATGGCTGTTCTGACTGTAACCTGGTGAGCTGGCTGAAAAAGAGGAAGCAATGCCTGGAAGACCTGAAACCTTGCAGGACTGGGAGAGGCCCTGCCCACTACTGAGTTGAGTACTGCCCCTAGATAGAGCAGAATCTGAAGGGGTAAAAGGTGTGACTTGGTGGTGTTGATGGTAAATCCCAATTTGTGTGGGGAGTTTATAGTGGCCTTAGTGTGTGCAACAAACCGAAATATGCAAAAAAAAGTGATGGATGGAATGCTTGAATTAATTTCAGCCACTAGTAATTACTCGGGCTGCACACCAGTCTATCGTTATTTTGCACACCATGCCACCTCAGTTTGGACCTTGCTATGTACAAATCAGTCTTGACCCTGCTCCAATTGAAACAGTCCAGCTCAAACTGCCAAGCCAGGCCTCCCTGAACTGGAACACAAGCAACCAAGGACTAATTGTGCCCTAGTTATTGGCTCATCAGCTGGGTTCAGCTTGGTTCCAATGACACAGTGTGCATGAGACCCACGTCTTGGTACACCCGTTCCCAGGGCCGGCTTTAGCACTGGTGGCGCCCAGTGCGACAATGTTTTTGGCCCCGCCCCCCCCATCCCCCCTGACCATCTCCACTACGGATTCCCTCCCCAACACCCTTTAACAGTCTCCATAACCACTCTCTCATTTAATTAATTTCATAGCGTCACTTATAAAAGTGAAGGGCGTCAGAGCACTTTACATAACACACACATTACACAGAGACTATCAATCATAGGTGTGTAAATCAGTATATAGGAAGTGTTACATTAAACAGAGGACAACAAGGGGTGGATTCACATATCCATACAGGTAGGCATTATAGTTGAAGAGTACAAACTCTGAATTTAAAATGTCTCTTTAATAACAAGAACTGATTTGTACCCAAATGAACCCTTTTTGCAACATTAGAATAATGAAAGTATGGGGGAAAATCCATACGCTCTAATCTATACCTTAAAGTCTGCACAAAGTTCTTTGACAGTTAATAGCTCACTGTAAACTGCATCTAACCAAAGGAAGTCTCTTAGAAAAGCAGTAACCCACTCATCTGGTTACATTACATTCACTTTGTGATCTGCATGGTACGTGTTCTTTGCAGCAGGCAAAGTAACCCTCTGCGCTACCTTACCATGAATCAAAACTTCCACGAGTTAAAACTTCTACTAGACAAAACTCCGATCTCCCCTGGAAGAACATTAATCACCGGAGTTTTCTGAGATATTAATTGTTGCCTGAAAATTGCTGAAGGCCAGGAACGCGGCAGCAGGTGCTTTTAGGAACAATATAAACCAGCAAACAGGCGCCCCCATGCGAAGTCAGCACCCGGTGCGGTGGCACCGGTCGCACCGCCCTAGAGCCGTCCCTGACCGTTCCACTTAAGGCAACAAAAGTATACCAAAAAGTGATGGGCTCATCAGCTGGATACAGCTTGGTCCTTGTAACTCGAGAAGACTTCCTTAAAAATAAAAACAATCTTGCACACATCCGGGCTCAACACTAGATGGCAGGAGTATGTGTACCTACATCCACACATGCCACGAGCTTAAGATTTACAGACATCTTTATTGCTCATTCACTTTCTGAATGAGCAGAACACCTGTTCTTTGCCAGTTTGAGCTCCCTTGCCAGAACGGGCCAGTAGGCCCTAAAAAATATCTCGGCCTGATAAAATCTGACTCGCCAAAGCAAGTGGGTGAGAAGATTTCTCAAAGCTGGACGATGCATGGCATTTAAAAATAGGAAATGTTGAAGGTTTATATTACCATGCCCCTACAGTAATAAGGCTCTAAAGATATTTTCACTGTGGCAGGCCGCCTAGCTGTAGTATGTAGAAAACCAGACTACAGATTAAAATATTAATACTGTATCTTGAGTTACTAAACACCCAATTCAATGGTGGAGTCAAACTCTGAATAAATATTGAAGAAAAGTAAGTTTAAAAAGTCACCTTTTCACTGCCTGAAGTTCCTGGAGGCTAATTTGCATTTGCTCTTCAGCTTCTGCCAGCCAGCTTTTAGCCTTGAATAGGTGTGAAAAAGGTGTAATCCCTCCCAGAAGCAAACAGGCTGACTTGAATGGGCAGAGATAACTCCTCTGAACTCCATAGAAAATACAGGGAGGCGGCTGTGGACATCATCTTCGTTTATATATAACACTTTGAGGCACATTTGAAAAGGCAGAGAATTGTATGCCAAAAGAATTCTTGGGTATCCACGGTCTGGTTGCTGAAGGATCTGCTTTGTCCCACCAGACCTTTGTGCCTGGGTTTTACATATAACACTGGGTGAACACTTGAACGGAAGGGAAACAGGATGCCAAAACAATTCTTGTGTATTCACTGTTTGGTTGCTGGAAACCCCTACTTCTCAATTCAATTTTATTGATTAGATCTCTTATGAGATCAACAATTAAACTCAATACATAATCAATGTCTTTACCTAAAAATCTTACATTTTTAAAACTCATTTTAACAAATGAATAAAAAGAGTTCATAAATGTAAATACTTTATACAAAAATGCATTCAGAGGCTTTTAAGAAAAGTGATCAAGTAGGTGGTGGAGGAGAGGTTATTTCTAAAAACAATAGGTTTTATAAAACAATTTCTAGGCTTTACCACCCTCCTGATTAGAATAAGAACTTAAAACATGTATTAAATCCTGGGTTCCATGGTTGCATTTGTCGCAGACCACACTATCTTTGTCTGGATTACTCCATCAACTTGTATCAGCTTTTAGATACATCTCCTGATACTATGCTGCAGGGTACATTTGACATATTGTTGGGGGATCTTAAACTTGATAGTTGAGCTGAAAGATTTACATTGAGATAGTTGAAGGCAGTGTGCCCTATCCAGCTTGTGGCTTAATTGGGGAGTCATATGTTTCAAGAAATGCTTCAAATGTGCTGGGGACCCGGACTGGAGGATGGTTTCTGTACATTTAAAATATTCTAAAGCTGTTTCAAGATTTATTTGATAAGTATCATGTTTTTTCCCTGGCTTAAAGGTCTTTTATTTCAATAAGCCCTTAAGGAGCCTTCTTCAGCCTGTAATAGTTTAAAGGCCCATCCAATAATGTTATCTAGAGCTATTGAGAAAGCAGTTACTATAGCGAGTTCCAATCGAAGCATCTGTGCTGGAACGGCCTGACTCAGTAGGGTTACTTCCCGTAATAGTTTGCCTTCGCTGTTATTCAGAACATTCCATCTAGCTATAGGAACATACTCTGTGGCATAGATTATTGTTGGAGGAATTTTTGCCCTATAGACTTCTAAAAGAGGTTGAAAGTGCCTCTTGCCCGAAAAGGAGTAAATCTTCCTTAGTGCATTTGTATGTGCTACTGCTTTTGGTTCATCTGATGTAGGTGGGAATGGACTTCTAGAATTTGAGAAAAGACTCTGCCTAGGTAAGTATAGACTTTTGCAACCACATTTATTCGATCAACTAATTTCCATTTAAATTGGGCATGATGTTTCTTATCTGTAAATGGGACTACATTAGTCTTAGAGATGTTCACCTTTAGGTGGTTCGTTTCTGAATATTTTATGAGGTCATCAATATTCCTCTGCAGGTCCACTGGGGTAAGATCAGAAAGTACCACATCGTCGGTGTACATTAGCACACATATTTTCTAGAGCTACTTTAGGAGGGAAATTATTTAGATATAAATGATCTCTGGTAGATCACTTATATAGAGCGAGAACAAGAGAGGAGCTAACAGGCAGCATTGCTTTAGACAGAGTAGAGATTTTGTGAGTCAGGCCTTTGTCACCTTCCATCTGGACTTTATACCATGTTTAAGTGTGTAGGGCTACTATCAGTTTCAGACGTGAAAGCGGCATCCCTATTTCCTTAAGCTTCCTCCAAAGAGATGGTCAATCGACCCTCTAAAAGGCTGTCGAGAAATCAACAAAAAGGCTGTATATTACCTGAGATTCGGATAGAACATAATTATCTGTAATTGATGGCAGAATACCTAAATTATCGATCACAGAATGATTAGGCCGAAAGCCCGCTTGGAACTTCGGGATAATGCCCCTTGAAAAGGCCTAGCCTCTTAGCTGCTCAAAAATACTTGCAGCAAATATTTTACCCGAGGCATCTAACAGAGCAATTTGCAGATAGTTGCCGGGGTCAAGTCAAGAGCCCCGTTTCAGTATTGGGATGATGATACTCCCGGTCCATGAACAGGGAATTTGGGCGGTAGCATAGCAATGATAAAAAAGGGGTGCAAAAAATGTGCTTTATCAGATTACTTTCTAGGACTTTTATTGGCATCATGTCGGGCCCATGGTTGCTGAAACTCTCACCTTCTTAATATAGAGCTCTATTTGTTTTACTGAGGGAAATGGCATAGGATGTGTAAACCTATCAAAATAACTCATATCAGATGTTTTCCTACATCCGGGATGTTCCAAATTTGATTTATAGAGATCTAGAAGGTAGCTTTCCCACTCAGTCGATGGTACAGGCGTTGCTTTTGTGGATTTAAGACTTCCCGACCCTTTGGCAATCAGCTGCCAAAATGTCTTAAGTTTTTCTTCTAGTGGCTGCCATATGTAGACCCATCCAGTGTTGGTCTGAGGAGGCTCTGTTTTTTTCCTGTGAGGTTTTGCAATTTTTTCTTCAGGCTGGCTATTTCTGCTTTTCTTGTACTTGAGAAAGTGATGAATTGCCGTCTGATTAATTGATTCCTTCTTTTGGAGATATTCTCCCCTTTGGTGACCTTCTTGGCTTTGAGAGAAAAGTTGTATAAAGAGTTCTTCTTTTGTAGCTCGCTGGTGATGGAAATAAGAGAGGTTGCTCAAATGCTTGATTGGGTTAGAGGTATTATCTGGCAACCAGGGCTGTTGAGACTTCCGGTGGAGTATCACATGGTCACTATCCAATGTAAAAAAGGAGTCGAGGTCATTACATTTTTGGAATAACACTGGGTTACATATTATATAGTCTATTATAGAGCTGCCATAAACTCCTTTTCTTGTGCATCTTGCAGGAATGTCCCCATCCAGCCTTCCATTTATGATCACTCCACTGATTCCAGTTACTAAATCAAGTAGGATTTTCCCCCCTTTTGTCTGCTGTGAAGTCATGCGGAAAAGTAAGGGTTGGTGTATGCCAGGCAACTTCTGCATCTTTATTCCTACGAGTGTTTATCAGGTGGTTAGAGATTTTTACATTAAGGTCTCCTGTAGTGAGGACTTGATATCTACTACACGATTCTACTATTGATGCTATCTGATCAAATATTTTTACCAGCCTAGGATTAAAAAGAAATATGGGCTCAGTATCTAGAGGATTTTTATTGTCTATATGTTTCCTTATACATTGAACGTTATTGCTGCCCAGGTCGATTCTTTCGAAATTTCACTTTAGATCTTCCTTCATTAGAATCATCAGACCCTCCTTTAAGTTTCCTGGAGGCAGACCATTGCTGGGGAGCATTTAAGAAGGCGGTGAAGTTTTTACGATTCCAAGCCCGCAATATTCCATGTGAAGAGGTAGATGGTTCTAGGTGGAGAAGAATCTTGCTAAAAAGGGAGTTTTTCCATGGAAAAACGGCCTAGATTTCTGTATGGGGCTGGAACAGCCCATATTTGTGGCCAGGGGATGCCCACGCAAGCACTATAAAATATGGAAAAGATGGGCGGATTACCGGGGGATGTGGCTGGAGCCGCCAGTGGAGGTAGAGGATCATTCATTGGGATAGTTTGTGAGACTAGTCAGGTTGGGGGGGTGCCGGGTGGGGGGAATACAGGGGGATAAGTATTATTGTGCTACAACTTTGTTGCAGGATATTAAGGCTGTAGTAGAGACCGTATGGACATGGTGCGACGCTTGGGGAAAGGGAGGGGGGCATTGGGTGGGGTTAGTAGTATCTTGTGTATTTTTATTGCATTTTCGGATGACATGCATAAAAGTAGATTGCTTTTGTAACATGATGCAATATGACTTCGCTGAAGACTCTGATATACAGGGTTCTGTGATATGTATGCAATCGACAAATAAAATAGGTTTTCAAAAAAACAAAAGGGAATTTTTCACCCTGTCCCTGCTTATTTGCGTTTAAGTTATCCGAGAGACAAGCCCAGGAATTATCCTTGTTTAGGTTTGTGGTTTCAAGGAGGTTAGGATTCCATATGGATCTTTATCCATTTGTTAAACAGATTGTTAATCTTTCGACTTGGAGGTCCAATGAGCTTTGTGAAAACGTATTTTGGTGAGAAGTTGTGGAGAAATGAAAAAGATCCCTTTCTGGTAATAATTCCTCCGGCAGAGCCTGACTGGACTTATGTCTAACTCCCATCACATCGAATCCGTACTTATGAAGAGTTTTTTTTTCTCAATTAGAATAATTGCAGGAATCACACCAGATCAAAAGTCTACTTTCACTATAAAGATGTAATCCTTATCTGGGAAAGAAAGTAATTTTAGTTCAGAAGATAAAAGCGTTTGAAGTTGAGGAAGTGTATGAATGAGGTCGAGTACCCTTTTGTAATTTAATGGGTCTATTCCAACAGGAAAAAGATCTGATACCTAAGGTTAGGTATACCTCTTGGGCTAGGCTAGTCCCTCCTGTCGCAGCCTTTGACTCAAAAGCGAGACCTGCTCGAAATGACTTGTGGTTTGTTCAAAGTCTTTACTAGTGAAATTAATGGCCTGGGGTTTTAATTGGCTTGATGATACTGCCTGTACTGGTAGCGGAGATAGCCCCTTCATATTGTTACTGGTGCCGTTACTTGGCGTGACTCCCAGTAAATTGTTGCCTTTTGTCTGTGTGTCGGAGCCTAACCGGTCTCTAAATTAGAACTTTATTTTACAAAGTTTTGCTTAAGCAAGTCTACGGTTAGTCCTTTTCCTTCTACATTTCGTAGTTTTGATCTATTGACTTGCACTTTCCCTTGCTTGTTTTCATGAGTTAGACTTTTTTTGATTTTTTGGGAGGTGCGTCCCTTATTTTTTGTATTTCTCGATAAATGACTGATTGTTGAGAAGTAATTACCATGGGATGTTGCTGACAGTTTTGGGTAGTCTCCCGAGTTATTTTGCATGTGAAGATTGGATAATATTTGGAAGTTACAATTAATAAACTGCTTTTCTTTGGTGCTTAAATAACTTGGATGGATAAGACCTTTCTAGGGACAGCTATTATGGTAGCCAAGCGAGATATAGCGGCTGCGCAGAAGGACTCTACCCTCCTAACATAGCTAAACGGTGCATAGGGGTGGATTGGTGCGCTGCACAAGAAAAACCTGACTATGAAGCAAGAGGCTGTCCTGCCAAGCATGGCCACCCGTGGGGTAAATGGCTGGGACTAGTACTGTAATATGTGAGAGAAGGCATTGAATAGTGGGCTGGGTTTGACATATAATAGTTACACTGAGGCAATTTCACTGAGAATGATGTCAGTATTTTATATTCTAAATGCAAGAAGTGTTGTGCTGCTGTTTATGTTTCATAAAAAAAACAATAAAATTGTTCATTAAAAAAAAAAAAAAAAAAAAGAAGAAGAATAGATTGTCAACTTGGTCTGTTTTTATTTTGTAATTTTTTATTTTTACCATTTGTTTGCGTCCCTCTTGTTCTTTTACTTGACAAGTCCCCTTCCTCCTCTGTTTGAGATTTATTATCAATTTGTTGATGTAGTTTCTTGTCATAATAACCATTTGTATCTGAAGGAGTTTGGGAATTCCTCTGATTCTACAAGCATTGGAGGACTACTCCAATGCTTGTACAGTGCAGCTACAAGTCGCTCATTGCGGAGCGCAAGGCCAACTTCTATGCTGACTCAATAGTGCAAGCATCAAATGGGGCCAAGGAACTGTTTAAAATTGTAAGAACCATCTCGGCAACGCGTTGTCTAGAGAATAAAGTGGTAGCCTCACAAAAGCTATGCAATGAGATCGCCACCCATTTTAGGGATAAAGTGGCTAAGATAGTCGATCATTTTAAGGGCAACAAAATAAACAGTCAGGATTCAGATAAGGAGGCGACCAGGAGTTCGTCCTGCCATTGCTCTTTGGCTTCTTTCCCCACATTTACGGATCAGTCGTTCGATACGACAGCCTTTAGTATTTCCTCTGGTTCCCCTCTGGACCCCTTGCCTCAGAAGATGTGGAAGACCTATGGCCGCCTGATCTTCCCCTGGCTACGCCAGACTTGCAACCAGTCTCTGGAAGTGGGTCTGGTTCCAGAGGGTTGGAAACAGGTGATGGTCTCACCCCTTATCAAAAAACCTACCCTGGACCCTACTAATCCGGCTAGCTTCCGACCCATCTCTCTCCTTCCTTTTCCTATTAAAATCCTAGAAAAGGTCGTGAGTAGGTCCCTCTCCGACTATTTAGAGGAATACCATTTGTTGGATAGGGACCAGTTTGGCTTCCGTCCCGGTCACGGAACGGAGTCAGCTCTGGTCACTATGCTGGACAACATGCAAATGCGGGCTGACAACGGGAGCACTGCTGTTTTAGTGCTCCTGGATATGTCAGCCGCATTTGATACAGTGAGCCATTCAATCCTGCTGGAGCGCTTGGAGGAGTTTGGGGTGAAGGGCCGGGCACTACAGTGGATCCACTCCTATTTGGCGGGAAGACACCAAGTGGTGACCCTGGGCCTTTTTCCTCGGAAAGAACCCCCGTAGCCTTTGGAGTACCGCAGGGCTCTAGTATCAGCCCCATATTGTTTAGTATAAATCTACAGCCGTTGTTTGCGATCATCAAGGCGTCAGGGGTGGAATTAATCAACTACGCAGATGATACGCAGTTGGTTTTTTCACTGGAAGGAAGACAGTCAATCCCCCTTGAACAGTTTCAGACCTGCATGAGGATGATCATTGACTGGCTTCAGAATAACTGCCTGCAGTTCAATGCAGATAAAACCGAGCTACTTTACTACTCACCGTTAAGACAGATCCAACACTCACCAGTGGACTTCAGGCTCGTTCCGGACGAGGCTCCACTGGTGCCAGCCAAAACAATACGGAATCTTGGTTTTTTGTTCGATACTAATCTCCAGCTGGACTCGCAGGCAAATAAGACGGCCAGCGTCTGTTTTGGGCTACTACGGCTTCTCCGCCGAATCCTTCCACTTCTGCCCAATGACGGCCGTAACACGGTTGTAAGGAGTACGGTACTAAGCAGACTGGATTATTGTAACTCCTTGTATTTAGAAGCCCCTCAATATATTCTGCAGGGGTTACAGCGAATCCAGTCAGCTGCTGCGAAATTGGTGTTAAACCGCAAGCATGACTCTTCCTCTACTCAGGCGCTATACGAGCTCCACTGGCTACCAGTTAGAGAAAGGGTTCTTTTTAAGTCCCTCTGTCTAATCTACAAAGCTACCCACGGGATGGGCCCAGCCCCTCTCCAGGAAAGATTTACCTACTACTCCCCCACAAGACAGCTGCGCTCTTCTAGCCCCAGTCTGTTGGCCCAACCTAGATTTAAACGCTCAAGGATGGGTGGAAGAGCCTTTAGTGTAGTGGGTGCTCGGATGTGGAATGAGCTCCCTCAGGGAATTAGACAGATGAACTCGCTAATGGAATTCAGAAAGAGCCTTAAGACCTGGCTCTTTCCAGTAGTCTGATGGCTCCTTGTTCGACCCCTCTCAGCATATGGTGACACCATTTTGTCAGAGCGCCTGGATACCTGTAGGGTCATAGTTTGCGCTTTATAAATTTCAATACAATACAATACAATACTGATTGAGTTTCCAGAAAACGATCAGATATCACTATTGATTTTCCTAATAATGCCAGGATTGCTTCCAGGACACTTTAAAGGAACACAATGATTCCGCGATAGCCGTTTTATTTTTCTGGACATCCTGGGATAATAATAGTGGAAAATCGGGAGAGAGATAGATTGTTCTCTAAGTCCAAAGAATTGATTGACATAAACAATGGTAGCGACTCCCTTGGTGTTTTTACGGGGGCGGTGATTACACGACTCATATTTATATCTGGAAGGGTGAAATCAAATCCATTACAGGTGTACTATTGTCACAGTCGTCGAAGATTGTTTTTGAGAAGCCTTTGCCTCTAAACAAGATTTTGACAGGCCTTCAGGGCCCCAACCCTCAATTTTACAGGCAAGTCGGTAGTATTCTTCATGATTTCCATGGAACCCCTATGTTCTTCTTGATTAGATTGTAGTGAAGACAGGATTTTGCCTGCACACATTGCTATGTTAGCATAAGCGTTTTAGATGTTAACGCCATCTTGCCACTTTGCTGCTTTTGCACACGACACTACAGGTAGCTGTTATTATAAGTAAAACTGCTTGCTTGCTTTTTCTTCACATGAGAACGATCTGTTTTTCACATCCCTAGACTTACAGATGCACACTTAGTCTGAACACTGTGTGCGGAAACCGTCAAGGCTAAATAACAATGTATGCTGTTGAATTCAGGTTGATCGGCCCACACTCTAGACACAACAAGCACACATCTGCAAATATCTGAAACTCGGGTGCCTTTAATATTGCATTGCATGCATGATGCTGGCACTCTTGGAGAAAACCTTTCCAGACACAGAGAGCAGTGCTGATCCTGTGATGTGATTCACCTAAGCTGATCCTGGAGGTATGGGGTTCCCCATTCAAACCTAGAGACCTTCTATTATTATTATAAAACTAGCTTATAGCCAGGGGAGGGAGGTACACAAGGTATTATAGGACCTGTTTCCACTATCATTATAGTACAAGTTACTTACCTTCGGTAACGATGTATCTGGTAGAGACGATTCTAGCCGCAGATTCCTTAACGTAGAATTATCCCAAGGCATGAGACTGGTACCGGAAAACTTTCTTTGCCCCAGCATCTCTGCGCACTGGGGGGGCGGTACCACGCGACTACGTCTTGACTTCGTCCGCAGGCGTGACGTCAGCGAGGTCACAAGCCCCACCCCGGCGCGCTGACATCAGTTTTCTTCGGAGAACTTTTCCGCGCCACAACGCGGAGCCATAACAAACAAAACTGTGGAGAGTATGGTAACAGTGTGCCAAAAAACAGTGAAACAGAAAAGAGAGAAAAGAAAGGGGAGGAACAGCCCCAGTTGGAAAAGTGCCAAGCACCAAGGCACAAAAGACCATAGCGAGGAAAGCCATACTGTTGCAAGCGAAGTCGACAACCTTCCAGGAGGCAGAAGCATGTGAAAAAGGGCACAGCAGAAGAGAGAGAGAGACTGCAATCGCCATTCACAACAGTGTAGGGCAACAAGCCTGGAACAGCAATCCACCCCCAGACAACACCATCAAGGAGGGCCATATCCCCTGAAAGGAGCGATAAGGCCGAGGAACAGGCAAAAAAAAAACCAACTCAGAGGACTGCAAAAGAAGCAGAACCCCAAGCAAGTAAAACGTAGAAGAGTAAAAGCAGGTCCCTACACCGGAGAAAAGGCAGGGTGGAGGGATGCATAAGCACACATGAACCAACCGACCATGTATCATAAGGGAAGGGGTGGAACAATCAAGCAGAGCCAATTATCCTATCAGAGCAGAGCGAAGCGGACACCCACAGGAGACCAGCCACCCGGGGGGAGGAGAGTCCAGAAACCCACAGGAAAGGTCCTCGCAGAATGGGGAGGAAGGGCGGGCCATGAAGGAATCTGCGGCTAGAATCGTCTCTACCAGATACATCGTTACCGAAGGTAAGTAACTTGTACATCTGATCGAGACTACTAACCGCAGATTCCTTAATGTAGAATAGATACCCAAGCCATACCCAAAGGGGAGGAGGACCTGCGAGAGAACCTCCCCAGCAGGAAGAAACACAGGGCCCCAGCAAGGCGGAGGGAAGACCAGGAGACCCCAAGCCCAAGCAAGGTACAATGGCCACAAACCCTCGTAGGGACAGACAGCCACAGAGGAGCCCCCAGGAGGAAAGAAGGACCCCAATTCCAGGGATAAGAGGCAGATCTGGAGGCAGAGCCTGCCGTAGGAAAAAACACAGAGACAGCCGAACAAGCATCAGTCGCAAGGAAGCAGGCAAGGCAGAAACGGCTCCACAGCCAATGAACGCAAGCAGAAGAAGAAAGGCACAGGTGCGCAAAGCCCCAGCAGAACAAGGGGCAGGGGCACAAGATAGCACAACAAGGGCCACGGCGGTGGGTCAGCACAAGCAGGCGTGCACAGCAGACAACAGACAGCACCATGGAGCAGCACACCCAGAACAAGCCAGGTGCAAGCCGAGGGCAGAGGCCAGGAAATGCAGAACAAGCCCCAAAGGAGGATCGTACAATAGACACACCGACCCATAAAGAGAAATGGAACCAGCCATAAGATAAAACGGGGAAAACACGGAGGACTGACCAAGCTGTCAACCAGAACACAGGAAAGCCAGGAGAAACCCAGCCCCCCTGGAACACCAGACAGAGGACCAGGCCGAAACGTCGGACAGGAGGGCAGAAACACCACAACACGACACCATAGACTGCATGTCAAACTGTCAAGCGATGAAGTGAACACCGAGAATGACAGAACCCAGAGCAGCACAAGCCGCGCCCGGACAAGATACAAGAGACCGCACCAGCAGTATACAGTGATGCAAAGTAAAGCAGGGAACCCGAAAAAGGGGCAACCATACCTCCCCAGCGCAAGACAGAGCTATTCAATAGCCACAAGTACCCCACATGGGAACACCTCTTAGGGAAAAACCTGCAGCAGAGGACCAGAACATAAAGGTAGGGTATGATACATCCCAAGAAAACATGGGATCACCTTTTAGGGCAAAAATCCTGCAGCAGAGGACAGAACAAAAAGGACCTGCAGATAGAACCACATACGGCTTAACAATCAGCCAATCAAAAAACACACCGAAGGCCCAACCTGAGGACACATACGGGTGGACCACAACCAAAAAACCACAAAATCCAAAGGGGCTGTACCAGCAGCCAACAGCACAAAGGGGTCAATATAAGGACCCGAAGCGAAGTTACGGCGGGGGAGGAGGAGGGGGAGGAGGACGGAGCCCCGCAAGGAGCCACTGAAAGGCAGCATCCGCATGGGTATTAAATAAAAGCACCCCGTCAACGGGCAGGTCAACAAGACGCTCCCTCACATTCTCAGGGAAAACGCTATCCCTCAGCCAAGCATGGTGACAGGAAGCTACTGAACTCGCCATTGTGAGGCCGACAGCACCAGAAACATCCAGGGCCGAACGAAGAATAAATGCAGCCAGCTCCCAGCCATCCATCACATGGTGTCGCAGATCAGCATGAACACCTTCCGCAGAGGCAGAAGACAGAAGGGACTCCACGGATTTCCACAAGCTGGACGTAGCCCTGGCCAACACACAAAGCTTGTTGAGCGCTCGCAAAGCAGCACTAGAAGAAGCGAAGAGGTTCGGCCCCCAGGAATCTAACCATCGGGCCTCCTGTGATGGGGGAAACAACACCAAAGGTAAGGAAGGAAAAGCAGTCTGCAGAAGAGAGCCCTGAGTAGAAGGGTGGAAAGAAAGGCAGACTGAGTAGCGCGGAGCAGGATGGTGGCGGTGGAGGAGCGATTGGGGCACCGGATCCCCCGTGGCAGGACGCCCCCAGACCTCCAGATGAGAATTATGGAGCGAAGCTTCAAAGGGAAGAAGCAGCTCCCGTCCACCAGAGCCCTGATGGAGAACCTCCAGCAAATGGTCCGTAGGAAATGGGGTGGCAGGGTCGCCCATGTGGAAAATGCCAGCTGCCGTGGAAATGGCTCGGGCAAAGGCCATACACGCCTCCGTAGGGCGACGTGGGGGGAAAGCAATTCCTCCGTGGGCGACGGCTGTAAACTAAGCCGGCCATCCCCGAGTCCAGCTGGAGGAAGAAAAGCCCAGCCCCGGAATGGTGGAAGATTGACGGACGAGTGGGGTACCTGAGGTGCCTCTGGGGAAGGCTGTGGCTGCGGGGACGGTGAGGAGCCCTCCCTTGAAGAAGCCGGGGAAAAAGCCACGCCGCCGCGGCCCGGGGAAGAAGAGAAACAGTTGACGAACCTCCGGAGAGGAGGGGGCCTCTGGAGACGAGTTGACGACCTGACGCCGGCACGGCACCGTGGAGTCTGCCACAGGCGCTGGCGTGAGGTCGACCGGCACCGTAGGGGACACCGGGACGACCTCGTCCACCACTTGCACCCCAGGGGAATGGAGCGGGACCGGCTCCGGGGCGGCGAAAGAACGGTGCCGAAAAGGCACCTCCGACGAAGCAACCGCCTGCGTGGAGAGACGAGAAGGACCTAGGGACAAGCCCCGGCCCCTAGCCAGCACCCGTGGCGCCGCCAGGGTCGACAGCAGTCAGCACCTGAGCGGCATCAGCTCGGCTTCTGGTAAGGACGCCACCTGCCCAGAAGACCGAGGAGGACTCTGGGGCGAGCCGCGAGTCCCGGCGTCCTCCCGAGACACCACAGGGACCCCCTCGGGGTTTGTGGCGTGGCAGAGGTGCCGTGGGCCGAAGAGGGGAACCCCATAGGGCTGCAGCCAGACGACACCACACCTCCAGAGCCTGAAGCCGAACCAGTCGGTGCCAGGCCAGAGCCGCCGGGGAAGGCCCCGCAACATGGCATGGGATCCACGGGCATCCCAGGAGGAGGAGGGGCCAAGGAAGCCTGCAGAGCTGCAGCATAGGCCTCCATTTGGGCCCTAGTCGCCCCGGCAGCCAGAAACGGCGGGCAGGGTGGCGACGAATGAGGCCCCGCGGAAAACCTGTGCCCTCCTTAGAGCGGGGACCAGGCCTCTGAGACAAGCTAAGAGACTTACCGATGGGCGAGCGACACCCAAGGGGCATCGGTGACGAGCGATGCCGAAATCGGAAGCGGCGATTCATGGTCCCCTCCGCGGGGACGGAAGTGGGGACGACCTGGACAACCGGGCTGAGAGGAGCTTCATCCGACGCTCCCGCCGGGACTTAGGTTTCAGATGCTGGCAAGCGTCGCAGTCCATGGAATCATGGTTCTCGTCAAACACCACATACAAATAGGATGAGGGTCCGTCACCGACATCTGACGCGCGCAAGACGAGCACGCTTTAAAGCCCGAAGGCATTCGCACACTGTCCCCCCACGCAAAAGCGTGAAAAGAAGGCCTGAAAACAGGATAGGGACACGATCCAGATCTACGTTGCACGCGGAAAAGGAGGAAACTGATGTCAGCGCACCGGGGTGGGGTTTATGTGACCTCGCTGATGTCACGCCCGCGGACGACGTCAGGGCGGAGTCGCGAGGTACTGCGCCCCGGCGCGCAGAGATGCTGGGGCAAAGAAAGTTTTCCGGGTCCAGTCTCACGCCTGGGGAATATTCTACGTTAAGAAATCTGCGGCTGGTAGTCTCTATCAGATACAGGATTTCTCCCTTTGTGTTTTATGAATTGTAACAATGCTGATGGTTTTATTTCTAATCATTTGATTGCTTATGTTAGCCAAAATACTGCATCTTAGAGCACGTAGTTAAAAATAAACATTTTAAACTTTTCCATGTCTCTGATTACTCACGTTGTGGACTGATATGAAAATAACAACGAAAAAGGTGTTCATGATTCCCATCATTCCTGAGAGTAACCTAAGTCGCTTGTTCTGGGTTGTCGAATCATTGGTAGCTTTGCTCTAGTACGGAGAACGAATGAGACACTGATGCTAGTCGGATAAGGATTCTGGGTACTGAGGTGAGTTTTTTGGTACAGCACAATTCACTGAGGTCCTGGTTTCTCGTGTATAGTTCTGTGCATGAGCAGAATCCCTGCAACAAGATATTTCTTGAGTCTGTGTTTGAGGATGAAGATGAACATAAGGGAAAACACTCTGGTATTGTGAGCGATCCCGGGAGTGCCCCGATGTTTGCAGATCTTTTTTTGTTTCTTTTTTTGTGATTGGGCTGTGGACAGTCGTTTCATGTACACTGTTCTACATCGTAATTTCTTTAGGGCTATAACTTGACCATAAACATACAGAAAGAGGACCAACTGCACTCTGATATTCAATTTGTTAAGTTTCCTTTTTTTTGTTTAGGTAGGTCTTTTCAAATCCACCGTGTAGGAAATAATTACCGAGATAGATTACTAAACCTGGATATTCGGAGGAAAATTGAGAATTGACAGTTCCTTCTTCTACATCATGGAGATTAATGTCCTGAGATATTTAGTACTAAGGTCCCTTCACCAGTGAGGCAAGCCAACTGCTTTTGCCCACATGTGGAGGAGCATTCGGCACTTGCCTCTCCTGTGTTCCTTGTGTTATTGTTTGAGGTTGTGGGCTGCCCCAAGCAGCAGTTCCTTTACTCCTATTCTCCCCTCTGATGTCACCAATGCCTACTCCTAGAGGGTGTAATGGCGTATGCCGACAAAGCACCCAGATATAGGCCGGCGTTTCTGCAGTGGGTAGTGGTATAGATACTTGCTCTAGAAGCCTACGTGCGGTATTTTCTTGAGGGCTGCACCCTTCTGTCAATGTCCTGCAGCGCACACTATGATGTCTTCCTCCTTAGTAGTCTCATGTGCGTTTCTGGTGCTTCGGAGTGCTGATATCGCTGGAGGTGCTGTGGACTGAGCAGGTAATACAGTGCACTAGGGCTGGTGGACTGGTCCTACGGCCAATGCGGGCAGACACGCCGGGCAACCCGCACCGGGCTTTAGATGTGAGAGGGCACTAAGATTACTCCAGAAAGGGAGAGTGAGTGAGAGAGCGAGCGCGGGCGTGTGTGTTCTTGAAAATGCCCAGAGTGGGTTGGGTTGGCCCTGGGAACTAAAACCCCAATGGTTAGGGTGTGCCCAGGAGCCATTCTGACCCCTAGCTTGTGCCAAGCATGAATTTGGAACTTCCAAGTATCCACTTCAAAACACAACTAGACCTGTGGAAGATCAGAAAGGGATTAAACCTGCAGCCTGAGCAGAGTTCTGAAGCACTTGACCTGCTCTTGCTTGCACCAAGGACAACAACGTTGATGGTTTTGGTGTACCCCATGAACAGGGTGCAGGCAAATGACAATGTTGCAACGTTAAAATGTACTGCAAAAAGAATGCTTCAATTAATCTCAGCCATGGGTAATTTCTCATGCCACATTACAGAGAATAATTTTCACCTACTGTGCCATTCTAGGCAGAGACTACCCTTAAGCAAATTAGTCTTTGTCTTGCTGCAGCAGGAACAGTCGAGCCTGAACTAATACAAATTATACCTATACAAAGAAGTGGGCTCTATGGGTCGGAAGGCTGGCCTCCTGTTACAGCTACAGCGATACAACAAGCTACAAGAGGCCTTTACCTGCAACTGATCAGTGGCAAATGGACTTTGACTGGACCCTGCTGTTTGGCCACTGGCACCCGGTGAGGCTCTACACATCTCCCTAAAGGTCCTGGAAGGCTATAGAAGTGTACCCCTGTGGTGAATTAAGACTTAAAGGAATAAGTCACAAGGTAAAATCTTTGACCAGAACAAACCTGGTTGGTATATCCAAACCAAGCTCCATCGCAGTCACCGTCAAACTGAGTATATGTTCTAGTATACCGCGACCACTGAATAATTGCCACTTAGTGCTTCATAGTGCTATCCCTGGGCAAAATGTGAAAAATTCAGATTTCTGGTTCCCATTTTTTGATTTGTGTCAGTTTTAAGTTGTTTTGTTAATTAAAATATACCCTATTTTTCTAATTTGTTTTGGGATTTTTATTGTTTTGCATTTTAACTTTATTGCGATTTGGCACTACATAAATACTTTACACATTGCTTCTAGGTTAAGCTGGTCCGCTCTGTGCCAAAGCTACCTGGGGGTTTAGCCCAGCTTATTTAGAGACTTTGAGGGTTCAACCTGTCATGGGTTGCGATTGTTCCTTAAGGTGCGTAGTCACGGACCCCAAATTATAATCGGATACCTTACAAAATGTAAGGAAACTCTCTAAGAACCTAGCCCTTGAGATTTTCTTAAAAGCTTTGGAGTTCAATAGGTGCTACCAATTCAGTAAGTGACCCAGCCAGCAGAAAATCCTGATCACAACCAGTCATTTGAGTGAAAGGCCCCTCAAGTTGGCATTCTAAGGCTACGTTGTCATAACTATACTCGGTTTACCATATCCATAGCCATCCATAGGAACTGAGAACTCAATTCTCTTGGCACACTAATCCATCTATAATAACTTGAATTTGGTGGAATGCTTTTTGTTAAGGTGTTGTTTTTTTCAGTAAAGGATATCTACATTTTATTGAAAACTCTGCACGTTAGGGCTTAAACCCACAGAGCTGTCCAGTACTACACCCAGAATTAGAGATCTCCGATAGACAGAACCGGATGTATCAACAAACTTGCTTCATTTTAGTTCTTTGTCTGGTACCTCTGTCTCAATGACAAGCTGTGCTAATACATGTTCTGGAAAACCAATAAATCCCAAAGTCTTCTGAGGTCACATATTCAGCATACCAACAACCCTAGGGGTCACTACAATGCTTAGTGAGTAAACTCTGAAAACATGTTTGAGATCAAATCTCAAGGCCAGAGGTCTAATCCCTCCTGATTTGCGCAATGCACGCTTTATTTTTTCTTTAAAAAGCTTATAATTATTATTTTGACAATAGGACTGTCAGTTTTCATGTATCAGAATCAACAATTTATGAAGCCTTCAAGGCAATCGGCTTCCCACCCCCACCCTCCCTTCTTTTCAAGGCAGCGGTTAATCTTAGTGGACGCTCAGAGTAAACGAGGGGAGGAGTAACTATACCACGTCTCAAAAGACTTCTTCTTGGTATGGGGACAGAGCGGACCCGGCCTACGCCGTGGAGTAGCGCTGCATGGGGGACCAGTTCCTACATAGTATTCTTTATTCTGCCCCATTGCGGCGTACTCTGCCGTCGACCACGAGGATTATCTTTCAGATTTGGAGGCAAGCGCTCCGTAGAATGGGCTGGTGGAACAGATTGACTAGGGAGACCCCACTATGGCATAATGGCCGATTTCCGCAACTGGCGAGTCTTTCCGGCTTCCGTGACTGGGACAGTATTGGGATACCTACTCTGAGGGACGTTATGCGGGGTCCGGTCTTAAAGTCTTTTCAAGACATTCAGAAGGATTTCCAGATGCCGAAGACCCACTTTTTTTTTTAAATATTTGCAGTTTAGGCATGCTATTTACCCCAGTTTGGAGGATCTGGACTCGCTGCCGGAGTTCAGCCCGGTGGAGGCCAAGGTATTTATGGGGGACCTCCTGGATCATAAGATCTCTAAAATCTATCAATCTTTGGTTACACACTGTTCCCCTTCGCTGCAGCGTTTAAGGGAGGCATGGGAGGGAGATGTGGGTTAAATGGAGGAGGAGGACTGGACAGAAGCTTTGGCTTCCCCGCGTGGGGCGGCTATTGCAATGAGGCTGCGGCTTATTCAATTTAAATACCTTCATCTGGTGTACTATACCAGGGCTCTGGAGGGCGGGCTTTGTGGCTTCCCCGGTGTGTCTCCGTTGCAAACATGAGGAGGGGACCCTGCTGCATACTATATGGCATTGCACTGCGTTAGCACGATTCTGGAGGGGAGTTCTGGCCTGTCTTTCCGAGGTGCTGGGGTGGGAACTCCCTAGTTCGCCGAAGTTAGTCCTCCTACATGTGATGGAAGGGATCGGGGGCAATATTTACAAGTGTCATCTCATGCTCCGAGGTTTCACCTTGGCAAAGAGGAACATAGCTAGAACCTGAAAGGCGGCAGTGGCTTAGTCAGTTTCGGCTTGGAAAAATAATATGGACTTTTGCATGGGCTTGGACATCCCTATTTTTGAAGCCGGAGGGTGTCCCCAGAAGCACTATAAGATCTGGAGGCGCTGGGCGGATTACCGCGGCCTGGAGATTGAACCGCCGCAGGGTGACCGAAATCGAGACCCAGTGTGACCCCCCTCCCAGAGTCCTTTGTTACGGGTTTCCCCCGTTCTTAGCATTCCTTGGTGGGTTGCCCACAATTCCTCGGCAGGACATGGTGATGTGGAAGGTGGGCTCTTGTGTTGACCAATGGCAGTTCGAGTTAGTGCTATGTCGCTCCGGAATAGGGGGACTGTGCGCCGGGGGTGGGGAGGGAATGGTTGTTGGGAGGGGTTGATTTTATTTGTATTGCCTTTCATATTCTCCTGTCTTTAAAATATGTATAGGTCAAAGTAAATTTTTGCATCTTTCATGTGACAGTTGTCTCTGGGGTTCAGAGATCTGCGTCATATGTGTTATTTGGACAAATAAAATCTGTTTTCATAAAAAAAGAAATTAGAAGGTTTTAATCCTGCCCTGCTTAAGACTTCCCAATTATAAGGTCTTAACCATAAAACAGTGATCGCTAGATCTACAGGGATTAGAAAACCCACCATCTCTTTGACTGCCACCGGCATTTTTTTTTATTTTTTTTTAACTCAAGTCCCCCATATGTGTATTGGATCTGCTCACCTTCTATCATCTCTCTGTACTTCCTGTGAACATTTTATGCAGTCTCTCTGGCTGCACATACCACCTCACTATCACTTTAATGGAGCACTCTCTGCAAAGAACTGATTTATTATAGTAATTGCATTACGCAACAGCTGTCGTCCACACCTTGTATGGTATAGTCTTTCCATTTGGCCCTATTGCACCATGCCAGTTCCTCAGGTTGAGATACTAACCTATACAATTGGGAAACAAAACCTTTATTGCAATCTTAATTGTCAAATTCAAAACAACAAAAAATTCTCTCCTCACTGTTGTGTAATTAACTGGGTGTGTCGTGCACTGCCATTATTTCCGATATCTAAACCTTTCATTTTCTGCAACCCCAAATATACATTTGCAGTTCTCAAATGACCTGAGTGCACCCCCATAATGTCGATCTGCCAAGTACCTACGTGTCCCTTCCCCTACACTTAAGTGTGTCTGCTTCGCATGCTGGTGAGAAACCACTGTTGTGGTCTGTAGGGGGTCAGTGGTGATTTAAATGTCAGCATTTTATGGAGTGCTAGTGTCTCATACTTCTGATACTGTGCAAGCAATAGGTCTGTAGTACCACTGTTTCAGACTGCTATTTTTCGGTAGCCCACAAATATTCTACAATGCTCTTCAAGCTATTGCTTGGGTCATACGTGTATAAACATTTTAATTATTCTTTGTACTTCCATAAAATGTGCAATTTTTCTTAAAGACACTGGGTTTATTAAGTGTTGCCAGTAGCAACCATCTGTTTCAGGACCCCCCAAAAAGGCCTCAGAATCTCTATGGGCCGAGCCCAGTTCGGAGCAAGAGGGTCCCTTTAAGTTATCCTCAGCTTCTGAGCCAATGAAACAACATTGATGCAAGAGATCATTAAACCTAACAGTACCACTGCTTGACTCAAAGATGATCCACTCTTTAGGTGTAATTACAGGTTCACTGAAGAGCATTACTGTTTTTATAACCCGAAATATTACACCTTTTCTAGCTAATCGAAAAACCCATATCGAAATGAAATGACAAGTCAACACAGGCTTCCTTGACTAGCTGTAAGGTACAGAGCTTTGACCAGCTCTGACCGACTACGTGTCCAAATAGAAGAATAAATCCATTTCCCGACGACATGCTCCTACCACTGATAGAAAATTTGTAAACAACCCGCAAGCAGTATCGAGGCCTACTGCTAGAAATTGGTGATCTATCATGTTCGTGATGGTCTTCGTTCAGCAGAAAGCATACTTCCTGCCAATCTACTGCTGTCAGCCAGTGATAGAAAAGCATGGTCACAAAGACTGCAATTAGTCTTACCCTGTAAAAAGATTCCACAATGACAAATTGATTTGAGTCACAATAACAGCTTCATACCTTGTGTCATTCTGGCTTTCCATTTCAAGCCTAATCATCCCTAGAAGAACAAACAATGAAGATGACCTTCACAATCCAGGCGGTCATGGCAGGTGTGACTGTTGGCGACTCATGGTAGCAGCACATTGGGATACATGCACAAGGATGACTCCAAACCCTTTAAAGAGACCGTTTTCTTTCACAAAAAGGTTTAGCTAGTCATGCCTCCCACCACAGGCATTCTGCAAACCGTGGGAAAGAGTTAGAGCAGAATGATAGTCTGCTAAATTAAGCTCCCTTCGTTTATCAAAAATAACCGAATGCAGCCCGTAAATAAACAAGGAATTTTGGAAAGAAATGTAGTGTATTAAGCGCCGGGACACTCCCAGGAGTAGCCGCGCACTTAATAAATACCTGTTAACATAACATAACATATTAAACAAAGTTTACTTAAAGATGACAGTTTAGCAATTGAAAACTGTTCTAGATTCACATTGTGGGCATAGACTCGAAGCCTAGAGTCTGCTCCATCTTGCCCCAAGCTTGCTTTTTCAAAAATAAAACTCTGGGTGCCGACCAGAGAGTGGGCAAGAAGGGTTTCAGAGTAACTCAAGAAGACATCAACCTGAAACGTATGTGTACTCTATGGTACAGGTTGTGCGAGAATAACTCCTAATCTGATTTTATTTTTTCAGGAACTGTTTCAAGTCAGATGCAAGATTTTAATTTCTTTTAGCATTTTAAGATAGTTTTTAAATTGTGGTTTTATCTGCATTTTCAGTTTAATATTTATTTGAATATTGTTGCTGAAGGCAGGCTAAGAGGGGAGCAGATTATAATATTAAAGAAAAAATAAATAAGGGAAGCACATCCAAAGATTATCCTTAGTTGTGCTAAAGTTAGAATCGGAGTAGAAGCCTCCGGACCGAAATGTTCATTGTAGGAAACAGGGCTTTTGGTTCAGTGTCCCCCACTTTTTTACCCCATATTTTGCTACTAGCTTCTGATTTTTATCTCGGATAGTGCACGGAGTCCTGCTAAACAGACATCAGTGCAAGTGCTTGTTACCTTAAAACAAGGTATGTCCGATTGTTTTAAAATTGGCACAGGACTTTAACACTCCTGTAAGTCCCTAGTAAATGGTACCCCTGGTACCTAGGGCATGGGTACTAAAGAGGGTCCATAAAGGCTGCAGCCTATCTTATGCCACCCTAAGTGGCCCCACACACAAATTCCACAAATACTGCCATTGCAAGCTTCGTGACATGGTACAAACCATGAGTGAAAACGGCCTGCCACACTCATGTGTGCCATGCCAAAGTCACAGCATTAAATCTAAGTCACCCCTACAGCAGGCCTTTGAACCCTAAGGCAGGGTGCATTATGTTTTATGTGAGGACATATCTGCCCCTTTGATGTCTAGTACCATTACTAGATATTGCAAGTAAACAGGAAAACCATCTAAAGGTATGGTAAAGGGCACTGGTCAAAACGAGTTACCCAGCTACTTACAGGCTTTACTAATACATATGGTGTCTGGTATCAACACCTCGTATACTAGTCCTCTAGTGTGCTGACTGACTGGACTACTCCAGCCTGCCACCACAGACGAGTTTCTGACCCCCTAGGAGGTCAGATCCCCACTCTCCAAGGTCAGGAACAATGCCTACTCTGGCAGAAGGTCTTTACACCTCCTCCAGCAGGAAAGCTAGTAAATTAGCATATCAAGGCCAGAGGCTTCAAAGCCTCTGCCACCTTTGATATGCTTGCCTGGATTCCCCCAGACCTGGAGGATGCCACCCCCATGCCCCATGCCCCAAGACCCATTTGTCACCAGGACAGGTGGGAAATTAGATAGGCAGGAAGCGCGTTGCACTACAAGGCTGGACACACCTCTAGGGTGGGCAGCCTGAAGTGAACACGAAAGAAAAGATCCCACTATCTTGAGGGGCCTGGAATTAGGAACTCTGGGAGAAGGTGATGCCCACTTCCCACAGGAAGTGGTCATCTAGGCGGTGTAGTGACCCTAGTAGTAAGTAGCCCATTAGCTTCTACCCTTCACTCCCCTTAACTCCCTTAAATTGAGTATTTAAGTGGCCCCCTGACACCATGAAATAAGATTTGACTACTCTACTGGAAACCAAAGAAAGAAAGGACTGAAGAAAGCGAAAACTGAAGATCTGCACCAAAGACTGATGCAAAGCCCTGCCAGCTTGCTTGCACCTCAAGAATCGCTACGACTGATTTCACAAAGAGCTGGACATCCTCCCCAAAACCCTCAGAGGACAGCCCAGCATCTCAACAACTGGGAAAGATATCCCTTGGAACAGAGGAGCTGCTTCCCTGCATCTGGAGGCACCGAAAACCATCCGTGCTTCCGGCCAGCACGCCTACCGAAGAGCAGCGCAGCCAGATAAGTTCTTCGTGCTCCAGGAGGTCAGCTCTGTCTACTAGCCAAGTTTGGAGACACCAGGACCCCCAGGAGCCGCCTAGAACCAATACGCTGGATACCAGCGCAGTTGCAGCAACCAAAGCTTATTTGCGATCTAATCCGGACTTCAACAGCACAAAGACCGACCTACTGTCTAGAGATATCAGGATCCACGAGGCCAGCAACAAGAGTGGACCTGCTGCCCTATTTCCTCTCTTCACTGGGTCAACAAGAGGCAGAATGAGCCTCTGACTGTGAGCGACCAGACGCCTCAAAGCCCCCCTGCACCAGAGCCCAATAGCCTAAATCCTAGGGAGACGACGGTGCCCAGTGGCTCCTGAGACCCTCAAACGAGGAGCTCACGCTCGGATTTGGGCAGAGTGGTCCTCCAGTCACCACCTGCAACCTCTTTCTGCAGAGACGAGAACCCCGAAAGTCCTCATCAGCGCGACCCGGCCAGACAAAGCCTCACTGGATGAGTCCCCCAGCCCAAGTTTAAGTAGACCGACGGTGTCCCTGCATGCCCAAGACCCTCAAGACCAGAGTTCCCTTTTGGGTTCAGCTGGACTGCTCCCCTCGCCCCCCCAGTCCCTGCTTGCAGCCTCTTTTCCACAGGACCGTTTCCCATTGAAGTGAACAGGGCACCCGATGCAGAAAAGCACCTCTGCAATCAGAAGCCGCAGTGCCGCCCGAGGTGACCCGTTGGTGCGGCCTTGGACATTGTGCCCTATACACACCTTAAGTCCAGGAAAACAGTCCTGTGAGTTGTTGATTAGTGACCCTATACAGTACATGTTTATTCCTCATAGAATAACAATATCACTTGAAGTCCACAGTGTAAGTGTATTTTATGGTGACTTAACTGATAACTTGAAAAAAACGTACCCTATTACGATGATCTTGGTGTCTAAATTCATACATAAGGAATATGCTACTTACCAGTATGCATCTGTTCTTGGCATGTAGAGCTGCAGATCTATACACTGTGCATAGATCGCCATCTGGTGTTGGGCCCGGATGTTTGCAGTTTGTTTTTCTTCTTGGACAGTCTTTGGAAGTCACGAGTTCGGTGACTCCTCCTTCGGTCCGTACTGCGCATGGGCTTCGGCTCCATCCTCAGATTGTTTTTCGCCAGCAGGGAAAAGATGGAGCGTAGTGATAATAGTGAAGAAACCCATGTGTGATGTATCTAAATAAGATAGACTGGAACGGATACAGGTAGCCGGGTGGGCGTGTATAGATCTGCAGCTCTACATGCCAAGAACAGATGCATACTGGTAAGTAGCATATTCCGTTCGAGGCATATGAGCTGCAGATTATACACTGTGCATAGATTATATAGCAGTACCCAACCCTAGCGGCGACCACCGGTATCCGTTGCAGTGGTTTGAAACAGTGTCTTTAGTACAGCCTGGCCCACACTAGCTTGTTGTTTGGAGTGCACGTCTACACAGTAATGTTTTGTGAAGGTGTGCGGTGTTGACCATGTGGCTGCTTTGCAGATGTCATCTAAGGGTATGTTCCCTAGAAAAGCCATAGAAGCCCCTATCTTTCTTGTAGAGTGGGTTTTAGGTGGAACAGATAATGTTCTTTTTGCTTTGTGATAACAAATTTGTATGCACTTTACAATCCACCTAGCTATCCCTGATTTTGAGATGGGGTTGCCTTTATGCGGTGGAGAGAAGGAGACGAACAACTGTTTAGTCTTCCTGAAAGGTTGCGTTCTTTGTATGTAGTACAGTAAAGCCCTTTTAACATCAAGTGTATGTAGAGCCCTTTCCACAACAGATTGAGGTTGCGAGAAAAAAAACGGTAATTCCACCGATTGATTAAGATGGAAGGGGGAAATGACCTTAGGCAGAAATTTTGGATTTGTGCGAAGTATCACCTTGCTGTGATGTATCTGTAAAAAGGGTTCTTGTATAGTGAACGCTTGTATCTCGCTAACCCTTCTAAGGGAAGTGATAGCTACGAGGAAAGCTGTTTTCCAAGTCTGGAACTGTAGCTCACATTTATGCATTGGTTCAAAAGGCCGACCCATTAGCCTTGTAAGAACTACGTTTAGATTCCATACAGGTGAGGGTGGTGCCCTGGGCGGAATTACTCTTAAGGCCTTCCATAAAGGCTTTAATAGCAGGCACTCTGAACAGTGATAAATGCTGTCTGTTTTGTAGGTAAGCAGCAATTGCAGCTAGATGTAGACGGATGGATGAGTACGCCAGGTTACACCTTTGAAGATGGAGCAGATAGCATATGATGTGCTGTATGGATACATCTAAAGGGTTGATTGTATTGTTATGGCAGTAAACAACAAATCTCTTCCACTTTGCAGCATAGCATGCTCGAGTGGTAGGACGTCTGGCTTCCCTGATAATGTTCATGCAATCAGGGGGAAGGTTAAGGTATCCAAATTCTAAGATTTCAGGAGCTAGATCGCAAGGTTGAGCTGAGCTGGGTCCGGGTGCCTGATTTCTCCATGGTTCTGGGTCAAGAGGCATGGGGACAGGTGCAGTTTTTGATGTGGTACCACCGAGAGCTGTAGTAGTGTGGTGTACCACGGCTGCCTGGCCCATGTTGGGGCTACCAGAATGAGTGTGAGGGAGTGCTGTTATAGCTTCCTTACCACTAATGGAATTAGCGGGAGAGGTGGAAAGGCGTATGCAAATCTGCCTGACCAGTTCATCCATATCGCATTGCCTTTGGACAATGGGTGTGGGTAGCTGTCCCTGGGCCTGGTTCCACTGGCGTGCTAGGCACTCTTGGAGTGGACTCATGTGAAGTCTTGCATGAGGCACTATGAAGATGCAAGACGCCATCATCCCTATTAGTTTAATGAACACTCTTGCTGGGAGAGAGTGCTGAAGAAGGAATTTTTGGCGCAAGGCTTGCATGCTTGCGATTCTGGCTGAGTTGGGATAGGCCATAGCTTTTGAGGTGTCTATAGTGGCACCGAGGTATTGTTTTGTGTGAGACGGTATCAAGTGGGACTTTTGGTCGTTCACCGTAAAGCCTAGCTGGTGGAGTAGTTGGATGGTAGTGTTTGTATGCTGCACACACTGGTGGTAGGACGCAGCTTTTATGAGCCAGTCGTCCAGGTAGGGGAAGACGTGAATGTTTTGTCTTCTGAGTGTGCCGCCACTACCGCCAGGCATTTGGTAAACACCCGTGGTGCGGTTGTGACCCCGAAGGGGAGAACCTTGAACTGATAATGTTGGCCGTCCACCACAAATCGGAGGTACTTTCTGTGAGCAGGGTGTATTGGAATATGAAAGTATGCGTCTTTCAGGTCCAGTGTAGTGAGAAAGTCGTTCTGGCAGAGGAGTGGGAGAACTTGTTGAAGAGTTACCATGTGAAAATGGTCTGAATGGATATATGCATTTAGAGGCCGGAGGTCTAAAATGGGCCGTAGGGTCTCGTCTTTCTTTGGTATGAGAAAGTACAGAGAATAGACCCCTAAATTTTGCTGATTGACAGGGACCTGCTCTATAGCTTGTTTTTGCAGGAGGGAGAGTACCTCTTGTTTCAGAAGTGTGGTATGTTCTTGTGACATCGCACGGTGTCTGGGTGGGATATTTGGGGGGGGTAGAAGTTAGTTCGAGACAGTACCCTGACCGAATAATTTGGGTCACCCATTTGTCTGATGTTATGGTCTCCCAGGTTTGAAGGAAGTCTTGTAATCTGCCCCCGACCGGAGTGGAATGGTCTGGGGGGAGCGGGGGAAAGTCATTGTGCGGGCGGTGTGGCAGAACGGGCGGTGTTGGTTTTGCCCCTGCCTTTATTATGGTTTCCTCGATATCCACCTCTTTGGTAGCCCTTTGTGCGGGGCATCTGTTGGATCATAGAATGGATCCCCTTGGTCATCAGGGTCTGGAGACGGGGTTGGAGAGCGATGAGGCAAGGGTGGAGAAGGTGGGGGCGGAGATGGAGGGAGTGGAGGAGGTGGAGGTGGTGGGGAGGGTACTCTAAATGGGGATGTGGCAGAGTCCTTCAGTTTTGGTGGTGGAGGAGGAGTTGGCTTGTCTAAATGTCTTTTCTTGGAAGACAAAGTCAAATGTCCAGTCTTTGGATCCTTTGTTAAAGTCTTTTGAAGAGGATCCGGCGTGAAAAGCTCCTCCGGCACTGGTTCTTCCATCGGTGCCGATGTTTTTGGAACCAACGGCTTCGTTGGTTTATCCGCGCCATGCTTTCTCGGGGTGTCTGATTTTTTGTTCGGCGCAGAGGCAGGCTTTGACACGGAAGCGTCGGTGCCGAGGGATTTATGTTTGGTCCGCACCGAGATGCCAGGTTTCGACACCGATGGCTTCGGAACAGAGCTTGTTTTCTTCGGTGCCGAAGAGTGTTTTTCGGCGCCGCTAGGAGGCTGGCTCGAGCCCGAGCCGCCAGGAGACTTGTGATGCTTTTTCACTGGGCCCGAAGGTGAGGTGATGGAAGCGGTATGCTTGGTTTTCCCTAGGCCCGGAGGCGAAGGGGTAACCGGAGTCTCTTTCGGTATGGGCGCGGGAGTGGGAGGGGGTAGAGTACTCACGACCCTCTGCGCCGGTGTGATCTCCTCCACGTCAGAGTCGTCGGCCTCGGAAGCGCTGACGACATCGTCCTCCTGCTCGGTGTGCTGCTGTCCCGAAGCTCCAGTGTCTTCTCCGAAGATGTCAGGTGGAGCAGAGGTCGATGAGTGCGCCATGGTGCGTCGAGCTCGTCGATCCCGAATAGTCTTTTTCGATCGAAAAGACTTACAGGCGGGGCAGTCTCGGGCCTCGTGTTCGGGAGAGAGGCAGAGGTTGCACACCTGATGGAGATCAGTGTGGGGAAATTTAGACCCACATTTTGGGCACTTCTTGAAGGGAGTCCTTTCCATCGGCCGAGACCGGAGTCGAGATAGGCCCGAAGGCCGCTGCCGATGCCTGGAATCGAAGAAGTGCCGAAGAGTGAGATGAAGAAGTCGATTTTGTCTAAAGAATCTCGATGGACGAGGATTTTTCGTCGAAGGTCGAACTGGAAAGGTTCGAAGCCGGAGCACGAAGTATTACATCCGAGCCCGATGGCGGAAAAAAACAATCTGAGGATGGAGCCGAAGCCCATGCGCAGTACGGACCGAAGGAGGAGTCACCGAACTCGTGACTTCCAAAGACTGTCCAAGAAGAAAAACAAACTGCAAACATCCAGGCCCAACACCAGATTGCGATCTATGCACAGTGTATAATCTGCAGCTCATATGCCTCGAACATCTGTTATTTTTATAAATTAGTGTTGAATTTCTTTGAGTGTGTTTCGTTTATTCTGTGTGTGCAATAAATGCTCAACACTATCCTCTGATAAGCCTAAACTGCTCGCCCACACTACCACAAGAGAGAGCATTTGGGATTATTATTTAAACCCTGTAATTCAATAAGGGTCGCCTGGACTCTCCCCACAGTGTACCTCATTTTGGTACACTATATAAAGAGCCAGCTTCCGACATTCACAATCACTAATAATTACAGACTTAAAAACTTGATGCTTTCAGTCAAAAAGCAAGGACTGATAAATCACCTAGAATGTGCTGAACCCCATCTGTATGCAGCTGTCATAATAAGGCTATCATGATCATGAGCTAAGTAAAAGATTTGTTTTACAATTACATTACTCACTCTGCGACACGGGTGTCAGAATTGGGACAAGAATTCATAATGCCAAGATTTTAAGGCCCATCGGAATGAAAGGCTCATCCCATTCTTTGCATTTTGAATGTGGAAATCAACATATCCATAATATCAAAGAATGACAAAAAGTAAAATTTTAACTGTCACTGCATCAAGGAAAAAATGAAATTTATGCCAAAATAATGTTCAAAAGGTACAGAATGCTACCAAGGAAAAACAGGCTAGGAAATACCTTCCATCAATAAAGAAAACAGAACAACACATGGCCTATGACATCAGGTAGAGTGTTCCATAAATCTGTCATGTTTGCCGGGGACTTCATGTAACAGCCTGACTGAATGTATACGTACTGGATTCTATGGCAGGACCGGAGGCTCCGATTATGCCATTTCCTTCTTCACTTTAATAACATATTTTTTTCCACAGCAGCCAAAAATAGAAACAATCAACATTTTTATCCTCAAAACAAGGAAAACGATCTGGCGAGAGTAATCACGAGCACAACCAAAGTTCGTAAGACTACAGCTCCCATCAGTCACAGTCTCATCCAAACATAGTCCTTCCTCAGTGTTAGCCTCCAGTAGAAGGTCTGCCACATCCGTTGTCCCTCCTCTTTCTTCGCTGCTCCGCAGCGCCAGATTAAGTAGTTTTCTTTTCCTCCCGGTTTTGGGTGTGTTTAACGTGTTTTTCATTGTGGTTTCGGGACCGTTATAGCGGTTCTCAGGTTCCTTGTCGGGGTTTCGTTAAGTGACCTTTCTTTCAGATTCCCCGGTGCCGCGGGAGCGCCTTCGCTCCTTTCGCGGACTCTCCACCTCTGCGGTAGATTGTTGCCGCCACCAGGGGGAGCTCGCGCGTCTCGTTGGTCCCGCTACGCGTCTCCTTGATTGACGGAGCGCGAGGCGAGACCAGCGGTCTGACGAGCCTTGTCCCCCACGCCGCCACACCTGAACGCCCCGGTGGGGGTCCGTATTATTCACGCAATTATCATTTTACGCCCCGGCGGGGGTCTGTATAGCGGCAATGCCGCGGTGATTGCCTGAGGGCATAAATTCTATCCGCACTTGGCTCTTCAGAGCTTTTGGCGCGCTGGGTGGCGGCTGGGCCCCGTCACTGAGTGGGGGCTGCGCGCGTTAGGCGGGTGCGGCCTCTATCGCGGTGTGTCACACTGCCCAATCTTTAAGCAGTCTGCCAGGCTGCACACATACCACCGAGGGGTTCCTGCCCTCCATTGTTGAACTCCCTTGATACTCCAAGGGGAGTCTTGCCCTGTCTTCACGTTAGGGGTGATTGCCGCCCGGTTACTTGGGCGGTGGGCTACGAAGTGGTGCTGCCTAGCTACTATGAGCCACGCGGAGTTTGTAGAGGAGGAGCAAGTTCAGTACTTGCCCCTGGACGACCAGTTTTTTGAGGCGGTGGATGATTCCATTTATAGATGTGTAAATGATGTGATGGGGCCTATGGAAGAGCGCCTCTCTAACCGCATTATAGCGGAGTGCGCAAAATTGGCTTTTTCCCAGGGTTCCACTTCTACCCCATCAATGGGGGAGGGGCCGCCTGTACCTAAAAAGGGTCGCACGGAGGGAGGCTCCGGGGAGCCGCAGGGGGTAGACAGGGACGCGTTTGACCGTCTAAAGCGTGCGTTTCTAGCAAAGGCGCCCCCGGCGCCATCCCCGGTCCCAACTCCTGCAGCGTCCGTAGTTCCGGATTCCCCCTCCCCGGACGCAGGTTCGCCAGTGGATTCGGACGAGGAAGAAGGGTCTTCGTGGTCCTGGCGCCCTTCTGGCTCTGTCGCGGAGTTGCCGCAGGATGCCTCGGGCATGCTGAACCCGGATGACATCATTCATCCGCGGTCGGCGGCCTGGGCACCCGGTGACAAGGTGGCGAAGTTTGTAGCAAGTCGCCTCCGGAAGCCCTTAGAGAAAGAGGCTAGAGGTTGTCTGAGGGCGGAGTGCCCTAGGCCGTCGTTGGATGGGAAGGTGGCCCTTACACCGGAAATAGATTCCAAGATGGCCACCTTCCTGGCCAAGTGTATGAAGTACCCCCGTAAGGGCATAGAACGTTCCTGGCGCTCCCGTCAGGATAAGCTCCTCGACGTGATAGGGCCTCTGACAAAGATTTTGGATATGGCCGAGGAGGCCAAGGAGACAGGTTCCTCCATCTCTCCCGACTTTCTTTCGAACTGGGCGCAGCGGGCGGTGGTCTTTCTGGGCAACGCCAATTGTGCCCTCTCGACGGAGCGTCGACGTTCTTTCCTGATTAAATTGGACCCCAAGCTAGGCGACTTGGCTTCGTCCGAGGCAGGAGCGGTCGCAGCAGGGGGGCTTTTTGGCGAGCCTTTTGTGAAGAAATTGGGCAAGTTTGTGGCCACCTTCACGAGTTTGGACAAGGCCCAGTCCAATATTAAGCGGATCTTTCAGTCTCGTTTTTCCGGCGGGGCCGGTCGTGGAAGGGGCTGCGCGACCGGCCGTGGCGGACAGCAGAACCCTGGTAGGGGACAAGGCTACGGACGAGGTCAATATAACACCTCCGCCAACTTTACCAATTTCTACCCGACCAGAGGACAGAAATTCCGGGGTCGTGGAGGCTACAAGAACACCGCCGGAGGACCCGCAGGTGGCGGTAAGTCTGATTTCCCCTTCCCAAGTTCAAATTGGGGGCCGGCTAGCGCACTTCAGGGAGGCCTGGGGAGCCATTACGAGCGATGCTTGGGTTCTGCAGACCATTCGGGGATTCCACATAGAGTTTTACGATTCACCCCGCCAGGCAGGCCTTCTGCATCCGATAAGTTTTTCTGCGGCCGATGCCAGTCTGATAGACGAGGAAGTCTCCGCTCTGCTCCGCAAAGGGGCAATCTGTCTGTCAAATTTGCATCCCCAGGGCTCCTTGAGCAATATCTTCCTTGTGGAGAAGACGGATGGGGGGGCGCAGACCGGTCATCAATCTAAAGGAGTTCAATGGCTGGCTGATATATCGCCATTTCAAGATGGAGGGAATCCACCTCCTTCGGGATGTGCTCCTTCAGGGAGACTGGATGGCACGCTTGGATTTAAAAGATGCGTATCTGGTGGTCCCGATCCACCCTCCTCATCGCCGTTTTCTGCAATTTCAGTGGGGACAGCACGTGTACGAGTTTACCGTCCTTCTGTTCGGGCTGTCCTCGGCACCCTGATGCTTCACGAAGGTGCTCCATCCGGTAGTGGAGTTGCTGCGAAGCCAAGGGGTGCGGATGATCGTATATCTGGACGATATCCTTCTCATGGCACAGTGCCCGCAGTGGTTACTGTCTCATCTGCGTCAAGCGGTGTCGCTCTTGCAAAGCTTGGGCTTCCATCATCAACGGAGACAAGTCGGTCTTACACCCGACTCAAAATATAGTCTTCTTGGGGTTCGTAGTAGATTCGGTGCACGAGTCTTTGAGCCTTCCCCAGCGGAGGTTGGCCAAGATTCGGCACCTGTTACGACAGACTATCTCCAAGTCCCACACCTCCCTCCGTCAGATTGCCCGGGTGGTGGGTCTTCTCTCCTCATCCATCCAGGCAATCTTTCTGGGTCCCCTGCACTATCGTGCGCTGCAGCGCCTGAAAGCACATCATCTTCGGAGGGGCGTGTCGTACGACCAGAAGGTGTCTCTGTCAGAGGAGGTCAAGGACGAAATGTTCTGGTGGCTCGCCCATATGGATGCCTGGAATGGCAGAGCCATTTTCGGAGCCGCCCCCGACATGGTGATAGAGTCTGACGCCAGCAGGTCGGGGTGGGGCGCTCGCTGCGGCAACTTCTCTACTGGCGGCGCTTGGTCATTAGAAGAGCAGAGGCTCCATATCAATTGTCTGGAGCTTCTGGCAGGGTCGTTCGCGATCCAGTGTTGGACCAGAGACAGGGTTCGCTCCTGCGTCCTCTTGAGAATGGACAATATCTCCGCGGTTCGTTACATCAACCGCCTGGGGGGCCCTCGGTCACAGGCTCTGGCAAACCTAGCTTAAGACTTTTCGGGGTTTTGTCTGGATCATCACATATCTGTGACAGCGGAGTACCTGCCGGGTCAGGCCAATCAGGTGGCAGACTGGCATTGCCAGCATTTACGGGATTCCAGTCAATGGAAGCTGAACGTTCAGGTTTTTCAGTGGTTAGCCGCCCTTTGGGGCCCATTCTCGGTGGATCTGTTTGCGTCCCGTCTGGACCATCAGCTTCCGAGGTTTTTCAGTTGGAGGCCGGACCCTCTGGCGCAGGCAACAGATGCTTTTCTGCAGGAGTGGAGTCAGGAACAGAGTTATGCGTTTCCTCCGTTCTCCATGATTGTGAGGTTGGCGGCGCGGGCTCGCCGGCAGAAAGCGGAGATGGTCGTGGTGACGCCGTTTTGGAGGTACCAAGTTTGGTTTCCAGATCTTCTGGAACTTTCTTGGGACTTTCCAATCCCACTCCCCCGGTTTCCTCATCTTCTTCTGAATCAGAACGGGGAACGACACCACCTGATCGCTCAGGGTTCTCTCCTCTTGATGGCATGGCGGCTTTTCCGGTGATGCTGGTCGCTCCCAGGCCTTTCGGGATCGGCTGAGAACCTCTTGTCACAGGCCTGGGCCGCAAGCACCTCCAAACGCTATCGGTCCGCCTGGACGAAGTGGTTTCGTTGGTGTCTTCGACGGGGTTTGGATCCCGTGGTCGCGGGCATTGTTCCCATTCTGAATTTCTTGGCCGAAATGGCATCGGACGGCCTGGCATATCGAACCATTAACGCAATGCGCTCGGCTATCTCAGCGGCCCATTGTCTTATAGAGGGTGTGCCGGTGGGTGAACATCCTTTTGTCTGTCGTCTTTTGAGGGGCATTCGTTTGTCTTTGCCCCCGGAACCTCGTTATTCCGTCTTATGGGATGTCAATGTGGTTCTTAACTTGTTCTTATCTTGGCAGTCGAATCAGTACCTCTCCTTGAAGGAGATCTCGGCGAAGCTAGCTATGCTACTGTGTCTAGTCTCTTGTCGTAGGGTCTCGGATGTGCGCGCGCTGGACATTTCTCCGAATGGCGTGACTTTTACAATTGGCCGCCGAACGAAGTCGGCTTCAAGGTCAATATCGTATCCGGCCTTTCTGGAGGTGCCCAAACTTTGTGTCGTGAACTGTTTGAAAGCCTATGAGGATAAAACCTCTGAGTTCCGCCCTCCGGGCAAGAGGCAACTCTTCATTGCATTACGAAAACCGCACAATGCAGTCTCCTCACCCACCATTGCTCGGTGGGTCATGCAAGAGGCGGTGATTGACACAAAGCAGTTTGGTGCTCATTCTGCCAGAGGAGCAATGGCGTCGAAAGCACTCTCCCTGGGGGCTCGCTTGGAGGATTTAATGCGAGCTGCGGACTGGTCTTCGGATTCGACTTTTTAACGGTTTTATTTTAAACCGGTGGTAGATTTCGCACATTTGGTGGTAAGTAAGCTTTGAACTAGCATAATCGGAGCCTCCGGTCCTGTCATAGAATCGAAATTTGCCTAGCATAGTAACGGTAAGTTTAAATTCTATTAAGGACACGGAGGCGAGGATTATCCCTCCCTTGGCACAATCTGTGCGAACCCTCCCGTATGGCAGTAAGTAAGATGTTTTGGTACACTGCACGATTTTGTCATGTCTGCTCGCTGTTTCACATGCTGTGGTGATGCATTATGCAGTTTCAGGGTCTTTACGCCTTGTACTTTGCTTCTAGGGAATGATGGTTCCAAACAAGACCAATAACGTGGAGGCGTTCGCGCGAAGAAAGAGGAGGGACAACGGATGTGGCAGACCTTCTACTGGAGGCTAACACTGAGGAAGGACTACGTTTGGATGAGACTGTGACTGATGGGAGCTGTAGTCTTACGAACTTTGGTTGTGCACGTGATTACTCTCTCCAGATCGTTTTCCTTGTTTTGAGGATAAAAATGTTGATTGTTTCTATTTTTGGCTGCTGTGGAAAAAAATATGTTATTAAAGCGAAGAAGGAAATAGCATAATCCTCGCCTCCGTGTCCTTAATAGAATTGAAACTTACGGTTACTATGCTAGGCAAATTTCGATTCAGCATTAAGAATTGTGTGTAATAGCATTGGCGCCTAGAAAAGAGGACTAATCGCTTGGTAATTCTAACACAGTGTGTACGGGATCACCATATTCTCCATTTAGTAACTTCTTGTTTTTGACACAGTTCAAACTAACAGGAAAGAAAAGGAAAACTTTCCACTTCTCTGGTGCTCATGTCGTAACGTACAAGTTACTAACCTTCGGTAACGATATACCTGTAAGAAACATTAGTTAGTTAGATTCCTCACCTTAGAATATCCCCAGGCGTCAGGCTGGATCCGGAAAGATTTTTTGTCAGCAATACCCTTGCGCGTCGCTAGGCGTCGTCTGCGGCTCCGCGACCGTCGTCGGGCGCCGGGATGACGTTGGAGTACTTAGACGCCACCCTCGCGCGCTGACGTCCGTTCTTGTACATAGCTTTCCGCACCAGGAACGCAGAGCCATGCAAGAGACAGACACTGGTGGCAAAAAAAAAAAATTCTAGGGCACTGAAAGGGATAACCTCAACCCTAGATATCGGTTCGCAGAACGGGGAGGATGGGTGGGTCGGTGAGGAATCTAACTAATGTTTCTTACAGATATATCGTTACCGAAGGTAAGTAACTTGTTCATCTGAAAGAAACACGTTAGTTAGATTCCTCACCTTAGAATAGATACCCTAGCAATACCAACCCCGGTGGTGGGTCTGCGAACCAAGATCACACCAAAAAGTCCTGGAGAACAGAACGGCCAAAGAAGCCGTCTCTCCGGACTTGGCTGTCCAGGCAATAATGTTTAGCAAACGTGTGCAGCGAGGCCTACGTTGCTGCCTGACAGATGTCCTTCAAGGGGACTCCCCGGCCCAGGGCAGTAGTCGCCGCTGTGGCCAGAGTGGAATGGGCGCTCAGCCCTACAGGAGGTTCCTTTTTAGCCAAGGAGTAACAAGCTTTGAAACACAAAACGACCACCGAGAGATGGTCCGCTTGTGCACCGCCTGTCCCTTCTTAGCGCCCACGTAGCCAACAAAGAGTTGGTCGTCCACCCGGAACTGCTTGGTGCGGTCCAAATAAAAGGACAGCGCCCATTTGGGTCCAGTTGGTGGAGCCGCTCTTCCTCTTTCGGAGGATGCGGAGGCGGAAAGAAGGTTGGCAATGTAACAGACTGCCCGATGTGAAAGGCAGTTACCACCTTAGGGAGAAAGGAAGGGCGTGTCCTGAGAACAACTTTGTCCAGATGGACAGAAAGAAAAGGAGGCTTAGAAGAGAGCCTGGAGCTCACTCACCCTTCTAGCAGAGGGGATGGCTACCAGGAAAGCAGTCTTAAGAGTCAGAAGACGAAGGGGACAATTATGAAGAGGCTCAAAGGGAGCGCACATCAGAAACGTCAAGACCAGATTCAAATCCCACTGAGGCATTACGAAAGGGACAGGAGGAAACATGTGAGTAATACCCTAAAGGAAGCGAGAAACAACAGGGGATTTGAAAAGAGAAGGATGATCAGGAAGCCGTAAGAAAGCAGAAATAGCAGAGAGATAACCTTTTAGGGGCGGAAAGGGGATCCACAGCCTTTGCTGTGCACCATGCCACAAATTTGTTCCACCTGCAGGCGTATACCGATTTTGTGGAGGGACGCCTGGCTGCCAGAAGCACATCACAGACTTCAGGAGGCAAGTCAAATGGCATCAACTGTAGCTGCTCAATCTCCACGCATGGAGGTGGAGACTGGACAGGTTCGGGTGGAGGACCGCCCCTGCTGCTGCGACAGAAGGTCCTCCTGAAGAGGCAGTCTTATCGGGGGATCGATTGACAGACTGAGTCGCTCGGGATACCAGTACCTTCGTGCCCAGTCCGGAACCACTAAGATGACTTTGGCCCGGTCGCGCCTGATCTTCTTCAGCACTCTGGGCAGAAGTGGTATAGGCGGAAAGGCGTACAACTGACAGCAACTCCACTCGCGACGAAAGGCGTCCCCGAGCGAGTGCCGCCTTGGAAACTCCAACGCGCAGAACTGCTGACATTGCGCGTTCTCTTCGGTGGCGAATAGACCTAATCAAGGCTCTCCCCACTGCCGAAAGAGTCCTTGCGCCACGTCCGCGTTTAGACGCCATTCGTGATCCATCATGCACCGGCGGCTGAGTTAGTCTGCTCTGGCGTTCAGAGAGCCAGCCAGATGTTGAACCACCAGGGTAATGCCCTGATGGCCAGCCATGTCCAGAGGCGCAGAGCCTCCTGACAAAGGGTCCATGACCCCACCCCGCCCTAGGTTGTTGCAGTACCACATGGCAGTGGTGTTGTCCGTGAACACCCGCACCACACTTCCCCGGACAGAGGGAAGGAATGCCTTCAGTGCAAGTCGGATCGCCCTCAGCTCCAGAAGGTTGATATGGAGCCGGGACTCCGCCGGAGACCAGAGGCCTCTGATCTCCGCCTCTCCCATGTGGCCCCTCCATCCCAGGAGGGACGCATCCGTCACCACTACGTGCTCCGGTTGGGGTAGGGAGAGGGATCTGCCGCTGACCCAATCGCGGTCCGTAAGCCACCACTGCAACTGTCTTGCAGTGCCCTCCGAGATCAGGACATGGTCGGACAGGTGGCCTCGATGCTGGGCCCACTGAAACTTCAGGTCCCACTGCAGAGCCCGCATTCGCCATCTGGCATAATGCACCAACAGGATGCAGGAGGCCATCAGACCCAGAAGCCGGAACACCAACCTGACCGAAACGCGGGATAGAGGCCAAAAGATGGGAATCCGAGCCTGAACATCCCAGACCCGCTGTTCCGGAGGATAAGCCCAGAACTGCGCCGAGTCCAGAACCGCTCCGATAAAGAAGAGCTTCTGGGAGGGACTCAGAGGCGACTTTGGCACATTGATGGAGAACCCCAGCAAATGCAGGAGGTCGGCCGTAGTCTGGTGGTGGGAGACGACTGCCTGGGGCGAGCCCGCCTTTAACAACCAGTCATCGAGATGGGGGAAGACTGGAACCCCCAATCTGCGCAGATGAGCTGCGACCACTGCCATCACTTTCGTGAACACCCGAGGGGCACTGGTGAGACCGAAGGGGAGCACGGTAAACTGAAAATACTCCTGGCCCACCGTGAACCGCAGGTAACGCTGGTGGGCCGGCAGGACGGAGATGTGGAAATAAGCATCCTGCAAGTCCAACGCTACCATCCAGTCTCCAGGGTCTAGGGCAGCCAGAACCTGAGCTAAGGTGAGCATCTTGAACTTCTCCTTGCGGAGGAAGGCGTTGACACTCCTGAGGTCCAAGATAGGGCGTAGGGCCCCTTTGTCCTTCTTGGGAACCAGAAAGTAGTGGGAATAACAACCACGACCTACTTCTGGGCCAGGAACGCGCTCGATGGCCCCCTTGGCCAAGAGGGCCGTAACTTCCTCCTGAAGAAGTTTCAATTGATCCCCAGACATGCGGTGGTACTGCGGTGGCATGGCTGGAGGGGTCGCCTAGAAGGGGAGGGAGTAGCCCCTTTGGACGATTTGCAACACCCACCTGTCCGACGTGATGGGACGCCAGTGGAGCAGGTGATGGCAAACTCTGCCTCCCACAAGCGTGGAATGGGCCTGAAAGCACGGACTAGGAGGGCTTTGAGGCGGATGCTGCCGGGGTAGATGTGGACTGAACGGCACGTTGTCCCACTGTACCGCCTCGGCGGAATCCACGTCCGCGTGGAGGTCGGTTCTGCGGCCTGTGGCTAGGCGGACGTGAGGGGGCGCCCATCCTTGGCCACGAAAGGGGCGAAAAGCGGAAGTTTGCGGGCGTGGGGCCGAGAGGCCCAAGGACTTGGCCGTAGCCAGCGCACTATCCACCTTGTCGCCAAAAAGGCGACTGCCATCGAAGGGCATGTCCATGAGGGTGCTCTGGACATCCCCTGAAAAACTCGTGGACCGCTGCCATGCGTGGCGGCGGAGCGCCACTGTGGTCGACATCGCCCTACCCAGCGAGTCCGTAGTGTCCAATCCACATCCGATAGCGTGCCGCGCTGCATCCCGCCCCTCGGCAAGAGCCTGGGCGAGCCGTGTCCGAGCCTCCTCCGGACACTGGGGCAGCACGTCCTCCACAGTATCCCACAGGGAGTGAGAGTAACGGTCCAAGAGACAAGCGGTGTTAACAGACCGCAGTCCCAAACTAAGGGAGGAGAACAGCTTCTTACAAAACTGCTCAAGTCTCTTGGATTCCCGATCCGGGGGAGCGGACGGGAAGGAGGTCTGGAGTCGAGGCCTGGATAAACAGGCTCTCGGGCGTGGGGTGCAGGGACAGAAAGCTGGGGTCGCCCGGTGCAGGGCGGTGGCGCTGGGCTACGTTCCGGTCCACAGGAGGTACTGTGGAGGGCTTGGACCAGGTGCCCTTCAGAACATCCAGTAGTGCTTCATTAAACTGCAGCAGAGGCTCCGAGGAGCTTGCTGACGGTTGGAGCACCTCGGTGAGGAGGTTAGTCCTTACAGCCACAGCAGCCAGCTCTAGCCCAAGGGCTTCGGCGGCCTTGCGCAGCACCACAGAATAGGTAGCACCCTCCTCCGTAACCACGGAGAGAGGAGAGATGAAGCCAGTGTCAGGGGAGGTGTCAAGACCACTGGCATACCCCAACTCATCTGCCCAGTCCTGTGATAACTGGCCCTGCTGGGCCAGAGGGTCCTCAGACCCCTCCCAGTCGTCACCGTCATCAGATTCCTGGTAGACAGGTGGAATGATCGGAGCCGGGCGGAAGATGAAATTGCCACCCATCGGCGTCCGACGCGGCGCCTTGCGGCGCCGCTCCGATGACTGGCCCGGACCGGGACTGAACCGGGGGAACGGTGTCGTCCGAAGGCGGTGCCGGAGTCAGCACCAGCGGAGGGGTCGTCAGGTCAACCGGCGCCGACTGGGATCCAGGCCTGGATCCAACATGGACCTGCGGTGTCGGGACCGAAGTCTCGCTAGGCCTCCCAGTCGAGCTCGTGGGGCCCGAAGGCGCGCCGACAGGCGTCGACGGCGGAGCCAGGCCCCTCATGGCCAAGAGGAAGGCACTGACCTCCGCCGGAGTCGCGTCGGTCCCAGGGACCAGCGGGTATGGGGATGGACTAGACTCCTGCGGCTCCGACGGAGCCATGCGGGTGCTACCACCCGAACCCTCAGCCGAGTCGCGCGACCGGCGAGGGGAGCCCGAAGAGCGATGTCGCCTCTTGGACTTCTTACTATGCTTCGACTTACCCGAAGAATTGGAACCAGACGAGTGGTGGTGGTGACTGCGGCTCCTCGACCGGGACCGTGAACGACGCGGAGCCGACTGCCGGAACTCCAGTAGCTTGCGGGACCCCTCCCGTCTAGCCTTCGAAGTCAGGGCTCGGCAGTCGAGGCACAACTCGGAATCGTGGTCGGCCCCAAGGCAGTAGAGGCACCGGCGGTGGCGGTCCGTAACCGACAGTCAGTGACAGGAGTCACAAGGTTTGAAACCAGGCATCCTACCGGCACCAGAGTCGAGTCGACAGAGTAGACCAAAAGAGTCAAAAAGTTTAGTCAAAAAATGACTAAAAGGGTATGCTCTTCCTGGATCGGCGCTGTCTGGCGCAGAAAAAAGAAGAACTGACAGCGCGCGAGGGCGGCGTCTAAGTACTCAGACGACGTCATCCAGGCGCACTACGCCGACGACAGACGCGGAGCCGCAGACGACGCCTAGCGACGCGCAAGGGAATTGCTGACGAAAAATCTTTCCGGATCCAGTCTGACGCCTGGGGATATTCTAAGGTGAGGAATCTAACCAACGTGTTTCTTTCAGATAGCAGGTGCATGAGAGATGACCTTTTCAAATTCTGTTTAGAAGAGAGAAGAAGCAATTGGTTCCGTAGCCGTTTGCTTCTGCAAAGTGGTTCTGTTTGTATGAGTGACCCCTTCCTCACTCCATAAAGCAGAATCGGTGATAATGGTATTTAAGGTACCCATGCAGGGGAGGGTTAGACACATGGATGAGTTGGAAAAGTTGAAGGGCTAAATTTCAACTGCTGTCACGAAACCTGAGTAAGACATGAAAGCAAACAATACATGGTGGCTTGGTATAATTAAGGCTTAATAAATAATACAGTCACACTTGTCAGAAGGCTGATAACATTAAAATTCCTTACGTAGAGTACAGACTGATAGGTAAGAGATGTGTTAATAAATATGATTGAGCATTTAACATTTGCACTGATTGCACATTATCTGTTGAATTGTTTGGAACATTCACAATCATTGGGATTCATATAATTTTTAGACAAATAGTATATAATAAATAATCATATAATTGTAAAATATAGTTTATTGTGCGTGTGCGCCTACTCAGTTGGGGGTACAAAGGCAGAGTTCTGCTTTATCATCACCTACAGATCAGGTATCCTGCAGGTTTTTCTGATTCCCAACACTACCAGTCTAATTCGCTGGATAAAAGGTGAGAGGAAACGAATAGTTTCTTACCGGTCGGTGTAGTTTCAGCTTGAAGAATTTTCTGGATTCACTATGATTTGCATTATTCCGCCATCTAGTGGTTGGGTCTGGAATAGTAATATATATTTATTTTTTTTGCTGTTGGTGAGCGTCGACGACGTAGTACCATTTGGTGCCCTTCTGTGACGTCGACTAGCTTCCGCCGGAAGCTCCCACCTTTGGTAGCCATCTTGGGATTTTTTTTTTTTTTTCTTATCCTTTTATTCTCCCCTCCTTATATTTCTCTTCCTTGGCGGAGGAGAGTGGGTTCGCTAGTGAATCCAGAAAGTTCTTCAAGCTGCAAAACTATACAGACAGGTAAGAAACTATTCGTTTTACAGCGTGAATCTTTTCTGGATTCACTGTGCTGTGCATAGACTTTGTAGCAATTTGCTAGTACTGCGGTGGCTAATGGTTAGATGAACTTTGGTTTGTAAATAGATGCTATAAGACCTTTTGTCCTACTTGTGCCTCTTAATTCATTTGAATGTCCACACAGTAGTGTTTGGTGAATGTGTATACTGAAGACCATGTTGCAGCCATGCAAATGTCCTGGATTAAAGTGTTATCAAGATTATGCTCTTGGTTACTGGTCTTCCAAGAAAACATTTTTGCAAAGGATACAAATAACGGTTTTGTTTTTCTGCATTCTTTAGTCTTTTCCACGTAATACATGACTGCTCTTCTTGTGTCAGGTGTGTGCAAAGCTTATTCCACTTTGTTCTTAGGGTTTTGAAATAAACTTGGTATTTGGATACTCCGATTTATGTGAAATCTTGAAACCGCCTTTGGCATGAATTGCGGATCTGTCCTCATGACAATCCTGTTACTATGTATTTGGAAGTAGGGTTCCTGTGGTGTTATTTCTTGCAATTCACTAACTCTACGCAAGGATGTTATTGCCATTAAAAATGCTGTTTTTATTGTAAGCATTTGTCACGTTGCCTTGTGCAGTGGTTCGAAAGTTGCTCTCATAATTTGTGCTAGAACTACGTTCAGATTCCAAGTCGGTGCATGTACCATTTTTGGTGGTGCAATCCTCTTTGCACCTTCCTGGAATCTTTTGGCCACATGTGAGGTAAAGAAGCTCTTCCCTATTTACCCTCTTGTATACGCCACAATTGCTGTTAAATGTACTTTTAGTGATGTAAAACATAATTTACTTTGTAGTAAATATTTGAGGTATTTTAGCACGTTTCTTTCTTTTGTAATATTTCTTGAAAGACGCCTTTGAAGACACAATTGGGTGTACCTTTTCCATTTTGCTGTATAACATTTTCTTGTTGTTGGTTTCCTCGCTTCTCTTAGAACAGCCATTGTGCTTTCTGGTAGTTTGAGGTGTGCGAATTCTAAGTCCTCAGGGACTTAGGCTTAAGCTCTCTGGTTCTGGATTAAGCACTGTCTCGTTTTGCATTGTTAGTAAATCTTTTCTTTTTGGAAGTTTGTGCATTGTTCCCTGTGAGATTTCCATTAGTTCAGAGAACCACGTTTGTCTGGCCAATTGCGGTGCTATGAGAATCAGTGTCATTTTGCTGATTCTGTATTTGCTGATCACTTTGTTTAGTAATGGAATCAGGGAAAAAGCGTACGCAAATATCCCTGACTAGTATATCAATAGCGCATTCCCTAGGGACTGGTTGCAAGGTCGCCTAGATGCGAAGTTTTGGCATTTTGCATTGTGGGGTGTTGCAAATCGGTCTATTTGTGGTGTTCCCCACTTTTTGAAAATTCTTTACACTTTTGTTTGATTCAGTTGCCACTCGTGGGATGATGTTGTTTGTCTGCTCAGTCTGTCTGCTTCTAGAGTGTCCTTCCCTGGTAGGTGCATTGGTAACATTTCTATTTGTTTTGGAATTGCCCATCTTCAAATCTGCTGTGCTAGAGTTGAGAGTGCTACTGACCGAGTCCCTCCTTGTTTGTTTATGTAAAACACAGTTGTAGTGTTTGTTTGTATCAACACCCTTTTCCCGTATAGCTCTTTCTGAAAGGCTTTTAAGGCTAAGTAAACACAGTTTTTAGTTCCAAGATATTGATGTTTCACCGCTTCCTGTGGTACCCACAATCCCCTTACTTTGAAATTTTCCATGTGTGCTCCCCATCCTACTAGGGATGCATCTGTTGTTATGGTCACTGTTGGAGTTGGAGGTGTGAAAAGTCTCCCCTATGCTATGTTTGCCTTGTTCCATCAAGCCATCTCCTGATGAACTCTATTTGTGACAACCACAAGATCCTCCAAACTCCCTGTAGCCTGTGACCATTGTGTTTGGAGCCATTCTTGAAACGGTCTCATGTGCAGACGAATATTGAGAACTAAATGAATGCATGAGGCCATCATTCCTAGTAATTCCCCATTGTCATCACTGTCAGATCATGCCCCTTCTGGTATAGATGAGTCTCCTTCAATAGAGCTGATCTCCTTTTTTACCGCTGGGGAATGCTTTCCCTAACACCGTGTTTATTTCTTGCTTTCTGGTTCTTTTGATGATTTTTCCCAGTGTATGGAGAAACCCAGTGGAACTAGTGTCTATCACTTGTTGTATATGCTGTTTGCATAGGCTGTATGAGTTTGCTCTTACTAACCAGTCGTCCAAGTAGGGGTAAACATGAATTCCTTGCCTTCTGAGATGTGCAGCTACTGCTGCCAGGCACTTTGTGAACACCCTTGGTGCTGATTCTAGACCGAAAGCAAGTACTTTGAACTGGTAGTGTTTGTTCACGACAAATCTCAACATTGTATTGTGTTTTCTGTTTATTGGGATATGTAAATACACATTCTTTAAATCTATTGTTGCCATGTAATCTCCCATTTGCAACTGAGGTAACACCTCTTGTAGTGTAGTCATTTTGAATCTTTGTGTTTTTATAAACTTGTTTAGAAACCTTAGGTCTAATATTGGCCGTAGTGTTCCATCCACCTTTGGAATTAGGAAGTATGCTGAATATACTCCATTGTTCTTTTCTCTGTGCAGTACATGTTCTATTGCATGTTTTCCCTGAAGTTCTTTCACCTCTTTGACTAGATGAGATAATTCTTCTTTTGAATGTGACCTTTGCTTTGGCCTCCTGTGTGGAGGTTGTTTTGTTAACTCTATACAGTAACCGTGCTGTATTATATTTAGAATCCACTTGTCTGTGGTTATTTCTCTCCACTTTTGTTGGAAAAGTTTCAGCCTGCCTCCTACTGGAGTGGTATGTTGGAGGAACTGTATACTGGTTTTTCTCTTGTTTTGGTAAATGCTTCTTTTTCGTGTGTACTCTCACTGCTGTTGTTTGTAAGTGTACCTCCTTGTGAGTGCAGTCACTTTTTAGAGGTTTGTTGTCCACCTCTTTGTGGCTGGCCTCTGCCACAGGGACGCCCTTGAAAGGATCCTCTTCCTTGATATTGCCAGCTTTGTTGCTGTCCCTGTTGTGTGCCGTGTCCTCCCAGGTGGGTATGCTTCCTACAATGGTGGGAAATACACACGGTGTTTTTAAATGCCCCTCACACACCAAAAGGGCCCTTGGTGTCATGCTTCATCATAGGGGTCTTCCCGCCCCTCTACGGGACAGGGGGTACTACGACCTACGGATACGCGGGAGCACTGTTGTTGTGAGACGACTGTGTCGTGTAGGAGTGTGAGTGGAAGGGTCAGGAGTGAATGGGAGGGTGAGGTTAAAAAATACCTGGCTCGTCGGTTAGAAAATAGTTTTTAATACACCTGTGAGCTGGTATTGTTAAAAATGTGGGGAAGGAGGTGTATTCGCCTTAATGAGCTATGCCTCCAGGGTTAGTCAACATGTTTCGAAGCCCCCCCAGTCTGCTTCTTCAGGACTAAACAGATCCCTGTTTAGTCACTTGTTATGTGGTGTGTCCATTACACTAAATTTCTTGTCCAGCGGAGCCTCGGGGAGGCCAGACACGGCGGGCAGTGTACCAGGAGCAGTTGCGATTACAGGCACCCCTCCTACCCGTTACAGGCTCATGGGGCACGTTTATTTTTTTAATACAAATCGAGGATTCAAGATACTTATTTAGGTATCGTATATGTGCATTTAGAATTTACATGCACAGTATATATGCTGCTTGGTATGTCTGCTGGTAACCTTGATGTGGGGTAGTAGGTTGGTGTGTGACTCTTCCTGCTGGTCTTCTTGATGGTGTGCCTCTACGCATGCCTCTGAACTGCAGAGGCCCCATGGATCTTGCGGTTTCGTTGTCCTTCTTTAGTTGATTTAGCTTTTCATCAACCACCGTTACCAACAAATGTTCTCTATTAAATGGTGAATTAATGATGTTGCTTTGTACTTCTGGCTTGAAGCCTGAGATTCTAAGCCATACGTTCCTCCTTTCCGTTTATGCCAATCATCTTTTGCCTGCTAGACGTTTCAGCAGCATCAAGGGCTGATTTTAAACATGTATTAGCAATGTTTTTACCCTCTTTCACCAGGTGGCTAGCTCTTTTCTGAAATTGTCCTGGTAGGTCTTGCAACAGTTCTCCTACCTCCTCCCAATGTTGGTACGCATGCCTGTTTAGCAATGCATTTAAATTTGCTATGCGCCACTGATTAGCTGCACTTCTCTCCACCATCCTTCCTACGAGGTCTATCCTCTTGCTTTCCTTGTCTGGAGGTGGTCCCACTGTAGTAAGTACATATGCTCTTTTTCTTGCTGTTGAGGCAATATTCGAGTCAGCTGGCACTGATCCCCTGATGTATTTAGGGACTTTAGAGGAGTGTTTATATTTTTTCTCTGCCCTTGGTGTTATAGCCTTGCATGTAGCAGGCTCTTTGAATGCCTCTTTCCCCTGGTCTAAGACACTAGGCAGCATTGGTAGGAATTGATTCCTTGATTGTGTAGGCATCGGAGTCTCTAATAAAAAAACATAACTGAGGTTTTTCTTCCTCTAGCTGAACCCCATAAGTTTCTGCAGTCTTTTTAACCACCTGATTGGACATGCCAATGTCATCTGGGGGTGATGGCCACGAAGGATATGATTCCACAGCCTCCTCAGGTGATTCGGCGTCGAGATCTTGCCATTGGAGCTCTTGATTCTCAGAGTTCGAAGATTCTGCACATGCTTGTTAGTCTTCCTCGACGTCTTCCCCGAAGACGAATGAACCTTCCTCTTCTTCTTCGATCTGTTCGGGGGTTCTCGGTGGTATTGCTTCTTCGGCAACCCTTTCGACTTCGGTTTCCTTTGTTTACGGCAGTATCTTTAATTGCTTCAAGCTTTCGTCGATGTCTTTTTTTTGCGTTGAAGTATATTTGCCATTTCGGCTTCGAGACTTCTTCTCTTTTTTTCAATCTCGGCCTAGTGTGTTGGGGCATTGAGATTTTCCATTTTACTGCAGACGCCGCCGAACCGGTCGTCGAGGTTTGTTTCGGTCTCTCTTTCTTCGATGCAGAGGTGTCCTTTTCCAGACTGTCTTACAACATCTTTGTTTTTTCGAGGACCTTTTGCCATTCCGGAGTCCTTCTGTAAGGATCGTACGGTCTGTTTTTATTTGGATGCAACTGCGGTCGCTGAATGCTTCGACACCAAGGATGCCTTTGGAGGTCTAGAGTCTGATTTTGGAGACTAATAGTTTTTTTGAGGTAGACTACTCTCTTCTTCTTGACTTCCACAACCACGACTTCTCTTTCCTCGTCACCTTCTGGTCCTTCGGAGACATTAACTTCCTCCTCACTGGAGGCCCAGGTCTCGCAGCGATGGTGGTGGTCCTTGGTCTTGCATGTTGTAATTGGCTCGTCGAAGCCTTTCTCTTACCCTCAACGTCTTCGGGGTGAAGACGGAGCAGGCGTTGCAGTCTTCGCTTTGATGATCCAGCGGCAGGCACAAGTTACAGACTGGGTGCTGATCCTTTTGAGCGTATTTGTGGTGGCAGTTTTTACAGAACTTAAACGATGTCTTGTCCATTACCGCACCCAGGGAGCACCCTGCATGCGCATTCTCCGATCGTTGACTAAGTCATAGATTTGAAGTTGAAAGTGGAAGACACCATTCTACAGGTTTTTCTCTGAATTTCCACGATTCTTCTCATCAATCTTGGGAGCTTCTCCATATCGATCCAGACCCAACGGCGGAAAAAAATAATCTGAAGATGGCTACCGAAGGTGGAAGCTTCCGGAGGAAGCCTGTCGACGTCACAGAAGGGCACCAAATGGTACTACGTCGTCAACGCCCACCAACAGCAAAACACAAAAAGAAAGAAGAAATACTACAATTCCTGAGCGAACCACTAGATGGTGGAATAATGCACAGCATAGTGAATCCAGAAAAGATTCACCCTGCAAAACTGTCATTCCCCCTCGTTTCTGAAAAGGGTACATTTCCTTTTGGGACTAAGAGGAGCTACCTGGTGTGACCCCAATACTGCTGAGATCAACACGACAAATATGCATGACAAACTAGTCAATTTATAAGCATAGACGCAGCAAAATCTCTTATGCTAGCCACATTTCTAGGTATGTCCCTTATAGTCACACTTGCTTTCACTCACAAACTAGACATATCGTTTACTCTCTTGGAAACTATCTAAGCCTGACCAAATGCAATGTGTTAGGTGAACATAAAGACCTCTTTTCCTATTCTCCACTTTCCCTCTGATATTTTGGCACCTGCACAGAATATTGAGGCTCTGATCATTTTACTAATCTCTTTAACTAAACCAGGCACCTCACCAATAATTGTATCTGGTAGACGCTAAAACATCATTCAAGAGCACGTCCTCCTACCTAAGACTGAAAAAAAATAAAAACACAGCCAAGACAAATACTTAAGAGTTTATAACAAAGTTATATTCTTTCATAATAACACATTTGCACATGTGGAAGTATCCCATCGACAAAGGAAACAAACAAAATAACAATTTGACCTGAAGCAGGAGTGGGGGGATAAAGGTAGTAAAATAACATGTGTCAGTAAAAAGTAAGTGCTGAAGCTATCTGGACAATTATCTGTTGCAGTTGGGCACTGGGTTGGTAATCTGGACATACAATCACACAATGAGTAAATGCACATGATGTTGATGATCTGGGAAAAATTTGTCAATTACAATAGGTTATTGCAAGTTAATAAAAACAGTTTGAATGCAAGCCAGAATGGGAGAGGCTAAATAGAACAGTAACTGGAAATAATCTGGGAGCAAATTTCAGAAACCGCAGCAACACACCTTGAGCTGGGTTTTACAGCGTTTTAGCATCTCACGATGCCGCACAGCCAGGGGGGAATCCTTCCACTGAGTCTCTGTGTTCTTTAATTCTTCTACAGTCCTGCAAACCAGAAGAAAGGAGTGTAAGAGACAAATACAATAAATTACATTATCTCTAGCCTGCCAATGTAAGAGACGTGCATTCCATTATTAGAGGATTCTGAAAACATTACAAAAATAAATAAATAAATGAAGGATTGTGACCAGCCACATTTTGCCAAAACCAGTAGGCGAATTAAATTGGTGAACTGTTTACAAAACTAATAATCTTGACGATGAGCCTCATCAATGCTGAATCATTACCTGTACTTTTTTCAACATCCGGTAAATAAACAATTGGCCATCCTTCCTAGCAAAGATCCACCTTGGCCATTTCTGATCTTCACCACCAACAGCTAATATATGAAGGCAGCATAGACTTGTGGGATAACATCTGAGAACCCCAGATCGCAAATTTATGCCAGTCCTCACCAAACATACACTTTGCGCCACCAGATTACTCCATTAGTTTTTTTGCCTGTGACAACTACAAGAGGTACCAAAGGTGAATTTAGGACCATACCATCAATGCCAGATGATAAATTGTGCCAAAAAAGATGTCCTCTGAACTAAATCATTTTTGTTGGAATTTTCATAAACATAAAATAATGCAGCAATAAAAAATAAATAGTGTTTAACAGACAGTACAAGATAAAACATCAAACAGTGCAGATAGGAATCTTAAGCCATTGTAAAAATGCAATTGCACGTGTGAAAAAGTGCCCTCTTTCTGCACGGTTTCCCCACTTTTTGCTGAATTGCTGATGTGCTTTGACTGAGTGTGCCCTGGGATCCGACTAATCAGGTAGCCAGGGCCTATGTTCTTTCCCTAAAACTGCATTGAAGCCTAAACCCAATTGGCATCTCTGGCCACAGGCCAGCCCCTGGTAAATGGTACCACAGGTACCCAGGGGACTGACCAGAGAAGGCCTCTAAGGGCTGCAGCACTTACTGTGCCACCCTTAGAGGTCCTGTACCGTTACACTCACACTCTGCCTTAGCAGGCTGCGTGTTTTGGTGCAGAACAAAGTAAAGAGTCAACATGGCACACATCCCTGTGCGCCATGTCTACAACCCACTGCCCTGGCATAGATCAGTCACCCCTCTAGCTGGGTGCACTATACCAGTAGTGAGGGTACAGGTGCATGAGCCCTGTACCCTACAGTGTCTAAATCCATTCTTAGACATTGTAAGTGCAGTGCTACCATTAAGAGTATATGGTGCTGGGAGTTTGTCATTACGAACTCCACAGCACCATAATGGCTACATTGAAAACTGAGGAGTTTGGTATCAAAGTTGTCAGCACATTAAACCCACACTGATGCCAGTGTGGGATTTATTGAGAAATGCACACAGAGGGCATCTTAGAGATGCCTCCTGAAAACGATCCCACCACTAGTGTCCAGGCTGAGTGGCTGCTCTCAGCTCCCACCACCAGACATGTTTCTGGACCCCTGGGTCGAGAGCCTGCTGCTCTCTGGGGCCTGAACCAATGCAAATCCAGGGACGAAGTGCCAAGCCTCCTCCCCCAGACTGGGCAGGGTTCACAAAGGGGAAGCTTCAAAGGCTTGCCGCATGTGTGAGCTTCCACAGGCCACTTGCTGCTTTCAACAACTGGTCCCCACTGGTTCTGACCCCCACTTTGGGCGGGAGAACCGGCAGGAAAAACAAGTGAGAAAGAGAGGTGTGCCCACCTCTGCCAACTCCACCCCTAAGGTGGGGGAGGCGAGGTGAAGTACAACTCTCAGTCCCCTCCATCTTGCAGATGGGGGGGGGACTCAGCCAACCAGGGACAGGCTCATGCCCCCCTCTCACTGGACGGTGGCATTATAGGGGGTGTACCCACCTCAGGGAAGGGACCCATTGGTCCCTACCTTTTACCTACCTGTAATGCCCCTACATCTAGTATTTAGGGGTACCCCTGAATCTTGCTTCCTCAAACACAAATCTGCAACAAGAAAAGAAGAAAAAGGACCGAACAGCCGGGCCGAATCTAACAAGAGTAAGACGCCCACTGACTTGGCCCCAGCCCTACCGGCCAGTCTCCACCTCAAACCTGCTCCTGTGAAATCCTGGTGTGTCCTGCAGCCAGCAACCACGAAAACCCTGGAGGACCTGACTGCTTTCAACCACAAAGACTGTCTCCCATGAACACCGGATTTGTTTATCTGTAACCTCTGGCTTCGGCTGGACACCGCAAATCCATCCCACTCTGCACCCGCCGTCCACGGCCCGAGCGGGCAAACACCACGAGGACGTTACCCCGGCGATCCTAACCTGAGATCCAGCGACCCCTGACCTGCCTCAAACCTCCAGCCGACGCCACGAGCCTAAATCCGGAAGGTCCCCTCAACCTCGACCAGGAGCAGGTAAGAAGATCCGACCCCAATAGGCACACCCACCTGCACCCGATACCCCTCGGGCTTTGGTGGCCAAACCGACTGTGCCTAACCAACCCCTAACTTCCCAACGAACACGTTACTTACCTTCGGTAACAATATATCTGTAAGAAACATAGGTTAGTTAAAGATTACTTACCTTAGAATCTCCCCCAGGCGTCAGACTGGATCCGGAAAGATTTTCAGCAGCAGTACCACTGCGTGTCGGAAGGTAGCGTCGGTCTACTCCGTGTTAGTCATCGACGTCTTGGTCGCCGGGATGACGTCGCGGTAGCTACATAGACGCTGCCTTCGTGTACGGACGTCAGTTCTCTACATGACTTTCCAAGCCAGAAGTGCAGAGCCATGCAAGACACTGACCACTGGTGCACAAAACTAGGGCCCTGAAAGGATGTCCTTAACCCTAGAAGTCAGTTCGCAGAACAGGGAGGATGGGTGGGGCAGTAAGGAATCTATAACGAACCTATGTTTCTTACAGATATATCGTTACCGAAGGTAAGTAAACTGTTCATCTGAAAAGAACCGTTCGTTATAGATTCCTTACGCTCGAAAAGATACCCCAGCAATACCAACCCCAGAGGGGGGTCTGCGAACCAATTTCTCACCGGAAAGTCCTGGAGAACAGAACGGCCAAAGAAGCAGTCTGTCCGGACTTGGCTGTCCAGGCAGTGTTTCGTAAACGTGTGCAGCGAAGCCCACGTAGCTGCCTGACAGATGTCATATAGGGGAACTCCTCGTCCCAAAGCAGTAGTAGCTGCCGTCGCCCTGGTGGAATGGGCGCGCAGCCCCACTGGAGGCTCCTTCTTAGCCAAAGAATAGCATGGTCCGTTTGTGCATGGCCCGACCTTTGTTAGCGCCCACAAAACCAACAAAGAGCTGGTCGTCCACCCGGAATTGTTTGGTGCGATCCAAGTGGAAAGAAAGCTCACGTTTTGGATCCAGACGGTGTAGCCTGTCTACCTCTTTCGAAGGATGCGAAGGAGGAAAAAAGGTGGGCAGCTCACTCTCCCTGCATGCAGAGGTGATGGCCACCCGAAAGGCAGTTTTCAAAGTGAAAAGTCTGAGAGGACAGTTATGCAGTGGCTCAAAGGGAACGCACATTAGGTATGTCAGAACCAAGTTCAAGTTTTACTAGGGGATTACGAAGGGAACAAAAAGATGAGTAATGCCCTTAAGAAATCTATTTACAACAGGGGACTTGAAAAGAGAAGGCTGATGAGGTAGCCTGAGAAAGGCTGAAATGGGTGAGAGGTAGCCCTTAAGAGTGCCCAGAGCAAAGCCCTGCTAGGCCAAAGGAAGGAGGAAAAGGAGAACCTCAGAAAGATGGGCAGAAAGGTGACCACAGCCTTTGCTGTGCACCATGCCACAAATGTAATCCATCGGCAGTCGTATACCGTCTTAGTGGAGGGACGCCTGGCTACCAAGATTACAACACAGACTTCAGGAGGCTGGTCAAACGACGTCCACTTGCCGCCGCTCAATCTCTATGCAAGGAGGTGAAGGCTGGACAGGTTCGGGTGGAGGACCGTCCCCTGCTGCTGTGACAGAAGATCCTTCCGAAGAGGCAGTCGAATCGGAGGATTGATGGCCATGTTGAGAAGCTCGAGATACCAGACTCTTCGTGCCCAATCCGGAGCCACAAGAATGACTTGAGCCAGGTCGCGCTTGATTTTCTTCAGCACTCTGGGCAGAAGTGGTAAAGGCGGAAAGGCGTATAGAAGACTGCAACTCTACTCGCGACGAAAAGCGTCGCCTAGCGCGTGCCGCCTTGGAAATTCCGACGCGCTGAATTGCTGACATTGTGCGTTCTCTTCGGTGGCGAAAAGATCTAACCAAGGCTCTCCCTACAGCTGAAAGAGACCTTGCACCACCATGGAGTGAAGACGCCATTTGTGATCCATCATGCACCTGCGGCTGAGTTCGTTCGCCCTGGCTTTCAGTGAACCTGCCAGGTGTTGAACCACCAGAGATATACCCTGATGTTCCAGCCATGTCCAGTGGCGGAGGGCCTCTTGACATAGGGTCCATGACACCAACCTGTTTGTTGCAGTACCACATGGCGATGGTGTTGTCCGTGAACACCTGCACTACTCTTCCACGGACAGAGGGAAGGAATTCTTGGAGTGGAAGATTGATTGCCCGAAGCTCCAGAAGGTTGATGTGAATCTCGGACTCTACCGGAGAGCAGAGGCCTCTGATCTCCACCTCTCCCATGTGGGCGCCCCATCCCAGAAGGGATGCTTCTGTCACCACAGTGTGTTCTGGTTGGGGAAGGGAGAGGGATCTGCCGTTGACCCAATTCTGGTTCGTGAGCCACCACTGCAATTGTCGTGCAGTGCCCTCCGAGATCTGGACGCAATATTCCCCGGATGCTGCGCCCACTGGAACTTCAGGTCCCACTGAAGAGCCCGCATATGCCACCTGGCATGATCGACCAGCAGGATGCAGGAAGCACGAAGCCATGAGGCCCAGCAGGCTCAGGGTCATCCTGACCGAAAACACGGGATAGGGGCCGAACGATCGGAATCATCGCCCGAATATCCCAGACTCGCTATTCGGGAGGATAAACCCGAAACTGCGTTGAGTCTAGAACCAGTCAGATGAAGAGGAGCTTCTGAGAAGGGGTCAGGTGTGACTTCGGCACGTTGATGGAAAAACCCCAGCAAATGCAGGAGGTCAGCCGTAGTCTGTAGGTGGGAAATGACAGTCTGGGGCGAGCCCGCCTTCAACAGTCAGTTGTCGAGATAGGGGGAAGACTGGAACCCCTGATCTGCGCAGATGAGCTGTGACCACCGCCACCACTTTCGTGAACACCTGAGGGGCGCTGGTAAGGCCAAAGGGGAGCTCGGTAAACTGAAAATACTCGTGGCCTACAGTGAACCGCAAGTAACGCCGGTGGGCCAGCAGAACAGAGATGTGAAAATAAGCTTCCTGCAAGTCCAACGCTACCATCCAGTCTCCAGGGTCTAGGGCAGACAAGACCTGAGCGAGCGTCAACATCTTGCACTTCTCTTTCCGAAGGAAGCGGTTGACGTTCCTGAGATCCAAGATAGGACGCAGGCCCTAGTCCTCCGTTGGGTACCAGAAAGTAGTGGGAATAGCGAGCACGACCTACTTCTGGGGCAGGAACGCACTCGATGGCCCCCTTGGCCAAGAGTGCCGAAACTTCCTGTTGGAGAAGGGCCAGGTGATCCTCCGACATGTGATGGTACTGAGGTGGCATGGAGGGCGGGGTGGTCTCAAAGGGGAGGGAGCTGCCCTCTCAGACTATTTGCAAAACCCACCTGTCCGACGTGAAGGTGCGCCAGTGGGGGAGGTGATGGCGGATCCTGCCTCTCACTGGTGTTCGGTGGCTGGGGTCCAGCCGGCTGCAGACGTGGCGGCGGTGGAGTAGGCGCCGGCGGAGGAGTAACGAGGTCGACCGGCACTGAACCAGATCCAGGCCTGGATCCAAGAGGGCCGAAGCCGCTGGCGTCAATGGCGTAGGGCCCCAGCTGAGTCCTCGGGGTCCGAAGACATGCCGGCGGAGTCTGGCTGCCCAAAGATGGCGTGCATCGCTTTGTAAAATTGATGAAGCTGGGCAGGGGCTCCCGGGAAGGCAGGAACAGGCGCTGAAGGCTCCGCAGGCACCAACCGCACCCAGCGTCTCGTCAACTGACAGACGAGGGTAAGTCGAAGAGCGGCAATGCTTCTTCGACTTCTTCTTGTGCTTTGACTTACCTGACCCCGAATGCCGAGACATAGAGGAGGAGTGATTATGAATCCGTCATTCGTCCCTCGACCTCCCTAGCGACTGGGAACTCGGGCGATGCAGAGCCGACCGCCGGGCCTTGAGGAGCTTTCGGGACCCCTCTCGCAAAGACATGTGGCCATGGTTCGACAGTATGAGCACAACTTGGGGTCATGGTCGCGCTCCAGGCAGACGAGGCATACGCGTTGCGAATCAGTCACCGACATCAGTCGGGTACAGGAACCACAAGCCTTGAAACCGGGCATCCCTCGTGCACTAGGAGTAGGTTGAAGACTCAAAAAGGAAGTTCGACAAAAGTCACACAAAAAAAATCAGTCAAAAAGTGACTGAAGGTACCGTTCTCTTCGGATCTGCGCTTCTTGGCACGAAAAAAGAAAGAACTGAAAGTGCGTGAGGGCGGCATCTATGTAGCTTCCATGACGTCATTCCGGGGACCACGACGCAGACGACGAACGCGAAGTCGACTGTCGCCAACTTCGGACGTGCAGGGGGACTGCTGACTAAAAACTTTCCGGATCCAGTCTGACGCCTGGGGGAGATTCTAAGGTAAGGACTCTATAAATAACTGTTTTTCAGATTTACCTCCTCATAGTGGTGGTCGCACCGAGAAAACCTTTGTCCCCAAGCCTGCAATGCCTTTGCAAACCGGTGGTTCCCCACTGCAAACATGGCGCCCGACGTCGAAACAGCACCCTGCACCCAGCATCCCTAGTGCTGCTGAGGGTGCACCTCTGGTGCTACTTTGTTTCCCCATTTGCCCTGAGCTAAAGTCTAGGAGCTTTGCTCCCACAACCAAGTGTCCTGCTCGTCAGCAGCCCCGAACCAGAGGCTCCCTATCCCTCATTGGATAACAATGAGCCTCAGCACTCTGCACCCCGCCGCCCTAGTGCCGCGGAGGGTGTAACTAGAATGTATCCTTGACCCTGGGGACCCCTGAGTCTACGCCCAGAACCTCAACTCCCACTACCAAATACTTAGCTCAAAACCAAAAACACTATTTTCCTCAATAGGATAACATTGACTGGTTTTCTTGGAAAAGTTTTTAGTGTGGAGTTTGAAAACCTAAAGAAATTCTTTAAAATTGTACTATTTAACCAAAACGATTTTACTTACCTGTTCACAGGAAATGTCTCAGAGTAGTATCCGGGTATACTACTCTGAGAAAGAAAAGTAATCTAAAAAGCAACGTACCTGTTATTTTACTGAAAAGCCTATTCAAGTCTATGTACTGTATTTACAAAGTATTGCATTTCTCTGCAACCATACTGCAAGTAAAAAAAAAGTGCATATACAATTTCAATTCAAACTGTTCACAAACTGCATTACTACTGTAAAGTATTTATTGCCTACCTGTGCCAGGCTTGCTTGGTTCTAGAAAATAAAATAACTAAAAGACTTTTTTATACAAGTTCAGTCTTTGAGTGTGTGAATTCATTTGCTGACTGAGTGTGTACAAGAAATGCTCAACACTGTCCTCTGATAATGCCTTACTGCTCAACCACACTACCACAAATAGAGAGTGAGGTGCTATCTAAATTTACCTCTGCCTACCTTTGGGGTTCCACTGGACTCTGTGCACACTATACCTCACTTTGGTATAGTATATACAGAGCCAGCTTCCTACAGGGCTTCCTAAGCATAACATTCTATGTCACAACAACAAGCTCAATTAAGCCTATATACGATCATCCCTATTCAATTGTATGCGAAATGCCGCACCCCCTGTGAATCTTATTAACTGGTGCAAGACACTTCAGTAGAAGCCCACAAGCTTACACAGTAAGATAAAGGCCCTCTGTATGGCTCAGACTGCTTTTCTTGTTACTTTCTCATCCCTTAAGAATGACACTCCCTTTAATAGACATGAAAAATAATACTTACCTATAGAAATCAATTAGCAGCATGCAATGTTATAGATTCACATGATGTACACACTTCTGCCATTTAGTGTTGGGTTCAGCATAATACAACGTGTTTTCTTTGAACAAATGGTTTCCGTTTTGAGAACGCTTGCACATCCTCCTATGACATCGACAATGCACTAGCACACAGAATCACCTGCGATTGTGTTTTCACCAAGGGTAATCAAATGTGCAGAGATGCAAGGCACTGTGGCGTCTGTATACTAGTAAGGAATTGCTACAGAGCTCAAAGTAGGTAATACCACCTATTCAGGTGGTTCTTTGATGGCTTTCTTCCAGAAAGGCAGGTAGGGCGCAAGTGAATTTACGGCACTACAAACTGCAAGCAGATTGTTATATGCAGGTAATGGTTTTTATTTGCAGCATGTGCTGCTAGAGATCAGAATGTTGTGCATAGACTGAAAAGCAGATCTTTAAAGAAATAAGCTGCTAACAAAGGAATGAGACGCTTGTAATAAATTAATGAGTACAGTATGGACAATCTGTGCTTTTTGGTGGACTTGAATAGCAACAATATAATGTTTTGTAAATATGTGAACTTAAGATCAGTTCCAGCTTTGTACATGTCTGCTATTGAGAAATTAACTTGGAAATACATTGTAGATTCTTTCCTTTAAGGAGAATGTGCCCTAGGGGTTACATGATTCCTGCATTTGGCATTACCATAACACTACACAATGAATTTAATAATCAATTGTGCTAGTCAACAAAACGCTGTGTAGCTTTCCAGATAGCACAAGTGTTATCTATATAGAACATGCTAACCCTTCTTACATCTGAAAGACATTTCAGTGCAAGACTATGGCTCTTGGAAAAAGGATGACAAATCAATAGATTGACTGATGTAGAAAGGCCAGACTACCTTTGGTGTAAAATGAAGATGTGGGCATAGGACTACCTTATCTTTGCAAACCTGGAAGACAGCTCCACCCCTCTACGCAGGTAAGTGAAAGCATCGTCCAATACATAAATTGTAAAGGGAAAGAAAGGAGGAAGGGGGAGAAGCAAAATAAGCAGCACTTACATTAATTTAGCGAGGACTAAAATGAGGTCCCTTGTGGAAGCCCACACTATTCACTAAAACCCACTTTTACTAAGTGCAATGAAAATTGCAGTTTTTCTGAAACAAACTGTTGAAGTGCTATTTCATGAGCAGTACATTTAGCAATTTAGCAGCAAGATGTTTCAATTTGCCAGCACAACACACTCAAGTAGTGGCTCTCCTCGCTTCATGCATTCTTGAGGCAGCTACAAATACCAAAATTCTGAGACCATAGGTGTGAAATCAGAAGACTGTGTGACTAGATTGGAATGCAGTAGCTGGCCATGGTGTCAACTGAGCCTTACTGGACACAAGGGTAGTATTCCCTGTGAACCTGCATCCCTATGACGAAGCAATCTATTTCTGAATCGAATGTTTTATGAATTTTGTTACCTACTGACAAATAAACCCTTTCCTAGTAGACCTTGGGCTCATTCGACCAGAAGAAAGGCTGTTACCGGGTTCTACAGCAATTTCACTATATCAGAAATATCTAAAGTTGCAACCCAAAGTTCAGTACACACATTAACCAGCCACTATTGTGTGGATTCAGACTCCAGCTCAAATGTTCAAGTCGGTCAGGCCTCGGAGTAATCTACTTGGGTGACGGTGGATGCCATATTTCTTTCTTGTATGCTTTTTCCACAGGGATGGGCTCGCTACTCTATTCAGTGCTCATGACTATTGAGGAGATCTCCTGGATCATAAAAAAATGTTACTTACCTGAAATAATAGCTCTCTTCTAAGGGAATCCTCATCAAAATCTTAAGTAACTCTCCCACATCTCTGGGCAAGAAAGAGTACAGCAGGTTTCCTTTTTGCACCAGCGATTCTCTTGCTTCCATGAAAATATAGTGACCTGTCACCTTTAGGGCATGATGGGACAGAAGAGGAAGAGCGAGGCAATTAAAAGGGACAGTGCAGCAGGTTTCACATTTATGTCTGTGGCATGCCCTTAATTTCCTTTTTTTCCTTTTAACAAAAGATTTCTAGAGGATATTGTTAGTCACTTGTTGATAATATGATAACATAGTGACTAACTGGTTCAATATGATTGTTTTTTTTATAATGAAAAACAAATTACATTTGACCATTTTAACCCTTAATAGACTTCAAAGACAGATTTTCTATATGTAAGCACACTTTTCTACTGAAAAGTCTTCCACATATGATGACCATAAGTACATTTAGATACATATACTTTTTGTAAAGCGCTCTGGGATTCTGAACATAGGCAGGATAATTCTCTGCACAAACCAACTCTATAAATGCGGTATCAAGAAATACCAATCGGAGAACAAATTATTTTGTAATCATTCCACCTTTCCCAAAATCAAACCCTCTGCTTTTCCTTCATTATAGTGTCTAAAGAGATTCATCCTCAGACAGCTGTGTATTTTGTTGTAAATGGAAGAAACATTTACTTCAAGAGCTTGCCTTCCCATCAAGGATGCTATCTATGTAATTATATTTTTAGTTTACTATGTGTTATTTAACTATATGTGTCTTTATAGTTTATATTTCTATAGGTCGACCACACCAAGGAGGCATAAGCACACCGTACAAGTAACTAGAGAAATCTAACACAATGACAGTTGAATAATAAGCATCGATATTTGAGATCAAAATCGAAAGGAAGAAAAAGAAGGAAGATAAAGAATGCAAGCCATAACGAGAACAGTATTATGAAATATGAATGCAAGAATGCCCATGCAATCTCAAGTAAATCTTAAACAGGAGAGTTGACAGTAGCTTCCTGAATGAAAGACGATCAAACTGGGCATTAAAAAATAGGATTATTTAATTTTCTTTGGCTATTCTGCTTTTATTACCTATTAAATTCAATCATAATATTTTGAATATTACCTAAATGTATAATACTGTACAAATTACTGCTCCATTCCAATCAACTGAATAACTATGGCCCATATATATATCAAATAATTTCCTCTCTCATACATAGATACTTTTTGATACATTAGGCCCTAGGGCCCAGATGTACGACCCGTTTTTGCATGCGCAAACAAGTTTGCGAACAGTTTGCGTATGCAAAAATCTACAGAGCCATGTACAAATCCTATTTAGTGAGTCGCAATTAGGAAGGGGCGTTCCAAGGGCGTCCCTTCCTAATTGCAACTAGCTACCACATGTAAAAATGTTTTGAGACCGCAATTACGGTCCGAAAACACTCGCAATTTACCGCCCTCTTCAAGAGGGTGGTAATGCATTCACAAATGGGAAAGGGTCCCCAGGGGACAATATTTTTTAGGGGCAGGCAGTGGTCCCCAGGGACCAAAATCTGCCCTTAAAAAATGTAACGAAAATGTTTCATTTTTAAATTTTTTTAATGCCGCCCCTTTTCTTTAAGGACAACTGGCTGCATTTAAAAAGAAAAAAGATTGATTTAAAAGCAGTCCAAGACATGGAGGTCTGCTGAGCCCAGCAGGCCACCATACCTGGGAGGGCCAGCCATTCTCAATGGGGTCGCAATTTGCAAGTGCCTTGTGAATATTGATAGGCATGCAATTTGCGATCCCATTAAGAATCGCTAACGGTGTCTTGGACACTGTTATACATGTCATTTTGCGAGTCGCAAATTGCGACTCGCAATTGAGAACAATTTGCTACCAGCAAAATGACATGGTCGTACATCTGGCCCTAAATGCCTTTTTCCAAATGGTTGGCAACACTTATTGATACAAATCAAGTTACTACATTGTCGGAATTTCTTTTTAAACAACGGGGAAGCCCTTGATTAGCCCATGGTTGCAACTTGACAACTAGTTACATCAAAGACAGCTTCCCAACCACAAATGATTATCTTGAAGGCAGCCTAGAAATGTAGTGGTGTTGTCACCTGTGGAATTCTAAGATAGAAGCTGGTGGAACCTACCTGGTACATATTTTGTACGGTCACAAATACCTCCTGGAATGTAGATATAATGTAAATATAACTGAATACCCACCTGGAATGCTTATAAACAGGTAAAAAGCTGAGGAGGTAGTCAAACAATTACCTATTGAGCTCACGGATAGCTCGTAGCCTTCGGATGTAACGTCTACAGCTGGGCAGAATGGCAAGGTGATGGGCGTGCAGAGTCAGAAAAAAGCACTCTGTAGGAAATTTTGGCTCAGTAAAAAGAGACGAATCCTGACCTAGGAAACAGGAAAGGAAAAGTTCAAAATAAAAAATGATGGCTGGTTTAATTCCAAGGAAATCGGAACAAACAAAACTGAAAAGCATAAGTGTCACTGTAATGTTTAAGGAAGCCGCTGATAAAGAACTGATCAGTGCCTCACAAGTCTATGGTACATGAAGGCTTACAGACAATAAGCTGATCACCACACTAATTTATTTCCATCATCCGTTACAGTCTAGCTCTGAAAGCCATGTGTACGTTAGGGCTAAGAGTGAAACAATTAGCACTGGGTGTCAGAGCAGCATGTGCCTCTTCTAGCCTTGAGTTTTATTTGGCATCCCGAAGGCCTAAATAAAAGTTGCATAGGACGACGGAACTTCTCTATCTCCTTGCCTGACGTTATGTTGGTTTACATAATAATTACACCCTGTATCTGAGGTTGTGATGCAACAGAGCATAATAAACCACGCTGAGAGAAAAAATTAGAAAGTTATGATATATTCAAGGTTTGATATCCAGGCACATGGACTGGCCTAATACAGTCTTGCCTTTAGATTCTCTTCCTAAACATCAGGGTGGACATAGGTAACACAGTGAATTATTTTTAATTCATTTATTTTAATGGCAAATACAAACACATATGGTCCTTTCCTGAAGGTAAAGTGGAACAGAGTCCGCAACAGAAGGGATTATGTTACTTACCCTGTTAGTATCTTTTCGTGACATGTAGTGCTGTAGATACACATGCTTTGCATACTCCTGCCATCTAGTGTTGGGTCTGGATGTGTGTAAGTTGTTTTTCGAGTCACGAGGTAGAGTGACTCCTCCGCTTAGTGATAATGTACATGGGCTCCATTGTTAGACTGTTTTCCCAAAGGCGGGTGAGAATGGCATGTACGGTAAGTAAAGAGATTTCCATGCATAGGAAAAGGTAAAGAAACTGCAAAGGTCACAGGTGTTCAGGGAGGAGGGTGGGCGCATGTGAATTAACAGCACTACATGCCAAGAACAGATGCTTACAGGGTAAGTAACAATCCATTTGAGGCATGTGTGGCTACAGATACACATGCTTTGCATAGACTGTATAGCAGTGTCCTCTAAAGCCGTGGCTAACCTGTTGATGTTGCAGTTGTTTGAAAGAGTGTACATAGCACTGCCTGGCCTATATTAGCTTGTTGGTGTGGTAGAACATCCACACAGTAATGTTTAGTGAATGTGTGTAGTGTAGACCACGTAACTGCTTTGCATATATCAGCTAGTAGTATATTGCCCAGGAAAGCCATAAAGGCCCCTATTTTGTGAGTAGAGTGTGCTTTAGAGGGTGTAGGTAAAGTCCTTTTAGCTTTAACATAACATGTCTGAATGCATTTAACTATTCACCTGGCAATGGAAGATTTGGATATGGGATTTCCTCAATGAGGGGGTCAAAAAGAAATAAAGAGCTGTTTGGGTTTGCAAGAGTCTTTAGTTCGGTCAATGTAGTACATAAGGAATCTTTTAACAACTAATATATGGAGAGCCCTGTGAGAAAGTACCATCTTTCTTGCATGGTATGCCCCCACTTTTTGCTGAATTGCTGATGTACTTTGACTGAGTGTGCCCTAGGTTCCTGCCAACCAGGTGCCCAGGGCTTGTGTTCCTTCCCTAAAACTGCATTGAAGCCTAAACCCAATTGGCATCTCTGGCCACATGTCAGCCCCTGGTAAATGGTACCCTAGGTACCCAGGGCCCTGTGACCGAGAAGCACTTATTGTGCCACCCTTAGAGGCCCTGTACCTTGACACACACACACACTACCTTTACAGGCTAAGTGTCTTGGTGCAGAACAAAACATGCCCACAAACACACTGCCCTGGCATACCTCAGTCACCCCTCTAGCTGGGTGCACTATGCCAGTGGTGTGGGTACAGGTGCATGAGCTCTGTGCCCCTACAGTACCCAGGTCCATTCCTGGGCACTGTAAGTGCAGTGCTGCCATTAAGAGTATATGGTGCTGGGAGGTTGTCATTACGAACTCCACAGCACCATGATGGCTACACTGAACACTGGGAAGTTTGGTATCAAACATCTGATGCCAGTGTGGGATTTAATGTAAAATGCAACTTAGAGTTGCCCCTTGAAACTAACCGACAACCCGTGTCCTGACTGAGAGGCTGCATAGGCTGCCACTCAGCAGACAGGTTGCTGGCCCCCTGGGTAGAGAACCATCCGCTCTCGTGGGCCTGCAACAATGCACATCCTGGGGCGAGGTGCCAAGCCTCCTCCCTCAGGATGGGCAGGGGAAGCTTCAAAGGCATGCCGCCTTTGTAAGCCTCCCCAGACCACTTGCTGTACTCAGCAACTGGTACCCACAGGTTCTGATCCCCACTCTGGCGGGAAAACCCAAGAGAGGAAAGGGGGTGTGCCAGCCTCTGCCAACCCCACCCCTCAGGTGGGGGAGGCGATGTGAAACAACTCCGGGCTCTCACCATCTTGAGGATGGGGAGCCCTACCCAATCAGGACTAGGCTCCTGCCCCCCTCCCACTGGAGAGTGGCAGGATGGGGATGTAACCACCCCAGGGAAGGGACCCATTGGTCCCTGACCTATCCCTACCTGTAACGCCCCTACATTTAGTATTTAGGGGCACCCTGAACCTTCCTTCCTCAGATCCCGATTCCGAAACAAGAAGAACAAGAAGAAAGAAGACCTGCCGTGCAGCTGCTAACAAGAGGACGCAACCAACTTACTTGTCCCCAGCCCTGCCGGCCTGTCAACCCTCGAACCTGCTTATGCTTAACCCCGGCGTCTACAGTGGTCTGCAACCTCGGAAACCCCGGAGGACCTGACTGCCTTGTTCATCTAAAGACTGGGACTCCCACGAGCAGTGGTTCTGCTCAAACAAGCAACAACCCCTGGTGCCAGCCAGGAACCACGAATTCAGCACACTCTGCACCCGCCGACCCCGGCCTGTGCCTGAGTGAACAAAGACCAATGAGGAAGTCCCCCCGGCGACTGTGACCAAGAATCCAGCACCCAAGGACCCTCCTCGACGCTCCTGACGACGTCTGCAGCCTCAACTCCAGGGACTCCCCCAACCGCGACCAGCAGAGGGCAAGATTTCCCGATGCCAAAAGACACCCATGCACCCAGAGCCCTGCGGCCCCCTGTGTCCAGCTCCTGGGTGCCTGCCTAACCTACAGTTTACCAACTTATCTCTCGAAGTAGTGGTCGCACCTGAAGAATCTCCGTCCCCGAGCTTGCAGCCTTTGTTCATCTTACAGCTTTTCCATTGAAATACATTGGACACCCGACGGCCCAAAAGCACCCTGCCACCCGAGTGCCCCTGGAAGTGCAGCATCTGTCTTATTCTACCTCCCCACTTGCCCTGTGTAAGTGACCAGGAGCTCAGCTCCCACAGCTGCATGGCCTGCCTGCTAGCAGCCACCAACCAAAGGCCCCCTGACCGCCATAGGCTAACATTGGGCCTACTCTCTCTGTACCCGGCTGCCCCTGTGCCGCTGAGGGTGTAACAACTGTACCTACCTGATCCCGGGAGACCCCCCCCCCCGAGTCTGACCCCAAAACCTTAACTCTGCCAGTCGAGTACTTACCATAAAGTCGCTAACTCACTTTATCTCCATAGGGCAACATTGACTGGTTTTCACTTGGAAATTCTTCTAAGTGTCGAGTTTTGAAACATTAAAATATTCAGTAAAAGTCACCCGATCAACGAAAACGAAATTACTCACCTGTTAGTCAGTGCTGGATCTTGGTGCCCAGCACTGACCCAGAAAAGTAATTACAACTGTGATTCCGATAACCAAACTTTCCTCCATCGGATAACAGTGCCTGGTTTTTGCCAGAAATTCTTAATAGTGTCGATTTTTGAATCATACAAATATTCCTTAAAAATCGCCTATGTAACAAAAACGATTTCTTTCAACTGTTTACAGGAGATGCACCAGGGCTGAATCCAGGATCCAGCCCTGAGTAAGAAAAACCTATGCAAAGTAATTGATATTGCATTTACTTAAAAATTCCCATTGAGCTCAATGTTATAATTGTGTTTAACTTGTGTTGTCTATTGCAACAACTGTAACTATTGCATTTAAATGTCTATTGCTTATTGAAACTATTCAACTAGAGTATTTCATTCTGAGAAAGTATTTTGATACCTACTTGTGGTTCTAAAATAAAACAACTATATATTTTTATATACAAAACAATTGGCCTAGAGTTCAGTTCTTGAGTGTGTGAGACCATTTGCTGACTGAGTGTGTACAACAAATGCTTTACACTGTCCTCTGATACTGCCTTACTGCTAGACCAAGCTACCACTTTACAGAGTAAGGTTATATCCAACTTTAACCTCTGCCAACCTCTGGGGACTGTGGACTCTGTTTACACTGAACCTTACTTTGGTGCAGTATATACAGAGCCACTTTCTGACAAGCCCTTTCTGCAATGGAGTATGGTTGAGGAAAGAACACAGGTTACTCAACTGATTAAGGTGAAAATAGGAGACCACCTTTGGAAGGAATTTGGGGTTGGTGCAAAGGATCCTCCCCCCCCCCCTCCCCCAACCTCTATGGAGCTGGGAGAAAGGCTCTTCTAAGGTTAGTGCCTGGAGCTCACTAACACATCGGAGTGAATTGATGGCAACTCAAAAAGCGATCTTCCAAGATAGATACTGAAGGGAGAAGTTGTGTCGTGGTTCAAAAGGTGGACCCATAAGTCTTGTGAAAACAATGCTAAGAGTCCAGGTAGGAGTAGGAGAAACCTGGGGTGGAATCACTCTCTTTAGACCTTCTAGAAAGGCTTTGATGACTGGTATTTTGAACAAAGATAGGTGTTGTCTATTCTGCAGATATGCAGCCACTGCACCCAGATGTAACCTTATGGGTGTGAATGCAAGACCAGAGAGTTGCAGATGTAGAACGTAACAATGTTTTGTATTGTAACATCAAATGTATTGATACTCTTATTATGACAGCAATAGACAAATCTTTTCCATTTAGCTGCATAGAATGTTCTATGAGAAGTCCTGCAAGCTTCTATGAGGATGGTCATACATTCAGATGGGAGACGGAGATAACAGAATTCTAAGGTATGTACTGGGCACTGGTCAAAAATATAATAATAATACAGATGCTTGTAGAGCGCGAACAACTACCTCTCGAGGAGGTGTCCCGGCGCTAAGAGAGTGCATTCAACTGGGAGAAGCTAGGTGAGATGGTGTAAGTTTATTGCACAAAAAGCCAGGTCTTTAAGAGCTTCTTAAAACTTGCTTCTGTTGAGGCAGACTGAATAGCCAGAGGCAGGGCGTTCCAAAGTTTTGCTGTGCCTGCTGAGAAAGATCTGCCCCCAAGTCTGGCCTTCCTAACTCGTGGAATGGTTAGCTGAAGCCGAGAATTAGAGCGTAGATGTCTCTCCTGGTGGTAACGGGGGAGTCTGAGTTTTAAGTAAGTAGGGCAGGTACCTTTCAGAGCTCTAAACGCCAAGGTAAGAGCTTTGAATTTTACTCGGCTTGCTATTGGAAGCCAGTGCAGTTCGCGCAGGTGCGGAGAGATATGATGTCTGAAAGGGATTGGTTTTATTAATCTCGCAGCCACATTCTGCACGATCTGTAAGCGCTGCACCAAATATTTGGGCAGGCCAAGGTAAAGGCCATTTGCATAGTCCAGTCTGGACGTGATCGTTGCATGTACCACCATCTTGCGACATTCAGCAGGTAGGAGAGTCAGAAATTTCCGGAGGTTCTTGAGTTTGTGAAAACATCCAGTAGTAACCTGCTGAACGTGCGAAGAAAAAGAGAGATTCACGTCCCATCTTACTCCCAGGTTCTTCGCATTGGTACCAGGGGCTGGGGCAGGACCCATTTCGGAGGGCCACCATAGGGCTGAAGGACGATGCGTATTTTTCCCAAAAAATAGAACCTCTGTTTTGGATGCATTCAGCTTAAGTTTGTTGGTATTCATCCACTTGGCCACATCTTGAAGGCAGCCCCTTATTTGTCTAAAAGCTGTCTCTGATACCTCAACATAGGGAAAAACTAGTTGTGTGTCGTCGGCATATGAGATTGCCTTGACCCCCCATTTGGCAATCAGGGTGAAAAGAGGGGCTAGATAGACATTAAAAAGGAGCGGGCTGAGTGCCGACCCCTGGGGGACGCCGCACCACAGGCGTTTTGGTTTGGAGGAGAAGGCACCCAGTGCGATTTTCTGAGAGCGATCTGTTAGATAGGATTGAAGCCAAAGCAGTGCCTTGTCCTCCAAGCCCGAGTCCTGCATCCTTGCCATTAGTCTTGCGTGGTCCACCGTATCGAAAGCGGCCGAAAGATCCAGGAGCACCAGCATAGCTGATGCCCCTGTGTCTAAAGCCCATCTAATCGACTCGGCAACCTCAATGAGGGCCGTTTCGGTGCTAAACCCAGTCCTGAAACCTGATTGTGTTTCGTGTAGGGTTCCGTTTTTCCCGATAAAACTGTTCAGTTGACGCTGAATCAGTTTTTCGAGCATTTTTCCCGGAGCGGCAAAGCAGGGAGATGGGACGGAGGTTGCTCAAGTCGTCGGAGGCACCACTAGGCTTTTTCTTTAGGGGGAGAAGTGTGGCATGTTTCCAGCAATCTGGGAACGTGCCAGTTACAATGGATGTTTTCCATATATGAAGGAGTGGATCTACAATCGCATCCGACATCATTTTCCAAAGTTTTGGTGGGCAGGGATCGTCCGGGGCTCCTGATTTGCATTTATTTAATTCGTTCAGCGCCTCATCGCGAGAGATGAGACGGAATTGTGTTAGGGGGAGGGGGGGTAAGCCTTTTATTTCTGTGTCTGCCATTGTTGTATGCACCGGGGTAGAGAAGGACTCATAAACCTGAGCGATTTTTTTATCAAAAAAATCTGAGATGTCCTCACAGAGTCTCTCTGATATGGTAATCTCAGTCTCGATGGCCCTCGGTTTGAGGAAGGATTGAACAATCTTAAATACTTCCTTACTAGATTGTTCGGCTTGTTGAATAGAGGTCGCATAAAATGATTTTTTAGCTTTTTTTATGGATCGATATAGACCTCGGAGGGCTTTTTTGTAGCGAGTTTAAAGGCGCTCCAGGCGCTCCAGCTTTTTGCAATTGCTTTTTATTGCCATCAGCTCAGTGGAGAACCAGGGGGCGGTAGGAGATTCTCTTCGAGATGTAGCAATTTTGGCAGGAGCAATGGATTCCACTGTGCTACCTATCCAGTGGTTCAGCATCATTGCATCAGCGTTAGCGTCTGAAGTCAGTTGGGGAGGGGGGCCGCTGCCAGCGCCGGGCATAGGGTATCCTCAGATATTTTATCCCATTTCCTACGCATGTACGAGCGTTTGCCTGATTTCTGAGAGTAGGATGGGAGGGAGATGGAGAAGGGAATTAGGAAATGATTTGTCCATACTAATGGTAGTGGTGGGAGAGTTGTAGAATCCCGTATGTTGGAGAAAATGAGGTCTAGCATGTGGCCAGCCCGGTGCGTCGGTCCTGAGGTAATCTGGGTAAGATTGGCAGCTTGCAACGTTGCAATGAGTTGAGTGGTCTGGGGGCAGTCAGGCCTATCCGCATGGACATTGAAGTCGCCCACTGCAATAAAGTGTGGGTGAGCTAGGGAGCTTAGGGTAATTAAATCCAGAAGTTCATCGGTGCGTGAGGAGGGGCAATCCGGGGGTCTATAGATAATCAAGCCAGCTAGAGATAGCTGGGGGTTAATTTGAAAGCAGAAGTGAAGCCCTTCTACGCCTGGGATGGTGGTAGGAACCGAGGACGTTAGAGTGAGTGTGTCCTTGAAAATAATTGCCACTCCGCCGCCTCTTCTGTCATCCTCTCTATTTGAAAAACTTAATTTATATCCCGGAGGTGTTGCCATAGGGATCGAAGCCATGTTATCTATGTTTAGCCAGGTTTCTGTAAGGAACAAGGCATCCCATTTAGACTCCATAATGGGTAGGCTAATGTCGTTGGCATGCTTGGGGAGAGATCTACAGTTCAACAGTGCTGATCTGAACAGAATGGGGGGGGGGATTTGTAACAGTCGGGCGAAATGATGTTTTAGCGCATGTCTTTGATAGAGGCGGGGCGATGTCCAGTAAATTGCTGCACCTCTGACAGGAGGATGGTAGATCCGACTGGGCCAGATCGAGTCTAGTCGCCTGACAAGGTTTCGCCGTGTCCAGCGCCAATAGGTCCTCACGGGTCATGACTATCCTTTTTGTGTGGGGCATTATACCGGCAGCGTGGCTAGAGCTGTGCGCAGTCGGGTCGCGGACGGGCGCAGACGGGCTTGCCTTAGGCACGCCTTCGGCGCGCAATCGGCGCGCCCGCTGCGCTCGTCCGCTGCGCTTCCGTAAGATACACATTTTATATATTGTGGAGGGGGCGTGGCCTAAGGTTGGTGGGCGTGGCCGCAGTAATTCCTCACCGATGGCGTCAGCCGAGGAGTGCACTGGGCGAGTGGTGAGTAGGATCCTTAGTTCGTTAAAAAAGCACAGTGTCACACGAAATGCAGGTTAAAAGTTTTAAAATCACACCAAGATTTAGACCATTTCTCCTGGCTTTCCGCCTCAGGAGATGAGCAGTACTCTGTTCACGCTAGCAAGTCAGTGCGCCTAAATACTGGGTGGAGGGGGCGTGGCCTAAGGTTGGTGGGCGTGGCCGCAGTGATTCCCCACCGATGGCGTCAGCCGAGGAGTACACTGGGCGAGTGGTGAGTAGGATCCTTAGTTCGTTAAAAAAGCACAGTATCACACGAAATGCAGGTTAAAAGTTTTAAAATCACACCAAGATTTAGACCATTTCTCCCGGCTTTCCGCCTCAGGAGATGAGCAGTACTCTGTTCGCGCTAGCAAGTCAGCGCGCCTAAATACTGGGTGGAGGGGGCGTGGCCTAAGGTTGGTGGGCGTGGCCGCAGTGATTCCCCACCGATGGCGTCAGCCGAGGAGTGCACTGGGCGAGTGGCGAGTAGGATCCTTAGTTCGTTAAAAAAGCACAGTATCACACGAAATGCAGGTTAAAAGTTCCCCAGCTACACAGTAACTTCACTGAAACATATGGTGTTCGGTATCAAACACCTCATATTAATAAACCCATACTTATTCCAATGATGGATTTAGTAATACCTGCACCCAGAGGGCACCTTAGAGGTGCCCCCTGAAAATCTACTAACTACTGGTGTGCTGACTGACTGGCCCATCAAGACATTCAGATGGGCATTGATTGAATGAAGGCTTCCTCTCGCTCTTTAGATCTCCCAGATTTTACGCAAAGGACACCCTGTGCCTATTTCTCTCTTCCTGACCATAAGGATAGTCTTCTTTCTGGTCCTTCAAAGTGCACCAGAAGAGATCCTGCAAGATTTACACCTGTCAGGAATGTGGAATGCATCATGCAGAAAATATACAGATCTTAGGGCCTGGGTTTAGCCATCTTGCTGCTAAAAGCAAGATAACTCACAAAAAGCGATGCCATTTTTGAGAAATGGAAAAATAAATCTGCGAGGAAACAAATAAATGAAGAGGTCAAGGAAAACCGGTTTAAAGAAGATTAAAGAAAGCTAGGCAATACATACTTAGATTTTCCTGGAAGAAGTGCTTCAGGATCCCGCCTGTGAAAAAGAATACTCTGTGCTTAAGATTATAAATAGATGTACTGATGCACTTTGCTTGGATGATGGTAATTATACATGAACTGTACTTTGTTTTTGATCTCCTTTGTCTGTTTAATAAAAATATATATTTTTAAAAAATAAGTTTATAAATAGATGTCCTCCAAGGGAGAAATTGCTTTCTCCTTCCACACACTACACCAAGATCACCTGCTCGCAGGAACTAATGTCAAGGTGGTTTTATGTGTGGTAACACAATGGTTTTATAGCACTGAATATGGAGGCCAGTTTGCAAATGTATGGATGGTCGAATGCTTTAGAAAACCATATCATTCTGTTAACTTTAGTCCAAATATCTAGTTACCTAGTTAAAGCAAGGATCACATAGATGATGAATAGTCACATGATAATGACTCCCTGGACCACTAAGCCTTTCAGCTTGTAACCTGCAACTTAGGATGGAGTTAGCATGGTTAGCTATATGGGACATTGAATTCAGTTGTATGACTGGGTTCAGAAGTTTACTTTAGTATTCTAGTTATTGTAATTTAAAGTTTAATAAAACTGTAATTGTTTACGGACAAAAAAAATGCTCAAATCAAGGAGCAAGTGCTGGAGAATGTAGAAGTCAAATCGACAACTTGGCCACCCGCCGCCCACCACCACCACCACGCCCACCACCATGCCCACGTCCACCACCATGCCCACGTCCACCACCACCACCACATCCACCACCACCACAACATCCACCACCACAACATCCACCACCACCACCACAACATCCACCACCACCACCACAACATCCACCACCACCACGCCCACCCCCACCACGCCCATCCCCACCACGCCCACCCCCACCACGCCCACCCCCACCACGCCCACCCCCACCACGCCCACCCCCACCACGCCCCCCCCCACCACATTACAACACATGTTCCAGGAGTGTTCTAGACTGTACTCACCTAGATTAGCCACCCAACTAGCCATATCCTCCATGCTCGCCTTCACACGGGTTTCATCAATGGGGACAGTGATGCGGCACCGGGGGTGAAAAATGTACATGGGATCAACAGTCTCTAGCTTGATCTTGGTGCTCAACTGCTGCAACACCCACAAGAAGTTGAGCATGAAGCCATCCGTGGACACTAAACGATCATCAGTCTGCAGCAGAGGAAGAAACAAATAATGAGACTGCAAGCTCTGGTGTTTCAATATTTACTTTCATGTAATCAGGCCTCCCTTACTCCAAAACAGCTGAACTAATTTATAAAACAGCTTGTAAAATGGTACATAAAATATTGAGTATTAAGAATAGAAGAATTAAGTGAACCAGAAAACACATTTTAGGCAACCAAGATCGAGAGGCCACATTCGATTGCCGACAAATCATTTTTTCCCCTTATGATCAAGTAAACAAATGGTACAAAGACAAATTGCAGCACTGAAAAGTTGTAGGAAATGTCCTAAGTAAGTTAATGATGCTAACCTACCAATTAAATCTCATAATGCACTGACCCTGAGCTCGGAGCATCCCTAGAGCTATCCAGCAAAAATCTAAAGCGCAACAAAAGACATTTTGATGTGTGAAGTCATCTAAACCAAAGCGCTGCTTGAATTTTGATCTCTACATACATTTACTGAAGTTCTTTTACTTATATTTCTGTACAATACAAGTTCTTAGCCTATTTAAAGTCTGCAAAAGGAGAACGGTCTGCAGGGAGCAACACAGGAACTAGATTGTCACATAACATAACACAGCGCACATACTGAAGAGGCTTAACAAGGTGAGGGTTAGTGTGTTCCTCTCAGGCAGCTAGAACTGCCTCCAAAAAAAAGGTGCTGCCCTCCCTCCAGTATGAAAAGATCTGTATGAAGCAAGGGACCCCTAAACAGTAGAAAGGACAATTTCAAAAGCTGTTTCTCATTTCGATGCTTGAGAACATTTAAAAAGAGATTGTAGAAAGGTCAAGGTATGTGGTTTTCTACTCAGAACCAGAACATTTTCTTTAGGCTGATATAAAAACTCTTTCAGAAGACAATTTGCAATCCTTACCTGCATTTGTGACTTCTTAAGATTACTATTGACCACAGCCGCCATGTAGCTGAGGGCAGCTTCCCTTGTCTCACTATTGAGCAGGATACAGTGCAGGATCTTGAAATGTTCTTGCTGCAATTATTAATGTACAAAAAGCTTATAGAAAGGGCAGCTATCACTTAAAACAAAGTACTAATGCTCTGTAGAATTAGAGAGAAGAAAACGATTTTACAAAAAGCATGCCATAATTACTAATGATTAAATAAGCAACTCTATCCAGGAAACCACGCAGAATAAACCAGAGCACTTATTTAATAGACCACATACCCGTGCAGATTCAAGGTGGTGCTGTAAGGACTGGCTCACAACGCGTGTGTTGTCTAGGGTAATGGTTGGACCCGAAAAATATTTTTCAACCACTTTAGTCTAGAATTGCAATTAAAAAAAAACAGTAGGGGTAAGTCAAAAACAGTTTTTACATCTTCCCCTGGAAGAGTAAGGTGCACAGCAGCATCAGCACTTACGTCATCCTCCGCAAAAACTGAGAGACTGAAGAAAGATCCTAGATATGACAATCTCTGAAGCTCCCGGCCAGAACCTGCACTCAGTGATTTGGGTAACCACAATGGTAATGAGGTAACCTGCAGAACAAAGAAGCAGGCACAGAGATAGTTAAATGCAATCCCAACATTTCCCATTGCATCACACTACTATGCTGGAACCATGTTATTTATGGGGTATGCTTGCCTTCCTTCTTATTCTTCATTCTGTCAGAAACAGCATTGTGCCAAATTGGCAAGATATTAATAAAAACATTCCAAAACAATGCTTAAAAAATGGAAACTAATAGGAACAAATGAAAATTATAATCAGGCATACAAAACATATAAAATATACTTATCAATGGCAACAATTATACAGTTTAAAATGTCATTCAATAATAAAAAACGCAATTACTACTCCTTTGGACTCAGCTAGCCTTTTACAAGCTGCTCCACAATATCTAAACACCATCAATAAAAACCCAAGGCTTGTCACTATTCATGCACAAAGGCTTGTTACTATTTAGGTTTTATGGCAGGTGTGAATATCAGAATGTGAAAAATGTGGGGTGCAATAAATACCTCAGCTCTTGTTCCAGGTTTTTGCAAATATAGAATATGTGCAGTAGATTTTCCTTTGATGACTGACAACATGCAATGCCATCAACTATTCCCAAAGACTTTTCCAATGCTGTTCACGTTCACCCAGGGACAATTGGAGGAAGTGTAAGCAGCAAGCGTTATGCCTGAGTGACCGGCCAATCACGTGTTACCAATAAACCCCAGATATAGCCTAACTTCATATGAGATTTCCGCATGGAATGCATCTTTTTTTTTTAATATGAAATCCGACCAAATCCAAAAGACTAGATTTAATCACAAACTGATTGGCACTTGCCTTTTACAGATGGAAGGCATTGCAGACTCCAAACCCCAGTCAACTCCAAATCTTTTAGCACACAATTTAAGAAGCAGGGACAAGGGATTGTCACTACCAAACTAATACCAAAGATACTGCTTCAATATAACCTTTAGAGCTTCTCTCATGTAACAGCATATATCTATATCTTGCTTACTCAAACCACATTCTAAATTCAAATGGGTCCCAATGGTAGAGTTTGGGACAGCGAAAACATTTCATAACGTATCACATTGTGCCTTATGACGAAACCATGAAAAATTTCCAGGAAAGTCGTTTGTTCTTTATGTTAATGACAGCAAACGTTTCCATCTAATTACTTCCATTATAGGTATGGCAGTTGGACTTTGCAGCTTTAAATACAAACTGCAATGCACAAAGATCAAGTGTGAACACTTATTCTCGAGGCTGGCTAAATGGCACTGAGCAGTGCTCAGCACTGAGAAATAAGTGCTGAGGCCCTTGTGAGGGGGCCACTGCTGCTTGGACCACCCACTGCGCCTGCCAGCACTGCCAATAACAGTACCCACACAACTATTAACCATCACACCCTACAAGTGTGAAAGATCAGACTGTTCCCAGCCCCCAAAGCTATTAGAATGGCTTGCTTGGCAGGTTTTAGTCATTTTAGTGTAAACTGAATTATTAAACAACTGTTGTGCTCATATCCAAACTAGACAAACAATGCCAACAAGTGGCTGACTGTCTTAAGTGCCGGTGCGGAGAATTAAGTGCTGGTACGGAGCACCAGAAACCACCGGCTCAAATTAAGCACTGGCACTGAGGAGAGCTGACTTCACTAGGTAATTCTCAACGTGCCCATTTCCTAAGACTTTTGTCAAAGACGAGGACCTTAGTTTTGCCAGCACGGACCCTGAAATTATTTTAGTATTGTATTCATTCAGAGATGACTGACCTTTTACAAATTAACATGTGTAGTCCTCTAGTATAAGGGCCTACTGACAAAATGCATTTTGCAGTATGCGTAGTAGTACTACAAAAATACTACTAAAGTACGACAAAATGCTACTCATTCATCTACATGAGTAGGTCTACGCCTCGGTCGCTCCTATCCTTTATGTATGGAGATCACTGTCCCTGAAGAGATCTCTGCACAAGAAGGCATACGTTGTAACAGTAAACGTGGGAGGGATGGTGGAGTGGCTGAACAATGGGGATTAGTTACTACTAAAGGGGAGGAAAGCTGTTTTGGAAGGAGTAAGGAGGGGGTTTAGAGTGGGACATGCACCCAACCCTCAAAGAGTAAGTCCACTGGTATTCCCCAAATCCTTTACTAGAGCCAAAAAGGCCCCAAAACAGTAGTAAATATACTCAATCCAGGACCACAATGAGAAACCACTTGGACAGCAAAACCCTTCCTCAAAAAATAATGGAGCCAGGAACTTGCAATAAAAGCCCATTGGAACTAATGTTTAGTTAAGTAATAACGGGTGTGGCCAACCACTGGGAAGATGGCAGCTTAAAAACAGCTCCTGCATACAAGAGTTAAATCCGGCAATATCCTGACTTGACAGGCGGAATAACACCACTCCTTGCTGCTTCCCCCGCGAATCCGGAGGTCTCTGGACTCTCACATTGTTGTGTCTGCTGGCAGAAACAGCATACAGGGAAGTGTGGCAGCGCTGGCATTGGCTGTGGAAGAGGCCTGGTGGCTCGGCTGGTTGCTTGTGTCTAAGGACAAAGCTCCCCCGTATCGGAGGGGGGGTAGGTGCAGACCCAGTAGGGGCCAAGCTGAGCAGCAGAGAATCAGAGGCCGGCTGGGGCTCAACAGGGGTGGGGAACGAGGAGTAAGACCACTAGCCACATGACTGCGAGATGGTGGAGTGAACACCAGAGACAGTGGCACCAGTGCTGCGGTTGGCAGTGGGGTTGGGAAGTGTACCAAAAGCATATAGCCAACGGTGAGGACAACAGTGGAAGATAACAGGAGCAGGGACATAGTCTGGCATAGCTGAGCCATGGATACCCACCCGATGCCCGGAGAGCCGGCTCTGTGGTTCCTGTGGACCTGGGGCCTTGGTCTGCCCATGAGAGATTGAGTGGGCGAAAGGAGACTTCTGTAAGGTGAGGGACCGGCGTACTGATGTGCACCATTCGCAAAATCATTAGACGACATGCATTTGTGGTGCCCAAGAGGACAGAAGGTCCGGGTGCCCACATGCGACCTGCTGAATGAGATTGGGTACACTGCGAGGCACAAGGAGGTTGGTGACCGAGTCCACTGGGGAGGCCACAGAATCCTAGGCAACAAACAATGCTTCGCAATGCCACGATGGGCGGCAATAAGGGCCAGAAGCAGCCGGGGCCCAACAGACTGAAAAAGTACACCTTTTGTGAAGGCTCAAAAAATGAGAATCTAGATTAAGACCGGGCTGGATCAGAGAAAGCCACAGATGGACAAGACTCATTACTCTGGGACTGTTGCAAGCGGTACGAGAATTTCCCAAAAATGGACGCTATAATGGCCCAGACAGAACGCACTATGAGAACATGGTGAGGCAACTGCTCTATTTAAAACAGAAGTTTCCCATTTTAGGGACACTATACAGTGCTTGCACGCCAGGGTGGAAGATGTTGAAGGCAGGTTCAGGTGTAACAACATCCGCCTGGTCGGACTCCCTGAGAGAGCCGAAGAAAGAACTGTGGAGACTTTTGTGGAAAGCCTCATCAGAACCATGGTGCAGACTGAACAAATATCCAATCTTGTTGCTGTTGAAAGAACACCCAGATTCCCAGGTACTCCTCCAAATCCAGTGCCACAGTCCTAACTCCTTATTGCAGGAATTCTACAAAGACCAGGGTGCCATTCTATGGATGGCGCAGCAGAACAGTCCTATTCTGTTTGAAAATAATGAAATGATGTCCTTCCCAGACTATACACAGGACGTATTGAGCAAGTGCCCCTACTTTGCTAAAGCCAAGGTTGAACGTGTAAGAGACTCATCCAATGCACAGTTTTATTTCCTGCAAAACATAAAATTCTGTCAGAGGGTCGGTTGTTTTGAGGTAGAATGGGAATGGCTGCAAGGCTGGCAACCAGCAGCACCGAAGTGACAAAGGAACCCAGAGAGACCAAGCATGTAGATGCATAGGACAAAAGAGGCCCTGTGGTACAGGACGGAATCAAGATGGACCAAGAGACTGGTGGTGCGGACTGTCAAGGGGACTGAGATCACCTGAACTAGCAAGGACTGGCCCAGAGTCAAGATTGGATTAAATGCCAGAGCTGGAGGCGGGGCACCTTTACTCACGCTCGGCATGAGACTAAGTTAGTATTATTCTTACTAGTTAAATACATGTTTATGTTTGTAGGGGTGCAACAAGATGCCTCACGCATTGGGCACGTGGTTAGTTCAAAACTCATGGCATGAGGCAGTAGGATGGGGTGGACTTGAGGGGGGTGTTCATTATTGGTCCCCTGGTGGCCACATGGTGTGGTAGGTGGTGGTGATGCTCGAGATGTACATAAAGAGTGATGGCATGGGAAGCAGGTACGCATAGGTCCAGAAACAAGGTCCTTAAGGATTTTACTGGGAATTTGAAATTTCGAGGCAGTATAGTGAAGCAAGGGATTGTTCAGAATTCCCTATGCCGCTGCGGGAGACATATCTGGTGGAGAACCACTGTGGGTTCCCGGGGAAAGGGAAAAATAAGGTCCTCTCCCATTCATGCTTCTCCTAAAGGTCCAGAGAAATATGTGTACTGGTGAGGCGCTCATTGCCCTTAAAAAAGTTGCATGAATATGGGTAGAATTTGAGGGCTGCTACAGATATTTAGGGGGAATGGAATGGGGAAGCATCCTGGTATGTTTCCCAGTGGTTGCAGTCGATGCTGAAGAAGATGAGACCGTGGATAGTGCAGACTACAAATGTGCTCTTATTTATTGGAAGTGACCTGAATCGCACCATGGACACAGGTATGGATAGAATGGGTGCCACAAGCTAAACAGGGAAGGTGGAGAACAGACTGAGGAATGTAGTACAGGCTCTTGGTCTGATGGACATATGGAGGGAGTTCAACCGGGCAAACTACAATTCTCCAATATGCCAGGTTGTATGCAATCGCTTTCCAAACTAGACTACTTTCTGGCAGCACATGTGCAGAGGAGAGGTATAAAGAGACTTATCTTTTGCAGATAGGGCCTATCGGATAAACCTCCCCTTTATATGCATGCTGAAACTAGGAGATGCTCTCAGGGACAGGGATGGAGAGTAGATTCATGGGTTATCAAGGATTGGGAGACAAAGATATGTATGGATGTAACAGACCTGTATTTCAATGAGACTACAAGGTCAGGCACATTAAAAGCGATTCTTTGTGAGGCCTTTAAGGCAGTAATAGGGGGGAGCTGATATCCAGATCAGTGGGCAATTGGAAGGAGGATAGTAAAGTCATGAGGGAAATGGGACAATGGGAGGCAGAATACAATGTAGAACCGGAGGCCTCACTGGCTCACCGGATAACCCTTAACCAGGAGAAATACAGACAACTGGTGGAAGGATAGGAAAGAAACATTATGCAAGCTAAACAATACAGACTGTATGAGAGGGGAAACAGTCTGCAAACTCATGGATTTGGAAGGCGAGCAAGAGCTGGGTCCGACAAATTAATTCGACCGAGAGCAGCTAGTGGAGTCAGCTCCGGATATAGCGAAAGCATTTGCCGTATGTAGGAAGCTGCCCTTTTATGTCATATATCAAGAATCTGACATACCGTGAAAAGAGTCCAGAGGTTCCCTTATGAGTGGACAGGGGCTTGCTATGCAATCCCAAAGTGCTCTATTAGGGGGTAGTGTGGTCGAGCAGTCTTAGGCTCCACACAGAGGAGTGCAAGACATTTGCAAATACACACAATGATTAATAAATGACAACACAACTCAAGAAGGAGATCCACACCAATTTATAAGAATAGCAACTATCTTTATATATGTTTAGGCGCGAGAGAAAAAGCGTTCAGGTAGGATAATGTTACTTGCCCCGTAAGCATCTATTCTTGGCATGTAGAACTGTAGATTCACATGCTTTGCATTCTCCTGCCATCTAGCGTTGGGTCCGGATGTTTGAAAGTTTTTTTTTTCTGAGGAAGTCCTTCCAGTCACGAGGTAAGGTGACTCCTCCTTTGGGTGATAGTGCGCATGGGCATCAACTCCATTGTTAGATTGTTTTCCCGCTGAGGGTTATACTGGAGTTAGTAAGGGTAGAACAGAGATGTCCATGTGTATGTATGCAAACTGTTGGCGCATGTGTATCTACAGCTCTACATGCCAAGAACAGATGCTTACTGGGTAAGTAACATTATCCGTTTGAGGCATGTGAGCTGTAGATCACATGCTTTGCATAGACAATAAAGCAGTATGCTGCCAGAGCGGTGGCTAACCTGTAGTTGTCTGAAACAGTGTTTTAAGTACTGCCTGGCCTACATTAGCTTGTTGCCTCAATAACACATCTACACAATAATGTTTGGTGAACGTGTGCAGTGAAGACGATGCTGCTGCCTTACAGATGTCAGCTAGGGGAATATTCCGTAAGAAGGCCATAGTAGCCCCTATTTTGCGAGTGGAATGCACTCTGGGGAGTATTATCAAAGTTCTTTTTGCTTTCGCATAAAATGTCTAGATGCATTTTACAATCCATCTTGCAATGCCTGATTTAGATATTGGATTGCCTTTGTGTGGTGGAGCAAAAGCAAGAAAGAATTGCTTTGTTTTGCAAAATTATTTTGTTCTTTCAACGTAATATAGTAAAGCTCTTCTAACAACAAGGATGTGTAGAACTCGTTCTCCTAGAGAATCAGGTTGAGGAAAGAACACAGGTAACTCAACTGAATTATTGATATGAAAGGCAGAAACTACTTTAGGGAGAAATTTAGAATTGGTGCGAAGAACCACTGTCTCTGTGAAGCTGAAAGAAGGGCTCTTTTATAGTTAATGCCTGGAGTTCACCAACTCTCCTCAGTGAACTTATTGAGATGAGGAAATCAACTTTCCATGAGAGTAATTGTAATTGGCACCTATGCATTGGTTCAAATATTGGAACCATTATCCTTGTAGGGACTATGTTTAGGTTCCACACTGGTAAAGGTGGGACTCTTGGTTTGCTCGCTCTTTTTAATCCTTCCATAAAGTCTTTAATCACTGGTACTCTGAGTAGAGATAAGTGTAGTCTGTTTTGTAAATAGGCAGCTACTGCTGCCAGATGTAACTGAATGAAATCTTTATTTAGGATATTCATACAGTCTGGTGGTAGGTGTAAATAACCAAACTCTATGACTTCAGGAGCCAGATCGCCAGGTTGAGTTCTTTGGGATTTGGATGCCTGATTTCTCATAGCTCTGAATGAATAGACTGGAAGTGAGATGCAGCTTTTGGTGTGTAACTACGGACAGCTCCAGCAGGGTGGTGAACCAGGGTTGACATGCCTATGTGGGAGCTATGAGAATTTGTGGACGGATGTTTGCCTGAGCTTCTGAACTACCAGTGGAATGAGTGGGAGAGGCGGAAAAGCGTAAGCAAATATCCCTGACCAGTTCATCCATTGGGCATTGCCTTTGGAGAGCGGGAGTGGGAACCTGGGCATTTTGCATTTTCTGCTGTGGTAAACAGGTCTATCTGTGGAAATCCCCATTCCTGAAAGCAGGAGAGGAGAACCCGAGGATTAAATTCCCACTCGTGGATTTGCTGCCTCGGTCTGCTGAGAATATCGGCAATCTGATGGTTTTCTCCTGGAAGGTGCTCTGCCAGGAGATAAATCTTGTGCTGTGTGGCCCATTTCCAAATGGATTGTGCTAGGTGTGACAGTTGGAGAGTGTGCTCCCCCCGTTTTTGTATATAGTACATTGCTGTCATGTTGTGCGGGCGGACTAGGACAGCTTTGCCAACGAGTTGAGTTTGAAAGGCTTTGAGCGCTGGAAACACGGCTAGTTGCTCTAGGCGGTTTATATGGAGATTTTTGTGCTTTAAACTCCACAATCCTTGGATTGTGTGATCCTGAAAGTGAGCACCCCAACCAGTGAGTGTTGCATCTGCTGTTAGCAGTGTGTGTGGAACAGGGTTGATGAAGGATACATTTTGTGGGTTCCACCACTGCAGATAGTGATGGTTGCGGCTATCTACAACCACCACTAGATTGGTTAATCAACCCTGTGACTGACCCTGTGACTGGTTCCACTGACTTGCATTCTTGAATGGGACGCATGTGAAGTCTTGCATGGGGTACGATCATGATGCAAGACGCCATCATTCCCATCAGTTGCATGAAGACTCTGGCTGGTAACGAGTGGCTGGGCTGAAACTGAGTGAGAAGAGACTGAGTATTGTGAATTCTGGCTGCACTGGGAGAGGCTAGAGATGTTCGAGTGTCTATGGAGGCTCCCAGATAAAGCTGAGTGTTTGAAGGGTACAGATGGGACTTAAAAGCATTCACTATAAACCCTAGTTGATGTAGTAGGTGAATTGTGGATTGAGTGTGTTGGAGACAGTTTCGGTACGTGCCGGCTTTGATGAGCCAGTCGTCCAGGTAGGGGGAAGAAGTGGCTGTGTTGTCTTCTAGATGAGCTGCAACTACTGTCAGGGATTTGGTAAATACTCTGGGAGCAGTAGTGACAACTAACGGTAGTACTCTCAATTGGTAATGTTGACCCGCTATCACAAATCTGAGATATTTGCAATGAGCGGGGTGAATTGGAATGTTAAAATATGCATCCTTTAAGTATAGAGTAGACAAAGTCGTCCTGTTGTAAAAGTGGGAGCACTTGTTGAAGTGTCACCATGTGGAAATGTTCTGACAGTATGTAGTGGTTCAGTTCTCGGAGGTCCAGAATAGGTCTTAAGGAGCCGTCCTTTTTGGGAATTAGAATATACAGGGAGTAAACGTCTGACCCTTCATATTGTAATGGTACTGGTACTGGCTCTATTGCTCCTTTTAGCAAGAGAGACTGGGCTTCTTGTTTGAGCAGGTGCAAATGTTTTGGTGACAGTGTGAGAACGAGGTGGAATGTTTGGAGCTTTGGTGGTAAGCTCCAGGCAATAACCACGTTGGATAATTCCTAGCACCCATTTGTCGGTTATGGATTGTCAAATGGGGAGAAATTGAGGAAGACGTCCCCCAATAGGTGTTAAATGAACGGAAGGAATGGTAGGTACGTCACTGCTTGTAGTGAGAAGGGGAGTCCCTACCTTTGCAGTTGTTTCCTCTGTATCCTCCTCTAAAGAAGCCTCTTGTGGGGAAGATTGATTGTTGCCTTTATAAGAGGCAACATTAGTGTTGGAGGATGTGGTCTTTGACCCCCCACGGTAAAAGGAGCCCCAGTTTGAAGGAGACTGTAGGGCTCCCATAGATTTAGCTACCTCAGTGCCTTTTTTCATTTTCTCCAATGCCTGATTCACTTCTGGCCCGAGGAGATGCTCTTCATCAAACGGAGTGTTTAAGATGAATTGTTGGACTTCAGGTTTGAAACCGGAAATCCTCAACCAGGCATGTCTTCTAAGTAACACACTAGTGTGAACCTCTCGAGGTGCAGTATCAGCAGCATCTAAGGCACATCTAATAGAGAAATTAGAGATAAGCTTTCCTTCCTGTATTAAAACTTGAGCTTTAGCTTTGTGCTAATCTGGGAGATACTGGCGCAATTGCTCCATTTCGCCCCAATGGGCTCTATCTTGCCTGGCTAAGTGGGCCTGGGTGTTGGCAATGCGCCAATGATTGGCCGCCTGGGCAGCTATTTGTTTGCCAGAGGCATCTATTAATTTGGTTTCCTTGTCTGGAGGGGGAGCATCCCCAGATGTTTGTGAATTTGTCAGTTTACGGGCATTAGAGACAACAAGGGAGTCTAGGGGTAACTGCCACTTAATTAAGACTGGATCAGACAGAGCAGGCTTATACTTTATCTATTCTAGGAGTCCGAATACAAGCACAAACCGGGTCCCTGAAGATGTCATCGGCATGTCTCATCATGCCTTTTCATAGGGAGAGTCAGACCAGACCTGTGTGTACTACGCAAAGTTAAAACAAGAAATCTTCTAGGGAATATTTGGGTAGCTGTACCCCGTGATATTGTGCAGCTCTAGCAAGCCGTTCTAAATAATCTACATTGTAGTGGGGGGGGGGGGGGGGGGGGGGGGGGGACGACTTTGCAGGGTAAAGGTCTGGGTCATTATCTGTAGGTGGATCAATAGTGCAGTCTTTCCAAGGATCTACAGGTAATTGAATATCCTCATCATCATCATCATCATCATCATCAGGCTGTGAGGGTGGAGAGTTCTGTGGTGTGATAGGTAATGGTTCTAATGTTTGAGAAGGTGGTGTAGGGGAACATGGTGGAAGAGGAGGAGGAGAGGGGTTAGTAGCGACATTCTTCTTTTTTAAAGGAATCTTATATTGTATGTCCTCTAACTCTGGTTTGCGTTTGCCAGGCAGTTTGTTAAGAAGATGTCCTGTATCCGGATTAATGTCAAGTTTCTTTTGTTTAGGATCTGATTTGGGAGGCGGGCAGTCGAAAATCGGATCCCACGGCTGGGAAGAAGCATCTTTCGGTTTCGGCACCGACGACTTCGGTGCCGGGATAGAATTACCTTTCGGTGCAGAAGGTTTCCGCTCCGAAGCAATTTTCAATTTCGGTGTTGAGGGTTTCGGCTCCGAAGCAGTCTTTGGCTTTGAGCTTGAAGGATTCAGCTCCGTAGTGGACTGTGGCCGAATCGATCCATATTCGGAAGGCTTGATTATGTGTTGTTCGGGGCTGAGCCGGGAAGCGGGTCGTCAGAAATATTGTCTCGGTGCCAACCTTGGTCCAGAGGTGAAACAGAAGCCTTATGCTTCGTGTAAGACCTTGACCTCGGTCACAGGCCCAGTTTCCTGCCGCTGCTGACCCGCGGCCCCTCCCCACTGTCCTCGCCCGCTTCCCGTCTCCCAGCTGAGCGTCCCTCCCCTCCCCTCCCCTACATAATGTCAACCACTGCGGGGGAGCTTGTGTAAGACCTTGACCTCGGTCACAGGCCTGCACTCTCCCGGGCAGCTCCTTCGCTCTGTCGCCGCCGCTGAGCCCCCTGCCTGGGCGTTCTAGGCTGTTGTATCCCCTGCCTGCCGCGACGCAGTAATTGCTGACCTCGGAGTATTGTTTCATTGCTCTCATTTTTGTCATTACAGTTTTTTCGTTCTTCTCATTCATTTCCTCATTGTTGTGTATTTGTGGCCCGTTCACTGTGTTTTTCTGCTCTTTTGTTTCGCCATTCCCATCTCCCTGTATCCCGCCGCTGCTGACCCGCGGCCCCTCCCCCCTGCCCTCACACGTTTCACGCCTGCCCTCACCAGTTTCCTGCCTCCCAGATGAGCGTCCCTCCCCTACATAATGCTGACCGCTGCGCGGTCGCACCGCTGGCCCGCCAAAGGCAAGCCCATCTGTGCCCGTCCGCGGCCAGCGCAAGGAACCCTGGCTCCCCAGGGCCCCGCCGATATGACGCTGCCACCCTCCTCGCTCTCAACCCCGGAAGACACCCAGACTGCCAGAGCTCCTCACCGAACACCACCCACAGACCATTCTACTGCAGACACTGCCAATGTTCCTGCACAACCTACAGCGCCACCTCGTCCGCCGGAAGCTCAAGGGACGCCCGCGCCACCGAAGTCCTGACGTGCATCCTCCTCAACATGTGCTCCCTCCACAGACATGCCGTAGAGATCTGGGACCTGATAGACACCCTCGCGCCCGAAATCGCTTTCTTCACAGAAACCTGGACCTGCGCCACCTCCGGCCCAGACATAGCCATCGCAATTCCCGAAGGTTACAAGATCCAGAGGAAGGACCGCCCACACCGCCCAGGAGGAGAACATGCCATCGCAAACAAGACCTCCCTCCGACTCTCCACCTCCAGCACGAGTGACCCCCACTCCAACACTGAACACCACCTCCACTTCTAGATCCAGACCTCCCCCAGGACCACGCTACGCGGCACCCTCGCCTACAGACCCCCCAGGACCCTGCGCCCTGGCTTACAACAGCAATCACCGACCTCGTCGAACCCCATGCCATCACCTCCACGGACTACATCCTACTCGAGACCTGAATTTCCACCTCGACAACCGCAGCGACCCAGACTACACCGCCCTCCTCGACAACCTCTCCAACCTCGGACTGAAGCAGCTTGTCAACACCTCCACGCACGCAGCAGGACACACTCTCGATCCCATCTTCGCAGGAGGACCAAACGTCCACTTCAGCCACACCACGCAGCCCCCCTGGACCGACCACCACTGCGTACAATTCACCTTCAACACCATAGCACCCAAACCAGCCCCCCCGCCCGCCACGAAGGAACTGGAGCAAAATCATAGAGGAACTTCTCAACTCCACCCTCCTCCTAGACCCCCGCCCCCCCCATCACCACGACCGACGCCAACTCCGCAGCCAAAGACCTTCACCAATGGATCTCCAGATGCGCCAACAAGATCACCCCCTCTGCCACCCTGCCAAACAACGCCCCCAGAAGGCCGCCTGGTTCACGACCGAACTCCAAGCCGCCAAGCGCACCTGCAGACGCCTCGAGAAACAAGCATCGGCATAGCCAATAGGTCTTGCCTTTCAGACCTTATAAGTGTTTAGCCATGCAACAGTTGAAGTTACTGCACCAAGGATATTGTACTACATAACTAAATACTTATAAGGTTACAAAGGCAAGACCTATTGGCTATGCCAAAGCTTGTTCTAGTTTGCGGAGGTTTCACTGCGTTTTATGCCCACTTTACTTAAAATCTCTGGTATGGGTACCTTGGCTACTATCTATTTCAAAGCAGACAATCCAATTTTTCTTTCATTCCCCTCCATCCATTTTTTTTTACCATTTGAATGGATTTGGTGAAAACTCTGAAGGACTACTTACCATTTTGGCTGCTCCGTGTGAGGCACAGGGGAAGAATTTATTTTTGCGACAGGTGGTGGCAATGCTTGTGATACCGTTCAAACTAAGACTGACAACTATCGGTGGTTGGCTGATGAGTAATTCCAGCAAAGAGAATTCTGACGGGGAAGATGTTGAAGAGATTGAAGTTGTGTTGTTGTGAAACAGTCTTTGGCTGCTTCTGATGCAGTTATTTGAATGACATGGTTGTAGAAAATAATTGTGGGAGTGATTCTGGTAGTGTACACAACGTGCTGAAGAGCTACAGTGCAGGATGGGTTGCCCATTGAGAATAAAAGAGCGGGAACTTTTGGTAAATGCATAAAGTTTCCTAGGAAGCTATTTGATTGTCCTTAACAGATTTCATTTAAAAGTATCAATTTACCTTGCTTACTATTTGCTAAATACTTACTTCATATACGTTTTGTTTATAGACCAGGCTAGAGAAGTTACTACTATAAGTAGTCTATTTTCTGTTTTGTTTTTTAGAACATTAAAACATTTATAGTTGTGTGTGGTGTAAAGTGTTCTTTGGAATGTTGTTTTTGAGTAGCAGTGGTTGTAAAGCGGTGGGAAGGTGAAGTACCTTTCATTGTGACTGTTCCGGAAAATAAAGCAGTTACTTGGATCACTTTTTTTGGCATCTGCACTACAGTATTAACCCCTTCAGTGCCCGCCCCTTTCCCCGCCCAGTGCCGGCCGTTGCATTAGCGGGCGGGGTCTATGACGAGCTGGACTCGTCATGGGCACAGCGCCACCGCGGCCCATGACGAGTCCAGCTCGTCATGGGCACTGAAGGGGTTAAGTGGACATGCTAGTAGAACCAGAATGTCACTTTTTGTAGCAATACCATTGAATAAGGTAAAGGATAACAGTATTAAGAAAGTGTTATTTTACTGTAGGAACAAGTGACTATCACATGATCCAAAGAGATGTCTTCTTGCTAAGATTGGTCTTCAGAAATGTGTACAGATTTATCATCTTGGGCTGGTGATGTTGAGAGTATGCGCTAACATTGTGAGGCTGTACAGGATAATGATGACTGTTTCTGGTAATGGAAAGAGGCGAGTAACTAGGATAAAATCATTGACGAAGATTATAAAACAAATCCGCTGGGTGTCTCTCCAACTGTATGATACTAGCGAATATGCCATGTAGTAGTACAGAGGAAACTTCTAGGAAAGAGGGTGTAAAAATACTTATCAGACTAACAAAAAAGCATAATTATATAATTTATTGATTAGTTGGTTTCATATGTAGGTAGTACATTTTAATTTATTTTGTTATGGGGGGATTAACATATGTTGAACGTGCTATGCACTCGGTTTACTGAATTCTCCACTCATTTTACTTTGTAATATATTTTGGAATAATAGCCTTTGAGTGCTATAATTTTTCTCAAAAGCCGACTTGCATCTTGCAGATTCACTCTGTGGGATGGGGGTGGGCTCCGTCGTGATTGCACGACCTACAGCAAGACCTCTTCCTATTGCCAATGTAGGTTTGTGTAACAACTTTGCCTGGTGGGGTTAGTACGACTATCATCATAAAGGAGAAAAGGAAACTTCAAGTCCCAGAATCCAAAGTGCTATTAGCTAAACAGTACAAACTGCCTAAATGGCAAGCACGGCATTGAATCAAAGGAAAGCAGTGTTATTGTGGCATCGAAGTCTGTTATGACTACACTCCACCACAGTCGTTCGGGGCAGGTGATTTGCTGGTCATGCTGACAAACGGCTGCAGAATGACGCATCACGCAGATTAATCGGACACAAAGTTTGTGAGCTCCCAGCTTTTATGGCCTGGTCGCCAATAGCACGGAAAGGTCCTGGCAGTAAACACTACAGGGCCTGCCACTGTGCTCCAATGTTCATACCTTTTCCGGCTGAAATGCTGCTGAATCGGATCTGCACCGGCTTGTCTCGGTCCTGGTAAGCACCCTTGATCCTGGCTCCAGTGTCGGCGGTCAGCACCCGTGGGCTGGCGTATTCGGGCATGGTACTGGCTGCTGTGCGTGCGGCGGATGATGCAGATACTGAGCGAAAGGAAAAGGCAGCTTCCAGTGAAACGCCGGTTAGACAGGGGGGGCGACTCAGACGCCTCTTGGATGCAGTTAAAAGCTCCATCTAAGGCACAACCTCTAAGAGCAACAAGCAAGCAGCCTAGGCGAGACCTAACAAGGTCAGGAGTGGTGTGTGTGTGCGTGTGCAGTCTTCACTTTTCAAGCACTGCACTCGTGCTTGTGGCGCGCCGCTGCTCGCAATTCACCAAACCTCCCAGCGAGGCCACGGACGTCACACCATCCCAGGAACTCTGCAACAAGCTCAGCTCATACTTCCATCAGAAGATCAAGGCCCTCTAGGACCACTTCAGCGACCAGACGCCGTTCACCACCCTTTGCCCCTCCGCTGACCACCAGCCAACCATCCCCCCCTGGACTCCTGCCACGGTGGAACTCATCACCACGACCATGATGAAAACCCGGTCTGGAGCCCCCACGGACCCATGCCCACCTCACATCTACCAGAGGGCCGCCACCGCCATCGCCCCCGAACTAGGACGGACCATCAAGGCCTCCCTCCAATCCGGCATCTTTCCCAACGACTGGAAGCGGGCGGAAGTCAAGCCCCTCCTTAAGAAACCCACGGCCGACCCAACGGACCTGAAGAACTACCGGCCCATCTCTCTGATCCCTTTCACCGCCAAAGTCACCGAAAGACTCTTAAATGCCCAGCTGACCACATTCATCGAAGAGAACTCCATCCTTGACGCCTCCCAGTCTGGATTCTGCAGAAACCACAGCATTGAGACCGCCCTCCTCGCTGCCACTGACGACATCCGCATGCTACTTGACCAAGGGCACACCGCAGCCCTCATCCTACTAGACCTCTCCGCGGCTTTCGACACCGTCTCACACCACACCCTCACTGCCAGACTGCACAAAGCCAGGATACAAGGATCCGCCCTCAAATGGATCCGATCCTTCTTGTCCCGCAGAACCCAGAGGACCAGACTCCCACCTTTCATCTCGAAACCCACAGAGATCAACTGTGGAATACCACAGGGATCATCGCTCAGCCCCGCGCTGTCCAACATCTACATGGCTCCCCCCCTCGCCGTCATCGTCGGACAGCATGGGCTCAACATAGTATCTTATGCCGATGACACCTAGCTCATCCTCTCCCTCATGAAGGATCCCGAAGACACCAGGCTCAGCTTCCAGGAAGGAATGAGGGACGTCGTAGCCTGGATGAAGGACAGCTGCCTGAAGCTCAACACAGATCAAACAGAGGTCCTCATCCTGGGACCCTCGACCTCTGCCTGGGACAGCACATGGTGGCCCTCAGGAGCCCTCCCACCCAGATAGACCACGCTTGGAACCTCTGCATCATCCTTGACTACTCCCTCACCATGACCCGCCAGATCAACGCCGTCACCTCCACCAGCTACTACTGCCTCCGCATCCTCCGAAAGACCTTCAAATGGATCCCCACCGAGCACAGAAAAACCGTCACCCACGCACTCAACCAGCAGACTGGACTACGGAAACGCACTCTACGCCGGTGTCAACAGGACCCTTCCACACAAGCTCCAAACCATCCAGAATGCAGCCGCCAGACTTGTTCTCGCGCCCCTCGGCACAAACACATGACTCAACATCTCCGCGATTTGCACTGGCTCCCCGTCGGGAAAAGAATAACCTTCAAGCTTCTCACCCACACCTACAAATCCGTCCACAACATCAGACCCGAATACCTCAACGAGATCGTCTGCTTCCACGCACCCAAAATAAATCTACGATCCGCCGACCTCGCCCTAGCAGAGATCTCTTGCACCCCAAGAAGCAGAGCAGGAGGAAGGACCCTCTCCTACATCGCAGACAAGACCTGGAATGAGCTCCCAGTCAGCATCAGACGCTCCCCGACCCTGCACGTCTTCAGGAAGGACCTCAAGACCCTGCTCTTCGACTGAGCTGGAGATGCCTACCCCTCCGCCCCCCCCCCCCCAGCACCTTGAGACCATCACGTGTGAGTAGCGCGCTCTATAAACCCCCTGATTGATTGATTGATTGATTAATGCTTACTTTGAGTTGGATTTTGGAGTAAGGGGTATTCGGTACTCGTGGGATATTGACCCTGCAGTATGTACTCTTCCATTTCCGAGACAGATTTCGCCACGGACAAGGGCTGCTCCTCCTGTTCCTCTTCGCTCCCATGTGCATCGAATTCTTCCTGCTCGGATCCTTGATCGAAGATGTCTGGCGTGTATTCGATGTTCTGGCTTTGCATTTCATGACGTCGAGCCAGATGATCGTGGAGATTCCTTGGATCGGAATGATCTGCACATGTCGGTCTTGTTCGTTATGCTCCGGGGATAAGCACAAGTTGCACACTTTGTGCGAGTCGGTGCACGGATATTTTGTGTGGCACTGAGGGCAGAATTTAAATGGAGTCCGTTCCATCGACTGCAAGGTGGACCAACGAGGTTAGGCCCGATGGCCTTCCACGAGTCTTCTGATCAAAATTGAAATTTTCTTCAACTGACACGATATGCGGATAAGTAGGCTACACGTACGAAACACCGACGCGGGTAGTGTGGATTGCGCAACAAGGGGAACCTGAAGGACAGTTCCCAACCAGAGCTCAGCAATACACGTCCGAAGCAGATGTCGGAAAAAAAACAATCTAATAATGGAGTCGCTGCCCATGAGCACTATCACCGAAAGGAGGAGTCATCTTACCTCATGACAGGAAAGACTTCCTAAGAAAAACAACTTACAAACATCCAGATCCAACACTAGATGGCAAGAGTATGCAAAGTATGTGATCTACAGCTCACATGCCTCGAAAAGTATTTTTATTTTTTATTTTTTAAAAACACTTTTTATTTGTAACCAAGACAGCAGTATAGACAGATACATTGACACTGCGGAGATGTCCACCTTTACCATTACCACTCTTCCTCAGCTCCCCTCCTCACATAATACACCAATATCACTGCGACCCCTAGTACGACAAACGACCCCGCGGCCCAGGTTTGTGTGACCTTCCCCTGGGCTTGGAGACCTCCTGTCCCACGGTCTATCGGGGCCCTCGGGGCCCTCGCCTACGTGTGTTTCTGATCCCGTGTAGCCCCTCCAAGTATTAGCTGTCACTCTTTCCTCAGTGTGTTACTGATCCTGTGCTGCCCTACCCAGTATAAGCTGTCTGTCTTTCCTAAGTTCAATCGTCGGAGAGATACAGATGTTCCCTCTATGTTTATTCCAGTTTCCCCACTTGTGATCCCATTTCCGTGGGCACCCCCTCTCTTTGAATACCGTTTTCTCCGCAAGCATGGCATGATCCACATCCTTAGCCCAGTCCACCATGGTCGGCGTGGAACCTACTCCCCACCGCTGTGCCACGTTCCTTTTAGCTACACACCATCCCCCTGAGGCCCACTCTTGCTCAATTCGCGTGAGGTCCGTCTCTACCTAGATGTTAAGCAGACACAGTGCAGGTGTTGGCCGTATTGTCTTCCCACAAGCCCTAGCCATTTGCCTGGTAACCTTGACCCAGTATTCCTGTATGCGGGGGCAGTCCCAAAGGATATGAAAGAATGTGCCAATCTGCGCGCACCGCCTGAGGCACCGCGGGTCTGGTCGCCTATGGAGTTTGTACAACAAGACAGCATCAAAGTATACCCTGTGTAGGACTTTAAGCTGTACCAACCGAAGACGCATTGGGATAGCCACTTCCCTGGGCGAGGCCAGTGCCTCTCGCCAGTCGTCGTCAGGCAGGACCCCGAGATCAGCCTCCCAGGCCGCTCTGAGCTTAATCATAGGGTCACCTCTATTGTTAGTCAGCTTCTTGTACGTGAGGGATATGGCCTTACGGTTCATAGGGTCCAACAAGAGCCTATCCTCCAGGGGAGAGGAGTCTGGGAGAGGTGCGTCCTTAGGCCGAGCCGCTTCTATAGCATGGCTAATCTGAAGGTAACGAAATCCCTCCGTTGGGGCCAACTGGTACTTGGCCTGAAGCTCCGGGAAAGATGCCTTTCTCCCTTTTACCCACACATCACTCACCCTAGAGATTCCGATCAATTCCCATTTGTCGAATCCCGCATATGTACTGAGTCTCCCAAATATGTCTGGTTCCCACAGTGGGGTCGCATTCGTCAGGCGCCCCCTCCATCCCATCTGATTCTGCACCCCATGCCACACCTCCACCGCACGCGCCGTCGGGCCTGTCAATCCCAGCTTCCTGTGATTGGTGTATAGGGCTCTGTTATATCCCCCTTTTCCCAACAGCCAGTGGTCCGTGCGGAAGCTCGGATCATCGAGTCTCCCGAACACCCAGCTATTTATGGCCGTCAGTTGTGAGGCCTGGTAATACCGACGCAGAACTGGCAAACCAATTCCCCCATCGTACCATCCCATGGTTAGTTTAGCCATTGCGATACGGGGCGACTTGTTGTCCCAAAGCATGTCGCGAACCACGGCCTCGATCTGCGAAAAATAGGAGTTGGGAACCGGATTAGGCGTATTCTGTAGCGCATACAAGAAAAGGGGCAGAGCGAGCATCTTGAATAGGTACGCCTTCCCCAATAAGGTGAGAGGGAGGGTCTTCCAATGTGCCACATCCGCACTAAACCGCCGCAGTACCCCCTGGAGATTCCTTTCAAAGGACAACGCCACGTCTTTGGTGATGAATATTCCCAAGTGGAGGAAACCCTGGCGGGCCACCGGGATGGAGTAACCTCTAGGACTCAGGGGAGGTTCTCCCCAGAGGGAGTACATCTGGGACTTAGACCAGTTTATTTGGTACCCCGAGTGCGCCCCGAAGATATGGAAGATGTGAAGTACCCGATGGAGCGAACGAGCGGGGGCGGCGAGGTACATCAAGATGTCGTCGCCATATAACGATATATGGTCCTCGTGTTCCGCCGTCCACCTCATGCCTCTTATCTCAGAGTCCCCCCTTATCCACACTGCCAATGGCTCCAGAACCATAGCGAAAAGCAGGGGCGACAGTGGGCATCCCTGCCTAGTGCCCCGCCCAAGGGGGAAGGAGGAGGAACGATGGTTATTTACCAAGACGTGCGCCCTATGTTGCGAGTATAGCAGCCGAATCCAACTCTTGAAATTAGGACCGAATCCCATTCAGTCCAGGACAGCGAATAGGTATTCCCATGCCACGGTGTCAAATGCCATACGCGCATCAAGCGCCAGCAGTATGGCCTCCTCCTCAAGGGTATGCACCCGTCCGATCACCGCGTTGACCCGACGCAGATTGCGCGCCGTATTCCGCCCAGGCATGAAACCAGACTGGTCCGGATGGATCAAATCGGGCAGAAAAGGGAGCAGTCGGTTCGCCAGTAGCTTGGCCAAAATCTTTGCCTCAATGGCAATTAGAGAGATAGGCCTGTATGACTGACACTCCTCCGCTGATTTACCGGGTTTGTGAATGACCGCAATAGCGGCCTCGCGGACCTCCTCTGGCAGCAGGGCAAGCTCACAGCTTTCATTATAGAGGCCGAGCAGGTGGGGTGCCAACAAAGAGGCCGAAGCCTTAAGCAACTCCACCGGGATGCCGTTAGGGCCAGCCGCTTTTCCGGACCGGACATCTAGTATGGCCTTATGGACCTCCTCGATGGACAACTCCGCCTCGAGTGTCCTACTATCCTGTTCAGACAGCCCCGTGACCTCAATAGTGGCCAGGAGATCAGCCGCCCAAGCCGCCTGGGAGGCCACTGGTGCTGCATAGACCAACGCGTAATGTCGGGCAAATGTTTCCGCAATCTCTTGCGGATCAGTTACCTGGGTACCACCAGCCCCCCTGAGCGCACGCACATACCGCGATGCCTGTTCCCTTCGCTCCAGCCAAGCCAACAGTTTCCCAGTACGCTTACCCTGCTCATAGATCCTATGTCGGCTGGCCAACAGTCTCCTGCTTGCACCTTCCAGTAAGAGCCGCTTGTAGTTTTATGATCAATAGATGTTGAGTGTCGTCCCCTGAGTCTAGGGAGGTCACCCCTTCGAGCCGTAGGATGTCAGCCTCCATCTCCTGAGCCCTCCGGCGGCGCTCGGCCCTATGGCCAGCCATTACCGACAGTGCCCTCCCCTTGATGACCGCTCCATATGCTCCCCATAATGTTACAGCAGATGTGACCGACCCGGTGTTTTCAGCAAAATAGTGTGCCGTATCCGCCCGTAGAGACTCCCTGATGTTAGGGACCTTAAATACCCACGGTGGTATCCGTATAGGGCTTGGCTGCGGCGGGTGCCGCCCCACCAGGACAGTACCCACCGGGGAGTGGTCCGAGATACCCCGAGCCAAGCACCGCGTGTCCGAAAAGTCCTGGGCGTGATGTGCGTGCGTAAATAGGTAATCAAGTCGTGATTGACTCCCGTGGACCCCCGACTGAAATGTGAAGTGCGTATCCCTTACATGCGTCCACCTCCAGACATCCACCAGCCCCAGGGCCTCAGCAAATTCGCGCAGCTGGGAACCTCGTGCCGGATAAAGTCTAGGGGGGGGGGGGGGGGGGGGGATCTGTCCACCAATCCGTCCATAGTCAAGTTGAAGGCTCCCCCTACCACCAGAATGCCTAAAGAGAGGTCGAGAAGCAGCTTCGCTACATCAGACAATGTCGTGCGCTGCATGCCAGGTGGTACATACACGGAGACAAGATTGAGAACTCTACCCTCCCAACTGCCAGTGCACGCTACAAATCTCCCTAACTGATCCGTCCAGGTCCTGTGGTGGATGTAGGGACAGTTTTTCCTCAGGAGTATGCCTACCCCTCTAGAGCCAGAAGTAAAGCCCGAGTGCGCCATCATGCGATAACCCCGCCTATCCAAGGCCCTGCACGAATTGCCATGTAGATGGGTCTCCTGTAGGAGTACCAAATCTAGCTCCTAATGATGGACATACTGCAACACCACCCCCCTTTTGATCTTGTCCCCCAACCCATTAACGTTCCAGGTTACTAGTCCAAGCCCTTTCACCACTGCCATATGTGTAGAGTCGTGTCTGGTCTGCCTCCATCGGGGGCATATGACGGCTGAATTCCATTCGTAAAGTGAACTGCGTGCCAACTGGACATCCCCTTCTACCATTTAGAGATAGATTAATTTCCGCTGTCAATTGAACAAAACACCCACTAATTTCAAAACGGATGCAATCGTCGTTCCTTACCACCGACCCGCCCCCCCTCCCACCTCCCCCCCCCCAACTGACCAAACACCCCCGTAACGCATACCATAGAAACAAACCCCCCTCCCTACTTCCCTGCATCGCGGACCCAGAACTGCCCGCCCCCCCCAACTAGCAGAGTGCGTGTCGCCCCCCCCATGAACAAATCTAGGGAACGCAAATAACCCCACTCCCTTTGCAGACAACGCTCAGGTATGCACTCCTCCTCCCCTACCCACCCCCCACCCCGGCTCTAAGTCAGTATAGAGCGATTCAGGCCCGAACCCCCCCCCCCCACCTGATCTCCTTGTACCATCATTGCCATAAACCTTTTAAATCAGGGACAGCCCCGGCTCACGAGGAGCAGACCTGTCCCCCTCTGGCGGGCATCCCTCTAATTTGCCGGGGAACGTAGCGGCCGCGGTAGGAGCAACCCCGCAAGTCTATGATGATTATGTCCCCCATGAGTCTGCTAGAGGCCACCCCCAGCAGCCCCGAACAAGAAGGTCCCTCCCCACCGGGCCACCCAGCTCCAATGTCACCTGTCCCAGCAACCCTCAAGCACCCAGGGCTACATCGGCTAACCATTACCAGTCTCACCCGGCGCCCGATTGGCACCCTTCCTCCGTCTCCTGATGGGTCGATTCGGCATGCGCCCCGGGGCGTCGGTGTTGGCGCCAGTCGTCCTCCGCATCCGCCGCCGAGGGCGTCTTATGCCTTTTCTTCTCTACTTTGCGCCACCCGTCCAACCATTCCCAAGCCTCCTCCGGTCGGATGAAAAACCACGATTTGCCGTTTGCTTCTATCCGTAGCTTGGCTGGGAACATCATTGCGTACTTGATTTCTTGTTCTCTAAGCGCCCTCTTGACCTCGAGAAAACCGCCTCTGTTTCTGAACTCTCAGCGTGAAGTCCGGGAAGAACCTGACCTGACTGTTCTCCAACATGAGCGGTGGGGCCACCCTTGCCGTCTGCAGTATTACATCCCGATCCCGGAAGTTGAACACCCTTGCCAGCAGCGGCCTCGGAGGAGCCCCCGGCTTCGGCCGTCCCCCGGGTACCCGATGAGCTCTCTCGATGGTGAAACATTTAGAAAGTCCCCTGGGTTGCAGACGTTTGAGGATCAAGTCTTCTACTAACAGGTCTACCGCTTGCCCCTCCGCCCGCTCTGGTACCCCAATAATGCGTATGTTATTTCTGCGCATTCTTCCTTCATAATCGTCCAACTGTAGGGCCATCACCTCGTGGGCAGAGCTAAGCTCCTTGATCCGCTCCTTGAGCTGGGCTGTGTCGGCGATAAGATCTTTGGTAGTACTCTCCACCGACCCCATTCTCTCGGTGAGTTTCTTCGTGTTTTCGCAGATTAACGTCACCTCCGTAGCCACAGTGTCAATTCTCCCCTCAAGGGAGGTCCTGACCCTCATGATTGCCTCCAGCAGCTCCCTGGTCGAAGGCTCCGGGGTGTCTCCTGAAGGCTCAGACACTTGTTTGTTTTCCGTTTGCTGCTTCTGCCATGCGAATTTGTCCAATTTCGACTGGGTCGCGGTCCTGTTCATCCTACCGGATGCCATGTTCTGAGTTCCAAGGTCCACGTCGGAGGTCAGGGCACCCCCGCTAGTCGCCACCGCCTGCAGTGAGATCCCCCCCCACTCGGCCTGTCGGTTTTCACGGGGGGGTGGGGGGGAGATTTGGCTAACGAGGACCCCTCAGGCCGCCGAGCCAACCCGCCACGGTCCCCAGCCCAAGGGGTCCCGACTCCCCGTCTCCGCTGGCGTCTCCCCACCACTCCCGCCCTGGAGGTCGCCACGCCTAACGAGGCGCGGGCACGGCGGCCAGAACGCTGTCCGAGTGGCCCGTCTTCTTCCGTATGAGGTAGCTAATGCCGGACAATGATGGGGCCCCTTACCCCTTCAGAGCGCCGCCCCTGGACTTCTCCGTCCGGCCTCTCGACCTGATTCAGGAGCTTTCCCTTCAGTGCACCCTTGTTTCCTGCCAGGGGAGCCTCTGATCCGGTCCAGTATTCTCCACCCGCGGGCATCCGCCTCCGGCACGCCACCAAGCTACCTTCTCGACTCTCCTGGGCCCCTGGCAGCCCCTCCCTGGTAGTGGATCAGCAGCGGATCGGGCGTCCCTGCCCCAATGTCACTTCTCGGCCAGCAGCCCACTAGCCCCCAAGCCAGTGGCAGTCACCCAATATTATTCTCCCCCCAACGAGTCCGGGTCCACTTGCTTTGCTCCTCTCACGGGTTCCCAGCAGCTCCAGAACCCCGCTCCAGCCGCCACTCACCGCCGCCACCCAGGCCAAGCAGTACGACCCAGAATCCGGTCCTCGACCCCCGCTGGGGTATGTAGGTCTTCTTAACTTCGGGGGCCACCAATCGCCCCCCCTTCTTGCCCTGTGGAGGAGGATTCCCCAACCGGACGTACTCTTCTCGCCTCCGGTTCACAGCGCTGGACCAGGCCGCGACCCAGGGCTCGTGCAATTCACAGGCCGCGCTTCACGGCGCCTTCACCCGTCCGGAGCCTCCAGCTGCCCGGGTCCTCCGCACTCCAATCTCTAATCGGCTCCCATCCTTCTCAAACTCGGTCTGGGGGTCCGCGGGCCCCCCCGCAGCAGTTCACCACCATCGGGGCTGAGGGCAGGCCGGCAGAGGATTCGTTAGGACGGATATTGCGGGAGTGGCGCATCGGAGAAGAACTACCGAGCAGCCATTCCCGTCGGCGGTTAGCCACGTCCCCCAAAAGTATGTTTTTAATATAAATTCTTTTCACTTTAAAAAGTGGGCACAGTGCAATTTCTGATTCATACAGATGTTGACAGTGAAACCCTATACTGGCTTGCACCTAACCTAATGTCCCCGATATATCACTTTTAGAACAAGGGGGAATGTGCCCCAACATGCGTGCACTTAAACCAAGCACCAACTGTCAAGGTGCGGTCCTACTGGACCCAACATATTCCATATAGAGAGCAATTGGTGCACCAACACATTAATACTTTAACAATTATACAATCTGTATCCCGAATTTGTTCTTCAAGTCGTCTTTCATTGATCAGAAGTATCAAACAACATATAAGGTAGACCAGCTAACGCGTTTTGTCCAAAGAGATGGACTTCAAGGCAAAAACGATAACGTACAAGGTGACGGGCCAATATATCTGTCGCTAGAATGGATGACTGGAACCCGGAGAGCTCAATCAATTCGAAAATAATTTAAAAAGGTATAACAGCTATATCCAAAGGCCAGTTGCTGGGTGGATATAATGTATCTTGAGGAGATACTACCTCCTAAATCAACTTTGTAGATACACAATTCTTAAAGGTCGATGAATCAATCAGATCCTATGCTAAACTGCTTATAAGGTATGGTCTACAGCCTTCCGAAATATAAGAGCCCAAGATAGTGGGTGAACCAGCAACAAATTGAACACCACTTGGGAAATCAGCAAGAAGTATTCATATCAGATGATGTCCAAAAGTTCAGCACCATATTAAGCGCAGACATCTAGAGCTATCCGACCCTCGATCGGTCTTGAGATTGAACGGGGGGTAGGACCGCTCTAGATGTCGGCGAAGGGTGCAACCACAATGGGTTCTAGATCCGGAGGGCTGGGGAACCATGTTGGCACCATTGGCCCACTTCAACTCAGGCTGGAGGTAATGGGTGCCCTGGTTGCTTCAGGTGTCTGGTTTTGGCAGTTTCGGAGGCCTCAGTCTTTTCCTTTGGAACAGGACCACTGTTCACGAGAGATCTTGAGTCTTTTTCTAAGGCAGGCAGTCCTCCCAAGTTTCTGGAGTCACAGTTGCAGGACAAACAGACTTTGATACCGTTTGACGAGGGATGCAGACAGGCCGGCAGGGTTGGTAGCAGGTCAGCTGCTTCTTCTCTCTTCTTGGCTTTTGCGGCTCTTCAGTGTCCTCTCTTCTTAGGTCATCAGGCACTGCTTCTCTAGTGCCAGGGACTCACCTAACTACTGAATTTAAGGGCATTTGGGGATTGTAGGGTAGTAGCCAATGGACCACTGACCCTAGGGGGCAGTACACCCCCTATAGTACCACTAAGGGGGGGAGGGGGGGGGTCTTTTCCTTTGAGGGGACCCAGATTTGCATGCTAAAGGAAGCTCTCCAGCCTTAGTAGGCTAATCAGCAGGCCAGCCAGTGAGAAGGGGCGATACACCTCTTTCTGGACAGGATTTTATTTTGGGTCTCCTGAGAGTAACCTGCGCATTGCTTTCGGTGCGCTAACAAAAGGTCAGTATGAGGGGAGTATTGCCCTACCTGACGTACAAATGTATTATTGGGCTTCGCCGATGGAGGTCATAAATAATTGGGAGGTTGCCCTGCATCATAGTGGACAGTACGCAGGTGGACCAGGCTGTGGAGGAATATACAAACTGGCTACAGTCCCAATTTGTAAAAACTCAGGGAATTGCATTCAACCATTAGCCCCCTGGTTTACCGAAGCTCTGCGTCAAGAGAAACAAAACTGTTGCAGACTGGAAAGGCATTGGAGAATGTAATATAATAGCCATTTATAAATTCCTATTGACCACTGAAAAAAAGATTTTTTTTCACCAGACAGATTGAACAAGCCAAAAACTCAACCAGAGAATTATTTTGGGTGGTAGAAAATCTCACGGCCACTCCTAATAAAACAACTTTAGGGAGCAGCCAACTCCTCTGCGATAATATTGCCAGTGCGTTTAGGAATAAAGTCAACGATATATATATAATATTTTCTCCGCCACCCCCAATATGCCAGCCAAGGAACCCCCTATCATAGAGACCGAAGAGAATGGTTTTTGGAGTTTCTCACAGGTGTCTAGTGAGCTTGTGGGAAAACGTATCCAGGAAATCAAATCGGGATCTCCATTGGACCCCTGCCCGCTGATAGTTTTAAAAAACATTGCAAGGGAGGTGAGCCCTATATTGACAAACATTTTTAATAGCATGTTCTTCTCAGGCACTTTCCCAACCATTTGGAAAGATCCAGCCATTCTTCCTTTGATAAAGAATGCAAATCTGGACCCTTCAATAACTAGTAACTATCATCCGATTGCTAGGCTACCTTTCCCAGCAAAAATAGTGGAAAAAATAATGAACACCCAGTTAACACAATTTATTCAAGAAAATGAGCTACTTGATCCCTCCCAATTCGGTTTCCGTTCAGGGCACAGCACGGCAGACAACACTAAGAGGCCTCCGAGGAGATCAGAGCAGTGATGGACAAAGGGGGTGCAGCTGCTCTGATTCTCCTCGATTTGTCAGCGGCCTTTGATACTGTGCATCATGATGCACTGCTATAGCTTCTGGAAAAAATAGGGATCAATAACCTAGCACTATCTTTAATATCGTCATTCCTGAAGAACAGAAAACAGACTGACCTTGGATCAGTTTCAAGCAACTCCTTACGTACTTCCGTGTGGGGTCTCTCAGGATTCATCGCTAAGCCCATCCTTATTTAACATTTATGTGTGGGAATTGGCTCCTTTGCTACAACACTTCGGCTTCAATCTGACATCATACGCCGATGCTCAAATCGTGATCACGGCGCACAAAAATAAGCCGCTATGCATTTCAGAAATGCATGAGGGAAATCCGTTATTGGATGGGAAGGCATTGCCTCAAACTAAATTTGGATAAAACCCGAAGTGGTGTTTCTTGGTAACCTTCAACCCAAATGGGATGGATTATGGTGGCCGGCCGAAATCTGAGAGCTTCCGAAGCCGGTAGAAAAGGCTAAAAACCTTGGGGTGCAGATTGAGAGCAAACTCGCCTACTCCCAACAAACCATTGCCACAGTTTCAGCCGCATTCAATTTGATAAGCAAACTGAAGAAGATATTACCTTCTATGCCCCCAGACCTTCGGAGGACGGTGGTAACTACTTTAGTGCTATCAAAATTAGACTATTGTAACGGCCTCTATCTTGTGTTACAGAAACAACTTTTGAAAAAACTTCAAATGGTGCAGAATGCGGCTGCCAGGCTTTTACTGAACTTACCAAAGTATCAATCAATTTCAGAAGATATTCGAAAACTTCACTGGCTGCCAGTGACACAACGAATTAAGTTGAAGGTACTCTGCCTAACTTACAAGGCATTGAATAATATGGGAAAGGCATCTTTAAAAAGCCTTTTTTCATGGTACCACCCAGGCAGACAGCTATGGTCTACTAATGCTAGGTTAATGTTGGTACCAAGGATTCAAACCTCGAGCTGGGGAGGTCGCAGCATAGCTGCACGGATAAACTTTGGAATACACCCCCAGCAAATATGAGAGCTGCTAACTTTCTCGTCTCTTTCAGAAAAGATCTAAAAACCTGGTTATTCTTAAACTAATTCATCTCCTCTCCTTCTGTCAGGGCTTACGGTCAGGTTCAGCACCAAGACACCTTCGGGTATTCGCACGCTTTAAAAATCATATTAACATAACAAGAGAGTGATGAGCCCCCGGGTGTATCTGTGTGAACTACTCTGGGAGGGGAGGGGAGGGGGGGGGGGGGGGGGTTAAGGGGGGGCAAAGCTGCCAATACCTGCAGCTTATATTAGAAACATTTGGAAATGGCCCACAAAAGCAATGGAGCCGACTCACCCTGGAGACCCATGTGTGGAATTATGACATTTTAAGAGATCTGAAAACCCTAAATGGGTTTAACAGAAGGGCTATCCAAATTGGGGATATCCATACTGGGAGACATTTAGGATATGCTCTCATTCAAAGACCTTTTGGTCGCAGTATGAGCTGGGGGATTCTTAAAGATTCAAATACATCCAGATTTGTAAGGCACCGATAAAATACTCCTCACTACTGCAGGGGCTACAGGACAAGAAACCGTTGGAATATAAGGTTCTAGCCCGACCACTGCACAAACATGCAACCTCACTGATCCACAAAACTATCTAAATAATTGTCACCGACCTCTGTGTTTGCCCTCAAGGAAAGGCGGGAACAGGACTTAGCATCTCTGAAGATGCAGAATGGGAATGCCTTCAGGTATACACAAGAGGTCGCCATTAACAGAATTCAATTTGACGGTGTCCCAGATTTCTTTTTAATTTAAATCTTGAGAAAAAAGTTTTAATTTAATTGAATATTACATATTGAATTCCAAATTAAGTCAATAATGCTGTATCATTTTTACGCATTTCAAATAAATATTTTTAATTAATTTACATCAATATTTTCAAATTATTTTCACAAGTTTTATTTAAAGTTTAATAAACTGTACCCCATACTTTATCATAGGGAGATCTCCACCTACATGTAAAAAGTTACGAATAGTAACTTTACATTAATTTGCCTTATTTAGCCTACAAGTGTAAAGTTACTAAAAAATGTAAGAGTAAACTTACAAGTGAAGATAGGGTCACGTCTAAGTTTACCTTTGTGAATAGCCCTCAGGTCAGTTGTACAACGGCCAGAAAGGAAGGGTGCCAATGTACAATCCTTTTTTTTTTAACCATCTTTTCAAGAAAACTCCTTTAGAGACGCAGTTTCTATGTTCCTATTTTACATAGAATGCTGTAATCTATGGAAAAAAAAAACAGCAGGGTCCAGACAGCATGGACATCGTAAAGGGCTACCAATAACCACTATATTTTTGTAGAAAACTGGGTTTTTGTTAAAGTACCCCCGACGTTTGAGCCCCCTTTGTAGCTACTAGATGCTGAATTTTAACTCTAACAGTGCACCGAGGCCTAAGAACCAGATCTCAGTGCTCTAGTCTTTAAAACAAGGCATGTCTGATTGTTTCACAATTGGCACTGGACTTTAGCACCCATCAGTCCCTAGTAAATGGTACCCCTGGTACCTAGGGCATGGGTACTAAAGAGGGTCCCTAAGGACTGCAGCGTGTCTTATGCCACTCTAAGGGACCCCACAGCCAAATTCCACAAAGATTGCCACTGCAGGGTGCCTGACATAGTACAAACCATGAGTGAAAACAGGACATGGCACACTCCTGTGTGCCTTGCTATAGTCACTCCATTTAATATAAGTCACCCCCACTGCAGGCCTTGGAGCACAAGGAAGGATGCATTATGTTTTATATGATGACATATCTGCATAAGCAGATATGTTCCTTTGATGTCTAGTTCTATCACTAGATATATACAAGGGAACAGGAAAGCTATCTTAAGGTATGTATTGTGTACTGGTCAAAACAAGCTACTCAGCTACGTACTAACTTCACTGATACATATGGTGTTGGGTATCAAACAGATCTTATTAATAAATCCACACTGATCCCAGTGATGGATTTATTAATACATGCACCCAGAGGGTACCTTAGAGGTACCACAAGAACCCTACTAGTCCCCTAGTGTGCTGGATGACTGGTCTTGTCCAGCCTGCCACTACAGATGGGTTTCTGACCCTCTAGGATTCTAGAGCCCAGTTCTCAGAGATCAGGAACAACGCCTGCTCTGGCAGGAGGTGTTTACATCTCCTCCAGCAGAAAAGCTAGTAAATCAGCTTTTTAAGGCCAGAAGCTTCAAAGCCTCTGCTGCCTTTGATATGAGGGCCTGGCTTCCCTCAGACCTGAGGGATGCCACCCCAAGTCCTGAGACACATTTGGCACCAGGACAGGTAGGAAATTAGTCAGGTGGCCTGTTGCACTGCCAGGCTGAACACACCTCTATTGTGAGCAGCATGAAGCGAACATGAAAGAAAGGATTCCACCATCTTGAGTGTAGTGGAATTAGGAACTCTGGTACTAGGTGATGCAAACTCCCCACAGTAAGTGGTCATCTAGGGGGTGTATTGACCAAGGGGTGAGTAGCCCATTGGCTATTACCCTTCACACTCCCCTTAACACCCCTAAATTGAGTATTTATGTTGCCCCCTGACATCCAGGAAAGCAGATTTGACTACTGTAAACAGAGGAAGAAAGAAGGACAGAAGAGAGCGAAAACTGAAGACCTGCATCAAAGATTGGCGCAAATCCCTGCCAGGCTGCTTGCTCTTCGATCATCGCTGGGACCGACTTCGCAAAGAGCTATAATCCTGTCCAAAACACTTGGAGGACTCCAGAGCACCTCAACAATCAGGAAAGATCTGCCTTGGAGCAGAGGAGCTGCATCCTCGCATTTGCAGGCACAGAAAAGCATCTGTCCGGTCAACCGTTTTGCCGGCCATCAGGCCCATCGAAGCAGCAGTGAGACAGGAGAAGGTCTTCGTGCTCCAGGAGGTCAAGTTTAGAGATGCCGGAGCTGCCCAGCACCAATACCAAGGGTACCGGAGTAGTTCCCACAATCAAGGCTTGTTGGTGGTCCAATCCAGACTCCAGCAGCACAGACCTACCATTGAGTGGCATCAGGATCCACAATGACAGCACCGAGAGTAGCCCTGCTACCTTGTTTTCCCTCTTCATCAGGTCACCAAGACAGAGTGAATCTCTGACTTCCGCAACCCAATGCCTTTAAGTATCCTTGCACCCGAGCCCCACAGCCTGAATCTGAGGGAGGCGATGCTGTCAGAATCCTGAGACTCTCCAAAGCTGAGATCACACTTGGGTTTGGCCAGACTGGCCCTCCAATCGTTGCCTGCAGCCAATTTCTTCTGCAGGGACCGAGAACCGAGAGGTTTCAGCAGCGCGATCCTGCAGGTCAAAGCCCCACTGCACATGAGCCCCCCAGCCAGAGTTCAAGAGGAAAGACTGTGTCCCTGCATGCCCATGACTCTAAAGACATGAGCCCCCTTTTGGGTTCAGCCGGACTGGCCACCCCAGTCTTCGCTTGTAGCCTCTTTTCCACAGGACCGTTTCCCATAGATGTGAAGGGGGCACCCGATGCCGAAACGCATCTCTGCACCTGGACGCTCCAGTGCTGCCAGAGGTGACCTGTTGGTGCTGCCTTGGACCATGCCCAATGCTCACCTTAAGTCCAGCAGACCAGTCCTGCAAGTCATTGCTAAGTGACCTTATGCAGTACATGTTTATTCCCCTTAGGATAACATTACCACCTGAGGCCACAGTAGAAGTGTATTTTATTGTGACTTAAAAACTGATAACTCGAAAAGTACTTATCCGATTACGATGATCTTGGTTTCTAAATTCCTATTAAAATCTGTGTTATTTATATAAATTGGTGTCGGATTTCTTTATCGAGTGTGTGACTCATTTACGGCTTGTGCGTACAATAAATACTTAACACTATCCTCTGATGAACCTAAACTGCTAGCCTACACTACCACAAAAGAGAGCATGTGGGAGTATTATTTACACACTATAAATCAATAAGGGTTGCCTGGACTCTCTGCACAGTGCACCTAGTTTTGATACACCATGTAGAAAACCTACTTCCTACAATTTTGTGTGACGCAATGCATTGGCCTAAATCCAGTTTGGCAGAATGGAAATAAATACTTCTCCAGCAACCAGATCTTCTATAAGAGCCCTAGTGTATGCCTTGGCTTCTAATATGTTGGGTCCTGTGCAACACTCTTTTTAAAGAGGGGGTGAAGGACTAAGTTCCTCCATGAGTTCAGGACAGAAGCTACTTAGAAAGAAGCGGAGTAAGGTGGGCGTGGTCTGCAGCCCAAGATGGCAGTCGCTTAAGCGACGAGCTCTGGGCCGGGGCCTCATATCCGAACATACATCCGACTCTCCCTACCTTGTCAGACGGAGAGCAGCCGGCGTGCTCAATCGGTGGGGCAGCCTCGGAGTTTTCCGGACGTCTGGATACTCCGAGGACGTTCCTTTTGGCGGCGGTGATTTCCGGCCTTCCCTGGGCCTGCTGGAAGCTGGGAGCCGCAGGCTTTCCTGTGGCCTGGCGGGGCTGCGAGAGTTGATTTTCGAAGGTAGCGCCCACGCGAGGTCCCGGCTCTGGGCTCTGACTCGGCCATAGGGACTGACTCCTCCTGGGTGGTGCTCTGCACGGGAGCGTTGGAGAGTGGAGGGACCCTGCTGCTGCCAGACGCAAGGGGCGCTGCGGGGGTGAACTGACGCTGCGGGGGTGAACTGGCGCAGCTGTGGCCAACTCGAGAAGCTCCTCCGCAGAAGCCCCGAGTGACCGCATTGCGCAGCGAAACAGTGGTGGTTCCGCGGCGAACCTCGGCAGTGCACACCGGATGTTGCGGATCGGCGGACGGAGGGGGAGAGTTGACATGATGCTCCCTCCCCCCCCCCCCCCCATTACTGCTGAGAAGAGTTGGTGGAGAGCGCTATAGATGGGCGCTGTGGCTATCGTGGCTGTCGTCGGAGGTTCTCCCCCCCCCCCCCCCCCCTTGCACAGGGTGGTGCCTAGAGCCCCTTCCCGGACTGCTGCGGAGGGGCGGACTGTCGTGAGTTGGCTGGAGGGGGTTCCGTCCCCCCCCCCCCCACATCCAGCCTCCTGGGCCTTACAGGACGGAAGGCGTTCATTTAACTACAGGAACCCTGCTGTTTCCTGTTGCCATGGTGGTGCCCTGCCCGGTCCGGTGGTACCTGGTGAGGAGAAGTGATTAGGGGTGAATTGGACCTGGCTTGGGGCTTTAAACTGCAGATAACTTGCTGCGCAAAGGCCTGCTTGCACTGTTTAGACTTGATGCCATAGGAGCAGCATGTGACCCTGATTGATGCCCGTGGCTCTGATCCGGAACTGGGGCGCTAAAGGGGGCGCACTGTCCTACAGGAGGGCGGCTGCCATAGCCTGTCAAGGTGCCTGGGTTGCCCCTGTGCTTGAACTGTGTGGCTTCCTTACCGCTGCCTCGGGTTGTTGACTGGAGGGGGACGCATGTTGTCTGGTGCACCTCATCGCTGGCTTAGTGGTAGACGCTGATATACAATTGCTGCTTGGTACTCGTTCCCGGGCCTTACCACGCCGCAGGCTATGGGAAGGGGAAAGCCTAGGGTGCCGCCGAGGTCCGGGGGAGCAGGATCTCTCTCGCAGACATCGGGTCACACTTCTACCATGTCCCGACAGGCGGAGGGGGCTGAGGAGACCGTCGCGTCTGGAGACCAGCTGGACATGATCCTGCGGGAGATTCGCGACTCCCGTTCCATGTTGGAAGCGCAACTAGGCATTATCTCGGTGGTCTCAACCTGCTAAAAGATGATCATAAAAAACTGGCAGAGAAGGTTTGAACGACTGAACAGAAGGTAGACACCATGGTGCCCCAGGTACAGGCCTATGACTAGCATCTCCAACACATACGCCAACAGATTGAATCCCTCCAGGCGAGGGCTCATGATGCGGAAGGCCGGGCGCGTCAGAACAACCTCCGAATAGTGGGTTTGCCGGAGGGGACGGAAGGGTCTACGCCTACGGAATATATTGAGAACTGGTTAAAGACTGCTGTGGCCCCCACCGGACTGTCTGCACATTTCACAGTTGAGAGGGCGCATCGGGTCCCTACAAGTCGTCCAATACCAGGATCTAACTCACGTCCCATCCTTGCCAGGATATTAAATTACAGGGACCGGGGTCATCTACTGTAGGCGGCGCGGGATAATGACCCTCTACAGATTGATAATGCTAAAGTTTCAATATTTCCGGATCACACTTTGGCAGTCCAACGCAGAAGATTTTCCTTTATGGAGGTGAAGGCACGTGCTCGAGCAGCGGGCCTGTCATTTGCTTTATTGTTCCCTGCAAAATTGAAAATCCTTTATGAACAGCGTTCCCTGTTCTTCGATACCCCTGACAGTGTGTGGGAGTGGCTAGACAAGACGTTCCCCGATGTGCAACCCATGAGGCGCATGGACTCCTCACTGCCCAAGTCACGACGCCCACCTCGGAGGCGTAAGAAGGGTCTTCTCACACAAAGTTCAATCTCCGACTTGTTAAGTCGATCGCAGATACTGGAGGGCAGGCGGCGGTCTCTACACGCTGCCTCCACTTTGCGCATCTCTCGCCCTGATATCAGCTCAAGCCCGTCTGAAGGAGTGAACACATACACCGAATCTGATGGTAGCATTGCATTGTTTCCTTCGGCGGCCTCCCGGCTCAGCAAGGATCCGCTAGCCTCGGCGGACTCTTAGTTTCATGTCTTAGGTCTTGTGGGATATGCTTAGCCTATTGTTGTTTTCCTGTCCGGACTGAAGAGGTATAGTTTGTTGCATGCACCTTTGCCTGTTGGGCAACGAATCATAGAACATGACCGCCGTTGTGACAGATGGGAACAGATAAATAGGTCCCTGACCCGGACCACGTTTTGGGCGCTCTCATGTGTGCCTTACTGCTTTTACGCGACTGTTAATGGTGTTAGCGACCTTTTCCCAAAGGCGAAAGCATTGGTTGTAAGTGAAGTATGCTAATTTTGTTTGCATGGTTTGGTCGAACGATGTTTGGGCGTTGGACCCAGTATCGGGACTTTGTTGACTTTGTTGTAGCTATGCCGCATGGTCTGAGGATCCGGGGGGTCTGGGTGGGATTGGGTGGGCTGGGCTGGGATCCAGGGGGGTTCTTTATTCTATTTGATGATGCCTGCTGTTAATTCTTATACCTTCGTTTCATGGAATGTGCGAGGAATGGGTTCCATAGCTAAACGTCATAGAATAGCTGCGCAATTACATCGCTGTAAAGCCCACATACTTTGTTTTCAAGAAACTCATTTAATTCCCACTGAAACTGCGAAGCTGCAACAGAGATGGCGTGGGCAATTTTTGGCGACGGCATATTCAGCCTTTTACCGGGGGGGCTGTAATTTGGGTTATTCTCCCTTACCAAAGGCAGAGTAGATAATCAGGGCCGGTTTGTGCTTCTATTGGGAGCATTAGATGGTAGACAGGTTGTGCTGGGGTCCCTCTATGCACCAAATACAGACCAAGAGGCATTCTTTACGCGGTTATCCCGGGCGCTGGCTGGCTGGTCCCACGTCCCGTGGCTATTGGGTGGTGATTTAAACGCAGTATTTGACATTGGCCTGGATCGTTCCCATCCTCCCTTGTTTAACACGGCAGCGAGGGCGCAGGCGATAACATTAACTCACTGGGCGCAGGGCTGGGGTTTACTAGACATCTGGAGGGCTATGCATGCGAATATGAGGGAATATTCCTTTTATTCTTACCGCCATAAGCAACACACACGTCTGGATCATTTTCTTTGCTCTCCAGAGCTATCCTCTGTTATTACGCATTGTGAGTTTCTGGGCAAGACTATATCGGACCATAATCCCATCGAAGTGCGGTTGTCCTGGGGCCCCTCCCCAGCTCCAATTCCAACGTGGAGGATGCAGCCTCTACAACTAGAAGACCAGGTATATCGGGCGGCATTGTCTACAGCTATTGATACGTTTTTGTGGAAAATGAAGGTTCTGCCTCGTCCAGGGCAATTGAATGGGAGGCCTTCAAAGTGATGGTACGTCATGGGGACTCTGGCAGGGTCACGGAGAGAAACAATCAGGGACATTATAGATCTGGAGGGGGAGTTGCAGGCCCTGGAGGTGGCGGCCCAGGGGAGTGTAGGCGGTGCAGAGCCGTTAGTCTGCTAAGATTAAGTATGCAGAGCTGTTAGAGCGCCTACGCCTGTTAGACTTTTATGCTTATACACAGCGTACACACTCTGAGGCAGATAGGGCGGGTACGCCATTGGCAAGACTGATCCAGCCAACGTTGAGTCCTACCCCAGTCCTAGCAGTGAATACGGTTAATGATGTATTGGTTACAACTCAGGGTGAGATTAATGCTGCGTTTTAGGAATATTATGCTTGTTTATATGCCGCCCCAAGTGTAGATGATGTCTTGGCCCCCGCGCTTTCCTTCCGGTCCTTCCTGTCCGAGGTTCAGCTTCCTACGGTTTCTGATACGATGGCCGAGGAGATGGCTGCTCCAATTACTGCTGCGGAAATTCAGGTGGCGATATAGGCGCTGACCCGCAATAAGACGCCAGGCTCCGACGGCCTTCCAGTAGAGTTTTACTCCACTTTTGCTGATAAATTGATCCCGAGGTTGTTGCAACTCTATACTACTTCGTTAGAGAGTGGGGTTCTGCCTCCTACTACCAGGGAGGCGATAGTCACGTCCTTATTGAAACCGGACAAGGTACCGACTGACTGTCTTATAGGCCACTCTCTATTCTGAATACAGAATATAAGATACTTAGTAAGGTCTTGGCATCGCGACTCCTTCCACTCCTACCCCGCTTGATCCATACGGACCAATGTGGATTCGTACCCCAACGCAGTACCTCTTTGAATATCCACCGGCTTCATCCTTTGATGCACGCGGCATCTGATTCTTTCCCTCTTGCTGGCAGCTTTTCATCAGACGTGCGCCATGCTTTTGATACTCTCAGCTGGACGTATATGCTGGCGGTGTGGTCTAAATTTGGCCTGCCCCCGTCCTATTGCGCATGGATCAAATTGCTGTACACTTGTCCCACGGCGTGTGCTAAGAGGGGTAAGACCATCTCTTCCGCTTATTCAATATCCCGGGGTACTCGTTAGGGCTGCCCCTTATCCCCCATGCTATTTGTGTTGGCCCTTGAGCCTCTTGCACAGTACCTGCGTCAGATTATGGCCCCATATGGCATTCTGCTGCGTGGGGAGGTACACTTGGTATCTTTGTACGCGGATGATATGCTGTTATACTTTGGTGACTTGGAGGAGGATAAACACCTAATAACTGCGTTTTTTTCTAGATTTGGGGAAATATCGGGCTTGGATCTTAACGCTTCTAAATCGGTGGCCTTCGCCTTCTATAATGCAAATCGCCTCCTACGCTACAATTTGGTGAATTGCATTTCCGAGTTGAGCCTATCCCCTTTAAATACCTGGGGATTAATATTTATAGATCAAACGCTGATACCATAGACTAATGTAGTCCGTGCCGTAAACTCGTTGCGCTCCCAGATTGCCTTTTGGACTACGTTGCCTTTGACGGTGGCGGGCGCGAAAATGGTTATGCTACTCCGCCTCCTTTATTACTTTGTGAACTTACCGGTTTGTTCTACCGGCCTGGATTTTTAAACTGCTTGATACGTTATTATCTATGGTGTGGGGGGCGGGCAGGCGCTGACTAAGCTACAGCTGCCCAGTACTGCAGGGGGCGCCTGATTTTAAGTCGTATAGTATAGCGGGACAGTTACAGTGGCTGGCATATTGGTTGGCGGGTAAGAATTTATTTGAAATTGGGTACTCTTCGGAATTGTTAAAGCGAGGGCTTCTTCAATCGCAGTTATGTCCGGGAGCACAGAGATTGCGGGATCCTCCTTACTTGTTGCATGTCGCATTGCAGTACTGGGCAAAGGCGAAAAGGATAGCTAGGTTACCAACTCTGTATGCCCCGAATATCCCTCTATGCGGGCTGCCTACTAGGCGAGGGGTACTATCGATGATCCAAATACAGGGGTGGAGACAGTTGGGGACTTCTTTTTCGAGGGCCAACTGATGCAGCATGACGAGTTTGCACGTGCCAATTCGGTGCCAGACACCTTGTTTCTCACGCATGCTACTGTAGTGCGTTTCATTCGAACTTATTGGTACACGGATCGAGCAGAAACCCCAACTTTCCAATTGCTGAGGTCACTGCACATTATGGGACATGGCCGATATTTGGTACGCTGGCTTTACCGCGGCTTGAGAGAACATTTGTATATCCCACTGCTACATCTTAGACAGAAGCGGGACTTAATCTTGGGGCGGGATTTGGACGATAGGGAATGGGCACAAATATTCAAGCATCCCCGGCGAGTCTCTCGGAATTGCCGCTAAAAAACGATCCAGTTGTTTATCCTGCATAAAGCATACCTTGCCCCAGCAGCGATTCGAAAGATGTTCCCCACGGCGTCCGCGGCATGTCCGCGATGCAAGGCACCTGAAGCGGATTTCTTACATATGATATGGTACTGTCCAAGGCTGCAGGGGTTTTGGTCAGAGGTTATTCGGGGGCTGGTGGTGTTGACGGAACGCACACCGTGGGACACCATTGAGTCCTGCCTCTAAGGGTTATTCCCTCTCCCTAAAAAAGCAAAGTTGTTACGCAGATTTGCAGGGTTGGCCCTAATATTGGCAAAACGTATCATAACAAAACGCTGGAAGTCTACTCTAGCGCCGCGAGTGAGCGCTTGGCGCGAAGAAGTGGGCAGATGGGCGGTAGCTGAAAGGTAGGCTCTATACCAAGAGGAGAATAGGGGACAACGGAAACGACCGATTGCACTGGACTGGGCACACCTAGTAGAACAATTTAAGGCGGTGGAGGAAGTCGACCCGGTGGTATCACAATATGGTCTGCAGGAGAGTGGTACGGTGGGTTAGAAGCTGGCGGACTCAGGGCTGTTTATGCTCTACCGTGGGTGCCACCCTTTCATTTCACTCCACTCTCCCCGGCTGGGGTTCTTACTCCCTCCCCCCCATCTATCCCTCCTTCCTTTTACTCCCCTCCTTGTTTCCCTGTCCCCACCCCCCTCCTCCTCCTCCTCCCCCTTCCCTGGTACACGTCCCTTGTTGGGTTTCTTAGACCGGACACACACCGGACGCAGGTACATCAGCGAGGTGCTTAGTCCATAAAGCGACATTTCCATTCCTTGTTTCGTTGTGGTATTGTTTAGGGAGGGTTCTTTTATGTGGGGGGTGCAATGCGTACGGCACTGGATAGCATGTATTAGAGTTGATGCTAGCTGCCTGAGATAGTACTTCCTGTGAGCTCCTATTGCTGTACGTCTGTTTGGTTATGATACGTGGATAAGACTCATACAAAATTGTTCTTTTGTAATGTCTCCAAAACGCACATTACTTACTGTGTACACTTGTGAACTATATGCAGTGCTCAATAAAAATATTTTCCACAAAAAAAAAATAATAGAAAGAAGCAGAGTATAAAACAAAATATGTAACAAGTTCGCAGGTGACTTATGTGGGGCATTTGGTCCTGAGAATGCTAAAGTCACTTTGTCAATTGTTACAGACATCATCTTTGCACAAACCATAGAAAATTATCTATGAACCCAGAAACTGAAGAAAAAGGATTTCATGTTTCTCAAGTAAGTGATAAGGATTTAGCATCTTGCCCACAAAGTATGAGAATACCTGAAAGCAAGAGAACTAGAACCCTTCGAAAACACAAAGATGCTGTCACTATAGAAATAGGAAAATGTTTGACTTCAATGACTGAATTCTTACCAGCGAAGCAATGTCAGTTAGTCAGTCAAATAATATTTATTCAGTTAAAATATAACCGAATAATATTCATAAAACGTTTGAAATACTCAAGACAACACACTAATGTATATCAAAACTATAGGCAATGCAAAAACAGTGGATAGATTGGCAGGTATAAAAGCTAAATGCCCAAAATTGCCTGACACGTTTCAGTGCTTAACGCCCTCCAATGGGCTGCTCAGATGAGCCCGCATTGAATTGTGGGACTTGTAGTGTTGTCAATGAAATTCTTTCCATAATGGTGCACTACATTACTGCTGTTGCATACAATTTCAAGCCCTCAGATGGGCCTCAGCATACGAATCCTGCTTATAGATCCTGCACAGATGTCCCACATTGAAGCTCTGTTTGATACGTGGCTCTGTGGCCCCAAGTCTCATAGGGTGGTGTGTCTTCCGCGGCTTGGCTGCCGCGTGAAAATAGAAGCTCCAAGGTTTGCCCACCTGGCAAAGACGCACTCCACATCCGTGAGCTACAAGCACTCCACATCCGTGAGCTACAAGCCTTTATTAAGGTGAAAACAGGATCAGCATGCCGATCTGCAATTACAGCTTACTTGTCGTTTTACACCCAACGCGTTTCAGTGTGTGTGTATATATATATATATATATATATATATATATATATATATATATATATATATTTATATTTATATATTATCTACTGGCGGTCGCCAGTAGATAGTTATAGTTACAACCTAGTTACCATTGGAAATCTCAAAATTCTATTTTGAATAACTTTGGCGCCGGTTGAAGAGTCCTCGTGAAATTTTCAAAACTAATGGGGTGCTCCGTTCAGCTCCTACCCTGAAAGTCTCGGGGTGATTCGTCAAGCGGGGGCCGAGAAAAAGGGGGGGTCCCAAAACGCGTTTTCCCCATGCATTTTCCCATAGGACCTTTAGTCGCAGCTACAGCCCGAACAGCTGAACAGAATTACGTGAAATTTGGCAGAGAGGTAGCCATAAGGTCAAGGAAGTGCCTTTTGCAGGTCTGGTGTAAATCTGTTCAGTATTTCCTGAGAAAATAGCATTTAAAAGCATATCAATATCTATACGCGCGCACCGTGCGCGCACCCTGCGTGCGCAATTCTGATTGGTTGTTAGATGTCGGTAAACATTCGAATCGGTCGAAACCAGGAAGTGTCGGCCGCCATTTTGTCTCTCGCAGTCTGAGGGGGTGAAAAAAAAAGGTGGAGAACATGAAAAGGGGGCAGAGTGGACAGTTCCTGACCCCCTAGCCTTGGTCAGGGGGTCACAGAAGGACCCCCAAGGGAGAAAAAAACAATATATTTTTTTTATTTATTTTTTTTTTTTTTAAATCGCGCGGTGCGTGCACGGTGAAAAGCCTGAAAGAAAAAAAAAATTAATAAATACATAACTTAGCATTTAAAAAACCGTACAAATTCACTGAAAAAACCATAGGTTTTGTAGGTAACACGGGGCAAGAAGAATGCAAATGAGCATATATCTTTGGGGACAGTATCTTACAGTTAAGTGGCGCTCACTTTAAGACGGTGATGTGTTCTTATGATTGCTGAACTGTTATATTGCCCATTGGGGCAGAATTGGACATTAAACAGGTTTTCAAAATGATCTTATTTGCCCACTGGGGCGGATTTCCAAGAGTTTTTTTTATGAATGTTGGTACAGACAATTCACTCTGTACTTTACCTTGTAGGGTGGAATTGGAGTGCTTATTCTGTCAATAACTATATAGATATACTATCTTTATACCTTTTAATGCTGACAGCAATGTACGTTTGGGAATGTACTATCACCACAAAGCCTGAGATTATCAGCTGTGTGATATACTGGGCGAGAAAAGTAACTTTTACAATCCTGTAAAATGTCCACCAAGTTGGACACTAAAGAATACGTGCCCTGAATAGTCCTACTTCTATGGTGATGGTGTTGTCACGTGTATATATGATGCATTATGGTAAACGTAATTGACCCGTGACCAAGAAGCATGAGCTTCGAAACGCGCCGGGCGTTTTCTTTTGCGGTTAAAAATAAACATGCTTAGAGGAATTGTACCCTGGCTGTCTTCTGGTTTTTGAAGAAAATACCGTTGATACAAGGAGGAGACATGCATGGAGTGATAGAAATGTATATACACCCACATACACATATTAAAATAGGTACAATGATGCGAATAAAAGCATGGCATGGAAAAAACACAAACAACCCCTTCATAAAGTGCTTCTAGATTTGACAGAGTGCTGAATATAGTTAACCACTGCCAAACAAATGTAAACTGAAGGTAGGAGTAATAAATACACCTTTTAGGCCTGCACTGTCAAGTTTAATCGATTTTATTATTGGAATCAAAAAGTACTTTCTAAGAGGTGTAAAATTGACAAAAGAGCACAAAAATCGTCCTAGACCGAGCCGAGCATGAATCAGAGGGACACAAGAGAAGCTTGAAAAACTAAACTCCTGACTTAGGAAAAACAACCAAAAATGCATGGTCTTTAACCCTCAACTTATAAGGAGAGCTATGTGCTTAGTATTAATGACCCAACTGAGGCAAGTTTCCATACCTGGCTACACAGTAATCACTATGTAATCTTCCACTGTAAATTTAAAAAAAAATTAAATACATTCTCTGTTACAAGTACACATAGAATAAAAACAGTATCCTCAGAGGAAATAGAAATCACAATTAGGGTTGCTGTATAATTTTGACAATATTTAATTTAAATAGACTAACCATGGAATCATCGTTGCCTTATCTAATTTCAACCAAGCTGGCAAGATCAAACAGGTTACGCAGGGTTTCTGCTTAGCACAGATCAATATCCACAACATAAAAGCACACACGTTAATAAAATCACTATTAACATCAATACCCGATTCATAATGACACAAATGTGTAGAGGTTCTAGATGAAACGGCCAACAACCTCGGCAAAAAGGCATTCTCAGTTTTCTGCATAACCAAAGTGTCCTGGAATCTGCAAAGCCTCGCCCCATAAGTTGCAATTTACACTTCGTCTTTTCTTGTAAACACACAACATCTCTTTTAAGGGGTTTTGTGCCAAATTTTGATGCACAACTAAATATGCCCAGTGATTTGCTCAAACTCAGCCTAACGAACCTGGCCTTCTGGCTTCCAGCTACATGTTTCGCCGAACAAGACCTCCAAATAGGCAAAAGTTAGGACTGACCCAATCCTAACACTATTTACAGTGTAGACTCCATATTTCTCTCTCTTCGGTCCATAAACAAGAATGTGAATTTTGGCCTCAATAGTTAGATCAAAGTCAGCCATAAACCCATTGAACAGGTCTATTTGTCTCTGTAAGCCATTTGCGGTACTGGCAATGAGACCCTCATCATCAGCCTAGAGTAGTGCAGGAATTGGGAAGGAATTCACTTACAGCAGATCTTTAACTTGAGCTGATCAGAAATTTGAAGCATAAAGAGGAAAGGGACAAGTCTGCAACCTGCCAGACAGCCCTGTCCAGCCTAAAGGGAGCAGTGGTCTTCCCATTAGGGCCATTTCTCTTGCTGACGGTCAACTCAGAAAGCAACTGCCTCAGCAAGCGAAATAATGGGATTGTCCACCTCAAGATCAGACAATGCTTCACAGTTTCGACTGGTTTAAATAGCCAAATGCAGAGCTTAAGTCAATAAAGGCCAAATAGAGATAGCTCTGCTTGGCAGTTGTATATTTATTGATCGATACAGAAAGGTTGAGGCATTGCTCAATAGTGCCAAGACTGTCTCAAAATCAGAACTGCAGGTCAGAAAGAATGTTATCCTGAGCCAAGGCCTCAAATTGAGCTAAAATGATGTATCCAGCAATTTTGGCGATCACTATAAGAAACACTTAAGTTCACCTTAATTTCCCTTCTTAAATATAGCCACTATTATGCAATGGGACCAGGATTTTCTGAAGGGCCTCACCTGGCTGCACTTCAGTACCCTGGTAACAAGGAGCCCAAAAGGGGAATGTTCTCCTAGAAAGGATCCACACTGACCCCGCCTTGACGGGTGGTCTTACACTTTATGCACCTATTGAGATCAGTCACTACTTCAGAGAGCCCAAAATGATTATCATTGAGGTTGTCCTAAATTAACGCACCCCCACCGTGCCCCCATCAAAGTCAAGTCAACTTTTTGGGCAGAGCTAGAACAGACTTCTGAACAATTTGTCAGTAGGGATCACTATATCAAGACCAAAATGATTGGAATTAAAATACAGGAAATGTACAACTTATCAGGATGCGCGATTATCTCAGCAGACACTAACTGCCATCAAAGTTTTCCACACATCATCTCAAACGATCTTTTTCCTAAAGTCCACTACCCTCTTGTAGGTTAACCTACACAAGTGCACATCTTCTGTGTTTCTGGGTGTAGCTTTTGATGCTATAATACATTAATGGTGAGCTATAGAACACTGAATCGAACCATATGTCCAGCAGCACCCTACGATGACTGATAATATCACTAATTTTTCCACAAAGGACACCATACAAGCTAAGGATTACCTCAGCCTTCACATCAGCGTGCAGACAATGTATGACATCGACTATATTACCAGACATTAGATGAATTAACAAGCCTGTCTTGTCAATAGCTTCCCATCACCTCAGCAATTCACATCACCATCCAGACAATGTATAAAATCGGCTATATTACCAGACAGATTAATTAACAAGCTTGTTTTGCCAACCGCTTTCCATTTCAGTAAAATGCCCTTGTTCTTTTCTGCTGCTAGTGGATAGGAGTTTTGGTTTGATTGGGCTGATGAGGTACACCCACAAAAGGTGATTGTCAGAAGATTGAGGTCACTAAATATATTGTCAACTACAAGAAAATCATCAAAACATCCAATTATGTATGTAAAGAGGCGCGTAAAAATAGATAGTGCCAATATTATCCCAACCAGTAAAGGTTGGTCCGTAGGAAAAACAATTTGAAGAAATATCAGACTGTAAGCAATACTTTATACAAGAAACAGATTTAAGGCTACACCACAGGTAGTATAGTAAGCATAAAATCGGTCAACGCTTCCTTGAGGATTTGAGAAGCCACATTAAATACTACCAGACATTGGACAGTAAAATATGCCAAAATCCCCAATCCAAACTATTGGAACTGGGCTGGTTTAACTGGAAACCAACGCATTAAACAACCCCGTCAATCTCAGCATTGTTAGAATCAAAATTATTGTTAAGGAAGTTAATTAGCAGAAACTTGCTTGGTTTACACTCAAGCCAAAGATGTTGGAATTATGGGTGATCTAAGTGGCCCTAAATTATGCTTTGGAAACAGGGTTGATAATAGACGGAGTGAAGCGAACTATGCCAGACGAACCTGGCCTCATAAGTGGAGCTCTGTTTAAGAATGTACAGTCAGAGATGGTGCGGACAACAAAACAAGGACCAGGGTATAGACAGTAAATGGAGGTTGACGTAGAAACATCCTTGGTAAAGCATGCCTTTAGCAGGGCCTTTTGAGAAATGGTGTTATTAGACAAACCTTAGATGCTTTCCTCAATGGTTTTAAATCAACGAATGACGGAGTCAAAAGGCTTTGAAAAGATGCCCCCCAGGTTGCCAATTGAGTGCAAATAATAGAAGAGGCACATCCTCCCCCAGGCTGTCTGCTCCGTATACTGTTAAAAGCAGAGATTATTTTAGACACATTTTATCTTTTCTGCTTTTTCTTCACATAGGGTGTGATGCAGCCTCTTTCTTTTTAGCAGGAGGTGAGCCCAATGGATAAGAACTCTGTTTTATATCAGACTCTTCTACAACATCCATGGAAATGGTTTCATCATAGATACAGGGCTAAACCATCTTCCCAATACCTCAGGGACCTCCTGGACTGGAAAGCTTAATAGTGTCGCCATTAAGATAAGTTAAACTAGTGCAAACAGCGAGACTAGAGTTCCCAGTAAATATTTTTGGGCAGCCCAATTCTCTCCTCAACAGAGTCAATTTCCTAAATATTATCTCACATGGCAATGAAAAGAAAGTCAGCAATAGAACATTGTGGGGGCACCTCACCACTTGCAGACAATGACTTCCTTTTCACAATGACGTTCGTGGCTATGAAGATCCAGAGTACAGAAGTCAAAGGGGGTGGCCCAGCCTGGGCTCTGGCGGGTGAAGATGGGCTCATCTTGACCCGGTCTTCTCTTGGGCGTGTCATGCGTTGCGGGGATGTGCACCGCTATTTCAGTGCTGTCTTTTCCCTCCTCCTTCACATACAGCACCACAAATAAATCTGAACCATGTAGTCCTTTGGAGGGTTTGGTAATGGCTTGGCAGTTTGCAGATAAGCGGTTATAAGAAGCACCCTGAATATTGCAAACTTTGTAATAGTATACCTATTCTCAACTCCTTCCCACCTGCTATACAATTTTTGTTATTGCCAGTCCAAGAAAAGTTTCTCAAAGAGAATACGGACACCTTAAACTTGACTGCAAACAGTGCCACTTCGGTGACAATAATAGCATAAATCAGGCCCCCAAAAATAGCTAATTAAAAAGGAACAGTTGGCTCAAAATGATGCAACAATGACAACCATAGGCCTAAACTGCTCATTAGCTACTGGTGCAACTGCCCTTAAAGTACCGGGAATAATTCACCACGGAGGACTTGAAAAGGAATATGCTACTTACCAGTATGCATCTGTTCTTGGCATGTAGAGCTGCAGATCTACACACTTGTGCATAGATTGCCATCTGGTGTTGGGCCCGGATGTTTGCAGTTGTTTTTCCTCTTGGAAAGTCTTTGGAAGTCACAAGGTCGGTGACTCCTCCTTTGGATCGTATTGCGCATGGGCTTCGGCTCCATCCTCAGATTGTTTTTCGCCAGCAGGGAAATGATGGAGTGTAGTAATAAACAGTAAAGATGCCCATGTGTGTTGTATCTAAATAAGATAAACTGGAACAGATAAAGGAAGCTAGGGAGGTGGGTGGGCGTGTGTAGATCTTCAGCTCTACATGCCAAGAACAGATGCATACTGGTAAGTAGCATATTCCGTTCGAGGCATATGAGCTGCAGATTACACACTTGTGCATAGATTATATAGCAGTACCCACCCTTAGCGGCGACCACCCGTATCTGTTGCAGTGGTTTGAAATAATGTTTTGAGTACAGCTTGTTGCTTAGTTTGCACATCTACACAATAGTGTTTAGTGAAAGTGTGCGGTGTTGACCATGTAGCTGCTTTGCAGATATCATCTAATGGGATGTTTCCTAGAAAAGCCATTGAAGCCCCTATTTTACGTGTAGAATGGGCTTTAGGGGGAACGGATAGCGTTTGTTTTGCTTTGTGGTAGCAAATCTGAATGCATTTGACAATCCACCTAGCTATCCCCGACTTAGAGATGGGGTTGCCCTTGTGTGGTGGAGAGAAAGAGACAAACAGTTGTTTGGTCTTACGGAAAGGTTGTGTTCTCTCGATATAGTAGAGTAAGGCTTGTTTGACATCTAGTGTGTGGAGAGCTCTTTCTGCAACGGTCTGTGGTTGCAAGAAGAATACTGGTAGTTCTACAGATTGGCTTAGGTGAAAGGGAGAAATGACTTTAGGGAGGAATTTTGGGTTGGTACGGAGAACAACTTTGTTATAGTGCATCTGTAGAAAAGGTTCTTGAATGGTAAATGCTTATATCTCACTGACCCTGCTGAGGGAAGTGATGGCTAAGAGAAAAGCGGTTTTCCATGTTAAAAATTGGAGTTCACATTTGTGCAGAGGTTCGAAGGGAGGCCCCATTAGTCTGGTGAGAACAATATTTAGGTTCCACACAGGTGAGGGTGGCACTCTGGGGGGGAATTATTCTTTTAAGGCCTTCCATGAAGGCTTTAATGGCAGGTACTCTAAAGAGTGATAGATGTTGCCTGTTGTGTAGGTAAGCTGCTATAGCTGCGAGGTGCAGGCGAATGGACGTATAGGCTAGATTACACCTTTGTAGGTGGAGTAAGTAGCCTATGATGTGTTGAATGGAGACGTCTAGGGGATTGATGGTGTTGTGACAACAGACAACAAAACGTTTCCACTTGGCGGCGTAGCATGCTCTAGTGGTGAGTCGCCTAGCTTCCTTGATGACGTTCATACAGACAGGGGGAAGATTTAGATAACCGAATTCTAGGACTTCAGGAGCCAGATCACAAGGTTGAGCTGAGCTGGGTCCGGGTGTCTGATCTCTCCATGGTTCTGGGTTAAGAGGTGTGGAGAGAAGCGTAATTTTTGGTGCGGTACTACAGATAGTTCCAGCAGTGTGGTGTACCACGGTTGCCTGGCCCAAGTTGGAGCTACTAGGATTAGTGTGAGGGAGTGTTGCTGTAGTTTGCGCACCACTAGTGGAATGAGTGGGAGAGGCGGAAAAGCATACGCAAATCTGCCTGACCAGTTCATCCATATCGCATTTCCTTTGGAGAATGGGTGTGGATATCTGGCGGCGAAGCTTGGGCATTTGGTGTTTTCGTGGGTGGCGAAGAGGTCCATCTGTGGATGCCCCCACATCTGAAAGTACGGGTGTAGAACTTGTGGGTGGAGTTCCCACTCATGGATTTGTTGTGTTTGTCTGCTGAGCAGATCTGCCATAGTGTTGGACTCCTGGGACATGCTGAGCTAGGAGAAAGATTTTCTGGTTATGGCCCATCTCAATATGCTCTGTGCTAGCTGAGAGAGATGTGGAGAGTGTGTGCCGCCTTGTTTTTGAATATAGTACATGGCTGTCATGTTGTCTGTGCGGATTAGGACTGCCTTGCCTGAAATCTGTGTTTGAAAAGATTTAAGGGCTAAGAAGATCGCTAGTAACTCCAGATGGTTGATGTGGAGTAACGTTTGTTGAGGTGTCCATGTGCCCTGCACAGTGAGATGTAATAGATGAGCTCCCCAGCCGGAGAGCGATGCGTCTGTCTTTAGTACTATCTGGGGAACCGGGTCCAGAAACGGTCGACCTTTGGAAAGGTTTGTGGTGGTCCAACACTGCAGAGAGCGATGGGTGCGACAGTCTACCAACACCAGATCTGTTAATTGACCTTGGGCCTGGTTCCATTGGCGCGCTAAGCACTCTTGGAGAGGACGCATCTGGAGTCTTGCGTGAGGTACTATAAAGATGCAAGAGGCCATCATCCCTATTAGTTGCATAAACACTCGAGCTGGAAGAGAGGTGTTGTGCCATGAATTTTGCGCGTAGAGCCTGAATGCTTGTAATCCTGGCAGGATTGGGGTATGCTAGCGCTTTCGAGGTGTTTATGGTGGCACCGAGGTATTGTTTTATGTGGGATGGTTGTAGATGGGACTTTGCGTGGTTTACTGTGAAGCCCAGTTGGTGAAGTAGCTGGATAGTGGCATGCGTGTGTTGTACACACTGGCTGTATGAACTGGCTTTTATTAGCCAGTCGTCTAGGTATGGGAAGACGTGGATGTGTTGTCTCCTGAAGTGTGCTGCCACTACTGCTAGGCACTAGGTGAATACACGTGGTGCTGTTGTGACTCCGAACGGGAGTACTTTGAATTGGTAGTGTTGGCCGTCCACTACGAATCTGAGGAACTTCCTGTGAGCGTTGTGCACTGGAACGTGGAAATAAGTGTCTTTTAGGTCTAAAGTGGTCAGGAAGTCGTTTTGGGAAAGCAGTGGAAGTACCTGCTGAAGCGTTACCATGTGAAAATGGTCTGAGTGTATGTATTTGTTTAGGGGCCTGAGGTCTAGGATGGGCCGCAGAGTCTCGTCCCTTTTTGGTATGAGAAAATATAGGGAGTAGACCCCCATATTACGTTGGTTGGTAGGAACGTGTTCTATCGCCCTTTTCTGTAGAAGGGAGATTACCGCCTGCTTTAGTAGTGTTAGATGTTCTTGTGACATTGGGCGTTGTCTGGGTGGAATGTTTGGGGGGGGGGGGGGGGGGTAGGTATTAGTTCTAGGCAGTAGCCTGACCGAATTATTTGTGTTACCCATTTGTCTGAGGTGATGGTGGCCCAGACAGGGAGGAAATTTTGGAGTCTGCCCCCGACCGGAGTGGGATGGTCTGGGGGGAGTGGAGGGAAGTCATTGGGTAGGTGCGGTGGCAGAGCGGGCGGTGTTTGTTTTGCCTCTGCCTTTGTTATTGTTGCCCCTGTAGCCGCCTCTTTGGTAGCCCCTTGTAAAGGTGGACTGGGTAGGGGCCTTATATGAAGTGGAAGCGGTGTCGGAGGAGTAGCCTCTGGATGTGCTCCGATAGGAAGAGCGGCGAAAGGAGCGCCTGGGAGGGTGTGATTGTAAAGCTCCCATGGATTTTGCTGTGTCTGTGTCCTTTTTCATCTTCTCTAGGGCCTCATCCACTTTTGGGCCAAACAGATGGTTGAGGATGGAGGCCTGTACCTCCGGTTTAAAACCTGAGATCCTTAGCCAGGCATGGCGACGGAGGAGGACACTAGTATTGATGGCCCTGGAGGCTGTGCCTGCTGCATCTAGGGCACAACGTATGGAGGTATTAGTAATGGTTTTGCCCTCCTGAATTAGCTCGTTGGCCCTAGGTTTCTATTTATCAGGGAGATGTTGCATTATGGCTTCTAATTTGTTATAATGGGCCCCGTCATACCTGGCTAGTAGCGCTTGTGTATTAGCGATACGCCATATGTTGGCAGCTTGGGATGCAGTACGCTTGCCTGATGCGTCCAAGAGTTTAGACTCTTTGTCAGGTGATGGGGCTTCGCCTGACGCTTGGGAGTTAACCCTTTTTCCGTGCCGTGGATACTACCAGAGAATCTAGTGGTGCTGGTCCTCTGATGTAGGAGGGATCTGTAGGGGCGGATTTATATTTCTTTTCAATGCGCGGGTTAATGACCCTGGCTCTGACTGGATATTTAAAGACCTCTGGCGCATGTTTTATAACTCCCTTGAGCATAGGCAATAATGAGGTAGTCCTATGTGTGGTGTCAAACGTATCTAGGAGGAAATCCTCCTCCACGGGGTCGGTATGGAGATCTACCCCGTGATAGTGTGCAGCCCTTTGTAATAGATGGTTGAACCCCAGTGAGTCTTCCGGTGGGGAAGGTCTGGAAGGGTAGAGATCATCCTGTGGGACGTTAGGGATGTCAGGGATATTATAATCATCCATGGGTCTGGGGAGCCTGTGGGAGTGGGGTCCCCTGTAGGTAAATCTTGGGGCACGTCTCCTATGTCATCATATGGATCCCCTGATCATCATCATCCGGAGAGGGTGTTGGGGAATGATGAGGTGGGGGCGGAGACGGTGGAGGAGGGGAAGGTGGAGGGGGCAGTGGAGGTGGGGAAGGTATTCTGAAAGGAGAGGTAGCAAAGTCCTTCCTCTTTGGAGGTGGAGGAGGTTATTCCAGCTGTCTCTTTTTGATGGAGAGCATCAAATGTCCGGTTTTAGGATGCTTGGTTCGTGTTTTTTGTAATGGATCCGGTGTAAAGAGTTCTGGTGATGTTGGTTGGTCCGTCGGCGCAGAAGGCGTCGGGCCGTTGTTTTTTTGGCTTTATCCGCGCTGGTTCGTTGTTTGGAACTATGGTTGGAAAAGTCTGATTGTTTGGTCAGCGCCGAGGTGGATTTCGGCTTCGAAGTGTCGATGCCGGTGGCCTTGTGTGCTTTTGTCAGTGCCGAAGATGGTGTCAGCACCGAGAAGCTGGAGCTGGTTCTCGACACCGAGTGTTTCGGTGCGGGGCTCTGTGTCGAAGCGGAGGCCATTTTCTTTTTCGGTGTCGAAGAGTGCTTATCGGCACCGACGGTGGGCTGGCTCGAGCCCTAGCCGCCGGAAGGCTTAATCAGCTTCTTTACCGGGCCCTAAGGTGCGGTGTGGGAAGCAGTGTCTTTGGTCTTGCTTAGAACCGGAGGAGAAGGCGTGACCAAAGCCTTTTTCGGTGCCGGTGAGGGGGGGGGGGGGGGGGGGTAGATTAGTACTCACGACCCTCTGTGCCAGAGTGATGTCCTCCACATCTGAATCGTCGGCTTCGGAAGCGCTGACGAGTCCCTCGTCGGTGTGGTGTTCTTCTGGAGCGTCGACGCCTTCCCCGAAGAGGTCGTCCGGAACCGCCGTCGACGAGTGTGCAATGGTTCTTCTAGCCCTTCGGTCTCGAATGGTTTTCTTGGACCGGAAGGACTTACACGGCGGACAATCGAGCCTCGTGTTCAGGGGAGAGGCAGAGATTGCATACTTCGTGGAGATCGGTGTGGGGGAACTTGGACCCACATCGAGGGCACTTCTTGAAGGGAGTCCTTTCCATTAGCCAGGACTGGAGCTTAGGTAGGCCCGAATGCTGTCATTGACGACCGGAATCGAAGGTTTTTGCCGATGAGAGGCGCGTCGAGTGGGGAGAACGCGATCAAAAACAATACCGCGAGTTGGGGTGAGGATTGCGCGTCGATCTGGAAGCTGTTCGGAACCGGAGCGCGAAGATCACATCCGAGCCCGATGGCGGAAAAAAACAATCTGAGGATGGAGCCGAAGCCCATGCGCAATACGATCCAAAGGAGGAGTCACCGACCTCGTGACTTCCAAAGACGTTCCAAGAGGAAAAACAACTGCAAACATCCGGGCCCAACACCAGATGGCGATCTATGCACAAGTGTGTAATCTGCAGCTCATATGCCTCGAACTAGTCTATCCCCGATATTAAGTGCATGACAGCAGGTTCCAGATGCTACACTCTGAAACAGACTGAAGCCCTTTTCATGGGTGGGTAAGGGTTAAAGGGAAGCAGAAAAAGAACGCAAGAAACAGATAATCTAGTGTCCATCTGTGAACTTCCTCACCAGTTTGTTTTAACCAATCAAGCATCAGAGAGGAGAAAGCTTTGGGAATCTGTGCACTCTATATAAATAAAACACATTAATACAATTCAAGTTAATCGACAAATTTGAATGATAAATATACAGTTTTCAAAAGCCACCAATCATGCTTTTGATTTTTTGACTACATGAAGTCACTAAAGACAACATTTCTAAATTCATAGGATTTATAGTTATGACACTATAAAACCTGCTTCTTTATGAATTGTGTCCACCAGATATAAATACCAGTTTTAAACCCTGAATAACCTGAAATTAAATTTGAAGAAATTAAAAAGAATATGGGGTTAAATGGAAGTAATAAAACTAGTAATTTCCTGTTTAAACTGGCTTTAAACCCTTGAGAAGTAAACAACAGACCACTTATAAGATCAAATGGTCACTATAGATGACAATGCATGTCTCTATATAAGAAAAACAAATAATTTGTGGATTCTTCTGGCAGAGGCAATTGCAACACACACCAGTTGTCTCCCATTAATCAGCTTAGCGTCTGAAAAAGACAGTGGTTCCAAAGGTTGTGAACAAGAGAAGCTATTACAAGATTAAGATTTCACTGGAGAGTTGGATCTCTGATGGGAAAATGTAACTTTGGTAAAGCACGGAAAGAAATATACGCTTGTACGCCACTGTCTTTTGTTACTTGTTTAATAAAAAGATTAATAAAAAAAAAAAAAAACTTGGGTAAAGCACCAAAATATCTATTTCATACAATATCTTTGTGGAGAAAATCCATCCTGCATCTATGGCTGAAAGCTAGAAATCTAACAAGACCAATTTATCATCCAGATGAGTAAAAAAAAAGCATGTCATTTAAGGATTCATGTAAGAGGTTCAGTAAATTGTTGAGAGCTAGATAATGAACCTGAAGCAAATTGCTCTAATACAGACTTGAGTTGCAGTCCTTTCTAGCAACAAACTTACTGGCACTATTGTCATGGAACTGCTAAAGAGTGCCTGGAATAATTTTTCGGGGATCTAACAAAGGGATGCAGTAGTTTAAAATAGGAGACCTGGAATTGAGGAAGGAACAGTGTGATCAGACGAGAACAGAAGGCTCAAAAAGCAAATTTGCCAAGGCAATAATTTGGAAATCAAGATCACCTCTGAGTTGCAGGGTCTCTTGAACTTCTAGTGAGTTAATGAATCAGAGGAGTGTGAAGGATGTACAGAAATATTACTTAAACTAGTACAATAGAAACACATTGCTACGCAACCTTCCAACCGCAAAGTATATGATCATCATCAAATAACTTTATTCAGTTTAGTTGTAAGACCATCAATGTTAACATGTATAAAAACAGTAAGCAAATTTCATAAGACCATTACACAATTCATTATATACAGCAACCAATTTGAGAATAAAATGACCGGCAAGATGCTTACTCCCCTGAGATCAAGGAGTCAGATAAACCTGCAATTAGATAGCGCCCAGGATCCTGGCGGTGGTTATATCACATACAAGGGGCTAAATTGTTAAATGTCTCTCAAAAATGCTATCTATTCAAAAGAGGCCCTACATTTTACTGCAGATTTAAGAAAATTAAGAACAAACAGGACGGAATCTTCATGCAACTGTAAATAAATAAGAGCTGGGCGACCCTGCCTGAATTTCAACCTCCTTAAAATCGGGACAATACATTTTTTCCAGGGAATCACATAAAACGTACAAAACAATACAAAGTGAAGCAAATCCTGGGGAGACACACCATCGCAGCTACAGGATGCTAAAATCTGTCCTCTAGTGCCCCCCTCGGCGAAGCCAACAAGAGGAGAAAAAAGCCCAGGCGAAACTTGGTCAGCAAAAAATGATCATATCTGCTAAAAAAAAAAAAAGAAAAAAAAGAAAAAACAGACAATAAGGCTCAGTGGATAATGTTTTCAGAAGAAACGAATTTTCGAACGCTGGGTTTCCGCAGTTCCAGCTCTCCAGTTTCCTTAGACTACAGAAGGACTCCCTGACCCAAGCCAAATCCTTTTTTGATACCATTTCGGGATTGGTGTATAGTTCTACTCTACCCAATCTATCAAAACTAGTCTTTATATAGCTAAGACATAGTATACGGTGCGAGTGATCAAGAGATATATACTCTTTCAGTATCACTGGGTCAATAACAATTCATCATTCAGCCAGGTTTTCAGCCAGATTAGTGGACGGAGAGCCAAGGTGTCAATCAAATATGGGACCCCCAGTTCTTCGTGCACAACGTTAGAGGTTCTGATTGGCACTCCTAATAAACGCTTCAGGAACGTGTTCTTGGCCACTTAGCTGCATGCCCCTATATTTCGCTACCATAAGAGGCCATCGCAACACACTTGGCCTGGTATATCTTTAAAAGTGCCGCAATAGGTCTTTTGCCTAATTTAGTAACAAAATTAAAAATAGCCGCATTTGCCCGCACTAAGTCACCCCTCTTTCTCTGTTTTAGAGGGCCCCAGTTCCGATGTTCATCCAAGGTGACTCCCAGATACGATAAAACCTCAATGCGGGGAACCTTTGCGGTACCTACCCTGAACTGAATAGTCTTTGTTGTATGGAGGCCCATCTGCATCATGAAGGATTTTGAATCGTTTATGGATAGATTTGGATCCTTTGTGAAAGCAGAAAAGTAGTCAAGCAGGGTTTGTAGCCCCGAGGGGTCCTAGATATAAGATCCGCATCAACCGCATATAATAAAACCGGCAGACCACGACCGTCTACCTGCAGAAAATCAACCCTTGTGGCTTGTAATAGGTTATCTAGGTCGTTGAAATATAAATTAAATAAAAAGGGGGCCAGAATACAGCCCTGTCGTACATCCCGCTTAATGGCCATAGTGAGGTAGACTCTTAGGTCCCTGGTTGCTTGGTGAAGATTTTCAAAGAAAAAGACAATGTTAGCATCTACCCCAATAGCAAGCATGGACTGCCAAAGTTTGCACCTGTTCACGAGATCAAAAGCAGAAGACAAATCCATGAATGCTAAATAGATTGTACCGGGGCGGGCAACCGTGTATTTGTTCAGGATCATGGACAGGTTAAGACACTGGGCCATAGTTGACCTTCCAGAGCGGAACCCGTAATGAATATCTGATAATCTGTCCAAGAGCACACGACCGACCACTTTGACCATCGAGTCCAACATGGAGATTGGTCTATAACAGTGAGTGCTGTCGCGCTTGCCTTTTTAAAAATCTGGCACTATAGTGGATGTTGCCCAAGACTCAGGACAGTCGGATTTTGCCGCTGCATTCAAAACTGCAGCAAGGAGCGCCGCCCAAAGAGTTGGGTTTGATTTGAAAAGGTTGGCTGGGATGCCATCAGGTCCCAGGGCTTTATCACTGGTCAATCCAATTATATCTTCCTTAACCTCAGGCAACTAAAAACCAGGTCAGATGCAGCAACCACCCCTGGTAAAGAACAGGTTATCTCAGGAGGGCACTCGAACATAACTTCATAATGGTGAACCCACTCCTCCTCTGTTATATGGGCACCTACCGCTCTCCCTTCCTCAGGGTTTAAAAAGGGGCTGTTGATTATGTTCCAGATCTGGAACTGTCCCTCAGCATGCTCACATCGATTAGGCCCCTCCATGCTTCATCCTTTATGGTGGATTTCCATCTTGCCAGTTCCAGTTTATACTCCCTACGGCGAAACTTCACCAATATGGGGTCCCTAGGGCTCTTGATTAGTGCTTCCTGCAACCTCCTAGCTGCCAGGGAACAGAGGGAGTCAAACCATCTAGGGGACTGAGAACATTATCGCCTGGCCAGGGCGCTTAAGAAGTTACTTAACTTGCCTGAGATGGTATTAAATGCGCTGATAACATCCCCGTTCGTTGAGGTTATTGAACAGCACCTAGATAACTCATTGGCACACAAAACCGATATGTACTCAAAAAATGCATCTGGGTATATCTGGGACCATTTTAACCACCTCTCACCGTCTGTTGGTCTCACCTACCCACACTGACCAGCCCCACCTCTTTGAAGAATTAAGGGCCCTTGAAAACAAACGCATAGGGCGTTATGGTCACTATGGACACTCGCTTGTATAGCAAATCCTGAAAATAAATCTAGTAGGGGCGAAGATACCAAAATAAAATCTATAAATGATCCCTCACCCCTACCTCTGAAAGATGGAATAACAGACTTGCCACACGGGTCAGATAAAACATGAGGGACAGTAAATCAAATTCATGGAGGAAGCCATTTAGTGTCTCCCCTTGTGGGGAGTGATCAAAGTGAATTCCCTGCACGCGTGGGCAACCCAAATCAGCTACACTGGATACCCTGGGTTCGCCACAGGTGTGTATATTAAAATCTAGAGCAATCACAACATTTCGAAAAGTGGTGTTAAGGTGCTGCCTTACAAAGGAGCCTAACAATGTTAGGTCACATACATCCTTGATGCAGGAAGTTGAATTATAACAATTTATGAGGCCCAGCTTCTGGGACCCGCTGCGAAGTACTAGGGACTGTATGCACGGGCTCTCTGTGGGCAGGACCATCAACCTACATTCGACTGCCAGGGAGATATAAATTACAAGGCCGCCTCTTGATCTTCCTACATGAGAGGAGATAGCCGGGATTGAAAACGATTTATAACCCTCCAGTGGTAAACAGCTTCCAATTAGCCACGTTTCCTGCAAACAAATCACACTAAATTGTTTTATGTACGTAATCCATGAAGGGTCGGAAAACCTATTAGTAAGTCCTGCAATATTCCAGGATATAAAGTTTCTGTTACTGACACCTGCGGTCCCGGTACTTGCTTGCGGAATTTCCTGCAAATTAGGTATCAATTCTGACACTGAGAATAATTCTCTGTGATGAAAAAAAAACTATCCGAGGTACAATGCTTGTCACTGTATGGTTCTGTTGCTAATAATTGCAGAGCATGGCTGTGCCTGCTTAGTGTATCTGCTTCCATATCCCCCCTAGCCTCCACTGGTAGGATGCAAAAAGGACTAATCTGTTCTGAAGAGACCATTCCCACAGATTAACAAGCAGGTGTCAGAAGAAGTGATATTACATCTGGTTGTTCCGGTAAATGATAGCAGCAGGGCTATAGACTGGAACAAAAAGGGAGACCAGAGACCAAGAAAGATGGCCTTAAGCTCAAAGTGACTGATGAGGAGGGTTTTGTCTAGAGCTGAACACATGGGGTTTGGACGCCTTGAAAATGAACTCCTCAACCATACTGAGACAGGGCTGTTGTCACTATGGTTATCAAGTGAAGGCACTCCCGCTGAATTGCGCGTAAAGCCATTCACACCACGAGATAAATCGTTAACGAATTATGTTTCCATTAACTAATGCTTTCTATTCCTAGTCACATGTATACATTATTTGTAGATTGAATAGTAATAAACTTATCTGTTAAATGTTTTCATGATTTACTCTAAGGAATGATCATTGTTGAGGATACTGTATCTGTAAATAATATATCATGATGTTTATTTTTCTACAACTTTACAAATTGTATTCTAAATAATTTATAAAAATATATATATATATTTTGTGGTATTACAATAACAGATGTTTTTCAATTATTACCTGAACTGATGCTTTTTTATGGATCATCTGTTAGTTACATTGTTGTACGCCTACGCTTGCATTTTATTTTATTTCATTCTTGCTCAAGTTTGTTTCTAAAATACTTTAATTTTTCCCTGAGCTTAGCAAGTCACCTTGTTTGCAGGGGCCCCAGTTTTCTAAAATTAGGTCACTATGGTTAATGCTACAGACGCTGACTGCACTGATATTTTGACTACTGGAATGGACCTGTATATAGTGACTGGACAGGAATCTGAACGCAACAAATAATTTTGTGTGGCAAATTTATTTTGAAGATTAAAGATACTAACAACAGCTTCACTAGAAGCATACCAGTTATACGACTGCAAATTCAATTATTTTATGCCCTGCTTAAGTTACACTTAAAAGTCACAAAACAAGGCAAGGTTAAATTAGCAGGGAGAAAAGAATAAACATAAATGGTGGAAATAGACCAGAACCCAGAGTGGCTCCAAATGTCGGTTTCTTAATAAGATAAGTGTAACAGAGGGTACTTAAAAACTGCCATAAGGAAGTGCTCACCCTGGTCTCAAACAAACTCTTCCACCCCTAATTTGGCTAACAAAATCAAAACCATACATGTAAAACCCAAGGATTCTAGGGGACCCTAAACAGTCTTATGAGGTGGCGGGTTCTGCAAAAGATATCAGAAGCACTACCCACAAAATAACAGCAATAGTGCACCTACACTGCACATGCAATACTTTTATTTTTAACTGTTTTTCTTGTTTAGTTCATATTCTTTCAGAATGGCCTGGGGAAAAATATACTTTCCCACTCAAGTGCACTTTTTTTTTGGAGTGGAGGATTGAGGTGGGGGTTCAAGAATTGGTCCTAACATCTAGCAATAACATCATGCACGCCTTGCTTTAGCCATAAAAAGACAAAACAAGGCCACCAGATAATCTGCACAGGACAGCATTCCTGCTCGAATATCAGAGTATGTAGACTAACATCAACCCATGCACTTTTTAAACCTGGGCTATATCATTCCTGACAACTGCTGAAATGCTCTGCTATGCTAAAAGAAGGCAGGGGGCTAAAGCCCCAAAACAATAACAAACTGGCAACACCTTTTAATTAGAAAACAAAAATAAAATATACAATACATTTATAGCGATTTAGAATCTTTAACCCAGAATGATTTAGCTACAAAAAGTGACTCTTATGAAAGTGCATGATGGAATATTGCAGACATGCCCCATTTAAGACAGACACTTACCAAGCAGCAAACAGGGTGAGTCTTCCCAAACTTGATCTCACACAGCTCAGCCAGTGCCTATGAGGGATAAGCAGATTTTCACTAAGATGAGCAAACAGTTGGTAAGAGCTGGAAGTATCCATGCACCTTCCAGGGGTTCAAGAAGGTAACTGATTTTTTACCACTTCTAATATATTTTAAATTTGTATATTAGTATGGTTGGGTTAGGCCCTTGTAGCCAGATTAAATAAGAAAATAAACTGGAAGATTACTTACACAATGAACAGTATTGATGCTTTAGCTTGCAAATAATAGTGTGCACAGATGTGCATTTATGCCTCTTTAAAAAAACCTGACATGTTAACAATATAAAGTTTAAACAGTCCATGACACAACTGCACCCAACCTGATGCCAGACTTGTACTTGGAGGTCAGATCCACTACTAAGCCCCAGCAATAATGGCCCTTTCTCAATAGTTAAACTCATCCTCCTCTTGAGAAGATTCTCTTGGACAATGGGGAATATACATAAAACGGGAGACATACCGAAAGAGAACTCGTGACTGCTAAAAAAAGATTTACAAATGCTTTACCCTGAACGGCTTTTAAATCAACTCATAGGAATTTGCCAAAGCATGGTTTTTAATATTCAGTAGGGAAAAATTGAGGATGGAGGCAGCAAATGGCCTTGACCTCCGTATTTTTAAACAAGATAGGTCTCTAACTTGTTTAACACAGTAATGTAGTGAATGCATTGGTCCTCAAAAACAAAGATCTGAAACAGCGTGCTGAAAAAGAAGTTTCAAGGAATAAAATCTTATTCAGAGCCTGGCAAGTGACCAGCCAGCCCTCAGTTCGTCAGAGTCTATAGCCTCCACTGCTCTGGAGGAAGACCTCCCAAGATCATCAAGAGATCCCAACCTGCCATGTAGATCTCTAAAGTCTTAATTGAAACTATCAGTACAGCAGTTGCAGTGAAGGCTGTGATTGTTTCCAGGCAAAGCAATTAATCTTGGCAAAGCATTTTGTGTTCCAGAAACAAATCCAGACTTAGAGAGGTTTATTTCTGGCACACGAAAAGAAAATGGCCTGAAGCATGGGGAGTTTCATTCCTGCGCATCAAGGCAATTAACGGATTTACCTGCCTGGGACTGCCATGCCTAAATTGGTTACGCGACCATCACTTTTACCTGTAGGTGATAGCTTTGCCGATGAGCCAGCTAAGACTCGGTCATTACAAGCATGGTGCTTACTCCACCTCCAAGATCCAAAGACTGCAGATTTCACAGAGCGGAAGAAACACTGATTTAGTGTGGTTCCCCCACTCAGCCAAACCCCAAATGACTCCCAAACGTTCTACAAGCACACTCCAGGAATAAAAAAACACCTAATTAAAGACTTTAAAAAGCAGCCTATGGCCACCTCTATAGTAGCCTTCCAACTTCCACCTTGTGTGAAATTATATTTATATAAGGACACTAGATAGGGAAGAGGACTTCTATTTAAATTAACAGGATTAACTTTGATTTTAAAAGCGCACACCAGGGAGTCTTAGGACAATTAACCATATTATATCTTTAAACTTTTTTCAAGGCTCACATAGTATATAGCTCAACTGTCCAGGTTAAATAGTGATGAATCTTTTCTATGTCAAATCTTTCTAAATAAATACTAACATATAGTAGTGAAATACTTCCCCAAATTTTGTAATGCTCCGGCTAAAATTCATAACTTGAGTATTTATATTTATCTTTAATATATTCTACTCAAAGTATTCAGATAGCCGATTCATCAGACTTGGTAAGCCACCAGCTGTTCTGATAGATTGCTACTACATCATCTGTGTGCAGCAGGTCAGGAACAGGAGTATGACACGCTTTCAGAGGACAACATCTTGCTCGTTTTAAGGTCTTCCTTAAATAAGCCAGGAAGGGAGAAAATACAAGTGCTGACATAAACCTCTGTGTTAGCCTATTCAAAGCAAGGAATCTAGTTAAACAATTAACAGTGGCCATCTAACTTAACTTGTAACCATTTAGAATAGAGTATTCTCAAAAAATAAAGTCAGTCAGCCATTAGGCAAGTTGTTGTCAAAGGGTTACATGGTCTATCATGTCAAATGCAGCTCCCTAAAGTGGACTCACTGTCCAAACCAACTAGGAGAAAGGAATAGTCCATGTACGAGTGATATGTAAAAAGAAGGAAAGTTGCTCCCCACTTGAGTGAATTCCTTATCACAGTCCTTGGGACCGCATCTGTCCCGGATGCAGACTTACTTTCAGAGACTAAGCCATTTTTATAACAATCAAGAGTATCAGAGCCCACTAAATCTATGCCACTTTGAAATTCTGTAGCTCAATAGCATATCTCCCATGCTGCATACAATGTGTTGTATTAAGAATCCCAAACAGTTCTTAAAGAAGAAGAATTTAAAGGCCTTTCTTGTTCAGTGTCCTTTGTGACCAAAATCCAGAATCCCTGGGTATGATTAAAGCAAATAGCTTCTTCCATTAGCAACCTAGCATGTTCCATTCCGCCCTTTCCGATTACACATTAGTTAGGAGATAATCACTTACCTGTAACAATCAGTTTGAGGTTTTGTGGATAGTAGAATCATATGCTGTGCATGCTCCTGTCATCTAGTGTTGGGCTCATAAAGTTATATGTTGTTTTCATTAAGAAAATGGTTTCAGTTTTGTGGGGACTCCTGATACTTTGCCTAAAACCCACAAAGCACCAGACATCAGATTGTGTTTTACAACATTGGGGTAAGGGTATGTATTGAGATGCAGATGCTGTAGAAACTCTTAACGTGCAAAACCTTTGACACTCTGTGTTCTTGTAGGAAACTGGACTTTTGTTGTAAATGTACCCCCACTTTTTACCCCCTTTTTAGCTACTAGATGCTGATTTTGGACTCTGCCAGTGCACTGCGGCCTACTAACCAGACCTCACTGCCAGTGCTCCTTCCCTAAAACAAGGTGAAGTCTAATTCTTTTAAAATTGGCTAGGGACTTTAGCCCCCCTGTAAGTTCCTAGTAAATGGTACCCTTGGTACCTAGCCCATGGGTGTTAGAGAGGGTGCCTTAAGGCTGCAGCGTATCTTATGCCACCTTACGGGACTCGCATACAAATTCCACACAGACTGCCATTGCAGGCTTTGTAACATGGCATGACAGATTCCTGTATGTCATGCCAAAGTCCCTGCATCTAATATATGTAAGTAAACCCACAGCAGGCCTTTGAGCCCTAAGGAAGGGTGGATTATATTTTAAGTGAGGACATATCTGCATAAGCAGAAATGTCTCAGTGAAGTCTAGTTCCATTACTAGATATTGCAAGTGAGCTGGGAAGCCATCTTAAGGTATGTACTGGAGACTGGTCCAAAGGAATTACCCAACTACATAATGGCTTCACTGAAACCTATGGTGTTTGGTATCAAACACCTTGTATAAATAAACCCACACTACTTCCAGTGATGGATTTATTAATACATGCACTCACAGAGGGTACCTTAGAGGTACCCCCTAAAATCTACCAGCCCTCTAGTGTGCTGGCTGACTGGTCAAGTCACCACAGACAGGTGAGATCGCGGCTCTCAGAGGACAGAAGCAATGCCTGATCTGGAGGTCTTTTACACCTTCTCCAGAAAGGCTGGTAAATCAGCCTATCAAGGTAGGAAGCTTCACAGGCCTCTGCCGCCTTTGATATGTGACCCAAGGCTTCCCCAGACAGAGGATATGTCACCCCCTGCCCTCAACCCATCTGGCACCAGGACAAACAGAAAAATTAGCTATGCAGGAGGCGTGTTGTACTGTCAGGCTGGAGACACCACTAGGGTGACCAGCTTTAAGTGAACACAAAGTTAGGAATTCCACCATCTTGGGTGTGGTGGAATTAGGAACCCTGGGACAGGGTGATACCCACTCCCTGAAGAAGTGGTCATCTAGGTGTTTTAGTGACCCATGGGGTAAGTAGCCAATTGCCTACTACCCCACGCTCCCCTTAATGCCCCATAATTGACTATTTAGGAGAACCCATGATACCAGGACCTCAGATTTCAACGGACACAAAAGAAGGAGTGGGCAAAGACAACTGCTGACCCGAGAACCAAGGAGCATGACTGACTTGGCGCCAACCCTGCAAGCCTGCCTGCTGCACCCGGCCCTCGTGGAGCACCAGACTCTCTGCCGCTGCGTGGACTCCAAGAAACCCATAGGGTTGCCAGCGATTTTCCAATTGCAAAAGAAACTCCTTTGGAGTGGAGAAGCTACTCCCCTGCAGCCACCAACAGAGCAAGACCTGGGGGCGTGGCCGGCTGCCGAACGTAATGGCCGCCGTCTTCTAGCGCTCAGAGCCCTCGGGGGTGGGGGGTCTGCTACATTGTAAATAATCACAGGTAGGGAGTGAAGAGGTAATGGGATAGAACCTACCTCCTGTAAACGACGTAATAAACAAAGTGGTTCTGCCCTACTAGAAAATACTAGTTTTTTTATTTTTGTACTTTAAGGTGATGATCAGTTAGGTGAATTAAAGTGATCCATGAGCTGTCATGGAAAGCACTATGTGTTTTTAAAATACCCCTCACACACTATGAATCCCATAGTGTCATGCTTCATCATGGGGGTCTTCCCGTCCCTCTACGGGGCGGGGCGTGCTACTACCTACGAATACGTGGGAGCACTGTTGTTTATGATGAATAGGCTATGTGTAGTGGAGGAATGTGAGTGTTGGGGATTATGTGTAAGATGTGAGGGAATGATTAAAAGGACCCTGGCTAGTAGAAAAAACAATTTTATTCTGTTCTCTAGCTGGGAGCGTTAAAAATGGGGAAGAGAGTAGGAAATGCCACAAGTTTGCGGCTACCTACTAGGTCGACATGTTTCGTAAGCAGTCCCCACTGCTTTACTCATCAGGACCAATAGATAATCCCTATAACACTAGAATAGAATTAAATAAGGTGGTTCGTATGCCTATTATTCCGATGTGCCCGACCTATAACAAATATTGAGATCTGCGAGCAAGGGGTATAATGACCCCGAGAAACTCAAACCAATTAGGTATCTGAAAGAAATGAGAAACAACAATAATGCATGGAAGTTTTCACACAGATAGATACAACACATCACCATATTTCTAGTTCATCTAATTCATTTGTTTCGTGATATATTTTTGCTGTTCGTGATATATTTTTCATTTTCGTGATATATTTTTCTAGATATATATTTTTCGTTCTATATCATCTTGGGTAAGGTAAAATTCACTCATAACCCATTGCTATGGAACACAAGAAGAAGAGAAGAAAGCAAAAGGTAGTTAGACATGGTAGACAAAATAAGCGACAGCTCAAAACAATTGGGGTACTCTGCTGTACGAGTTCACTTGTTATATAGATGAATAAGGCGTGAAAAACCACAATCATACTTGATTTTCGGGGGTACATACGTTCTTTTGGCGTAATGTTCAGGCTTCACGAGCACACACTGGAGGGGAGGGCGCCTGGTTTATATCACTAGAAAAACATCGTATTTATCGTAAATGAAAGTGGGTTGCCGAAAGAACGGCGATCTCACAAGTACCCTGACCTAGTTTAAAGACTCGGCCAAGTCTCAACTTACAATAGGCAGGATCGTCCCTCGCTTCCATGCACCTCCGTGTAGCTCCGTCGATGTAAATACGGAAGTGAGCTGCATTGCTTTTTATTGGTGGAGAGGATGCGGGAAGGAATAGACAACTAGAACGTGAGAGTCTAAAAATGGCCGCCCGAAACGGGCTTTTCAAGTGGTGTACTTCCTGGATGATAAATAGAAATAGAAGTTACTCGTTCATGTGGAAATACCATGAGTGTCCCGAAAAAACATTTGGGGTTCAAAAATGATAATGAAAAAAAGAATAGAATAGAATAACTATAGTCATGTGAAGATTTGCAAATTGTTGCACCAAAATATTCAATGCTGCCGATGAGACTTGGGATCAGTGAATCATGTATCACTTTACTGCGAAACTTCAGATTAATTAGTTCGCATGTTGTAATACTCGGGAGTATTGGACATCTCGTAGTCATAGCGAGGATAAGAAAAAAAGGCTATGTTTAAAAAGCAATCTCTAGCGACCAGCCACAACCGTTCTATCTCCAAACTCTCCTCGTTAATAATGGATATAGAGCTGCAAGTGGGAGTTTTAATTTGTACGCTCTTTAATTCTGTATACCACACAGATTTCTCATACGTGGTGGCATGTCAGTCACAGACCAGAGAGAAAGATATATGGAGAGATGCTGGTAGGTCCATCAAAGGAGTGATTTATAGAAAGATTCTCTCAGTATGGTTAAAGCTGACTCCAAGGAATATCGTCATTAAGGCCTCTAATGTTGGTCTTGAGGCGATGCACCCATCTTTGCTCTTTTTCAAACAGATACCTGTCGTTTGGTACCTGTTCGATAACTGTCCATGACATTTCTTCTGGTGTGTGAGGGAAATCAATAAAGTGTGCTGCCATTTTTGTGGCGCCTCTTTTGCACCTGATGTTGCTTTTATGTTCTCCAATTCTTATTTTCACACATCACATGGGAGCAGAGAAAATTTACCACCTGCAACAGCAACAACGTAGTATATCTCATAAAATGCCCCTGTCAATTGGAATACATAGGGATGACAACTCGATGTGTGAAAATAAGAATTGGAGAACATAAAAGCAACATCAGGTGCAAAAGAGGCGCCACAAAAATGGCAGCACACTTTATTGATTTCCCTCACACACCAGAAGAAATGTCATGGACAGTTATCGAACAGGTACCAAACGACAGGTATCTGTTTGAAAAAGAGCAAAGATGGGTGCATCGCCTCAAGACCAACATTAGAGGCCTTAATGACGATATTCCTTGGAGTCAGCTTTAACCATACTGAGAGAATCTTTCTATAAATCACTCCTTCGATGGACCTACCAGCATCTCTCCATATATCTTTCTCTCTGGTCTGTGACTGACATGCCACCACGTATGAGAAATCTGTGTGGTATACAGAATTAAAGAGCGTACAAATTAAAACTCCCACTTGCAGCTCTATATCCATTATTAACGAGGAGAGTTTGGAGATAGAACGGTTGTGGCTGGTCGCTAGAGATTGCTTTTTAAACATAGCCTTTTTTTCTTATCCTCGCTATGACTACGAGATGTCCAATACTCCCGAGTATTACAACATGCGAACTAATTAATCTGAAGTTTCGCAGTAAAGTGATACATGATTCACTGATCCCAAGTCTCATCGGCAGCATTGAATATTTTGGTGCAACAATTTGCAAATCTTCACATGACTATAGTTATTCTATTCTATTCTTTTTTTCATTATCATTTTTGAACCCCAAATGTTTTTTCGGGACACTCATGGTATTTCCACATGAACGAGTAACTTCTATTTCTATTTATCATCCAGGAAGTACACCACTTGAAAAGCCCGTTTCGGGCGGCCATTTTTAGACTCTCACGTTCTAGTTGTCTATTCCTTCCCGCATCCTCTCCACCAATAAAAAGCAATGCAGCTCACTTCCGTATTTACATCGACGGAGCTACACGGAGGTGCATGGAAGCGAGGGACGATCCTGCCTATTGTAAGTTGAGACTTGGCCGAGTCTTTAAACTAGGTCAGGGTACTTGTGAGATCGCCGTTCTTTCGGCAACCCACTTTCATTTACGATAAATACGATGTTTTTCTAGTGATATAAACCAGGCGCCCTCCCCTCCAGTGTGTGCTCGTGAAGCCTGAACATTACGCCAAAAGAACGTATGTACCCCCGAAAATCAAGTACGATTGTGGTTTTTCACGCCTTATTCATCTATATAACAAGTGAACTCGTACAGCAGAGTACCCCAATTGTTTTGAGCTGTCGCTTATTTTGTCTACCATGTCTAACTACCTTTTGCTTTCTTCTCTTCTTCTTGTGTTCCATAGCAATGGGTTATGAGTGAATTTTACCTTACCCAAGATGATATAGAACGAAAAATATATATCTAGAAAAATATATCACGAAAATGAAAAATATATCACGAACAGCAAAAATATATCACGAAACAAATGAATTAGATGAACTAGAAATATGGTGATGTGTTGTATCTATTTGTGTGAAAACTTCCATGCATTATTGTTGTTTCTCATTTCTTTCAGATACCTAATTGGTTTGAGTTTCTCGGGGTCATTATACCCCTTGCTCGCAGATGTCAATATTTGTTATAGGTCGGGCACATCGGAATAATAGGCATACGAACCACCTTATTTAATTCTATTCTAGTGTTATAGGGATTATCTATTGGTCCTGATGAGTAAAGCAGTGGGGACTGCTTACGAAACATGTCGACCTAGTAGGTAGCCGCAAACTTGTGGCATTTCCTACTCTCTTCCCCATTTTTAACGCTCCCAGCTAGAGAACAGAATAAAATTGTTTTTTCTACTAGCCAGGGTCCTTTTAATCATTCCCTCACATCTTACACATAATCCCAACACTCACATTCCTCCACTACACATAGCCTATTCATCATAAACAACAGTGCTCCCACGTATTCGTAGGTAGTAGCACGCCCCGCCCCGTAGAGGGACGGGAAGACCCCCATGATGAAGCATGACACTATGGGATTCATAGTGTGTGAGGGGTATTTTAAAAACACATAGTGCTTTCCATGACAGCTCATGGATCACTTTAATTCACCTAACTGATCATCACCTTAAAGTACAAAAATAAAAAAACTAGTATTTTCTAGTAGGGCAGAACCACTTTGTTTATTACGTAGGTCTGCTACATTGATCAGTAACTACCTTAAAAATGACCTGCCGAGGTGGCGGAACTCTGCCTGCACCTGGACGAAGACTCGCCTGGCTCCTGGCGCAGTCGCTGAGGTCTGTGACCGCTTGAAACCCCTTGCCGCCTGCACTCACGAAAAGACATGGGACTGTCGCTGGGACGCAACCCGACGTCGCTGTGTGGCGGACGAGGATACGACGGAGCTCCGCCTACACCCGGGGAGCGTGCTGCTTGGATCCCAGCACCTTCATTGCTGTGTGCAGTGGTGCAGGACCCCCTTGAGTCCCGACCTCGTGTGGCGAGCGGGGGACGGCGAGAGGGGGACGTCGAGAGGGGGACGTCCGGCGCCACCGGGGGCAGTGGTGGGCCCAGCGACTCTCCCAGCTGCAACACGCACAGAACTTCTCTCCAGCATTGCCGGTTACCATCTGGGGCCTGCCGTAGACACAGCCATTTATCCGGACCCCTGTGGTGTGGAGGACGGGGAGGAGACATCGGCAGACGGTCTCCTGCTGGAGTGAAGACCGACCCAGCTCCGCACTTCACTTCAGGTACTGCCATTCCTCTGTACCGTTTTAGCGCCATAATAGACACTGCCTGCCTGACACATTAGGCTCCACACAGGGCTTATCCCTCACCACTGGTGTAAAGACTGAGATCCAAACCCGGGACTTATTTCCTGGATACACTTGAACTGTTGCTCCTACGAATTTCGCATAGTGCTTCAAAATTGAGACCTTCACAGTTCCTCCAGCCTCTGTTGTTGTTGATTGTGGGAGGCAGAGATCCGTACTTAGTTTCAACAGGGCCCTGGCCTACTTGCTTTACCCTGAGCTCTCCGAAACACCGCCGCCTAAACGCAAACCTTTTGCTGGTCTAGACCTAGACCTCTGCAATACGAACTTGCGGATCATCCCAGAAGTGCCATACATTGCACTCAGTGCCTGCCCACAATCCAGTCTTGTGTCCCGGCTCCACTCCTGACCCTATAATTCATCACAGCAAACAGCGGAAACCAGACAGGCCGCGTGCACCATTGGGTGACACGGTCAGGCGGCGGGGATTACTGCCCTCAGTCAATTGGTACCCGTGGAGGCGGCCGCAGGAGTGGGGCCAGATAGGGGGCCGGGGCCAGCGAGTGAACACGTTGGAAAAATACGCCTACACCAAGTCTGAAAGAGAGGTACATGACCGAACAGAGACTGGCACACAACCTGTCAACGAGGCCACACCGGAGAAAGAAATTACATTGCAAGAAGACATGTCCATCCTGAATAAAGTCCACGCCTCTTTGGAATCTCGGATTGACAAAGTCTCCACACATTAAAGATGGGCAAGTGACTGTTGATCCTCTGTGAAGACTTTTTGTATGCTATAGAATAATGTCCTCTCAATATTTACTTGCATACTAGTTGTAAAGATCACTAATCCAGTGCTTGACCCCCCGGGGAAGCGCGAAGGGCTCTATCCCCCCCTTAAATAGGAAATTGGTTATGGGTCTTAGGCACTCTGCAAAGTTGGGGTGGTGGGAAATTAAACAACCATTCTGCAGGGAAGCAGGGTGGGGGGAGGGTTTTGAGATGTCCTGGGACAGTTCATTTTTCTTTATTGTTTTTGTTTCTATATGTTCTTGGGCACATGACCTAACCATGTTTAATACTCCTACAATGTTTGAACGCAATCAGCAAACACCTGTACAAGCGACACAAAAACCATATGCCGCAGTCACATGAACCTATACTCCCCATGACATCCTCCAGACAGTATTTACCACTCATCTCCTGGAATGTTAATGGTCTCCAGGATAAACTAAAGAGGGGACTGGTCCTACAATATTTGAAACGAAAGGCGCCTGCAATAACCATACTCCAAGAAACCCACTTGACGGGGACAGTCTGTAAGGCCTTAGACTGATGGGGTTTTAAGCTAGCTGTCCATTCAGAATTCACATCCAGTTCACAGGGGGTAGGAATTCTCCTAAAGAAACAATACCCGATCATAGTTAAGCACACATACAAGGATGACCAAGGCCGATTTGCGGCAATCTCGTGTCAATGGGAAGATCGTATAATCAATGTAGTCTCTGTCTATATTCCGTCTGCGCTCCATTCCTCGGCTTTTACAGCACTCCGTGATCTCCTCCTACGCCTCCCACATGGCTCTTTAATAATAGGTGGCGATTTCAACGCCACTTTGAATGACATTCTAGATCGTACACCCCCACGACAGCAACACCGCTCACACTAGGCACGGACAGATTTCCTGGACGCGATGGGGATGGTGGATGTTTGGCGTGCCCTGTTCCCCTTGCTGAAACAATATACTTATCACTCGGGGGCCCACAATAGCCTCTCTAGAATAGACTATTTACTGGCACCTGCAACCGACCTAGGGAATCTTCACGCAGTAACTCACTTAGCAAGAGGCATTTCTGACCATTCCCCGATTAGGGCCCTCTACACTTGGTACTCTACAGCTCAGACCCGCATATTCCCTATATATTCCGGGTATTTGAAGTCTCCGGAAATAGGGAAGGGGCTATCTGACACCACTAAGCACTATTTCAATGAAAATGTATCCTCCGTTTCTTCCCCAGCCATCCTCTGGGAAGCCTACAAAACAGTGCTCCGTGAGAATGCCACTAATCACACATCACAAGAGGGAAAAAGTTGAAACTATAGAGACGTTAGAAAAAGTAGAGGAGTTGGAAAGCTCCCGCAGTCAGGACCCATCAGATGCTAATGCCCACCTCCTACAATTAAAGAAAGGAGAATACAAGGAATTTCTCTGGGAAGCAGCAAAAGCACGTCTCACCAAAACCCAACATACCATTTACGAGGCTGGGGACAAGGCCGGAAAACTCCTGGCCTGGCTCGACAAAAAAGAAAAGGCGGACAGATGGGTGGCAGAACTCCGGCTCCCAATGGGTGGTTTGACTCAAGATCCCGAGTGTATAGTGGACCTATTAGCGGACCACTTCGAACAGGTTTAGGCCCTCACAATTACGCAATCACAAGCTGACATGGAGGAGTTCCTCCGAGATATCAAACTTCCTCAATTGGAAGAAGTAGAGGCCCAGACCCTGGAAGGTGAACTATCCGCTGACGAAATTGCGCTGGCAATCAACAAATTACAGTCCGATAAAGCACTGGGACCGAACGGTATCCCCATCGAGTGGTATAAGCGTAATGCGACAACACTCACACCATACGTGGCGGCAATATACAAAGAGTTTTTAGTAAAAGGGGAGCTACCGCGTGATCAGAGGACTGCGACAATAGTGGCCATCCATAAACCTGGGAAACCAGCGGAGGACTGTTCCTCCTAAAGGCCTATAACGCCGATTAATGCCGAGGCCAAGATATTGGCTAAAGCCTTGGCAAATTAACTCACGCCACACCTAGCAAAATTGATACATCCGGATCAATCCGGGTTTATGCCCGGCAGAAATACAGCACTAAACCTTCGGCGCCTACATAATGTGCTTGGACGTAGTCATACTATCCAGGAAGAGGCCGTGGTGCTATCTCTAGATGCCCGCATGGCTTTCGGATACAGTCGAGTGGCCGTTCCTCTTTGCTGTTCTCTGGAAATTGGGTTTCGGACCAAAATTTTACTCCTGGGTCCGCTTACTATACACTGACCCAGTGGCCCAAATAGTAGCCAATGGGCATAGGTCAAGAGAGATTTTGTTATACCGGGGCACACGACAGGGATGCCCACTATCGCCCCTTCTCTTTGCTTTAGTTCTGGAGCCTTTGGCGGCCTGGATTCATCAAGACTTAGCTATCCGGGTACTTAAATGGACTGAAGACCTGGAAGACTGTATTTCATTATATGCGGATGATATCCTCTTGTATATGGCCTCCCAGCGATGCTCACTATCTTGTCTTCTAAATATTTGTAGCTCTTACGGCCGCTACTCAGGGTATACGATAAACTGGGCAAAATCGGTCTTGTACGTCCTGAAGGGACCTCCCCCACTTCTCCCAACTGGCTGCGCAGTAAAAGAAGTAGACGATACTTTCAAGTACCTAGGGATCCATACTGCTCGAGATCGGGAATTATTTATGACCTTGAATCTCCAAGCCCCTATAAAACGCATTCAAAAAGACACTAAACATTGGCAATCACTACCATTGTCGCTGCTAGGGAAAGCTGCCCTTTTTTTAAATGATGGCTCCCCCTCGGTTCCTTTATGCCCTCCAAAACACGCCCTTTCCAGTCCCGCAAACATACTTCCGGGCCATCGAGGCAGAAGTAACTAAACTCTTATGGGACCACAAGCCAGCCCGCATAGCTATGGTCAAACTGCATCACTCCTGGTAAGATGGTGGCATCGCACTCCCTAATATACAATGTTACTATTGGGCCTCCCAGTTAACAGTCGTGAATCTATGGATTCATGTCCCTTACACGGACCCTGCCTATGCCCTCGACAGACTACAGCTAGGACCGACTGGACTGCACCGAGCACTCTATAATAAGACCAGTCAACTTCTAGGTCCGACGCACCACACACTCCAAACGTGGAAATTAGTGCATAAAAAACTAGGGTGGCACGAAACGCTCACACAAGCAAAGCCCCTATGGGTTACGGACAAGCTGAAGAGACTAGAAAAAAGCAAAGGCTTCCACAACTGGGACCTCATCGGGATATCGAAGGTTGGAGATCTCTTGTTGAAGGGAAAAATGACCACGTTCACACAGCTCCAAACAAGATACAAGCTGGCACCAACCGAACATTTTCGCTATCAACAGATTAAACATGCCCTTGAGGCAGTAGTACCCCCCCCCCCCGAGCAAGATCCTTAACATACAAAAAAATTCATAATATGTCAGACTCGATGGAAAGGCTCAAAAATAAGTGGCAGGATGGAGTGGGTGAAATGAATGACACAGAATGGCAGGAGGCGCTCTCTTCCCCCAGAGAGGTAGCGATTACATCTAAACTACGACTAATACAACTTAAAATTCTTCACAGAATTTACTACACTAGAACTACCCTCTGCAAAATTGGTAAAATCGAAAGCCCGCTATGTCCGAGAGGTTGTGGGGAGATTGGTACATTCTTCCATACGATCTGGGATTGCCCCGTGGTGATGTGATACTGGGAGGCAGTCATGTCACTAATCACGAGGGTGAGTGGATATTCAATATCAAGGGAGCCCAAATGTTGTTTACTTAATATTTGGGACGCAACAGACCTAAACTTAATACAACAGACCTGGGCCACTCTGGGTATCATGATAGCAAAAAGAAACATTGCCCGCAACCGGGGCAGGGCGGCTACCCCTACCCCAGCAATTTGGTGTAAAGACAAGGAAACAGTGATGGTGGCGTAAAAAACGGTGTACGTACACAGGGGATGCCCCAAAAAATGTATCAAAAAATGGGGAAAATGGAATACCTATAAGGGAGGTATTTGCGAATTACCATCAATTATTCGGGAAGAAGGCTCAATGGAGGGAGGCAATAATGCTGAAGGTAATGATGTCTAAATTACACATTGAATGAACTGATTGTATGTACTGTGTATATAACATTGTAAACGTTACATGTACGTGAATGGGTCAGGAGAATGTAACAAGTACAGTGATAACTTGAGTGTCCCCTTTATTTCTTTAAATAAAAACAAAGCAAGACCCGGTTCATCGACCTGCTGCTCACCAGGTCTACCAACGAAGCAGATTCCTAGGAAGAGGTAGCCATGCTCCCACAGTTCAGATTCATCCTCCCTCCAAGTATGGGGACGCCAGGGCCGACCGGTCCGCACAGTACCAAAACATGGTGCACTGGTCCCCTTGCAGCAACCAAGGCTTTTTGTGTCCAGTCCAAACACCAATGCCGAGGAGAAACAACTTGACTGACGTCAGAGACAATGCGATCCACATCATGAGTGGCCTAGCTGTCCTGTTTGCCCCTCTTCAGCAGAAACCAAGACAAAGAGAGAGCCTCTGACTGCCACCACTTGACACCATAAAGCACCTCTGCACCCGCATCCTACAGCCATAGTCCAGAGGATGTGATGGTGCCCACGTGGTCCTGAGACCCACAAGAGCCGAGCTCATCCTTGGTTCTGGCTAGACTGGACTTCCAGTCACCGCCGGCAGCCTCTTTCCGAGGGCCCCCTCCAACTGTGAGTGACTCCAGCACCGAATCAGATGTCCAAAGACACCACTGCACCCAAGCCCCACAGCCTGAGAAGTGGAAGAATGGTGGCCTTATATGCCCAAGTATCTCAAGGGTCAAGCCTCCCTGTGGGTTCCCCCAGTCTAGTCCCCCACTCACAGAGCCTCATTTCTGACCGGACCGTTTCCCATTGACGTGAATGGGACAGCCAATGCCATAACTCACCTCTGCACCCAGACGCCCCAGAGCCTACTGAGGTGATCTGTTGGTGTTGGATCCTGCCCCATACTCACCTTAACTTCAGAAGAACAGCCCATAAGTTGCTGTTAAGTGCCCGAATGCAGTACGTGTTTTTCCCTAAAGAACAACTTTTGAATTTTTTTTAAATTCGTAACTCGAAAAGTACTTACCCGATTCCAATGATCTTGGTACCTAAATTCATATAAAAGTATGTTATTTTTTATAAATTGGTGTTGGATTTCTTTATTGAGTGAATGTCTCACCTACTGCCTTTGTGCAATAAATGCTTAGCACTGCCCTCTGATATGCCTAACTGCTCGCCCACACTACCACAAAAGAGAGCATTTGGGATTTCATTTGTGCCTCTGTAATTCCTTTGAGGTTTGTCTGGACTCTTTACACAGTGTAGCTCTTTTTGGTCCACTATATAAAGAGGCAGCCTTCTACCATTCTCTACAGTGGTAAAAGGATTCTCCTCACTGTTTGAAGATGCCATGCACTGCCTTGGGATGTAGACGTCGATCATAATCTGCCAGATGCCGCCTGTTCAGTTCATTTGCTCTTGCATTCAGGGATCCATCTAGGTGGTTCACGATCAGGAAAATGACCCAACACTCAAAGCACCTCCAGAGGCACAGTGCCTCCTGAAACAGGGCCTTGGACACAAATATGCCTACTTTGTTCCAGTACTGCACAGCAGTGATGTTTGTGAGAACCTGCACAAGCCTCCCCTTGATGGAAGGAAGGTCTTCAAAGCCAGATGAATGGCCCACAACTCTAGAAGACTGCCGTGAAATCGATACTCCACCAGAGACCAGTGCCCTGATCGCCACGTCTCCCAGATGACCTTTCCAGCCTAGCAGGCACATTTGTCAACACCATCAGCTTTGGGTGGGGAAGGTAGAAGATCTGCTCCTGGACAAATTGTGTAAGAGCAGTCACAACTACGTGTCCTGAGCGATCTCCTCCAACACATGGATAATATGGGTTAGATTTCCCTGATGCCGGGCCCACTGGACCTTCACGCTCCACTACACAGCCGGCATGTGCCAACCTGGCATAGCTGATGAGTAGGCCAAGAAGCCTCAGAACTCCTCTCACTGTTATCCAGGATCGAGCTGCAGACATCAGGATCATTGATGAATGTCCTGGACTCGCTTCCGTAGAGAAAAATCCATGAACTCCACTATGTCCAGGATTGCTTCAATGAATGAACATCCCTGCTAAGGATTCAGGTGGGAATTCAGATGTTAAGAGGATCACTATCATCCAGATGTGGTTCAAGACTGATAGTGGTAAGCCCGCATCCAACAGACAGTCATCTAGATACAGGAATACAGGTATCACCGATCTCTGAACATGGGCTGCAATCACCACCATCTTCATGAACACCTGAAGGGCATTGCTGACGATGAAAGGGAGCAAGGAAAACTGAAACAGCTGCACCTCCTGTAACAGGACGGACAGGTGCTCATCCGAAATCAGCTCTGGTGTGGGAGGAATAGTGGGTAGGGCTCAAAGAAAAGCTAGAGCATATCCATTTTGAACAATCTGTAAGACCCATCTGTGTGAGGTGATGAACAGCAAACCTGGGAGGAAATGTTGAATTCTGCTGCTCCCCAGTTGGGCATGTGCCACTAAGGGTAAACTAAGGTGGTTTAGGGGCGACTGTAGCAGGGGAGAGGAATTGGAGTACTGAAGCCCCTGCAGGCCAGCACACTACCTGCCAGACCTACGTCTATGGCATCAAAAGGGTTGGGGCACCTACTGCTCTGGTTGGAAAGGCAGTCACTGTCTACATGCCAGCCCTCTGTAATGTCCCCTAAACTCTTTGAATTGATGTGGGAACTGTTTAGCAGGGGTCAACAGTCCAAAGGAGCAAGCCATAGCACTATTGTCCTTAAAGAGCTCCACAGCAAAGTGTGCCTTCTCACTGAAAAGGTGGGACCAAAGGGCATATCCATGAAGCAGGCCTCTGAGGCGCCAGAAATTCCTGCAAGACGCATCCATACATGGAGATGATGTACAAGACTGGTAGAGATTATCTTCATACGGTAATCTGGGGTATTCAGACCTGTGGGGATGACATTTGGCCACATACTGTCCATCATTAATTGCCTAACCCACAGAGGCTGCAGGGCCTTCAGGAACTGCCTGCAAGATCGAGCTGGCCATGACCGAGAAGTCATGTGTGTAGCGATCCAGCAAATACACAGGCAGATGAAAACATGCGCTTGCCAAACGCCTCAATCTGGCGCCAGTGTAGCAGAAACCAGTGTGATCTCAGGCTGGAATAGAAGTATGTACCATAATCAGTACATAAGCAGTAACAGGTCCCAGGAGGACAGATTGCGCAACATTTGGCCCCACCAGCGGTCACCCAACTATGAACCCTTCTAGTTGAAGTAGGGCACCAAAGGCACACCAGAAGGAGCCCGAAGCACACTGACTAATTTACATGGAAGAGGGACCAGCTGTGGAATCGATTCCTTGGCTGGAGACCTCAAAGGGGTGTAACTAACATTGTGACACCCTCATGCTTTCTCTTTGGAGTCAGAGTGGCAGTATTAGGTTGAAAACTGCTTCAGATTCTTATGCTTGAGCTTAGACTTGGACTTACCATAGAACTTTAAGAGAGAAGTTGAACGCTCAGGGGAACAGACTTGAGGTTGGGAACAGGTATACAATATTGAATCAGGAGTGGGACAAATGCCAAGGATGCAATGTCTTGTGTTCGGCAATATACAGCTTCGCATCTATGTCTTGGATTGCCTTCAGGTGCATGAGGGCGCACTTCTCATACAGCTTGAGTTGGGGCCTGAGCCGAGGCACCAAAGACACACCTCATGCAGCATCTGCCTCCTGCATTTGTGGCATGGCTTGAAACCTGTTGTTTTGAGTGGGGATATTGCTCCTTAGCACACAAGAAAAACACTTAAGAAGTAGTCGGAAAAACTGACAAAGTTGGGAGCAGAGCTCCAAATACATTTCAGAAGGCATGGAAAGAGTGGCACAGAGATCAGTGGAGTGGTGCTTACATGCAGCTCCGCTCTGACACTTGCAGAGCAGTATGGAAGCAAAGATGAGGAACACAGTACTACCTAAAGGCAAGCTGGCGCACTGCTGCAAAAAGTGTCCTGATCCAGCCTGGGGAGTATTCAAAGGTGAGGAGTCTGCAGTTAGAAGTATCCCTCAGAGATAATAGGCTAACCATGCCTTATATTTGGCTATGGCGTAGACTGTTGTGATCTCAACAGCTTACTCACTTCACCACTCCTCCAACTTCCCTGCTTTCCTTATATATTAGGTAAATCTGTACACTGCATAAAAGTCATCTTCCTGACTCTATTACGAAGGAATCGATGGGCACTTGTCCCTGATGAAAAACGGATCCTGGGATGCAATCTTAAACTACTTTTCTATGCAAGGTTGCACAATATTTACTTTGACTGGGTCCTTGATGTATCTGCTGAAATTAAGCATAGTAAATAATGAATGCCTCTTTCAGTCTTTGAGAGCATTTTGAAAAGAAAATAATCTTTTTTTACCTAAAGTGAGTATTTGGGCTGCTGTGAAGCTCTTATAACGACCCCATTGTATGATTAAGAGTCATCAGGGAGCGATGCCCTTACAGGGTATGGCTCCAGGGGTTCATTTTTCATGTCCACCCCACATTCTTGTTCTTCTTATATCCCTAGTCCTTGATATATGGGTGTATGGGCAGTAGGTTTTAGATAATGTTTCCCTCTGAGTCAAACTACGCAAGTTTCATGAGATTCAGCTGTTGGGGTGGTGGTATTGCAACGGTGAACACTTTTCTCTGGAATGGGACTACCCTGTAGTTTTCTGAATCATCAAATGTAATCTTATGTTTTTTATGGAGTGGTAGTGTTGATGTGCTTGGAGGAATGGTGACAATGTGGCCTGTATCATGGTCAATGTAAGAAATATGTTGAGGGAGACAGCTGGCTGTCGTGCTTGAGGGGCATTCATTTTCTGCCGATGGACAAGTGTAGAGTTTGAGTCCATGCTGGTTAGAGGGACCATGTGACCTTTGAGGTCGACCTCAGAGCGGAGGTCTGATCTTGGTCATTTTGGCAATGAGAGTGCTTCAGAGTTGAAGGTTATTTTCACTGCATAGGAGTGACAACAGCTTCCGATGGTGTGGACTCCAAAGGTCACACCTTCTTTCGGGCTCGTTCCTCTACTACTACATGGCGTTTTTTTACAAGGTTGTTCGCTGGTGCGGAGTCAAGACTACCATATGAGCCGATCTCTTGGGGGATGCTCCTCAGTAAGAGCATGAATTGTGCCAGTTGGAGACTGGAAGTGCTATGGTGGGTCCTCGACATGTATGATCTGCAATTTTAAGTGTGGTCTAAGTCCAGGGTGTAGGAGTCACTGGGGTGCTGGAGAACCTTGGCCTACATCACTACAAGCTACTACCAAATGCTTACAAACTAACATTTTAAATGCGTACCACGTGTTGTAGATAAACAAAATCTGCATAGACTATACATCAACATTCCCCAAAGCAGTTGCTAGCCAGTGAATGACTCGGATGCCTGAAATAAATTTCTTAACTCTGCCTGATCAACTCTAGCCTGACAGGCAAGATTATCCACATAGTGTTTAGTAAAGGTGTGATGGATTGACCATGTTGCTGCTTCACATGTCAGATGTGAGAATGTTCCATAAAAAAAACTGTTGCCCCCTTCTTCATAGTAGAATGTGGCCAATAAGGAGCAAGAAAAACTCTTTTGGCTTTAAGGTAGCATGTTTAGATACATTTAACTATCCCTATAGCTATGCTAGCTTTTGATATGGGTTGTAAGGCCTAGTGAAGAAGACAAAAAGCTGTTGAGTTTTACAAATGGTCTTACCTCTGTCAATGTAGTGCATTCGGGTTCTTTTAACATCTAAAAGGCCTTTTTACACAACAGAGTCTTGGTGAAGAAAGAAGAGAAGTAGCTAAATTAATTGGTTGAGCTATAAAGGAGAGTTTCAAGTATAACCCTATCTGCATTAAACTGGATGAGGGCTCTTGAAAAGTGAGGTTAATAACACACTTATATGCCGAAGAGAGATAATAGCTATGAGGAAGGCTACTTTCCAGGATAAGAAGTGCAAAGGACATGACTTCAATGGCTAAAATAGGGGACCCACGAGTATTGAGAATACAATATTGAGATTCCAGAGATGGGCGGGTGGAACTCTGTGTGGGATAACCCTTTCAAGGCCTTCCATGAAGTCTTTAATGACTACCTTTCGAAAAAGGGGAAAGTGTTCTCTGTTTTGCATGCATTTATTTATGATGTTTTGAAAAAGCGCGAACAAGACCATTTCTGGTATCAGAGTGCTATACAAAAAAATAGAAAAGTATATACATAGAGTCAACAGGTGCTAACACAGCACTGTACAATGGAGATAACAGACTGTGAATAGATTAAACAAAGAGATAAAGGGTGATATCAAGAAACAAGTCTGTTACGGGGAACTGGGCTTTGAATGTAGTATACACAAATTGTGGTGAGTGGAGGATCAACAAGAACAAAATAGGTAATGATATACAAATAAACGAGAAACAAAGTCAGCCATGGGAGGTTATTCAGCAATATTGTTACTTCTTTTTTGAAGAGGCTTATTAAAGGGTTGGTCCTGGTCGCTGGTGGAAGAGTTTTCCAGATTTTAGGGGCAATACCGGAGCAGGTTTGCCTGTAGGCTTCTAGGCTTGAGAGTTACCTTTGGTTGGGATGTTTGATCAAGCCTTGTTGCTGCAGGAGACGTTCTAGCCTGTTGGGGAGCTCCTTATGGGAAGACAAACCTCTCGAGGAGGGCTGAGAACCATGGATGTCTGGCTCACAACGGAGTACCAGGATCAGAATCAGAGACGTTTGCCACAGCTTCCTTGCCATACATTGAAGACGTGGCAGAGAAGGTTAAGCATGGGTAAATATACAGGCCAAATTCATCCAAAGAGCACTGCCCATTAACTGTGAGTGTGGAAATTTGGAGGCAAAAGTTTGGCATTTTATGGTCACTGAGAGGCTAACCGGTCTTTCTGTGGGAATCCCCAGTTTAATAAGTAAGAGAGTAGGACTTCTGGGTGTAGCTCTTACTCGTGGACTTGTTGAGCAGTCCTGCTAAGCAGGCTGGCAAAGTTGCTATCCACTACCGGTAGGTACTCCACAAAGAGGTGAATACGGTGGCAAATCACCCAATGCCAAACCTTTTGTGCCAATGCTGAGAGCTGCGTTGAGTTGGTAGCGCCCTGTTTCTGCAAGCAGTACAAGGCAGTATGTATGATTTTATCACCACCACCTTGACCTGAATGTTCTGGAAGAAGGCCTTGAGGGCTATGTGGATGGTAAGAAGTCATAGGTTGTTAATGTGGAACCCCAGCTACTGGGATGACCAGAGACCCTGAACTGTCAAGCTGTGGAGATGCGCTCCCAGCCAACGAGAAATAAGTCTGTGGTGATAGTCGCCTGCGGAACTGGGTTGTTGAAAGGCCAGCCCTGCAACAGGTTATTGATGTTCCACCACGGCAGAGAGCAAGGGGTAATGGTCCTTACCGACACAAGATCCCATAGATGACCCTCTTGTGACCAGGTACTGAAAGGCATTGCTTAAATGGGTGCATATGTAGTTTAGCATGAGGACCTATGGCATTGCAGGAGGCCGTCATCCCCAGTAAGTTATTTACTTTTCTAACTGGAAGACGACAATCTGGCTGAAAATTGAATTTGTAGGGGTTGAAGGTGGAATTTGGCGGAGTTTATTGCAAATCCCAAACTGAAGCATGGAGATGGCTGCTTCAGTGTGTGGTAGCCACTGCTGCCTGCCCACACGTATGATCAGCAAATCGTTTAGATATTGGAAAATGTTTGTGTCCCCACCCCCCTTCTGATGTTAGTGGCAATGACCACTAGGCATTTTGTGAGCACACGCTTGGAGATGTGGTAACCCCGAACGGTAGTACTTTGCTGTTCATTTATCACAAAGTGGAGGTAGCGCAGATGAGCAGGATGGATGACTATGCAGAAGCAGGCATGCCTCAGATCTAGAGAGGGCATGAAGTTACTTTAATTCAGCAGAAGGATAACAGCCTGTAGGGTTGCTGCATGGAGATGTTCTGATATCTGGATATCTGTTGAAGGGGCTGAGGTTGAGATTGGTTTGAGGGAGCCATCCTTTTTGGGAAATCAATGTACAGGGAGTAAACTTCTCAGTCCTGATTTTGAAAAATGGCATTGGTCCTAGCCCCCCCCCCCCCCAGCCCTTGAGTAGAAATGTCCCCCTTGAGTAGAAGCACATGTACCTCTTAGGGTGTGTGGACCGGCTGAAATATTTGGTTGGGTTGAGAGGAGCTACAGGCAATACCCATGTTGGAGTATGCTTAGGACCTAACAATAGGAGGCGATTTCTTCCCAGCGATGACGAAAACTGCGTAATCTCCCTCCCAAGATGTGGGATGTGATCTGTGGGGGGAAGAGGGGAATAGATAAGTGGCAAGTCCATTTTTTGAGGTAGAGTTCCATTAGTGAGAGTGCTTCTACCCTTGCCCTTGTTGGAATTATTGCCCTGGTATGCTTCACATGTGAATCCCCCGCTAGGTGGGATGTGACCTGTTGGGGGAGGAGGGAAATAGATAAGTGGCAAGTCCATTTTTTGAGGTGGAGTTCCACTAGTGAGAGTGCTTCTACCTTTGCCCTTTTTGGAGTTAATCCCCTGCTTGCGTGTTGGTGGCAAGATTATGTAGCAGGTGTTGGTACGACTGAAGGTGTTCTAGAGAAAAGGCAAAGACCTTTGCTGTGCCCCTATATTGCTGCCTACAAATGAAACACCTAGTGGATGATAGTTGAAGAGCCACCATACTCTTGCCGTATCTTTGTGGACAAAAGAGGTGCTCACAATCAAAATGTAAATTAATGAGGTGCTGTTGCACCTCCGACTTAAAATCAGAGATATGCAGCCATGAGTATCTTTGTAGGATGACAGATGTTGACAACTCTGGCTGTTGTATCGGTAGATCCAATGCACCTCAAAATGTGCCATTTGAAATGATTTCGCCTTCTAAAACAATTTCCTTCCCAATCTTCCTAAACTGTTCAGGTAGGTGTTGCAGCAGCCCTCCATCTTCTCCTACTGTGCCCTATTGTTCTATGAGTAGACCCAAGAAGATAAAGATCCACCAACAAGCAGGTGGCACACGCCACAACTCTTAGCTGCAGCATCAGTTCTCTTGCTCTACTAATCCAGAGGGGGAGATAACCCTTGTGGCCTCTGCAGCAGCCTGCTTACGGGTGGTGTGCACCACCAGAGTGTAGAGAAGCCTGTCACTTGAGGTAAGTAGGGTCCAAAGGAGACAGTTTGCACTTTTTCTCCACTCTTTAAGCACTGGAAGGTACTGCATTGAGCATTCTATTCCGACTGAGTGTTTCTATGAGGAAGTCCTTCTTCTCCAGGATGGTGAGGAGGTCTACCTTGTGGTAAGATGCAGCTCTACATAAGACCCCATGTAATGTTAGTGTCATCTGGGGGAGAGGCCCTGATTGCAACTGGTTTCAGGGCTGGGTCCCCTGGATGGTCCAAATCGCAATCCTCCCATGTATCTTCTGTAGGATGATGACAATGGTAAAGAATGTGAAGGCAGTGGAGACTTATCTAGTGGGGGGGTTAGAATTATATGAGGCGGGGACTAGTGGTTGTATCTCTGAAGCTCTTGGGTTCGATCAATAAATGAAGGATTTATAAAGCACAGCAAATCATCATTTACGGTCTCAAGTAGCTGGAGCAGCTGCTTGCCTCATGGTGATCTATTTATTTGAACAGCCAGGTCTGGAGTCCTTTCCTGGATTGCTGAGGAGATGGGGTGGTTCTGAGTTGCAGAGGAATGTTGTTCCAGGCTTCGTCCGAAAGGCGTGAGAAGAAGCATTCTACGCTGTTGCTTTGACAGATACAGGGGTATCTGCGAGGAAGAGGGAGGTGGATAGCAGGTGTCTGTGTGGTTGGTGGAAGGTTAAGCGTTTCTTGATGCAAGTTGGTCCTTTGTTGTGCAGAGCTTTGTATGCATGGGTCAATATCCTGAACTGGCATCTTTTCTGCATCGAGAGCCAGTGCAGCTTCTTGAGGTGCGGTGTGATAGGAGTATGTCTGGGGAGGTCAGGGAAGAGTCTGCCAGCTGAATTTTGTATTGTCTGCAGCCTCTTCAGGAGGCGTGCGGCGATTCCTACGCAAGGAAAATGCAACTTACCAGTATGCATCGGTTCTTGGCATGTAGAGCTGCAGAATGACATACTTGTGCATAGATCGCCATCTGGTGTTGGGCTCGGATGCTTGTAGTTTGTTGTTGTCTTGGAAGAAAGAAGTCTTTGTAGTTACGAGATAGGCGACTCCTCCCTTGGACGATACTGCGCATGGGCATTGACTCCATCCTCCGATTGTTTTTCGCCATGAAGGGAAATGATTGAGTTTGTAAGAAACAGAAAAGATGTCCATGTGTAATGTATCCAAGTAAGATAGCACTGGAACAGATAGAGGCACCGGGGAGGCGGGTGGGCATATGTCATTCTGCACCTCTACATGCCAAGAACAGATGCATACTGGTAAGTAGCATTTTTCGCTCGAGGTATATGAGCAATTCCACAGATTAAGATGGAAATCAGAAATTACCTTGGGGAGGAATTTTGGGTTTGTTCTAAGGACCACCTTGTTATGATGTATTTGTAAGAATGGTTCTTGGATGGTTAAAGCCTGGATCTCACTTACTCTTCTGAGAGGTGATTGCGACTAGGAAAGCTACTTTCCATGTAAGGAACTGCAATTCGCATTTGTGTAGAGGTTCAAATGGGGGACCCATGAGCCTAGTAAGGACAATGTTTAAATTCGACACTGGAGAGGGTGGGATTGTGGGTGCAATTATCCTTTTAAGGCCTTCCATGAACGCTTTGATAGCAGGTACCCTAAACAATGACAAATGTCTGTTTTGAAGGTAAGCAGCAAAGGCAGCAAGTTCATACAATCCGGTGGGAGGTTGAGGTAACCAAACTCTAGGACTTCAGGAGCCAGATTGCCAGATTTAGTTGAGCTGGATCTGGATCTGGATGTCTTATCTCTCCATGGTTCTGAGTGAGAAGCTTTGGGGAGAGCTGTAGTTTTTGGTGTGGAACTACTGAGAGTTCCAGGAGTGTTGTGAACCATGGTTGTCGGGCCCATGTTGGAGCAACTAGGATCATTTTGAGAGATGTTGTTTGAGCTTACGCACTACTAATGGGATGAGCGGGAGTGGCGGAAAAGCGTACGCAAATTTGCCTGACCAGTTCATCCATATCGCATTGTCCTGGACAATGGGTGTGGATACCTGGCGGCGAAGGTTGGGCATTTTGCGTGTGTGGCGAACAGATCTATGTCTGGGTGGTACCACATCTGAAAAAAAGGATTAAGAACTTGAGGATGAAGTTCCCATTCGTGTATCTGCTGTGTCTGGCGACTGAGCAGATCTGCAATCTGATTGTGTACCCCTGGAAGATGTTCTGCTAGAAGGTACATCCTTTGGGCGATGGCCCATCTTCATATATTTTGCGCTAGTTGAGAAAGCTGCAAAGAAGGTGTTCCTCCTTGTTTTTGTATACAATACATTGCTGTCCTATTGTCTGCGCGGACAAGGACAGTTTTGTTGATGAGATGTGTTTGGAATGAATTTAACCCTAGAAAGATTGCCAGTAATTCGAGGTGACTGATGTGGAGCAGTTTTTGTTGAGGGGTCCACCTGCCTTGAATTGTATGGTTTAGGAGATGGGCTCCCCAGCCGGTGAGTGATGCGTCCACTGTTAGCACTATCTGTGGAACTGAGTCAATTCAATTCAATTGTAACTTTATTCGATTAAAACAAAACAACCATAAAAGTACAAATAAAACCACATGTTTAAAAAAAATGAATTCATCCAATAAAGCACAGTAATCACAATAATGTCATCATAAATCAGGATATTATAGATTTCCGATGTTTAAAAACATTTTTAAGAAACGCAGAGATAGATACAACAGTTAGAATGTTATCTAATCTTAAAACAGCTAAAAAGGCAGGAGAACAACGATTTACTTCCATAATCTTTAATATCGGCACAATCCATCTTCGCCTAGGTATTAAATAAAGTTTACAGAAGAGAATGTGAATGTCCGACTGCTCAGACAAATCATCACATGGGCATTTATTTAAATGTTTGGACCAGTTATTCATTTTAGGGAAACTAAGTGACCTAAATAATAAGTTTAATCTAAAACGAGTTAGTACATACCTCTCGTAATCACTCATTTGTAATATAACATATGGCTGCATTTTGCTTGTGATCGTTATTAGCTGGTGTGCGACCACCGTTTTTTTTTTTTAACATTTCAGTGGCGGTTCTGCACTCTCCCAAGTATTTCATGCACTTTTCCTTCAGGGCTTTTCTAGGGATATCGTGCAGAAAAGAAGGATCGTCATAATAATCTGCCAGACCTATAGCCATAAGAAATTTCTTCACATAGCTTAACCATCCAACCTTGCCGCTCTTTATCGGGGGATTTTAAAGCATGTTTGAGGTTACGATAAGCCTTAGTGCAAGCTGTATCAAACTAGCTTGTTTGCTTCTGTTTAGGGTTTTTCAATTCGACCCATAGGCTATTTTTAATTTGTGTGGCAATTATTAAAAACATTTTTATAAAGTCAGCATCATCGATATTCCCATCCAGACAAGTATCAAAATTGTGAACACAATTCACAATCAGGTTGTGGAGGAAGTCATCCGGGACCACTTTCGTCCACTTTAAAGAATAACCATTTTTTCTATGCATAGCAATATTGTCTAGATAAGGTTTACGAGTACAACTTCCACGTTGATCTTTGGACCTACTCGTAATTTCTAAACTAAGGGGAAAGTGGTCACTCAGTGGGTTGTCCAAAATACTGAATGCCTGTACCGTTGCCCCGTGTCTAGTAGACATCAATATAAAATCAATCGTTGAATTTACCCATCTGCCATTAAATGTGGGGTAGAAGGGTATTTCATTTCCAGCCATTCTATTCACAAAACTCATGTCACAGTCAAAGAGGTCCCCGCACTTAGTGTGCTCGAAATGACTTAAACTAATGTCATTATCTAGCATTACTCCACAGGTTCCTCTTTCTCCTCTTTGACATATTGAACAGTTAAAATCTCCACCCCATATAACAGACATCTTTAGCTCTCCCGCCCAAAGTCGTTTTTATATCATTGGCCATGGTTTTTAAGATATCATCCACGGCCTCTGCGGGGACATTATTATAAAAATTTACCAAAATCAAACTAGACGCTTTATCAACAATTATCCTGATAATGTGGTAATACGTATCATTAAAAACTCAATCTTAATACATTGAAACATATTTGACACATCTGTGCAAAGCCCGCCTTTGGCCCTGCCGTGTGAAGTACTAATAGCAGGAGAGAAAAAAGTTTTATAACCACATACATGATGTGCCACCGTGGACCAGGTTTCTTGTAGACGAACAATCACGTATTTATTAACTAAGTTAACCCAATTTTCGTTGCTCAATTTTGTCTTTAGGCCTACTATATTCCAATACAAAATTGACCACGTGACATTGTTAGTCTCACTATCCGACACATCCCTGTGACCTCCAGTTTCTTGCTCAATCACTAGGGATATGTTCACATCTATGCTACTCTCCTTCGGTGTGTCCACCTCAGTCCTAATACTTTTACTGTGTCTAAACCCATCATCCACCTGAATGTCATTTAGACCCTCATTGACATAACCTCCCTTTAATCCAACATGTCTTGGCGTTGATATATGGTTATCGGAGGGAGTATCCATACCCAGTCAATGAACATCCTCCAACCCTTGCAGCATATCGAAACGGTTAAATGTAGGTATATCAAACCTGTCTCTATTGCCGATTATAGGTCCCCCCTTGCTTCCAAGAGATTGCTTTTAATGGGGCTAAATATGTAGGTCGGATAAAAATTACTCAAATCCAAAGTTTGGATACCACCGTTATATCCCTGGTGGTTCCAATCACAGATGTACCTCACTGCCCGTCTATCTCTAAAGTTGACTATTATGCAGTCACCAGGGAGGTCCTTTAATTTGTGTCCAACCCAATCTACTCTCTGAACATGTAAAATTTCAGCATGTATTTTTCCTGGGAGGGGTCTATTAGTACTCAACCAAAAAATAACCTTATTTTTCAGCTCTAGATAGGTTTCCCTTTTGTCCCTTTTAAGCTTGGGCACCCCAGTCAGTACCACAGTGTATGGTGGGGATTGTGGGGGTAAATCAATACATGGTTGGACAATCTTCGCTTTGGTCTTACTAGAATTACCTTCTTTTTGATGTGTAGTTTTTTCTACGTGCTCTCCCTCTACCCTGTCTTTTACTGACTCCCCTCAGCTTCTTTTCGTCCAGTTCTGTTGCAGTGCGATAGCCTATTTCTCAATGATAAATCGTCTTGTACATGGCCATCAGGACTCCTAATTAGAGGGTCAATTGAATTAAGGGGCACTACTGGGATATTAACAACTAAAGGTGGGCCTAAGCCATTTACTTCTAGATTACTAGGGGTTGGCAAATTTGCCGCGAGATTTTTTGATAAGTCAAAATTAACTAAGGCCATCTTTTCCAGACTCCCTATTTTTTCCATAAGATTTTTAATTCTTTCAAGTAGAGGTAATATTAAAGATTTCATTAATTGTTCAAATTGGGCCATAAGACCTTCGGGAATTTGAGGCGCTGTTCCCTGGGCTTGGGGAGATGAAAATCGAAGGAGCTTGGAGCAATACTAATTAATGGTAGTTGAGACTGCGTACCTGAGATTCCGACTTTTTTTGATGTTTTAGTTTGTTTAAAACTCCTGCCCTTCTGGTGAATACCCCCTCGCTTCCTCTTAGGGCCTAAACCTAACGCTTTGTTTTCAGCCTGTAGAATAGACTGTACGCTAGAACTATTCACTAATCCAGCCCTTGTTTCTATCTGAGGGGAGTAATCCTCTGATGTATTTGGTGTGGGTCGTTCGTTGGACCCATTAATAAAACCGAGCTCCATACTAGGCCGCCCGGTTAAAATTTGAGAATACGTTTGATGGTGATATTGGTCACTAACCCCCACCAGTCCACCACAGTTGTTTATTTGAGTTACTGGGTGTTCCGGATATGCTACTAAAAGTATAGGGCCCAAAGACGAACGCTTGTTTAAAGAAGGTTCTAACGACAAGCGTCGTTCTGTAAGAGCAATTTCATGCTCCAACACTGTTGCTGCCCTTGTAATAAACAAATCTAGGGTACCTTTAACTGACCCGCCTATAACACCAGAGGTACACTTCCTCCCTTTCCCCGATCTTAGTGCCATTAAATTAAGCCGATAGTTCCCTCCAGCCACAGCAAACGTTACTACACAGTTGCAATATCAAACAATGTCAGCAAAGAACTCACTTAACGACCAATGTTAGGAGGGGGGGGCCTCCGCCGGTCTCTGACGGGCTCAGACGGGCCCACCTTTGGTCTTCATCCGCGCTGAGTCCCGCTTGCGTCCCTCATTGACCCCGCCTCCTGACTGGATTGGGGTATGCAAGGGCTTTGGAAGCGTCTATTGAAGCCCCTGATGTATGTGGGACGGCTGGTGAGGTTTATCGTGAACCCCAAGTTGTGGAGCAGATGAATTGTTTGGTGAGTGTGGTGAACACACTGACTGTATGACTTGGCTTTCATTAGCCAGTCATCCAGGTATGGAAACACATGAATTTGATGTCTGCCCAAGTGGGCGGCTACTACCGCCAGACACTTTATGAAGACTCTGGGTGCTGTGGTCACTCCGAATGGGAGGACCTTGAATTGATAGTGCTGACCGCCCACTACAAACCTTAGATATTTCCTGTGAGCAGAGTGTAGAGGAATATGGAAGTAGGCGTCCTTGAGATCTAGAGTGGCAAGGAAGTCGCCTTGTTGGAACAGTGGGAGGACCTGTTGAAGAGTGATCATGTGAAAATGATCTGATTGTATGTAGATATTGAGAGGTCTGATGTCTAGTATTGCTTTGAGAGTATCGTCCTTGTTTGGGATGAGAAAGTAAAGGGAGTAAACCCCTGTGCCTTGATGCTGGAGGGGAACTGTTTCTATTTCATGCTTTTGAAGAAGTGAGAGAACTTCCTGTTTGAGGAGCGTTAGATGTTCCGTGGACATTGGACGTTGTTTGGGCGGTATGGTTGGGGGAGTTGTGGTAAGTTCCAGGCAGTAACCACACTGGATAATTTGTCTTACCCACCTGTCTGTAGTGATGGAGTTCCAGACCGGTAGGAACTGTGAGAGCCTTCCTCCAATCGGAGTGGAATAGTCTGGAGGGGAGGTTCGGTTGTTGTTACCTCGACTTCTCCCCTTGTTATAGTTTCCCCTGTACCCTCCCCTAAAATATCCCTTGTTGGGGGATGTTTGTGTGGGACTCTTGTAGGAGGAGGAGGTAGTGTCGGTGCTAATGTTTTTGGATCCGCCCCTATAAAAGGAGCAACGAAAGGAACCTCGTGGTGTCTGAGACTGTAATGCTCCCATAGATTTTGCAGTGTCCGTGTCTTTTTTCATTTTTTCTAGAGCTTTGTCCACAGCTCGGCCAAAGAGGTGTTCTTGATCGAACGGCTGATTTAAGATAGTTGTTTGCACTTCCTTTTTAAAACCAGAAATGCGCAACCATGCATGTCTGCGAAGTAAGACACTGGTGTTAATAGATCTAGATACGATGTCTGCTGCATCAAAGGCACGTTTGATAGATGCATTTGTAATTAGCCTGCCCTATTGGACCAAATCATTCACTTTAGCTTTGTATTGGTCAGGTAGATGTTGAATAAGATCTTCTAGCTCATCGTAGTGAGCTCTGTCCTATCTGGCAAGCAATGCTATTGCATTAGCAATTCTCCAGTGATTGGCTGCTTGGGAGGCAACTCGTTTACCTGATGCATCCAGCAGTTTAGACTCTTTGTCTGGGGGTGGAGCATCACCAGAGGTTTGGGAATTAGCATGTTTTCTTGCATTGGAGACCACTAAAGAATCTAAAGGGAGTTGTCCTTTAATGTAGACTGGGTCATTAGGGTCCGGCTTATACTTTTTATCAATTCGAGGATTGAGAATCCTGGTCCTGACAGGGTCTTTAAATATGTCTGGTGCATGTTTAATGACACCTTTAAGCATGGGCAATGTATGTATTGTTTTTTGTGACTGAGCAAATGTGTCCAGTAGGAAGTCTTCCTCCATGGGGTCTGAATGTAGTTCAGCGCTATGGTATTGCGCAGCCCTATTAATGAGCTGACTAAACCCTATATTGTCATCTGGGGGAATGGCTTAGATGGGTATGCATCTGGATCAGGAAGGTCTGGAGGATCTGTGGGATCGACCCATGTATCCTGTGGTGGAGTAGTGCCATCATCATCATCATCAGGATCATCTAAGGGATCCTTATCATGTCCACCCCCATCCCCTAAATCATCCTCATCCTGTGGAGGTAAGGGTGAGTCTAGGAGAGTGTATAGGAGAGTATATAGGGGACAAAGGTTTGGTAGGAAGAATAGGAGAGGAGGGTCTTAGGGGTGAAGTTGCAAGTTCTCTTCTTCACAGGTACCTCAGAAGTGTGTGAGGTATCAGAGTTCCTCTTCTTTGATGGGAGACTGACAATATGGCCTGTTTTAGGGTCCACATGTAATGTCTTTTGTTTCGGATTGACAGGATCTGGTCGAAACAGTTCTTCCTGCTTGTTGTCCCCTTTCGGTGACTATTTTTTCGGTTCTGAACGTGATTTGGATTTAGTCTCTAGAGCCGTAGGAGGGGTCTTGTGCTCCTTTGGCTTCGAAGTTGGTGTCGAGTCGGAAATTTTCTTCAGATCCGAAGGCTTTCGGTGTATGTTCGGTTCCGAGGCTTTATGGTCTTTCGGTGGCAAAGGGTTCGATACTGAGGTCTTTTTGGACGTAACGGGAATAGGGTGCATCTCCGATTTCAGTACCGAAGGTGTTTTATGGGTACTGATATGCGTCTTGCTCGGTCCCGGGCTGCCGGAATGCTTTTCCTTTGTCTTTGGAGCAAGTCCCAGAGGCGGGGCTTCTGAAGTTTTCCCTCGGTCTCGACTAAGAGCTTCAGGCGAAGTTTTGACCGGAGCCTTCTGTTTTTCGGGTGGGGCAGGGGCATTTGTGCTCACTCATTGACCTGGAGTGATGTGGTCATCAGAGTCGGAGTCATCAGCTTCGGAGACGATGCCGAGCTCCTCTGAATCCTCTGCCTGTGGAACGTCGGGGCCTTAATCGAAAATGTTGTCTGGCACTGGTGCAGCCTGTTGAGCCATAACATGTCGTCGGGCCCGGCGATCATGGATAGTCTTTTTAGATCGAAACGAGGAGCAGGCTTGGCAATCCTTTTCCTCGTGTTTAGGCGAGAGGCAAAGGTTGCAGACCTTGTGGTGGTCACTGTGTGGAAAATTAGCTCCACACGGTGGACATTTTTTAAATGGAGTCCTTTCCATTAGCCGTAGGCCCGAATGGCGCCGATAGGCCCAGCGGCCCGCGTCGACCGGAATCGAGCATTTGGGAGTTAGCGCGTCGAAGGACACGCAAACTTAACAATACCGTCGAGTGGCAAAGGGTTGCGCGTCGAAAGGTTGGGAAACACGTACTGAACCGGAGCCCAACAAGTCACATCCGAACTCGATGGTGGAAAAAAACAATCTGAGGATGAAGTCGATGTCCATGCGCAGTATCGTCAAGGGAAGAGTCACCTATCTTGTGACTACAAAGACTTCTTCCAAGACAACAACAAACTGCAAACATCTGAGCCCAGCACCAGATGGCGATCTATGCACAAGTATGTATTCTGCAGCTCATATGCCTTGAACAGAGTGTTCCCATAGTCTAGCCTGCTGGTGATGAGGGCCTTCATGACGGTATTTCTGGTGTTGACTGGGAACCACCAGAAGATCATGCGGAGCATGCGTAGGGTGTGGAAGCAGGTGGCTGAGACTGCATTTACCCATTTCATGGAAAGCTGGCTGTCCAAGATGATGCTGAGGTTGGGGCATGGTCTGTCTGGCGGGGGATGGGCAGAGTTCAGCAGGCCACCATGCGTTGTTCCATGGAGGTGTTGTTCCCAAAGACTTCCGCCTTGTCCGTGCTGAGCTTGGGACAGTTCTTCATCCAGTCGGCGACATTCATCATAAATACATCTGTGGAAGTTAGCTCTGGTGGTGGAGAGGTCTACTGACAGTGAGATGATGAGATGGATATCGTCGGCGTAGGCTATGATGGGGAGTCCATGTAATCAGACTGCGATCGTGTACGCATTGAAAAGGGTGGGGCCGAAGGATGATCCTTGAGGGCCGCCACAGATATTCTTGCGTTCCGAGGTAAACGGCGGGAGGCTGATTGTCTGGGTTGTTCCGGTGAGGTATGAGGCAATCCATTTGAGGGCGTCTCCCTGGATTCCAATATGGTTGAGTCTGTTGATCAAGAGGTGATGGGAGACGGTGTCGAAGGTGGCTGACAGGTGCAAGAGGATGGAGGCTGCCATTTTGCCGTGGCCCAGGAGGGCTCCCCCGATGTCATTAGTGGCTGTGATCAGGGTTGTCTTGACACTGTGGCTGGCTCAGAATCCAGATAGAGAGGGTTCTAGGAGGTTGTTGAGTCCCAGGTGTTCTTAGAGTAGCTGGGTTGTGGTAAAGGGCCTGAAGGGATAACTGGTGTGAGAAAAGCGAGCTTCTCTTCTTTAGTAAAGAATCCATGGCCTTTGGGTCCTTGGAAGTGATCTTGCCCATCTGGGGGTGGATAAAAAGGAGCACTGACTTTCAGCTATTTGTTCCTGAAGTCTTTCCAGGATTGGTCTCTGGGAATAGCCAGACTCGACAGTGGAGGACAGTGCTTATGGGTCCTTCAGCTTTTGCAGGTGTTTGTTTTCAGCATGGGAGGGATCACGGGACTCCAGGCTCTTGGCAGAGTCTTTTTTCGGCTCTGATACCTTGCCCTATGCTGTCTAGAGCCTGAAGGGCTATTGGTAATGTAAATGACAGTGTCTTATTATTGCAGGTTATTTAAACACATAAATAAAAGGCATTGTCATTTACAATGCCAATAGCTAAAAATATCACAATTGCGAGACCTATTGCATTGCAAATGCTTGTTTACTTACCTCATCAGCCACATAGACTAATATTGCAATGAATTGTACTCCATTAATGATTCCACTAATAGTGAATAACATCATACTATTTATTATTAGTGAATAATATCATAATATTCATTATTGGAATAATTTTAAAAACTGTCTGAAAACAATGAAAGTGGACCCCAACTGACTTCCATAAGGAAGAGCTGTCCTGTGTTCCTGGTACTGATGCTGCCACCTCTTAGTCCAGGGGTCGCAAAGGAAGTGCCAGGGGTTGCAGCTGTGCCCCCCTAAATGACGTCCATGGATGTATATACCACACAGAGCTCTCAAGCTTTCCATGCCCATCCATGCCCGAGTAGCTCTTCCAGTGTATGTTTTTCTCTTTCCATTCTGGGAATTGTACTCATGAATTTATAATTGGATAAACAGTTCGACATGTCCCATAATGGAAAGCAAATACCTCGACTGGATGAGTTATACACGTATCTGGGAAACTTGATAGTTCTACACACAGCCATCAGAATAAGGCGCTTGGTGGACACAATACAAGTGTTTTTTCAGATTACCCCCAATTCCCTACATTTGACAAAGTAAGGGGTACCACGTGGCTCTACATAATCGGGGACACCTTAGTCCAGCCAATTAATTCCTCTACACATCTCAATCTGAAAAAGCAGTTTAATTGGTTCAACCAAGGTGAACCAGGACTACAACCCCCAGAATGCATTGTTAAACGCCAAGAACTAGCTAAAGGTTTGTCTAATAACTTGGAGTCATGTGCTAACCTTACACCCCAGCCTAGGAGAGGGCTGCTGGTTTACATCCACTCCTGGTTTTGATTTTTGGGGGGCAGAAATGGAACCTATTTTTCATCATCAGAGTTTGACCCAGAAAGACATGAGAGTTAAAAGGCAGGATGAAGAAAAAAAGATAGAAAACAGTGACAAAGAGAGAAATCAGGACTGAAAAAGAACCTGCAGGAGTGAGGTTCAGAAATAGGTAGTGTGGGGTGGGGGAGGAGAACGCCGGAGATGGAATTAGGAAGAGGTCAGTGTTGCGGAACTTCGTAGTTTCAGTGGACTCCTAACAAAACTTTTGAGCCCCTGCACCTTTTAATATTTAAAAGGATTATTGCTCTAAAAAATTAAGCTCCAACAGTGTCTGATGTGTCGCACTTACATCCACTCCTGGCTTTTTAAACAGATTGCACGTTTGTTTTCTCTTACTATTCATATGTATAAGTACATACGTCTATCAGCCAACACACATACGTATGTTCTCCAGTCTCCAATACACACGTGAATTGGAGAGAACATACATGACGCGAAGATAATTTTACTTTTCACAAAAGGAGAACAGGTGAGCATGTATATTCTTGAAAATAAACCTGCCTCTATTTCCCCTACGTGCTTGTTAATTTTACCCAACACACGCTTGCACGTATTACCAGGCGAGCACGCAAACAACCACACATGCACGTTCTACACAATTGCAAGTTGGCATTAACCCGCCCGTCCAACACATTTAACCGCTGAATGGTTTGTTCTAGCACACACTCCTATATTACCCTCTACACAGGTGTATATTAATCGCAACAAGAATGTATAACTATTGCCTCCGGTCGGAGGGAGCCGTGACTCATGAAACGTGCAAGAGCACCGTGAGAGTGGTGTGTGCGGCGTGCCTTCCTCTAGCACTCTGCTAAAGCAGAAGCTGGGGTTTCATGCACAATCATTAAAAAAGCGATCCAGCTACGTGCAGTAAACATCACCGTGAAGAGAAAAGCCACCAACATACAGAAAATCCCTAACTCAATACAGCATGGCACGCAGCGCATGCGCGGCCCAGGCTCGACCTAAAAACTCTTTCTAATAAACTGTGATACATGTATTATTATTTAATGATATTAAAGAATTATTTTTAAAAATATGTTTGTGCATCGGGTCGACATCTCGGCTCCTTATGTACAATATATAAAATAGTAATGATTTTAAAGTGGCATGAAAGAACAATACATTATAAGGAGGCAGAGTGGATGTTTAGACGCAGATCTGAACCGTTCATTTGAGCTAAAAGTGATGGGGGCGGCTCCCTCGAATCTTGAATCTTGCATGCATATACAAGGCCTGACTTTGCCAGGGAGAGAGGAGAAGGTAAGCTCCACATCAACTTGCAAGTCTTGTTAGTGCCTTCCACTCTACACTTGGAGAGAATATCCCTGCATTCCGGTGTGATTTTCAAATTCCGCAATTCACAGAATTCAGGAGCTATGACTGCACACTGGAGAGATGCTGACTCCAAATGGCATATCTGACCTTTGTTCTGTGTTCGGAGAAACTGCGTTGGTAGTAGGCAAATGGGCTTGGTCTCCAATAGGAGTAGAAGCTCCGAAAACCGGTGCTGCCTGGGCCACTTGGGAGTGAACAACAGGAGACAACAGTGCTCTGTCTTATTCTTGGTAAGGACTCTGGGAATCCGTTAGATGGTGGAAAAGCATACCCACAGATCCCGGACCATCTCATCTAAAGGGCATTCCCCCATGACTGGGAGAGGAAATCGACTGGCGTAGAACTGGCATTTGGTATTGGTTTTCGTCATAAAGAGATCCAGCACTGGTTTCCCCCACAAGGAGGCTACCCAGTGCAGCTGCTGTTGGTCAAGTTTTCCACTTGTGGCAGCTGTCTTTGATCCTGCTTATGACATATACTAGCGTGTTGTGGACTCCGGACAGATGCTTGGCATTTAAGGCTATTTTGTTACATGTGAGCCAATCCTAAAGCACTTGGGCTTCCTGAGATAGCGTGAGAGATTGGGTTCCTCCCTGTTTGTTGATATAATACATGCTGGTCATATTGTCGGTATGAACCAGCATGGAGGATTTTGCGATCCTTAGTAGGAAAGCCTGCAGGGTGACAAAATTTGAGCTCCATGCTGTTGATGTGCAGAGACTTTTGGCATGTCGACCAACTTCCCTGGATCTGAAGGTCTTGCAGGTGGCCTCACCAGCTTTCTATGGAGGCGTCTATATTGATGATGACATCCAGCACTGGAGGTAGAAACATGAGGCCTTGAGAGAGATGTGGTATGTGAGCCCAATATGCCAGCGTGGGTAACAACCAGGGAGTAATAGAGATCAAGTCCTCGAAGGACCCTTCTGACTGGATCCACTGGAGCTGTAATTCCTCTTGTAAGTGTCTCATCTTGAGGCGCGCGAAGGGGAGCAAATTTATTGCTGAAGACATCATACCTAGGAGTAACTTTAACAGTCTCACAGAAACACACTGTTTTCAAGCAATGCTTTGAGCAAAGCACGCCAGCCTTGTTTGTCTGTCTCAGGAGAGGAAGGCTTTGTTCTGTTTGGTGTCAAGATCAGCTCAGAGAAATGCCATTGTCTGACTGGGAGTGCTGGAGGACTTTCGCCAATTCACAGCAAGGCCCAGCTTGAGAAACAGCGGGAGACAGGCTTTTGTTGCCTTGGCAGCTTCTCCTGGTGTGGCAGCTTTTAGCAGCCAGTCATCTAGGTAAGGTAATGCCTGATGACCTTGCTTCCTGAGTGCTGCTGCTACTGGGGCCATGCACTTGGTGAATATCCGAGGTGCAGACTTGAGACCGAAGGGAAGAACCTTGAATTGGGAATGGGTACCAGCTACTGTGAAATGAAGATATTTGCGGTGTTTGGGATGAATGTGGGATAAGAAAGTAAGCGTCTTCCAGGTCTAGAGAAGTCATGAAGCCTCCGCCGTTGAGGCGAAAAATGTTGCAGAGAGTTATCATCCGGAAGGATTGCTTGTGGAGGAATTTGTTCAGCTTCCCGAGATCCAGGAACGGTCTCCACTCCCATGATTTCTTGCGTATGAGGAAAAAGACAGGAGTAGAATCCTTTTCCCTTCTGAGCCCCTGGGACTGTCTTTGTTGCTCCCTTGGAGAGCATTAAGAGAGCTTCCTTCCGCTACAAGTGAAGACGAGGGGGAGGGGCTCCCTTTGGCAGAGTAGTTGGGGGTCTTTCTGTAAACTCCAGGGTATGGCTATTGGTGACAAGGTCTAATACCCATCTATCTGAGGTGATGGCTTGCCACTGAGTGAGGTAATAGTATATTTTCTAACCTACGGGATGAGGGGATGTCGTAGCTGGAACATAGAAAAGGTCACGGTTTGTGACTGGTGTCACAGCCCTGAGGAGGGGTCTTCTACGAGGCCCTTGTTCAGAGAAGCCAGCCGTAGAGAATTGCCGATATGATTGTTGCTGGTATCCTGTCCTGTATTGTATTCGGTTATGGCTGATATTGCTGTGAGTGCTGGTAGCCGCCCCTAAATGAAGAGAAACCGCGCCCACACGCTCCTCTAAAAGGCACCTTGCGGTATTGGAGAGTGCCTGAAGATTTAGCAACATCAGTGTACGTCTTAATGGCAAGTCAGAGCATCATCGACTTGCTTGCCAAATAGCGTGTCCATGTCGTAAGCCATGTCCAATATTTTGGACTGAACCTCAGGTCTAAATGATATTGCCTTTAGCCACCCTTGGCGTCGTAAGACAGCTGCGCCCGCTAACTGACGGAAGCCTGTGGAGGCGATGTCCATGGCGCCGTCTATAATTTCAGACAATGTTTGCTCGATCTCCAACAAGATCTTTATTGCTTCCGTCCGTCTAGCCTCAGGGATAAGGTTGATGATGGCACTGATAGAAGACCACATTTGCCAGTCATAGTGCCCTAGAATGGCAAGCGAGTTGGCTGCATGCACCATGATTGCAGACATGGTTGAAAACCTCTTCCCGATGTTATCCAGGTGGCACCCCTCCTTGTCAGGTGGTGCACAAATGGGAGTAAACCGGTTTTTAGACATCTGCTGCGCCGCCTGCGAGATCACTGAGCCGGGTTTGAGGTGTACTGTCAAGCATGATGGGGAGTCCTCAGGTGCTCTGTACTTTGTCGACGCATAGAAGGACAGCTGCAACAGTGGCCGGGTTTTTCATGTCCTTTACTCCCTCCTGCCAAATGTATTCAACGATCGTTATAGAGCGTACCGATCTTCTGGCCTGCTCTTAGAAATTCTAGAGGAAGCAGTCAGACTGCTTCATCAACATAGGGAGATGAAGCACGTTTGTAGCTCTCTCCATGAGGTTAAAGAAACCTCCAATATCTTCAGGAGGCGAATCAGCCAGGTGTTGACGGGGTTGGGGATGGAGTTGGAGGCACGTAGTCCTCCCATTCATCTAGAGGTGGTTGACTGTCTGGAATTTCACCCTCTTCCCTCTCATCTTTAGAGGATGATAAATCATCCCTTGGTGGTATGCCTACATGAGACACAGGTGTCATCCTAGATGTAGTGGAGCCAGAGGGGTAGCAGGTGGTGGTAGCACATCGCTCTTCGGGGGGCTGTGGAAACAGCCTCCGAAAGCCAGAGAGCATGCCTGGAGATCCTGTGCCAAAGAAGCAGGAAGATATGAAGTGTCCCTCTTAGCTGGGGGGTCAGAATAGTATCCTCGTGGCTCGTAGTATCTTGGAGGTGGAGGATAATTCTGTTGGAAGCAATGCCCTTCCTCTTGATACTCTACATTCAGCTCTGAAGGGCTGTGAGCTGGGCCAAAGAGGCCGCCATCATCATCATCAGACTCCTCAACGTACAGTAGATGGCATGGAGTCAGGTGTGAGACCCTGCTAGGTAAGGTGACCTCAGGGTTGAGGGAGGTTCTGGAGATCTTAAATATTTTTGTTTTCATCGACAGAGGCGTCGACTGTGCTGTTGTCTGAAGTATTATCATGGTTGATGTCGTCGACGCCGCCACAGTTGATAGGATCGTCGTCAAAGGGAGCGTTGTCGGACCAACTGTCAACAGCAGTGACGTCGATGGAATTGTCAACTGGAACTTCATATACGCCTCGATCTTCGACGATATGGGAGCGCGGATGGCTGCAATGGTCATCATCTTCGCCGTCGACGACGAAGAGATGGTAATGCTGCTGATCGATGATATTGGTGTCAACGGAGAGGTCCTTGTCGAGGCGTATTGAAGAGAATTTATGCCTCAGATGGGTCAGCGAAGGAGGCATGAGGGTGGTCTCTGTCCCTGGCAGAAGGAGTCCATGAGCCAGGTATAGAGGTCTTTAAGGAGAACTGTTTTTGTTACTCCTTTTTCTCGGAGCTGTGAGGTTGGTGAGAGGTCTTGATAAATTTACTGAGCTTCTCTGAAGCTTCGTCAAGAGAACTAGCCCTCTTGTGAGACCTGGCAGAGGAAAAAATTAGTTACTTACCTGTACACTATGGTTCTCCAGTATTATTTTTCATATATTCACATGCTTGTACTTTCCCCATCGTCACGATGGTAGTCTCACGGTAACAGAATGACCACAACAGTACTAGAAAAAAACTGCATAGCAAAATCCCATAGGGAATCATTATTTGGTAACCAAACCTCATCATTATTTGGTCCAAAACTCAGCCAATCGGCTGCCAGCCCTGACATCACACTCCCCAGAAGAGCCATCCTACCTCAGATTTCCAGCCCCGAGTGAGAGACAAGGATATATCTAGAGATAAAGAGGTTCTACCTGAGAAATGGGGAGGTGGGCGGGCCGCGTGTGAATCTATGAAAGATAATACTGGAGAACCATAGTGTACAGGTAAGTAACTAGTTTTTTCTCCAGTATTCAATCTTTCATAGATTCACATGCTTGTATCAGAATAGCAAGCAGTACTTATCCCAAACTGCATTTCCAGGATAGAACCCCAAACAGTCAATGGGCTCTGCTCCTCTGTGCAGAATATTAACATACATTACAGTTTTCAAAATAGATCAGAAAATCATTAGTTGAGAAGACATATAAACATTTGTAATATGCGAACCAAAACATTTACATACATACATATACATATATATACATATACATATACATATACACATATATACATCCATATACATTTTAACAAATACCTTATTGAAATAGATGCCGTAGAACCACCTGTCCCACTGCTGCATCCTTTTTCCATGCTGTGTCTAGACAGTAGTGTCTAGTGAAGGTGTGCGTATTTTTCCATGTCGCAGCTCTGCAAATGTCTGGCAACGACACCCCTGCGAATAGAGCTGTAGAAGTTGCCATCTTTCTTGTGGAGTGCGCACGTACCATGGCTTGTAAAGGTTTTCCAGCTTTGACATGACAAAAGGAAATCGTCGAAGTTATCCACCTTGAAATACTGGATCTGGAGAGTGCTAAACCTTTCCTGGGGCCAGAAAAGGCTACAAAGAGCCGATTTGTTTTTCTGAACGATTTAGTCTTATCGATGTAAAATTTCAGACATCGCTTAATGTCTAAAGAGTGTAGAGCTCTTTCTGCAGATGATGAAGGATCTTTACAAAATGTAGGTAAAACTACCGGTTCATTCAGATGAAAGCTGGAGGGGACCTTCGGAATAAACTTTGTGTTCGTTCTCAGAATAACTCTGTCTTGTCTGAATTGTAGAAATGGTTCTGCAATTGAGAAGGCTTGGATCTCGCTGACCCTTCTTGCCGACGTGAGCGCTAATAATAACGCTGTTTTCCATGAGATAAACTGTAAATCCGCCTTATGTATTGGCTCAAATGGCGGTTTCATGAGCTGTGAAAGAACCGTATTAAGCTGCCAAGTAACCACTGGTCTTTGAACTGGGGGGGGAACATCCTGAAAAGCCCTTTGAGAAATTCTTTAATAATTCTTTGAGACCAAAGAGATGGGCAGTCAGGAACTCTCGTGTACCTTGAAATAGCAGCCAAATGTACCTTTATAGACATATGAGAAAGCCCAGATTTGGCCAACATTAAAAGATATGGAAGAATTTGATCCGAAGAGACTTGAAAAGGATATAGACTTTTAGATGCACACCAATGAAAAAATCTCTTCCATTTAGCCGAATATGTTTTATTTGTAGAGATTGCTCGAGATCGTGATAGAATCTCCCAGCATTCCTGAGGGATATTCAAAAGTTGGAACTCATGTTTGTGAGGTTCCATGCTGACAAGTTCAGCGATTTCAAATTTGGATGCAGTATCTGACCGTTGTTCATTGTGATTACATCTTGCACTAATGGAAACTGTATCCTGGGTGTCACTGAGAATTTGAGAAGATCTGAGAACCACGCTAGTCTCGGCCATGCTGGGGCAACTAGAATCAGATGGCACGGCTCTGATTTCATCTCTCAAGACCTTTGATATTAGTGGAAATGGGGGAAATGCATACGCAAACATCCCTGTCCAGCACCTCTGCAGCGCATTGCCCCACAACCCTTTTTGTGCAAACCTGCTTGCAAAGGGTTTGCATTTTGAATTGTGGCGATCCGCGAACAGATCTAGCTTTGGAGTGGCCCATAGCTTGAATACTTTGAGAAGTTGCCTTTGGTCTAATTCCCACTCCTGAGAAACCTTGGACGATCTGCTCAGAACATCTGCTCTTGTGTTGTCCACCCCTGGAACGTGTTGGACTTGAAGCGATATGTTGTGATTCAGAAGCCACTTCCAAATTTCTTGTGCTTGGTTCGACAATATTTTTGATTTTGTACCCCCTTGTTTTAGAAGGTAAAACATGGATGTTTAGCCGTGTCTTGACAAGTACTGTCGAATCGGGAATCCTGGGAAGAAACACTTTTAGACCCAAGAAAATAGCCTTTAGTTCCAGCAAGTTGATGTGGAGCTGAGCTTCGCTCTTTGACCAGTGACCCTGAATTTCGAGCTCCTGCAGATGCGCTCCCCAACCTTGTAACGAAGTGTCCGTCATCATCACAAAACTGTAGTTCTGTGATTCGAAAGTCAGTCCTTTCGCTAAATGATCTCTGATCTTCCACCATGACAGGGCCTTTAGGATCTGAGGAGTGATAACTATTCGATCTTCGAAGGATCCCAGAGACTGAATCCATTGCTGGTCTAGCAGTTCTTGAATAGGCCTCATGTGAAGTCTGCAATTGGGAAGTAGGGGGATACAAGAGGACATCATCCCCAACAATGATTTGTAGGTTTTTACTGAAACTGACTTTATCTGCAAATGCGACGTCAGCTTTATGATTTTTTGAATACGTTCCTCTGAAGAATAAGCCTTCGCCTTCTTTGTGCGAATAATAGCACCCAGAAACTGAAGGGACTGCGATGGCATGAGATGTGATTTTTCTAGGTTGACTCTCAGACCTAGACGATTGAAAAGGTTCATGCACACTTTTAGAGAATGTTAGGTTTCTCTGAACGAACCACCTTTTATGAGCCAATCGTCTAGATAAGGGAACATTTGGTAACCTTGAAGTCTTAGATGTGCTGCTACTGGCGCCATACACTTTGTAAAGATTCTTGGCGCCGACTTTAGACCGAAAGGCAATACTTTGAATTGATAATGACACCCCGCCACCATGAAGCGAAGAAATTTTCTGTGATTTATATGAATTGGGACATGAAAATAAGCATCTAAGAGGTCCAGGGATGCCAAATAATCTCATTTGCCAATCAAAAGGAGTATTTCTTGCATGGATAACATTCAAAATGATTTCTTTTGGATGAATTCGTTCAAACCTCCCAGGTCCATTACCTGCCTCCATTTTGATGTGTCTTTTTTCTTTATTAGGAAGAAATACGAATAAAAGCCTTTCCCTCGTTGAAGGCGCGGAACTTCTTCTATTGCTTCCTTTTGTAGAAGAGATGAAATTTCTGCCTTGAGGGCTGAAAGATGTTCTTGTCTCCTGTGTATAGGAGGATGATTTGGGGGCTTTTGTATGAACACCAGGGTATGGCCATGTTGAATCACATCCAAAACCCAACTGTCTGTTAGCCGGATAAAAGGAGCACAGGTAATGATTGCTGATGTTTGAACATGTGGCGGGTGCCTCCACAGAGTCACTGTCGTCTATTGGATTGTTGCGATTTGCCTCTCGCAGATGATCTCCCTCTGAACTGTTGTTGGTAAGTGTTTGATGAACGAAATTGTTGATTACTTGAAAATTGTCGATATCCCGGCTGATATCTATTGGATTGGAAAGAAGATCTTTGCATAAATTGTCCTCTGGATCCTCTCCTTCGAAAGGACTGGAACCTGCCCTGCTGAAGAGATCCCAACGCACGCGCTGTATCCGTGTCAGATTTGATACTTTGGAGGGCATCATCCACATGTTTTCGAATAGGTTCTCTCCGTCAAACGGCATGTCCACTATTTTCACTTGCACTTCTGGTCTAAAAGAAGTGGCTTTAAGCCATCCTTGCCTTCATAGGGCCACTGCACCTGCCATTTGCCAGAACGCCACTGAAGACAAATCCATCGCAATGTCTATGGATTCCGAGGCCACCCAAGCCCCATCCTGTAAAATAGCAGCCGCTTCCTCTTTCTTATCCTCTGGCAGATGAGCTAGTAAAGGTGCTATATCAGACCACATCTGCCTATTGTATCTGCTGATGAGGGCAAACGCATTTGAGGCCTTTATGGAAGACGCTGCCATCACAGCAAAACGCTTCCCCGCACCATCCATTCGCCTCCCTTCTTTATCCGGGGGAACCGCAGATGTGGTAACCGGATTTTTGGAGTGCCTTTGAGCGGCTTGCATCACTACAGACTCCGGCCGCGGATGTCCCATTAAACAAGCCGGAGAAGATTCTGGGGCTCTATATTTCTTTTCTATCCGGGGAACTGAGGCAGCTACCGAAGCCGGGTTCCTCATTATTTTTAATCCTTCATCCCAAATGTCAGCGATAATTGGAATAGATCTAATGGATTTCCGTGAATCCTCTTTGAAATCATAGAGGAAACACTCAGCTTCTTGTACTGGAAGCGGAAGCTCAAATCTTTTTGACGCTTTCTCCATGATATCATGGAAACCTCCAAGGTCTTGTGGCAGGGAATTCGCCAGTGAAGGAGACGGAGAAGTTGGAAGGATGTATTGGTCCCATTCATCCCCAACCTGAGAATCCTGAAGAATTTCTCCTTCTTCCGGTTGATCCGCGTCACTTTCCTCTAAATCATCCCTAATTGTCACAATAGGGGAAGATTGAATTTTCTGAGTTGAACACTTGGGAGAGGAATGAGGCGGTTGAACTTGAGCAGGCTTATCTGAAGTTTTAGAAGTTTGAGTGTTAGCGTCAGGAAAACGCCGATAATAATCATTTATCATAAGCCGTAAGTCTGTTACTAAGGAAATTGGCATTGAGATGGTGTCCTCTCTCAAATCAGACTGAGGTTATTCCTCCTCTTCGTAGTCATATGACTGCTGAAATGACTCATACCTCCTTGAATCTTGTGCAGGACGAACCTGGAAAGAGAAGACTTCCTGAACCTCTTGATATTCTTCATCGTCAGTCTCCTGGCTCTGTATTTGAAGTTGAGACGGACTATATGCCACCCCTGATGACTCTTCATCTTCTGACTGTAATTCCATCAGATTAGATGGAGGAAGCTGAGAAATATTTGTCCAGGCCGTAAAATCTGAAGATTTCTTCATCGTGGACGAGCCCGTCAATGATGGAATAGATTTCAAAGAAATTGTCTTTGCCTTGGGAGACTTAAAGGATGCCGTTGACGGAGCTCCCGTCGACGGAGTTCTCGTCGACGTGGAAAGATGAATTATCGTCGACGAGGTGGTCGTCGACGAAATCATAGTCGACGGAGTCGTGTCGCTGACGATGGAGTCGTCGACGAGGTCGAGACCGGCCTCCCCGTCGACGGGCCTTTCTTCGACGACGATGTCTTAGTCGTCATCGATATGGTAGTCGTCGACGGAGCTGTCGACGGTTTTATTGAAATCAAAGCTGGCGACGCCCCAATTTTCGTCTACGGAGCTGAAGAAACTTCTCTGGACTCTGTAAATTTTTAAAGAGGAGTATGAGGAAGTGAAAACGAAGAAGCCTCTTTGCCTTTTGTCTTCTGCTTTTTAAGCTCTATCTTTTCCTCAGAAGCAGGCGATTTCCTCTTTTTAGATGATCTAGATTCCTCTTCAGAGTCAGAATCTGAAGTGACCTTCTTTTGAAGCCACAACAGAAGCCGTGCCTCCCTGTCACGCAAGGTTTTCGCAGAAAAGGTTCTGCAATGTTTATAGTCTTTAGGCACATGTTTAGGGTGTAAACAATACAAGCAGTCCTTGTGGGGGTCTTCAGAAAACAGCCTAGGTTTTCCACAGGATCTGCAGGGCCTGAAGAGCCTCTTTTTAGAGCTTTCAGCCATAGTAAGCAAAATATGAAGCACAGTACCTCAAATCCAGTAAACAAAGGACTTCCAGTTGAACAAGAGGTCAAAAGTTCACACAGGAACAAAACTGAGCAAGGCTCAGGGAGACTCCTCCTCACACAAAGGCGGTTGGAAATCTGAGGTAGGATGGCTCTGCTGGGGAGTGTGATGTCAGGGCTGGCAGCCGATTGGCTGAGTTTTGGACCAAATAATGATGAGGTTTGGTTACCAAATAATATGATTCCCTATGGGATTTTGCTACGCAGTTTTTTCTAGTGGTGCTGTGGTCATTCTGTTACCGTGAGACTCCCACCATGACGACGGGGAAGATATAAGCATGTGAATCTATGAAAGATTGAATACTGGAGAATCACTGTTCTCCTCAGAGGATGTCTTCCGAGTCTTGGGCTTTTGAAGCCACAGGAGTAGCCTCCCTTCCCTGTCACTCAGTGTTTTTGAGGAGAAAGTGCTGCAAATCTTGCACTCCTTTACCTCATGTTTGGGAAGAGGACAGTAAAGGCTGTCCTTTTGTGGATCATCCACATAAACTCTCTTCTTCCCACAGGTCTTGCAGGGACAGAAAAGGCCCTTACTGTCAGACATAATAGAAAGATCCAGATGAATAAAGCTTTACCTTTGAGAATACTGGGCAGAGCTCCAGGAGACTCCCTTCACACATGACATGCTTTGGAAATCTGAGGGACTCAGCCTGTTTTGGGAGTGTTTTAGAGGGTGCTAGCAGCTGACTGGCTATAGTTGAAGTTTGGTCCTTTTTTATTTAAAAAAAAAAAAAAAAAAAAAAAAGAAGGACAGATAGGTTGATAAACTGACCACCTAGGGCTACTGCTTGGTAATGGTACCGTGGGACTCCCACTATGACAACTGGGAATGATTCAAGCATGTGAATCTATGAAAGATACCGCAATACTCGATAAGGAAAATGCTACTTATCAGTATGCATCTGTTATGGGCAAGTAGAGCTGTAGATCCACACACTTATGCATGGATCGCCATCTGGTGTTGGGCCCGGATGTTTGCACTTTATTGTTGTCCTGGAAAGTCTTTGGAAGTCGCAGGATAGGTGGCTCCTCCTTTGGACAATAGTGCGCATGGGCATCAACTCACTCGTCAGATTGCTTTTTCGCCAAGAAGGGAAATGGAGTTTTGTAAGAAACTCCAAAGATGTCCATGTATGTTGTATCTTAATAAGATAATACTGGAACAGATAAAGGTAGCCAGGGAGGTGGGTGGGTGGGTGGGCGTGTGTGGATCTACAGCTCTACATGACAAGAACAGATGCATACTGGTAAGTAGCATTTTCCGTTCGAGGCATATGAGCTGTAGATCACACACTTATGCATAGATTGCATAGCAGTACTCCTCCTTAGCGGCGATTACCAGTGTCTGTTGCAGTAGTTTGAAATAGTGTTTCAAGTACAGCTTGGCCCACCCTAGCTTGTTGTTTTGCCTGCACATCTACACAATAGTGTTTTGTGAATGTGTGATTTGTAGACCATGTAGCTGCACTACAGATATCATGTACGGGAATGTTCCCTAAAAATGCCATTGAAGCCCCTATCTTTCGGGTAGAGTGGGCTTTAGGGGGAATAGATAATGTACGTTTTGCTTTGTGACAGCAAATTTGTATACATTTGACAATCCACCTTGCGATCCCAGATTTTGATATGGGATTGCCTTTATGTGGTGGTGAGAAGGATACAAAGAGCTGTTTTGTTTTGCGAAAAGGTTTTGTCCTGTCAATATAATAAAGGAGTGCTCTTTTTACGTCTAGAGTATGAAGAGCTCTTTCTGCGACTGTTTGTGGTTGCGAGAAGAATACTGGCAACTCAGACTGATTGAGATGAAAAGGAGAGAACTTTAGGAAGGAATTTGGGGTTTGTCTTGAGAACCACTGTTATGATGGAGTTGTAAAAATGGTTCTTGAATAGTTAGAGCTTGTAGCTCGCTAACTCTTCTAAGAGAGGTAATGGCCACAAGGAAAGCGACTTTCCATGTAAGAAATTGTAGCTCGCATTTATGCAAAGGTTCGAATCAAGGGCCCATTAGCCTTGTGAGGACAATGTTTAAATTCCACACTGGTGAGGGTGGTACCCTAGTAGGAATGGTTCTTTTAAGGCCTTCCATAAATGCTTTAATGGCAGGTACCCTGAATAATGACAAGTGTTGTCTATTTTGAAGTAAGCTGCTATGGCAGCGAGGTGTAACCGAATAGATGTGTATGCTAGATTACACCTTTGAAGATGTAGTAGGTAACATATGATGTGTTGAATAGACACATCTAAAGGATTGATGCTGTTGTTATTACAGTATATTACAAATCTTTTCCACTTGGCTGCATAGCAGGCTCTAGTGGTGGGGCGTCTAGCCTCTTTGGTAACATTCATGCAGTCAGGGGGTAGGTTAAGGTAACCAAATTCTAAGACTTCAGGAGCGAGATCACTAGGTTGAGCTGTGCTGGGTCCGGGTGTCTGATATCTCCACGGTTTTGTGTTAAGAGGCTTGGAGAGAGTTGTAGTTTGTGGTGTGGGACTACTGATAGTTCCAGCAGTGCTGTGTACCATGGTTGTCTGGTCCATGTTGGAGCAACTAGGATGAGTGTCAGTGAGTGTTGCTGCAGTTTGCGCACCACCAATGGAATGAGTGGGAGAGGCGGAAAAGCATAGGCAAATTTACCTGACCAATTCATCCATATCGCATTGCCTTTGGACAATGGGTGTGGATATCTGGCGGCAAAGCTCGGGCATTTTGTGTTGAAATGTGTGGCGAAGAGATCTATTTCTGGCTGTCCCCACACGGTTGAAGAACTTGTGGAGAAAGTTCCCACTCGTGAATCTGTTGTGTCTGACAACTTAACAGATCCGCTATGCTGTGTTGGACTCCTGGAAACTGTTGGGCTAGGAGAAAAATGTTTTGAGGAATAGCCCACCTCCATATGCTCTGCGCTAATTGAGAGAGCTGTAGGGAGTGTGTCCCCCCTTGTTTTTGAATATAGTACATTGCTGTCATATGGTCTGTGCGGACTAGGACAGCTTTGCCTGATATTTGTTTCTGGAATGATTTTAATGCCAGAAATATTGCTAGTAACTCCAGGTGATTGATGTGGAGTACTTTTTGCTGAGGTGTCCATTTGCCTTGCATGGTATGATGTAATAGATGAGCTCCCCAGCCGGTGAGCGATGCGTCTGCTGTTAGTACAATGTGTGGAACCGGCTCTATGAACGGTCGCCCTTTGGAAAGGTTTTGTGTGCTCCACCACTGCAGAGAGCGATGCGTGTGCGGCCGTCTACCAACACCAGATCTTTCCGCTGACCTTGAGCCTGGTTCCACTGACGTGCTAAGCATTCCTGTAGGGGATGCATGTGGAGTCTGGCATGAGGTACTATGAATATGCAAGCGACCCGGCGGCGGGTGGCGCTGGCCACGTTGCGGCGGCCACGAGCGGAGGGGGGCCTGGCAGCCCCCGACTTTGAATGGTACTATTTGGCGGCCCAGCTTCAGTGGCTCACGCAGGCGGTGGCCCAGGAATATAGAGGCCCAGAGGGCCCGCAGGACAGGTGGATCCCACGGCATGTGCTGGCCTTTATAGTTCTCCAGCAGCGACTGGATCTGACTCAGCTGACCCTGGAGGAACGCACCCTCCGGCAGTGTTGGAATAGGTGCCAGAGGCGGGCAGCTATAGTCCGCCCGTACGCTCCGGAAATCCCTCTTGGGATGTGTACCGCGCTCCCGCATGGGGGTGATTGGTCGGGGCTAGCGAATTTGGAGGAGCTGGGAGTACAGATGGTAGGGGACCTATTCCGAGACGGTGTGTTATTGCCCTTCCAGGACTTGCAGGATGTCTACGGGCTCCCGCAGGGGGATTTTCTGCTCCATGCGGCTCTGGTGGCGAGCATCCAGAAGCATTGGAATATGGGGCTGTCGGAACCCCCGACCGCGGCGGGTTGTCAATATGTCGTGATGGCGGCAGGGACGGCCAAAGCCATTACTTGCCTGCACCGCAGATTGTCGACGGAGGGCTTGCACCCTCTGGCCGCTCTGCGGGAAAAGTGGGAAACGGACCTCGGGAAAACGATACCAGAGACCACATGGTCTACACTAGTGCGGAGGGCCTGGAAGGGAACTCGGAACGCACGGTTCCAGTTAGTTCAGTTTTTTTACGCCGGCCAAGGTCTTGCAATATTTTGGTGGAACACAATCTCCATGCCCTCGGTGTGGGGGAGAGGGGGCAGATTTTCGCCACATGTTTTGGGCCTGTCCGCAGTTGGGCGATTATTGGGCTGAGGTAGTGGATTGCCTGAATCAGGTGACAGACCGCTCTATCACTCCAGAGATCGGGACTTGCTTGTTGCTATGGTTCCCCCACACCCGCCGCACGAAGGTCACTAGCAGGTTCTATGATCTGGGGTTGATCTTAGCCAAGAGAGAATTGACCCTGCACTGGAAAGCTAGGGGAGGGCCTAGCGATTTGCGGTGGAGGGCAGCGCTAGTGAGATGGGCGGGGGCGGAGGGTACGCTCCGGGTACAGTTGGCTCTGAGACGAGATGATGAGAAAGCGCTAGCGACGGCCAGGGCATGGGAAGCGTTGGTAGTGGAGCTCCAGGGGCTGATATCTGAGGAAGGGGAAGGAGGGAGCACGTCGGATCGGCCAGAGATGAGGGGAACTGGGGAATGAGAGGAGATGGGAATGAAGGAGATCCCTAGCTATATACCAGAGGCATGGACAAGAGGGACGGTTTGCCTACACAGAGAAGGGGTGAGCAACTGTAACTGATCTCCTTTGAAGGGGGGGCACACCGGGGGAGAAGGAGGGGACAGGGGCACACTGACATGGGGATGGGGGGGAAGGGGACGGGTTGGGGTTGGGAGGGAAGGTACCTTTAATGAACACGGGGGCCTGTGGTGTAATGAACAGTCATTGTTGTTTTGGAAAATAATAAATGTTTCAACAAAAAAAATGAATATGCAAGCGGCCATCATCCCTATGAGCTGCATGAACACTCGAGCTGGAAGCGAGTGTTGTGGTTGGAATTTTGTAATGAGACTTTGTATGCTTGCTATCCTGGGTGTACCTTTTGAGGTGTTTATTGTGGCACCGAGATACTTTTGGATGTGGGACGGTTGTAGGTGAGACTTTATCCTAAGTCGTGAAGTAGTTGGATTGTGGCCTGTGTGTGATTTACACACTGGCTGTATGACTTGGCTTTTATGAGCCAGTCGTCTAAGTACGGGAAGACGTGAATTTGTTGTCTTCTTAGGTGAGCTGCAACTACTGCTAGACATTTTGTTAAGACTATGGGTGCTATGGTGACTCCGAATGGGAGAACCTTGAATTGGTAATGCTGACCGTCCACTACAAATCTGAGATATTTCTTGTGAGCGGGGTGAATGGGAATATGGAAGTAGGCATCCTCGAGATCTAGGGTGGCAAGGAAATCGCCTTGTGAGAGCAGAGGAAGGACCTGTTGAAGTGTGACCATGTGAAAATGGTCTAATTGTATGTAAAGGTTTAGGGGTCTGAGGTCCAGGACGTGTCTCAGGCTTCCGTCCTTCTTTGGAATGAGGAAGTACAGGGAGTAAACTCCTGTGTTTTGCTGATGCAGGGGAACTGGTTCTATTGCATGTTTTTGTAGGAGGGAAAGCACTTCTTGCTTTAGCAGCGATAAATGTTCCGTTGACATTGGGCGATGTTTGAGGGAGTAGAGGTGAGTTCTAGACCGTAACCGGTTTGAATGATTTGTCTCACCCACCTGTCGGTAGTGATGTTTCTCCAGACAGGTAGGAATTGTAGCAGTCTTTCCCCCCGACCGGAGTGGAATGGTCCGGGGGGAGTGCAGGGAAGTCACTGGGTTGGGGTGGAGGCGGAGCGCGTATTGTTAGTTTTGCCTCTGCCTTTGTTATTATTGCCTCTGTAGCCTCCTCTAGAACAACCCCTGACAAAGGTTGTTTGGGTGGGACTTTTGTATGACGTGGAGGGGTTGTCAGAGGAGTATCCTCTTGAGAAGCCCCTATAAGAGGAGCGACAAAATGAACGCTTGGGCGCTTGCGACTGCAAGGCTCCCATTGATTTAGCTGTGTCAGTGTCTTTTTTCATCTTTTCTAGAGATGATTCCACGGCAGGGCCAAATAGATGTTCTTGATCAAAAGGTTGGTTAAGTATGGTATTTTGAACCTCTAGTTTAAACCCTGAAATGCGTATTGATACTTGTATTGATGGCTCGGGAGGCGGGGTCTGCAACATCTGGAGGGCAACGAATGGAGGTGTTGGTTATAAGTTTACCCTCCGGTATGAGGTCGTTTGCTTTTGCCTTGTATTTGTCTGGGAGGTGTTGTAATAGGGTTTCCAACTCATCGTAGTGTGCCCTATCGTATCTAGTCAGCAAAGCTTGTGTGTTGGCGAAACGCCATATGTTTGGCTGCCTGTGGCGCTGTTCGTTTACCAGAAGCGTCTAGGAGTTTTGACTCCTTGTCGGGAGGCGGAGCATCGCCTGATGTTTGTGAGTTGGCCTGCTTTCTGGCGTTGGACACCACTAAGGAATCCAATGGTATTTGTCCCTTGATGTAAACAGGGTTTGTATTTCTTCTCTATTCTGGGGTTAATAACCCTAGCCCTAACAGGATCTTTGAACACCTCAGGTGCGTGTTTAATTACCCCCATTAACATAGGGAGAACAGTAGTGGACCTTTGAGATGTATCAAATGTATCCATTAGAAAGTCCTCCTCCACAGGGTCTGAATGTAGAGCTACCCCGTGGTATTGTGCAGCTCTGTGAACGAGCTGGGTGAACCCCATAGTGTCCTCTGGAGGAGAAGGCCTAGAGGGTAAATGTCCTCTTGTGGTACATCAGGGACATCTGGTGTGCCATAATTGTCCCATGGGTCGCCTGAGGTGTAAAGCTGACTAGGATCCCCTAATGGTTTATCGTCTGCACCCTCACCCCCGTCCCCAGAAGTGTCATCATCGTCCTGAGGTGGAGGAGATGGTCAGGGGAGTGGAGCTAGAGTAGGGGAGTTATGTGGAGGGGGAGGTGGAGAAGGTATTCTGAGAAGAGATGTTGCAATGTCTCTCTTCTTTGGTGGAGATGGAGCCGGTACAGGCATGTCCATTGTTCTCTTCTTGGAGCTGAGAATTAGTAGACCTGTTTTTGGGTCTTTAAGAAGAGTTTTTTGCGTTGGATCCGGTTGAAAAAGCTCTTCTTGTGGAGGTTGGTCTTTTGGTGCCAATTTTTTCGGTTCCGAAGGTTTGCGTGCTGCCGAATCAGGAGCCGATTTATGTTGTTTAGACTTGGAATCGTGAGATTTCTTAATTTCTGAAGGAGCCTGTGGAACAGATTGTTTTTTCCGTTCTGAGTGTTTTTTCGGTTCCGTTTGTTGAGAACCTGTGCTCTTTGGAAGTGACTTTTTACTCGGTTCTGATGACTTTTTCGGAGTCGAGGGGTCGGTACCAGTAGGTTTCGGTGCAGAGTGCGTCGATGTGGAGCCAGTGGTCAGCACGGAGGGGGGCGACAGTTTCTTTTTGGGTGCCGGGGATTGGGTTTCGGCACTGACGGCAGGCTGACTCGATCCCGAGTGGCCTGAAGGATTATGTGTCGACTTCTTTGTCGAGCCCGTAGGCGGAAGTCTTGTCCCGGTGTGCACCTAGGCCCAAAAGGTGAAGGTGTTACCGAAGCCTTTTTCGGGGGTGGGGGAAGGGGGTCGGGGTCGACGTCGACGTCACTACTTACGACCCGCTGCCCTGGGGTGATATCTTCGATGTCGGAGTCGCAGGCTTCGGAAGTGCTGACGAGGCCTTCTTCGACCCGCTCCTGCTCTGGTACATAGACGCCCTCCTGGAAGATGTCGTCGGGAATGGATGTCGACGATCGAGCCATGCTTCTTCGAGCTCGACGATCCCGGATAGTTTTCTTGAAGCGGAAAGAGGCACAAGCTGGGCAGTCTCTGGCCTCGTGCTCCGGTGAAAGGCAGAGGTTACACACCTCATGCAGATCTGTGTGTGGAAACGTGGATCCACATTGAGGACACTTTTTAAAAAGAGTCCTTTCCATGAGCCAGATGTAATGGCGTGGGTAGGCCCGAAGGCCTTCTCCGATGACCGGAATCAAAGACTTTGATGTAGAGATGCGCGTCGAGTAGGGAACGCGATCGGAACAATACCGGAGAAAAGGGTGAAGGATTGCGCGTCAAAAGTTGGATCGGTAACGGCACTGAACTGGAGCGCGATAAACACATCCGAGCCCGATGGCGGAAAAAACAATATGACGATGGAGTCGATGCCCATGCGCACTATTGTCCAAAGGAGGAGCCACCTATCCTGTGACTTCCAAAGACATTCCAGGACGACAACAACAAAGTGCAAACATCCGGGCCCAACACTAGATGGCGATCTATGCATAAGTGTGTGATCTACAGCGAATATGCCTCGAACACAGGATACCAAGAAAGCTCTTGTGTATTTACGATCTGGCCGCTGATTAATCCTGCTTTTGTGTAACCAGACTTCTGCCTCTGGGTTTAGCTTAAGTACAGTGGCTGTCTCAAACTAGATTTTAGTGCTAGATGTGGGGCACACTAAAATTACAGAGGTACGCTTCCCACACACACACACACACCCAGTTCTAAAATGCCAGCTTATGGTGGGCGAAGACTTTCGCCAGCATGAAAATGCTCAAAATTGGCAGTGTTGCCCCCGGGAACGTTTGCCCCATTTGTCAGAATGTGTTCAGAAGTCGTTCCCGCCCACTAGCTGGTTCCAAACACTAATGTGGCATCTCCAGGCACTCACTTCAGGATTCTTTCAGTACATGCGAAAGATCAGAAGAGGACTTGCTCTCTGTAACCTGAGAGAAACCCTCAAGGATTGAACATGCTCCCTCTTGTGGCCAGGGTTTAACCCCTTTTCAAGCTATAGGGATTCAATAAGCTACAGTAGACCTTTCCTGCAGCTGCCCAGCTGACCAGTGGCAACTGAATCTGGAATGGATCCTGCGGTTTGGCTTTTGCCTGATACCCGGTCAGACTCTGTATGCCTCCCATGAAGTCCAAGGGAACTTTAGAAGTGTACTGTCCTGGAATGGGACCTAAAGGGCTAAAGTCAGAAGGTAAAATCTTTGACCAGGATGAATCAATGGAGGATCTGACCCGTGCTCCATCGCAGTCAGCGTTAAATTGCACCTAGATCTAGGTCTACCACTACCATTGACATTTTGTGATTCTTGGTGCTATTCCTACTTAAAGGTTTTTAAACATTGTGCTGGTTCCCCTTACTGGATTTTTGTCATTTTGGTGTAATTTTGCTTATTAGATTTTATTCTATTTTTCGAATTCGGTTTGGTAATTTTATTTTTTTGCATTTTGACTCTATTCCTGTTTTGTTAATGCATAAATATTTTACACGCTACCCCAAGCCCGTCTGCTCTGAGCATAAGCATCAGGGGATTGAGCTCAGACTAATAGTGACTTAGAGGGTTCACCCTGATGAACAAATTACATGCCTTCGGTAATGATAGATCTGTAAGAGACATTGATTAGTTATGGATTCCTCACCCTAGAATTACCCCCAGGCATCAGACTGGATCTGGAGAATTTTTCTTCAACAGTACCCCTGTGCGTCGGTATACGGCGTCGGTCGACTCCACGTTCTTCATTGGCGTTGTGGTCGCCGGAATGATGTGGTGGTATCTAGTCAGACACCGGCCCAGCGCTTTACGTGACATTCCACACCAGAAGCACAGAGCCCCGCAAGCCACTGACCACTGGTGGACAAAACTGGGGCCCTGAAGGGATGTCCCTTACCCTACAAGTCAATTCGCAGAACGGGGAGGATGGGTGGGGCGGTGAGGAATCCATAACTAATCTATATCTCTTACACTTATATGGTTAACGAAGGTAAGTAACTTGTTCATCTGAAAGAGACCATTAGTTATGGATTCCTCACCTTAGAATAGATTCCCCAGCAATACCAACACCGGAAGCCCATGCAGCTGCCTGGCAGATGTCAAGAACGGGACTCCACGTCCCAAAGCAGTAGTAGCTGCCGTCGCCCTGGTGGAATGGGCACGCAACCTCACTGGAGATTCCTTTTTCGCCAAGGAATAGCAGATTTTGATGCAAAGAACGACCCATCGAGAGATGGTTTGTTTTCACGGCCCGACTTTTCTTGGAGCACACATAGCCAACAAAGAGCTGGTCATCCATTTGGAATGGTTTTGTGCGATCCAGATAGAATGAAAGCTTACGTTTTGGATCCAGACGGTGGCGCATCTCCTCTTTAGAAGGATGCGGGGCGGGAAGAAGCTGGGCAAAGTGATGGTCTGTCCTATGTGGAAAGTGGTAACCACTTTGGGAAGGAAAGAAGGCCTAGTGCAAAGGACAACTTTATCTGGATGAACAGCCAGAAAAGGAGGTTTGGGAGAAGGAGCCTGAAGCTCACTCACCCTGCGAGCAGAGGTGATGGCAACCAAAAAGGCAGTTTTAAGAGTCAAGAGTCTGAGAGGACAGCTATGCAGCAGCTCGAAAGGAGCGCACATAAGATAGGCCAGAACCAGGTTCAAGACCCATTGGGGCATTACAAAAGGAATTGGAGTAAACAAGTGAGTAATGCCCTTAAGGAAGCTATTTACAATAGGGGACTTGAAAAGAGTAGGCTGATCAGGAAGCGTAAAAAAGGCCAAAATGGCTGAAAGATTTTTTTTAAGTGCCCAGAGCAAAGCCCTGCTGGGCCAAAGAAAGAATGAAGAGGAGAAGCTCAGAAAGGGGTGCAGAAAGGGGATCCACAGCGTTTGCTGCGCACCATGCCACAAATGTATTCCATCTACAGGCATAGATATACCGTTTTGGTGGAGGGACGCCTGGCTGCCAAGATAACATTACAGACTTCGAGAGGAAGGTCGAAAGCTGTCAACTGACGCCACTCAATCTGCACGCAAAGAGGTGGGGGCTTGACAGGCTCGGGTGGAGGACAGTCCCCTGCTTCTGCGACAGAAGATCCTCCCGACGGGGCAGTCTGATCTGATGATCGATGGCCATGTGTAAGAGCTCAGGATACCATACTCTTCGACCCAGTCCGGGGCCATAAGAATGACTTGGGGCCGATCGCGCTTAATCTTCTTTAGCACTCTTGGTAGAAGTGGTATAGGCAGAAAGGCGTATAGAAGACCGCAACTCCACTCGCGATGAAAAGCATCACCGAGCGAGTGCCGCCTTGGAAATTCCAAGGAACATAGAACAGGAGTAGACTCGTTGACCCAGTTGAGACCGGGTAGAGTATGATAACAAAACAACAATGTCTCAACCAGTGATCATTAAAAAGACAATTACAATAAGTGCATAAGTCACTGAGGGATGGAAAACAGGAGATCAAGATAAGAGATAAAGGTTGTTATTAAGCAAGTAGTTATAGCAGCACTACATTACAAATGGATTAAGGTAACCAAAAAACAACCAATTGTGCACTGACCATGCTCGGTGTAAATATAAGTGCAGAGACACAAGTGATATAAACACAGAATGAGGCAGCGCAAAACAATAAAGACAGACAATCGGGATCAAATGGTATAAATCGAAATAATACAAAAGGTGATTCGTTTTAAAGGATTTCTAAAATGATCCTGTGGTGGCCATAGATTACACTGTAATGTCGACGGCGTTTCGACCTTGTCAAGTAGTGCTGTTTAGAAAAGACAAAGAAAGAGAAATAGAGTAAGGGCTATGACGATCCATAGACAATATATAGAGAAAAGCATAATAGCAAGCCCGGGGAATCACCTGAAGGCACGTGGCGAATAAATCACATGAGGTAATCGCAGTGATAATTAAGGAGCGATCAATATCAGTGAATTAAGGGAGCAAAGGAATTATTCATGTGGCATCAGGGCTAAAAGGAGAGAACGACAAAAATAAATAAATTGGTAGCCAGGTCAGTTAGGGGCAGGGGCGTTAACAACAAAGAAGGTATCTACTCAAGGTAATAATGGTTCCTACCGAGAAAAACATGATAACGCTGTCCGTGAGTTAAACAGGGCAGCGGTATGGCCAGGGGTCCGAGGATCAAGGATACCAGTGGATCGTCACATCGGTGTGTGATAGATGGCAGCCGCTCCAATTATAGTGCGCAGAACTGCTGTTATTGCGCGTTCTCTTCGGAGGCGAATAGATCTAAACAAGACTCACCCCACTGCTGAAAGAGACCTTGCACCACCTCCGAGTGAAGACGCCATTCATGATCCATCATGCACCGGTGACTGAATTCATCCACCATGGCGTTCAAAGAACCTGCCAGGTGTTGAACCACCAGGCACATGCCCTGATGTTCCAGCCACTTCCAGAGACGAAGTGCCTCCTGACATAGGGTTCACGACCCCACCCCATTTGTTGCATTACCACATGGCGGTGGTGTTGTCCGTGAACACCTGCACCACTCTCCCTTTCACAGAAGGAAGGATTGCCTTCAGTGCAAGACGGATCGCCCAAAGCTCCAGAAGGTTGATGTGGAGCCCAGAACCTGCCGAGACCAGAGGCCTTTCATATGTTGCCACCCCACCCGAGATGTGATGCATCAGTCACCTCTGTGAACTCCTGGTTCAATAGCCACCACTGCAATTGAAATGCAGTACCCTCCAAGATCTGGACGTAATCGGAAAGATTCCCGATGCTATGCCCACTGGAACTTCAGGTCCCACTGTAGAGCCTGCATATGCCACCTGGCATAGTCCACCAGCAGGATGCATGAGGCCATGAGGCCCAGTAGCCTCAAGAGTCATTCTGACTGAAACCTGGGATAGAGGCTGAGAGGTCGGAATCATAGCCTGAATATCGCTGCTCGGGAGGATAAGCCCGAGACCCAGCTGTGTCCAGAACAGCTCCGATGAAAAGGAGCTTCTGAGAGGTAATCAGGTGTCACTTCAGCACCCATCGAATGCAGGACTTAGGACGTAGTCTGGAGTTGGTAGACAACAGCCTGGGGTGAGCCCGCCTTCAACAGCCAGTTGTCAAGAAAGGGGAAGACTGAAACCCTTGATCTGCACAGATGAGCTGCAACCACTGCCATCACCTTCGTGAACACCCGAGGGGCGCTGGTAAGGCCAAAGGGAAGCACGGTAAATTGAAAGTGCTCATGGCCTACCGTGAAGTGTAGGTAACGCCGATGGGCCGGCAGGATGGGGATGTGAAAATAAGCGTACTGCAAGTCCAACGCTACCATCAAGTCTCCAGGGTCGAGGGCAGACAGGACCTGAGCCAGTGTCACCATTTTGAACTTTTCCTTCTGGAGGAAGCCGTTGACATTCCTGAGCTCCAAAATAGGACGCAGTCCCTTGTCCTTCTTGGGCACCAGAAGTAGTGGTAATAACAACCACAACCACAACCTACTTCTGGGGCAGGAACTCGATCAATGGTTCCCATGGCCACAAGAGCCGTCACTTCCTCTTGGAGAAGGGCCAGGTGGTCCTCCGACATGCAATGGAATTGAGGTGGCATGGATGGAGGAGTAGTCTCGAAGGGGAGGGAGGACCCCCTTCGGAGTACCTGCAAAACCCACCTGTCCAACGTGATGTTGAGCCAGTGGGGGAGGCGATGGCGAATCCTGCCGCCCACTGGCGATTTGTGTTACAACAAACAAATGATGGACGGAATGCTGACAATGCAGACATTCTCCCCCAGTCAAGAGATCTGGGTTAAATCCATCGTTCTTTTGCCCACTACTGGCGATTTGTGGCCCAGAAAGGTCTGACTAGGAGGGCTTGGAGGCTGCTGCAGAGGGGGCGCGCGTGGATTGGCCCACCCTCTCCCAGACACACGACGGTGGGTCCCACGTCAGGCGTAGCGTCTAATGGCTACTGACGTGGAAATCGTCCTGCCTAGCGAGTCGGCGGTGTCCAGCCCACATCGGATGCCGAACGTTGTTGCGTCTTTCCCTTTGGCCACTGCACAGGAGAGTACAGTTCAGGCCTCCTCCGGGCACTGTGGCAGCACTTGCACGACCATGTCCCACAGAGTGGGAGTAACAGCCCAAGAGACTCATTGAACGGCAGCAGGGGCTCTGCTCCTCTCTCTCCGGTCCGGTTCTTCCAACTGGTCTGTCTGAGGACCACAGACCCCTCAAAGTCCTCCTCACCCTCCTCTGGTAGCCACTCAGGGGGATAGGGGAGAACAGGGGTACAAAAGTACCGGTCGGTGCCGGTCCAGATGTCAGGCGATGCCTGTCCGGCTCCATGTCCACATTGAGGGGGTGGCCGGGGTCGACGTCAGCTGGGGACACAACTGGCGTCAGAGGGTGTCGCCAATGGTTTCGGCGCTGGGGAGATATAACGAGGTCGACCGGCGCCGATCCGGATCCAGGCCTTGATACCTGGGGGCCCTGCATCGCCGAAGCCGCCGGCATCGAAAACCTAGAGCCACCAGCGGAGTCTGCGGGGCGCACCAGCGGAGTCAAGCTGCTCCAAAATTGAATGGAGGGCTTCATAAAAGCTATGAAGTTGGGCACGGGTCGCCCCGGCTACCGGAAAGGGAGGGAGGCTCGGGGTCGACCCAACAGGCTCCGCGGGTAGAGCCGGACAACTATTACCCGCATCCCATCGGCAGACAGACGGGGAGAACGCAGAGAGCGACGGTGCTTCTTCGCCTTCTTTTTGTGCTTCGACTTACCCGAAGACGAAGACTTCGACGAGGAGTGGTGATAATGGCTCCGCAACCTCCCTCTCGTCTGGGGCTTTGAGCAGCGCGGAGCGGACTGCCGGGTCTCCAGAAGCTTTCGGGACTGCTCCTGCAAAGACTTCGGGTCGTGGCCCGGCAGTCGGAGCACATCTTTAGGTCGTGTTCGCACTCCGGGCACCAGAGTCACACAAGATGGGGATCAGTCACCGACATCAACTTGTGCAGGAGTCACAAGGCTTGAAGCAGGTCTGCCGAGATGACATCCCTATGCACCAGGAGTCGTGAGGACTCGAAAAGACGTTGACAAAAAGTGACAAAAATAGAGTCAATTGCAAAGACCTGTTTTCCGCTCTGTTGGTTTAGAAACTGTATCCGTCATTTGGCTTATCCTCTGAGAAGAGGAGTGGGTTCTGGGCTGCTTCGGCAATTCACTCAAATGTTATAGCCAGGCTGAGCTTTCCGATCCCCTGCGTGGGACTCTATGATGGTACTGTGTTCGATTGTACGTTGTAAAACTTTAATAAACACAATTTTGACAAAAAAAAATAGTCAAAAAGTGACTCGAGATACCGCTCTCTCCAGATCTGCGCTGGCTGGCGCGTAAAAAGAAAGAACTGACGTCAGTGTGCAGGGGCGGTGTCTAAGTAGATACCGAGACGTAATTCGGGCAACCACGAGGCCAACGACGAACGCGGAGTCGACCGACGCCACCTACCGACGCACAGGGGTACTGCTGAAGAAAAATTCTCCGGATTCAGTCTGACGCCTGGGGGTAATTCTAAGGTGAGGAATCCATAACTAATTGTCTCTTTCAGATAAGGATTTTGAACATTCCCTGAAATGGGTAGTCAGTCACTTCAAATAATTATGCATTTTCTTACAGGACTCAAAAAATAAAATCTGTATGACTTGTAGGCTTAACTAACTAACTTCACATAAATGGAAAATGATCAAAAGCCCTCAGCATTGCTCAGATGTCCCACGACATGCAATCACCTCCTCCGGTCGTTCCTTTCTCATTAAGCATACAGGATATAGTAATACAAGCAAGCAGCACTATTTAGCATTTTAATGACTTTCACCTACCATTCATTATACATTACATGAACATGCACACAACTCCCCGAACAAATGCAATCTGCAACATTTGGGGGTTCAGTTCCTATAATTAATTTCTCCAAAAACATACAGGTAAAGTGCCCACCACACTAACCATACAATCCGTGCCATAATGAGGGCTCTGCAAATGCTGCTTCACCTCTGACCTCTAGCCTTCACTCTTTCTTTCCTATTACGAGTGCAGCGTAGAGCAAAGTATCTTCTACCCACAAATGGCACCCTTTCTGCACTTTCATTACAGTCATTTCTGTCCCGCCGTGCTATCAGAAGGAAAAAACAATAGTGCTGACAAACCTAAGCAGGAGATAAAAAACTGGTTTGACACAAGCATTTCTTTTAACCTATAAATAATATGTACAAAATCAAATTTAATATTTAAATATTGCCCATGACTGCTTTTAGTGACTAAGACAATAGGTCTTGAATCCAGTGTTTATCAATGAGTATATCAAGGCCATGATCAAAAATAAAAGCAGCTGTTGCCTTACCATCAGAGGGTACTTGAAGTTGTCACTGTCGAGGGAACACTCTTTGGCTGCCTGAGCCAGGCCTTGTAATATTGGAATAAATATCTAAAAGATAAAGCAAAGGCACAAACCCATCAGTGCAGGGGCAGCAAAGAGATATCAGTGCAGGAAATGCACAGAAACTGACATCAGTAAAGGCAAGGAGAAACACTCAAGTGCAAGGAGAGAAAGGAGACATGGCGGGGCAAGGAAGTCATGGACACATTTGTGAAGGAGAAACAGAGATCGAGGTAGAAAGGGAGATACATAGTAAAGCAAGGAAAAAGGCATACTTGTGCACATGGGAGGGGTTTGATCGAGAAAGAGGCGCAGCAACAGTGGAAGAAAGAAGCACTTCAGCTAGGATGGGGTGCAACCAATAAGAGGGAACTATCACTCTTAAAAGTACCAGTATTTCAAACTCTAAAAAGACTAAAAATGAGGTCAAATTGGACAACATTTAGCCAGGTTCAGAGACTCAGTGGGCTAATGCGTCCACTGACAGGATCTGTGTTGGTTTTTACCGCCACAGGCTAACACATTGGCAGGTCTACTAAGATTTTCGATTACCCACGGTTGACAGACTGTACCACTGAGTAGGTCAACAAACATCAGTCGTAAGCAAATAGCACGAAAAGATCCCTTCTGGGAAGGGTGTGTTGCTGAAGTTCCCTCTATAAAGCAACTCATCAAGTCTATTTATTAGGTGGTACTGCTCCTTTACAGCTAGGATCTGCCCAGTCAAACTGAGACCTTCTACTTGATACAACGAAGTGCCTTGCTACATAAATCTGAATACTGTTCCCTAAACTGGAGTGTCCACTGTGGAAGAGAGCCCTGCTAAATAAAATTAAGACTACTCATTCCATTATTCTTTTCCGGTTCACAACTACAGCTTACTCAAGCATGTCAGACTGTACCTGTTGGAACACCTCCTCGTCCTGGTGTGTGGCTCGCATGAGCTCCTGGATGAAACCAGATGGCAGGTTCCGGCATAGCATGTAAGGTACCAAGAGCGACTGCTGCCGCACAGATCTGCACAGGGAAAAAGGAGTACAGCACTATGGTTAAGAGAGTCGCCCTAGATAGAAGAAAAGGCTTCCAAAGTTCTCAGAGCCTTTGACTGTGTGAAGCAGCATCCACCTCAGAGACAACCATAAAAACGTTCTAAGATGCATTCAAGGCACTGCAGAAGCCTTCAAAACGGAGGAGTGGCAATACATTGTCTTACTGTGAATTTATCAAACTTTTCATATCCATACCATTTGCGAATGCGGCCCTACAGTTTGAGGTGTCACTCACTTCACGGATATCAGGCCCTATCTCATTCCTGTGTTTAGCTCATAAGTCCCACCCTCTATTAAAAAGATCTTCAAGCGTGAGAAATGCTTTAGCTTTGAGTAGAAACTGGGCATCTTCAGCATGAATAACGGAAATAAATGCAGTAGACACAGGGGTATCGAAGACGCTTTAAAACATAATACTTCATTAATGCAATTATGTTTTATTTAATGTATTTTCTTTTTCAATCATTATTAAAAATAGGTTGCATAAAGAATGTGGGCTACACAATTGAGGCTATTACCCACACAACATTCACAATTCCCTACTACAGTCAGCAGATTACAAGTTGCAAAGAAATCTTCTTGTGAGACCATAACACACACTCGACATAGGGGATGTTGAGTGGGTTGGTTAACTATTAATTATGAAGATGCCAATGATGAAGAAGGAAAGAGAATTTACTTTTAACACTTGTTTTCAGTCACGGTTGTTGCTATTAAATTCATATTGATTATCTCCCACTATATGCGGGTTGTCAGAACATAGCCAATCAGAAATCTGTTGTTAAAATAACACAGTCTAGGAATTTCCAATCATCACTAAAAGGTCCCATATTAATAACACAAATGGTTGACTGAGCTTTCTGAAAAATAAATATTTGTAATATATGTATAGCTAAAGATTAATGGAAGAAGACATGGGTAAATAGGTGTCTAAATACAGTGATGTAATATCTGACGTCATCAGCAGAGGATTGCGGTCGCGTGAGTTATAGTTGCCTGCACTAACTATAACGGGGGAATTTCATTGGTTTTTTACGAGGGAAATGTCCAGCTAACTATAACGTGTGTAAAACCCATGGTTTCGTAAGTGAACACACACACACGTACACACCCACACACGTACACACCCCCACACACGTACACACGTACACACCCCCACCCCCACACACACACACCCCCCCGCCCTCAAATTCCACCAGTTTGGCACTGTTTGCACTCATTGGTGCCGGGTGCAGGAAAGAAATAGCGGTGGGTCCATTTGAAATATCAAAGCTCTTGTCTTAAGTGAAGACACTGCACTCGCGGACTTCATTGAAAAACTTTATTCTGAGGACGCGTTCCGGCGTGTCTGCCTTCTTCTAGCTCCCACTTTTCAGAGAAGCGGCCATGCGCGTGAGTCTTTTAAATACACAGATAAGTTCTCATTGGATGCACTCGGACGAAAGGAAAGAGGGGATTGGCCAGTTTTATTTCACAGTCATTTGCCTCCTTGTTGTTTACTCCGGGACTTCTCAAAAACCATTCAATAGTCTGAATGCCATGATGTAAGAATTTGCATATTGTACTGCAACATGGGCCATCCCGAAGGGACACAAAGTTATTAACACTCTTCTCTTACGTTGCTGCCATTAAGTTCCACAGTACCTTCACACGCTATGAAAATAGCCACTTCAAAACCCTCCTCGCTCCCCAATTGGTTCCATGGTGACAAAGCGCAGGGTTCGGCCAATATCCGAGTCTCCACCAGTCTGTATGACTGGCGACTTAGTCGACGGTGGTACCCATAGTTCCAGTATGGTGGTGCATCGCGTAGATATTATATACACAGCTCAAATTCCACCAGTTTGGCGCTGTTTGCACTCATTTGTGCCGGGTGCAGGAAAGAAATGGCGGTGGGTCCATTTGAAATATCAATGCTCCTGTCTTAAGTGAAGACACTGCACTCGCATAGTTCTGTGTATATAATACAGGCATGATGCACCACCATACTGGAACTCTGGGTACCAGCGTAGACTATTTTCATAGCGTGGGAAGGTCCTGTGGAACAGAATGGCAGCAGAGAAAGGGAAGAGTGTTAATAACTTTGTGTCCCTTCGGGATGGCCCATGTTGCGGTACAATATGCAAATACTTACATCATGGCATTCAGACTGGTGAATGTTTTTGAGAAATCCCGGAGTAAACAACAAGGAGGCAAATGACTGAAATAAAACTGTCCAATCCCCTTTTTCCTTTCGCCCGAGCGCATCCAATGAGAACTTATCTGTGTATTTACAATACTCACGTGCATGGCTGCTTCTCTGAAAAGTGCGAGCTAGAAGAAGGCAGACACGCCGAAACGCGTCCTCGCAATAAAGTTTTTCAATGAACTCCGGGAGTGCAGTGTCTTCACTTAAGACAGGAGCTTTGAGAGATATATATGTATATATACACACATACATACACACACATATACATATATGCAGCCTAAACCACCAAATAGGCTAAATTGCCAAAATTGCATTTCTATTTTTCCTTTAAAATAATACATATCTGTGACACAGAAACATGCACTCTTCACTGTTTCAACATAGCCTTTATTTTCAAGGAAAAAGGCAAGGTATTAGCAGGCAGTAAGCCCATAGGCTGAATATGGAAAACACAACAGATTAAAAACTGGCACTGTGCATTTAAGGCCTCCATGACTTCCCGGCTCCCATCATGCCCCACAGGATCAGCATGCCTTGCATGTGCGGGTGGATGCGGTGTTGTGCTCCCTGGATGTCCACGGGCTGGTCAGCCATAGTGAGTACCTGGCAAGGACAATCTCTGATCATAATCCACTACTTTTGGGGCTTAGGTGGCCTCAGGAACGGCCTGCAATCCCTTCCTGGCGATTGCGCCCAGAGGCTTTGGAAGACCCGGTGTTTCACACGGAGGTACAAGAGGGTATTGAGCATTATTTCCTAGAGAATGAAGGGACGGCGTCGACCCTAGCCCTAGAGTGGGATGCCTTTAAGGTGGTTGTGAGAAGGAGGCTGATGTATGATGTCACTAGTTCTAGTGTACACCTTATATCAGTCCAAACAACCCTTATGGTGATTGGTTGTAAAGTCAACCTTATAGACCAGCTATCCTAGTGGTAGCATGGACAAGAGCAGTCTTAGGCTAAACTCTGAATGGCATGTGAAGCCAGCTGTGATACCATATATAATCCCTTGAATACCAGATGAAAGGACACCACAACAGATATATATATAAAATAAAGTGTATTTATTCTAGTCAAACCCTCAGCACTCTTTATGAGATTCGAGGTAAGTACAACAGTCTTATTTAAGCATACATTAAGTCACACAGGTAAGTAATACAGTTAGGCCCTAGGGGCCACGCAAACCATATACTAAAGAAGTGGTATAAGGACCACTGTCACAGAAATAGGATAGGCCTAGGCCTAGGGAATCGCTGGGGCTACACTACACTACCAAAGGTTAGGAAGTGGGAGGCCCACGGGATTCAGGTGCAGAGTGGCAACACTCACGCGTAATGCGTAAAAGTCGATAGAATTACTAGCACTTAGAAATTAACAGTTGAAGGACACTTCTGAAGCAGCTAGAGAGTCGAGACTCGGAAACTAGACCCTAGGATAGTCACTACCCTTGTGAGCACCGAAGTACCCAAGTTACCTAGCCCACAGGTTGCGGGTGCATAGGTGTGAACTTGCGTCGGGTTTCGTCGTGGACTTCTATGGATGCCTGAAGGAAAGTTGCTGACAGGCGGTCAGTGAAGAGTGTCCGGTGGATCCCAAGGCTGGGATCAAGAAGAGAGGATACCTGCAAGCAGAAGGGACAGAGTCAAGGTCACTAGCCAGTGACCACGTGGAACCAGGAAGGAACCAGGCGATGTCGTGAAGATTGCAGGTGAAGGGTGAAGCTTGTCGCTGCAGCCACGGGCACCAGGAGACGTCGAGGACGACCAGGACCAGGAGGCGAGCTGTCCCACGAAGGCTCTTGCTGTCGGCGGCGTCGAAGTCGAACTAGGACTCACCAAGCCTTGGCAAGCGGAACCCACGAAGAACGGAGGACTTGCTTCTGGTGCAGACCAGGAAGGTCTGGTGTGCTTCTCTTTCGCAAGGAAGCGGGAGCCAGTCTGGAGGAGCCAAACCAGCAGTGAAGATTTCAAGGTGTGTCGTCACAAAGGCCGCTAGCCAACGGGCAAGCAACCGGACAGACGCGGCAAGCAGGAAAATGCAGAAGGGCCCCACGCAGGACTCGTGGAGTGTGGGGGGCTGATCTTCGGTGCAGATGGTGCTGGGGGTTGGGGCTTCTCAATCCCCGGTGCACAACTTCGAGGGTGCCTCAGAAGCTGCGCTGGAAGATACTCGCCACTTTACCCAGGTAGCCGGTCCCACGTCTCTCGTCGCCTCCACAGATCTCAGCTCGGCTGTGGATGTGGATCAGGGTCGGAGAAGTCTGGAAGTCAAGGCTCTGGTCAGGCTCTGCAGTCGGTCCCTCGTAGAACTTCAGCAAAGCAAAGGGTAGTCTCTTGATGGTGCCTGTTTGCACAGGGTAGCCACTCCTTGGCCACAAATGAGATTCTTCAGTCTTCTTCTTTCGTCGAATGTCGAAGGTCCAGAGTTTCTGTTCAAGTTGCAGGTTCAGGATAATCTAATCTCCTGAGGCCCAGCTACCACTCTTATACTAATCTGGGGGGCTGGGTTGCCTGCTAGGTCACGCCTTATGGGTGGGACCTGGGAGGGGGGTGGTTACACCCCCTTCCCTTTGTCCAGTTTCGCGCCAGGGCTGGAGTGCCCCAGCACCGGTTTGAACTGGACTATGCATGGGACACCTTGTGTGCCCCAGGCAGGTCTCATTCCTTTCAGCCCTCCCTGCCCCAATACACTAAAGTCTGTCTGGGGAGGTGCTAGCACCTCCCCAAGCAGGAAACCTATTGCCCAAGCCTCCCTTGCCGGGATCACTCCCAGCAGCAGGAGGTCAGACTCGTGTCTGTGGCAGCAGCATCCATTTTGTGATGCTGAGGCTTTGGTTAGAGTTAAACAGCAAAGTAGGATTTTAACATGTCTCTCCCTCTAGAAGGGGGGAATAATATCCTCATCACCAGAAATGGTATGAGGGTATTATTCCAAAGTGTTAGACACCTTACACGACATGTTTTGATAAAGCCAAACCATAGTTACCATAACCGCGAGGATTATAAGGCACTTTAAGAGTATATGGTAGGCTATATCATAGAACAGCTATAAGGACATGGTTCCGAAAGCTGCAGACAGGCTCAGCTCATGCTAGAGCACCATCTCACATGTTACCAAGCACTCTGCCTCCAGGATTGTTAAGGCCTGCCATAGGAGTGGCTGATAGGTACACATGTGTCTATATTAAGGGTAGATATAGGTATACTATATCTAAGCAAGGGGTGATTACACGACCTTGCCCCAGCTGAGTGATCAGCCAGTTGTGTCTGATTGGAAGGCCAGACCAGGGGTGGCATAATACATGCTGCAGCCCCTGGGAGGCCTAGGGTACACCTATGCCCTGGGTACCTAGGGTACACTGTACAGGGTCCAATAAGGTGATCCTTACCAATTGTGTATGTACCTAGGGTACATGGAGTCCATTTTAAAGAGAGAGCAGACAGCCTGAGACCCTGAATGGCAGGATCTCAGGCCAACTAAGTCGAAAAACCAGCTAGACACTAGGCAAAAAGTTGGGGGTAACCATAGTTAGATATCCACCTTCCTACAGTGGTGGTGCGGGGTTTATGTATTGCTAAAACGGCAGGAGTACGGAGGGCGCTTTGCAGGACAGAGAGGGAGGAACAGCGGCTGCGTCGAGCAGAGAGGGCCCACTCTGAGTATCCGGGGCACAGGCCATAGTCCTAACTGCAAGAGAGGGAGTGGCGACGCAGGTAGAAAGGTTGCGCTGCATTGACCACAAGGAGTATTTAGTGCGGGCACATGCAGAGAGAGATAAGGTGGGTTCCCTCTTGGCGTGGCTGGCTAATCCGGCCCAGAGGGGCACGCCCATTCTGGCTTTTACCACTCCAGCGGGCGTACTGGAATATACCCAACAAGGGATCAACGTGATGTTCTTGACATTCTATGCGGACCTATACGAGAGTAGGTTGCAGGGTGTATGAGATGGATTAGATGAGTTCTTGGCTGAGATGCGACTGCCACGTCTCGAGGACGATCAGAGATACGTTGGGACAGGAAATTTCAGTGGGGGAAATACGTAGTGCAATAAAACATAAGGCGCGTAAGAAAACTCCGGGAGCAGATGGTCTACCAATTGAATTTTACTCGTCATGTCGATATCCTTACCCCCAAAATGCTGGCGGTCTATCAGGAAGCCTGGGACTTGGGGAGATTGCCAGTTTCCACTTGCAAGGCCATCATTATCCCGTTGCTGAAACCAGGTAAGGGCTTGTTGTCTAGGTCAGCCTACCGTCCACTATCGATGTTAACAACCGACTACAAGATTTTGAGTAGGACTCTGGCGACCCCGGCTTCTTCCTTATATGACGCAGCTGGTTCATTCTGACCAGGCGGGCTTTATTCCAAAGCGCAATACTGCGACTAATGTGCGACGCCTTTTGCGGATTTTGGGCGAGGACCATAGTGAGACCCCTGCTGCGGCGGTTCTCTTAGTTGACATCGAGAAGGCGTTCAACAGCCTAGAGTGGCCATATTTGTATCGGATCTTGTGCGAATTCGGACTGGGGGACACCTTTGTAGGGTGGACGGAACTTCTCTATGGGTTGGCAACAGCTTGGGTGCGAAAGGGTGGGACGATCTCATAAACCTGCCAAGTGGGACGGGGCACGCGACAGGGATGTCCGCTCTCTCCATTGTTATTTGCCCTAGCCATTGAGCCTCTGGCTTCACATGCCCGATTGGGGACGCATTATCTAGGTTTGTACATCCGTGGTGACATACAGTTTATCTCCCTTTATGCGGATGACTTGTTGATCTTTCTCGCAGACACGGCTACAGCTTTGGAGGGCGTGCGACACTTGCTACGGGTGTCTGGGCGGTACTCGGGCTGAGGGAGAACTGGGCAAAGACCTGCTTGTTCCCAGTGGCGCCGGCTGTGCTGAACCCGTCGCAGGTGGCGGGCATCTGTTGGGAGCCCCACTGCTTACCTTATTTAGGCACCAACATTTATCATACCTCCGAGGATTTGTTGGAGGGTAATTTGGGAAGGGCCATGCGCGGACTTCGGGGCAGTTTTGGGTTTTGGAGCACGTTGCCGCTATCGGAAGCAGGTCGGGTGGCGCTCCTGAAGATGGTGGCGCTCCCGCGCTTATTGTATTATTTTCGGACGTTACCGGTCTGGGTGCTGGGCTCCATCTTCTGACAGCTCCGCTCTATGGCTGTAGGATTTATCTGGGGGTCGGACAGACGGCGGGTTGCAATGGCTACAATGATACGCCCGAGAGCTGATGGGGGGCTGGCAGTGCCAGACTTCGAATGGTACTATTTAGCAGCGCAGTTGCAGTGGCTTACCCAGGCTGTGACTCGGGAGTTCCGGGGCTCGGATGGTCCTGAGGGGCGATGGATCCCACGCTACATCTTGTCCTTTATAGTGCTTCAGCAGAAGATGCGTCTCGAACCGCTCACCGCGGAAGAGAGAACGCTGCGGCTGTGCTGGAATCTGAGTCAACGTCGGGCCGGATTCACTCGCCCGTATGCTCCGGAGATACCGCTGGGTATGTGCACGGCCTTCCCACATGGTGGGGATTGGACGGCACTGGCTAACTGGGAAGACATGGGAATACAAATGCTAGGAGACCTCTATGAGAATGAAACCCTGTTGACAGTTCAGGCTCTTCAGCACAAATACTGTCTCCCGCGAGGGGAATATTTGCTGCATTCAGCGCTTATTTCGGCAATACAGCGCTATTGGGGGACGGGTCTGTTGGAACCGCGGGCCTCAACGGTGTGCCAATATGTGGTAATGGCGGCGGGAACTGTTAAGGCTATTACGTGCCTTTACAGACGGAGGCTCTGGAGCCATTGAGCGCGTTGCAGGAGAAGTGGGAAGTAGACCTTGGCAGGGAAATCCCAGAAAAAACGTGGGCCCAGTTGGTCAGAAGAGCTTGGAAGAGCACGAGGAATGCTAGATTTCAATTGGTACAGTTCTATATCCTGCACAGGGCATTTTTGACGGAGGCTCTGGAGCCATTGAGCGCGTTGCAGGAGAAGTGGGAAGTAGACCTTGGCAGGGAAATCCTAGAAAAAACGTGGGCCCAGTTGGTCAGAAGAGCTTGGAAGAGCACGAGGAATGCTAGATTTCAATTGGTACAGTTCTATATCCTGCACAGGGCGTTTTTGACACCAGCCAAGCTTAATCAATATTTCAGTGCGGCGTCCGCTCAAAGTCAGATGTAGTTTGGAGGGAGACGACTTCCAGCATATGATGTGGGGATGTACGTGTTTGGGAACATACTGGAAAGAGGTGCTGGAACTACTGTGTAATATAACTGATCGTATACTAGAACTGGACCTGGGCGCTTGTTTGTTGCATTGGTTCCCGCATAGAGCTAAAACGAAGGTGACAAGTACATTTATAGATCTGGGCCTCGTATTAGCCAAGAGGGAAATCACCATGCATTGGAAGTCAGCGAGGGGGCCAGGTGTGGGGAGATGGGGGGCGGAACTACTCAAGGGGGCGCAGAGCAAAGGTACGCTTCGGCTACAGCAGGCCCTACGTACTAATAATGAGAAGGCGCAGGAGGCGGCAAGAGCGTGGGAGGCCTTAGTTGCAATATTACAGGCTCCAGAGCCAGGTTCGAAGGAGAGTTCGGACTTGGAGGACCGACAGGATCCAGTTGGCACTTTAGCACAAGGAGAATGACCCAGGGTGCAATCAATGGGACAAATGGTGATCTTTAAGGTATATGTAAGCCCTGTACTGTATTACTGTTTACATGATTGCTATTGTATTGGATTCTGATGCACCTTAATTGCTTAACGACCATGCTCTTGAGGAACACCGGTGGAGGGGAGGGATGTGGGCGGGGGACACACTGAGAAGCGACTTGATATATTATATTGCCATTTATCTGCTTGTTACTGTAGTGCTTCTCAGTGACGTTGGTTGTTTGAAAATCAATAAAAAATATATATTTTTTAAAAATATCATGCCCCACAGGTGACAGTTTGGTCAGGTCTTTTTTATGGCGTGTTACACTGTGTAGTGACAGGAAAGAGACAGAGTGCTATTATAGATGGTATTCGTCCGGAGAGGCAGGAAGGTTGCTTATGACTGATGAGTAGACCCCTGGAAGAGAACCAGGATTACAGGAAAGTAACTTATCCTTCTCTTCCAGGGGATGCTCATCAATAGTCATAAGCACTGAATAGAATAGCAAGCCAATCCCCAGAATCCTGCGGACGAACACCAGTATAAATAGTACACTTTGAAAACAGGATAACCAAACTAATTCCTTAAGGAAGCTTGCCCAGACACCCACCTGAGTATCAGAATCTAGGCAGTAGAGGCAAGCAAAGGTAAGTACCGATCCCCATGTAGCAGCCATGTCTGCAATAGGCACATTTCTGAGAAGGGACATAGTGGAGGCCTTCCATTTGGTGGAATTAGCCTTTGGTTTGGTTTACCAGGGAGTTGCTTGTTAGCTTACTGATAAGAGAAGGTAATACAGGACACTATCCATCTAGAGATAGATGGCTTAGAGGAAGGAAGACCAGTGGGCATCCGATCATAATTCACAAAGAGACAATCAGACTATGCTCTTAGTTTTATCGAGGTTGAATTTTAGAACCCTTTTGAGGTCAAGAGTATGCAACCCCCTCTCCGGAGGGCTGGTAGGGTTCAGAAAAAAGGTGGGGGAGAGTAATTGACTGATTAATATGAAAATCTGAGACAACCTTAGGCAAAAAACTAGGGTGGGTTCTCAGGACCACTTTGTTAACATGGAAAATGAGATAAGACTCTTTAGAACATAGCGCCTGGATGTCGCTCACTCTGCGAGCAGAGGTAATTACCACTAAGAAAGCAGCCTTCCATGTCAGGTACTGCAGTGATGCTTTGGGAATGGACTCGAAGGGAGGACCCATTAATTTAGAAAGGACTACATTAAGCTCCCAGCAAGGAGAAGGAGACCTAACCGGAGGATAGACATTTTTCAGCCCTTCATAGAAGTCTCTAGCTACTGGCATCCGAAAGAAACCTGCGTGCGTGACTTTCTATAAGCTGTAATTGCTGCACTTTAATACAAGTACTCTAGTGACCTGATTTAGACAAGTACAATAGGTATCGAAGAATAACCTTTTCTTGTCCAAGAATGGGATTATGGCCATTGGCTATACACCACAGGTAGAAGTGCTTCCATTTTAACGCTTATGACTTCCTCATAGATGGTCTCCTCGTCGCTTTCAGAATATGCATACAGTCGGGCGAGAGATCAAGATTTCCATATTGGAGGAACTCGGGAGGCATGCCGTTAATCTCAGATGGAAGGCTGGGGTGGAATACCCTCCCTCCGAACTTGGATAGCAGGTCTGGACGGCACGGTAACCTCCTGTGTGGTGTCTTAGAAAGGTGAAGAAGGTTCGGATACCACCACTGGCGAGGCCACTCTGGTGTGACCAGGATCATCTTGCTCCTGGACCTGTAGAGTTTGTTGATCACCAGTGGTAAGAGCGGAATTGGTGGAAAGGCGTAGAGTAATGTCTCTGACCAATCTATCAAAAGCGATTTCCTCAGGAGCCTGGTTGGGGTACGTGGATGCAAAGGTGAGGCATTTTGCGTTTGTTACATCCGGAAATAGATCAATGTCTGGAGAACCACAGCTCTGAAAAACGACCTCATTGTTTAACACCCAGTCGTGCGATTCGACAAAGTTGCGACTTGGGGCGTCCGCATGCATGCTGAGAGCACCTGGGAGGTGAATCGCCGATATGGTCAGCTTCCTCGCAAAGTAGCCACTTGCAAATCGTTTGCATAGGTCTTGATCTGGTTCCTCCGTGTTTGTTCAGGTAGCACATAGTTGTGGTATTGTCCGCCTGAACCAATAGGGAGAGTGCCTTGATGGAAGGGAAGAACCACTTGAGCGCCAATTGTACAGCCCTTAGTATCAACATATTAATATGGTAACTTCTCTCCACATCCCCTGAACCTGCAGTGGACCCATGTGGGCTCCCCATCCTTGGAGAGACGCGTCTGTGACAATTGTTTGTTTGGGAAGTTCCTGGTGGAATGGGACTCATTTCAACAAATTAGGACGCTGCATCCACCTTCTCAGGGAGTTGTTGACTTTCTTATGAAGAATTATTTTGTCCTCCCAGCAGATGGAGCTCTGAGACCACTGATCCTCTAATACCTGCTGTTAGAAGTCTCATTTGCAGTCTAGCACTGGGAACATTGAAGATGAAGGAACCAGCGAGCCCAGCAGGGAGGATACTAGTCTGGCCGTGGGACGAGGTGTGCAAGGGAGAGTGCGTCATTTGCAGTTGATTGAGCATAAGCTCTCCTCCGAAGGACACACTCTTGCGTCAGCGGAATCAAGAATCACACCCAGGTAGTGAAATCTCCGAGTTGGATTGAGAATGCACTTTTTGTAGTTGACGCACAGACCCAACTAATTTAACACCCGGATGCAGGATTGCAGGGGTTCTTGTAAAAGACAGAGAGACACTTGAGCAGCCAGTATTCTAGATATGGATAGACAGATGTTTTCCTTTCGTAGAAAAGCCACTAACACCGCAATTCATTTTGAGACTGTGCTGGGGGCTGACTTGAGTCCGAAAGGAAGGACTTTGTACTGGAAATGCTCTGGCGTCACCCGGAACCGTAGAAATTTCCGATGTGCCGGGAAATCGAGATATGAAAGTAAGCGTCCTGAAGGTCTATGGAATACATCCAGTCTCCTTGATGAATCTGAGGAACAATTTGGTGTAGTGCCAACATCCTGAACCCTTCTTTGCAGATAAACTTGTTTAAGAGTGAGATCGATATGCCCTGGTTAGGCCTTTCTTTAGAACCAGGAAGTAGAGGGAATAAATCCCCTGCCGATGCTGCGGCCAGGGGAACTTTTTCAATGGCCTCTTTCTGCAACAGGATGTATACTTCTGCCCAAAGTAGCTTTTGCTGATGGACTGATGATCTCCGAGGCGGGATTGCTGGTGGAGGGGACTTTAATTTGATTATGTATCCATTCCGCACGATATCAAGCACCCACTTGTCTTTTGTGATTGTGTGCCACTCGTCCAGGTGAGCCATGATACTTCCCCCTACCGGAGTGAGGAACAGAGCCAGGGTAAGCAATCTCTCACTGTTTGGTCTGCTGCTTAGAAGAGGAAGCTGATTGCCTGGAGGCCCCTCGTCCCCGTCGACACGGATGATAGTGATACCTGGACTGATGGTGTTGCGTTAATCAGTGAGGGGTTTGTACCATCTGTTGGAATTGGCGAAAGTCATAAGGATGGTATCGGTGTCTGAAGTCTTTACATTTCTCCAGGCCCACTGCCTTCTGTGTGTGCCTTCTGACTTCATCCTGGACATCTCATCATCAGTACGAGTGACGTAAAGCAAAGTTCCATTGAAGGGCAGGTTCAAAATCCCGTGTTGGGCCTCAGATTTCAGACCAGTAAGTCGAAGCCAAGAGGAGCGCCTTGCGCAGATACAATGTGAATAACCATCGCCCGCCAGATCCGAAGCATCGGCTGCTGCACTTATGACCTGGTTCGCTACCAGTCCTCCTTCCTGTAAGATCTCCTGGAAATCCTGCTGATCTTCTCTTGGCAGTTTTTCTGCAAATCTTGAGTGAGCCTCATAGTGACCGGTCACACCTTCCCAGGAGTGCAGAGGCGCTAGTGACCTTCATATAGAAAGTAGAGGTGCTACACGTCCTCTACCCAAGGAAGTCCATCAACTTGCTGTCTTTGTCGGGTGGGACTGTGGAGGAGGACGCTCCTGTGTGAGCTTTTCTTGCTGCTGCCACTATGAATAAGTCCGGTGGAGGATCGGACCTCAGAAAAAAAGAATCCTGGTCTGGGGCTCTGTACTTTTTGATAAGGCGTGGTGGCACTTATCCTATTGAAGAAGGAGTGAGAAATGTATGAAGAGCCGGTTCCTGTAGCCCAGGTACCAGGGGAAGTAAAGGTCTAGTGGACAACCTATGATGGCGGGTTTCAAAGATGACTGCCGCTGAGGTGGTTGCAGTCGGCATCTCAATGATTAGCTTTGTCGCCCTAGTACATAGAACCTCATTGAACATGATGATATCATCCACTAGACACTCTTCCATGAGTGAGGGCTGGCAGACAAACTAGGGGAATAGTCTTCCACAGAGGTTCTGGATGTGTCTGTAGACCAGGATGGAGCTCCGTCTCTACGCCCGAGGTCTAGAGGATTGAGAATGGCGAGACCCGGTAGAAGACGGTCTATGAGGTGTTCGAGGCAGACTTCTTCTTAGAGAAGGAGATTGCTGTTGTCGTGGAGATCCCAGAGGGGATCTTGTGGCAGGTGTAGATGGACGCACCCCCCTAGCAGATGTTCGAGAAGGTGAATAGGTTTGTGAGTAGTCCGATCTTTGACTGCGCCTTGGCACTCCACTCTTTAAGGCAAGAGGTGTGATGCAGTGGCCAGAGCGGCTGACTCCGGAACGCGGGGCTCACGGTTCGATCACCGGGGCCGGCGGCAGGTTAGCCCTGCACCTTGTGACTCTGGGCAATAGCTAACTTAATCTTCCAGACTGCACCGAGAGCTGGGACACCTCACCTGAGGTAGCTGCACGCTTTTCAAATTCTGGTATCATTATCATGGTATAATTTACAATTCTGAGCCACCTCGGTGAAAGATTAACCGGCAGAGTTTGTTTTTCTCGAGCAGGAGATCCCTCAGGCGTGATCTGCACAATTCTAAGGTCCAGAGAAGATGATGTGCTCTTCGACGTTGACCGTGCAGATCTTGGTGTTAGACTCTGAGAATCCACTACTTGAACCTCCTTCGATGTCGAAAGAGCTCTCGACGTCGGCACAGGCGAACCAGCCATTCTCTGTCTCTTTGCCGGTGACAAAACAATTTACAGGAAAGTCAGAAAAAATATGAATAGTACAGCTTGTACTCAATGACGTCGAGCGAAGCCCAAAAATCTAACGTCAAAATATCAATTAGTGACAAAGTTAAAAACTGACGGGCTCAATGCTCACAGAAGGAGCTGGAAAAAAAACTGACCTTTCACCGGGAGCCTGGAGGTCTTAGAGGTCTTAAAGGCTTGGCGCCAGTTTTCAATCTGTTGTATTTTCTATATGCAGTCTACGGGGTAACTGCCTGCTATTACCTTGCCTTTTTCCTTGAAAATAAAGGCTATGTTGATACAGTGAAGAGTGCATGTTTCTATGTCACAGAAATGTTTAATAGATATGTATTTTAAAGGAAATATACAATGTCTATGTGGGGGTTTAGAGGGTGTGGATGTGTACTAGATTTGGGCTAAACATGCATTAATATATATGTATTTTTGTATATGCTCTGGGGTCTCTGCACGAGGGCGGGACTATTCAGTGCTTTTTACTTTGATGAGTATCCCCTGGAAGAGCAGTATAGGATTACCCTCAGATGGATTTGTCGATTGCTGCATTCCTAAAAGCTGCGTGGGACACACACTGGAGGAAGGAAGAGCCATGCTCTTCTGTACACTTTAAAGCGTGCTCCTTGATTCTGAGAGGGGTCACTGGAAAGGAGCCTGGGCACATCTTAGGAACATGGTGCTGATTAGAGAAACATAAAAAAAGTACTTGGGCCCTTTGATGCACAGATCACGGTCACTGATATGACATCCAGGTGTGTAATCAATCCTATGGCCTGTGTTGCAGGGCTATCATATTTGGAGTCTTTCAGAATGCTTTCTGGAGGAAGGGCAGGACAAAAGAATGGGCACTTCAAAAGGAAGCAGACCCCAATCCAAATACAAAAGACTCGGACACTAAATCGCATTTTGTTTCTCTTAATGAACTATAAAAAAGGAAGCTTCATGGCCCCCAAAATTGTTAACTGCTAAGCAGCTAGTCTGGCTGTAGGTCAAGGAAGAGAAGCTCTGCAAGACTTCTACCTATGACCAGGACTCAGAGCGAAGTTCTGTCAGTCTTCCAGCTGGGTGAGGGGACATCACCCAGGGAAATCCAAGACCACCTACCCTGGAGCACCAAGACCAGTGTGCTCCATGAGAAAGAGGAGCGCTTGGAGGGACCCTGGTCCAATGGGGGATCCTGGCACATGGATCCCCGTAATAATGTGTGAGGAAGCGTCTGCTTCACCGTGGTTCATCACCCATGTGTTAACTGAGGTATCAAGCATTGGAACCCCAACGATTGTCCCCCTACATGTGAGCGGGATCAGAGTAACTTACCTCGTCATCAGACGGAGTGCCGCGGATGACAAGCAGCTGCCTCTGCAAAGCTGAGAGTACTACTCACTACCGGCAGCCACTGTAGACTTGCACTAGTCTCCCGGGGACTCTGGTAGAGCAAACCCTAACAGAAGCTGGTTAAGCTGATCACAGGGTCGAGGTCCCAACCCAACTTGTTCTGCCTTGTATCGTCATGGGCATGGGAACACATTTGGCTCTGAAAGATTCAGCATGGAACTCTTAAGATTTGGTCCCATAGAGGGGGCCTAACCTGAATGTCGCCAGTCATGAATGGGGATTAACCACTACCAATAGAGAGGGAAGGAAGTGGGATTCAGGGATCTACCTATTTAACACTACAGTACTGACTTTAGGCAAATTGTATGTATTATTTGTGTATGCTGTATTTTACTTTGTGTTCGTATATAAATACTTGTTTTTCATAAAACCAAGTATTTGACTGGACATTCAATTGTTGCTTGTAGTATGGCGCCACTTTGAGGTCAATGGACTATTTTTTCTAACCTTTTGTGGTGGTTTGTTACGTGTAACATGCATGCAACTTTAAATTATAAAAGGTTACCTATAGTATTCCTTTGTGGGACAATATGTACCTTATGTATTTTTTTTATGGTTGTCTTGTACAATTACTTTATAATTCTGTATGCGAATGATAATTTAAATGCATTTTCTGAAGTGTCTTGATAGTTATATGAGTGAATTTATCATTTTGAATCAAATGTGGGATGCTATTTAGCCTTCTGAAACTATTGATTTTGTTAAATGATACCTGTGGGTGGTATTCCTTTTCTTTTATAGATATAGCCTGGCCGCAAGCATTTATGGGTCGCTCTTGTTGCTTTGTAAAATTGAAGGGGTAATTGTCCGAGATGCTCAAGACCCAAGGTATGCCCTGGGACATAAGATATAAAAAGTCTCAACCCCCACAGTTGGGATCAGCAGCTCCTGTTTGCCCTGTGGCTCTCTAAAAGGGGTTCTTACAGGCTCTGAAGTTGGTCCTCTGTTTTAGCATGTCACATTGCTTGGCACTTCCTAAAAGCGAATCAGTGAGCAGTGCCTGGTGTGTTGAAGGAGGTCAGTTGGATTGCATCTGTTCTTTCTCAAACCAAATTGGAAGCCTGAAATTTCCTCTCAGGTCATTTTGAGTTTATACCTATACTAAGTGGCCAGTTTATCAGTTAAATACATAATGCTAATTGATCATTAATATTTTTTTCCCCTGGTTTGTGTCTTTTCTAAAGCTATTTTTTTCCTTTATTCTCAGATCAAGAACCTCCAGGATTTCTTGTCTGATTCTGCTGACTCAGTCTTGGCTAGTTCAGCACCTTGACAATGTTCCTTCAGCTACTCTGCTTCAAGTTCCCATCCCCCACAAGCCTAGGAGATTTTTTCTGTGTTTGGGGTTTTTCCACCTGGTAAGACTCATCTACTAAGACACCGGTCACTTTTTCACAGGTTTACCTTACACACAGTGGTACTGTGACTACTGACAGATCGCCCTTGCCTCAGGCAACAAACATGAATTGAGAAGTGTGATCACTAAAACCAGCCCTTGAAACCGGCTTTTTACTAACATCTCAGAATGTGGCATTCCCTTTTAATACTAAACCGGATTCTTATTGACATCTCAGAGGGTTGCATTTCCTTTGAATAAACAAAAGTGCAGAACTACATGAAAGCATAGTAATCCACTGTGTGCTTCTCCTTTGCCCGTTTTAAAATCTGTAATCAGTTTGGAGGAAGATCCAAAGAGGGCTGGCAGGAAGCCTGGAACTCAAATTCAGAAGGCGGTTGTGATGCCTAACATGACTGCACTCCTCTTGTTGTAATGACCCTCAAGGGAAGGTCACCGTGAAGCAGAAAAGATGAAGAATCTCTGAAGTATACACAGTTCCTGCCTCACTAACTAAAAAATAAAAGCTTCCCGTTCATTTGGATAATCATCTCATCAGCCTTGGTTTGTCTCACCTTGATCTTCTGCTGAGCACTATGCCTGCAAAACTCTGGCAGAATCAACTCCATGGGTTATATTACTCACCACAAGATCCAGAAAACAGGCTAATGCTTGGCAACAACCTGGCCATCTATAACAAACTTGATAGGCACCCCAGAAAATCTTTGAGGACTGCTTGCATAACTGTGGTGGGGGTGGGGGGGGGGGGAAGGGGGGAAGGGTGCTGCATGAACTTACTCCTCTTGTCCAAACAATCTCCACAGGAGGGCATTTGATAAGCCATCCATATAACCACAGCATACCTTCCTACATATCTGTTGCATTCTATATCAGGCAGACCTGAAGAAAGAACGGTGGACAAATATGATGACCTTTATGTACCTGCAATCAGATGTACCACCTAATCAGATGAAACACCGTCTCTTGTGAGCAGAAACCTTTTCTCATTCATTGAAGAATAGCCCACTGGTTGCTGGAGGAGGAAACATTTTCAGAAATGTATTCTGAGAAACTTGGCAACAATGCCCTTCTATAAGGGGTCATGGAAGCAACTAGTCCTGAAAATGAGTAAAAGAAGAAGAAGAACACGCAGAAATTCCTTCAACTTTTTATTGGACAAGCAAAAATACGCTTTCTAAGGTCATCATCTTTGCTGATCTTACTTCCAACAAACTTCAAACATGAAGAACTTTTTGAAAAGTCACAGCTTTAAAAGAGTATAACAGGAACTGAACGAAAATTCGGGATCAAAAACCAGAGTTACAGTTTAAGGACTCAGTCTTGCAGGAAAACAGAGCTGGAAAACTGTTGGCAGGCACATATCACTCTGGATCTGCAGAGATGCGGCTGACATTAAGGGGGTAACAATGTGCAGTATCTATTTTTCAGGTTGGGCAATAAAAAAAAAAATAGAAAATGATTTTCCGGTTTCATTTGTTGTGAAAAGAAAACAATTACAATACTACTTTGTATCTTCAAAACAATTTTGGCATATTTTCAGTTTGTGAGAACAAATTATGTAAGGTGTTTAATGAAAAGAAAGGCTAGCTCTTAAGGTGTACAGATTGTTTAACATGAATTATTGCATTTTCTAAGCCAACAAGTCTCGTTTTTCTGCCTCTATCCTAACAGCACTCTTCTCAAGGATCTGACATTTAGGTACACTTACCTTGGCTGTGTGAGGGATCCCTGTAGTACCAAAGCAGCATGCGAGATGCACTGTGATCGGATGTTACTTAGCAAGTGGCTAACATCTGGTTGGCTACACATCTGGAAAAATGGAATAACAAACATCTTAATAAAAATAAGCCTCATCAACGAAGCAGAATGTGTGTAGGACAATTATTGCATTTATGGTATACCTACGCAGCAACATAGCATGATGCACACTGTGCCAAGCACAAAACATTAAATTCCCCTAGAAGTCGTTATTTACCATGAATCTACCTGTGTGTCCTTCGAAAACCAGAAAAATCTACTGGGAGTGAGTAACAGAATCTGCTCTGTATTGTCTTATTCATTCTTGTGCATTGATTTTATTCGCATTCATAAGACATTGCTTCGTCTGCCACTGCAGACTGGAAGGGTAGTTTGGAACTGCTAACTCGAATTTGCCAATTAGGGTGATGGGAAAGCCCAAACCTTCCTTTTTGATATATGTAAGTCACCCCTATGACAGGCCTAACTAACATACAGCACCCTGCCTTAGTGCTTAAGTGAAACCTGTACTTTTACATGTTCCAGCAGTAACGAACCGATATTGAAGTTTTTAGGTCGTAGCCTACCAGACAGTAGAGCGGTCTGTTATGCTACTCACCAAGAAAGTGCTTTAACACCCCATTAGGGGTAACAATCGCCATATAAATGCAAACCTTTCCCCCCCCTCTTCTATCCCTCTGTTATCCTTCTCAATTCAAAATAACGGACTAATATCCACCACTCAAATTACTTGCATATTTCACTATACTAATTCAGCACTAATCCTTTATGGGTTTCGGAGTAGCGTGCTACTCGCCGGAAAAGGGATTCTACGCCTCGTCAGGGGTAGTAAGCGCTATATAAATGCAACTACAATACAATACAATACAATAAATCCAAGACTACAAGCAGGATGCAAAGAAAACAGAAGGCACATGAGCAAATCAAACCCTGCATGGAATAATTTGCGATCTCTGGTCAAAACCACAAAACAAATATCTCAATAGTGTCTATACATGAGCTGCTCTAGAACAAGAATAGTCACGCCGGAAAATTAACATTCAGTACTAACATGCATGTAGTATCTAGCAAAGTGAATATTTCTACTCATCAGTGAACCTCCAAACAACTAACAGAAAATTGCCATTCACACAACTAATCTCAAAATAACCCCTCTCGTCCATGGATTTTGTAAGTATTTGAGACCAGTTAGTTACCTTTGGGGCCTTCCTTTCCTCGATCCCCACCCTGTCGAAGCATTCGATGAGGTAGTTCAGCATCTCTGTTTCTTTGCATGTCTCTATGGTGAAGCGGTCATAACACGAACTGGAGTTTCCTGCACCCCCGGGTGTCCCCAAGCTTCAGAAACAGGGAGGGGAAAAGTTTTATTATTGCTCATTCAGGGGCACACATATGCTCTCTAACCTGCATGTTTTTTCCTTCACACTACACATGCAGTTAATATTTGTGCAGGTTCGGCACACATGCCCATCTATGAAATCTGGGGACCAAAGGTAGTCTGTTATAAGAAGGACACCACCATGGTCCCTTAAGGTTAAATGCATTTTTCAGAGAAAATACCAGCTTATGTGGAAGAAGTACAAGAAGAAACCTTTTTAATTCACAATAAAAAAGCTGCCAGAAGAAAAATCCAAGCGTATGATACAAACTTAAAACTTTCTCCAACAATCAATGGCAAGAACATCTTTAGCTCTAAAGTCAATTCATGCTAAACACTCGAGGGACTTGGTATCAATGGCCAGGCTACCACTCTTCCAGAACCAGAAATTTGTAGATGCACGCTTTAATGCTTTAAAAGGTCAAACCTTAATGCATGCCTCTTTGCCCCAAAAGGAGAAAGAATACAAGCATGTACTTGCCCAAAAGAAAAAACTGCACACAGCAAAATACATGGGCACAGTTGTCCATCCACTTTGGATAAAAACATGTATGTTTTGAGGCCACGTTACTGCCAGCCTTAAAGGTCAAGCACCACCCTACCACCAATATGAGCTTTAAAACCTCTGAGTAGAGGTGTTATAGGCACCTTTCTCAACTGTATCACAACCCCTTAATTGCTGATCAAGGAGTGCATTGAAAAGGGATGTAGCCTCACAGGGATATCTCTACATAAAAGGGGTCCCCTTCCTCCCAGTGAAATTCAAGAGGTATTAGTATCTCTTGAAGAAAAGAATTGCCTATTTGCAGAATCGTAAGTATACTAAGGCCAAGAGGGGGCAATCCGTCTGGCCATCATGGACCTCAGCTCAGCTTTCGATAGAGTTCACCATTCCAAGCTGTGGTCCATGATGGCTCAGATGGACATAGAGCCAGTCCTATTTTTTACGTGATTTGCACAGGGACCTCTGCATCTAACAGATTTGGCCCCCAAGGGGAATGCACACAACACTTTAAATCAAAGCTTGTGGTTTGCCAGGGTTGCACATTAGTGCCATATTTAATTTTAATATCAATCAATCAATTAGAACCAGTTCTCACAGAGCCTCACCTGGACGTCCCTAGGGCTGGTGGCCCCCGATCCCTGCTCTGCTTTATGCAGAAGACACATTATTAATTGCTCGGACTGCCAGGGGGCTTCAGAAACTTCTAGATCTATTTATGGATTTTATCAACAGCCTTGACCTGTCCATCAATTTCTCAAAATCACACGTGATCAAGTTTTGCCTGCCTAAGACAAAAATCATGAAATTCATAGCAGAAGGGCACCGTATTGGACAAGTTGATAAGTTTCATTATGTGGGTGTCCAATTTGACTCTGGTCTCAATTGGCACCCTTTAATAAACCATAACATGGTGCCTTTTTAACAGGGCAATGCTTAGTAGAAGACTTTTCCTGGCGGCTGGGAAGCACCCATATAAATCAGTTTGGGACATATTCTAGGCCAAGTGCATCCCAATAGCTATCTATGGGTGTGGTATTTTAGGGATATGGGGCAGATACTCCTCTTAAAAGTCCCTCAATGTACACCTTCTCAGATTGATCATGCAAGATTGCATGAACCTGGACAACTCTTCACTGATCCCTTGGCTGACCTATTTCTCCTCCACCATAAACAGTGTAGGGAGACCAGAACTTTATCTTGATTCAAGTGTTATCATCCAAACTGATAAAAGATGGGTTACAGAAGAGCTTAGAGATAAAATGGCAGCAGATCATGAGGCTTCTACACTGAATAAGCTTTTAGCACGTCATGTGTTTTTAGTGAAAAATGTAAGTGGCAAGGAGTTACACTTTACTTGCCCCACCACCAGTGACAAGTGCTGACATTTTTTAGGCTTAAATTATTCCCAAGACTATTGCCCTTTAGTCATGGTTGCTTTAAGGACTCAAGGTTGCCCTTGTGTGATTGTGATAATGTTACCATCAATGATAACTTGCACACAGTCATGATCTGTCCGAAATATAATTATTTGCGTTCTAAATATATACCTCCACTCTTGAAGCCCAAGATTTTTAAGTAAGTGAATGAAGTCGCATTTGTATAGCGCATAGCTACCCTGAGGCCTCCTAGCGCTTTGCGGAGCCGAGAACTGTGTGGCGAGGGGTTTGTACTATTATGCTGAGAGGAAAAAATGGGTTTTAAGAAGTTTCCGGAATGTCAGCAGATCGGGTTCTCCCCGGAGCACAGAAGGAAGGGCGTTCCAGAGGTTGGAGGCATTTAGAGAGAATGATCGCCCACCCCATCTAGATCTTTGGGCCTTTTTGGAGGTAGCAATAAAGGCAGAGCTGGAGCGGAGGGTTCTGGCAGGATGATAGGGAGTGATCAAAGATTGAAGTATGGGGGGTCCTGATTTCCATAGGGCCTTGTGAGCCAGACATAGGGCCTTAAAGTGAATCCTGGCTTGTATGGGCAGCCAGTGGAGATGTCTCAAAGCAGGCCTAGCGGAGTGTCTACGAGGGATCTGAAGCAGTAGACGCGCCGCACAGTTTTGGATCACTTGGAGTTTGTGGAGAGTGGACTGGGGGGCACCCAAATAGAGAGCATTCCCGTAGTCCAGACGCGATAGAATCAGGGCCAGCACCATGATTCTCCTTGCTTGGAAAGGTAGTAAGGGGAGAATATTCCTGAGCATCCGCATTAGTCCAAAGCAGGTAGCAGAAAGCTTAGTGGCTTGATGGTTGAAGCAGAGAGTATTATCCAGCCACACCCCAAGACTTTTAATCTGGGGCTTAGGAATGGGCGTGGGGCCGAGACAGGATGGCCACGTGAAAGAAGAGGGAGATGAGGAATTTTTGCCCAGGAACATAAGTTCCGTTTTGTCTCCGTTTAGTTTGAGGTGGGAGTGGTTCATCCACTCCCACCTGTGTGAGACCTGCACTATTGTTTCTCCAGTTTTTAACCACCCCCACAGTATGCTATTTTTTATCTCGCTATCTTTCTGGTGTTTTATATTTATGAAATGCATTTTACTGTGCCTGACTTATGATTTTATCTTCTAAAATCGAATTTGAATAGGAGGTGCTCCCATGCACTACGTAAATCCTTTGGACAAGAAGTGAGACCGAATACTTGATAGAAATATTACAAGACCTATAATAAAAAGATGAAACTTTGCTGTCGAATATTAGGGGCTAGAGTGCCAACACAAAGCGAAAGGTGCTGCAGAACAATTCTATAAATAAATAATAATAAATAATAGCTGTATTGAAGGATTCTCCAGAGATTCATAAGAGTGGATACACCAGTACATCAAATAAAGTACACAAATGTATGGAAGTCTTGCTCTGCTAAAAAAAAAAGGAATATGCTACTTATCAGTATGCATCTGTTCTTGGCATGTAGAGCTGCAGATCTACACACTTTTGCATAGATCGCCATCTGGTGTTGGGCCCGGATGTTTGCAGTTTGTTTTTCCTCTTGGAAAGTCTTTGGAAGTCACGAGGTCGGGGACTCCTCCTTTGGTTCGTATTGCGCATGGGCTTCGGCTCCATCCTCAGATTGTTTTTCGCCAGCAGGGAAAGATGGAGCGTAGTAATAACAGTAAAGAAACCCATGTGTGATGTATCTAAATAAGATAGGCTGGAACGGATACAGGTAGCTGGGGAGGCGGGTGGGCGTGTGTAGATCTGCAGCTCTACATGCCAATAACAGATGCATACTGGTAAGTAGCATATTCCGTTCGAGGCATATGAGCTGCAGATTACACACTTTTGCATAGACTATATAGCAGTACCCAACACTAGCGGCGACCACCGGCATCCGTTGCAGTGGTTTGGGACAGTGTTTTTAGTACAGCCTGGCCCACACTAGCTTGTTTTGCACATCTACACAGTAATGTTTTGTGAAAGTGTGCGGTGTTGACCACGTCGCTGCTTTGCAGATGTCATCTAATGGTATGTTCCCTAGAAAAGCCATAGAAGCCCCTATCTTCCTTGTAGAGTGGGCTTTAGGGGGAATAGATAGCGTTCATTTTGCTTTGTGGTAGCAAATCTGTATGCATTTTACAATCCACCTAGCTATCCCCGATTTAGAAGCAGGGTTGCCTCTATGTGGTGGAGAGAAAGAGACAAATAGCTGTTTGGTTTTTCTGAAAGGTTGTGTTCTTTGAATATAGTAAAGTAAGGCCCTTTTAACATCCAGTGTGTGTAGAGCCCTTTCCGCAACAGTTTGAGGTTGTGAGAAAAAAACTGGTAATTCTACCGATTGGTTCAGATGGAAGGGAGAAATGACTTTGGGTAGGAATTTTGGGTTGGTGTGGAGTACAACCTTGTTCTGATGCATTTGGAGAAAAGGTTCCTGTATAGTGAGTGCTTGTATTTCACTAACACTTCTAAGGGAAGTGATGGGCACTAGAAAAGCTGTTTTCCATGTGAGAAATTGCAGCTCACATTTATGCAATGGTTCGAAAGGCGGTCCCATTAGCCTTGTGAGAACTATATTTAAAGTTCCAGACAGGTGAGGGTGGTACTCTGGGTGGAATTACTCTTTTGAGGCCTTCCATGAAGGCTTTGATGGCAGGCACCCTGAAAAGTGATAGGTGCTGTCTGTTCTGTAGGTAAGCAGCAATTGCTGCGAGGTGTAACCGAATGGATGTATATGCTAGGTTACACCTTTGTAGATGGAGCAAGTAACATATGATGTGCTGTATGGATACATCTAGAGGGTTGATTGTGTTGTTATGGCAGTAAACAACAAATCATTTCCACTTTGCAGCGTAGCATGCCCTAGTAGTAGGGCATCTAGCTTCTCTGATAATGTTCATGCAATCAGGGGGTTAAGGTATCCGAATTCTAGGACCTCAGGAGCCAGATCGCAAGGTTGAGCTGAGCTGGGTCCGGGTGCCTGATCTCTCCATGGTTCTGGGTTAGGAGGCATGGTGAGAGGTGTAACTTTTGGTGTGGCACTACCGAGAGTTCCAGCAGTGTGGTGTACCACGGTTGTCTGGCCCATGTTGGAGCTACCAGGATGAGCGTGAGGGAATGTTGTAGCTTTCGCACCACTAATGGAATTAGTGGGAGAGGTGGAAAAGCGTACGCAAATTTGCCTTACCAGTTCATCCATATCGCATTGCCTTTGGACAATGGGTGTGGGTATCTGGCGGCGAAGCTTGGGCATTTTTTGTTTTCGTGGGTGGCGAAGAGGTCTATCTGAGGATGCCCCCACTTCTGAAAGAACGGGTGAAGAACCTGTGGGTGAAGTTCCCATTCGTGGATCTGTTGCGTTTGTCTGCTGAGCAGATCTGCCATGGTGTTTGACTCCTAGGACGTGTTGGGCCAGGAGAAAGATTTTTTGCGGAATTGCCCATCTCCATATGCTCTGTGCTAGTTGAGAGAGCTGTGGAGAGTGTGTGCCCCCCTGTTTTTTAATGTAGTACATGGCAGTCATGAGGTCTGTGCGAATGAGGACTGCCTTGCCTGAAATCTGCGTCTGAAAGGATTTTAGGGCTAGAAAGATTGCCAGTAACTCCAAATGGTTGATGTGGAGTAACTTTTGTTGCGGCGTCCATGTGCCCTGCACTGTGAGATGTAACAGATGAGCTCCCCAGCCGGAGAGCGATGCGTCTGTTAGGATTATTTGTGGAACCGGGTCCAGGAACGGTCGCCCTTTGGAAAGATTTGTGGTGTTCCACCACTGCAGAGAGCGATGGGTGCGACCGTCCACCAACACCAGATCTGTCAGTTGCCCCTGGGCCTGGTTCCACTGGCGTGCTAAGCACTCCTGGAGTGGACGCATCTGGAGTCTTGCGTGAGGCACTATGAAAATGCAAGATGCCATCATCCCTATCAGTTGCATAAACACTCTTGCTGGGAGAGAGTGTTGAAGTATTAATTTTTGACGCAGAGCCTGTATGTATGCTTGCAATCCTGGCAGGATTGGGATAAGCTATGGCTTTTGAGGTGTCTATGGTGGCACCGAGGTATTGCTTTGTGTGTCATGGTATCAGGTGGGACTTTTGGTGGTTCACCTTGAAACCTAGGTGGTGAAGTAGTTGGATTGTAGCGGCGGTGTGGTGCACACATTCGTTGTAGGACGTGGCTTTTATTAGCCAGTCGTCCAAATATGGGAAGACGTGAATGTGCTGTCTTCTGAGGTGTGCCGCCACTACTGCTAGGCACTTGGTGAATACCCTTGGTGCTGTTGTGACCCCGAACGGGAGCACTTTGAACTGGTAGTGTTGCCCGTCCACTACAAATCTGAGGTACTTTCTGTGAGCATGGTGTACTGGAATGTGAAAGTATGAGTCTTTCAAGTCCAGTGTGGTGAGAAAGTCGTTCTGGGAGAGGAGTGGAAGAACCTGTTGAAGGGTTACCATGAGAAAATGGTCTGAATGTATGTAAGTGTTTAGAGGCCTGAGATCTAGAATAGGTCATAGAGTCTCGTCTCTTTTTGGTATCAGAAAGTACAGGGAGTAGACCCCTACATTTTGCTGATTGATGGGGACTTGCTCTATGGCTTGTTTTTGCAGGATGGAGATTACCTCCTGTTTTAGTAACGTGGCATGTTCTTGTGACATTGGGCGTTGCCTGGGTGGAATGTTTGGGGGGTAGATGTTAATTCTAAGTACCCTGAATGAATAATTTGGGTCACCCATCTGTCTGAGGTGATGGTCTCCCAGACGTGAAGGAAATTTTGTAGTCTGCCCCCGACCGGAGTGGGATGGTCTGGAGGGAGCGGGGGAAAGTCATTGGGTAGGCGGTGTGGCAGAGCGGGCGGTATATGTTTTGCCTCTATTATTATTGCCTCTATAGCCGCCTCTTTGATAACCCCTTGTGAAGGTGGACTGAGGAGGGGATTTGTAGGACGTGGATGCGCTATCTGAGGAGTAGCCTCTGCCCGTGGCCCGAAAGGAAGAGCGCCGAAAGGAGCGCCTAGGAGTGTGTGACTGTAGGGATCCCATAGATTTCGCCGTATCAGTGTCTTTCTTCATCCTCGAGGGCCTCATCAACCTTTGGACCAAATAAATGTTGTTGATCAAATGGGTGGTTCAATATGGAGGCTTGTACCTCAGGTTTAAAACCTGAAACTCTTAGCCAGGCGTGGCGACGGAGGAGGACACTGGTGTTTATGGCCCTGGAGGCTGTGTCTGCCGCGTCTAGGGCACAGCGTATAGAGGTATTGGTTGTGGTTTTTCCCACTTGAATCAATTCATTAGCCCTATTTTTGTATTTTTCAGGGAGATGGTGCATGATGGTTTCTAGCTCATCATAATGCGCTCTGTCGTATCTGGCCAATAGCGCTTGAGTGTTGGCGATACGCCATATATTGGCAGCTTGTGACGCAGTGTGCTTCCCTGACGCGTCTAGGAGCTCTTTGTCAGGTGGTGGTGCTTCGCCTGACGCCTGAGAATTTGATCTCTTCCTAGCTGTAGATACCACTAAGGAATCCAGTGGTGCAGGGCCTTTAATGTAGGCAGGATCTGTGGGGGCAGCTTTATATTTTTTCTCTATGCGTGGGTTTAGGACCCTAGCCCTGACTGGGTCTTTAAAAACCTCTGGTGCATGCTTGATTACCCCTTTTAGCATAGGTAGTATAGCAGTAGACCTATGTGCAGTATCGAAGGTGTCTAGGAGGAAATCTTCCTCTACTGGGTCAGTATGTAGCTCTACCCTGTGATAATGTGCCGCCCTCTGTAGTAGGTGGTGAAAACCTAACGAGTCTTCTGGTGGGGATGGCCTGGATGGATAAAGGTCATCCTGTGGGACGTCTGGGATGTCTGGATTGTTATAATCCTCCCATGGGTCTGGGGATCCAGTAGGGGTGTGGTCTTGTGGCACATCTGTTGGATCGTAGTAAGGGTCCCCTTGATAATCATGGTCTGGAGACGGGGTCGGAGAGCGATGAGGCAGGGGTGGAGAAGGTGGAGGGGGCGGAGGTGGAGAGGGTGGAGGAGGTGGAGGAGGTGGGGAAGGCACTCTGAAAGGGGAGGTAGCACAGTCCTTCCTCTTTGGAGGTGGAGCTGGTTTGTCCAAATGTCTTTTTTTTGAAGACCGTGTCAAATGTCCAGTTTTTGGATCCTTGGTAAGTGTCTTTTGCAAAGGATCCGGCGTGAATAGTTCTTGCGACACTGGTTGTTCGGTCGGCGCAGAGGTTTTCGGGGCCGACGGCTTTTTAGGCTTGTCTGTGCCGTGCTTTTTTGGAACCTCCGATTTTTTGTTCGGTGCCGAGCGAGGCTTCGGCACGGGAGTGTCGGCGCCGAGGGTCTTATGATGTTTGGTCGGCACCGAGAGGCCGGGTTTCGACACCGAGGGCTCTGGTGCTGAGCTCGGTGTGGAGGTGGAGGACGCTTTTTTGCTTCGGTGCCGAAGGGTGTTTTTCGGCACCGCTGGTAGGCTGGCTCGAGCCCGAGGTGCCGGAAGGCTTATTAGGCTTCTTTACCGGGCCCAAAGGTGGGGTGTTAGAAGCAGTGTCCTTGGTCTTGCCTAGGCTCGGAGGCGAAGTCGTGACCGAAGCCTTTTTGGGTGTCGGTGTGGGAGGGGGTATAGTACTCACGACCCTCTGCGCCGGGGTGATGTCCTCCACATCTGAGTCGTCGGCTTCGGAAGCACTGACGAGGTCGTCATCGTCTTCTTCGGTGTGCTGCTGTCCCAGAGCTTCGACGTCGTCCCCGAAGATGTCGACTGGAGCGGAGGTCGAGGAGTGCGCCATGTTGCGTCTGGCCCTTTTCGATCTAAAAGACTTGCAGGCGGGACAGTCTCGAGCCTCGTGTTCAGGGGAGAGGCAGAGGTTGCACACCTCATGAAGATCGGTTTGGGGGAATTTGGACCCACATCGAGGGCACTTCTTGAAGGGAGTTCTTTCCATCAGCCGAGACCTGAGCCGGGATAGGCCCGAAGGCCGCCGTCGACGACTGGAATCGAAGAAGTGTCGAAGAGAAGGTGATTAAGATGATTTGTTATCTGAAGAATCTCGATGAACGAGGATTTCGCGTCGATCGTTGAACTGGAAAAGTTCGGAACCGGAGCGCGAAGTATTACATCCGAGCCCGATGGCGGAAAAAAACAACCTGAGGATGGAGCCGAAGCCCATGCGCAATACGAACCAAAGGAGGAGTCACCGACCTCGTGACTTCCAAAGACTTTCCAAGAGGAAAAACAAACTGCAAACATCCGGGCCCAACACCAGATGGCGATCTATGCAAAAGTGTGAAGATCTGCAGCTCATATGCCTCGAACATATATATATATATATATATATATATATATTGTACTTCAATTACATGTTCCAACACAATAACATAATCCACCTTTTGCGCATTTGCACATACTCATTCCCACAAACCAGGAAGGATTCAGTGGTTCATTTGATCTCCAAATAAGGAGCATGCTTCCAGTGTAGTTATAATATGCACCTCGTGAAGGTTCACTGAAGAGCTGAAAGCATCAGGATAATTCATTAAAAAAAAAAATCGTTTGTACTCCTATATGGTACAAGACTTTGCTCAAGGATGAATCCATAGTGCTTCCAGATATCTTGCCACTGTAAACTTTAGAGTAACACATTAAACATCTGTGTCAAAGAAATAATTACACAGTACAATGATGGGCAAGATGCACCGAGAATTCTAAAGTATGGAATAAACCCTTATGTGTAGAGAATTCCAATGTGAATGCAAAGTTCTAATGCAAATTAATACCAGTGCCAATCAACAGATCTAAAAATAATCTTACTGTGAAGTGACGGGGTCAGGATCTACAGAATGTTCTCATGTGTGAACCTGTAGACCTAAGTTGCAGAACTACGCCCTTCACCCTCAAAAGTGTAAATCTACAGGTCTGATCCACATGGAACACTAGAGAGTGAACTGACTCGGGATGGTGTATAGAGAATTCAGCAGTTTGAACCCACAGCCATGACCTCCAGAGAACCATCAATGAAAAACCATAACCTCCAATTAGATAATCGCTTGGTTATGAATTCTGTCAGGACCGGAGGCGAGGATTATGCTATTCTTTCTCCACTTTATTGAATAGAAGCCATTCAAAGATAACCAAACAAACTACTATTCCCATGAAACATTGAGAATAACAAGTAAAATGATAAGAGTGTCCATGGGCAGAGTGTCCTCTTCATGCACCAATCACAGGGCTCCGAGGTGATGGTAGTCCTTCGTCAATGTCCATTCCCCCTCTTTCTTCGCTGCTTGCAGCCAGATAAGTCATGCTTTTTCCTCACTCTGTGTAATTCTGCTTATGGCGACTGTTTTCATTGTTTCAGCCGTTTGGCTGTTATTGACGCATTGTTTCATGCGTGTTGTGGTGCCTGCTTGTGGTGTTTTCCACAGCTGTGTATTTTTCCCCCAGGTACTCCTCAGCGTAGTGCGCCGACTGTTTGCGGTCGCGCGCCTCTTTATTTCCTCAATTTTGTATTTGGTCCTTAATTAGGGATTTCCTTTCGTGAGTCAGCCGCTACTCAGCTGACTCGCGTTCGGCCGTGGGAGCGTTTTTCCTCCCTAGCGGCTTTGTCGTTGGTGCGGCTTGCGGCGTGCTCCTTTGGCCGCTAGAGGGAAACTTCTGCCCTCGACATGGCGAGCGTTCCAGAGATTCCGCGCATTCTGCGCTGGAATCTCCGATCGCACCGCCGCACCTGAGCCGCCGGTACCTGCCTGACACCTGTGTGGCCTGTTTTCTGCCATTAGGCAGTTTCTTTTGTGTATTACACGCCCCTGCGAACGCCCGTTTGGGGCAGTAACTGTCGTTCGACAGTAGATCTTGTTGGCTGTGTCCCGCCTCGGGGGGCCGTACTATTAGACCTAATTAACGCTCTTTCCGAGTCTGTACTGCAGGTTCACCCTGCTGGGGCCCAGTAGGCAGGCTGCCCTTATAAATCTTACAACAGGGCTGTTTGGGTCCCAGGGCTTTTCCCTCCTAACGCGAGCACTGCCCGCTGAAAGTGTAGGCTGTCACCCAGCCGTCTGTAGCCTGAGGTAACCCCTCACTTCCATTTTCCCACTTACCTGACTTGTCATCTTCTCCTGGTCCTAATAGAATCATACCAGGATGATACTTACCAGGATGACCAGTGGGAGGACGACCCACTGACTGCACTTCAGTGGGATGAGGACTTCTATGATGCGGTGGACGCATCCACCCATAAGGCGGTGGAACAGGCTATGGGGCCTTTAGAGGACCGCCTTTCCCGCCGGACTGAACAGGCCTGCGACCAGCTGGCCAGAGCCGCCCAGGCCATCCCGGCTACCCCAATTTCCAACAGTAGTCCTTCTGACTCACAACCCCCTCTAGCAAAACGTCCCAAGGAAGGGGGGGTTGATGTGGATGCCCTTGCCCGCCTTAAACAGGCTTTCCTGGCGAGTAATGTCCCGCCAGTAACTCCCACTACCCCTGGGGATACGGACGATGATCCCACTGGCCCCTCTCGCACCTGGCGTCCTGCGCATCCCACGCCCGATCCTGCGCCCCAGAACCTTTGTGCAGACATGCTAGACCCTGATGACATCTTGCATCCTAGGTCCTCTGACTGGGCACCGTCTGACAAGGTTGCCAAATATGTCGCTAGCCGCAACCGCCGGCCGTTAGAGGATACAGCTCGCAGCTGTCTGAGGGCGGAGTGCCCTCATCCCTCTTTGGAGGGAAAAGTAGCGGCCACCCCTGACAAAGGCCCTCACATGGCGACGTTCTTACAAAAGTTTGTCAAGGACCCTAAAAAGGGTATCGACAGGTCTTGGGGAGCTTGCCAAGACAAGATGTTAGGCGCTTTAAACCCCATCACGAAAATTCTGGATATGGCAGAGGAAGCCAAGTCATCTGGGTCTCATCTCCCCTGACAACCTTTCGGCTTGGGCACAGCGTGTTGTAGTATTCCTTGGGAATGCTAACTGCGCTATCTCAACTGAGCGGCGCAGGTCCCTTTTAATTAAGGTAGACCCCAAGCTTGGGGACCTAGCCGACTCTGAAGCATGTCCCATTGCTCAGGGCGGCCTCTTTGGGGAGCCGTTTATAAAGGAGCTTGGGCGCTTCGTGAACACCTTTACGTCCTTGGACAGGGCGCAGTCTTCCATTAAGAAGGTGTTTCGCCCACGGGTTTTCCGAGGGGCTGGACGAGGCAGGGGCCGCTCGTCCGGCCGCCCAATTCTAAATAGAGGCAAAGCTCCAATCAAGGGCAGTTTCAAGATCAGGCCCGGTTTGGAAACTTCTATCCGTCGAGAGGACGTCGAGGGAAGAACAGAGGCGGTCGAGGCGGTGGCGCCTCCAGCTCTTCCGGTGAGTGTTTTCCCTTCTTCCCTTCTAAAAGTCTGGCGCATTTTTTCCAGGCTTGGACTTCTGTCACGGGGGACCTCTGGGCTCTGCAAACTGTTCAAGGTTTTCATATAGTTTTTCCATGGGGAGCCTCCGCAACCGGTTCCGCCGCGTCCTCTTTCCTTTTCGGCAGAAGACGCCGCTTTGGTCGACTAGGAAGATCAGTCTCTTTTGGACAAAGGTGCGATCATAGCAACCTCCCTTCAACCCAGGGGTTGTCAGCAACCTGTTTTTGGTGGACAAGCCGGACGGGGGTCAGAGGCCCATCATAAACTTGCGCGAGTTCAACGAGTGGCTGGTTTACCGCCATTTCAAGATGGAAGGCATCCATCTTCTTCGCGATCTTCTCCAGCCCAACGACTGGATGGTGCGTCTCGGCCTCAAAGACATGTACCTTACCATACCGGTTTTCCCCACAGCGGTTTCTCCAGTTTTCCTGGCACAACCAGATGTACGAGTTCACGACTCTTTCCTTTGGACTGTCCTCCGCCCCTTGGTGCTTTACCAAGGTTCTCCGGCCGGTGATCGAGCGTCTGAGGGCTTCGGTCATGAGACTTATCGTTTACCTGGACAACATCCAGGTAAACGATACTTGAGGCCCAAACCCACTAAGAAACCAATCATCCCGGTATAAACGCACAGGTGTATGTAAGAAGACTACCGCCTCCATGTGTCACTCAATGTGATCCCACAGGCCTGAATAGCATACAAATCTCAGGGTGGGCCCATAGGCCCTTGTGGGACACCCCCGCGCCGCACGGCCACCAGCTGCTGCGTGTGCTCCTCTGCCCTGCCTAGCTGCCTCGCTGCCTGTCGCGCTGCCGCTGACCACGCCCCCTCCTCCGAGAGGCGCGGTCCGTGCCTGCCTGCCGGCTGATCGTTTTTGGTGCCAATTGTATTCCCTTGACTGTGTGACCTGTGCTTCTCCTTTCAGTGTAACCGTGCCCGTGTTTTTTTTTTTTTTTTTTTTTTTCTGGTAACTGTGCCCGTGTCTCGCTGTCTCCTCCCTGTCTGCCCGCCTACCTCGCCGATCCTCGCTCACCCTCCCCGCTTCCCGCCACCGCCGCTTAGCCCCGCCCCTTTTTCCTTCTGTATCCCTCCCCGCTTCCCGCCACCGCCGCTTAGCCCCGCCCCTTTTTCCTTCTGTATCCCTCCCCGCTCCCGCCTCCCAGCTGCCCCGCCCACCCGCGCACTTGGCCTTATATGGCGACCGTGCGACGCAGGTGAGTGTGACCCACTTGTGGGACACCCCCGCGCCGCACGGCCACCAGCTGCTGCGTGTGCTCCTCTGCCCTGCCTAGCTGCCTCTCGCGCTGCCGCTGACCACGCCCCCTCCTCCGAGAGGCGCGGTCCGTGCCTGCCCGCCGGCTGATCGTTTTTGGTGCCAATTGTATTCCCTTGACTGTGTGACCTGTGCTTCTCCTTTCAGTGTAACCGTGCCCGTGTTTTTGTTTTTTTTTTTCTGGTAACTGTGCCCGTGTCTCGCTGTCTCCTCCCTGTCTGCCCGCCTACCTCGCCGATCCTCGCTCACCCTCCCCGCTTCCCGCCACCGCCGCTTAGCCCCGCCCCTTTTTCCTTCTGTATCCCTCCCCGCTTCCCGCCACCGCCGCTTAGCCCCGCCCCTTTTTCCTTCTGTATCCCTCCCCGCTCCCGCCTCCCAGCTGCCCCGCCCACCCGCGCACTTGGCCTTATATGGCGACCGTGCGACGCAGGTGAGTGTGACCCACTTGTGGGACACCCCCGCGCCGCACGGCCACCAGCTGCTGCGTGTGCTCCTCTGCCCTGCCTAGCTGCCTCGCTGCCTGTCGCGCTGCCGCTGACCACGCCCCCTCCTCCGAGAGGCGCGGTCCGTGCCTGCCTGCCGGCTGATCGTTTTTGGTGCCAATTGTATTCCCTTGACTGTGTGACCTGTGCTTCTCCTTTCAGTGTAACCGTGCCCGTGTTTTTTTTTTTTTTTTCTGGTAACTGTGCCCGTGTCTCGCTGTCTCCTCCCTGTCTGCCCGCCTACCTCGCCGATCCTCGCTCACCCTCCCCGCTTCCCGCCACCGCCGCTTAGCCCCGCCCCTTTTTCCTTCTGTATCCCTCCCCGCTTCCCGCCACCGCCGCTTAGCCCCGCCCCTTTTTCCTTCTGTATCCCTCACCGCTCCCGCCTCCCAGCTGCCCCGCCCACCCGCGCACTTCGCCTTATATGGCGACCGTGCGAACGCGCAGCGGTCACGCGCAGCGGGCGCGCCGATTGTGCGCCGAAGGCGCGCCAAAGGTAAGCCCGTCTGCGCCCGTCCGCGACCGGATCGCGACCAGCGCCAGGACCCCTGGCCCACGAAGACCCCGACCTACCCGCCTGACGTACTCCGCCGCCACCCTCATCGCACTCAACACCGGCCGACTCCCAGACTGCCACCAAGCCACACCACGACTCACCCACGGACCTTTCAGCTGCCACGCCTGCAAGTTCTCCTGCATCCGGACCTGCCCCGCACCAGCAGCCGCCAAGCCAAACACCAGCAGCACCCACCTCAAGTGCATCCTGCTCAACACCCGCTCCGTCCACAGACACACCGTGGAACTCTGGAACCTCCTAGACGCCACAGCCCCTGACGTTGCCTTCCTCACGGAGACCTGGATGAACGCCTCTTCAGCTCCCGACATCGCCATCGCCATCCCGGAGGGCTACAAGATCGTCCGAAGGGACCGCAACGCCAACCAGATGGGAGGAGGCGTCGCCATCATCCACAGGAACACCATCCGTCTCACGACCAGCACCGACAACTCCCTGACCACCGCCGAACACCTGCACTTCCAGATCCACACCGACCCAAACACCACCCTCAGAGGCACCCTGATCTACCGACCCCCGGGACCACGCACACAATTCAGCGAGGACATCGCCGACTTCGTCAGCCCGCATGCCCTCCCCTCCGCCGACTACATCCTCCTGGGGGACCTTAACTTCCACCTGGAGAACAACAACGACTGCAACACCAGCACCCTGCTCGACAACCTCGCCAATCTTGGACTCAAGCAGCTGGTATCCACCCCCACCCACCTCGCCGGACACACACTCGACGCCGTCTTCTCATCCTGCAAAGACATCGTCTTCAGCCACGCCACAGAGCTCCAATGGACGGACCACAGCTGCGTCCACTTCACCTTCAAGAGAACGACGACCCACCACCACCAGCAACAGGCCGCCCGCAGAAGCTGGAACAAGATCACAGCAGACCAGCTCGCCACCTCCCTGAGCCAGCACCCCCCTGCCAGCTCAGCGAACCCCAGCCAGGCCGCCAACAACCTCACACAGTGGATCAGCAACTGCGCGGACGAACTCGCCCCGCTGAGGACCCCGCCCAGCAGACCCGGCAGCAAGAAAGCCCCGTGGTTCACCGACGAACTCAAGAGCTCCAAGAAGAACTGCTGAGCCCTCGAGAAAGTCTGGAGAAGGGATCCCACACCGGACAACAGGACCACCTTCAAGCTGGCCACCCGGAAACACCACCAGCTGATCCGCGCCGCCAAGAAAACTGCTTTCAAGGACCGGCTGGACAACAACGCACACAACTGCAAGGAACTCTTCAACATCGTGAAAGAGCTCTCCAACCCCAGCGCAGAAAACAACGACATCACCCCATCGCAAGACCTCTGCAACTCCCTCGCCTCATACTTCCACAACAAGATCGCGGACATACACAACAGCTTCAGCAACCAACCAACGCACACCAAGACCGAACAACCACCCCTCACCACCACCCTCCAAGCCTGGACTCCGATCAGCACCGAAGACACCATCCGCACGATGAACTCCATCCACTCCGGATCACCGACCGACCCCTGCCCTCATCACGTCTTCAACAAGGCTGACGCTGTCATCGCACCCCACCTGCGAGACATCATCAACACATCCTTCGACACCGCCACCTTCCCTGAGAGCTGGAAGCACGCCGAACTCAGCGCGCTACTCAAGAAACCCACAGCGGACCCCACCGAACTCAAGAACTACCGCCCCATCTCGCTCCTCCCGTTTCCAGCCAAAGTCATCGAGAAGACCGTCAACAAGCAGATGGCCGCCTTCCTCGAAACGAATGGATCCCTCGACCCCTCACAGTCCGGCTTCCGAGCCAATCACAGTACCGAGACCGCCCTCATCGCCGCCACCGATGACATTCGAGCCCTGATGGACAACGGAGAAACAGCGGCCCTCATCCTCCTAGACCTCTCCGCAGCATTCGACACTGTCTGCCACCGCACCCTAGTACAGCGCCTCAGCAACGTCGGAATCCAGGACAAGGCGCTGGAATGGATCATCTCCTTCCTCGACGGAAGAACACAGAAAGTCCGTCTACCACCGTACAAGTCAGAGGCCACCGATGTCATCTGCGGCGTCCCTCAAGGATCCTCGCTGAGCCCCACCCTCTTCAACGTCTACATGAGCCCCCTCGCGGCCATCGCACGGCAACACCACCTCAACATAATCTCCTACGCCGACGACACCCAGCTGATCCTCTCCCTGACCAACGACCCCGCCGCCGCCAGAGCCAACCTACACGAAGGGATGAAGGACGTAGCCGAGTGGATGACGACCAGCCGCCTGAAGCTGAACTCGGACAAGACGGAGGTCCTCATCCTGGGCTCCTCACCCTCCGCCTGGGACGACTCCTGGTGGCCTCCCGCCCTGGGCACCGCACTCAAACCGACAGACCATGCACGCAACCTGGGCTTCATCCTGGACTCCTCCCTCTCCATGACCAGGCAAGTCAACGCCGTCTCCTCGGCGTGCTTCAACATCCTACGCATGCTACGGAAGATCTTCTGGTGGATCCCCACCGAGACCAGGAGGACCGTCACCCAGGCCCTCGTCACCAGCCGACTGGACTACGGCAACGCCCTCTACGCCGGTACCACCGCCAAGCTCCAGAAGAGACTCCAGCGGATCCAGAACGCCTCAGCCAGACTCATCCTCGACATCCCACGAACCAGCCACATCTCCGGACATCTGAGAGACCTTCACTGGCTCCCCGTCAACAAAAGAATCACCTTCCGCCTCCTCACCCACGCACACAAAGCGCTACACGACCAAGGCCCGAGCTACCTCAACAGCCGAGTCAACTTCTACGCTCCCAAACGCCACCTCCGATCAGCCAACCTCGCCCTCGCCGCCGTCCCCCGCATCCGAAGAGCGACCACAGGAGGAAGGTCCTTCTCCTACCTGGCCGCCAAGACCTGGAACTCCCTCCCGACCGACCTGCGCCTGACCCAAGACCACCTCTCCTTCAGGAAGAAGCTGAAGACATGGCTGTTCGAGCAGTAGCGGCACCCCCCCACCCCCAGCGCCTTGAGACCCTACGGGTATGTAGTGCGCTCTATAAATGTCACTGATTGATTGATTGATTGATTGACCTGTGTAGAATCCTTCACAGTACAACCAAAGCCTTGGCGTCAAAATATTCCCTACTATAAATAGAGGCAGTTGCCAGAAAGATATACTAAAAAAAATAAAGAAAGTCCCACAGCAGAAAGCAATTCTGGTATTTTACTGACCTCTGCTGGTCGTTTTCTATCAAGACAGTTAAATAGAGGCAGTTGAACAGAAAAAAAGTCCCTATGCGGTAGCAGACAAGTCCTAGGGCTGATCTCCCGAGCCCACAAAGTACATACACATACAAGTATATGCTAAAGTATATACAAGAGGTCTCGAATGCTCGACCTAAAAAAGGGCATTAGCTTCCAAAACGTACACAGGCCTCTTAATGAAAAGGGACTATCTTAAGGAACTAGTAGATCATGATAGCTTATGGTACACTAAACATCTCTTTTAGATGGTGCTTGTTAAAATAGCTACTGTGATACGTTGCTTTAAAGTTTGGTTTGAGCATCACAGGTAACTGAGCATCACTCAAAGGAAATATTGTCACTTTCCACCGATTTTTAAGATACGAGGTACTTTCTTCTGGGCGTCCTCATTTTCTAGCAAACCGTCCCAAAGCAGCAGTATGAGATGATGTCAAAAAGTGGAGCAGATTTGTGCACTCAACTGACTTCACTTTAACCACACCCAATAATGCACTCAGTGGCCATAAAAGTAACTGGAGCATCATTAAGTCTACATCAAGACTTGAGGAACAGTTTGCTTTTGCCATAACTAATTTTTTACTGAATTGAGTGGAACCCATGTTTATTTTGTTTGTGGTACGCCACTGGGTGTAACTGATTTTGGTCTGTTCTTTGCTGCCAACTCAGACATATGATCTCAAACCCTGTCAAGAACCAAAGAAAGTTATTATCAACTCACTAATTAGATAAGGAAATTGTTTTTACAAAAAGTATCCGAGTCCTTGCCGAGAAGAAATGAACCATTCTCCTGCAGGATAAATAGGCCCCAAGGGACCATATTACAAAAACAGAAGTGTTTGTGATTGCGTCTCTGCGTCAGAAAGTGCTAGCATCTTCAGTTTTTTGTGCATATCTAAATATCTTAATTTACTAACCTATTTCTACCACTTATAAATAAAAGCCTACCCATTTAGAAATGAGAGCTCTGACTGGAAATTTGATACTGTTGGATGCTATCTATACAAACTAACCAAATACCACCTCTTAGGAAAAGAGTGATTGCTTGACTTTACTACACTTGGGCCTGATTCATTTAGCTATGCAATTAGAGTGCACGAATACTTGTGACCCTGGACTCAAGTGGTAAAGATTAGTGGCCATCATGGATACTGACCACCTACTGCCTCAGAACCAAAGAAAAAGCCTGATGGCTAGAAAAGGATCAAAAAGAATCAAAGAGGGGAGAGGTTCTCCATGCAACGTAGGGACTTTTGGGCCAAAACCCTCTAATGCATCTCTGCTCAATCACTGTGCAGGCATTCCAGGTGACATAATCTGCTCCTGGTGAGGAAAGCTCTTTTGACTGCTCAGAGTAATAAGGCTTTTCTACCCCATAGTACAACAGTACCTCAGAACCTCCATGCCTAGACTACAACAGGGACTTAAACAGAGAGTGTTACGTTCTCAAAGGTCCCTTTGCTATAAGACACTTGTGGGCAGTTCTCTAGACCTAGACTAAGTGGCTGAAGCAAACTATCACAGGATCAAAGTATTGCAATTAGGTACTTTGACCCTTCCTGGGGACACTATTACTGGCTGCATACTGTTGTGGTGAGAATGGCTACTATGCAGGCCTAGGAGAACTCGAGCACACCGACAGGTTTCATTAAACAGAAATGACCATGGTTCAGTACCCGATTTCACGTCCCAAAACTCAGCCCTTACTCCCTCGTCTAGATGATCAAATGAAATGCCACCTGCAAGATGGGATCACATTTGTTCTGTGCACATGTCTGATTGTTACGGTTGGACTCTGTTCCAATTCTAATAAACTGAACTCAGCCATTTACAAGACATTTCCACAAGCAGAAACAGAAGTGATTCAAATCATCAAATGGCTAGTAAAAGAAAACATGGGCTTAAACCCAGAATTTGATGCAGGGTAGATAATTTGAAAAAATATGAAAAACAAAAACTCAAACAGCCCCCAGCCGTGGTGGAAATTGCTATTCGTAAGGGAAGAAAGATTAAATTCACACAGTAGGGTAGAACATAGAACAAATTAGAGAGTGCAACACTACACTGAGGCCTACTATGACTAACCGCAATATGCGTTGACGCTGGGTGTTCAACATTTAACTGCTAAGGAAGGTATTCACGGTTTCACTACTCAGAAGAGCCAGGACACAGGAACAAAAAAGAAACATTTCCCTCAAAATACCCTGCCGGGGAAAGACAGCCCTGTTCCATGGCAAAGCAGGCTTCAGTAGCCTGTTAACACTTTTCATAATACAAACTCTCAGTTCAACTGGCATTGCACACAATAAGGTTCTTTTGCAGATTAAGGACTCAGTTAGTGTTTTCACATCAAAGCATGCCTCCACACCTCTTGTACCAATACCTGGACCCAAACTGTACACAAGAAAAATCTTCTTCGTTTTCATCACTGCTATCCCCAAGTGTATCAGAAGGGCCAAAGAAGAGGAAGGAGAAAGGGTTGTCGTTCAAGCTAGCACTACCAAAGACAACACCAAGAAGCAAAGAAAAAAGTAGGAATTTTAGTTTAAGGCAGCAGGAAAAAAGGATGTCAGTGACAAATAATGCTATCGTCAACAGATCAAACAATTGCAAGTAACTAAAATCTGACAAACGTCAGAAACTCAAAGTCCAGAACAAACACTTGCAAGGACTCTCAGAAGAGTGGGTCACACTGCGAGAAACGGATAAGGATGCACAAGATACCAGAATCTGAACCCTACAACACAAATATGCACAAGCTGGGACATGATACATGAAAGGGTAATGAGGGGCAGCCAATACAAAGGGACAGAATTTGTAGTAAATGGCAGAGAATCAAAATTAGGACTAGATACCGCAAAGAAGTACAATTAGGCAGCACCAGCAGAGGGAAATTATCAGAATGAGCAAGAAAAAGTATGACACAGCACTGGGGCTCAGAATTAGGGGAAGAACGCACAAATAACTATAAGTGCCATGCAGCAAAATGAACCAAAATAATGACCAGATAGCCAAGGAATAAGAGTCGAGAACAGAACGTAAAAGGAGCAAAGGTGAGCGAGAAACATGCTTTTCAAGAACATTCTGTACATCACCTAGCTTTCTGACAGTTTACAAGTTTCTTTCCGTTAGCACATGTCCACCCAAAAAATATAAAGAATGCCAAAATAAAAAAACATCAATGTGCACGTTCCAGCAATAACAGGACCCATGCACATGCCTTGTAAAAGCCCAGACCATGCACAGTTGAAGATAAGTATCAACAGATGGGCGAACAACATCATAGAGGCTATCACACTAGCAAAAGGTCCCCGTATTAGGAATCATACAAGCATAGTTATGCCTTAAACAATGCAGCCCTACATATTAGCACAAGGGATACCTATATGTAAGAACTATAAACAGGGAGCTTAATGAAGGCTACAAACACAAGTATGTAAAACTCAGATGCATGTACACAAAGACAGGATAATAATTAAGAAAATACGGAAAGAGGAACAGTTGTAAATGTAACACAAGCATGTCTGGTCACAATATGGATACTTGAGTACAAAGCAAAAAGAGAAACATCACATTATGAGAAACAGAGGCAATGATACACATGAATTCTCATACATATGGCCAACACAAAAGAAAAGGCATTTTCTCATCATTAACCTGCCCACATGCCCAGTCCAAAGGCATGCAAGCAGACACAGGTCGAGGTACACAGACTTGCAAAAATATAAAAGATATGCATACAGGCAGGCACTGTGGGCAAGAGTTAACATGCAGCAAATCAATCATGCAGTCAAAGAAAACACTTGTTAGATCAAGCCCTGCTGATTTATCGATAGTACGAAATGTGCAGTTGATGTCGTATTATGTCTCTGATCCTGGAACTCTATTCGTTTATAATGGACACAGAGAAGTAGCAGATTCTAGAAGCATCGGCCATCTGGCAAGCAGCAAAGAGCCATCTATGAGAAGCCAAAGGCAGGCCTAGCACCCATTCAGCTGTTTCTGAACAAAAAAAAACCGACTCCCATGTTGAGGGTCACATCTCGACAGCCACCTAGGCAGTCAAGGTCAAAACTAAGACTGTAGCAACTGAGGCTACAATGTCTCCGGTACAAAGATCTCCTTTAGCCTTGATCTTTCTGTGCTCCCAGAAACCCAAGCACATAACAAAATGATAGACTGTACACAGAAACCCTGCAGATGTACCATCCCTAACAGTATTTTGCACATCTTGAGTAATGACGTAAATATATCAGGTAGGGACAGACAACCAAGGGTCTTTCAGCAGATCCTGCAGGGTAGGAGGCTGAGAAAATCTCACTTATTTGCACAACAGATGTGTTCTTTGAAACTACATATGATTACATGCGATTTATAATCCTGCAATCTAGTGCTTGGAACAGGAATTGCATCTTGTTTACTTGAGCAATAAACTGTTATGATTCGACTAAAGGCATGCCAGTGGCTTTTCTGTAGCTCAACACAAAACATACAATGCTCCACAAGTTCCAAGCTATGTTGAGAGTGTATATCCAGTCTCGATACTGAATAACCTGCTCTACTGTAATCTATTCTTCCACTTCACCAGAAAGACTAACTGGTTGCATGTAAAAAGTTAAAATGGTAAGTTTAAAAACTACTGTTAAAGTCAAGTAATGTGCTGCTTTTACATCTCTGAACTATTTCACATTCATAAGCTATGTATCAACTACCAAGCAGTATTGCCTTACTATGGAGGTGGAGTGGATTGGGGGCCAGAGCTACGTTAACAGACAGATGTCACTTACTTTTAATTCCATCATGAGGACCTCTATTAAATTCACTAACAAAGCCTATCTTTGAACACAAGCATGACCTTGGAACACTTAACTGGATAATAGTCTTTTTTTACATGTATGCACATGTTTACCTGTAGGACCATTAACTTTGATTTCTTAACACTTGAAAAACAAACAATCGCACATTGTAAACCAAATTTAACAACAAGTAATTCTTTAGATTCCAAATGAAACTGCAGCATCAAACCCACGTGTTAAAAGAATGGTCAGACAGGTAGGAATCCCAAAACAGAAACAATGAGCTTATAAAGCTGTTCAGGAGTGTGGAATTCCTATAGCCCGACTCCCAGGACATATTGTTTAGGGTCAAGGACTACACGTTTTCATGTTTATTTTGTCCTTGGGACAAGTAGGCCCATACAGCTGCAGCACAAACTTTTTGGCTGCCAGTTTACAGTACCACATTATGGATCAGGGAAGGGCATTGTCTGCATTTAAGGTAATATTTGTGTCCATATGTTAATGCTGTTTGAACTTGTATTTATGGTTCAGTAATACAAAGCCTTTCTTATTAGGATGAGAGCTCTAAAGAAATGTTGTAAACTCGAACTGCATTACTGACAGTGGTTCCAGTGTAAAAATGTGTACACACGTTTGCAAAGTTTAACAATATGAGGATAAATATAATGCTCCTAGAATGCTCTCTAATTAGATGCAAATATCTGCAGAAGATTGAAAGCAAGAACAATGATCCTTTGCTTTCAAAATAAAATGTTCACCCAGAAAATGCAACAGCGAACAAAAAAACGTTTTGCTAAACTTCTTTGAAGCATCATTTAGTAAAATGTGTTGATGCATGCTAGTATTTCCTAAAAAAATTCATAATGGAAAAGCAGTGCAACCAGCATCAACAAGATGATGGGAAACATGAAAATAAAAAAGCATTGGCAAAGCCAATAGGTCTGACACTGCGTGTCTTGTTTTGATATGGCTTTTGTAAAGCTGTGTGGGAGCTGCCAGGCCCTTACCTTTAAAACAAACATTGGGAAAAATTATATTTTTTGGTCTCAAAGAGCACACATTGCCATAGTCGTCCCTGGCACTGAACAAAACTACTTTGTGTGCTGAATTGCTCCTTGTGAAAGAGCAGGAGCCAGTCGATGTAAGATAGATAGAGGGGGGAAGAAATGTAATAAAAGCAAAAGGTCTTTGTTAACTCCAGACCAAATTAGGGGCCCATTTTTTTAAGAAAGGCACAAAATTGCACCAGGGTATATGTCCTTGCATTAGTGCAAATTTATGGCTTTCACGAATTCACAAGAATTTACAGAAATAGACCAGGAAATCGTACTCCAAGAAAATATTTGTGAACTGCTTTTTAGCACGAGCAAATATGCAGGTGTAGATTTGCTCATGTGAAAATCTTATGAGCGTTTACAAGTTCACTTTCTCTTCAACCACTTTTTTCCCAACCCTGGAAGAAGTCTTACTCCTGCCATTGTCATGAGTAAATTTCCAGTCTCTCAGTATGGGAAAAGATTAGTAAAGAACTAGTGAAAACTCCTAATACATGTGATTTAGAAGGTTTGCACAGACTCAAAAGGGCATTCCAACCCTGGAACTATTGCTTAACGCTACCTCCAGCCCCAGTATATAGATTTGTGGAAAGGTGGCAAAATAAGGAAATTACTGGAATTCAGACCCTCCTATAATATGAGCCCTGGCATAATCAGAAATTCTAATATCAAAGCGTTTACATAAAGAGATTGTTGCCATAATCTGTCACTGCACTATGTGGCACCAAAGGAACAAGTGTTTTTACAGGACAAGTAGAGTTATGAAACAACCTCTTAAATGTACAAGTAGATATTTTATTTTATTAAATTCCACACCCCTGAGAGCTTCAGACGGCCCACACAATGCTAGAGGACGCCAAATTAGGAAGACATGGCTGAGTTCTGGTATTCAAAGTTAAGGGTGACTGGCAATCAGGTCAAAACACGTCCTACTAGAGTTCCGTAAGCAAGTTAAGGATGCAATTGTTGTTTATCGTTTCAATGGGGTAGATGTAGTAGTAGAAGTCCAAGGTGGTATCAGAAATGAGGCAGTCCCATTCCAAAGAAACAATGGAACATTATCTGACTCTGGGCCAGATGTACGACCCTATTTTGCATGCGCAAACGGGTCTGCGACCTGTTTGCACATGCAAAATACAAAAGGGCCATGTACTAACCCTATTCAAAGACCGCCTAGATAACAACGCACACAACAGCAAAGAGCTCTTCAACATCGGAAATAACTCTCCAACCCCAGCTCTAACACCAACGACATCCCGCCCTCACAAGACCTTTGCGACTCGCTGGCCACCTTCTTCCACCGCAAGATCGCAGACATCCACAACAGCTTCAACACCACAACCGCCCCGACAACCACCGCCCCCACGACCACCACCAACACCAACCGCCTGCTCTCCTGGACCAGCATCAACGACGAGGACACCAGCGAGATCATGAACACCATCCACTCCGGATCAACGCTAGACCCATGCCCTCACCACGTCTTCCACAAGGCCTGCACAGCCATCGCACCCCATCTCCGGAAAGTAATCAACATCTCCTTTGAGACAGCAACCTTCCCGGAAAGCTGGAAGCACGCCGAGATCAACGCCTTACTCAAGAAACCCAAGGCAGACCCCAAGGACCTCAAGAACTTCCGACCCATCTCCCTGCTCCCGTTCCCGGCGAAAGTCACTGAGAAAACAGTCAACAAACAACTGACCCGCTACCTCGAGGAGAACAGCATCCTGGACCCATCCCAGTCCGGGATCCGCAGCAACCACTGCACCGAAACCGCCCTCATTGCCGCCACCGATGACATCAGGTCCCTGCTTGACCACGGAGAAACAGCAGTCCTCATCCTCCTGGACCGGTCAGCCTCCTTCTACACGGTCTGCCACAACACACTACGCACATGCCTCCATGCCACCGGAATCCAAGAGAAGGCCCTGGACTGGACCACGTCCTTCCTCTCTGGCAGACCCCAGAGCGTCCGCCTCCCCCCTTCCGCTCCAGGGCCACCGAGATAATCAGCGGCATACCCCAGGGCTCCTCCCTCAGCCCGACGCTGTTCAACATCTACATGGCACCCCTTGCCCACGTCGCCAGACAGCATGACCTCAACATCATCTCCTACGCGACGACACTCAGCTGATCCTCTCTCTCACCAAAGACCCTCACACTGCCAAAACCAACCTCCACAAAGGCATGAAGGCCGTCGCCGAATGGATGAGGAACAGCTGACTGAAGCTGAACTCAAACAAGACGGAGGTCCTCAACATCGGAAACACCCCTTCAGCCTGGGACGACTCCTGGTGGCCTACCGCACTGGGAACCGCCCCAACACCCACCGACCACGCACGCAACTTAGGGGTCATCCTCGACTCCACCCTCTCCATGACTAAACAGATCAACGCCATCTCCTCATCCTGCTTCAACACCCTTCGAATGCTCCGCAGGATCTTTAAGTGGATCCCAACCGAAACTCGAAGAAGAGTCACCCAGGCCCTCGTCACCAGCAGACTGGACTACGGAAAGGCCCACTACGCAGGAACGTCGGCCAAGTTCCTGGGATGACTGCAACGCATCCAGAACGCCTCAGCAAGTCTGATCCTCAACATCCACCGCCGCAGCCACATCACACCCCACCTGAGAGACCTGCACTGGCTCCCCGTCAACCAGAGGATAACCTTCAAGCTCCTCATCCATGCACACAAAGCTCTCCACAACACCGGGCCAGCATACCTCAACAGACGCCTCAGCTTCTACACCCCCACCCGCCATCTCCGCTCCGCCGACCTCGCCCTCGCCACAGTCCCCCGCATCCGAAGAACGACCACCGGCAGCAGATCCTTCTCCCACCTCGCTGCCAAGACCTGGAACACCCTCCCCACCAACCTACGGCAGACCCAAAACCTACTGGCCTTCAGAAGACTCCTCAAGACCTGGCTCTTCGATCAGTAGCAGCACCCCCTCCCCGCCCCCAGCACCTTGAGACCCTCACGGGTATGTAGTGCGCTTTATAAGTATCTTGATTGATTGAGTTAACTACTCACAATTTGAGACTCGCTAAATAGGATTAGTGACTCGCTATTAGGAAGGGGCGTTCCGAGGGCGTCCCCTCCTAAATGAGAGTCTGAGCCCTATGTATGACTGCTTTGCGACCACAATTGCAGTCGCAAAACAGTCGCATTTTACCACCCTTCTCAGAAGGGTGGTTAAACACTCGCAAAAGGAAAGGGAAGGGACCCCTTCCCCTTTGTGAATGTAGGGGGAAATATTTGTTAGGGGCAGGCAGTGGTCCCAGGGAGCACTACCTGCCCTAAAAAAAGGGAAACCAAAACGTTTCATTTTTTTTAAATGCATCCCGTTTTCCTTTAAGGAAAATGGGATTCATTAAAAAAAAAAAAAATAATAATCTGCTTCATTTAAAAGCAGTCACAGATATGGAGTTCTGCTGAGCCCAGCAGGCCACCATACCTGGGAGGGCCAGCCATTCATAAAGGGGTCGCAAATTGCGAGTGCTTCATTAATATTCCTGAGGCATGCAATTTGCAACCTCATGGTGAATTGCAAACAGTTTCTGAGACACTGTTGTACATTGTGATTTGCGACTCGCAAATTTCGACTCGCAATTTTTTGCAACTTGCGACTCGCAAGTTTTTGCAATTTGTTACTCGCAAATCACAATGGTCGTACATCTGGCCCTCTGTCCTGTACTATCCTCAGGAATATTTTCTTCCACGGCCCCTTCCACAACGACTCAATCTTTCTGAAGCATTGCGTAGGCATTGGGTCTCTTTCTATTTTGCTGCTGCCTCATGAGGGCGGTTAAGAAACAGTGAAGGTACAGACAAACCTGAAGAGCGAAAATTCACTTGAAAATTATTCAAACGAAGCCACTACTTCAAAAGTGTTAAATTAAGTAGAAGGTGTGACATAAAACTATTTTGCAGAGAGAAGAGGCAGAATCCTCTCTCTGAGGAATGAGAAATAAATTGTGTCAGAGCTGTGTTATCTTGGCAAGCATGGAGTCTTAAAATCGGAGTAGTTTTTTCTCCGCCAGATAACAATGCCCATACTCGTTGCCATTTCAAGTGTTTCATACTAAATGTAGCTGTTTAAATTTGACTAAAAACTACGTTTTTTTTTTTAAAGTCAGCACACAAATAGCTATCATTTACAAAATACTGATGAGAAAAAAAAGAGGTAAGGTAGTTTTAAATAAGCGTTCAGATATAACTTATTATTATGAAAAATGGCAAGTATTCTTTCTTCTTCAATGTATCTTGGGAACTGCTGGCTGATGAACCTATTTGGTTCACATGATATCAGTAAAGATCCCATGATGGAAAATGATCAGTTTTGCTGGAGACTTGGCCACCTAATATGGCAATCATTCTCCTGTTAATCTTTCGGACAAGCACTTTACAATCCTTCATAATCCTGTTCTTAAACAAGCAACATTTTTGACTACACAAGTCCCATAACCTTTACTGGACTGGGACGATAGTTTGCTCTCCTGAAATGCTCCTAGATGTTCATGGTTTCTCCATACCTCTGACTCATGTGTGCAGCATGACCAGAGGGTGGACTAGTGAAGCACAGATGAAGACTCCTAGACTATGAAGCCCAAAGGTTCTTATTCCAGATGGCTTTGCTTGGCTGACGCTCTCCCAGTTCCTTAGGGTTCAGTGGGGAAATGCTTTCCTGACCCAAAATGATATAGGCTTCTCATGCTGTCCCACAGAGTCTGGTCTCATTTAAGCATTCTGGCTGAGGGCAGGACATAGAAGCGAAGACATGGATTTCCAGACTTTAAAGAACCAATGAACCTGGCCCCAGCAGCCTTGCTCGTGTGACGGCTGCCCGTTCTCCGGAGACCAGCGTGCATGGGTAGACCCAATATGAGACTGTGCCCACAATATTCATGCTCTTCCCTACAGCCCTTTCTCATGTGAGAGGCCTGGGCTTACAGTGGAACAGAGAGGTGCGGACAGCCCAAGGAATCCAGTATCAGCAGCCTCGTTTGCTTTACGTCCCCCTCTTTGCAGAAACCAATATGAAAGCGCGACCAGGAGGCATGGAGATGGCTGAGAGGTCAGTGGCCAAAAGGAGGCCTCTGGCGTACCACCCAGACAGCCAACATTGAAGATGGGAGAGGTCCATACAAAGTCTGCAAGAGAGTAGCAGAAGTAAGAACAAGAGGTGAGGAGTTGGGTGTTGGGAGGCATTGAGGGCACCTCTCCTACTCCTACTGTGGAAAGTGACCTGCTGTCTTCCCACTGATGTAATTGCTGGCTTTGAAATGGATGGAGGGTTCCCAATGAGCTGAAGGCATGGGGCTCTGGCAACGAAAGGAGGAGCAGCCATAAAACATACATAGTCTCCCCCTTTGTCGTTTTTTAAGATGGCTACCAGAATGTGGTGTAGCCCCATATAACCAAGGGTAATATGAGCAAGGTTGTGCAAATCTCAACATCATAATTCCAAACCAATAACTGGTCAAAGTTATTGCAACCAAACCTGGCCCTTGTACATTATGCTATAGGCTATTGTGGGCAAACCCAAGCTCTGACTCAATGATGGGAACATTACAAATATCACCACTACCTTGAATGACATCTATACCTTGTTTTGCGGGTGACCCCATATGTCGGTGAGAGGTGTTATCCTGAGACCCCACACACTTTGAGATACAGCTAGCCAATGAATTCACAGGGATTGATAGATTGATATTGGAGGTATGCTTGTCTTCTGGCACAGTAATATTTCAAGGAATTCAAGATACCTGTACCTCCCTGGAAGGCATATTGGAGAGATGGGCCTCAATGTCTTTCTGCTTCGGTAAGAGCTCCAAACTGTGGTGCATCGCTTTAAATCACTAAAAGGAAGACTTTCAACTGTTAAAGACTCTATTCATATGCTGCTTTGCGACAAATAGACGATTGAAGTGGAGAGTAGATCAAGTTATAATAGTATACAAATCATTGGCATACTGGGGAGGGCAGAGGGCTCACACCTGGCAAGGTTTCTCCTGGAGACGGTCCTTAATGTCTGAAAATAACTTGTCTACTTATTCTATGATTGAACGGACACATCAGGTTAAAATGCCAAAGCCTCCCTTGTATACCTGGGGCAAGATCTCAGCTACATAGATAGGGACAATATCCACTGCACCAGTGTAGGAAGCTGGCTCCATATATTGTGAGAAAGTGGCTCTGTATATACTGTTCCCAAATAGGTAGTGTGTACAAAGTCCACAGTCCCCAGAGGTTTGGCAGAGGTTAAGGTAAGATATCACCTTACTCTCTTAAGTGGTAGCTTGGTCGAGCAGTAAGGCAGTATCAGAGGACAGTGTAAAGCATTTGTTGTACACACTCAGTCAGCATTGAGATGCTTTAGTTAAATACTTTGCAATAGGCAATTGACTTGTGTAGGTAATAGTTACAGTTTGTTGCAATAGGCAACACAATTTCAAACACAAGAATACATTGAGCTCAATGGGAATTTTAAGTTATGTGCACTTGATTACTTTCAGGATTACTTTTCTAACTCCAGGACTGGATCCTAGATTCAGTCCTGGGACAGTTCTTGGAAACAAGTGAGTAAATTCCTTTTAGTTACTGTTGTGATTTTTAAGCAATATTTTGCCATTTTAAAAGTTGACACTTAGAAACTTTTGCTAATCAAATTACCAATGTTATCCTATGGAAGGAAATTCACTTAGCAGGTAAGTGGGATTATGGTTACTTTTTCTAGGTCAGTGTTGGATCTTCGATCCAGAACTAGTGTACCACCTGTAAGCAGTTGAGGAATTGCGTTTAAGTTACATAGGCGATTTTTAAGGAATATTTGCAAGTTTGCAAAATCGACACTGAAGAAATTTCATAGAAAAACTGTCAATTGTTTCCTATAGAAGAAAATACAAGTTACGGGTAAAGTATGTTCTCGTTACTTTTGTAATCCAGTGCTGGGCTCCTAGGCTCAGTACTGGGGCATCTATCTAAAACAGGTAAGTAATTACGTTTTCACAGTTGGTACGATTTGTAAAGAATATTTGTAGTTTGCAAAAATCGACACTTAGAAGAAATTTCACAGGAAAACAGTCATGGTTTCCTATGGGAGAACATTTAGTTGGTGGTAAGTACTTTTCAGGGTCAGTGCTGGGCAGCAAGATCCAGCACTGGGATCTCTCCTAATAGCAGGTGAGTATTTCTGTTTTCGTTACTCAGTTGATTTTAGGTGAATATTTTAAAGTTTAGAAACTCCACGCTTAGAAGATATTTCAGAAGAAGCCAGTCAATGTTACCCTATGGAAGAAAAGTGAGTTATCTTTTGGGTAAGTACTCGACTGGCAGAGTTAAGGTTCTGGGCATAGACTCATGGGTCTCCCAGGTTCAGATAAGTACAGTTGTTACACCCTCAGCGGCACAGGGGCAGCCGGGTGCAGAGTGAGTTAGGTCCAATGTTATCCTGTGGGAGGCAGGGGGGCCTTAGTTGGTGGCTGCTGACTTGCAGGCCACGCGGCTTTGGGAGCTGGGCTCCTGGTCACTTGCTCAGGGCAAATGGGGAAGTAGGTAGGAGTAGAAGTTGCACTGCCAGGACCATTCGGGCGGCTGGGTGCAGGGTGCTTTTGAGCCTTCGGGCGCTCAATGGATTTCAATGGGAAAGCTCAAGGACGAACAAAGGCTGCAAGCTCAGGGACGAAGATTCTTCAGGTGCTACCACCACTTCGAGAGGTAAGATGGGTAGTTGGAGGATAGGTAGGTACCCAGGAGACAGGGGGCCGCAGGGCGCCGGGGTGCCTTTGGATGTCGGGAAATATTACCCTCTGTTGATCGCGGTTGGGGGGGTCCCTGGTTCTGAGGCTGCAGGCTTAGTCCGGAGCGTCGAGGTGGGTCCTTGGGTGCCGGATTCGGGGTCACAGTCGGCGGGGGGGGGGGGGGACGTCCTAATGGTCTTTGTCCACTCCGGCACAGGCCAGGCTTGGCGGGTGCAGAGTGTGCAGGGTTTGCGGTTCCGGGCTGATGCCAGGGGTTAGAAACTTGCTTTGAGCAGAGCCACTGCTCATGGGAGTCCCAGGTGCTCAGAGTCACAAAGTAGACAGGTCCTCCGGGGTTTGTGAGGTTGCTGGCCGCAGGAGGTGCCGAGATTTAGCAGGAGCAGGTTCGAGGGTAGACAGGCCGGTAGGGCTTGGGCCAAAGCAGTTGGTGTCTTCCTCTTCTTAGCAGCTGCACGGCAGGTCTTCTTTCTTCTTGTTCTTCTTTGCTAGTTTAGAATCTGGAATCTGAGGAAGGAAGGTTCAGGGTGCCCCTAAATACTAAATTTAGGAGCGTTAAAGGTAGGGAAAGGGCAGGGACCACCAGGTCCCTGCCCTGGGGTGGGTACACCCCCTATCCTGCCACTCTCCTGTATGGGGAGGGGGGGGGGGGGGGGGGGGGGGGGAGTGGCCTAGTCCTGATTGGGTAGGGCTCCCAATCTTCAAGATGGCGAGAGCCCGGAGATGTGCTTCACCTCGCCTCCCCCACCTGAGGGGTGGGGTTGGCAGGGCTGGCACATCCCCTGTCCTTACTTGGAGTTTCCGGCCAGTCTTCCCGCCAGAACCGGTGGGGGCCAGTTGCGGAGTACAGCAAGTGGCCTGGAGAAGCTCACAAAGGCGGCATGCCTTTGAAGCTTCCCCCTGCCCATCCTGGGGGAGGAGACCTAGCACCTCGCCCAGGATGTGCATTGTTGCAGGCCCAGGAGAGCGGGGGGCTCTCCACCCAGGGGTCCAACAACATGTCTGCTGTGTGGCAGCCTAGGCAGCCTCTCTGACAAGACGTGGATTGTACGTTAAGTTTCAGGGGGATTCTCTAAGAATCCCTCTGTAGTGCTTTGTACATTAAATCCCACACTGGCATCAGTGCAGGTTTAATGTGATGAGAAGTTTGATACCAAACTTCTCAGTCTTCAGTGTTGCCATTCTGGTGCTGTGGAGTTCGTGTTTTGTGAGTGTGAGTGTGTGTTAGGGTACAGGGCCTCTAAGGGTGGCACAAATAGTGCTGCCGCTCTTAGAGGCCTTCCCTGGTGACAAGGCCCTGGGCACCTATGGTCCAATTTACCAGGGGCGGACATGTGGCCAGGGTTTGCCAATTTGGGTGTTAGGTTTTAGGGAAGGAACATAGGCCCTGGGCACTTGATTGGCAGGAGTCCAGGGTACACTCCGTCAAAGTACATTCAGCAATTCAGCAAAAAGTGGGGTCATACCATGCAAGAAAGATGGCACTTTCTCACATATATACTATACCAAAGTGAGGTATAGTGTGCACAGAGTCCAGTGGAACCCTAAAGTTAGGCAGAGGTAAAAGTAGATAGCGCCTTACTCTGTATTTGTGTAGTGTGGGCAAGCAGTAAGCCTTTATCAGAAGGTAGTGTTGAGCATTTTCTGTACACAATCAGCAAAAGATTGTCACACACTCAAAGACTGAACTCAAAGAATATTTTTATACAAACAAAATTGATCTAAGTTATTTTATTTCCTAGAACCAAGCAAGCCTGGCACAGGTAAGTGGTTTATACTTTGCAGTAATAATAATACAGTTTGAATTGCAGTAATAAAACAGTTTGAATTGCAGTTGTATATATACACTTTGGTTTGATTAGAGTTGAACTACTAGTAATGCAATGCTTTGAAATATTGTACATATACTTTGTGTTGGCTTTTCAATAGGAGGTTAGATAGATTACTTTACAGATTACTTTTCTTACACAGTGTAGCATACCTGGCTACTACACTGGGACATTTCTTGTAAATAGGTAAGTAAAAGTATATTTGATATTTAGTTACAGTTTTAAGGACTTTTATAGATTTCCAACTCCACACTTTTCATAGAAAAACAGTCAATGTCTAAGAATGCACTTAAACACTGTAGGGGTATAGGGCTCATGTACCTGTACCCTTACCACTGGTATAGTGCACCCAGCTAGAGGGATGACTGATCTATGCCAGGGCAGTGGATTACAGACATGGCGCACAGGGATGTGTGCCATGTCGACTTCACTTTGCTTTGCACCAAAACACGCAGCCTGCAAAGGCAGTGTGTGAGTGTAAAGGTACAGGACCTCTAAGGGTGGCACAATAAGTGCTGCAGCCCTTAGAGGCCTTCCCTGGTCACGGTCCCCTGGGTACCTGTGGTACCATTTACCAGGGACTGACCTGTGGCCAGAGTGCCAATTGGGTTTGGTCTACAATGCAGTTTTAGGAACAGAACATAGGCCCTGGGTACCTGATCAGCAGGAACCTAGGGCACACTAAGTCAAAGTACTTCAGCAGTTCAGCAAAAAAGTAGGGGCAACCATGCAGAAAGCGGGCACTTTCTCACAACCAGAATGGTTAATAATTTCTCTATTCACAAAAGTGGTTGTTCTGCCCCGATAATAGACAATTGGTTGATTGTGTGAAACACTAGCAATAGACAGACCACAGAGACGACATGGGGAGTGACCAAGCTCTACACCCCCCATCAACAAACACAATCACCCAGTATACTAATCCTCGGCAACAACCCCTTAGACTCACGAGACAAGGGGGTCCAGATGCAGAGCTACAGGCGCAAGATGTTGGCCCAGAGTCGTCCGGGGTCGAGATCCTTGCCGCAATTCACGGCTCCTGCACAGCCCTAGAGAACAAAATAGAGGCAGTAGCTATAGATGTTAATCTCTTGCGCGCAGACCTGTGAAAAGCTGCCGACAAAGTACAAATAGCAGAAGGAAGCATCCTGGCACTTCAGGGAGAAGTATCCACACTAAAACAGGTCGCCCAGATGGCAGTCTCCACATTAAAGCTGGAGCACAGAGCGGAAGACATGGAGGGTCGCTCCAGGAGGAGTAACATCCGCTTACAGGGATCCCCGAAAAAGTGGAAGGCAATGCACTTGAGAAACATGGGTGCGCACGGTCCTGTAGCCACAGGCACTCTCCGGATTCTTCGTAGTGGAGCGTAGAACACAAAGCCTTGGCACGTTTGACGGGCGCTCCGCCCTGAGCTCCAATAGCTAAATTCTTAATTATAGGGAAAGAGACTGTATACTCCGAACTGCCCGAGAAAATCCTACTATCCAGTTTGAAGGAGCCCGCATATCTATCTATCCTGACTACATGAAACTGGTTCGTGATCAACGCAAATCATTCAATGCCAAAGCTCCGCTCCTTAAACCTTAAATATATGCTGATATATCTGGCGAAACTCAAAATCCTGTCCCAAGGAAAGTCACACTTCTTCAGTAGCCCGGAGGAGGTCTGGACCTGGCTGGACATAACCGATGTTACACCGATTGCCCGCTCGGGATCAAGTTGAAGAGGTACCAGGCCCTTCAGAAGTGGTGGGAAAGCAAGGGGTGACAAGATCATCAATAACAATACCCCTCCTGCTAGCTTCAGCGGAGACCTGTGGGCCCACAAAGAATAACAATCAGTGAAGATGGCACCATGCGCATGCAGAGTGCCCCTGAGGCTGCACTGGAGGCTGAGGTGATAACCCCTATATGAAAAACAACAAGAGAGAGAGGGTAAGGACACACTCATAATCCCCCTAAGCAATGATCATTAAACAATGGAAGAGTGCACAATAGACAAGAAAAAATGGGAAAAATAATGAATATATACTATAGGACATAGATACATATAAGTGCGCAAATGACAAATCACTCGAGTTTAGTTAAAGAACCCTTAGTCACCAACCTGGTCAGTGACATGCTTCATCATAGGGTTCCACCAGAGATGCCTACTGCGCCTCTGGTGTGCTTCAACGCTTATTTATAGCGGAGCTCATGATTGATCTTGTACCAAACAAAAAACTATTTTTAATGTGGTAAGTGTCCAAAAAAGGGAGAAAAGTGCTGAATTAAAAAGTGCACAGGATTAGACCAAGGCAATTTTAATGGTGGCAAGCCTGGCACTGAATAAAAACAGGTGAAAAACGGATGTTAGTCAGTGATTGAATTTTGTCAGGTACATCCTAATCCTTGGTCAACATGTTTCAGCTTCTAGGCGTGATTACACAAAGCTTTCTTCAGGACCCACAAAAATAGCACCTCGGCGGTATAAGCTCGATAAGGCTTACCCTAACCTCAGGTGCAAAAAAACGAATGAACTCACGGTTTTGAAGAGGCCATAAAGCACTTCCCAAAGCCCATGAAAATGTCTGTAAAAGAACATACATGTGAAAAGGCAAGTAAATCTTATATATTCGCACATTTAGTAGTATATTCTTCTACTTCATCCAAGAATGAGATAGTCATAGGGCAAATGTTCAAATAAAGTTCTTTCAACTCATTGTTCCAACATAGGAAACTGACACTACTGCGTCTACGTCCTAACTTGACAAAAACAGAGGAGAGCCCAAACTCTAGATGCTACTCTTCTGAATAGTCAGAAAAACGAGTAACTCTACTCATTGAAACAGTTTATCTCTTAAAATGTTATATAAACTGTTGGAAGTGATTCAACGAACATGACTACAAAGGCCAAACATAATTGTTCTGGCTATAGCTAGGCAAACCAACAGTTAAGTGAAAACAAACTTTGATGAAAAGGGAGAAAACAGGGCTTACGTTTAGGAAAAAGTCATCCTGCTCCTTGGGCAAACTGTGGGTAGCGGGACTCCAGAACAACTACAAAGGAAGAGGATCAGGGGGAGATTTAGTGAAGCAGAAACCCCTCGTCCCTTAACATAGCCAAATCGTACCGCTACTATTGCCGATCTAGTTTGCAAACGGTACTTACTTCTTCCGAGTCCACCGCCCAACAGAAACACCTACTAAATCCCACCGGGCCCGGAGACGAGGAGGTGTTGTCATGTCCGCGTATAAATAGACAGCGCGAAATCTCGCTTGCATTGAGCGGACGCGTTCGCCTGTCACATGACCAAACGTCGATCACGTGAATCTCGCGTAAACAGGACAGGACTGGCAGAGCAAAAAAACTAGACTGCCAACCACGTTCACCGCTGCAAGGAGAGGAAAAAACGTCATTGGTATCTAATGGAAGCGCAGACACAATTACAGTATCTTGAACATAAAAAAAATAATAAATCGGGGATTCAGTACCCATGATTTTAAACGTGTATTACGCCAGGTTAATGGAGTTAATACCTTTCATAGAAATTCGGTATAGGGTTGACTGTTGTTCAAAGAAATTGTCCTACGTTATCTAATGAACCGAATCAGAAAAACGCGAATCCTAATGACTCAAAGGTGTAAAGTATCTTAAGCATAAAATCCGGGGTAAAGTACCCATGATCTTGTATGTATACTGCACCAAACTAGTAGAATTAGTACATGTCACTGAACTTAGGTCTAGAATTTACTGTTGTTCATAGATATTGTCCTACGTTGTCTGATGAGTTTAATCAAAAAACACAAAAACAGAACAAAACAGATCCTTATGACTCACAATTGCAGAAAAGTCATTAAAGAAGGCCAGCAAGGTGGCATAGAAATATCAAAGGTATGGGGCATCTATGTATACACAGAGAAGTAATTCCAACTAAGTTCAGTACGCGCTACTAAACTCTGCGCCCAAACACAGTACCCCAAGGAATATTTTCATTTAACCCCACCAAATGAGTGACTTGAACCCCGATTGAATGTGCTCAATAATAGTCCACTGTAGATCGCTCGAAGTGTGATTGAGATGCAGAAAATGTTCAGTCAGTTTCGTAGTGTGTTTCTTGCAGCGGTTGTTACTACGATGCTCGCAGATGCGTTGTTTAACCTTGCGAGTGGTCATTCCAACATATTTCATCTCACAAGGACAAGTGATTAGGTACACCACATTAGTGGTATTACAATTGGTATGACCACGTTGGATCCACGTTTTGCCATTTTCCAGATTCATTACCTTGGTAGTCGAAGGGAGGTGGCACACACTACATGAGCCACATGGAAAATGCCCCAAAACGGGAGGTAGTCCCCAAGCATTAAGGACGGAAGTCTCTTCAGGATTATTTAGGCTCCTAGGTCTGGTGTGCACCAGGGAATCTTTAATACTTTTTGCCTTTCTGTATGAAAAAAGCGGCTTCTCCCACTTGATGTTATTACTTTCGAGAATCCGCCAGTGTTTCATAGAGTTAGAGATGGCATTAGATGCAACATTGTATGTGGTTACGCAAGTAAGCGGAATGTCAGCCGCTTGCTTACAAAAATCCTCCAGAAGGGCCTCCCTAGGTTGATTCCTAGCCCTCTGACAGCTGTTCCTCAAAATTCTTTCGGGGTAACCTCTGTCCCTCAATTTTTGCGTCAACTCTTTTGACTGTTTTCGAAAGTCCTCCACCTTACTGCAATTGCGTCGAATACGCAAAAATTGCCCATAAGGGAGGTTCGCTCGTAACGGTCTTGGATGAAAACTTGAAACGGTCAAAAGGTTGTTTTTGGCTGTAGGTTTGTAATAGGTCTTTGTCAATAACGACCCTTCTGTCTTGGGGACTACCACATCCAGAAACACCATCACATCCCTGTTATAAGAGTGAGTAAAAGTCTTGGGATGCCTCAGTTTCTGGGGCCCGACTGGCAGAGGTTGATGAGGGGTTGCTGCGGGCACACTGACTGGGGGGGGGTGGGGGTAGAGAGGGTGGTGGGCGGGGAATATACGGCGGGGACCTAGCAGAGTGGACTTCTCCTACTTTGTATTTTGATGGTTGGATCATATTATGATGTTATTGTGTGTAGTGTTAGTCCTCGGGATTCTGGTGGTGGAAAACTCAATAAAAATCTTTTTTTTTTTTTTTTTTTAAAAGTGTGAGTAAAAGTCAAATTTGGGTCACATGTATTGTTGATCCAAGTAAAAAAATTGAGAAGGATATTTTCAGAACCTTGCCAGATGATAAAAACATCGTCTATATACCTCTTCCAAAATAACAGATTGGAAGTGAAAGGATTAGACGAACTCAGAATATGTTTACATTCAAAATCAAACATATAACCCTGCCACACTAGGGGCAAAGGTACTGCCCATCGATGTACTTGTGGACTGGAGGTAAGGGGTAGCTTGATAATCAAAAAAAATCTTTTTTAATGCCAAGGTAGCACACTCAATGACAAATTGTTTGGGTGTGTGGAAATCCCAAGTCGTGGAGCTCAAGGCCTCCCCAAGAACTTTGATAGTATCGTCTTGGGGGATGCTCGTGTAGAGGCTCTCAATATCTAACGACACGAGAAAGGTAGTATCATTATCCACCTTCACATCTTGTAATGATGCCAAAAAACTTTTGGTGTCTTTCAAATAAGTGGGTGTGTTTTGAATCAATGGCTTAAGAAAAAAGTCACAATATGTCGAAAGGGGCTCTAAAAGAGACCCTATGCCCGAAATAATAGGGCGACCCGGAGGGGGTAACTTGTTTTTGTGAGTTTTTGGCAAAGTGTAGAAATAAGGAATTATACCTTCTCCTTTAGTAAAAAAAAAAAAAATCGGCCTCATGTTTGGTAATGTAGCCACTAGATTCAGCATGCTCGACAAGGTTAAGAATAGTAGCCTTTAGTAGCGGAGAGGGATCTGTAAGTAAAGGGGTATAGTTTTTATGATTGTTTAAAAGACGTCTACATTCATGATCATAATCAATGGCATCCTGAATCACGATCCCTCCCCCCTTGTCTGCTGGTTTGATGACAATCGAGGAATTCTGATGAAGTGACTGAAGGGCCTGAAATTCTACAGAACTCATATTCTTAAACACTCCTTTGTCTTCAAAGGACTCATCGTTAAAAACAGCTTGCTCAAAGGCAGTTATTTCTGCTGGATTCGTGTGAGGGGGAGGTGTGAATGTGGACTTTAAACGGAATCCAGTATCACTTGGACGATCTACAGGGCCATCAGATTTACGTTTCTCAACTTAAGTTTCAACTTTCTGAAAAATTCAGATAGTTCTCAATGCAAATGGGAACGATCTAGTCGTGCAGTAGGGACAAAACCTAGTCCCTTCTCGAGGACCTGACTTTGTCTGTGTCAGTGCTACTGAAGAGAGATTGGTGACTCTCTGATTGCTGGTTCCGACTTTGCTGCGTGTATGATTCCCTACTGCTTCCTCCTGTTCCCAGTGGACTTGGTTGTTTCCTCTTCTACTCCCTCGACCTCGCCGACCCCTGTCTAAAAAAGGAGGGCGAAAAGTGTTCTGAGGAAAAGGAGGAATTGGCATAAAGCCAGGGTTCCAACCCATCATAGGGAACTGAGGATGTTGGAAATGGTTGGGATAGCCTAGGCCCCCTTGGTGTGGATGAACTTGCCAGTTAGGTTGATAATGGTAGGGTCTGTTCCTGCCTCTACCCGCTGTTTAAACTTGAAACTCTCCCCACTAGATCCACTAGAAAAGGAGTCATTCTCATCTGAAGTTTTAACTGGATCTTCATTTTTAGTTGGGGGAATGTAATCAGGGTGGGCATAAGGATAAAATTTGGTAAAAGAGAAGCGCTTCAAGTGTTTCTGGAATTTGAGGGCCTTCGATTGAGTCAGTGTGTCTTTGTACTCATTGATTTCCTTACTCAGCTCCTCAAGTTTTTTCTTATATCCAGTTAAAGTAGTTCTGAAATGTGTTTCTGTAAGTTGTATTTCGACCGTAAGTGCTTCTGAGAGTCTCAGGGCTGTTTTAATAATTAAAACTAACCAGTCGCGGGTGCAATGCCACGCGATCTGGGTCCATTCCTTTCTAAAAACTGGATCATCCAAAAAAATGCAGGGAGCATTAGAGACCAGCAATCCTTTGGGGGCTATGTTACTGCGCAAGTATTCTGTCAATATTGTCCCATGTAAAATGGTACGAATACGATTGCGCTTTTGTTCGGTTAATTTGTCCCATTCTGTGGTCTGAGAAATGGTCTGCGCTATTGAAGGGTCAGAAAAAAGAGGGATCTGCCAAAAGGGCATCAACCTCCATCAGTTTATGTTCAAGATACTGTAATTGCGTCTGCGCTTCCGTTAGATACCAATAAAGTTTTTTCCTCTCCTTGCAGCGGTGAACGAGGTTGGCAGTCTAGTTTTTTTGCACTGCCAGTCATGTCCTGTTGACGTCGAGATTCACGTGATCAACGTTTGGTCATGTGACAGGCGAACGCTTCCGCTCAATGCGAGCGAGATTTTGCGCCGTCTATTTATACATGGACATGACAACACCTCCTCGTCTCTGGGCCCGGTGGGATTTAGTAGGTGTTTCTGTTGGGCGGTGGACTCGGAAGAAGTAAGTACCGTTTGCAAACTAGATCGGCTATAGTAGCGGTACGATTTGGCTATGTTAAGGGACGAGGGGTTTCTGCTTCACTAAGTCTCCCCCTGATCCTCTTCCTTTGTAGTTGTTCTGGAGTCCCGCTACCCACCGTTTGCCCAGGAGCAGGATGACTTTTTCCTAAACGTAAGCCCTGTTTTCTCCCTGATTATCAAAGTTTCTTTTCACTTAACTGTTGGTTTGCCTAGCTATAGCCAAAACAAATATGTTTGGCCTTTGTAGTCATGTTCGTTGAATCACTTCTAACAGTTTATATACAATTTTAAGAGATAAACTGTTTCAATGAGTAGAGTTACTCGTTTTTCTGACTATTCAGAAGAGTAGCATCTAGAGTTTGGGCTCTCCTCTGTTTTTGTCATGTTAGGACGTAGACGCAGTAGTGTCAGTTTCCTATGTTGGAACAATGAGTTGAAAGAACTTTATTTGAACATTTGCCCTATGACTATCTCATTCTTGGATGAAGTAGAAGAATATACTACTAAATGTCGTGCGAATACATAAGATTTACTTGCCTTTTCACATGTATATTCTTTTACAGACATTTTTATGGCCTTTGGGAAGTGCTTGATGGCCTCTTCAATACCGTGAGTTCATTCATTTTTTTGCACCTGAGGTTAGGGCAAGCCTTAGCACGCTTATACCGCCAAGGTGCTTGTTTCGTGGGTCCTGAAGAAAGCTTTGTGTAATCACGCCTAGAAGCTGAAACATGTCGACCAAGGATTAGGAAGTACCTGACCAAATTCAATCAGTGACTAACATCCGTTTTTCACCCGTTTTTATTCAGTGCCAGGCTTGCCACCACTAAAATTGCCTTGGTCTAATCCTGTGCACTTTTTAATTCAGCACTTTTCTCCCTTCTTTTGACATATACCACATTAAAAAATAGTTTTTTTGTTTGGTACAAGATCAATCCTGAGCTCCGCTATAAATTAGCGTTGAAGCTCACCAGAGGTGCAGTAGGCATCTCTGGTGGAACCCTATGATGAAGCATGTCACTAATCAGGTTGGTGAGCTAGGGTTCTTTAAACTCGAGTGATTTGTCATTTGCGCACTGATATGTATCTATGTCCTATAGTATATATCTATTATTTTTCCCATTTTTTCTGGTCTATTGTGCACTCTTCCATTGTTTAATGGTGATAACCCCTATGACAGAACTTGACCCAGCAGAGGCTGCAGTAGATTCACAAGTGGACTTTGTACCAGAAACGGTCATAGAAACAGTCCTAACATCGCAAAGGTCATGAGGTTATGATCGTCTGTATCCTTACTGTTTATTTTTTCAAGCTCTAGGAAGCAGACTTGTGACAATTCAGATATTAACTGATCCTTGGGGGTGGGTCGATGGGACACCATTGAGCAGTGTCACACAAGGGAAATGCCGATTCTGCACGCACCAGGCAGGAACCAGAGTGACTGCAACCATGGGGAGGGTCGGGAGTCCACGACTAGTATATCCCTTTTTGAGGAGATTTGTTTCCCGTCCCGGTTTGACAGTGGTGGATGATGTGCAAGTCCTGGCACATGAACTGGGCGGACGTAAATAGATCACTTGTTACGCTATACGTGTCCGTGGGTGGGAGTGGATTGTTTATGCTAACTGTTATGGAATGTCGGTGAATGGCAGTCAAGACATGTCCATCTACCAGAGTTGGGAGGAAATGACACAACAGCAATCCATGGAACATGGATAGTACCTATAAATTGACCTGGAATGTCAGGGGACCTGGGCTCATATAAAAAGCACTATATGGTGCTGTCATTCCTAAGATGACATAGCATAATTATCACATTCTTACAAGAAACCCGCTTATATGTCGCATCGCCAGCACGCCTTAAGAGGAAATGTCATGGCCAACTCTTTCACTCCTCATACTCCACTTACGCCCAAGGAACGCAGATATGAGTGGCGCCTGGAGCTCCCTTTTCAATTACCTACTTGGAGGCAGCTATTACAGGACGATATGTTCTATTGCAGGGCTCCCTCGACGGTAAACCAACCACACTCCTTAATTCCTACGCCCCTAATAACGATGACCCAACATTCTTCTTAAAGACCTAGGACTTGATAACCCAGGACACAGATCCCCCCGTACTATGGATAGGTGACGTCAATTGTACTGGATGGAGACTTAGACAGGTCGCCCCACCAAACATAACAATAATCCGCTCATGACAGCCACAATACAGAGCTTAATGATAACCTGGGACTTCCTGATATATGGAGGCAGAATTAGCCTACTCAGAGCGGGTACACGTGACATTCCACAGCACATAATACCTTCAGCAGGTTATACAGAATACTGAGCTCGGATCAAACCACACTGGATTGGGTGGTTGTAACACCTGAGACGATTTCCCCGTCAGTTGGAGTGGATCTGGGGAGGGCCACAACAGACCGTCAGATTTTGGAGGCTACAACCGGATGTACTCACAGTCCCCATAGGGCAGGACATGCTAACACAAGTTATGTCATCTTACTTCACAATAAATTGGGGATCCACAGCATGCAGAACCACAGACTGAGAAGCCCTAAAAGCAGTGCTAAGGGGAATGTGTATGGGGGTCACTTGCGGATTGTGGCACAACTGCAATCCGACTTACACTAAACACAACTAGCCACACTTCAAACGAGGGAACTTAACGTCCCCATCTGCACAGCGGGCAGAACAAGACTTCATAAACATATCGAGGAACGATGGCTCAGATTTGATAAATATACATTAAAACAGTACCACCAGAGGCTACATCGGAAGAGGGACAAAACAGGCCACCTTCTGGCATGGATACTCCAAAGGGAACGCTGACTGCTTGGATTCGTTCCTCACCGATTTACTCAGACCACTCCAGGCTTCAATTAACACTGCTTCTAACTCATATGTAACCTGTCCTGATGATGGCCTAAGACTTCTGCAGGCCGAAACGCCTTCGACTTTTACAGCATAACTTCTGGCGCCCCTTTTCATGGACACCCAATCTAATTGTGTTTCTAAAATTTTATATCATTGTCTGGATGTCCTGAATATGTAAACCGTTGGTTGTTTTACATTGTCTTTCGTCGCGCCCATCACCATCGCTGTATATACCACGTCACATGTCACTTGCGCCGTCACAAACTTCACGAGCACTTGTGCACAGTATCTTGTTGGTTACATGTCCCTTAATGTAACGCAGTGTTACCTTCCCATGCGCTTGTACATATTAAGTCTAATATGTCCAACATGTCTAATACAAATTACTTTTACATGAATATGTCTCCCTATGTTTCTCCTCTTTGGATCGAATCCGCTGCAATTGATTGTGCTGCTTAAATTTGCTCTATAAATGATAGCCATGTTTGGGATATTGTTGTTTGATATAGATTACTGCCCCAGTCTCCTTGTGGTTTATGGGCTACCTCCTGTGGTCTGATACTGCTTATTTTATACCTCATCACCGCGTGACGCCCTGCCGGAGCTCCTGCACCTTATAGATTTATTTGAAAATATATTGGGGATGCACATTAATCACGCCAAGTCGCTCATATTCCCGCTTGCCTCACTCGTGGAGAGCTCACCCACAAATCTCCCATCCCTGAGCCTGCGCTGGGAATCGTCATCGTTCAGGTACCTGGCATTCAAGTAGTACATGACAAGGAACAAAAATTGCAACTTAATATGAGCAGAATTGTAGAAGCCCTAAAAAAAAAAATCAATCTCTTTTTGGAACACGCTCCCTCTGTCCCTGATGGGAAAATGGTTCTCCTGGCGAAATGTTTATACACACTGCAAAATACAATATGCCCTATACCTGCCTCACTGTCCGGTCAGTTAAACTCGCTCCTCATCTCACTTTTACGGGTCCGAAGGTTCCTCGTCTTGTCCTCTATTAATATGCAGTTCAACTTCAACAAGCAGTCAAATGGCTTGATAAGACCCCCAATTGGGAAACCGAATTGCTGGGGGGTGGGGGGGGGGGGGGGCAGCAGTGGTTAGTCTCCCCAAACTATTAATGGAGGGTAGCCATATACCGGATGATACCACTTATGTAGTGAGAAATACAACAGACCACCTCAGCCTGGCCACGCTCTGTTGCATAGAGACCTCCCAGTAGGGATTCTTAAGCCAGTCAGACATATGTCACTTAATATGTCTTTTTGGGAATGGAGGGAGAGTGGCTGGGATCAATGGGGGGCACGCTACCCAGACGAAACTTTCATTTCTTTTGAGTCCGCGTGAACAGACTTCAACTTGGGTCAGGGTCAATTCTTGCAACATTCAGGGCTGGTGGAGGTGGCTAAGCACACATGGTCAACTTATCTGTGACTGTGGGTGAATGTTTTCCCAATGTGCAACATTCCGTTCATCATCTTGTGTGTTTTGCTGTTCGCCCCATGTGGGAAGGGTATACCCAGACGTGGGTCCCATGCTCACTACGCCACTGGAGTCAAGCTATCCTGGCTGAAGAGGGGTGAAACACCGAAACCGGTCCTAGGATGCTTGATTCCAGTCCAGGGAAGACATGGCTTGGCAGTTCGGGCTGGACTGTTCCCATGAGGCACAGGGTCAAGACTGATTTGCATATGGCCATGTCTGAACTGGGGTGGCGTGGTGAGCAAAATAACGATGGATTAAATCCAGATCTGTGACTGGGGGTGAATGTTTTGCCAATGTGCAACATTCCGTCCATCGTCTTGTGTGTTCAACTTATCCAGCAGCCCTGCTGCCCTCCCACACACTAGAGATTCTCCTCACATGCGGCACGAGCAGACACTCAATCACACTATTATACAAGGCTATGCGCTCAGACACAAAAGAAGCTCATGAACGAGCCCCGATGGCCGGGAATCTAGACCTAGAAGCCCCAATAGAAAAGAACGACTGGAAACAAACCTGTGAGTTAATACACATGGTCTCTAGTAATCACTCAATATAACTTTTTACAAATAACTTATTTAACTCGAGTACATATTCATAAGATTGATCCGGTTCACCCGGATGCCCATGGTGCAATTTCGGTGGAGCGTACTTTCTACACATGGAATTTCAGCGCAGTTTACTCCTTCTGGCACACAATAGATGAGGAACTGAAAAGAGCAACTCACAGATTGTTTGGACCACCCCGATGTTGCCTATTGGAGCTGCTCAAACTACCACCAAAACAGAAGATGACTTGTTAATTTGGACAGTTGGTGATGGTCTAATCCCGACGCAGAGAGGCCATTACATGGCACTCTTCATGTTCCCCAACCTGCTGGTCATTGACAGACAGCCTCCTAGCCCCCTGCCCCCACGACGAAGGATCGGAATCGGACCCAGGGTTCAGAAGAGACCAACGACCACTCCTGTGTAGTGACCACGCCAGGACGTGTAGCTTCTTTTTCATCACTTACCATACCTGTCCTTCATGTCTTCAATATGAATGCTCTTTTCTTCAATATACCACATATATCAGTGACATACCATTGAGCCTATTTACTTGCCTGATATATGTCTCTTGTACTACTTACTTTCTTTCTCCCAAGGCCGTTGATCAGGAAGTAGCCTCAACTATTCAATTGTAGCCCACCAGTAGTAGTCACAGGTCTGGGCCTGCCCTGATCCCCACAGAGGGTGACTGACCCTCGGTACCAATTTAATATCTTTCTATTTAGTGTATTATTTATTTTCACGTGCACTAGGTAACACATCACGTTCACCTGGTCCTGAAGAAGCGCCACGGATCCTACAGGACCTTAAAGGCATGAAACATATTGACCTTTTGAGTTAGCCAGGCACATTACGCTCTGTGGGTGACACCTGGCCTACGGGTTTTTTTACCTTGGCAAGGGTACCGCCATATTAAAACATATTATTCTGGTAACCCTTAGTCAATTTTAAACCACTGCACGCACTTTTTACACTTCTTACTTAGGACTCTCCCCTGCACACCCGCATGCAGCAAACAGCAGTTCGCAGAAGATCTCCGACAAAGTGACCCTTCGGGGGGACCCTTAGGGCATTGCGGCGCCAGCCCGACGAGGTGCAACTGCACGATGATGAAGCAGGACATCCTTCGGGGTGTGAGAGGGCAACAAGGAACAAGACCTGTTCTCCCCTTTCACTAGCGAGTCCGAGGCCTAGGATCCCCGTATTTCCCTTCCCTTTCTCTTCTTCTAAGGGAGTGAGTGACACCCTGCACACCTCCCTAGGAACAGTGTCCCCGCCTTTTTGAACTAACGTTTAATTTTCGGAGCACGGGCACTGGACCTTTAACTAGCTCCTGGTCTCCCCCCTTTTCCTTGTTGACATTATGCACTTCCTATTACCATATTTGTATTCATCATTAAAATAATTTGCATGTGTAACTTGCTTCAAAACTGCCAATTTTCCTTTATGAATAAAAGTGAAAAATAAAGTTAAAAAAATAAAAAAATAAAAAAAGATTCAAGCACAATTTTTCACTTGCATTAGGATCCTCTGAACTAGACTCTGGGCTTGGGTTTCATTCAATGGTATGTAGTCGGCACACTTTCCTAATTAGAGGGGGACCAGATAGGGTTACAACCATCACTCCTTTAATTTGCTCTGGGCATAAAGCCTTGGCCTACTTGATCGGTTCAGGGGGGCAAGGAGCAAGGTTTTCGCTTTTTGTGGGGTGGGCAGGAGCTTTGAAGATTGTGTTTCGCTCTAAACTGACAACACTCTAGTTTTCCTCCAGTACTCCTGTTGCAGAGGACAGGGAACACCAGCTACATTATGTCAATCTAGGTTACAATTCCAACTCTATGGCTTTAAATACCTAGGGAATTCATGACTTAATACACCTTCAGAAAACAAATGCAGGCGGGTGTGAGAAGATGGAGTGTGCTTCCCTCTAGGGTGGTTATTACGGAGATGGTCATGTTCCCAAGGATGCTTTATGTGTTCCAGAATTATCCATTTGTAATCACTCCTTAAATGGGAAAGCTTTCACTGTTTCGTATCCAAAACAGCTCCTATTTTGCTAGATGGGATGACAGATGGCTTTGCTTCACTTATAGTTACAGCTATCTTGCAAAAAATTCTTAAGGCGGCGTTAGTAGAGATCTCTGCCTCAGAGATGGATCTGCCTTGGAAGAGCCAATGCTGTAAGGGTATATCTGATACCATTGCTGGTAAGAGATTGGTCTCTGTGGAACCATGCATTTTGAGATTATTCAGCAGTCAGGTAAAAATCCAAAAGGGAAAATGTGAAACAGATAATGGCAACCAGTGACCTGAAAGCAAAGGTATTTCCAAGGTTCTGGATGAAAGAGAAATAGGAGTTATTAAGATCCAGCTTCCTGGAGGAGCTGGAGAACTTCCTCTTTGCCTTCATCATTCTCCATCAAATCTGCTTCAAGCTGATGTGAAGGGGGGACCCCCTCTGGGATAGGTGGTAACTGCAGTGGTTGCGCTGGTGGAAGTGGTGGCGGTTGTAATGGCTGTGGTTAGCCCACCCCCAATTTAGTGTAAAAGTCTGCAATCATGGTCTGAAGGTCACTGATGAGGGTTATGGAAATGTGCATCATAGGCAGTACGTGGTAGGACCAAATTTCATAACAGAGCCATACACTTTGTCATTTTGAGGATGTCTGCAATACTACCCTTCACTGTCATCTTCCTGCAGAGAGGGATGCCTAAAATTGTGATCCTCCTGTGAATATTCTGGTCTGTCACAATTTTTCTTAAGTGTGAACATAGTTATCCTGACACTTTATGGATCACAGACTATCTGCTACACTCTATGGTCCCTCATCTCATGAACCATCCCCATCCTCTCCTGCCGTGTCCAGTAGTTTAAGGAGAGGGGTTCTGGATGTACCTTGCTTGGTGTGAAGCAGGTGTGTCCTGAGACGCGAGGTCATAGATGGAAGTGGACAACGGACTATTTTTTAATTTTTTTAGAGGGATGACTCATTACAGTTGGTAAGGAAAATGCTACTTACCCGGTATGCATCTGTTCTTGGCATATAGAGCTGTAGAACCATATGCTTTAGCATAGATTGCCATCTGGTATTGGGTCCGGATGTTTGCACTTTGTTTTTGTTCGAATAAGTCTTTGCAGTCATGAGGTAGGCGACTCCTCCTTTCGGTGATAGTGTGCATGGGCATCGACTCCATCCTCAGATTGTTTTGCCGTGATGGAGTTAGTAAGAGTAGAAAGAGATGTCCATGTATAGTGTATCTAAGTAAGATAATACTGCAACAGATAAAGGAGGTGGGTGGGCGCATATGGTTGTACAGCTCCATATGCCAAGAACAGATGCATACTGGTTAAGTAGCATATTCCGTTCGAGGCATATGAGCTGTAGATCATATGCTTTAGCATAGAGTATACAGCAGTTACTCCCAAGCTGTGGCGAACCTGTATCTGTTGCAGTGGTCTGAAATAGTGCTCTTAAAACAGTCTGGCCCACACTAGCTTGTTGTTTCGCTAACACATCTACTCAATAGTGTTTTGTGAATGTGTGTGGTGTAGACCATGTTGCAGCCTTGCAAATATCATCTAAGGGTATGTTCCCTAAGAATGCAATGGAAGCCCCTAGTTTGCGTGTAGAGTGGGCTCTAGGGGGGATTGTTAATGTGCGTTTAGCTTTAATGTAGCATATTTGTATGCACTTAACTATCCACCGTGCAATACTGCTTTTGATATAGGATTGCCTTTATGCAGTGGTGAAAAAGCAACAAAGAGTTGTTTGGTTTTCCTAAAAGATTAAGTTCTTTCAATGTATTAAAGTAATGCTCTCAACATTTAATGTGTGAAGAGCACGTTCTGCCACCTAGTCTGGTTGAGGAAAAAACACGGATAACTCAACAGACTGGTTGAGATGAAAGACAAAAACAACTTTGGCTAAAAATTTGGGGTTAGTCCTAGGAACCACTTTATTTTGGTGGATTTGTAAGAATGGTTCTTGTATGGTTAGTGCCTGGAGCTCACCAACTCTAAGAGATGTGATGGCTATGAGGAAGGCTACCTTCCAAGTTAGAAATTGTAGTTCACATTTGTGCAACGGCTCAAATGGTGGGCCCATGAGTCTTGTAAGGACTATATTAAGATACCACACCGGACAAGGTGGAAGTCTAGGAGGAAAAATTCTCTTGAGTCCTTCCATAAAGGCTTTGATAGCGGGTATACGAAACAAGGACAAGTGTTGTCTGTTTTGTAGGTAAGCCTCTATTGCAGCAAGATGCAGTCTTGTTGATGTATATGCTAAGTTAGCCCGCTGTAGGTGTAACAGATAGCAAATTATGTTTTGAATTGAAGTGTCAAGCGGATTGATTTGATTGTAATTACAATAAATTGCAAATAGTTTCCATTTTGCTGCATAGCATGCTCTTGTGGTAGGGTGTCTAGCCTCTTTAATGACGTTCATGCAGTCTGGCGGGAGATTAAGGTAGCCAAACTATGATTTCAGGTGCCAGATCGCAAGGTTGAGTTGGCTGGGATCTAGATGCCTTATCTCTTCCATGGTTCTGAGTGAGAAGCTTGGGGGAGAGGTGTAGTTTTTGATGAGGAACTACTGATAGTTCCAACAGGGTTGTGAACCAGGGTTGCTCAAGCCGATGTGGGATCAACTAGGATCATTGTGAGGGAATGTTGCTTGGGGTTCCAAACCACTAATGGAATTAGCGGGAGAAGTGGAAAAGCGTAAGCAAATATCCCTGACCAATTAATCCATAGTGCATTGCCTTTCGACAATGGGTGTGGAATCCTGGTCGCAAAGTTTGGGCATTTTGCGTTGAAGTGTGTGGCAAACAGATCTATCTCTGGGTAGCCCCACATTTGGAAAAATTGGAAAAGAACTTGAGGGTGTAGTTCCAATTCGTGGATCTGTTGTCTTGGACGACAGAACAGATCTGCAATTTGATTGTTTACTCCTGGGAGATGTTCTGCAAGGAGATATATTTTTTGAGGTATGGCCCATCTGCATGCTTTGAGCTAGGTGTGAAAGCTGCAGAGAGAGTGTCCCCACTGTTTTTGTATGTAGTACATTGCGTTCATGTTGTCTGTACGAACTAGGACAGCTTTGCCTACTAGATGTATCTGAAAAGCTTTCAATGCTCGAAAAATTGCTAGCAGCTCCAGATGGTTTATGTGGATTTGTTTTTATTGTAGAGTCCACATGCCCTGAATGATATGTTTTTGAAGATAAGCTCCCCAACTAGTGAGCGATGCGTCTGCTGTGAGCACTATCTATGGAACCGGGTCGATGAATGGTCGCCCTTTGGAAAGGTTTTGTGTATTCCACCAGTGCAGAGAACGATGAGTGCGGCTGTCCACCAACACCAGATCGGTTAACTGACCTTGAGCCTGGTTCCACTGATGTGCTAAGCATTCCTCTAGGGGACGTATTTGGAGTCTTGTGTAAGGAACCATTGGAATGCAAGACGCCATCATTCCGATCAACTGCATAAACACTTGGGCTGGTAGTGAGTGTTGCGGTTGAAATTGTGATATTAGGGTTTGCATGTCGCGTATTCTGACTGGGTTGGTGTACGCTAGAGCTTTGTAAGTGTCTATTGTGGCTCCTAGGTAAGCTTGTGTGTTGGAGGGTTGAAGATGAGACTTGGTGAGGTTGACAGTGAATCGCAAGTCATGAAGCAGTTGAACTATTTTGTGAGTGTGCTGTATGCAACTGTGTTGCGACTTGGCTTTTATTAGCCAGTCGTCCAAGTAAGGGAAGATGTGAATATGTTGTCTTCTTAAATGAGCTGCGACCACTGCTAGACACTTGGTGAAGACTCTTGGTGCTGTAGTTACCCCAAATGGGAGGACTTTGAATTGGTAATGTTGTCCGTCGCTCACGAACCTGAGATATTTCCTTTGAGCTGGGTGAATGAGAATATGGAAGTAGGCGTCCTTTAAATCTAGAGTGGAAAGAAAGTCGCCTTGCTGAAGCAATGAGAGGACCTGTTGAAGGGTGATCATGTGGAAGTGGTCTGATTGAACGTAGAGGTTTAGCTGTCTGAGATCCAGTATGGGCCTGAGGGAGTCGTCCTTTTTGGGAATCAAAAAGTGTAGGGAGTACACTCCCATCCCTTGATGACTTAATGGGACCGGTTCTATTGCATGTTTGTCTAACAGAGAGAGGACCTCTTGTTTTAACAGGGTGAGATGCTCTGGTGACATCGCACGCTCCCTTGGAAGGATTGTTGGTGGAGTGCTGGAAGTTCCAGGCAATAACCATGTTGGATAATTTGTATTACCCACTTGTCTGAGGTGATTGAATTCCAGACAGGTAGGAACTGTAAGACGTCCCCCGACAGAAGTGGAATCATCGGGGGGTAGTGGAGGGAAGTTCCTGTTTATTGGCAGGGGAAGTGCTGGTGGAGTTACCTCTGTCTCTTCCCTTGTTATTATTTCCTCTGTAACCTCCTCGAATATAGCCTCTGGAGGAGTTAGATTGGTACAAAGGTAAGAGGAGGAGGGATTTTCTGACAACAGTGTTTTTGAGCCACCCCTGTAAAAGGAGCAACAAAAGGAACCCCTGCTAGAAGGTAATTGTAGGGCTCCCATGGATTTTGCAGTTTTGGTGTCTTTCTTCATTTTTTCTAATGAAGTATCTACTGTTGGCCCAAAAAAATGCTCTTTATCAAATGGTTGACTAAGTATGAAGGACTCCTGCTTGAATCCAGAGATTCAAAGCCAAGCGTGTCTCCGTAACAGTATGCTAGTATGGATAGCACGAGAAGCTGTGTCCGCTGCATCTAGAGCGCATTTTATGGAAGTGTTGGTGATGAGCTTCCCTTCCTGAATGAGGTTCAGTGGTGGCTGGTGACATTTGAAAGTGGTGGGGCGTAAACGTTCAGTCTGAGTACACAGCGGCGAGCGAGCGCAGCAAGTGAGCCCAAACAACTTAAGGAGGGTTTGGGGGGCTTTCCCTGCGAAAATTTTGAAAAAAGAGTGGGTAAATGGTGCATTTTTAAGCAAATTTGAGAAGCAAGAAGGTTAATAAAGCAATTGTGAAAGTGCAGCTATTACATTAATAAAGGGATGTCATATAACAACATGTAGATAGAAATGTTACTGAAGCTAGGCCCTGCCAGTGCCACGAACCTCTTAGCAATATACCATCCAGCAGGGCTTAGCGTCAGAAACATTTCTATTGTTATGTTTCTGAAGCTTGGCCCAGTGCTGGCACTCAGTGAACGTGTAAATGAAATACATGAGTCCAAAATACAGCCAGATTTCAGTTGCCAGGGGAGCACGGAGACACATCAACCAACAGTTTAAGGGGAAACGCTCAGCAGGGTGCCGGCAAACCCCATGAGTGCTGACGGCTTCTATTTTTATATCTGACAAACTCACATGACTGTACTTCAATTTCTTTAGCAAGGTGGTTTTACAGTATGTTTAGGTCGCAGGTGTCTGTTGACTTTAGTCATGTGGCAACGAGCATCGCACTTGATTAACCTCCTGAGGCTCCAAAGGGAATTACTGAGTGCGGAAGGCGAATTAGAGGACTACCACACCATTAAGACACACATTAGACATTCAACTCAGCAGGCATTCCCCCACACATGTATGCACTTCTGCTGTGACGCATTTTAACTTTGACCTCCTAACACTAATTCCTCAGGAAGGAGAAACATTCCTTCCCAAATCACTTTCTATTTCGCTTTGTTGCGAGAGAGAGGATGGGGCGGACCGGACGACTTTTGAGCTATGGAACCAAGTCTCGGTTTCGGCTCAACATCCTGTGATTATGAGGCAAATCACTTAATCTCCCCGTGCCATAGAAAAATGAATGCGCGGTTGTGTATTGTAACCGGCGCTCATGTAATACCGTCCCGCAATGTCAAACTGCAAAAATTAAATAAGTGCAGCAATGATGTGCTTTGTTACACCAGAAAGGGGCAGTTAGATTTGTAGAAAGCACGTGCCCTGAGTGCTAAACTATGAAACTCTTCCAGCGACAGAAGAAGGCCATTCGTCTGCCTACACATGAGAGCAGCACAGGACGTCTTGCCCACAGTCCTCGATATGAGGTAATGCGGCATAACTAGATTTACAGTCTACGGTTCAAAGAAACAGTCGCGACTCGCGGCACTTAATATTCAGGGGGGGGGGGGGGGGGATATGAAATGTAACTTACCTGACCGGGTCTGCCTTTGCTGCTCGGCCGGGTCCGGGTCTGCCTCTGCTGCTCGGCCGGGTCCCGCGCCGCCTCCCGCGCCGCCTCTGCTGCTTTCAAACACAGGAACAGGCATGCTGCTCCCTCCCCTTCTGTGAAGGCAGCGTTGTGATTGGCGCTGAGCCCCGGGCGGCGCCCAGCTGGGCACCAGTAGGGACGCCATTTTCTCTATGTAGGCTGCAACTCTGACTGGAGTAGTGATGATGGCACTAACCCCAGACGAGGAAGAGGACAATATAAACGGAACTAACGTCGACGAGGGAACAACTGGCAAATGCCACGCTATTATGATCAACAACAGCACCACTTCCAACCATACATGCCTAACTTCCAAGGATGGATGAATCCATACTTTCAGGGACCACAGACAATGGGTCCTATGATGAATATGCAACCACCCCTTTTTTTAGGGAGAGGCCAATACCCCCAACGAGGGAGAAGAAAAGGAGTAACCTGGAGCGAACAGGAGAGACGGGTACATACCCGCAGCATGACCAAAGACCAACCAAGCACCAGCAACGCGAATCACTGGTAATAAATCTGACGGATATAGTACTCACGGAAGATCAAGAAAATATACTAAACAAGGGACTAGGATTTGTCCCTACTCCCACATTAGACATCTTCAAAGTAAAGTGCGAGCTATCAGAGTTCTGCAGAAAGATCAAATTAAAGGCATTCTTTATGCACAAAGAGAATGAGACCCCCAGAAGTGACACAAACCTGAGACCGAAATCAACTCTGTCCTCCGAACCACCTGGTCCCCGTCGAAATACAGGCGTTTGAACAGGCCATTATGAAAGAAGTGGACAACATCAAACCCCTGTCTAGAAAGCCTTACACCAATATTACAAAACGGGAGAAACTAGCAATGGGAGAACTGAGTAAGAATGACAATCTAGTCGTTAAACCGGCAGATAAAGGAGGAGGCATTGTCCTCCTTGACAAACGAGGATACGACAAACAGTGCTTAGACCTACTCTCAGACCAGAAATTTTACGAGAAAATTGACATTGATCCAACTAAAAGACTACAAAGAACTGTAGATCTGATGGTAGAAGAAGCACAAATAAATCAATGGATCTCTAAACATGAAGCAGACTTTCTTAGGACGAAATCTCCAAAGGTACCCTACTTCTACTCTTTACCTAAGACTCGCAAGAACAAAACTCCACCGCCAGGACGACCGATCGTCTCAGGGATTGGGTCTGTACTAGAACCCGTCACAGTTCGCCGACCAGTTCCTCAAACACTTAGTACAGAACACACCCACTTATTTGAAAGACACACGAGACCTTCTGAATCAACTAGGAGGCCAAGACTATGATGAGAACACCATGTACCTGGTAGGACTGGATGTAAAGAGCCTATATACCAGCCTCCCACAACAGAAGACACTGAACACTTTGGAAAACATCTTATTCTCGGAAATTTGTAACTACAGTACACCAAGACATTTTGTGCTAGAATGCTGCAGGTTAGCTCTCACCGAAAATTAATTTGAAGGTACCCTCTTCAAACAACGCCACGGAACTTCTATGGGAAGCACATTCGCTCCGAGTGTGGTGGGACTGTATGTGAGTGATTTCGAACAACAACACATACAGAACCCAAGTAACCCCTATCTTACACAAGTAAGATTCTGGCGATGCTATATTGATGATGTGATCATGATCTGGGAGGATAGCAAGGAAGCATTACAAGAATTCTTAGAATGGATAAACACCAGAGACGAGTGCCTAAAATTTACATGTACATCTGACAGGAGACAACTTGACTTTCTGGATGTCACGGTCTACACGGAAAATAACACTCTACAGACCAAGACATACTATAAACCCACAGCTAAAAACAGTATACTATCATACAACAGCTTTCACCCCCGTCCTTTGAGAGATAATCTACCATACAGTCAGTTTCTACGCCTGAAAAGAAACTGCAGCAACCTTAAGGATTACAAGGCACAAGCGAAAGAACTGGGAGACAAACTGGCAAGGCGAGACTATCCATTAAAAACCATCAGTAAGTGCCAAAAAAGAGCCCGCAACCAACCCAGAGAAAATCTCCTACAAATGAATACACGAGAAGAACCAGAGGACCTACTGACATGTGTCACCACATACAATACATTAACGAACACAGTGAAGAAAATAGTCAATAGAAATTGGAGGATTCTAACATCGAATACACTACAATGGCCCAAACCCAGATTTGAAAACAGGAGAACCAGGAACATCAAAGACTATTTAGTGCACACGAGACCGTCACCTAACATAAGGGGAGAAACCATTTCCTCAGCATGGAACCTCGAACCAATCCTAGGACACTATCCATGCGGAACATGCTCAGTATGTAATCTGACCAAAATTACTAAAACCATTCAACTCCTCCCAAACCTCACTTGGACATTACGGCAACACACAAACTGTAACACTACACATGTGATTTACATGTGTCGTACTTTAATCTCTGGGACCGCGTAGGGGACAGGGCCCCACCCCTGTCTATCCTGGTATTAGCGAACCGCAAATGGTTAATGCGGTATGTACAAGTGCTTTGTATAACGTTCTAGCTATGAATGCACTGCGTACACGTTATTCTGCATCACTACGCGGGTTCCATTTTGGAAGCGGTGGCCATCTTGTGATTGCCCTCACATAGGCTATAATGAAGCAAATACGGGCCTCACAGCACATTTGCCTTTCCATGACTCTTCCATGACCTGGGCAGCTTGGCTCTGCTCTCCCAGGTCAAACTGGTCTCACGAGCTCCCCTTCCTCCGGCCACCTGTGATTAGCATCAGGGCTTGACACGCCATAAAGTCCTTTCATCCCACACAAGCCTCCGGCTAATCTCTTTCACACCTGACTGTTCCTGCTTTATGACTTGTTTCTATCAACAGGAGCTGCCCGTGTTTTATTGGGGCCTATCGATATCTGATGTGGGATCTGAACCTTGCTGTGTAAATAATTGTGGGCTGGCTTAACTGGAATGTGGGATGGTCATCATGACTCTGCTCTTTCGTTTGAAATGTACACTTGTATATTGCCGTATCATAAACCTAGGAATGTATGCCTGAAGCAGGAAAAAGTGTATTTAAGAAGAAGTCCGTTTCTATGATTTTCAGCAGTCTCCTGAGAACATACACGCTGTTGTACTTCTAGGATACCTGTAATTGGTCTGCAGCCAATAAATGAATCTTTGACTTCACCCAGAAGACTCTGTGTTTCTGTAGGTCTGGAACAGGGAGAACCCAGAAGTCATAGGGTGTGTGCCCCTGCACCGCTGGGTTTAAAATACCCAGTACTTCAGTTTGGCGCCCAAACTCGGGACGATTTCAGCGGTACCAGTCCAAGCCAGAGGTTCGTGAGGAGCTTCGTGTGGAAATTCCGGAGGAAGGCCGCCACTTCATCGACCCCTGCATGTCGACGTGGTCCGAAAGTCTTTTCTGCGAGGTTCTCCGCGTCCCGACGGCTACGAAGGACTGCTGCCCTGATTAATCGACCTGTTTTGGACCCTTGACGAGTTTTGATAGAGCGAAACAATCGAGAGAGTCTTCTGGTGATGCCATCGATCATCAATGTTCAGTTAAGTATAAGTGGAGCGTCTCCCATTTGTTTGGTATCCCTCGGGATCGTTTTGATTTGGAAATTTGGAGTTTGCAAACGCCAAAGCCAGAGGACTCGTGTATTCACGAGACTATCGTAATCGATAATCCTTTGACGTTTGGATCTAGACTAGTGAGCGAAGATGCCTGGTTCTAGAATATTTGGTAGATTGTTTTGTTGGGGTTGTGGAAGAGATTTCCAGCTGGAGGAATCATGTCCGGTTCCTCCGGTTAGAACTCCAACTTATGAGCTCTATGTAAAACATGGCGTAGGCCCGATTGCATATAACGAAGTATGGATCCACTACACCAGAAAAGACGGTGTTTTAAAATGGCCCCAAAATGGTAGTTTCGATACCGATATTTTAGATAATTTGGAAATTAAATTGTTTAAAAAGAAAGCCCGGCCGGCGATGTTTGATTCTTTCCGCTTATGGCGGAAGGAAGCCAAACAGAAGGAAATTAAGCTAGCGAAAAAGAATAAGAGAGAGAAAGGTATGACGGTAATGCAAGCAGCTGTACAATTCAAGGACAATGAGGAGGAACAGATGAATGAGCAATTGCACAGACAGCGTAAGTTAGGGATCGACAAATGTTACCCAGCTTTACCGCATTCTAAGCAGAATGAGTCCGAAGAAAAGGAGAAAGATCCCCTGATGTCGCATTTGTTGAGTTCGCCACCCCCGTATGCTCAAAATGCCACGGCGCCTCCCCAGCTTGTGAATATGCCACCTTTAGTTAATATACTGCAAGCCTTGCCGCTACCGCCAGCGGCTTCGCAGCCGGCTCCTATCCCTATAGCGCAGCCCTCTCAAGGGCCGCCAGTTGTGTTTCCAACTGCCCCCGCGCTTCCTGCGACTTTGTCTAATTCAGCAGCTGCCTCCCCTGACACTCTTCCTTGCACCACTCCAGTACCTGTTTCTACATCCTCTTTTCTCCCCTCTGTTTATCCCCCTGTTTTCGCCTCAACTTCTCCTTCAGCGCGACAGCGTTTAGCTAATGTGGTTACTACGCTAATGTCGCCTCTCTTTGAGTCATCCGGTACGACTCCTGGCTTACAGCGTAACCAATTGCGCAGTCAATTGCCTAACCCCGATGAGAAAAAGGTAATAGATCGCATGGCGCGTAGATGGATTGTTTTCCCTTCACTATATGATGTGGAATCAGTTGTCAACGTTTTCCATCAATGGGATGCCCCAAAACAGAGGTATGTCTTTGAGAAAATGTGCGAAATTCTCTGTGAGGAATTGGATGATAGTGGTAAAGACCCAAGCCCGCAGGAGTTGTGTCGAGTGAGATTTGATTTTGGAACTGGTACCATTGTGGATCGCGATGTAGATAAAGCAGTTGCGGTTGTATTATCCTTCAGGAATGATGATTGTCAACAGTCATTGTTTGAACCTGATGTCCCTGTGGGAAAAAGGGTAAAAGCACGCCAATATCCGATGCGTGAGGTTCCCCCAGTTTGGAGACCTGCTGATCCAAATGCTAATCCACCTGTCTTAGCACATTTTCAGCGTATTTGGTACATGTTCCATGGAAAAGATCTGAGGTGTTAGCACTTAAGCAGACATTGCCTGATCCCCGTAAAAACCCTACCGGTTATTATAAGGAGTTGTCACAAACTGCAGAATCCTGTGTAATGAATCTGGCTGACATAGATATGCTGTTTGGGAATGTGGTTCCACAGCCTTTGTGGAGATCCATTCGTAATACGGATCATGCTGCAGAACTAGGGGACACATGGGCTAACATCATCGCTGCTGACGCTAGACAGATTGGTGGCGCGAAACCAGAGCCTTTAATAGCAGAACTCCCTGGTAGAATCATCACGTATATGAAGACAATAATGCCCGCGATGCGCGTAAATTGGGACAAGCTATCTGCATGCTAGCAGAAGAAAGATGAGACAGTGTCAGACTTCTTTACCAGGTTTGAAGAAACGTTTATTGACCACAGTGGGCAAGATATGAGTACTGAGGGTGGCCAACGGTTATTTGTTGATAAATTTGTGCAGAATTTACTTCCTGACCTGTGTAAAAAGTTAAGATTCAGAAAGTTCTTGGGCTGTTTCCTCTTCAGCGCAAATACTGGCTACTGCACAGTATTATGAAAACAGAGATAAAGACGAGAAAGATAGAACAGAAAAGAAAACGAAAGAACTAAAAACAAAGGTCCTTTTACAGCAGGCCTATCCGCCACGTGGAGGTCAGAATAATTATAGGCAACCCCAAGGTGTCTATCACCAACCCCAACAATTTCAGAACAATCAGCAAATGAATGGGTATTATCAACCACGTGTCCCTGTAGGTCCCAACCAGTGTTCATACTGCAAAGAGGAAGGTCATTTTAAATATAGTTGCCCTAAATTGATGCAGCGTAACGGCAATATGTATGGCGCAAGAGGGAGGGGTGGTCAGCAAGCTCCTAGAGGCAGAGGGCGTGGAAATGTTCCCCAGAACGCGCGTCCTCTTCTGCCTCAAAATACCATCAATAGCTTTGATCAGCAAGCCAACGAGACTAGTAATACAGCTCAGTACTACAATAATGAATGGACGGCGATGCAGAAAATAATGATTACTAGGACAGCCGTAGACAGAGAGAGGGAGTTGTTTCAGTGCCAGTGGATCAGAGCGGACCATATGTTGAGGTGACTACAGCAAATGTAACGGAGCCCTTTCTGCTAGACACTGGTGCTGCAAAGAGTTCAATCATGCATTCAAAACTCCCTGGCGCACCTTTATCTGGCGACATAAATGTTTCAGTAGGTTTTTCTGGCGCCCCAGTTAGAAACCCGATTTCTAGTCCCATGTCACTTTCCATTGGGCCTTGCGAGCTGAAAGCACCCCTGATTCTAACAGGTTGTGGTGAAAATTTGCTAGGGTTAGATTTGTTAAAAAGATTGCATGCTACACTGTATTGTTCCCCGTCAGGAGTACAACTTACATTAGGCAGGAAAGTGATTTCCCCGATGTACTTGTCTAAAAATACAATGCCGCCTGAATGGTCATCCCTTCCGGATGTCCTTTGGGCTACTGGTCCCAATGATGTGGGCCTCTTGGAGATACCGCCATACGTGGTAACTTTAAAGGCTAATGTCAGACTGCCACGTATTCCCCAGTACAAGATCTCTAATGAAGGCCAGAAAGCATTGTTAGACATTGTCAGCGACTTGATTAATAAGGGTGTAATTGAAGAGACAAGAGGCAACGTTTGCAATAGTCCGATTTTGCCTGTCTTAAAACGAACGGACCCTTCACAGCCACCTGTTTACAGATTTGTGATTGATCTTAGAGAGGTTAATAAGATTGTTGTGCCACAGTTTCCAGTTGTCCCTGATATAACTGCCTTGTTAACGATGATTCCAGCCTCTGCTGCATGGTTTTCAGTGATCGATTTAAAGAATGCTTTCTTTAGCATCCCAATTGCAGAGGAGAGCAGAGACATTTTTGGCTTCAGTCTGGGAGGCCGAAGCTTCCGCTTCAAACGCGCTCCCCAGGGCTACTGTGAAAGTCCATCAATATACAGCCAAGCTTTGAAAGCGCAGCTTGATGCACTTGTTTTACCTAGTGGCGCTATCCTGATTCAGTACGTTGACGATTTACTAATTGCCGCGGATACTGAGAAGATCTGCAAAGAAGCCACATTATCATTGTTGCGTCATTTATCTGCTTTCCATCACAAAGTGTCTCTCTCAAAGCTGCAATATTGTCGACAAGAGGTGACCTACTTAGGTCATCTCTTGTCGAAGGAGGGAAGGAAGCTGACCCCAGAAAGAATTCAAGCCATTGCACAGTTGAGTGTGCCAAGAACACAGAGAGAAGTGCGTGCTTTCTTGGGCATTACCTCATACTGTAGGCACTGGATCCCAAATTTTTCCCTGTTGGCGAAACCTTTGTTAGCATTAACATGCAAAGACACACCGAGTCCTATCCCATGGTCTGAAGAGTGCCAGAAAAGTTTTGTGGAATTGCGCAATGCATTATGTTCAGCTCCTGTGTTGGGTACCCCTGACTACAGCAAGCCTTTTACATTGTATGTTCACGAGAAAGATGGTTGTGCGTTATCAGTGTTAACACAGCCTTTTGGCGACAGACCGCGCCCATGCGCATATTTTTCATCAACCTTGGACCCTGTAGCGAGGGCATTGCCAAGCTGTCTGAGAGCGACAGCTGCTGCAGCTATGTCTATCCGACAATCTGCTGGTCTGGTAATGGACAACACATTGATCGTTATGGTTCCACATGCTGTAGACACATTATTAAACAGGACCAAGACGCAACACTTGACTAGTGCGCGATTATCAGGCTATGAGCCGACACTGTTAGCAAATCACATACACATAAAGAGATGCAACACGCTGAATCCAGCTACGTTATTGCCAAATCCAGCAGACCTAGATGAGATTGAGCAACAGGACTGTCTGTTCAGAACAGAAGAAGAGACGAAAGGGAGTGTAGATTTAAAAGATACTCCCCTGCCTGAGTGTGATGGTACTTTATGGGTGGATGGTTCGTGTTTCAAGCTCCCTAATGGTGACACGACTGCTGCATATGCTATCACGACTTTACACACTGTTGTGGAAACTGCACGAGTGCCACATAATTCGGCCCAAGCAGCCGAATTAATCGCCCTCACAAGAGCATGCGTGTTGTCTGAAGGAATGAGAGTGAATATATACACCGATAGCCAGTACGCCTTTGGCGTGGCTCACAGTTTTGGGCGATTGTGGAAAGAACGTGGGTTCCTGACGTCGCATGGAGCTAAAATTCAGAATGGCAAGTTGGTGAATGATCTCCTTGAGTCACTGACCCTACCGTTGCAAGTTGCGATCATGAAATGCAGTGCGCACAGGAAAGTCACCGATGATGTTGGACGTGGGAATGCGTTTGCTGATGAGATCGCGAAAGAAACGGCACAGAATGTAAAGACTAGAATGTATGTTGCAGGCCCCGCAAGATGGGTTGATGATGTTGGAATGTGTGAAAACACAATAGAAAGTGTGAAGTCGCTTCAAGCTGAAGCCACAGAGAAAGAATTAAGCAAGTGGAGAGAAAGTGTGGGTAAGTTGGATGAGAATGGTTGTTGGATTGATCTGACAGAACACAGGCGATGGTTGTTGCCTGATGCACATGTGCTTCCAGTAGTTACAATGGCACATGGAATGGCACATATCAGTACGAAAGGAATTTTTAAGTTGTTGGCTCCAGTATGGCAGAATGCTGGGATTCCCAAGTGCGCAGAGAATGTGGTCAAGAATTGTATGGTATGTTTGAAGTATAACCCTGGTAGGGGAACCCCAACTCCAGCTGGTCATTTTGCACCCCCATCATACCCATTTGAAGTTTTGCAGCTGGACTTTATCCACATGGAAAGGTGCAACAACCTGAAATATGTATTGGTGGTTGTCTGCGCTTTTTCAAAATGGGTAGAGGCCTATCCTCTAAAGGATAACACTGCCCTATCCACAGCCAAAGCCCTTGTGAAAGAATTCTTCCCTAGGTTTGGAATGCCGAGAATGGTGTGGTGTGATAATGGAAGTGAGTTTGTGGGTAAAGTGATGAAGAATGTGTGTGAGGGGCTAGGTATTAAGCAGAAGTTCCACGCTGCAAATCACCCCCAATCAGCTGGATTAGTAGAGCGCTACAACGGCGCTCTAAAACTTAAACTGGCCAAAATCCAGGCGAGCACCGGTCTTAAATGGCCTGATGCTCTGCCTTTAGCACTCCTGTCCACCAGAATGACCGTACACTCACGAGTGGGACTTAGTCCTTACGAAGTGGTTTTTGGCCGCCCGGCCAACGTATGGGGTGTACCAAGGCCTACGAAATTCAGTGAGATCGAGCATCCAGTACTACTCGATTACTTGTATGATTTGACTGTTAAACTACGTGTTTTACATCAACAGGTGCATGATACTCTTCCCCAAGCTTCTGAAACTCCTGGACACCCTATCGACCCTGGCACATGGGTGCTGATTAGAAATTTCCAGCGCAAGAGCAACGACGAGCCTCGTTGGATCGGCCCCCACCTTGTACTTCTGTCAACGAGATCAGCGGTTCGGGTGAAAGGGAGAAAGAATTGGGTCCATGGCACCCACTGCAAGGTAGTCCCCTTGGCCCTGCCATATGACCAGTGGGTCCAGGAGGGTATCGCCGACTCTGAAACAGACACTGTACCTCGTTTTGTACCATTCAGTGATGCACGCATAAAAGGCACAGTTTCAGACCAAGAGAGTAACGATATTTTGCAAGAAGCTGTGCCATCGTCAAATCGATTGGACACCACAGAGCCTGAACTCTTGTTTCAAGATCAAACAGCACCTGGCCGTCTCCGCTATAATTTGAGACCAAGGCCTATGGACAAATAAAGATTTCCTTACTATTTTCTTTTTTCGACATTATGGGCTCTCCCATCTGAAGGACTTTCTTGATTTTTGTTTTTTGAACCACCATCCGGGTTCAGCCGCAGGGTCGCGGTGCCAAGACTTTGGGGTACAGGCCGAAGACGTTAGGTCGACGGTTCTGGTTGGTCTAGGGCGTTTCCCTGGACTGACAGGCATACTCCTTAGCAGAAGAAACTCATCCGCCGCGAGCGGCCCGATTAGAGGATGGAGTTTTTTAAGATGGAGAGACCCGTTGAGGAAATGAACTTTAAAGCAAGGATGTGTAAAATTATAAAGAGTAAATGTTTTGTATTTTTGTGCCTATTTATACTATGTAGTATAATAATGTTCGTTGGATTTGTATTTTTCTCCTCTCAAAAGCCCATTGCACCCACTGTACAGCCTATACCTCTTCCTACTGCCTCCTCACACTCTTTTCACCCTCTGCCTGAACACGAACAAACCAGACGATCAGAGTTTGTAAATAACTCGTTTATTCAGCTCCTGCACCAGCACCAACTAGTAATGAATACAACCAATTGCTGGGTGTGTGGGTTAATGCCGCATACCATTAATAAGGGTATTCCCTATTTGGTGCTGCCATTTAGTTATAATGGATCGTCATGGGCATTCCAGACCATGTTTCTCTTTGCCCTGGATGTCCACTCCCCGCGACAACCGCGTTCCATCAGACCTATCACCAATAATAAGGCTTTGATGAAGGGAGTTGCCGATATGAGCAGAGATATCGATGCATACTCGTCCATACCCAAGGAAGAATTGAGACCTTATGTAGGATGGAACGCAACGGGGTATAGTATTAGTCTGGGTGAAAGACAGCGAAAAATCTCATCCCCAATTTGGGTCGTACCCCACATAGGTCGGTTCTGCTTACAAGGTAATGGTCAGAATCCTAGAGCTCAACTGGGGGAAAGTGACTGTACTGAAACGTACACTTTCCCATCACAGTTTTCTCCTGCGTTTTTGGCTGCCAAGGGCACATATTTCATCTGCAAAGATCGAGCATATACATGGTTGCCCCCTGATTTCTCGGGCACATGTTATATTGCGAACTTGCTACCGCCAACATTTACTGCTGCCTCTGACTATCACAAGACCAGAGTTGTGAGGGGCGTAATTAGTAAGGAGGATACTGCCGGTCAGGAAGCGGGAGACTTCTTCTTGGGTTTCCTGCCGTTTTGGGGACCTATGGTAAATAGTAGGAACCTGAGACAACTGACTCGTGTGGTTGAATCCACTGTCAATGTAACGGCTGGTGCCCTCGGTAATTTGACAGCTGAGCTCCAAGCGGATCGCCTTATGACTTTGCAGAACCGCATGGTTCTAGACGTTATTCTTGCAGACCGCAGTGGGGTATGTAAGGTTATCCAATCCAGTTGTTGCATTTTCATACCAGATAACGCTCCAACAGTCTATCAAGCCATCTCCAGACTCCATAAAATATCTGAATCCATACACGTGGATAAAGGAGATTGGTCACTGGTGGGGTGGTTCTGGGAACTGATATCTGCCTGGGGTTGGAAAGTTCTGATGGTCATTGGAATGATCTTAGCGATTCTTTTCCTGTTCTGTCTGTGCATACAGTGTGCTCCTGCGATATGTGGCCTCTGTGCTACATTATGTGTAAGGAAACCTGTATCGAGGGACGAGCTAAGTAATAGGATGATGCTACAGCAACATCTCCATGACTTTGTGAACATTGACCTAGACTCAGATTAAGATGAGTATAGTGATTGCCTATGTAAGGGCAAAAGGAGGGTCTGTCGTACTTTAATCTCTGGGACCGCGTAGGGGACAGGGCCCCACCCCTGTCTATCCTGGTATTAGCGAACCGCAAATGGTTAATGCGGTATGTACAAGTGCTTTGTATAACGTTCTAGCTATGAATGCACTGCGTACACGTTATTCTGCATCACTACGCGGGTTCCATTTTGGAAGCGGTGGCCATCTTGTGATTGCCCTCACATAGGCTATAATGAAGCAAATACGGGCCTCACAGCACATTTGCCTTTCCATGACTCTTGCATGACCTGGGCAGCTTGGCTCTGCTCTCCCAGGTCAAACTGGTCTCACGAGCTCCCCTTCCTCCGGCCACCTGTGATTAGCATCAGGGCTTGACACGCCATAAAGTCCTTTCATCCCACACAAGCCTCCGGCTAATCTCTTTCACACCTGACTGTTCCTGCTTTATGACTTGTTTCTATCAACAGGAGCTGCCGTGTTTTATTGGGGCCTATCGATATCTGATGTGGGATCTGAACCTTGCTGTGTAAATAATTGTGGGCTGGCTTAACTGGAATGTGGGACGGTCATCATGACTCTGCTCTTTCGTTTGAAATGTACACTTGTATATTGCTGTATCATAAACCTAGGAATGTATGCCTGAAGCAGGAAAAAGTGTATTTAAGAAGAATTCCGTTTCTATGATTTTCAGCAGTCTCCTGAGAACATACACGCTGTTGTACTTCTAGGATACCTGTAATTGGTCTGCAGCCAATAAATGAATCTTTGACTTCACCCAGAAGACTGTGTTTCTGTAGGTCTGGAACAGGGAGAACCCAGAAGTCATAGGGTGTGTGCCCCTGCACCGCTGGGTTTAAAATACCCAGTACTTCACATGATAGTCTGCCCCTGTGATCTAAGATACATTGGGATGACATGCCGTAAAATAAAACAACGCATAAGTGAACACAAAAGCAATGTGAATTGCAAAAGATCAACCACTAAGATGAGCAGACATTACATAGAAAACAACCACAGTGCCAGCGATCTTAATTGGGTAATCCTGGAAAGTTTACGGATCAAAGGTAACAATGCCGAACGAGTTCTCTTTGAAAAGGAACAACGTTGGATTTATCGTCTGGAGACGGACAAAAGAGGTTTGAACGATAATATCCCGTGGCACACATTGGCATAAGGCAACTCGGAAACTGAGAACCAGTCCATTGACACACAGCTATAGAATACTTGTAATGCTACACATGTCCCCTCCTGTTGCGGTTATTAGATTCCTTGCTAATACATGTTAGGAACAATACCATATTACATCTACTTGTAGGGGAGGACTCCCTAAATCGCCCTATCACGAACCGACTAACTGCAACTAATAACTGCCTTGACCTACCCATCAAAAGAACTAATATAGGATTCCCAATACCAACATTTTAACCTTACTGGCACTACAGAAGAGAGACTGCGACTAATAATAGAGTCACAATGTTTTCTCTATTTTGGGCCCGTGATTTATGCCAACCATCGCTGCCAACCGCAATTACTTCACTAGTCTTTCTTCTATCTCCACACCGGTTTCCTAGACACTATGTAAATCCGAGCTCTTAGCGGTCCCGCGTCACCAGGGGTTACCGCGAACAGAGCCAGAACAAGCAAATGACTTGACGGAACCGGTAAGCTACGACGGCCGCCGTCGTGAATACGAGTCTCTACACAAAGTAAGGTGCCTCTAATCTCCCATGTGTCCTCCTATTTCATTTCACTTCATTTTATTGTTCCAGAACTAAGTTCCGAATGTGCCGTTCGGTACCCCGAGGGAACTAATATCACGCATCTGCAAGGTAACGATGTATTTTATTTCTGTCATGTATTTCTGTTAAAAACGACACAGACCGCAAACTACTTTCACACAACATGACCGCAAGGGAATACCACTATGATATGACTTCTGTCTAGCGACCATTAGGATTAGAATAGACAAGCGACCACTTAAGAACAGGACCCCCAATGTCTATCTTAAATTAGAATTTCGGGCCAACATCTTACGAGTTTCCGCACACATGATTCAAGACGCGGCTAACTCGTTATGTCTTTTTTACCAACCGCGCCTTTGAGGCCCTCACAAACACGCCTTGAACATTCAGAGCCTATGAAGTTAAGGTGCCACAGTTAAGATAGAGTGCCATAACTTCTTCGAATGGGTATTATTTTAACTTTAATTCAATTCCTCTTCCTTTATGTAGCGCCATTTCTCCACATTTAGACTACCTGAGTGACCCAATAAGATCACGCAGTCATCAACCTAACTATATGTTGATCACAACTGTAGCCCCACAAGTGAGTCACTTAAGGCTTAGTGTATGATTTATACAGAAAGAATAGGATCATCCAAACGTGTTTGATTTTTCCTTTCTTCACTAGGTACAAATACTACGGATCTGACTTCTTAAAAAACAAGTGGATAATATCCACGGAATTGGGAGCCACAACGCGTCTCCTTTATTAAATTCGGTCCTGACGAAAGCCTTTAGATTACAACAGATGGCTGAAACATGTTGACCCATGACCCTTGATAGTACGGTAGATCAGTAACTATCTATATCCGCACTCCAATTTTTAACTTCTCTTATCAACATTCTCCGAATAAAGATTCTTCGGAAAAAATGAGAGAGAATTTTAACCTCACTATACCTGAGCACAATCACACCCTCTTTTACTTTTACTTTTCATGCCTGGACGCTACTGTAAAACCAGTTGGTCTTCCTCCTGGTGGAGGTCATCATTAATACAAACAAAAGACCCTATGATGATGCTGTACTAGTACACTCAAGCGGTGACTCAGTATATACCGCCATTTCCACCTGTGTACAGTTATGAGGGTTTTTTATGACGGAACCAACACTAAAAAGACCCTGGCTACACAGGACAAGTGGTCCATTCTTTATTGATTTTTGCGTTTTCTGTACCCAACTGTTATTTCAGAACACCACTGGATCCCAAGTTGATTACTGGGAGTGATTCGAGCATGTGACTATGACAAATACTAGGCTGGCAAAACAAGCTATGAAACAACAGTCAGTTGATGCCAAATGACAGGTCTTTCCTTAGAAACAGGTATTTTAAGAAAAAGAAAGTAACAACAAAAAGGAAGAAAATAGTGAAAAACGAAAAGCCTGAACGGAAACTATAAAAAAAGACAGTACACATGAATAAAGTCTTTAACAGCCCATGTGGTGAAAAAAGTATTTTCTGTGGCACTGACTACTAACACCACACAACAAACATGGATGGATGTAGCATGCATTAAAGGAATGCATGGAATTAAAGTATGCACAGACGTGATGAGCTATGCATACTTTAGACTCACATTTTAAGTGAAATGATAATTTCTAGCTAAGACTGCCACTAAACTAAGTGTTCTTCAACAGCACTGGACTGAGTGAAAGCCTTACCCCCTTATGTTCCTAGTCTGGTAAAGAGGTATAAAAGGTTAATTCCCTGCAACACTTAGTTTTCGACAAGGACCATGATCCCATATAGTGTTAAATGTGGACACCTAATAGGAGAATTTTCAAGAAATAGATCTATTGTGAAAAATATTTGGTAGGGAAACAATTTCTGGCCCCTGGCTTATTCTTTGATTTATTTGGAAAAAATCTGGCCTAAACATTAAATTTGTTGAAAAACGTACATTTGACTTGGGAACTAAAGAAGCAAAACAGTTGTATGACTTTTACTCTACGGGCCCCCTAGAAGAGAAGTAAAGAAATATGGGATAATATAAAGAATATTTATGTTTCTACAACACTGAGCTTCAAGACCCTTAAACTAACATGTGAATTGAAAGATTCCAAGAGAAGCAGGATCAGGTGCTGGAATTCAGAAAGTCTAGCAGATTAGATGACAAACAGATCAGTGCAACTTAAAGAACACAAGGGAGCTTTTGTAGGTTAGTTCAGTGTCAACAGGAAGCTCACACCCAACACACGTACATGCACAAGCTCTATTTGAGCTGTACCTATAAGGGATCCTGCTCTGCACAGTCGGGGACCTGGACAGAGCACCAGGAGACGAAGAAAATAGTGGAAGGCTTATGGTAGAGGGCTGTTGACGGGGTGAGGATGCTGGCAAGGCCTGAGGGCTGTTGCTCACAGTTTGCAGATGTGGCGTGCTGGAGAAGGAGAGGTAGGTAGGCCTTGGAGTGGGAGAGGATGAAAGGGGCCCCGGACTGGTGACTACATATGGTCGGTACCTTGGAGATGAGGGCTGGACTGGGAGGGCATGGGGGCTGACAGACTGAGAAGGCATGGATATGGGGGTGGTGGGATTACTGGGTGGCGTAAATGTTGGAGACAGAGGGACAACATTGGTGGGGAAGGCTCTGCTAGAAACTGGGCTAGAACCATATAAGCTGGATAAGAAAATAAGAAAGAAAGGTAATTAGACATCAATGTGATAAAAGATTAGGCAGAAGAAAAATACCACACAGATTCAGTGTGTAACAACCAGATTCCTGTCCTCTTTCAAATACCAGCATATCATATTTTCAAAAACACACAGCCTGTGACTCTCCCATTGGCTCTGCCACACACAAAACACACATAAAAACACATTCACTCATGCAAAATAGAAAGTTATGTAATGACGAGTTGAGCAAGACAAACAAACAAGGGCAACAATAATCAGATTCCAACACAGAGGGCCCACTTATTCAATGAAGGTTCTGATTTCATAGGATTTTAATACAATTTCCCAAAGTACCTCAACATTGCACAATATAACTAACATTCAGCCACAAGTTAAAATATAAACATTAATCGTTAACTAATGGTTAACGTCACCATTCTCAACTCTGCTGTGTAAGTCTCAGAACAGGTGGGCAGCTACTCCACTTCATGAGATTATCTAGGCTAGGTTTGTCACATTGTCTTCTTTGCTCTCACTCACCCCCTGCTCCCGTTTTACTCTGTTCCCACCAATCTATATCACATAGCCATGACAATAATGAGACAGAGCTTGCCTGGAGACAGAACTGGCACCAAAGGAACTCCCACTGCAGAACATGGGACTAGAGCCCAAACTGGAGGAGGGGTGCAGCACCAGACCCTTGTCTGGTGATCGGATGGCAGCAGCAATCGGCTGGGATGTAGCAGTCAGACTGGCAAAGGGGTTGTCCTCTTTCGACTGGGTGGATATCATCAGGACCTCCATCAAAATCTGTCCAATCAAGTCCTTAAAATTGGAGAACACTGTCAAAGAAGAAAGAGAACAAGAAGCAAAAGGATAATTTACTAAAATTAAGTGTAGCAAGCTCATAACCTTTCAGTGTTCAGGTGACCAATGAATGAGGTGCGCTCAAGAAAATTTGGAACACATCTCTTCAACAAAACACCCACCTTCTTTGGGGTGCTGTTTAAACTGTGCAGATAGAGAAGAAAGGAAGATAACATCTCGGTCCCGTTCCTTCCAGGAGACTCGGAAAATCTTACAGACCAGCTGCAATGCCTGCTCCTCGGATACCTCTAACCCAGATGTAAGGTCCTTGAAAACAGAAAGGAGATTATCGTGTTAAAAAAAGTAAAATAAAGAGTGCACAGATTCAAGAGTCCGTGTAAGCAAGGCCCAGGTCATTCAACAGCATGTCACCGACAAGGTAGAAGACCACTAAAAGGTGATAACAGTACAATCTGAGCAGCAAAAAGGGTCTAGGGTGTGGAGGTACATATCTCAGACAGCATTGTTCTACACAGTGAGTGCGCTAGATTCCAGCCTTCTGATTAGTAGCTCTACTAATAAATCAAGTTAATATGCAATGCTGCGAGCCCCATATTGAAAAAAGACTCATGTAATAAATACTGCATCCATTGAATATTTACACACACACACAATCAGACTTCTGGAAACCAAATTTAAATGTAGATGTGCAGTCTATGGCAACATAATGAACAAAAAGCAGTCAGGGAATTATTAACAAGCAGTTGCAATGCAATAGGTCTCGCACTTGCGAAAGTTGGAGCCATTGGCATTGTAAATGACAATGCCTATTATTTTTCTGTTTTCAAAACCAACACATAAATAAATGCATTGTCATTTACAATGCTAATAGCTCAAACTCTGGCAAATGCGAGACCTATTGCATTGCAAATGCTTGTTCTTGTAGGCAATGAAAGATGAAACAGTCAGTGGGTCAGAGGGCAGAGATGTCTTTCAGATGCAATTGGAAGAAGCTCACAGTAAATCGGCTAACATTAACACTCCTCAGAAAATCTGAAGCGGTCGTCATTTCCCAGAACAATGTGAGCAGCAACAGTAAGATGTGTCTAAAGACACTCAGAAAGGACGTGTAATATCCCGTCATCACTCGTCCTAAACTTGTCCTCGGCTCAGAATGTGGTGGAATTTAGGAGGCGCGTGTACACCACTACTGTGACGTGTCCGGATTGAAAGGGTGCAGCACAGCCTGCAAAGGGGCCGCCACTGCAAAGGCTTCTAGTTTTACTGCTGCCCCCACAACCTTATAATGTTGGACAAAACACCTTCTCCCCTTCTGAAATGTATTTTATGAAATTTCCTGAAGCTTAAAGCTAGAAACTGCATTTCTGTGGTTTAGAGGAACCCTGAATTCTCAAAAGGCTCAGGAACTGTGGGCCTGTCTCGAGACCCACTGTGTGGCCCTTAGTCTGGTTTCTTGGAGCAGGTGGGCTACTGGGTAACAGCAGTTTTTAGCACTGTCCTTTCTCACCGCCCTGGGCGTAGGCACTGGTACTTGTATGCTTTAACAAGCTTGTGTCTGAGTCTGTGGCTCGTCAGTGGATCTCGTACTCCATGGTGAGCAGTCAGGGCTCAGCCAGAGGAGGTGGATGTGTGGCACGGCTCAGATATCATAAAACAGAAATGCTTTCACTCAATAAATCCAACATACAAAAGAAAGGTGATGGGAGGAATGCTTGCAATATGTTGAACCACTGGCAATCGCTCAGGATAGCATTGCAACCCATTATTCTTGTGCCCACTATGCCACCTCAGTTTTGACCCATCCATATGTAAATCAGTCTTGAGCCTGTTCCAATGGAAACAGCCCAGCCAGAACTGTAAGGCCAGGTCCTCACTGAACTGAACACATGCAACCCAAGAATGGTTTTGCCCTGATTGAGGCTTTACAGTCAGGTGTAGTTGGTTCCAGTGGAACAGTGAGCTGGAGACCCACGTCTGGGTATACCCCTGGCAACTTAAGGCATTATATCAAACACAAATAAGGCGATTGCCTAGCCATTCATTTATAGTGAGGCAGTTAATGGAGCCTGCCACTGGGTCAAGCCAGACGCTGGAGCTGTCTGATGAAGGAAAGCTGTCTATCTTTCAGAGGACATATTTGTTCTACTTCGAACAAGGAAAGGGGCCCGCATGAAGTTGTACTCAGACCCACAAAGACTTCTGAAGTGCCTGCATCAAAAGACACATGCTTAAAATGTTCACCGACAGTCTACAACAGGAGAAACTGCCCAGAGATTAACGCCTAGCGACGATAGTCGCTATACATAAACCGGGCAAACCTCCAGAGGAATGTGGGTCTTATAGACCCATTTCCCTAATCAATGCAGAGGCAAAAATACTCGCCAAACCATTAGCTATGCGACTTCAGCCATACCTCACGATTTTAATCCACCCGGATCAATCTGGCTTTATGCCAAAGCACAACACAGCACTCAATCTACGTAGGTTACATAGTGATATGGCACGCAAAGACACGATCAAGGAAGATGCGGTTATCCTGTCGCTAGATGCCAGTATGGCATTTGACTTGGTGGAATGGCCCTTTCTTTTTGCGGTGCTTCCGCACATGGGCTTTGGTCACAAATGTGCGCATGGATAGAGCTATTATACATGCAACCCTTAGCACAAGTGGTGGTGAAACGCCGCATTTTGGCGTATTTTTATCTGGGAAGAGGGACAAGGCAGGGATGCCCCTTGTCGCCACTGCTTTTTGCGCTGGTCCTGGAGCCTCTGGCGGTGTGGGTCCGACGGGACCTGGTTATTCGGGAACAGAAATGGGCGATAGGGTGGGAAGATCGTATTTCGCTCTACGCGGATGACATACGTCTCTATCTAGCATCCCCCGCACAGTCCATAAATAGTCTACTGGATATCTGTGCGGCATATGGCAGAGTCTCCGGATAAACGATAAATTGGGCAAAGTCCCTCATCTACATACTGCACGGGCCCACGCCGAAACTCCAGAGAAACTGCAATATACAAATCGCGACTGACGGATTCAAATATCTGGGTATATACATTACACACAACCAAACACGCTTCATCGAAGAAAATCTCGCACGGCCCCGGACGCGACTTCATAACGATGTCAAACATTGGCACTCACTACCGCTAACACTGCTTGGCAGGGCAGCCCTTTTTAAGATGATGGCGCTGCCTAGGTTTCTATATGCTCTTCAAAATACACCATTCCCGGTAGTCCCCGCATATTTTTCGGCGATTAACGCGGAGGTAACCAATTTGCTAAGGGACGGTAAGACGAGTCAATTAGAGATGCACAAACTCATGAGGGGATGGTATGACGAGGGAATTGCCCACCCCAACATAAAGCATTATTATTGGCCTAACAACTTATGATTTTAAAGCAATGGCTTCATGTGCCGCAGGATGAACCTGCCTTCCGCATGGACAGACACCTCCTTGACAATGAAGGAATTATGGGGACACTATACAATAAATCACGCCGATCGACACTTACGGGACCCACGGCACATACGATCCGAATATGGTATGAAGCACAGCACGCGATGGGCTGGGAGGGGTTAATTACACAAGCCACGCCATTATGAGATACCCGACAACTAGGCAAACTAAGAAATACAAAGGGATTCAGACAGTGGGACCGGATAGGCATAACGAAGGTTGGGGACATCTGGAAAAAAGGAGAAGTCATTTCATTTGATCAATTACAGAAAACGTACGGGTTGGCACAGCCAGAGCACTTTAGGTACATGCAGATTAGGCATGCGCTCCAAAGCGCACTCCCGCGGGGCACACAGCTACCAGAAGCTTCGCCACTGGACGACAGACTCCTTACAGATCTGCACACGAAAGCCATCTCCCTAGTGCAGTGGTTCCCAAACTGGGGTCCGTGGACCCCCAGGGGTCCTTGACACATTCCTAGGGGGTCCGCAGGCAGCAGTTTTAAAAGCACTGCAAAGTTTCTTTTATAAACAGCAGTTTTGGAGCAGCAATAAAAGTGTCAAGCTAAATCTAATCTAGAGATTAATGTACCTGCTGTAGAGACATTGGGGTTTTGTCCAGTGGCAGCTTTGACTCATCTTAGGAAGTGCTGATGGTTGATATGCCTGCTGCAAAGAATGTCCACCACGCATTTTTTTTAAAACAGTATTTTGTTTTGTGCATAACTCAGTGGGTTCCTGCTTTTGCCACAGAGATTCTTTTGTTATGGTGCAGTTCACAAGTTTCAATCGTAGTCTAGCACAGTGAGCTATGAACTGCCATCAAGGAGCTGCTTGCAAACTGCAAGGTACAAGTTAGTAGGTCATGCTTTTTCCCCGTCTTTCATTATCCAGATGCTACTAGAAAGGTTTGTTTGGGTAGAAATAAATCCTTATTATTAAAGTCAATGCTAACCCCTGTGTTATGTTCTGAATCCTAAGTTTGTGCTTCTCCAGACCAAGCACTCATAAAAAATGCCTACCAGTATGGATGACAAGTGAATCCTACACCTTTAGTCCCCTTTGCCTTATGTAACATTTTCTAGTCACTGATTTACTCACATATGATTGTCTCTGTATGTGTGTGATGTAAAGTGCTTTGACAGCCTACAGTGATGTGAGAGGTGCTATAAAACAAATTAAATACATATGACAGTGGGGCTAGGAGAGATGAGAGGCACTGTTGGAGGGTAGTAGTGAGGAAATTACTGAAGATTGTCAATCTTTGAAGATTGGCAAAAGATTGTTGTATACTGGTGCATACTAAGGTCATTGTTTATTATGCTTTAATAGTGAATACAATTTATTATATAATGAAAAATGTGTTGTAAAATACACCCTTTCCCCCCAATTTTTCTGTTGGTAAAAATGACCCTTTGCAGAGGTCAGGCTCACTCGCTGCACTTGGTGTGCACTGTACGGGGACTGGTCTGACATTTGCCAGAGCAGCTTTAGGTGTCCAGTCCAGCCTTGGAATGAGCAGGAGCCTCTGGCTGTGAAATAAAACCAAACAATGAAAAGTTAACCGTGAGATGCAGCACCAACCTTCCCATTAGGATTTTTCAATTTTTGTGAAAATTTGTAATATAATAATACTAAAATCTTTAGTAATTCAAGTCGTCTTTGTTTGATGTGCACACGTGTGAGTTTTTTTCCCTTTGAATTACAGTTTTAATGTTTGCGATTTAAATCCCCCAAATTGCTTGGGGGTCCCCGGCTTCCAGTAGTGACTCAATGGGGGTCCTCGGGAGTGAAAAGTTTGGGAACCACTGCCCTAGTGTATCGGAAAATAATAAACAATCACCCAGATCCTATGAAAACCCTTAAGGAACGATGGGAGAGAGAACTGGGAACATTAGATGAGACAGAATGGCAGGAAGCGTTGGCATCTCCCAGAGAGGTAGCAATCCCCTCAAAACTAAGATTACTACAATTGAAAGTCCTACACACAAACGCTTCTACACAAACTGGGCTCCACTGATACGCCGCTGTGCCTGAGACAATGCAGCTTACCCTGCACATTCCTACGCACCATCTTGGAATGCCCGCACATCAGGTTATATTGGGCAAGTCACGAAGGTTGCGGTTCCGCCGGAACCAAAACGATGTTTAATCAACATATGGGAATCAACAGACCTTAACCACATGGATCAGGATTGGGTAACGCTTGGTATGACACTGGCAAAACGAAATATAGCCCGGAACTGGGCTTCCAGACAGATCCCAACCCAACGTAGCTGGTGCCAAGACATGGACTATGCAATGGTAACAGAAAAAAACAGTCTATGTACACAGGGGATGCCCAGCAAAATGGACCCGGGTGTGGGGAAAGTGGAACACCTTATATATGCAAACCCCCACAAGAAGACACTCTCAGAGGTTAGTGCTTAATGGCGATTAAAATGAAAAGAGTACGTGTTACATGGAGAGCCCGCAGTATTATTTACCTTGTATGTCGACAACTAACAAGTATAGCAGTGAATGTGACAAGACGAAACAATGTATTTGTACGGGAAGTGTATAACAATTGCATACTGATATGTAACTATGTACGGATTGAAGTTACTTGCAAAATACAAAAAATATATAACAAAACAAAAAAAATACAAAGACAATAGGGTGTCCTTCCTGGAGCTGTTAGTAGGGTCACGTACACCTGGCAAATTAACTACGGAATAAAGCCCGCCCCATGCGAAGGGGTGGGGCACAGTTGAGTGGGAGCAGAGGGCCATAAGCATCCATCTGTATTAGAGAGTGCATAACTTGTGAACTAGGACAAACCCTGAGGTGTGGGTCAGAAATTACTCTAAGGCAGGGCCACTGGAATGAAGCGATTCTGCGGTGACAGCTATTTTCTCACAATTTTGGTTTTACTGCATTTGCCACATAATTCACAGATTTTGACAATGAAAAACTTTGTTTCTAGCTCAAACGGATGAAAGGTTGTCATATCTTTTGTAACTCAGGTTCCTGCACACAGGAAGGCTTTTTGGCACCGGAAGGCTTTTTGGAAAGGTTAACTGGTCATTTTTCAGTTGCAAATTTTTGTATTCGGGTGTTAAATTCCTCCAATTAGGGCGAATTATTTTCTCAGGTACTGTTACCAGATGTAAAAATGACAAAATAATGAAGTAATACACTCATAAGAATGCGCTGCATATGCCCTAAGGATAGTTTTTTTCCCCGCCATAACTTAGTTAAACTTGCTGCATAATTTGGCCCTTTGCTGCCGCAGATCAGTGGTCCTGCTCTAAGAGGTGTGAACGTCAGGCTGTGGATCGAATACAGTCGTAGAGTTGTGAACCTAAGACAGCCCTTGACCTGTCAGATTGAGACCGACCCCAACGGTGTGATTCAGAGAAGGTCTCGAGCTGTGGTTCTGAGACAGTCCTCATGTCGATTCCAAGACGGCCCACATGTTGTGGGGTTAAAACGGCCCACGAACCGTGGTTGAGGCAGCTCCCAAGCTGTCATTGTGAGAAAGTGTGGAAGAGCGGGTTTGAGATACCCCTGAGCAGTGGTAATTATTGAGACATAGGCTGTGACTGAAAGTGAGCCCCTGAGCTGTGGACTGAAAAGTGCCTTGAGCTGAGAGACCGAGGAGGCACCTGAGCTGTAGTCATGAGACAGCCCCTCATGGTCTCTCAAACGGCCTCCTGTCAGTAATACGCTCGGAATCGGACGGCAGGTGTTTCCTGGCAGATGCCTGGCTCCAAGCGATGGCGGATCAATAATTCAGCTTCCCCGGGAGACGGGTGGATCATGGTGTGGGGGTGGACGCCGGTTGGCGATGCAAGCTCGCGCACACCTGCTGTCGTATATTTCCTGCTCCTGAAATGCCAGTGAAACAACAAGTAGAGCTAAGTCGCAGAGCAGGCACCGATGGAAGTCATGTCAGCCAAACAAGACACAGAGGAGTGACGGGCAGGGAGAGAGCACTGAGAAACAAAGGAAGAACGCTACAGAGCAGCAAGGGGCTCAGAGAAGTCTCAGAGCAGTCACAGAGGAAAGTCACGGTGAAGCCACATACCGGGGGTGCACGGAGCAGCCACCGATGGAATAATTAGTCACTCAGCAGCTATCAGCCTATGTCAGTCACCGTGGGACAGATAGGGAGTCGCAGAGAGGCATATGCGGGAAGACACGATTAACGTTAGACAGCCAGCCTCTACAGAGAAGTCACTCATGGAAACAAGCGGTCACCATTACGACCAACGCAGCCGCTTGTTTATATTTGCATTGCGCTTTCACTTTAAGTTAAAGCGCGATGCAAAAATAAACAAGTGCCAGCCATTAAAACAAGCAGCTGTGTCCTGCTCGGGGAGAGAGACAGAGGGAAGCGGAAACAAAAAGTGTTTACCCAGTAATTAAAGGCCACAGTATAACGCCGCATGCAAACAATCCAATCCGGTCACCAAAAAGCCTCACTTTCAATCGAAGGCCAGCGTTTACCATAAAGGATGATGCCCGCTATTTGAAAGCATGGGCGGAGCTTCCACTCCACTTCCGAAATCGACGACAATAGATCTCGCAGAGCGAGCAGCGCATGCGCTGCGACGCTAGAAGAGACCTAAAAAGGAGGGACGCCCTACAATGGGCCCTATCTACTGAATGTTGGAAAATGCAATCACATGAAATCATATGGATAAAAAATTGTGGAGAAAGATATTTACAATAGCAGCAAAACGTTCTTTTCAATAACACATCTGAAGGCTAGCTTTTGGGAACTACAAAAGTGAAGGCAGATATGTTTTTCTCACCAAGTTCTTGGGCTAAATTGATTTTCCAGCTTAAAATGATCAAGTGGAAAGGTGATTTGCTGAATATTAATCGCACCAGACAGACCTCTTTAGAAAATATTGCACACCGCAGCTAGTACTAAGGATCCCAGCAGTCAATTTCATTGAATGTAGGCTAGTGTGCAGAATCAAGTCCAGATATCCTGGAGAGGAGACCCCACCTACACTGAAGCATCATCTATGGTTTTTGGAGAAGATCTCGATACCACAATTGACTCTGTCGCAGACCTCGTTTGACAGCTGGTAATCAGCACTAGAAAATGCACAATTACAATAAGCATAGAAGACGTGACTCATCTGTTGGGAAAGATGTTATCAGGTGTCATTACTCCTTCTAGGGTATACACTTTGGTTATCTGTGCCCACGGCGACTATTACATTATTTCTACTGGGCGAGTAATATGGACAAGGACTTTAATGCACACCTATTGTAGGCTGCAGAAATGGCATAACCCCTGATTGAGCGCAGCCAATAGTTCAAATATGTGTAGAGTGAGATGCCTTTCCCTCGGGGAAGGCTGCCTCTAACACCAAGCAGTTAGTGACTAGGCATTACAATTTACTTCTAATGTTACTAGCCGATCTTAAATTGAAGAAAATTACTGTTGCTGAACAATTAGAATATGAATGTAAGTGTTAGGGAAAACAATGGCAAAGATTCACTCCACAAGAGGTCATGGAGGATAGATCTAGTAAATCACCAGTAAGCAGATTTGTTTCTCTTAACCCACTTATTTGGACCGTTCAGATCTAGATGTGGTTGGAATTCTTGTTTCTCCACTTCAAGAAATAATGTATCCGGAGTAGATGTCCTTACTAATTTGATGTTGGAGTACACTTAAGCACAACTTTCATGACTACGGTATGAACCTCCTGAATCACTGGGTTCAGAAGATTAGGTCTCAACACCTCTGATGTACTGCTGCAGAACTTGGCATTCCATACAATTTCCAGCACCCATTTTAGTGTTGCTTTTGTATCACCTTGAAGATGGTTTCTGATGCCTCCTATTAATGCAATGGTGGTTTCAGAGTGATGGAGCTCTTGCGTGGCTGCTACTGTAGCTTCTGACAGAGTAGTGGAACACTAATGGTCATTGTTGCTCAAGTCAGCCTTGGACACTGGTAAAACAGCTGTGCATGGTGTCGCTGAAGCTACATCTACTAATAGTGTATACCAGTACACTTTTGCTGCCACCTACTGTACCCGATTTTCAGCTCTATACTTCAGTCTTCATTTTCTAGAACTTGTACTTGGTTAGAGGCCAAAAAGGTTGGATGCAATGAAAGGTAGTGCATGATTTGTCAGCCATTCTTATGGGGTTAGGGCGATATGCCAAAGCTATTAATATCACAATGTTTGGCCATAGCAGTAGCCATGATCTGAAAATGCTGCCATTCTTAAAAGAGGAGTAGAAGCAATCATACATTCCTTTCAGTTTTATCATTAAGTCTTCAATCTTTACTCACTGGAAAGAAATTGAATTGAAGCAGTAAATTCTAGAGGGCAAACGTTGATCAGAATATTGGCTGCTGTCTGCCATACCTTTTTAGGTCGAGCCTAGCGTTGCAGCGCATGCCCTGCTCGCTTTGCGAGGCATGCTGTATTAGGGTATGTTTTAGAAGTGGTGTTGAAGCCCCGCCCATATTTTTCATTGGCTGGCGTCATCGTCCATGGTAAATACTGGCTTCCGAGTGATAATGAGGCTTCTTTGTTACAGAGCTGCTCTAAAGCCAGAGAACCAGGTAAGCAGAGCTGCTGTAGAGCCAGAGAACCAGGTCAGCAGAGCTGCTGTGGAGCCAGAGAACCAGGTCAGCATAGCTGCTGTGGAGCCAGAGAACCAGGTCAGCATAGCTGCTGTAGAGCCAGAGAACCAGGTCAGCATAGCTGCTCTATGGCCAGAGTACTGAGCCAGAGAACCAGGTCAGCGAACCAGGTCAGCAGAGGTGTTGTAGAGCCAGAGAACCAGGTCAGCAAGCTGCTGTAGAGCCAGAGGACCAGGTCAGCAGAGCTGCTGCAGAGCCTTAGAACCAGGTCAGCAGAGCTGCTGTAGAGCCAGAGAAGAAGGTCATCAAGCTGCTGTAGAGCCTGAGAACCAAGTCATCACGCTGCTGTAGAGCCAGAGAAGCAGGACAGCAGAGCTGCTGTAGAGCCAGAGAAGCAGGTCAGCAGAGCTGTTGTAGAGCCTGAGACCCAGGTCAGAACAGGTGCTGCAGGGACTGGAGAGGTACAAACGCAATCAGACACAAAAAAGGTGCAATAATGCAGCGTAATATGGCACATTCTGTTGCAATATTTTGCTATTTTGTAATTTTACAACACAGTAGTACTGTCTGGGCAAACATTTCTCCTTATTAGCAGCACTATCACCCGAATACAGCCGTCAGCAACAAAAGGGTGACAGTTAACCTTTGCAAAGAGTCTGTCCCCCCCGGGACACCACGGCTGATGCTTTTTAAGCCTCTTTTGATCCATCTGAGCTAGAATCAATGTTTGCAACTGATACAGAAGATTTGAATCATGTGGCAAGTGTGGAAAATATGTAAATACTCCGAGAACGCGGCGGCCACAATATTCCGTTATTCCAGTGGTCCTGCCTATGAGCAAAGACTTGTAGTGTAATGACCTTGATTTACTGACTGTGTTGTAAATCCATGGAACTTCGCCCAGAAAAATATTTGGGCCAAAAATAACCTCGAATTACTGACTCTGTGGTACTGATAAAGTAAGGGTAAAAGTGGAGGCCATGAAAGGTCACGGACGTCAGGAAGGAATGGGCAGTTCTGGACAGCATTGTGATTCTCCAGGTAGGAATTCCCTTGCAGGGCAGCATCAAGTAGCTGGGATGAAACAAGCATTTGCAAAGCAATAGGTCTTTCATTTACGCGAGTTGAAGCTATTGGCATTGTAAATGACAATGTATTTTATTTATATTTTAAAAACCAAAACATTAATAAACGGCATTGTCATTTACAATGCAATTAGCACAAACTTGCGTAAATGCGAGACCTATTGCCTTGCAAATGCTTGTTCCTAAAGTATCTAATTATTTGCATTCTAATTACAGTGAGGCCAAAGATGAACATCTTGACTTTGGGTCTACCTATAAAAAAAAACTTTGTTTCCAATGTTGAGACACTAACTGCAGTTAACTTTACCACTGGGATTTAACACAGTGTACAGATTTTGCAAGTACAGTAATAATTCAACAAAATTGTTCCCATCATACTGAGTGCTTCAATGGAGCAGGAGTATTAACAAGCAGGTTTTAGCACCTCCTCAGTTCGTTCTTCTCGGGGATTACTTTGTCACTCTTTATGGTTACTCCTTTTTGCCTTCCTCAGAGAAGGCTGAACAAGTATCAAGAGAGATGCATGATAGGTTTTGTTTCTCACACCTTTTCCCCAGAGTTTTGATATATATATCAGCAGCCTCAGCTTTTGCATGGTCTTGTACAGCTGCCCTACACCAATCACGTCCAAAGGTCAGTCATTATATTTGTAGACATTGCTTTAAATAAAAGTTTATTGATTTGAATGTGAACAGTGACGTTGCAGACGCACAAATGTATTACAGAGCGCCCAGGTGCCAGACTCACCAGGCATCAGGGAGTCCCAGCCTGCAGCCCCCTGGAGGCCCACACCAATCCCCATCTCCCATAATGTAATTAAAATCTCCACCGAATATGGTCTTCCCCTGGTAGAGGCGATAAGTATCTTGTGAACTGCACTGAGAGTGAATGATTGAGGGCGGGGATGTATACACTCGCCAGGTTGTAAAGGGCACCATCCATCGACCCCTCTAGGACGAAGCTCTGCTGCCAGGATCCCACTTCCCCCAAGAGGGGCAGTATATTTGTCCATTTCCACCTGCGAGGATAGGGCTTTATCCCAGCCCATGATGTTGTGCCGTGACTCAGTCAGAAAGGACGGTCCACTAGCAGGCGTCACATTGGCTTGAACATCAGGGGAGGGCCTCCAGACCAGATGAAGCACCCAGGGCCAACCCGCTTGAGCCAGGAGCAGACCCGGGCAGCACGAGGGGTCAGCCACCCCTTCAGGGCCCAGGGGCCACTCCAATGACTGTTCTGAATGAGAGCAAGGAGCGCAAGTAAAGCCCCGACCCAGGAACGCAAGTTAAGCCCCGATCCAGCAGCACAAAGCACGGCTCTCCCCACCAGGAAGGTACAGTTTGCAGGGCTGAGGGGAGGGACATAGGACACAGCAGCAAGAAGAGGGGGACCTACAATACACTGGCAATTCTTCAAATCGATGGGGGGGTAACCCTAGACGAGAGGGAGGGCTCCGTCTGTGCCTCCCCACAATCGACTCCTTGACTGAGGAGACCGGAGCTCCCCGCACTCACCGGTCCGAGGTACCCACTCACCAACGAGGCCCAGAGACTGAAGCAGTCCCAGTCACAAGCCAAGGCCCGATCCAGACAGCACAACTACGGTCCACTCGCTCTGTGGTTCACTGGGCGTTCCTCTCATCTACCCGCGGTCCCAGGCAAAGCGGGCCACCGAGGAACCCGGTCCAGGCACCCAGCAGCTCACAACAGGCCTGAGGTGACAGGCACTCACTGCCGAGCCACCATCTTGACAAAGGCGTGTTGAGCGAAGGCCACCACTGGCACTCTTCATGCTGTCTAAGCCCCGCTCCAGAACCAACTCTCTGGGCCGAGGAGGGTCCAAGAGTCAGTGCCAAGGCTCCGCCAACAGGTTAGTGCACGCCAGTACTAAAACAGCACGGTTTTACAGCAGCGGCAGACTGAGCCTAGGAAGATGAGTCTGCCATGATGGCTGCACAGACTACACCCCTACCATATTTGTAGACATTTAACCATCCCCAATATTGTGTTATGTTCTGTCTGGCCACTGCCAACCCTGTGTTGCATAGCAGTTTCTTCTATTTTGGGAAGATTGTTTACCCTATATCCCTTTAGTAACACATTTGTACATTCTACTCAACGTAAACTTAGGAAATTTTTAGTTCTCTGCCAAATCTTCCCTCATCCTGTATGTTATTGTGGCAAGTCCACGATGAGTGAATTAAAGTCCCCTCTTTTCAACAGCCACTCAAACAGAGGTCTCAGAGGAAGTAGCCCCTTCCTTTCCCAATTTCCTCTTGCATGCCATGGCGAATGGCTGCACTATTTGAGCTCTGTCTAGGTCAGCCGGAAAGCATCAAACCCTATTAGCTATGTGTATTTCTGAAACCTAGAAATACACAAGAATATGTGGCCTGACTTGTGTGGATCCTAGCATGTTTTCTCACCCAGAATACCCTGCAAACTTCAACGTATGGGTGTAAAAAAAAAAAAACTATTTTTCACACATTTATGCGATTGCAAACTCAGGCACTTCCAGCCAAAGACTTACCACTCTCAGTTCCCACACTTACCCAGACTGATGCTTACCATTCAGGTGGGAGTGCAACTTATATCATAAGAAAGGACCAACATTCTAAGTACGTGAAAACTTAATTAACACCACATTGACGTCACATCGTCCAACGGTTTGATAGTCCTGTTGAGGGCAATAGGCTCGCCCACACAAGTGGGCTACTGTTTTTATCAGAAGTACTTTGGGACTGCTTGATGGTGGGAATTTTGTAGATCCTAGCAAATTCTGGAACTTTCCCACAGAGCTGTAAGGAAAATCTGCAATTTTAACCAAAGTTTGACTTTTGCATTGCATTCTGGGTAAGAAAATTAAGTTGGATCTGCGACCATCACACCACCCTAGACTCCCCTGGTTATCTAATTTTTAGAAATGTGTGATGTTAGTTTCCCCGAGTGCCAGCCAAGTCCTGGATCAAATACTGTAGCTACCCACTTTGCGAGAAGGAGTCACTATGAAAGGAAAATTTACGATGTTTCCTTGTTTTGTGGCCTTTCCTGTTGCGGCCACAGACTCACCCACACAAGATTTGTATCTTGGATAAGTTAGGAAACCCACAAAGTAGCATATTTGTTATTATCAACAACATTTCTCTCCATTTTTTGTTTTCAAATGTAAGCAAGTGTGCAAGAAAGAACACTTTTTGGAAAATGCCCTCTGAATCGAATGGCAGTATGGGTAACCACAAATACAGAGTTGTACATATAACTGCTATTCCTAAACGTATTATCTTGGGAACATTTAAAAATGCACGATTCATTCGTAAACATTTTTTCCATTTATTAGAGGTTACTGCATAAATCGATGCACAATATGTATACAAAAAAATATCAATCAATTAAGTTGCAGCTCAGCAGGTGGCTCAGGGCTGCATGTGTTTTTGACAACCAACAAACACTATAAATCCCTGCAACCAGAAGGGTATGACGGACATAACTTTATCTTACTTTTATAAATTGGCCTTAGTGGCAAAATATTTCAGATGAAAACACTGTCCCTTAGTTCTATGTATTTCCTACATTTTAACTTTTATTTTTTTACTTCCAAGGATTGGTTTCTTTGGGAAAACTTTGAGTCATCTACATAAATTACCCCTTGCTGAAATTAGAACTAGGCTACTTTTTGGAAATGTAAAGCTCTCAGAGTTCACACAGGTGTTCCCCTATTTTAAAAAAATTGCATTTTCATTGACTTACAATAAATTTACAGATACGATTTTTAATACTATTATATGTTCTTATACATTTTATTTTATAATCTTCATTTCAAATACAGGATAAGGAGGATACAAAGTGTCCTCAAGGTTTATCATAATTGGCCAGCAAATTCATTTTTTGAATTACATTCTTTCCGTCACACGTCTTTTTCATTTTATTAATTCGCATAAACTGAGGAGGACCATTAGCTTTCGAAAAATAGTGAGAAAAAGCCAGATTGCTCAATGCAATATGTAGATATGCAGAGCATTCAAAACTCACTAACATTTATCAGGAGTTATAGATAGTCCATGCATAGTGTTGATAAGTAAACAATAACTGCCACAATTGTTGTAAACATGGACAAGTCAACACATATGACCTCCATGTAGCAATACTCAAACATCTGGGACGCTGGTTTGAGATATATGCATTCTGTTTGTTGAGCTGTTTCGGAGTGAAAAGGAGCCATTCTGTAAATAGCTGAATTTTGTAAATTTGTTTCTCTCACTGCTTTATGATTATTCTGAGATGCGTCATTCCAATCCTCAAGATTTATACCAGGATCAATCTCACTTTCCTATTGATTTAGTAAATTAGTTATCATTCAATCTTGTAAATCCTTGATATTGAAAAGAAATATGGCCCCTTGTCCAAAACCTGTATATTTCGTTGTCTTCAAAAACAAGGTTTCTACAATGCTACAAGATGTTCAATCTCTTTAAAGGTAAATCATGTAGCAATGTAATAATGTGAATATAGGAAGATATGTACCAACCCACCTGAGTCTCTATTGTATTAGCTATTTCGTCCCATTGGGGAAATGCACCAATTCAAACTCATTTGCTAATTTTATCAATGTCATATGTTCCAGAAATTTATTTCACTTTCATCTAAACTGCCATATGCATTATATGTACATGCAAAATCTGTGAATGTCTGCCTATATCATGTGCTCAATGTACAATAGTTTCGGATTATGAGGTTCACTTTTTAAAAAATATAAAAATGTGTAACTTTTGTTAACCTGTAATTGGGCTGAAAAAATAATTCTCATAACTCAGATTTAAAATATTAAAAGAAATACATTGGATCGAGAAATTCGGAACTGCTAACACACCCATATCAATAGCCAAACAGCATTTCTTAATACTCATTTTGGGTGGTTTTTGCACCATAAAAATACAGCGATTTAAACTCTATAACTTTTGGAAAATGTTTTCAGAAAGAATACTTACCAAAGTAAAAAATAGAACTAGACAGAGATAATATATCTTGATCAGTGATACTCTTCCTACAAATGTAACTCAAACTAGAATCTATTTGTCTAGTCAACCACACGTGTTTTAAAATACATATTGAAGGTGCGTAGTTCAGCTCAAAAAGATCTTGATAATTTTCAGAGCTTTATATACTGAAATAATCAGAGCTTTGTAGAGCGCGCTAATCACCCTAAGGGGTATCAATGCGCTAGCGCGATTGTGGCCTATTCGAACAGCCACATCTGGAGTCTGCTCCTGAACTCGGCGAGGAATGTTGATGTTCGGTGTGCGTTGGATGCATGGGACAGTGGCAAGGGCGGCAGACCGCAGGTGTCTGGTGGGCCGGTAGAAGGTCAGGCGGTTTTTGGGTTTGGGTTTATATTATAATTACTTTGCTGAAGAATGGTTAATACGTCCTTTTAAGCATGAAACAATAATACATTTGTTTTAGTTGAATTTATTTTACAGCCTCCTAGCTAATTAAATTCTGCTATTATATCTAATGTGAACTGTATAGTATATTGTTGAGCAATAAGCATCAGCAACATATAATTTCCATATACTCTGAATCTAGGTGCAGAAAGATGAATTGGTGCTAGATTACTATTTTAAGTACGATGGCTGAAGGTTCAATAAACGGAGCAAAAAGAATTAGAGACATGTGACAGCCCTGTCTGGTTACACGAGTAAAAGTTATATCTTTCACTAATTTGTTATCATCAGACTTGCCACACAGTCTTTACAGAGTGCGGCTATCAATCGTCGTCTGGAGGGGAACCCCATTCTTGTTAACAATCAAGCAAAACTTTCAAGCTGACAAGGTTGATAGACTTTTCTGCATCTAGTAAAATTATAGCAAGCAGGGATCTGCATCAAAGAAAGATAATCACCGGCTTCTGCTACAAAATTAGTTTTGGTATATAGCGGTCTACTGGGAATAAACCCGTTCATATCTCTACGAATTAGTGATGGAAGCATGAGCTATGATTCTCGTTGTTAAGATTTTTAGAAAAGCTCTTAGAATCACTATTCACTAATGTGATGGGCCAATATGAATTGGGGTCTAGAAGGTTATTTCCTTTATTTAAAGAGCATTACACAGCACCCTTGTGCAAAGAATTAGGAATATTGCCACTTGCCAAAACATAATTAAACAGTTTGGCAAGTGCTTTTTGGGTTCATTGATAAAAATTGTACACATCTCTGCAGGAAAACTCATCCTTACGAGAGGATTTACAATTTTGTAGACTGCTTACTGATATTTCCACTTCCTCCTCTTTAACTGGTGGTGTACCATTTGCAAATATTCTCTAGTAAATACCTGAATTTCTAATTTCTGTGCATATTTTTGCATTTCCGTAAAGAAAGCAAAATCTAATACGCTTTTGAAATGGGCTAGAAAAATCCGGCCAAATGTCTCTCTAATCACAATTGAATATATTATTTTTGCATTGATAAAACCGTATTTTTGGTACAAATCACTTACATATGCCACTATTTTGCTGCTACGTCTCCTTCATAAACTGCTGTTCCATTGATCTAAAATCAGCCATCTCTTTTTGTAATAGGCAAGGATGCAGCTCTTCTTGCCACTAGAAAAGCTGTGCTCTAATATTTTATAAGTTTTAAAAATCCAGTGCTTCTTTTAATTTGGTATATAAAGCTTGATACCTCAGGTTATTCACTTTCAGTATCAATTTTATGTGCAATAAATTTGCCTCTTAGGGCTTATTTGAATGCTTCACAAATAACTTCCTGTGCACCTATGCCTTTCTTTTTGTGCAAATAATTGGATGATTTAGATTTCTATGTGATTGGTGCTAAAATTATCTGTTGAGAAAAATTGTGTCCACGATTCATGTATTTGGATTGCCTGCTTCTTGTGTGAATTCTACACTTAAAGGGCTGTGTGGTCTGAAAAACAATTGAGCATATAACAAACTCATATTGGTTTAGAAAGGAGGAAGCCAAGAAATAAATCAATTGTAATGATGAATGGGATCTTTTAGAAAAAATATGAATATGGTCTAGTATTACGTTTTTTGCTTGCCACAGCTCAAGGAGTAATAGTTGCTTTTTATTAATAATCATTGCTTTGGTGATCTTGGGATTTATATGGGGCACACCATAATTCTTAATATATAAAGACTGGAGGCAGTTCAAATGGCCCTCTGCTATAAAAAGGCTGACGAAATATAATCAACATGATCAATAAACCATTCAGAGGTGGGATCAGTCTCTTTAGGTTCATTATATGTGACTAATGTCAAGTATTTTGGGGGGAAATATGACCCCTGAAACCATGCATCTGGTCATGTGAGGCCTTATAAATTTGGTCCAAAGAATTTTGGGTAAAGAAAAAAATATGCCTGCATAGAGCCTGCCCGTTCACATGTAAGATTCAGATTTGCTCCTAATGTTTGTTTTGTGTAAAAGGATAAACAAAGATTTAACTGTGGTGAGTCATGTTAATACCACCCTCTTCTTGTTAACTCCATTCACATCTGAAGAAATAATTTTCAGTGTGCGCTAAGTATTCATCATATTCATCAAAACGACATTCTCTTCTTTCCTCTCCCATTGACTCCTGTCACCTTCATCTGCCCTAACTTCACTTCCTCTTTCTTGCATCTTCCCCTCCCATACTCTAAGTAGTTGCACCTACACTCATGGAGATCCCACCCCATAATGACTATCTAGGGCTCTGGTATGGCACCTAATGGGTGCACCCCTCGGACAGGCCTCCTTTAATAAATTTCTATTCCTTTACTACTGGAAATCCATGTACCCGAAATAGGATTTTTGCCAATTTTACCCGTTGTCCCTTTTATTTTCCCTTCAGTTCCATGTGTATCCTTTTTCCTTTTAATTTTTCAGTTCCGCGAGAAAGACTTGTGCTGTCTTTACTTAACTATCTGAAATGTTCCTTGTGCCAATACTTTAAGTTTTGCTGCCTGTACTAACATTCCTTGTGCTCCTATTTCTTTAAATCCAAGTACTGTTTTCAATCAAATCAAGCAAACAGTATTTTTTATTGCGCAGCACTGTCACCACTCTGGGAGCTGAGTCTGTCTCCGTCGAAAAGCCATGTCTTGAATTTCTTTCTGAAGTCCGCCAGGGAAGGTGCTGTTAGAAGGTGGAGGGGCAGGTTGTTCCAGGTCCTGGCAGTGATGTAGGAGAAGCAGCAGCCCCTGCTGTGGCTACGATAATTCATAGGGTGGGTGTGTGAGGGCAAGCGAGGTGGAGCGCAGGTTTCTTGTGGGTAGTTGGAAGTTTAGTCGATGGTTGATATAGGATGTGCCTTGGTTGAGTAGAGGTTTGTGTGTGTGAGTGAGGATATTAAACTGGCACCTCTTCTGCATGGGTAGCCAGTGGAGGTTTCGGAAGGGAGGGGCAATGCTGGTCCATTTGGGGAGGTTCAGGATGAGTCTGGCCGCGGGGTTCTGCGTGGTCTAGAGTCTTTTGAGAAGCTGGGTGGAAATTCCGACTAAACAGTGTTGCCATAGTCGAGGCGGTTGGTGGACAGGACACACGCGACGCTCTTTCTGGTGTTGGTTAGGATCAGTCTAATGATTTGACTGAGCATGCTGAGGGTGTGGAAGTAGGTGGCTGCATTGACTTGTTTCATGGTTAGTTGCCTGTTGAGGCAGATACCAAGGTTGAGTTTGAGGCAGCTGTCTCTTATCCATTTGGCTACGTTGGTCATGGAGTTGCAGAAGTTGGTTTTGGCGTAGGAGGGGTCCCATGTGAGGGAGAGTATAAGTTGTGTCATCAGTGTAGGAGATTATGTTGAGTCCGTGGGAGCAGACGTCTGTGAGGGGGGAATGTAGATGTTGAACAGGGTGGGGCTGAGCGAGGCTCCTTGGGGTATGCTGCATATAAGGTCCTTGGGTGTGGAGCTGAAGGGAGGCATAAGGATGCTCTGTATGCGTCCTGAGAGGAAATAAACGATCCACTTGAGGGTGTTTTGCTGAATGCCCATGTTGTGGAGTCTGTCAAGAACGGTGTGGTGGGAGAGTGCATTAAACGCAGCAGAAAGGTCAAGGAGGATCAGGGCTACAGTTTCTCTGTGGTTGAGGAAGGTTCTGATGTCTGTGGTGGCAATCAGAGTGGTCTCAGTGCTGTGGTTGGCAAGGAATCCTGATTGTGAGGCGTCAAGAAGGTGGTTTAGTTTCAGATATTAGGTCAGCTGTTGGTTAATGGCTTTCTCAAGTACTTTGGCTGGGTTGGGAAGCAGGGAAATCAGTCAGTAATTCATTAGGTAGCTGGGGGTCAGGAGCGCTTTTTTAGGAGGGGTCTGACCTCTGCGTGTTTCCATCCATCTGGGAAGGTTGCCGTGTAGATGGAGGTGTTGAGAATGCTGGTGCTGATTGGGTTGGTTCTGTTCGGAGGTTGAATTGATGGTGTGAGCAGGGGTACATAGGTGCTCCGGTGTGGATGGACGGACAACATGATAGCTGAGCTGTTCGCCGACTGAATGAGGTTGTCGAGGCTGAGAGTGGTGGGTTGGGGGTTGAAGTTGTCGATGGTGGGAATCTTGCTGGTGAAGTAATCTGAGAGGGTGTCACAGAGTTCTTGGGAGAGGTGGATGGTGTTCTCCATGGCTGTCTGGTTGGAGAATTCCTTGACGATTTTGAAGAGTTCTTTCGTGTGGTTGGCCGCTGTGTTGTGCGCTGCGGCAAGGCAGCAATGTGGGGAGCGGCAGCCGGGGCTGAGGATGCTGAGGGTCATAGCAGGATAGCGGCAGGAAGACTAGGATTCCTGCTGCTGGCCATGGTCTAAATGCGGACAGGTGCAGACAGTCTTTGGTGCGCATGCAGGGTGCCCGCAGCTGCCTCTATGAAGTAGGTCCTGGGAGTGGAGAGGAGAGATGCCACTTCCTATGCAGAAGAATGATGGGAAATCCAAGGAGGTCACTTCTTGTGCAGATGGATGATGGAAAAGAGCCCTCTTGCTTGGCTTCTTCTTTTAAAGGCAGTATTGCACGGTTCCACTTCCTCTCCATCACAAACCTCAGCACTTTCATTATAGGCTAGTTCAAATACCCCATGAGGTGACTAGGTTAAGTCTGTTTTTCCCCCCATCAGTACTTGAAAGTCTTCCACTACGGTGACAAATGTTTTTTTAACCCCAACATTATATACCTAACTGGTAAGTAAGTACATTTATTAACCATTCAATTATTTAAAATCTTTACAGTAAATGAGCTTAAAAATCAACGTCCACACCCGCCGTCCCACCCCCGCCCCTCAGACCCTTGAGTCTCTTAGCAGCGCAATTCCCGCTATTCGTGCAGTTTCACAATTTGTTAATTGTTACTTCCTTTCCAATGGGCAGGCATTTTTTGTGTTACGCAGCATTTCCTAAAAATCTGTTAAAAATCTTTTAAATGAAGAATTTATATAGAGCTACATATACCCGCAGGTGTCTAGGCGCTGAAAACAAGCATACATGCAGAGGTACTGTGGAAGAGTTGCACTAAAATAGCCAGGTTTTTAGGGCCTTCCTGAATTTAAGCAAGTTAGATTTTTTTTTAGGGAAATAGGAAGGGAGTTCCAAAGTTTGGTGGTGGTATAGACAAAGCTTTTTCCTCCCCATTTTACTTTGTATGCCTTGGGAATAATCATATTGCCACTATCTGCCGATCTGAGTGGTCTGGCTGGAATGTAGGATTTAAAGTACTGCGACAGCTGCCACGGGCCAAGGCCATGTTTGGCTTTGAAAGCTATACACAGGGCTTTGAATTTATTAGGTTTACTAATGGGCAACCAGTTTAACTTTGTGAGAGCACTAAAGACAGTCGTAGAGAGAAAGGCCAAACAGGACTCTTGCTGCAGCATTTTGGGTCATCTGTAGTATGGGTATGCTGCGCTTGGTTGCACTTGTAAATAAGGCATTACAGTAGTCCAGCCTAGATGCAGTTAAAGCAGTGACCACTGTTTTCCTCAACTCAAAAGGGATGAATGGGAGTACTTTTTTGTTTTTGTTTTGAGTTTTCAGAATAAAAAACATGCGGATGTGGTATGATTAATCTGAGTATCAAATGACAATTTAGAGTCAAAGATGACCCCCAGATCTTTTCCTTTGTTAGCTGGTGTCGGAAGGCGGGCCATATGAGAGGGCCACCAGCTGTCTGACCAAATCAGGGGAGAATTGCTAAAGAGCATGACCTCTGTTTTTGATGAATTACGTTTTAGGCAATTATCCTGCATCCAATTTCCTATGTGGCCCATGCAGTCATGCACCCGAGACCGCGTGTTAGTAGTCGAGCTATTGATTGACACTATAATCTGTGTGTCATCCGTATAAGACACCAGAGTGAAACCGTAGCTTCTTATTAACTTACCAGGGGAGTAACATAAAGGTTAAAAAGAGTGGGGCTCAGCAACGAACCCTGCGAGACTCCGCATGGGAGTGAAAAAGCCTGGGAAACAAAGGCATCGTGAGCCACCATTTGAGATCTATTCGATATGAAGGAGTAAAGCAGGAGGAGCGCTCCCACCCTTATCGAGTGTTTGCCTAAGCTCCTCCATGGCTGATAGTGGTGCTAACTTGATGCTATGATGGGCCCGGAATCCAAATTGTGAAGGGTCAAAGATGTCGCCTTCCAACATAAACTTGGATAATTCTTCATTTAAAAATCTTTCCATTATTTTTGCCGGGAAAGGCAACCTAGAGATGGGTCTGTAATTCAAGGGGTCACAAGGATCCAGATTGGATTTTTTCCATGAGTGGCAGAATGTAAGCTTTCTTCCATTCCATGGGAAAATGCCCTGAAGAGATCATACGATTAAAGATGGGCAAAAGTGAAGAGGTTATTATCTCGGGAACTAAATGAAGAATTTTCGGTGGGCAGGGGCCAAGGGGAGACCCAGATTTTACTAGAGTGATTAATTTAATGATCTGATCTAGTGTAATGGGTGAGAAAGAGGGAAAAATAGGTATGACAGAGCCATCAGGATTTGAGGGAGGACCGTAGCTATCAGCTGGATACTTGTAGGGCAACGAAGATAGGGGCCGAAATGCATCGAAGCCCTGTTTAACCTTTTGTTGGACTGAGTCTGCTAGCTTATTGCAGAATTGTTTGCTTCTTTCATGATCTTGGGTATCTGGGAGTTTGGAGAGTTTTTTTAATGGTTGAGAATAATGTTTAAGTTCAAAGCGCTTCTAGTTCAAAGCGGGAAGTCTAAGAATGGATAATTAGAGGGCGCCCTCGGATACAAGAACGCCCTGCTCTGATTCGCAGCCTTTGGCACAGCCTGTACACGCCACTCGGTAAACACTTACTTTCAGATATATATTCCTTCCTCCTCACACCTATACATCTCACTAAATCACCAGAACAACATAGGTGGCAATCTGAGTGCGAGCGTGAATTTTCATTTAAGGAATGGCAGGATATTATCCACAGAGTTAGGGCTTCTTCAAGCAGCACCACAGGCAGAGAAAGGTTTCTTAAAATAGCCCACTATTGGTACAATACCTCAATCAGGGTGGCCCGATTGTAGCCGGGGGAGGGGGGCAATGTAAGAGACCCTCAGTGCTGGAATCGCTGCAGACAGGAGGGCACCCTTGCGCACTTGCTATGGAGATTCAGCAATTCTGGTCAGCCATTCTGTACGATATTGGCAACACTTATGATAAAGAGTTGCCAACGTTCCCCAGCTACATAATACTGGGATTGCAAAATGCACCGTCCTACCCCTTAAAATCCTGCTGTGGGTGGCCACCACCTTGTCTCTTGGGGCTGCTAAGGGCGAAAAGCGTTACAACAAACAAATGATGGACGGAATGCTGACAATGCATACATTCTCCCCCAGTCAAGAGATCTGGGTTAAATCCATCGTTCTTTTGCCCACTACACCACCCCAGTTCAGACATAGCCATATGCAAATCAGTCTTGACCCTGTGCCTCATGGGAACAGTCCAGCCCGAACTGCCAAGCCATGTCTTCCCTGGAACAGAATCAAGCATCCTAGGACCGGTTTCTGGCTATCAGCCGTCATCAGCCAGGATAGCTTGACTCCAGTGGCATAGTGAGCACGGGTCCCACGTCTGGGAATACCCATCCCACTTAGGGCGAAAAGCGTTACAACAAACAAATGATGGACGGAATGCTGACAATGCATACATTCTCCCCCAGTCAAGAGATCTGGGTTAAATCCATCGTTCTTTTGCCCACTACACCACCCCAGTTCAGACATAGCCATATGCAAATCAGTCTTGACCCTGTGCCTCATGGGAACAGTCCAGCCCGAACTGCCAAGCCATGTCTTCCCTGGAACAGAATCAAGCATCCTAGGACCGGTTTCTGGCTATCAGCCGTCATCAGCCAGGATAGCTGGACTCCAGTGGCATAGTGAGCACGGGTCCCACGTCTGGGAATACCCATCCCACTTAGGGCGAAAAGCGTTACAACAAACAAATGATGGACGGAATGCTGACAATGCATACATTCTCCCCCAGTCAAGAGATCTGGGTTAAATCCATCGTTCTTTTGCCCACTACACCACCCCAGTTCAGACATAGCCATATGCAAATCAGTCTTGACCCTGTGCCTCATGGGAACAGTCCAGCCCGAACTGCCAAGCCATGTCTTCCCTGGAACAGAATCAAGCATCCTAGGACCGGTTTCTGGCTATCAGCCGTCATCAGCCAGGATAGCTTGACTCCAGTGGCATAGTCAGCACGGGTCCCACGTCTGGGAATACCCATCCCACTTAGGGCGAAAAGCGTTACAACAAACAAATGATGGACGGAATGCTGACAATGCTGCTAAACAGCTCCTGTTGTCCCACTGGTGAACGGAAACTGTTTCGACAAGACTAGACTGATTGCACAAATTATGGAAGATTGTCAGTATGGAGAAACTGATTGCAAGTGTCACACACACACACACACACACACACACACACACACACACACACACACACGTGACCACGCTTTGATAAAACATGGGCTCAACTATTGAATTTTTAGCGACTGAGTTCGTTGAATTGATTTGCCCGGCATACTTGCGGGTTCTTCGACTCACTCAATCGGCTCATGTAGTTGTGCATTGTCAATGTATATTGTACCTACACAGGAGTCGCTTTACAATTGTACGGTGATATTTGCTCAACCTGTCGAGTACCTACAACGATCTATATTTTATTATAATGTGATTTTTTTTTCCTTCTCTCTACTCCTCCCTCCATTTCCTATTATTTTCACAATAGTTTTTTTGTTCCCCCACCGGCCAGTGGATGAAGGTGGCCTGTTACCTGTCCTCAAAACAATAAAAAATACCTAAAATTCAATAACTGATGAAAACATAGGGAGACCCAACCGGTCAGTTGAACGGACACAGCTTGACTTACTGCCGTCTGCTTTTCAACAAGCCATTTCCAATGCACCTGGTCTCGCATTTTTTTGAGCTATTGCAGCTGTAATGTAAATGATATTAACTTGTGTCTTGGAGTGAAGTGGATGTAAGTGATGGCAATTGTGTGGAAAATGACAAAAGCAGATTATGAAACGTTTTATTTAGGTTCTGGGGCATGAGGTCTTTATTGGGCAATTACCCATAGCAGATACAGTTGCTTATTAGTATTTCTGTATTTAAAACTATTTATTTTCACTTGGATAATGGAGTTATTCATTGTGCAACTGTGTCTCTTGAACGGTGCTAATAGCGAATAGCCAAGGCTTACTTCAGGAGGTGCTAAAGAGCCTGTAACTTAAACACAGTATGACACAGTAATCAAACTTGATAAGCAAAATAATCAGGCCAAGTGGTATCTTTTAATGGGGCCTGATTTTTAAAGGGGGCCATGGAATTAAATCTTGAAAATTCGTTTAAGAATGCATGAACCCTGCTGTTCTAATGTGTCTTGAATGCAAACGGTTTCTGCGTGCCCAAGTATTACTGTCTCTGCGAATAGACTAATACATCAACTTTTGAACGTTTACACTTTGAAATGTTTTTCGTTAGGCTTTATTTTGTTGGATCTGCAATATATCCTTTCATTGACTTTTGCCTTTCCTTATTTTTTTGCCTTACAATTTTGAAATGCAAAAAAAAAATTATCGGGTGTGAAGTGGATGCTTTTTTTTTTATTCACTTCCTCTTTTATCTCTCTTCTGGTCTCTGAATCTACTCACTATTGCATTTTTATTGTGAATCTCTAGCTTGAAATGTTTTGGACAAGGTGTATGGAAATAGTTTTGTAATCATAAAGGATAACTTTTGGATGTCCTTAATTTCCTATTGGTAATTTTTGAGAAGCAATGTAGGTCTTCGATTTATACGTTAGTATTGTTTTCATAGAGGGTGCTATATCGTTGCATAGAAGGGGTGGTGGTGGACAGGCAAGCCTTAGGGCAGGTGACCAAGTTTCCAATTTTCGTTTAACTTACAGGTGCAATGGAAGAGTTGATCCAACCAGATTATGGAGGGTAGGGTTATGAAAATGCCTCTACCCTGCTCTGTAGTGTCCATCAACTGTATTTATCGAATGTGTGCAAAGGACTCTGTTAAGATTCTTGTAATCTGGTAGGGGGTTACGTAGAGTATGTACCAGCTGATATGAGCACTGTATTTCCAAGTCTCAAATCTTTTTCCAGCTGTCCGCAACTCACTCCCTTCCCCGCTTAGGATGGCCAGAATAACTTATGAGGGCATACTGGGCATTCAAGAATGGATACAGATGCATCCTACTGTAGTGTTCAGCACAATAATATTTGAATCACACCTAGTACATTTCCTAAGCCCCAATAGGAAACATACTCTTTTCACAGAAAAGGAGAACTTGCAGGTGTCTCTCACCACAAGCTCAAGTGAGGTATGTGCTATAAGTTAACAAGGGTGTGGATTTCCAGTTAGTCATCCTAAAAATCGATTTGTGAATGATTGTATAGGGAAACTGCACATTTAGGTAAACATGCCCAAGCGAGAAGATATGGAGAAAGAGGCCTGGTAGAACACTTCCACGGCTTTTAAAAGAGCCAACCAAACATAACAGAGTGCTAGTATAAGAGATGACCAAGGAGAAACAATGACCTCGACTGAAGAAATTATTGATGTATTTACATACTATAAGCAGCAATTTACAGTGCAGGATCAGGTCGTGCTGGAACAAATCACGGAATACCTGAATGAGATGATGGCCTGAGTGTAGGGGCTAATTGACAACCACTGAATGAACCTTTTACTGTGGAAGAAATACATGAAAACATAGAAGTTTTAGCTAAAGGGAATACTACAGGGTATACAAAGTAATTCTACAAAAACACAGAAGGTGCAGCTAAGCTCTCGTTTTCTGCCAGCTAACAAGGAAGTACTCTAAAACCGCATGCTACCAGAGTCTATCAATGAGGCTCCTCCGTTCAATCTCCACTGCACTTGTTGCAAAGCCTTAACACAGAAGAACTCCACTCTTGCCTTCAACCATAACAATACCAGATACCTTCTTCGGCAAAGAGAGGATCTGTAAAGGCATTTTACATAAGAAACGCAACAATTTTTGTGTTTTGTTTTTAATTAACACATCAGGTGGTAGTGGGGAGACCACACTAAAGCGAGAGGCTAGCCGTTACTTCCGTAAATTCAGCTAAATTCCCGTTTTGATTTTTAAAAGTATGTTGTTTGTCCATAGTTTCAAGTCTTTCGGTAGCAAAACAACCAATCTCACGGTGGTACGTATGCTGGGAATCCTGTGAGAGTAGGGGAAATATAAAATGGCTAAGGATTGGAGTACCTCGACCAAACCGAATGTCCTGCACAGAATTTCAAAGTCCTGATTGGCTTTGGAGTTCATACATGGCTCTCCAGAAGCAGTCTGAACAACCAAGACAATGCACCGCAGACAAGTCTTCTCGGTTAGGAGTGTATTAGAGAGTAGTCTGTTATGGCTTGCCCGGTTGCTGATAGTTGGTCTCTATCTCCACCTCGGCGTGGTATTCCTAGTTTTTTGCCTTCACTTTACGCCGAAGGCGGGGAAGCATTGCAGGCTGTGATTGGCCCACACTTTCTCTGGTGCCATTGGATGAATCGGAAGCAGGCTTTTCAGTGGGCAATTCAGTTCAAGATTGGCTGCAGTTCTCTCTGACAGCATGTATTCTATATGCTGCCCTGGGGGCATGGAGCCGCTCGAGAGGTCACTGTTCAAAAAAAAAAAAAAACATGTTGCGTGAGCCTCGGCCGCTATTTATTAAAGCTGAAGCCCCCACTGCTGAAATGAAAGCATAATAATTTGGCGGTGGTATTAAAATATACTTTTTCTGCTGAAAAAATGCATGAACAAACAGGGCGTCATGTCACGCTGTTTATAAAAAATAAATTTATTTATAAAGTGTTGTATAGCGCGAACATATATATTATATTGTGAGCACTCGCAAGATCGAGTTAGGTGAGCTGCGCTGGCTAACAACAAACGCAGTTGCGGGAGAGGTGTCCTCCCTGCTGCTGCAACAGTAGGCAGGAGAAAGTCATTTAAGAAAATAGTGCTCACAGACTATAATTAAAACATCCAGACTAACAACACATGTAACTGGGTGTCCTCATGGGAGGTTCCAACAGGAGAAAAGGAGGTACTAAGGAGGGACAACTAAGCTTATTCACCAATCAAACGCCCACCATTTACAAAGGACAGCAGTAGGAGCCAAATTAAAGGATGGACGGAGCTTAAAGTCCATACCTGCATACAGCTTGTCTGGAAGAGATAGCGCAAGCGCTGCCTAGGCGAGACCTAAAAATGAATGAAATCATTTAACAATGCAAAAACCAGCATGTGTCAGGGACTAACTATTCCATAGGACTTGAAGATCCACAGTGTCGAAAGCTGGGAAAAGTCAAGGAGCACTACAAGGGGCAGGTGTTCCTCGCACATTTTTTGGGAATTATCAACTGACGAAGCTCTCAGAATTGTTTAGATCCATTGATTAGGTTGAACCTCACATTACGGGACAAGTATTGACTAGTGTGCAGATGAGGTTACTGCTGAAGTTGTGAGGATACGGTTTCATTCTCCTAAGCTCGACGTTCAACAGTTGGAGGTTGGGAGACCAAGAACATATTAAAAGTAACCACAGACCTACAGTGAATAAAATTCCTCTTCAAAGAGGTTTTACATTAATGAATTCAAAAGACATTGTGAAAATACAGTTTGTAGATTAAACGACTATGTGCTTTCTGTTAAGGAAACAGAAAATGAAACATCCACTCTACATCAAAATAAACAAGGAGCTTCCACTAATGAACGCAACTCAATAATATGACAAAATGAATATTCTAGCACACTGCCTGAGGTTTAGACTATGTTTCTTCAGGAAAGAGATAGCTGTCACTCACTTTATCCAAAAGGCTTCGTTTCTCTCTGCGATCCGTCTCGTCTACCTCCATATTCTCGATCCCAGAGTCTACATCCACCTGGGACATGCTGCAAGTGTCAAACAGGCAAACGTAAGTCAGCTCAACAGATTTCTGCATTAAATACAATGGATAGTCATCGAAACAGAAGAGGAATAATTGTGTGAGACAGATTGGTCTACCAGGTGTGTAAGGCAGCATTTTCCCTCCCTCTGCATAGCCACTCCTGTGATTATTTTACATCCATCTTCCCTATTCCCCTGCTACCACATACACTCAAGGATTTAGAGTAAGTCAGCCTTTCACCAAACGATGAATGGATTTCAAAAAAGTGTAACCACATAGTACAATCAAAGTATAACAGCTGGAAATGAGGTATGCTGTAAGGAGTAAATAGTAAATAAGGGACAGTGCAAAATTATGGGTCCCTGCAAAGAATATTACAAATGAAAATGTTTGATAAATAGTACCTTCAACTGACACCACTAACCTTTTCTCACACGATACGCTATCTATGTCCATACTCTGCGAACGGGACAAGGACTGGCACTGTGTCTCGAGGCTGTTGGATGGAGAACTGCTGAGAGAGCTTACTCCTTCGCTGCTCTGACTGCGGTGCGCCGTCCCTAATGAAAACAAATAATTGGTTAGAAGGGTGAGAGGGGAAAAAGCAAAGGTACAATAGTTCACAATGAGGAACTAGTACAACGGCAGCCTATGGACGCAACACAAGGAACGCTAATGCACTGAAAGATCCTCAACGGAGCAAAGTGAAAGTTATTATACAGAAATACTTTGACACAGAGACATTGCTCGTAAACCCTGAATGGGGTTTAGGGGAGGATACGGTTCAAGAAGACCTCTCACTAGTGCACATTACATTACAGGGAAAAAGCATGCTAAAAGAAGCAATGTGTAAGCTGTTCAAACGAGAGGATGCTAAGAAGGACAGAGGCTTTTATTATGGAGCAAAAGACCCAAAAAACCAATGGTTGATCATTAGAGAATATAAACAGGAGGAAATGTGGCAGAAACATACCCTTCCCAAACAATTATTAAATGCACACTCAAACTAAGAGACCAAAAGAAAAACATTACAAATAGATCAATGAGTTCAATAATGCGAAGTAGAGGATGACCAAAAAAAACTCAAGAGGTAGTAACACGTAAACTGCCAATTAATTCAGTAAAATATATTAAAAAATGATGGATGGAATGCTTGAATTAATCTCACCTACTAGTAATTAATCGGACCACATCCCAGTCCATTGTTATTTTACACACCATGCCACCTCAGTTTGCAGCCAGCCATATGCAAATCAGTTTTTCCCCTGCTCCACTGGAAACAGTCTAACATAAGTCCACCCTGAACTGGGGCTCAAGCAACCAATGCCCTAAGTGCGATGGATATGCCCAGACGAGGATCCTCTGCTCACTCTGCCACTGGAACCAAGCTATACCAGACAACTACCAAGTTGTATTTAGGGCAAAACCGGTCTTGGGTTGCTTGTGTTCTGGTTCAGAGAGCACCTCATATGGCAGTTCAGGTTGAAATGTTCCTTTTGGAGCAGGGTCAAGACTAATTTGCATATTGCTGTCCAAACAGAGGACATGGACAGTAATGCGGCCCAAGCGATTGCCAGTAGCTCAGATTCCGTCTAGAACCTTGTTGTTATTAAAATTAATACAGGACATAGCTATGTATGATGTACAAGTGATTTAAATCCTAACATGCACTGAAAATGTAACGGTGCTGTTAAGTATTAGAGACTATACATGCATACATTATCACAATGCGCCTAAATGACTGAAAATATCACCAGCTGCTTAGCAGGTAAAACTGTAAATACACATCACACTGTTTGTATAACTAGTCTGTAAACAAGTCCCATGCCACAAACTGAACCAAATGTGAATACATAACTTACCTGTCACATGAATTTCAATGTCACCAGGTGACAACCTGAATGCACATCATATACACAAGTCTGTAAAAGCAAGCAGCAAAGACACAGGAGCACACCATACAAAAGTAACTCTAATCCTTGTATATTTTGAATACTTTCAATAACCATATCATCATATTCAGAGAAAGTTCCACATCAATTAATATACACGTAGCTGTAGATTATTCAAAAATTATTTTTATTTCTTTATGGAATGCAGCAGCCGACGCGCGTTTCGTCCTGCCTGGGGCATCCTCAAGGCGCACTTATATCGTAGATAACACACTGCTGTTCAGTAGTTATTCCAAAGTATTGTTTCCACTCGAAAAGTTGTCATAAATCCAATGCACTTCAAATTGTAATCCCGTTCTCATTATGTTATTCTTTTGTGGTTTGCATTGGTATCCCGGAGTATCCAATGCCAAATATCCTCAAGGAGCCATGATACGTTCCCTCAAGTAATACGTCAAACTTCGCAGCGTCTTAATTTCTCAAGTTCCGGTTTTTTCCAAACTGTAAAAGCACATCTGATCTGACAAATAATAGCCCACACTGTGAAAGCAGAGCTCAACTGCCACGTAGTGTATTTGTCTGTGACTAAGCAGACCAGCCACCACATTACGGGTCAGAATGTGAAAACATGTCTCCGAGACCTCCTATAGTGTAGGACTGGCATAGGGATTTACTAGAAGGGGCGGTGTGGAGGAGGTACACACGAGAAAGACATGACGTGATGACAAGCTAGTGGATGATCTTCTTGCATGGGGAGCTATGACACAAGCTTTGTCGAACCCCAGAACCCCCCCCCCCCTCTCCCCCAAGTGGGTACCAAAGCTAATGATTACAGAGTGCGGAACGAAGGGCCTGCATGAGAGGGGGGAAGCCAGGTGTTGGGTCTTTGGAGAGGAGGTGTAAAGCCACAATGACAAAATGTGGGTCATATGCAACTGATACACGGATGGGAGCATGGGGAAGCCGGTTTTGAGTTGAGTTTAAAAGCAATATTTTTGCAACAGTTGTTTGATTTACATGGGAAAAAAGAAAAGCACTTAGTGGTCGTGATTGCTATAATTGTGGATATGTTCTTTCACATTGTAAATATTGTTGTCTAACAGGACACTCTGTGGCGGGGTTTAAGTCAGGTGTTCTACTTGAAGCAGAGTAAACTGTCCTGTTTGAAAAAAATGCCAATTAAAACAATTTTAAAACATGTTGTCTGTGGCACACTGATCCAGACTAGGGGTGGGCGGAATTTGCGGAATTAACCTTCGCAAATTATCGCGAGAATGTTTAAAATTATCGCAAACAAGCAGAAATATCGCGAAGATGCGGAAGTTTTTTTCCGGCATGTTCGCGAGATTTTCTGCATGGTTGCGGGTCGCCAACTTACCCATGTGGTTGCTTGCGGGCGCGGCCATCTTGTTTTGAGTTGTTCTCGCGGTGCATGATCGCGAGAAGAAAGACGTGATCGCGCGACGCATGACGTCACTGCGGGCGCGAACTGTCGCGAGACAGCGCAAATGGCTAAAAACAATACAACATCTCATGGAGAACGCGACCGGATCAAGAAAACTTGTCGGCGAACGCAGGGATTCAGGTAAGGCGATCGCGCGCGCGCGCGAGAATGTATTATTTTACAGCGCGAGCAAGAAACAAATTATCGCCAAGCTGCGGAAACCGGAATTTTTGAAATTTTCGCGCTCTCCGCGGAATGCAAAAATGTCAAATTATCGCAATTTCCGCGAACGGAACGAAATTTTTGCCCAGGCCTAATCCAGACAACTATAAATGCACACACCATCTATTATACACCAAGATGTAATGTGAAAGCACATGACACCTGCCAGGGACTGCGAGTGTGCACCTCATCTGCCAGGTGAAAGTACAAGCAAAAAGGACAAGTTACATTCACAAGCAAAATACGTAGACTCTTGTACAAAGATTCCATTTAAGGAATAGTAGTCTGCGACAAATAATGATTGACAATTTGCAAATCCTTATATAGAATGTGCAAATAATTGATTTGTTAGAAGTAGTTGTAATTTGCCCACAGACTTCTAACAAATCCATTGGTACTTTGAGATCCGACCTATGTATTAACAGGTTGGTTCTCAATACTGATTCATAATGGGTTGCAATTTGACCCACCTCATTAGTATGCATGAGGTAGATCCTAAATTGAGACCCACTACGATTGGCTACAATAATGGCCATGTTGGCCTGATGGGGTCAGCAGACCACCATGAGCAAACCACCATGCCTTTGACTGTTTTTCAATAAAGTAACTTTGTTTTGTTTTTTTTTAAATAAATGCAGGCTGTTTTTACTAAAGGAAGACAGCATAAGATAAAAAAAAAATCACGCAATCCTTTTTATGAGCAGGCAGTGGTCTCATGAACCACTGCCCGCTCATAAAAAACATTTTTGTTAACATTCAGAAAGAAAAAGGGGCCCCATGGTGACCCCTTCTCATTTGCTAATTGTTAAGCACTTCCTTTGAGGAGGTGGTAATATATTAATACTTTGCGACCAGAATTCGGTCTCAAAACATTAATACATACCTTAAAGGTTCGGTATTGAAAGGGACTCCCTTAACACACCCCTTCCAAATACCGAATTGAAATTTATTCTCAAAACCAATTATGGATTCAGTAACATCTTACCGAATCGCAAATTGGGTTTGGTTAATTACCAAATGCCATTTTGCGGTAGGAAAGGAGCTCATTTTATGAATATGAGCCTTACAGACCATAAAATCGATTTATACACGAGGGCCCTAATATTTTCAATGCACAACTAAAGCCAATTCCTTAAACATTCTAGATGCCTCGTGTTTCTTCTAGCAGACACATTTTCCCTTCCTATAGTTATGCTTCATAATTTAGCATTTCACAGAAAAGTCCATTGTGTGCACACTCATCCACTTTTCATCTTTAGTAAGTCCAAGCAAAATTTCGAAATATCGTTTTAAAGCAGAAGTTAGATTTTATATTTACTGGTTGCAAAAACATGTCAGATAAACCAATACTTTTTGTTTAAAAGAAACTTCAAAGTACCATGAATGCGAGTACCTTGGGACAGGTTAGTGGGGTAAGAAGGAAAAGGTGGACCAGGGGTTTACAGGGTTATTTCTCGAATTGGGCGGGAGGGGATGAATTGTCTTAGTTCATTTCATTGTGCTTATTCTGGGAAAAGTGGTTTAAGAAAGGCCCCATGGCCAAATGGCTAACTTATTGGCAAATATTCAAATGTTCATTAAAATGTCAAGACCAGTGCAGACTAAACAAATCATAGATTCACTTGTCCAATCTAAATAACAAACAAACTGGCCCCACCATCTTAAAACTAACGCCTTCCAGCCACTGCTCGCTTGAATTAAGAATTGTGGCCCATCAGCTGAACTGGCCTCGTGGGAAATCATACCCCGAATCTAATCACAGCTCCTGGGACGACTGACACCAAGGAGGTTAACAGAATTATGGCCTGTAGCCAGGGCTATGAGATGCTTGGACACCTGCACCATCAATTTCAGGCCTCATTTTTAGGTCGACTCCTACCAGACAGCAGCTTGGTTTGCTGAAGAGATTTTGGGGACATTCAGAAAGGTTCCCTGGGAATGAATTCCGCTCGTTGCTTGCAACTCACATTATCTGACTTTATATTTGCCGACTTTATTGATTTTTAGGCTGTCCAGGGCGAGTTCGTTCCGCACAAGGAGCAAAGCCTATTACACCAATTCCCCTTGCATTCCTCTACAAGTGCTCCTTTTTGTAAAAAGACCTGTAAATCTTGTCCTTATGTTGCCACATTAGCTGTGCATTTAAAGACCGAGGCCAAATGTCAGGCTCGGTCTTCGTAGGGAGCTTCAGGTTTACTTTTCTTTCTCTATCTTCAAAGTGAGGGTATTTATGTGACAATCTTGTTGGCTACTGGGGGTAGGAAAGGTTGTTATTTTCTAGCACACATTTAAATTACCTGTGTGCAGATTTCAGAATATTTCAGAATTTGGAACGCACAAATTAAACATTTTCGTTCAATCTAAAGAGTGATTGAAACAAATTCTTTAATATGATCAAAACATATATATACACTAGGTGATGCCATTTCCACATATCATTTGTGCGCTGTATAGTTTTAGTAGTAAAATTGTATGACAGTGCAAATGTAATGGTCATTTTAATTGTAAATTTGTTTTCTGTAATGGCAGTTTGGTACCAAACCATGCATACAACACTCTGCACCACTCCACGGCACTGCACTCTACACTACACGACTCTTGTTTCCGGTTCAAGGTTCAGAGCACGGAGCATAGGTCGGACGGCGGACGGCACACGGTGCAAGGAGCGTGTAGCGAGGAAGGGGATGCGAAGCAGATCTCGAATCTTGGCTCCCAGTGGCCCCCGGTGGTCCCCAGTGCCTTCCCAGGGCCTTCCAGTGCCTCCCAGCAGCTCCCGGAGGCACCAGGCGGCATCCGGCGGCTTCCCTGCTCTTCAGCCTTCCCAGCCTGGCCGCCCAGTTTCCCAGCCTCACGCAACGTCAGCGGTAATACTTTTTCTCCATTCTATCGCGTGGAACAAGGCGGATCAAGGCTTAGGGCTCCCCACTGGCTGTGCATAGCGGAGCCCCACTTGCAAGGCAAAAAACACCCAGGGCTCCCCGCACGCTGTGCAGAGAGGAGCCTCATTTGCCGACAGCCACAATCCAGTCAAACTGCAACCAGTAACAAACAGTTTACTCCCCCCCCCCCAAAAAAACAAACACCCCTGCCCCCTCGCAGCTTCCTCTCCGTCCTCCTTGTTGACGAGGGAAGGGGGGGGTGCACCTCACTGCTCAACGGCTTCAACCCCACACGTTGCATCGCCCAACTCATACTGTTGGTCATGGTTGGACCAGGGCAGCCCGCAGAGAGCGCGACTGCCCTTAGCGGCAGTCGCTGAGTGTTGTGCCCAGCAGACCGCAAAAGCGACCTAACTAGGTTGGGTGCGGCTAGCGGTCAGCTTGAGTGCCCTGCTCCTGATCGTGTTTGAACAGTGTATGCTTGGCGTGCTGAAGCAAAGGAAACCCAAAATAATAAAAGGAGCAAATATAAAGAAGGGTGCATCAAAGCCACCGTCGAGACATGAGATCAGGGAAAATAAGGAACAAGGCCAAACCAAAGAAAAAAACTTTCCCTAACCAGCAGGAAGACCTGCAAATGTGCCCACGTCTTACACGCAGAAGCAGCACAAATGGAAACAAACTTGGAATTACCACCAACAACGTCGCCAACGTTATCATTAACAACGTTATCAACGCCAAAGAAAAAAAGCAGCAGGAAGGAACACAAAAAATCACAGACTTTTTAATCTCCACTCTTTTCCAAGCCCAAGCCCAGGCAAGAACAACCAGAATAACTAGAGAAACTAGACCCCAGGATTCAACCACAAAAACGTCGGCAGCAACAGGACCCAAAACTATGCCAGACATGGCTAGTGCACAAACTAACACCTTATCGGAAGACCGCCATAGCACCCCAAAATTCTTAAAATAACTGGCAACCAAGTAACAGTGACAGCCCAGATAAATGCAAGTGAATTACAGCAAAAATCACAAAATAGCCCAATAAAAGTAGTATTAGATGCAAATAGGAAGAGGCGCTCCGTAAGTCTTGGAGCACCCCCGCACCCCATCTCTGTGAGGTCATCTCAGGCGAACACCAGGCATGCATCACTCTCAATGCCACTGTGGACGGGACGGGTAAACATTGCGAACACAAACCAGCTCCAGAAATTTCAGGAATGCCTGATAAGTTCATTCGGGCCAAAATATGCTGCTCAGATGGCACGAACCTCCCTTTTCACCCAAAACGAGCAGCTAACAGCAGGGCTCTTTTACAATTACAATCACAACACAATACTCTCACCAATAAAGACAGGACCAGGAACTGATATCATAGCTTATGCAAGACTTGACCAATCAACAAAGTCTATATTGGGGCCTGGATCCCCTATACAACCTAGCTCAAGCTTAGGAGCCCTTAAGGACATTCCATGATTAAGTCAGGAACTAACATTCTCTGCAGCCCACGACCTGACGCTAATCAGCCAGATAATTTTTCACTCTCACAAGCTCTGTTATGGCCTCCATTAATCAACATAATGGAAACCATCTCATCCGCATTATTCCAACACTCAGAAAAACTAGAGTTGCAAGTAGATCTCCTGCAAGCTCTCGCGCGTCAGGCATAGAACAGAAAATTCAAGCATTAAACTCTATAATCAAGCGGGTGCAGAAAGACCCTCACACAACATATCACGAGTGCCAATGTTCAAGCACCATGCATCAACTAAAGTCCATTCCGGTGATTCTGACAGACATATTGGCAGAAGTAAAAAAAAAACAATGGCCAGATCTGCAGATAATCCTCCAATTAACACAGCCATGACCCAACAGAATATCAAACCATCAGTGGGTACCTTAAAAAACATGGAGGAAACGGATGGCACCCTAAAAGACTCCAACTCACAAACACAGACAGAAACATTGAATATCAATACAAAGCAATCATCAAAATAATCATAACGGTGACCCTTGAGACGAACTAGCGCCCGATGCAGCTGCTTTGAAACCACAGCAACAACATCCTAGTAATCCATTAACCAAACAGGAACGTAAGAGACTGAGAAAGTCAAGGCAAAACAAGCAAAAGAAACGCCAAGCCACAGCACTGATCTGCCTGCAAGAGTCTCCAGAGCGATCAGGGTCTAGCGATCATCAAACGATTTCAAATGAAACAAGTCCAAGGAATAGGAAATTGGAAGCCAAGACAAACAAGTATAACAATGAAGATCTGTCAGAACCTAGTCCCCAACCAGAAAACCATGGTATAAACGGTCGTCCATCTGATCCAACAACAATGCAGACTACTAACCACAAAGATCCCCGGCAACTATTTTCTCCTAATAAAGAAGACAAGGACGGTAAACCATGGCAAAACCCATGGGTAGAACAACAAAGTAGATTTCAATACTTTCCCAAACAAGTAAAAGCAAAAACAAGCATAACTGTAGCACAATTGCAGCAACTTCCAAAACCCAGTAATAGCTTGGCAAATCAGATAGACTACAGCACTCCCCCAGTAAACCAAGTAAAATTACACGAAACAAAAGCGGACACAATCAACCATGCTGCGGTAAAAACAACTTACCCCAACTTGCGAGACAGGGGGATCAAATCAGCAGGAGAAACAACATTCAGTAGAATCCTTTCAAGTCCACACTGCCATAGAGCCAATCGCTCGCAAATCAACGAAGGCCAAACTTGCCCAGAAGGCACAGTAATGTTAGAATTAATCCCACACTACATCTCAAAAGGAAATCACGATATTTTCAATCGTAGCGTAATATTAAAGTTGGCAAACACTAGCAAAACGTTAATATATCTAAACACAAACCACATAGAAAGCGTTCAATAAAAAACGCCTTCAAACGCTAAAGGGAGAGAAACAATGGTTGTAACCTGGAACAATCCAAAAATTGCAACGGACGTGTGGAACCACAGAGGCTTTTTTGCCAAATGGGGAATCGAAATAACCATACAAACAGAACAATATCCCGGTCCTATAAGTCTAATAACCGAGTTAAGATCAGCATCGAACAGCAGATTACTCAGGGGGGCAGTAGGTCCCACAGCAAACACAAAGGAAAGCTGGTCAAATCTACGTATTACACATCAAGCCGCACCAGAAGTAGCTAGTCTAGTCCGAAAAGTCCTCTATCCAACCACACGGGGCATGGAGATAAAGGAAAATATTGCATGAATAAGCAAATTACAAAAGTGTTCTTGGAATATTAACGGCCTGGGTAGCAAGGCAAACAAGGAAGATTTGCAAACCTTCCTAAAAAAAATGGATATTCTCCTATTCCAGGAAATCTGGTCCCTGGCACCCACGCCGATCAATGGTTTTAAAGAATTCCAGCAAAATGCATCTAAAATCAAAGCATTAGGAAGACCATCTGGTGGTCTATCAATCTACTTAAGCACAAGCATACATGGTCCTACGAATCGATTGACCAAGGACAAACCTGGATCCAATGTATAAAAATATCACCATCACAAGATCCATCTAACGGTTTGAGAGACAACAATGAGGCAATGCTCCAAATCATATGCAACGTATATATCCACCCAGCATCAAAAGCAAAACAGGAGAAAATCATTACATTTAAAGCATTGATCAAATCACTGCAATCAACCATCCCGCAGGCTGGAATTGTGTTGTCTGGTGACTTCAATATGTTTTTACTTCAAGTGGACCACGCACAAAAGAAACAACAAAGTAAACTCAAAGGGAAAACGATTCACCCAATAATTACAAATCATCGAAAAAAAGTCCGCCATGGCTGTGCGCCTCAATTTTTGACGACACAGGGGTGATCATTCTAAACGGTCGCTTCCCGCAAGACCAACCAGCAAGACCAACCAGAATATCCAAACAGACACATTCGATCATAGACTACACAATTGTGGATGTTGAACGACTACAAACAATCTCTAGTTATCAAATAACGCACAGACTAGAGTGACCACAGCCCGCAGTTAATTGACTTTCACATATACACACCAAGAGCAGAGGAAAGCAAAAATCTGTCCGTTAACCCAAGACCATACAACCTTAAAAGGCTAGCGTGGAACGGCAAAAATGCAGGCGAAATAATTAATTATTTAAAGACCCTACCGTTAACCTTACAAGAACAAAACCCGATACAGCCATGGGAATCTTTGGTAAACATGATCCCGATGCTGATTTTCGAATTCCCCTCACAGGAAAAACATCATGGAAACAACCCAAGGTTAAAAAACAACAGAGCCCTTAGTAGCCTTAGCAGTGAAAAACAAGCATTGAAAATGCAATAGGTCTCGCCTTTGATTAAATTAAAGCCATTTGCTTTGCTAATGGTACTGTATAGAAAAGCAAATGGCTTTAACTTAATGAAAGGCGAGACCTATTGCATTTTTAATGCTTAAATGAAATGTATGCGGTATAATATGTCACACTTTGTACCAATATAATTTATCCATTTTGTCAATTATACTTCATGGTCAAAAGTTTTACATCACCAATTACAGTTCAGCACCCAAATGCAGCGCCCCGAATGGTTACCATTAAATATTTGCAAAGGGTATACTTGCAGGTACAATGTGTGGCACTTTATTTGAGCTAGAAACACAATTATTGCTGAAATCTGCAAATAAAGAAGCACGCGGTGGATTAATGTGGCAAATGAGGTAAATCCATAATTATGGTGAACACGTTGTGGCTGCAGAATTGCATATTTCAAGTAGTCCTGCCTATAACGTTCACGAAGGAAAGGCACTCTGAAAAGAAGAGTGGGAGGGAACGGTTGAGTTTTGGGTGCTGGTTTTGGATGGGTGGTGACGGTGAGGGTTGTGGAGGCATGGGGAACAAATGAGTGGTTATTTGGAAGAAGGTAAGAACTCTGCAATAACATATGTACCACAAACATAGGCTGAAAGTCCTTCCTCCTCCCAAGAGACTTCCCTCACACACTCTTGTCGCTATGGCCAACTTTAGCCAGACCCCCGAGAGAAGGGGCCGCCATCTTCAAGGGCTATGTGTTACCGCAGAACTGCTACTTCAAAGGAAGCTGATATTTGGAGACACAAGGGTAACACCGGAGACCACGTTGGGAGTCGGGTTGCTGGAAGAGCTGGGAACATTGCCGACTAAAAGGGCCAGTTGCCCTTCTTACCTGCTGTGCATTAAAAAGGCGCCTGGGGATAACAACATAAAAGATCAGAATTTTCTATCAGGAAGAACAGTTGTGTATCGCCTTATGCCACTCCTGTGGGACCTGCAGGAATATTCCGTTTATCCATCTTGGGCAGGAAGTAGATTTTTGTAAACTTTTGTCACACTGTGCTTCTGCGAATGCACAGAACCTGAATTTGACGGGTGCACAAAGTGTGAATTGTGAGCCAGTAGAAGTTCTCATATTTCCCCCACCCACCGCAACAGCCCCCTCCCTAAAATATCAACCCCTTGATACACATCAAGGAACTTGCAGCATCTTTTCAAATAAAGTTCCACAGAACCTCTCCAGGTGATTCCTCCCAGGTACACATATGTGACTCTGAGGAAACTTTGACTTTACATTTTCATGTGCTTTCACTTGACAGTCTACTCACTGACTGGCGTGTCACCTCTCAACCCAAACCTGGACAGCCGGTGAACACCTAGATCAAAAAGCTGTTAATTCTTCAATCTCGAGTGCAAACATGATCAAACTCATTATCACCAGGCAGATTAACGGTTACATTTGAGAACAGCTTAACAAGGCCGGCTTTAGGGCAGTGCGACCAGTGCAGCGGCACTGGGCGCTGACCAGGAGGGGGGGGCACTGACCTCAAGTGGGGGGTGCTGTGTTTAACAATAACTTACCATTTAAAAGCACCTGCTGCAGAGTTCCTTGTACGTCCAGTTTTCAGGCAGCGATAATGTCAAGATAACTTTTGTGATTAATGTTCCTGCTAGATAGAGATATCAGATTTTATTCATGGGTCAGTTTCGACTCAGCGTTTCGACTCACTGTAAAATAGCGCAGAGGGTTAATATGCCTGCTGCAAAGTACAGATCTGCATTTTATGTGCATAGCTGAGTGGATTAGTGAAGCCAGCCTTTACCAGCGCTTTAAAACAAATTAAATGCATCTGTGAGAGGGGCTATGGAGGGGCGAGGGGCACGTTTGCGAGGTGGTAGTCAGGGTGCCCAAAAAGATGGTCTACCAGGTGCCACCAGCACTAAAGGCGCCCCTGACACTAAATCGAGTGGACTCAGGACATTTCCCGTAACGAAACCCTTGTATGCACTTAGCAGAGGGTCTTTTCAGAAGAGATGTAGGGATGAGACTCCAAGTGCAGGAAAGGAATTGATTTTATTTCGGGCCAGCCAATCACAGTTCACGCTCACACAGCGTAGCACTAGTGGACTTGAACCATGTCTTCTGCCCCTTCCGGCGGGTGTACATTGCCTTTGATTGTGGGACATCACAAGCTATCAGGCACGGGCCAGACTTTTCTCAAACTCCTGCAATAATTAGATACAGATTTTGCCCTCTTTGGGGTTGCTCAGTGTGCTGTAGCTGATGTGCTTTGAGACTGAAGAAGCTTAAGGTTGAACAATCAACAAAAAAATTCCAACATATGATAATAGAAATCTGAAAACAACCAACCTCCATTCCGCGTAATATAATTAACAATGCCCTGTGCCTCACTGAAGGACAAGAACCTTTAAAAACAGAATAAAAAGCAGAACAAAGAGACAACAGAAAAGAAGATATATTCTGTATTTAGCTCTGTCTCCTTGTCCTGGGATTCAAACTACACTTTAATAGAAATGGAAATAACTGGCTCTTTTTCCCCAATCAAAAACCTATGAATACATTTATTGTGATAGTTTCCTCTTATGTGTTTTTTGTGCTCGGAGCGGATTTCAGCCCCGCTCGTCGCAGAGGATGAAAGCAGCGCAGATAATTAGCGTGGAGCTTTTTGGAGAGGCCTGAAACAGACAGGATCATTTTCGACTCAGAAGATCTTTGTGGAAGTGATAACTAGGCCTCGCTCGCTTTCCATCACGACACCCGCGGTTTCTTGGTCCGTGCTCCCTGTTTTTATTGGCCAAGGCGGGTGGCAAATGATTGGTTCGAAGTTATCTACCAATGGGGCGCAGACCAAGCTATGCCATTCGCTCCCATTATGTGCTATTTTAGAGAAATAAAGGTTCTTAATATTTTTGGACTCTTCTTTATGCTTTCCTTAAACGGCCTAACTGCTGAGAGTGCCAGTTGTGTCAGAGGGGACGTGGCAGCTACCAGGCACTAATAACAATAATCGGTGTGTTTATGCGGGCATTACGTCTGTCTTTCGTGTGTAGAGCGCTATGAATACCAGGTGTAGGTGCTACTATTACTCTCATGTGACACTCATTTAATCGACCCGGAATCTACCTCATGGGCTCCTAAACCTTTGATGTGCAGTTTGCACAGACTGCAGGCGCACTTGGATTAGCCCACTGAGCTATTTTACATGCTTGCAGACTAAATCCCTGCACCCTAAACGCTTGGTAGACTGCAAACCATAGCAAACACACGTTATATAATTGGTCTGGGTGGAAAGTGACTGACAGTGCAGGCAGAGGTTAATGGTTTCAAGATTGGGATTATAGGAGTTCTCTTAGCGACCACATTTAGTGCCCAAACCCTACAGCTATCGCAACTAGCATTGGTTGTCAAACGTCCTGTGATGTTACTTTCTGTTCTGCCATTGGCGGCCAAAGTTATGATGCAAAATTCACTCCAAACAACGATGCCACTGGAAAGAATGTGTGGTCAATGAAGGAACAGAAAGGAAAGCTCATAGAATGTCCCCACGAAAAAAGACAGAGTGCAGAATTTATTATTTTAATGTTCTCCACACAACCACAAGGCACAGGTCTATTCAAAGTGCACTGAAATCGTGTTTCACGATTACTTTTGACTTTAGTAATTGTTGCTATTACACACCTTGAAGTGTTTTTTAATTTTTTTATTGGAGTTAAGGGGAACTATTGCCCGGTCGATGCGGTAGTTGACTCAGATTATCTAATTCTAAGCAAAGGCTTGTTGTATCGGACATCGAATAAAGAGATGTACCTCTAAGTTTATTTCACGCATTGGTTTGTTCTTTAAAAGAATGGCCATGAGATATTAGTTACACCACAACGTACTGGAGCTGTACCAAATAAAATTGGCTTCCTTTTTTTCAAGCAAATGAGAGAGATATCTTGCCGTCGCTGGTGCCAGTGGAGGTGTTGGCATCAAGGTATATAGCATTTATAGCGCCTGGCTAGCACCTGTGTGACCCAAAGTGCTGTGCAGTAACATTGTTTCTGACCTACTTTATATGCATGGTTGAGTTTATAGAGGGACATATATGGGAAGTTATTGAGGGCTGTACTTCCGCGAGTGGCCCCCATCACGGACACCTGTCACACTATCAGACGCAGGACTCCCTGCTCGAGGCCGGGGGTTTCAGCAGCTCGTTTTAAGATCCCACAATAAGGGCAACACACCGGGCCGTCCTCTCCCAGCGGCTGTTCCCGCCTTATCTCAGCACAGCCTCGGAGCGGGGCACGAGGCCTAAACCCACCGAAGACCTCAAACACGCCCGGATAAGACAAGGGACTGAAGGTTCTCATCGCGGGAAACCACCGTGTGCCAAACAAACCCGAAGCGCCGGTGTTTCTGATAATGCACCCGCGGCGCTATATGCGCAGCGGAAACTCGTGTGAGAGCAGACGGGACCCCTGTGTTCAAAGATGAGTAGACGCAGGAGTGCCTGGCTTTTTAGCGCTGGGAGCGCTGAGCTGCCTAAATCTCTGCACTTGAGTCTCTTGTACAGATATCTCCTTATAGGGGAGGGGGGAGAATGCAGGGGGGGTGACAGAGAGGAGACACAAACCCTTAAGCTTGCAATTTAATCCAAACTTCATTCAAGCGTTCAAGGTGAGATGGGCGTGAGGAGATGTGGGGAATAGAGTCTCGGCGTCGGCTCCAACATCCTGTGATTCTAGGCAAATCACGTAATCTACCCGTGCCTAGCAAAAACAAGCTGTCGGCGTTGGGAAAAATATAGTGCATAGCAGATAATGAGTGTGTAACGCCGCAAGTGAGAGATCCAATCCCGGTGGGCGGGGCTAAAAGCAGACAAGGCGGCAACAAGGAGGGACTAAGAAGCCTCCTTTTCAATCGTGAGCCTGCGTTTTGCATGCAGGATGACACCAGCGAATGAGGAAGATGGGCGGGGCTTCAACTCCGCCTCCGAGAGCTTCGGAATCTGTATTGATTCCAAGAAGCTCTCGTAAGATGAGAGCAGCGCATGCGCGCTGCTTTCGCCAGCCGAGACCTAAAAAAGCATTCAACGGAGAAATGAGAAAACTACGTGGAAATGCACTGAAAACGAGCGAAGGTGAAAAGCAACAAATATATCAATTAAGGCAGAACTACAAAAAAGAAGTTTGGACTACAAAAAGGACACAACATTATTGGAAATAAGCAAATCAAACAATAAGAAATTTTGGGCGGAAATAAATAATATAGCAGATGGATCCTTCCGGCAACACAACACAAACATCCTAGAGGCAGACTTGATAGCACATTTAAGCAAAAGCAACATGAACAAAAACATTAATCACCAAGTCGAGAATACAGATAATAACGTAGTATATCAACCAAACAAAGCCGATCAAGATAATCCATTTGAGGAAAACTGGATTAGTCCTAACCAGGTTGAAAAGGTCATAAAATACCTCAGATGCAGCGGAGCCCCTGGCTCAAATGGCTTACCAAACAGGCTTTTCAGACAAGACAAATCGTTCTGGGCAGAATTTTTCACTCCACTATTTAATCATGCATTTCAAACAAATATCATACCAGCGTCCTGGAGAGGTAGTGTCCTGCATCCGATATTCAAAGTGGGCGCCAGGTCGGATCCTGCGAACTTTAGGCTAATCGCCTTAATCGACGTAGAAGCAAAAATACATGCGTCTAATCTAACAGCTCTTGAAGAATGGGTCTCTTCCAGTAAGATCATCCCAGTCACACAGACAGGCTTTAGACCCGGTACAAGCACGCTGTTGAATCTTTTGGCTTTGAATCTCCTTGTGGAAAGTGTCAAACGGAAAGCCACCAAACTGTACACCTCCTTAGTCGATCTAAAAGCAGCATTCAACATGGTACCTAGAAAAGTTTTGTGGCAAAAAATGGCAAAATGGGGTGTTCCCTCATCACTACTATGGGCCATCGTCAATCTGTACACATCCACCTGGGTCCAGATAAAACTGGGCAATGGAGAAAGAACGACAGCAAGGATTCCCATGTGCACCAGCATAAAGCAGGGATGTGTGCTGGCACCTAGTCTCTAACATCTTCACTGCAGACTTAGATAGGAAGCTACCAGAAGTGCAAAGTAACCCCCCGAAGATCGCAAAATAAGAAGCTTGCAGTACGCAGACGACATCGTCCTATGCAGTCAGATGCCAGTGGGACTACAACGTTTGATCTCAAAGTTGGTGGAATACACCACGGAGCTTAGTTTGACTCTCAACTACAACAAAACTAAGGGCATGTGTTTTTCAGCAAACATGGCGCCCAATAGGGGAAAACACCAGTGGCATGCAGCAGGAAATAGAATAGAGCAGAGTGCCTCCTATAAATATCTGGGAGTAATGGTCGACACACGGTTTACACTCAAAGAACACCTAAAAATCAGAAAAGCTCGAGCAAATAAACTACGATTTGCACTGAACATGTTAAAATTGAAATTAAAGTGTCCATCGAACGCTCATCTACTCAAAGTTATTGCTGCCAAGTTCCTCCCAACTCTCACATATGGCTCCGAACTATACAAAGGCCAAGATGCCAACTTTTTGAAGCTATTGCAATCAGGCTTGTTTAAACAAGTTTTCCAGATTCCGCAGTTCACATCTCAAGCTCAAGGTCGCTTGGAATTCGGGTTATCAAATCAACATCCAATCAGACAAGCAGCAACAATAAAGATGTGATGGAAATTAAAAGAAGCACCGGAGGATTTCTTGTTGGGGGTACTGCTGACAGAAATAAAGAACTAACCCAAAGGAAGAAAAGCTTGGCACAATGTACTAGAACGAGCTCTGACAAAGCTTGAGAAGCATGATCAAGGATACCGATTATAGTTTTGATGTATTTAAAAAAATAATCAACAATACAGCAAAGCAAAAGGCCTGGATAATGGATAAAGCCGCCCTATCGAAGAAAAAACACAGTTGGCTGGTGTTATATTCATATGAGACACGATTGCCCCAACTGTACCTCGTCCAGCACATTACTCCATCGACACAGCATCAGCTACTTTTGATCCGGTTGGGAGCTTTCACGACAAAAGACCAGGTTCCAAAATAGAAACAATCATGGCCAACCATGTATTGCAGACTTTGTGGACAAGCCGAAGAGTCTCTCATTCACCTAGTGTGTATTTGCTCAGCTGTGAATAAACTGAGACGGCAATATATACTTCATGCACTCCGTGCTTCGCAAGTTAGAACATGTCGACCGGCCATCATGCATCTGAGCTGCCAAATCGCTTCAGACCTCATGCAGGGCAGCCAGATTTCTGCAGTAAGCTAGAGTATTATCTAAATCAAACTCATAGCGTCAGCGAGCATGCGTTTTTTGGAACAATAAGCGATAAGTATACATGTTATTTGCACATGATTTTAAAAACATGAAACAGATGACCGTGAACTTTCAGAAATAAACTTGTTTTAAAGCTCATAATGCATATGATGACGCTTAGGAATCTGAGGTCTTGTATCATTTAGTTTATACCGTTATCTCGTTCATGATTGCAGCAGAGTAGGCAAGAATTCACGCACACTGGCACCTTTTGCACACAACAGACGTAAAGAAATCTGCAACGAGAAACTCCCATCACCGTAGGATCGCATTTAAATTCTCAGTAAAACTTCGTTCTAAATACTAATTTGCACAAGACTTTAGCAAAGTGACAAAAGAAGCTAAAAATAAGTTTTCCGACCAACACTGTTTTAATTATGAAGGCTTCTGTGAACGTCTGGAAATGGAAATATTCTATTTTTTCGCTTTTCTCCTTTTAAACGTAATTGCTGATTGTGATTTTATTGACACATTTTTATGTACTTTTTGTAACGGTTTTAATTAACTACATGCAACAAATTACTTACTTAACAAGCTTCACTACACAACTCCACTTTAAGCCACACTATTCCACTCTGCAACACTGCACCCTACGCCAATGCACTTTACTTTGCAACACTCAACTCTACCTACACCACTCTAATCTACTCTACACCACTGCACTCTACAACACTTTACGGCATTGCGTTCTACCCTGCACCACTCCACGCAACTTCACTATACTCAATCTACTCTACGCCACCTCACTATACTCTGAAGCACTTTACTCTACACCACTGGGCCTTTCAGGTTCCTCAGACAGCATCACCAGCGCTGGTGTGATTGGAATTCGGGCTACTAAATGAAACAATAGGGAGAATGTACACGACAATAAAATGTTGGTACAAAATAAAACAAAACACAGCACACTCCCCACTCAACAAGGCTCTAAGGTTAGAAGTTGAAAATGACGAAAAAAGAAAGGAAAAAAGAGAAAAGAAAATCTACGTACAATCATCATCTTTTCAAAGCTCCAACCACCACAAGCACTTTTGAGCTATGGAACATCCATCCTTTACAATCTTCAAAGAAGTCAAACAAAGCTGCAAAATTCCACTCCCTGCAGCTTGACAAAAAAACGCTTCAGCCACAGATCATACGCCTGGCTGGTGATGATTAAAAACAGCAAGACCCTAATACCAGCACCTTACTTCTCATATTTCTGGTACACCTAAAAAAACAACTGATGGCACTTTGCCTCTGAAAGCTACCGTCAATAGAGGATCAGCAAAGCTGGATGCAAAAGGGGCCCACAGCATGCATACTTTGTGGCAGTATTTAAAAAATCTAAAAAAAATAAAGAGGATTTCATTTACCTAATTTGGATATGCCCTAATCTATATACAGCACGTGTCACTTTACTAAGAAAAGCCCTCATCGCTAGAGGAATAAGGACGTGCAGAACACCTATCATACAAGGGCTAGACCTGTCATATCCCCAAAGGAACTGCAAATTGAGAAAATAGCTAAAAATTTAAGGTCTGGCTTTGAAAACTACAGCCCAACAGGAGTGCTGACTAACAGAAAACGTCTTTTAATTTAAGTACCAAGTCTGAGAAGACAAAAAGCTATATGTAAAGTACAGATTTGATCAACGACTAATGCACACTGAACAGAATTTTAGAAGCAGGGCTTATTATGTGTCTACTCACAGAGGAAATGTATAATTAATTTGCTCATTTTGCACATCAAACCATTTTCAGATGAACTCCTTATATATCAAAGTAAGACTGAAGCCTGCACCTTAAAGCTTTTGCAAGCCTAAGCACCTTACGCTTGTACATAGTAAATATGATCTAATTACTTCAGTAAAAATTAATGGTTGGCGAAGCGTTTACCCTGTCGATTTTGCACAGTAAATTAATTTTAGAACGAATGATTAACGCGTCCCAGTCTAAGACCGAAGCTTGCTTTTCTTTAGCCTCTGCTACCTGGACACTCTACGGTCTAAAAATACGAACATTATTTAAACAATACAAACAAATTCTGCAAAGATCAAGAGGGCACCAACTGAAAATTAAGTTCTGTTTTAAACTATGAAGTCATATTTATATTGTATCTTTTAACATTGTTATGGTTATAATTAAATAAATTTACCTTACTCTATGCCACTGCATTCTACTCTCAAACAATCTACTTTGCGCCACTGCACTCCTTGCCACTACTCTATCACTGTACGCCACTGCACTCTATGAGGCTCTACTCTGCACTACTCCAATCTACTTCACTGAATACTCTACAACACCATATGCCGCAACACTATACGCCAATGCACTCTGACACTCTACAACACTGCCCTCTATACCATTAAACTCTATACCACTCTGCATTACTGCATTCTAAGCCAATGCACTCTACACCATTCCCCTCTACAATGCTCTACTCTGCATCACTATACTCAATGCCACTGCATTCTTCAGCACTCCACATCAATGCACTCTAAGGCACTATATTCTACTCCACACAACTCTACGCCACTGCAATCTGAGCCACTGCACTCTGCTATGCAACAGTCTAATTTACACCACTGCATTCTACGCCACTGAATTCAATGCCACTGCCCACTGTGCCACTATACTCTGCAACAGTCTACGCCAATGCACTCTCCACCAGTCCACTCTATGCCACTCCAATACACAACACTATGCCACAGCACTCTACTCCACTATTCACCATTCCACTCTACGACAGTCCACGCCACTAGCTCTTGCATAGGTGAGACGTATTGGCTTTGTCCATGCTTGTTGCAATGAACATCTTCATAAAGAGCGTGGGTTTCTTAGGACTTTTAGACTCCCGTAAAAGACACCAGCATCCAAAGACAGAATTAAATAGAAACCAGGATATAGGAGCATGCTCTCGGAGTATTGTATTTTGTTTTGAATTAATATAGCGTTTCACAAAATAAAATAAATGGTACAAAAGATACAGTCTCATATTGCATAACAGATAAGAAAGTAAATAACAGCTAAAACAGTTGTGGCGTTAAAACAGATGTGATTAAAATGTATGTATGTATGTATGTATGTATGTATGTATGTGTGTATGTATGTATGTGTGTATGTATGTATGTATGTATGTATGTATGTATATGGTATTCCTACAGCACGAACCTAGCCAATATGCAACAGTGCGGTGGACATGGTTGAAGGCAAGCGTAAACTCAACTAGTAATACGGGAAGCTGGGTTGTGGAGGGTTAATGCACTATGAAGTGGTGTTCTTTATTGAGGTGCATCTTCAACCCGTTCTCTAAATTGGAGCAGAGTTGGGACGCTCTTGATGAATATGGGTCTGTTGCTCCAGATCTTGGGTGCATAGATGGAAAAAGTCTGATGTTGTAAGGCTACAAAGACTGCAGGGATCCACTAGGGACAGTGGTGAGCTTGGCTGCAAGGTAAGTCGGAGTGCTGGTCATGTTGGCTATGTATATGAAGTCACTGGTTGTGAAGATGCTGCGGGCCAGCAAGGGGAACGCATGGAATTCCACTAGTGCTGGCTGCAGCATTTAGAATGCCTTATTTATTTTTTACAGACGTCCACTTCAATTGGCACCATCCACAGCTCTTTTGCTACTGTTAAATGCCAGCACTAATTATTAACAATCACACTCAAGTGTGACATGTTGGACTATTCCACGTCACCGCAAACTGTAGATATGGACGATGTCTTAGCTTTAGCATTTGTAACAGAATATTAAACATTTAAACTCTCCACAGATTTGCTCCTCTGAAAATACAGACCTACTGCAGCACCTTGTGGTGGACTCTGAAAAATGCATACCGGTGTATAGAAATGAATGCTGGTGCTGAGCACTAGCAAACACCAGCACAATTTTAAGCACTTCCCTAGGGGTGCCAGTGTGGCTTTACCACTATCCTGAAGTGAGAGTATGAGGACTTGAACACCAGTTCTGAGGTTGCTTTCTGGAAGAAACAGTCAGGCTTTCTTTAGAAGAGAGCTGGCAGCAGGCCATATTTATTGTTTTGGCAATGGGTTTCTTGAGGGTGAGGTTGGTGTCTATTGTGAATCCAAGTAAATGGGCAGTCGGTGTAAGATGGTGTGCGAATACCTAAATGTTCATGTCATTGAGTGAAGTTTGTATTCTTTGTTGTTGTTCTTGGCAAACAACAATTATGTTTTGACTGGGTTGAGCTTCAGATAGGCACTGGGCATCAAGGTCTAGAAGATGATGTGCAAACAGTGTTTGAAGGTTTGGCTGTCTGAAACAGAGGAGACTTTTGTAGAGCTGTGCATCATCTGCATATTGGTGAATCTTGAAGCTGTTATCTGTGAGTAGAGCACCAAGCGGCTCCATGTAAAGGTTGAAAATGACAGGAGATAGTATGAAAACCCAGGGGTCTCCACCGGTGATAGGGATCTTTTGTGACAGAGTGGTGCCCAAGTGAACTAATTTGGTTGGAAAGATGTGAGGAGAAGTAGTGAAGGACATTGCAGGTGAATCCCATTAGAGACTCCAGGATGTGTATGAAGGCAGGATGGTCGACTGTGTATAAGGCAGCTGCGAGATACAGTAATACTGGGAAGCAGGGGTAATTTTCATTTGTACTCAAGAGAGTATCGTTTACGGCGTGTAAGGCAGTGGTCTTCATGGTTCAGCATGATTGGGAGCCATAATCGTGTAGGAGATGGTTAGCATTGATGTGAACAAAGACTGATTTTTCAATGATCTTGCCAATGAATGGTAGTTGAGTGATGGGTCTGTATTTCCTAAGGCCATCAGGTTCTAGTGTAAGTTTATTTAGAAGTGGGAGGATCTAACCCATCTTGAGTGCCTCTGGGAAGATGAGTGAGTGTGGCATTGACAATGGTAATCAGCAATAAGAAGAGAGAGTTTTGAATAAGTACAATACAGCCTAAATCTTATTCTTCAAAAAATGACAGCAGATGGAATGTTTTATGAAAACAGAGTATGTAATTCAATCACATGCCCATGTGGCAGCATGTTTCACCAGGGTTCTTGTTCTTTACTCTATTTAAATTAAGCTATCCTGAAGACACAGTGACGCCTATATTACGCGAAATGGAATGCACTCGGGGGGCATAGGTCCTTAGTGCTCTGATTTGACAAACGGATGCTTCCATGCCATATTGGCTTATTCAGCCTCTGAGATGCTCTTCATAAAGAGCCCGAAATGTAGTGAGGAGTGCATGAAGGAAAACTTAAGGTAAAGTCATAATGGATCCGGACTATGACATGGTCACTGACAAATACGATATGAAAGGGACAATAGTACATAACATGGGGTACCCTTAAAAAAAATCATAATTGTTCAATGCAAACATTTTCTGTTTCTCTGAAAATACATTGTTTCATGAAGTGTGTTCTGCTGTAGTCTGTTGCTGATGTTTCAGGGCAAACTAACGTTTTTGGCCATTACAAAATGGGGTGGCAACAGAAAGACAACCCAGCTCCCAGTAAAGGGGTTGAGTCACACACAACACACTTTGTGTAACTAGGAGGAAGATCCGAGATGGAAACAGATCCTAACCACTCAACACTGGGAGGTCTCCGATTTTCAGGCGGCAGCAGTCTAGAGGAGAAATATTCCAAATGTGCAGTCGGCCCAGGGAGGAGGAGATTCTGTGAGGAAGAGATTCTGTGAAGATGTGGGGAGGCTGACAAACTACAGAGGAATCTTGCAACCAAACGAAGTAGTGGGTAAAATTACCTAAGGAGCAAGAGGCACCTAGTAGGTCTCTAATGCAGAGAAGCCACCCAAGGAGGGTGGAGAGGGACCAGTTGACATAGCAAAAAATAGGATTTATCGGGAAAGCACATCCCATCGAGGTAGGAAAGCTCTAGCTGGAGGAACCTCTAAGAGGACAAGACTCAAAAGCACCACAAAGTATGGGACCCCCAACCTCTGGGGGAAGCAAATGTGCCATTTAAAGCGAGGGGCACACCAGGTGACCTACGCCCAGAAGCAGCTTCAATAAAAAATAAATTCTATAGTCCCCCACACCACTGAACTGCATTTCAGGGAACACCAAGCCTACCTTAATTCCAAGGTAGACCATGAAACAAGTGTGCAATGCTCATGAATGGGAGCATCAAGCTCAGAACCACATCATACGGTAAACCTAGGTGCAAAGGACACACAATGACCTCGCAGGAAGCCCACAGGAAAGGAGGATAGTGGCCAGGCACCTGTGCATTGTAATCAAAACATAGTTGCCAAGATGCAAAACGTGCAAGGAGCCGCAACCTCCCCATAGGCAGTGTGGTGACAACAGGTGCAAGTCCCACTTGCAAGACTGTCCAAGCAACTGTATGTTCTCTGAAAGGTAATATTCGATGTGAGGAGAGTGACAATCCACTGGACAATGCAGATCAGACCAACCTTAAAACAGAAGCATGTGGAAGGGAAAAAACTTCAAAGGAGGATATCTGAATGAACAAAAGTCCTACTACAAGAAATAGAAAGTAACTCTCAAGGGCTTAGGCGGCTCTACAACCCACTAACAAAGTAAAAGCAACATCCCTGTAAAATCCAGAGTCTCCATAACAAAGATGTGTCAAGTTACCACTCAACCTAGAAACGTAGCAGCAAACCAGAACCCTAAGGTTGGATCCACTAGGTGATAAAGTTAATGTTTGATAGAACAGTCTCAACCATGAATACTCCAGGAAAAGCGCAGAGTAAGAGCTCACTCTAGCACATCTCTGGAGAGCATGCTGCTCGCTCCAATGAATTACCCAAGAAGTGCATTGCCCCTGAAAATGACCAGGTATAAGCAGATACACAGTAAAGAGTGGTACCTTAGACAAAGCTCAACCCCAGACCTAAAAGAAAGACCACAAAAGCTTGAAAAATGTTTGATAAGCAAAAGATCCCACAGCCGACTAGTGTTGTGCACATCTATTTCAAAGTCCCATAAGTTTGATGCTCCTGTGTCAAACATCTCCAAGACCTGCTGCGGAAAGATCTCACTGGGAAACCCAAGAGCGAACTTTTGAAGACAAATGGAGACGGCACCAGGAAAGAAGTCACGAATCCACAGATGTAAACTTATTCAAAATGAATCCTATTAATTCTTCTGCATATAAAATATGAGAACACAGGACAACAGCCAACGCGTTTCGTTCCTTTTAATGGAACTTCATCAGGACTGCAAGTAACATAAAACAACATATAAATATCAACATAGATATGAAATAAAGTTTGACACACACATTTAAATCATATAACATTGATGACACCAAACCCTAAACTAAGGAAATAAATAGACATACCATATTTGACAGAACATATAAACACACCTAATCATACTCAAACCATGTACAAGTCTTTCACGTATTGGATCTAAAAACTTTTTTGAAAAAATACATTTACATAGACAACAACACTGATGATCATATAGTCGTTAAGCCAATAGCTTCAACGCAAAAAATACTGTCAAAAAACAGGAGAGACAATTACAAACAGAAAAGACAATAAATAATGTGATTATAGATACACAAAATAAACTTTAAATAATACGCAATATAAACAAAATAACCCAATATATATAGTTTATACAATTGAATGTAATTGATGGATAGATAAATAGAATCTCACCATAATGAAGTATCAGTTGCAATAGAGTTTTACTAATAGTTTCCAGAATGAAGGTCATCCAATAATAGCCAAGGGAAGATGAGTGTAATGTAATATATCTAAAAAACTGAGCGAATGACACTTATTACAATCTCACCAAAATTCCAATTATACGCCAGTTCACAACTTAAATACACGTACCTATAAATATATTGCTAACATAGGTACATTTATACTAATATAATTCATATGTATCTAAAACATAGGTTATAATAAACCCACGTTTTCAAACCCCAGAAAACACAGTTAAAGAATGTCATAATCGCTATTGCAATATGCAGACGCAATCGAAAAACTGAAGTGGAACGTTTTCAAGACCCAAAAAAAAGGTACAATTAGAGAATGTCATAACCGCTATTGCGATATGTAGACGAAATTGACACTAAGTAAATCGGAATGTTATACTAAGAGAGCCCTATTGATCCTGAGCTTGCACAAGCTTCGCTAGTGAGCACTCATGTACAGTGTCTCAGCAATACGAAAGGTTAAAAGTCAGTTCTTATATTAACAGTGTATAGATCATGGTAGACTAATGATGGTAATTGTATACTAAAAATCCATTGCCCAACGAATGGGACTCATTATGTAATGATATCTTTAATACACAGCAAGCAATTGTATATAATTACCAAAACTATATCAATCCCCACTGTAGGATAACCTGATGGGACATAACATCCGTGTCCCTTCGTCAAATAGCAAACAGCATTCCTACAAAGCTCAAAACCCATTATCGAGAAGAGTAGTAAGATGGGCTATAGTTGAATGAAAAAGCCCCCAATATTTCATGGGAACATAATAGCGGAATATAGTCTATGCCTCATACATCAGGCTTCCAAAATTAAGTTTAGCCTGCTCCTGAGTAATGTTCAGCGTGGCTTAAACCATTGTGTAAATCCTAGGGTCAAGCATATACCTTTATAAAGTAAACTTACTAACACTGTAACAAGGATTTTGTATACAAATAAATACCCCGCCAGTCGCATACACTTACTTTAGTAGGCGTTCTAGTCGACGCTCGCATTTCAAACCTCCATACCCACAATCCGGGAAAAGAAAACGCAACCGAACACCACACTGCGGCCAGTTCTTATCGTGTATCTCATCAACACGTACAGACAGCGTCTGACGTCATACGCTTCGTAGTTTCAATTAGAAATAGACCAGCAGATTCGGCGCCATCTTAGAGTGTTCACGACTTAAAAAAGTCACATACTAATAGGGCGCCACTAAGTAATGCCGATCCACAGACTTACATATCGGGGGCATCGTACTGATATAAAAAAGATACAATCTTGTGCCATAATTATAGATATATCGTAATCGGCGTATTAAAGGAATTCCACAAAAAGAAAAAATATTTTTGAAAGAAAAAACACAAAGAAATGGGGAACAATCATTATAATATGTCCCAATATAAAACCACATACACCTCGTGTATTAAACGAGAGTATTCCATAATACGCAAGAGCCCTCACAATCACACGTGAGTCATAGATAGCCAATACTAAAATTAGCGCTATGACATAATGATTAAAATATATCGCAGTAAATGAATACCAGCAAAGGGGAAAAATATTTTCAAATAAAAAAGGCAAAGTAGAAATGCCTTAATCTAATATTAGTACCATCTAATGAGAACGTACATGTATGTCATAAACATAACATGTTAATGGCAATATTTACAACTTCATTGGTTCCTTTACACATCTAAGCTCTGGAGAGATAATTTTTAGAGTGTCCAAGGGAATACAACCTATCCAGAATGGGCAAACTCAGTGGTATGCATATATTCTGTATGATGTCATATCTTTATGATATTAGACTACAAACAGTCTGAACAATCAGAAGGGTCGAAACCCCACTGGCTTATTCCTAGTAACACAGAGAGGCAGAAAATATATATATATATATCAACGATTCCACAGCGTCTCAGCCTTTCACAGCCACACGGACCACAGAATTTTGTGCCAATTTGCGTGTTTATTCAGATGCCGCCATAACGCGTTTCAAATATATATATATATATATATATATATATATATATATATATATATATATATATATATATATATATATATATATATATATATATATATATTTTTTTTTTTTTTTATCTAGATAGTAGATAGTTATAGTTAGGACCGTGTTTCCATAGGAAATCTGAAAATTCTATTTTGAATAACTTTGGCGCCGGTTGACGAATCCTCGCGAAATTGTCAAAACTAATGGGGCGCTCCGCTCAGCTCCTACCCTGAAAGTCTCGGGGTGATTCGTCAAGTGGGGGCCGAGAAAAAAGGGGGGTCCCAAAACGCGTTTTCCCCATGCATTTTTCCATAGGACCTTTAGTCGAAGGTACAGCCCGAACGGCTGAACAGAATTACTTGAAATTTGGCAGAGAAGTAGTCCTCAGGTCAGGGAAGTGCCTTTTGCAGGTCTGGTGTCAATCTGTTCAGTAGTTCCTGAGAAAATAGCATTTGAAAGCATATAAATATCTATAAGCGCGTACCGTGCGCGCACTGTAAGCGCACGGTGCGCGCACCATAACATGCGCCAGCGAAATTCTGATTGGTTGTTATATGTCTGTAAACATTCGAATCGGTCGAAATCAGGAAGTGACGGCCGCCATTTTGTCTGTCACACTGAAAAGGAATGGTGGAGAACGTGAAAAGGGGGCAGGGTAGGGAGTTCCTGACCCCCTAGCGTTTGTCCGGAGGTCACAGTGGGACCCCGAAGGGCCAAAAAAAAGATTTTCATTTCTTTAAAAAAGTCGCGGGGTGCGCGCACCGTGCGCGCACGGCAAAAAAAAATTTTTTAAAAAGATTTAAGAAATTAAATTAAGTGTTTAGATATTAGGTGGCTCTAAAAAGAGCCATTGTGTTTATTGAGTGTTTTTTGGTACCTACAAGTAAGTACCGATGCAGAGTCTAAAGTTCAAGAGGAAGACTCTGTTCCCTTCATCATTGAAACGTACACCGTCTCCTCTATAAATGCCTTGCATGTTGTAACGCAAGTTGTTGTGGTATATAGAACCCATACCATAGTCTCTGAGGAAAGCAGAAACAGACTTATTGACGTACTTTCTTGCTTTGTCAATCTGCGGACAATGTTGGTTGGACCATTTCCACTTTTGCCTTTGGCATATATTAGAATATACAAAGGCAGTTTGTGGAAAAAGTGACATCAATTGCACAAAGGTGTCCTTAATAAGCATTTCCAGACCTACCCCATTTAAAGTGCCTAGGTCATTTCCACCACAGTGCACAATAATAAGGTTAGGCTGTGGGAGATGTAGAAAGGTTTTCACCAAAGGCATTAATTGGTGCCACTTTAACCCTCTCTGACCAATCCATTTAATGTCTACATTTGGCAAAGCAAGATCTTTCACAATACCTCTTTTTTCTGCAAACTTTTCACTCCAGAAGACATAGCTGTCACCTACAATCCACAATGTGAACATCTTCCAAGGAGATCTGGATGCACTCAGAAGGTGTCTTTCAGTAGAATGGCAATATGAAAAGAAAGATAGTTGTAAAATGGAGGCTTACATACTTTTTTTAAAATAAAAAGAAATCATTGGCTGTTTCAGACCATTCAACAGTAAAAACTATGTTGTATGTTTAAATTATTCGTTTCGTTTCAGAAATCTTTATTTCGATCACAGATCATAAAAGATACATGATAAAATATGGACAATTAAAAAAGTATTAAACATGATGTGATCCAATGAATTAAGACATTAAAATACATTAAGAGAAAAAAGGAAATGTGATGTACTGTACTAAAATCTGACAACAAGTCAATTTATACAAGTCTTTTCAGGACGCTGCTGCGGGTAAACCACATGGAAGTTAAGAATTTCGCAACTGCAAAAACGACAATGGGAGAAAGGTCTGACTTTAAGACCCTATAGGCTGGTTGGAAGGATCTGAAGCCCAAGTTCCTAAGTAACGGGACTAACCAGCGTTTCCTGCTCCTCTTGTAGCCCTTGCAGAAAAAAACGGCGTGAACTTCGTCTTCTTTCGGATGAGCACAAACAGGGCAGGTTGCTGTGGTGGAGCATGGAGACCAAGACGCTGTGAAAAAAGCTAGAGGAAGGCATCCATATCTCCATTGAAAGAATAATTTCCTCGTTAGCAGGAGGGAGATCGCATCCAGAGTACTTTCAAGGCAGTAGGCGTCTTTTGCTTTCAGGAATAAGTGGGTCAAGGATCCTTCACGGCTCTCGTTGATGGCTCTTGTGAGCATCAAATTGTAGTATGCTCTTGCGAGTGCCTTCTTTGAAATCTTTACACAGGATTTGGAAGGATCGGTCCATAGTTCTGGATAGCCCAGATCCTCAAACCTGCCCTTGACATAGGTCAGCCACGGAATCCTCGAGGCGTTCCGCAGCTGTAAGAATTCCTGAAGTTCCTCTCTATAAATTGAGAGATCGGAGCTACACCACAAACGCCTCCAAAAGGTTAGGGGTTTAAGACCTAGCTCCTCTGATATTGGTCTTACTCCCAGGTCTAATCTAAGGGGGAGTAATGGAGTGCTTTGAGGGAGGGCAGTTACCTGTCTCAGGAATTTGTTTTCGGTGGACTGTAACTTTGGGACATGAATGTGACCCCAGATTTCACCCCCGTATGTAACACCCGCCCTTGCTTGGGTTTTGTATATATGAATAATTGGGGTCAGTGGACGGTAGAAAGATTTGTTCGCCAAGCGCAAAGTGCCACCCGCCAACTGTGCCAGTTTGATGGTCGCTTTGGCCTGATGAGACGTCCATGATAGATGTTCATTTAACGTGATCCCCAAATATTCAATATTGTGCACACGTTCCAATTGTGTTGTGCCGAGCCTGGGCGGGGCACGATTCTGGGGCTTGGGGTTCAGAATCATGAACTTAGTTTTTTGAGGGTTGATTTCCAGTCCCCGGTCGTTACAAAAATCAAGAAAGCCATCCAAGATGCGCTGGATCCCCATAGGGGATTTAGACAGCAGCAGGGTGTCATCTGCAAACATAATTGCAGGCACCCTGCTGCCGGTTAATTTTGGAGCATCCGAGTTGTGAATCCTGTTTAGGTGGGCAACTACCCCGTTCACAAAGATGCAGAACAGAGTCGGTGCGAGCACACAACCCTGTCTCACGCCTCTGCGAACGGGGAACCTTTCGGTTAGTTTGCCACCTTTGCCACACCTTACGCGAGCGTAGTTATTGTGGTGCAGTCTCATCAGGATTGTCAGGATGTCAGTAGGTACATCCAAATCTTCCATAACTCTCCATAGCCTCGCTCTGGGCACCAAATCAAAGGCGGCGCGTAAGTCTACAAAGATGGTGTATAGACTGCCGCCCTCGATTATGGCTGTTCTCCAGTAGAGGAGATTTAACCTGAAGATTTGGTCTATGGTTGACACGCCCTCCCTGAATCCTGCCTGGTAAGGGGACAAAATTTCCATTTCTTCGATCCAGGCCTGCAATCTATTCAGAATCAGTCTACCGAACAATTTTTGGGATATATCGATTAAACTGATAGGACGATAGTTGGAGGGGAGCAAGGGGGATCCCTTTTTGAAGATTGGGACCACCTCTGCTCCCCTCCAAGTATCAGGCACCTCCAGTCCCCCGGCAATAGCATTAAATATTAGAGTGAGATAGGGTGCCCATATTCCAGGTTCCTGCTTAAACAGGTCACCGGGCACCCCATCGAGACCAGGGGCTTTTCCAGCAGCTAACCCTTTAATGGCTTCCCTCACTTCTTTTTCAGTGAAAGCAACCCCAATCGGGCAGAATGAAATTATTAAAAGCATGTTTTGTATTGGTTCAGAAAAATGTGTTCCCACAGAACATTAGTTTGGATTTGCTGTTAGGTTTGAAAAGTCAAGCACTCTTGCTATTTGGATTTGAAACATTGTGTGCTGAACTTCTGACCTCTCTGCTCACACCAGTGTTCCATGACCTGTTGCTATGGTAGCAGGCAGAAGTCATGTTGGGGGAAGGGATCATTTGGAAAGGGTTGAAATTTGCAACCAATAGAAATGTGTGATTCCATTTGAAAAAATGTGGGAAACACTGTGATTTGAAGTTAACATGTATATGTGTGAAAAAAGAGAGGGAAACATTGCCATTTACTGGTTCTGCTGAGAGGTGTACAGTTCAGAGATTCTGGCTCTGATAATCTGCTGTGTGAGTGGCACATTTCTTTCTCAACTAACTACTTTTAAAAGGTGAGTTATGAATTTGAGAGGGGATGTATGTGGTGTATTTGGATATAAATAATAGAAATGTGATTCTTCTTTTAAAGTTGTGTTTTACATTTTATTTTAAGGAAGAGATTTAACTGCCTTGAACATGTCAGATATTATGGAGTATGTCTTCACCATAAGTTAAGGTGTACTGGTATGACCCAGGAATACTGTTTTGTGCCTAGAATCACACCATGAGTCTGTGTGCACACAGGAATTCTTATCAGAGATTTAATCCGTGTTGCTCTTGCTCTGTTAGACTTGCACTCGCAGGAAAGGGGCAGCTTGTTTTCTTGAACAGTGATGGTTAGCATTCAGCAGAAATCACTTTCTTACAAATGAGAGGCAAATGCTAACACATTTGAAATTAGCATGGTACATTTTCCTACCACTTTTAAAATTGTGTTTTACATTTTATGTTAAGGAAGATATTTAACTGCCTTGAACATGTCAGATATTATGGAGTATGTCTTTACCATAAGTTAAGGTGTACTGGTATCACCCAGGAATACGGTTTTGTGCCTAGAATCGCACCATGAGTCTGTGTGCACACAGGAATTCTTCTCAGAGATTTAATCCGTGTTGCTCTTGCTCTGTTAGATTTGCACTCGCAGGAAAGGGGCAGCTTGTTTTCTTGAACAGTGATCGTTACCATCACATCCTCACAAATGAGAGGCAAATGCCAACACATTTAAATTAGCATGGTACATTTTCCTTCCACTACCGCAATGGGCGAGGTCGTTTTTACATGTTCAAAACTCCAATTAACCTTTACCACACATGTACTCTTACATACATCTCTGCAGTCTTCATGCAGTTGTGCAAGCGTCCATGCAGATCTGTGTTGCACCTGACAATACACTGTCTCCAGAAGCACGCTCTTAGCACACATACAGGTGCTTCTCCTGCACTCTCATGCTTACTATTCAGCTCTGTGTGGTATTTCAGATAGCAGTGTGTAATGCTAACACATTCAACGTCACTAAGGCTCATTTCCTTTGCTCTACTCTAATCACTCACCCTGTAACACATGCTGATGGTCTCAAGTAGCCGTTAGGACATGTGCTCTTTTCTGCCTCTCTAAAATATAAGGAAAAGGTGTCAGGCTGCCATAGTAATTATCACTTACTCTTCCACAGTAATAAATGTGCTTTGAAATTGCCAAACCAAAATCGTTTTTTGCCTAGAATCACACCATGAGTCTGTGTGCACACAGGAATTGATGTTAGAGATTTAATACGTGTTGGTATTGTTCTGTCAGACTTGCAGTTGTAGGAAAGGGACAGGTCATATGATAGGATTTGAAAAGCTCAAAAAAAAATCGTAATGTATTAAAATTACATAAGGAATATGCTACTTACCAGTATGCATCTGTTCTTGGCATGTAGAGCTGCAGAGTTGTACACTTAGCATAGACCGCCATCTGGTGTTGGGCCCGGATGTTTGCAGTTTGTTTTTCTTCTTGGACAGTCTTTGGAAGTCACGAGTTTGGTGACTCCTCCTTCGGTCCGTTCTGCGCATGGGCTTCGGCTCCATCCTCAGATTGTTTTTCGCCAACAGGGAAATGATGGAGCGTAGTAATAACAGTGAGAAACCCATGTGTTGTATCTAAATAAGATGTACTGGAACGGATACAGGTAGCCGGGGAGGCGGGTGGGCGTGTACAACTCTGCAGCTCTACATGCCAAGAACAGATGCATACTGGTAAGTAGCATATTCCGTTCGAGGCATATGAGCTGCAGATTGTACACTTAGCATAGATTACATAGCAGTACCCAACCTTAGCGGCGACCACCGGTATCCGTTGCAGCTGTTTGAAAAAGTGTCTTTAGTACAGCCTGGCCCACCCTAGCTTGCTGCTTGGAATGCACATCTACACAGTAGTGTTTTGTGAAGGTGTGCGGTGTAGACCATGTGGCTGCTTTGCAGATGTCATCTAAGGGTATGTTCCCTAGAAAAGCCATAGAAGCCCCTAACTTTCTTGTAGAGTGGGCTCTAGGAGGAACAGATAATGTTCTCTTTGCCTTTTGATAGCAAATTTGTATGCATTTTACAATCCACCTAGCTATCCCTGATTTAGAAATGGGGTTGCCTTTATGTGGTGGAGAGAAGGAAACGAACAATTGTTTAGTCTTCCTGAAGGGTTGCGTTCTTTGTATGTAGTATAGCAACGCCCTTTTCACATCAAGCGTGTGTAAGGCCCTTTCTGCAACAGATTGGGGTTGCGAAAAGAAGACAGGTAATTCCACTGATTGATTGAGGTGGAAGGAGGAAATGACTTTGGGCAGAAACTTCGGATTTGTGCGAAGTATGACCTTGCTGTGATGCATTTGTATGTAGGGTTCCTGTATGGTGAACGCTTGTATTTCACCAACCCTTCTAAGGGAAGTGATCGCTACAAGGAAAGCTGTTTTCCAGGTGAGAAACTGTAGCTCACATTTGTGCATTGGTTCGAAGGGCGGACCCATTAGTCGTGTAAGAACTAAATTTAGATTCCATACAGGGGAAGGTGGTGCCCTGGGAGGAATTACGCGTTTAAGGCCTTCCATGAAGGCTTTAATAGCGGGCACTCTGAAGAGTGATAAATGCTGTCTGTTTTGTAGATAAGCAGCGATCGCTGCTAGGTGTAGGCGTATGGATGAATATGCCAGGTTACACCTGTGAAGATGGAGCAGATAGCATATGATGTGCTGTATGGATGCATCTAGAGGGTTGATTGTATTGTTACGGCAGTAAATTACAAATCTTTTCCACTTTGCGGCATAGCATGCTCTAGTGGTAGGACGTCTGGCTTCCATGATGATGTTCATGCAATCAGGGGGAAGGTTAAGGTATCCGAATTCTAGGATTTCAGGAGCCAGATCGCCAGGTTGAGCTGAGCTGGGTCCGGGTGCCTGATTACTCCATGGTTCTGGGTTAGGAGGCATGGGGATAGATGTAGTTTTTGATGTGGTACCACTGACAGTTGTAGTAGCGTGGTGTACCACGGCTGCCTGGCCCACGTCGGGGCTACCAGAATGAGTGTGAGGGAGTGCTGTTGTAGCTTCCTGACCACTAATGGAATTAGTGGGAGAGGTGGAAAGGCGTATGCAAATCTGCCTGACCAGTTCATCCATATCGCATTGCCCTTGGACAATGGGTGTGGGTATCTGGCGGCGAAGCTTGGGCATTTTTTGTTTTCGTGGGTGGCGAAGAGGTCTATCTGAGGATGCCCCCATTGTTGGAAGAATGGGTGAAGAACTTGTGGATGCAGTTCCCATTCGTGTAGTTGTTGCGTTTGTCTGCTGAGCAGATCTGCCATGGTGTTTTGTACGCCTGGAACGTGCTGTGCCAGGAGAAAGATGTTTTGAGGAATTGCCCATCTCCATATGCTCTGGGCTAAGCGGGAGAGCTGGGGAGAGTGTGTCCCCCCCTGTTTTTGGATATAATACATTGCAGTCATATTGTCTGTGCGAATGAGGACTGCTTTGCCCGAAATCTGTTTTTGGAAAGATTTTAGGGCTAGAAAGATCGCCAAGAGCTCCAGATGGTTGATGTGGAGCGATTTTTGCTGTGGCGTCCATAGACCTTGCATGGTGAGGTGTAGAAGGTGCGCTCCCCAGCCGGAGAGCGATGCGTCCGCTGTTAGAGTCACCTGAGGAACCGGGTCCAGGAACGGCCGCCCTTTGGAAAGGTTTGTGGTGTTCCACCACTGCAGAGAGTGATGTGTGCGGCCGTCCACCAACACCAGATCCGTCAGCTGACCCTGGGCCTGGTTCCACTGTTGTGCTAGGCACTCTTGAAGTGGACGCATGTGGAGTCTTGCATGGGGCACTATGAAGATGCAAGACGCCATCATTCCTATGAGCTTCATAAACACTCTTGCTGGAAGAGAGTGTTGAGGAAGGAATGTTTTGCGTAAGGCTTGAATGCTTGTGATTCTGGCTGAGTTTGGATAGGCAATACCCTTGGAGGTGTCTATAGTGGCCCCGAGATATTGCTTTGTGTGAGATGGTATGAGGTGGGACTTTTGGTAGTTCACCGTGAAGCCTAGCTGGTGGAGCAGTTGGATGGTGCTGTTTGTATGTTGCACACATTGGTCGTAGGACACGGCTTTTATCAGCCAGTCGTCCAGGTAAGGGAAGACGTGAATGTGTTGACGTCTGAGGTGTGCTGCTACTACTGCTAGGCATTTGGTAAACACCCGTGGTGCGGTGGTGACCCCGAAGGGGAGAACCGTGAATTGGTAATGTTGCCCGTCCACCACGAACCTGAGGTATTTCCTGTGAGAGGGGTGTATTGGAATGTGAAAGTATGCGTCTTTCAGATCCAAGGTTGTGAGAAAGTCTCCCTGGCAGAGGAGTGGGAGGACTTGCTGTAGGGTGACCATGTGAAAATGGTCTGAATGTATGTAGGCATTTAGAGGCCGGAGGTCGAGAATGGGTCTGAGGGTCCCGTCTTTCTTTGGTATTAAGAAATATAGGGAGTAGACCCCTAGATTTTGTTGATTGACGGGGACCTGCTCTATAGCGTGCTTTTGGAGGAGTGAGAGTACCTCTTGTTTGAGCAGTGTGGAATGTTCTTGAGACATTGGACGGTGCCTTGGTGGGATATTGGGTGGGGTAGATGTTAGTTCGAGACAGTACCCTGACCGAATGATTTGGGTCACCCATTTGTCCGATGTTATGGACTCCCATACGTGGATAAAGTTTTGTAGTCTGCCCCCGACCGGAGTGGAATGGTCTGGGGGGAGCGGAGGGGAGTCATTGTGCGGGGGGGGTGGCAGAACGGGTGTTGTTGGTTTTGCCCCTGCCCTTATTGTTGTTACCCCTGTAACCACCTCTCTGATTGCCCTTTGAAAAGGTATTTTGAGGAGGGGACTTGTAGGAGGTAGAGGCGTTATCGATGGAGGAGCCTCTGCCTGTGCCACGAAAGGACGAGCGTCGAAAGGAACGTTTGGAGGCTTGTGTTTGGAGTGCCCCCATAGACTTTGCTGTGTCTGTGTCTTTCTTCATCTTTTCGAGCGCTTCGTCTACCTTTGGCCCAAAGAGTGTTTCCTGGTCAAAGGGGTGATTGAGTATGGATGCCTGGACTTCAGGCTTGAACCCTGAGATCCTGAGCCAGGCGTGGCGGCGAAGCAGGACACTGGTATTTATGGCCCTAGAAGCAGTGTCGGCTGCATCGAGGGCACACTTAATGGAGGTGTTTGTAATTAGTTTACCCTCCTGTATCAGGTCATGAGCCTTGTGCTTGTATTTTTCTGGAAGGTGCTGCATAAGAGCCTCTAGTTCGTCATAGTGTGCTCTATCATATCGCGCAAGCAGTGCTTGTGTGTTTGCAATGCGCCACATGTTTGCAGCTTGGGAGGCGGTGCGTTTACCAGACGCGTCCAGAAGTTTAGATTCTTTGTCTGGCGGTGGGGCATCTCCTGAGGATTGGGAGTTAGCCCGCTTTCTAGCTGTGGAGACAACTAGGGAATCTAGGGGAGCAGGGCCCTTGATGTAAGCAGGGTCTGTGGGTGCCGCCTTATACTTCTTCTCTATTCTAGGGTTCAGTACTCTGGCTCTGACAGGGTCTTTGAACACCTCTGTAGCGTGCTTGGTGACACCCTTAAGCATGGGTAAAATGGAAGTGGATTTGTCTTGTATATCAAATGTATCCAGTAGGAAGTCTTCTTCTACTGGTTCACTGTGCATGTCCACCCCGTGGTAGTGTGCTGCTCTCTGCACTAAATGGTGAAACCCTAAGGAGTCCTCTGGAGGAGACGGTCTTGATGGGTATAGGTCGTCCTGAGGTACATTGGGTATATCAGGGTTATTGTAATCCTCCCATGGATCTGGGGTCCCTGGTGGAGTGGGATCCATTGGGGCGTCCGCCGGGTAATTGTCCGGATCCCCATCATCCGGATCTGGGGATGGGGTCGGATCGTAGTGAGGTACAGGTGGCGGAGACCTGTGAGGTGGAGGCGGTGGAGGAGGTGGAGGGGGTAGGGGAGGCGGTGGTGGGGAGGGCACTCTGAGGGGAGAAGTAGCAGAGTCCTTCCTTTTGGGTGGAGGAGGAGGAGCCGGAGCATCAAGGCGTCTTTTCTTGGTAGTTAAAGTCAAAAGCCCAGTCTTTCGATCTTTGGACAAAGTCTTTTGTAAAGGGTCTGGTGTAAACAGAGCCAATGGTGTCGAGTCGTCTGTCGGCACCGGTGATTTCGGAACCGGGGGTTTCGATGGTCTGTGTGCGCCATGCTTTTTTGAGGTCTCCGGGTGTTTCGGCGTCGAATGATGTTTCGGCGCCGGAGCATCGGTGCCGACGGATTTGTGTTTGTGTTTGGTCGGCACCGAGTGTCCAGGCTTCGGCACCGGTGGTTTCGGAGTCGAGCTGGATTTTGCAGTCTTCGGTGCCGGATGCTGTTTTTCGGCACCGGGTGTTGGCTGGCTCGATCCCGAGCTGCCATGAGACTTTGGGAGCTTCGACACCGGGCCCGAAGGTGGGGTGATCGAAGTTTTGGTTTTGGTTTTGCCCAGGCCGGCAGGCGAGGGAGTAACCTGAGTCTCTTTGGTTTTCGGCGTGGGGGTGGGAGGGGGCATAGTACTCACGGCCCGCTGCGCTGGTGTAATGTCCTCCACGTCGGAGTCGTCGGCCTCGGAAGCGCTGACGACGTCTTCCTCCTGCTCGGTGTGTGTTTGCCCCGAAGCTTCGGCGTCGTCTCCGAAGATGTCCGATGGAGCTGCAGAGGATGAGTGCTCCATGGTGCGTCGAGCTCTTCGATCTCGGATGGTCTTCTTCGATCGAAAAGTCTTGCAGGCGGGGCAGTCTCTGGCCTCGTGTTCCGGAGAGAGGCAAAGGTTACACACCTGATGGAGGTCGGTGTGGGGAAATTTAGACCCACATTTTGGGCACTTTTTGAACGGAGTCCTTTCCATCGGCCGGGACCGGAGTCGCGGAGGGCCCGAAGGCCGGTGTCGATGTACGGGATGGAGAAAGTGCCGCTTCGAGAGACGAAGATGATGAAGGAACTCGAAGAATCGAGGATTTTCCGTCGAGGCTGGAACCGTAGAAGTTCGAAGCCGGAGCACGAAGTATCACATCCGAGCCCGATGGCGGAAAAAAACAATCTGAGGATGGAGCCGAAGCCCATGCGCAGTACGGACCGAAGGAGGAGTCACCAAACTCGTGACTTCCAAAGACTGTCCAAGAAGAAAAACAAACTGCAAACATCCGGGCCCAACACCAGATGGCGATCTATGCTAAGTGTACAATCTGCAGCTCATATGCCTCGAACAGGTATTTTTTTTTTAGTTTCTTTCAGGTATTGCTGAACAACAGTGAAATTAATTAAAGATGCCTATAAAGTCAAGAAAGAGAAAAGAACAGCAACAACATCTATATTTGAAGAAAACCGGACAAAAAAAAAAAATAGTTGAAGAACCTCATGTTGGAAAAAAGAAAAAGTCTTCTGGTAAGCAGACTAAGGATTTTTTTTTAAATATCTTGAAACAAAGAAAAAATGTTAAAAATATATCCACTGCAAATAGTGTTTCAAGTACAAAACAACAACAGAGTCGACTGAAAATACTAAAAGCCAATGTAGAATCAGAAGTAAGAAAGTGACTGAACACGAAAAATAGATTTTAAAAACATTCGTCGAAAAATGTTTCAGAGAAGAGTGATGTTAAATTTGCTAAAAGGATGTGAAAAAATATGAGAAGAAAACCAAATTTTATTAAAAAAAGAAATATATTGGATCAATTGTTGCTAAGGCTTTGGAAATAAAACGAAAACTATTCATTTTAATTTTGAACAGGATGCGTAGATTAGAAAAATTAGTCAAAGCAATGAAGTCACAAAGCAAAAGGAAAAGAGTAGTGAAAAAAAATAACTTTTGTAAAGTGTTCTTAGGAGAATGGAAGCATAGTTCAAGTACTGAACCTTTTTTTAATGAAGAGAGTTATCTTCAAAGTAATAGTTAGTTGCATGCAGTTGACACCAATGGTCGAGCTTATGAAGTTAAAGATGGTTGTGTAATGGAAAAGGAGAAAATGGTTCTAAGAAATGAAGCCCCAGTGTACACTTGGAATTGTAGTAGTATTTGCACTGTGCGACAGGAATCTATTGATAAATTACGTGACTTTCTAAGAAAATATAGTAAAAAGAGTGTTAAACAGAAGATTAAGGTGCTTCAAAGACTAGACCCATGCAGTGTGAGAGAGAATACTGGTTTGCAAGGACATTCTCTTGCTTGTCTATCTAGGAAAGTTTGCCAAAGTGTTTTTCACCATTTTAGGATGCTGGCTGTTCATCATACTGAAATGAGAAAGTTTGTGAGAACATTGTATTTTGCTAAAAGTCCAGCACTAAAGTTAAATGAGTTGAATAGTGCTCTGTTCCGTGGATCTGTATCAGATGTAGTGAAGGTTACTGATGATATTCAGTTTTGTTACTTTGGTCCAGAGCAAGAAAGTGGAGGAAATGACACAGTTGTTGAGGAAAATGTGGAAGAGAATGTAGAACTCACTGTTAGTAAAAATTTTGAAGATGAAATGACAAAATTTACTATCGTCTCTAATGAAAGACCAAATATTACTTGTATTTGTTGCCGGAGAAGCCATTATAAAATTCAAACAAGGAATGTTGTTCTCTATAAAAAAAGTGAAAATGAAGATAATTATAAGTGGAAGGATTTTGCAACATATATATTTCTGGAAAATAGTTTTGATTTGGGTGAAGATCAGCGTATTTGTAAATACTGTTATAGCAATTTAGAAGAAAATAGAATGCCAGCTAGAGCTGTACATAATAATTTAGAATTGGTTGATATTCCTGAAGAACTTTCTGATTTAAATACGTATGAGTCTGTACTCATTCAATGTGTCCATCCGTTTCAGACCATAGTGCGTATGGAGCCCAAAACAGGTAAATTACCTCCTTCGGATTTACAAAGAGGTTTAAAAGGAAGAGTTGTCTATTTGCCATTGGATTTGAAAAAAAATATGGAAACAATTGATGCAGATAGATTGGAAACTGAACCATTAGTTATTCTGGTTAATGGTGTACCAACAAAGAATAAGAAAATTTGGCAGGAGCTGGTGGATGTACGAAAAGTACAAAGAGCAAATTTATATTTGAAAAGAAATAATAAATGGTATGAATCAATTTATATGGAAGAAGATGAAGAAGTTTTACTAGCAGACTTAGGAATACCAGCTGGGCAATTTGAAAAGTGGATAAGTCAAAAGAAGAAGAAATTTATGAACATTTCAGCATACATCCTCTTCATTCTAAAGAAGTTATGGGAAACACTATTGATCTGTTTCAGATGAAAAAAGCACAAGGAACTCCCGTGAGTGTATGGGAGGAGATCTTGGAAGCTCGTTGTTTTCCCCAGCTGTTTCCTACAGGAAAAGGTGGACGATATGATGAACGTCCAGTACAGATTCCTGCTTCTGAGTATCGGACTACAAGGTTATATGCACAAGATTTCGTCAAAGTATTCCTTATTTGTTCCATCTTTTATTTGAAAGTGACTTGTCTGCACTATCTTATGTAGTAAATCACATTTTAAAAACTGGAGTACATCTACATAATGTGTCTGCAAAGGATTTTATGAACAAAGTGCAACAGCGAGATGATCATTTGGAATCTCAATTGATAAATTTGATGGCTTGTCAACGAGGAAATAATGAATATTGGTACCGACGCCATGGAGAATTTAAATGTATATTACGGAATTTAGGAACTCCTACATGGTTCCTTACCCTAAGCTGTGCGGAGTACGCTTGGGATGATTTACTGGATTTTCTTCGAGAGGCAAATTCAAATATTGAAAACATCCAATACAAGACAGCAGGAGAATTGTGCTCATTGGATCCGGTTAATGTTTGCAGATATTTCAATCATAGATTTGAGGCTATGATTTCCTTCATCTGCAATAAAAAAAATCCACCTCTTGGAGAAGTTGTGGATTTCTTTTGGAGAAAAGAGTACCAAGCAAGAGGTGCTTGTGGATCAAGGATGCCCCAAAATTTGGAACAGATTCCGATGATGCAGTTTTATCTTTCATTGAAGAATATGCAACATGTGCTATACCTAAAAGCACAGAAGAAAAAAACTTAAAAGAGCAAGTTTTATGTTTCCAAAGTCATCGGTGTGGAAAATACGGTCGACGAAAGTACAAGAGTAAAGATAAATTCTACACAAAATGTCGATTTGGATTTCCACGACCAGTTCTTTCAAAAGGAAGAGTAAACAGTTTGTCAGCTGTGCGACATACTATTACAAGAAAATCGCCTAAGAATACCTAAGAAGAAAAGAAGAGTCAAAATATATAAATGACTACAACCCAGTCATTTTATCCATGTGGAATGCTAACATGGATATACAGTATGTGGCTGACAATTCTATTGCTGTTGCTCGGTATGTCACATCTTACATCACTAAATCTGAGAAAACGGAATTGAAAGAAATGTGGGAAGAGATTTCTCACGAGAAGACTGTCAGTAAAAAGCTATACAGTTTCAGTTTAAAGATGTTATCGCATCGAGATATTGGATCCTACGAATGCTCAGATAGGTTATCATCTGCAAGTCTGTACTCCAAATCCAGAAGAATAATTTGGGTAAGTTTAGGCCTTGCAGGAATGAGAAATCGGGTACTGAAATCTGTTCGAGAAATTGAATATTTAGCAGAGTACGAACCTGAAAGTACAGACATTTTAAGAACAAACATGTTGGACACATATTACCCACTAATAAGTCATCATCTTGAGAACATGTGTCTATATGAAGTGCTGCAGAACTACATTTATAAACGGAATACCACAGAAGACATCAACAATGGAAAATATAAAGTCACTGGTGAGGAAGGATGTTTGATTAATCACCGGAAGCTGAGTTGCAACACTACTGACAAAAAGGAATTTTACTACTTGGCACTTTTACAGCTGTTTAAACCATGGCGTTCAGAGGACGAACTACTTGGAGATTTTCAGAGCTATGAAGATTCCTTTAATGCTTGCAAAGATAGCATAGAATGCAGTACTTTCTCAACTTATGTTCAAATGTTAAATGAAGAAATTGAACAAGAAGCAACAATTGCAGCTGAAGTAGCTAGAGACAGTTCTCAAGACAGTCAAAGTTCTGGGACGTTCAGTCAAGATCCTCTAGGACAACCAATCGTAGAAAATGAAGCTGCAATAGCCATGACTGAAGTCGAAACAGCTATGAATCAAGCTCAGGAAGATTTAATAAACTTACAAAATATGGAACAACAACTGAATGATGAACAACAATAAATTTATGAGGAAGTCAGAAAAAAAACTGATCACGGATTACTACATGAAAATAAAGAGTGCTCATGCACATCGTTTAAACCAATCAGAATGTATGTGAGTGGACAAGCCGGAACTGGAAAAAGTTTCTTGATTAAAGTAATTAGAAGCTATCTACAGCAAAAAACAGATTCAACTTTGCCTTGTGTTGTTACTGCTCCAACTGGGTTAGCAGCATATAACATAAAAGGAATTACCCTCCATTGTTTGCTAATGTTACCAGTAGAGCACGAGAACAAAATACAATACCACAAGCTAACAGGAGAAGCATGTTTTGAAGTTGCAAGAGTATTGAAAAAAATGAAAGTTCTCATCATTGATGAGGTAAGGATGGTATCAAACTTAATGCTTGCCTTTGTGCATTTAAGAATGCAGCAAATTCTAAAGACAAACTATGACGTGCTATTTGGAGGAAAACATGTTATAGTTTTTGGGGATCTTCTGCAGCTCACTCCAGTTAAAGGACAACCAGTATTTCAAACCCTTACACATGAAGACACGAAAAAGTCATTAGGAAGTATAGGTAATGTGAATATTTGGACATACTTTGAGTATAAAGAACTCATTACCAATATGCGGCAAGCCAATGATGAGGATTATGCAAGTATTCTGAAAGATATCAGAACTGGACTACTCACAGAACATGGCAGAAAAGCTTTACACAGTCGATTGCTATGTAATGTGTTTCCAACAGAACAAATAGTTCCAGAGAAAATATACAAGAACATTGCTGGAAAAAATACTGTAATCTGCTTAATGCCAACACTACATGAATGCTCTATATTCAATCAAGAACTTTTGAAATTGGAAAATGAAGAGATTGTCAAACTGGAAGCTGTGGATAAAATACAACATGAAGAAATAACTATTATATTGACAAACAAATTGACAAGTAAATTGGATTCTCTAGAGAAAAACATCTCGAAAACAGCCGGTTTAGAAAAGAATCTTTATGTATGTATGAACTGTCGAGTAATTTTAAGACGTAATTTGGATGTAGAGAAAGGTTTAGTGAACGGAGCTATGGGTAAAGTTGTGGGTTTTGTTAATTACCAGAAAAAAGTTGGAATTGAATTTTTTAAAAAAAAATTTGATCAGATTGAAGAGGTTAAAGACATTTGTCGTTGTTCAGTTGGTTTCTTGCTTGTGAAAGACTTATATGTACGTAGGAAGCAGTTTCCGTTTTCTCTAGCATATGCTGTAACTATTCACAAATCTCAAGGATTAACTGTAGATGGTGCTTATGTAAACATTGGATATACTGTGTTTAAAGAAGGTATGGCATATGTTGCTTTGTCACGCGTGAAAAAAATATCTGGTTTATTCACGATAGACTTTGATGACTCAAAAGTTAGTGCTGATGCAAACTGTGTAAAGGAGTATAATAGATTAAGAAGAAGCTATGCTCCTCATTTAGGTCAGTATCCTGTGTTTGAAAAACGTGTTTGTCGGAAAAGGAGATTTGAGAATATCTGTAATGAGGATGTACAGAACAGAAACATAATGATGTGACTGCAAGCAAAAAGAAAAAGGACAGTGTTGAAGAGGTTGTTGGTTGTCATTTTGAAAATAGCTCTGGTGTCAACTGCTACGCAAATGTAGTGCTGAATGTTGTATTTTATCTTCAAATTTTGCAAGAGCAGATAATACTAAATCATGGAAAAAGATGCTGTTCTCTGCTGAGTCTCCTTTATGAGAAGCTGAGTAATGATAAAACTAAAATAGAAAGTGCTTCTGATGTTAGAAATCTTTTAGATGAATGTTTTGGATGTACACAGTTTACACAAGATGTCCAGCAAGATGCACAGGAATTTTTAATGTATATGCTTATGGTACTGGAAGATGAAGGGGTAGAAATAGAAAATATATTTGGTGTCTCATATAAATGGGAACATTGTTGTGAAAACTGTATGAACACATGCAGCAGTAATGTTGATTCTGAAAGGTTCATATATTTACCATTACCAGAGTAAATCAGTGACTTTTAGTAAATTAGTTAAAGATGCTAATCACAACATGGAATGTTCTCAATGTAAATCAGACATGTTATCAACGTTATTTTTAAATAAACATGGACAGTATGTAATTTTAATGATGCAACGTTGTAGAGCAGATGGAACTAAATTGGAAACTTTACTAAAGAAGTTTGTAGGAAATCAATTATCAATATCAGGTAAACCTTTTGTTGCAGTTGCAATTATTTTACATGATGGACCTTCTATAACTTCTGGTCATTACACAGTTTATCTTAAATGTGAAAAAGGATGGACGCTGTGTAATGATTCTCAATTGATTTTCAAGCAACGTTTGCCTTATGATTTACCAAATTGTTACTTAATTTTTCTAAAACCAAAATATTAGATACAAATTACAGCATCTGAAGAAACCATTATTTCAATTTTATAGGATTAACATTGGATATTTCACTTACAAAGGATTTTAAAATTACCATTTGGCCTCATGGAAAGGTAAAGATAACAATTGTGGACTTGTTTGACAGATATTATTTTGGTGTACGTGCTTAAGCAGCAAGATTTACAGACGTTATTTATTGCAAATAGTTATTGTTCTTAGAAGGTATTTTTAATATATTTGTGACATTTCTATCAAGGTCTGTTTTAGTGAGAAGAGATTCAGGGCTTTTTCTAAACCATCTTTCAGATTGTTTTTTTTTTTTGCCAGCTGTTAAATGATGAAAACAATTGATATCACTATTTTCAGTGAAATTCAATACATTCTGAAAACAGCAAAAAAAGGGCAAAAAATTGCTTTCTTAAATATGAAAAAACATGTACTGCTTAAGAAAATGTATTGTTGAATATCAATACTTTTTTCTTTTTTTCAGATCTTGAAAAAAAAATTAGGAAATGTAATCCATTTTACTTGCAATTTAAAAAAACCATTTAAAAATGTGTTTCAATTTAAAACAAAGGTGGAGAACATGGAAAGGGGGCATGGTAGAGACTTTCTGACCGCCTAGTGTTTGTCAGGGAGTCCCTAAAGGATCACAAAGGGTGAAAGAAATGGGTTTTTTTTTTAACCGTGCACGGTAAAAAAGAAACTAAAAATAGATTTTAAAAACAAGTTTTTGTGTTTAGATTTTAGGTGGCTCTAAAAAGAGCCCTTGTGTTAATGTAGGGACAGAGGAACAGAAAAACGAAAAAATGAAAAAACTATGGACGGGTGCATGAGTGCTGCTCTAACTTTCTCTCAATGAGATCAATACTGGTTTCACCAAGAGTAATAAGAGTATGACAGTCAACGCACCGTGTATACAGCCTCCGAAAAGCAGGGCGTATATCCAGAGGTAAAGAAGTAGGTGAAGGCGCCACCGCAGAGGAAGTACTCAGCTGAGCTGCCAATGATGTGCTCGGCTGAGCTGCTGCGGATGTGCTCGGCTGAGCTGCTTGTGAGTTTTCACTAGCAGCTCGAGCAAAAGACACAGGATGTTGTCCTTCAACGTGCCTTAACATCGTGTGAATATTAAAAGAGTATTTCTTATTAGCATTTCCACGTGATAAGGTCCGCTTGCAAATAATGCAGGTGACTTTGGGAGCATTTACCTTCTTCTGCCCCTCTGGAAAAGTGAAAAACTGCCATATGAAAGAGTCTTTCTGCTTCCTCTGTCTCTGTGGCACAAGAGTCTCCTGATCACTACTAGAAGATGGCTGCTGCTCTGCCATTGTATCTCAAAAACAGATCAGCTCCTTCTCCCAGAGAATCAGAAGTAATAATGAGGGGAGTGGGTGTGGTATTGGAAGAATCTGGAACTGAAACTAATAGGAACCAATGAAAAGTGTTGTTTCCTAATCACATGACTTGCCTGGGTGTGGTGTTGGAAGAATCTGGAAGTGAAAGTACTATGAACCAATGAAAAGTGTTCTTTATTAATCACATGATTTGCCTGGGTGTGGTGTTGGAAGAATCTGGAAGTGAAAGTACTATGAACCAATAAAAAGTGTTCTTTCTTAATCACATGACTTACCGTGCGCGCACGGCGCATGCGCGGAGCACGCACGCATGAGCGAACGTACCACGCACGCATGCGTGAACTTAGCGCACGTAGTACACGCGCATGCGTAAACGTACCGCGCATGCGTAAACGTACCGCGCATGCGTAAACGTACCGCGCGTAGTACGCGCGCATGCGTAAACGTAGCGCGCGGAGCATGCACGACGTACGCATGCGCACGTGAACAACGTACGCATGCGTACGTAGTGCGCGCACCGAGCATGTATGAAGCACGTGCGAACGTACCGCGCGGAGTACACGCGACGTATGTATGTGTACGTGGAGAACGTACGCATGCGCACAAGAACAACGTACGCATGCGTACGTAGTGCGCGCACCGAGCGCTTACGAAGCACGCGCGCATGCGCGAACGTACCGTGCGGAGTACGCACGACGTACGCATGCGTACGTTGAGAATGTACGTACGCGCACAGCACCGAGCGAGTACGATGATGTAGCAATCACCGAGCGCGCAAGGTAAAAACCCCTAAAAAAAAAAAAAAAAAGAATTAAAGTGTTTATAAGTTAATAGGAGATATTAACTATGCTGTTCAACCTTATCAAAAAAAAAAATTTTTAAAACCAGAGCCATTCCAAATTAAAGGATAGAGGTAGTCTATAACTATATACACATAGGTAACTTTTTATAAAAGAAATTTATAAAAAAAATATTAAAAAAATACATAAATTAGCATTAAAAAAACCTGTGAAATTCACTGAAAAAACCATAGGTTTCACAAACGTTATAGTTAGCTGGAAATTTCACTCGTACAAAACCATTGAAATTCCACCTTTATAGTTAATTCAGCTAACTATAACTCGCGCGCCCGCAATCCACTGCTGATGACGTCACATATTACATCACTCATGACATGGTCAGTGACATCACTGATGACATCACTGATGACATCTCAAATGACATCACTGATGACATCACTGATGACATCACTGATGACATCACTGATGACGTCATCCGTGTGATAAATTAGTGCATCTTCTCACACCCTAATATAACCTTTGATACACCGACTCAAAATCTCAAAAGGCCATTTTGACAACCATAGATACTCCAAAACCAATAACGACTCACCCACTCATTGACTTTTAGGTCTACATTCATGTCCACTCACTCACCTCTACGGTCACTCATACTTACAGTCACTCTGTGCATTTATACACATATATAGACACTCACACACTGCCAAACATCCATTGAGGTACTGACACATCTAGTCAGTCATGCAAATAATTAATCACAGTAAAATTTACTCACCTATTCAGTTAAAAACACTCAAGTTCACTTAATCATTAAAATACTAACAAATTCTGTGTCTTCCTGCAGAAAAAACAAACAGCACATGACACAGATATCCTTGCACTATGGCACATACAGCCACTCCCAAAATCACACTCTCACATATAGATAGTTATATACTCTTACACACATATACACTGCGTTTCACATATGTAGTTACTGACACATGTACAACTGAGATATACATTCAATCACTAACACACCCATACATACACTCACCCAACCATACAGTGCATCACAGATGCACTCTTAAAACCATGCACACAATGAATCACCCACTCACACATCTAGTCACAGAGTCACACACACCCTACCTACACAAACACTCAGGCACCCATACAGATACTCAGACAACCAATCAATTAGCCATCTAGACAATCATATAGCTATTCACAAAGCAATGCAGCCACTTATACACCAACACACAGACACATACAGACATTCACACAGTTTAGTCACTAGTCTGCAGTAAGATACATTTATTGACTCACATAGAGTCAGTTACGCACCTAGAAAATCATCCATTCACACACTTGTACACCCACTTATTTTTCAACGGGCCTTTCCCTATATATATTAAACATATTAAAACTGTTCAGAAACACATACTCACATGGATGACGTCACCAGTGATGTCATCAGTGATGTCATTTGAGATGTCATGAGTGATGTCACTGACCAGGTCATGAGTGATGTAATATGTGACGTCATCAGCAGTGGATTGCGGGCGCGCGAGTTATAGTTAGCTGAACTAACTATAACGGTGGAATTTCAATGGTTTTGTACGAGTGAAATTTCCAGCTAACTATAACGTGTGTGAAACCTATGGTTTTTTCAGTGAATTTGCAACATTTTTTAAATGCTAATTCCTAACTATAACGTTTGTGAAACCTATGGTTTTTTTCAGTGAATATATATATATTCACTGAAAAAACCATAGGTTTCACACATGTTATAGTTAGCTGGACATTTTACTGATAAAAAAACAATGAAATTCCCCCGTTATAGTTACTGTAGGCAACTATAACTCACGCGACCGTAATCCTCTGCTGATGCTAATACTGTATTTAGACACTTATTTGCCCATGTCTTCTTCCATTAAATTTTAGCTATACATATATTACAAATATTTTTTTCATAAAGACACATATGTCATCAGCAGAGGATTACGGTCGCGTGAGTTATAGTTGCCTACAGTAACTATAACGGGGGAATTTCATTGGTTTTTTATCAGTAAAATGTCCAGCTAACTATAACATGTGTGAAACCTATGGTTTTTTCAGTGAATTTGCAAGGTTTTTTAAATGCTAATTCCTAACTATAACGTGTGTGAAACCTATGGTTTTTTCAGTGAATTTGTACGGTTTTTTAAATGCTAAGTTACTTTACGCCATTTGTGGCGTGCGCGCCCACTTAACGCAGTTCGTTCCGTGCGCGCACGGTGCGCTTCGCGCAGCCCGCGTGCCCACATTACGCTAGATGGGCCATGAACGCACGATGCGCTTCGCGCACCGTGCGCACATGGAGGACATATGATGAGCATCGTTGTGACAGGTAAAATATAGGTTTTGTTTTCGTGTAATAAGCCATGCACACATGGTGCCCTTCGAGGCACCATTTACGCACGGGGTGGGGAGAATGGATTTTTTTATTTTTTTTATTATTTATTACCGTACGCGTACGGTAAGCGTAATCGGCGAAATTTTCGAATAAATTAAAATTGCCTTTTTTCACTTGGGGGATCGTTGGGGACTCCCTCGACATGGCTAGGTGCTTGGGAGCTGTCTAAACAGCCCCTTTACATGTTTTTGCACTTTGTTTTTCAACCCCCTGTCAGAGTGCGAGAGAGAAAATGGCGGCCGCCGCTTCCTGGTTTCGACCGATTCGAATGTTTACTAAGATCTAACGGCCAATCAGAATCGCGCTTGTCACCGTACGCGTACGGTAAGCGCACCGTAAGCTGGCTCAGATATATATATTGATTTAAAGGCTATTTTCTCAGAATCTACTGAACAGATTTACACCAAACCTACAAAAGGCACTTCCTTGACCTGAGGACTACCTCTCTGCCAAATTTCATTAAATTCTGTTCAGCCGTTCGGGCTGTAGCTCTGTCTAAAGGTCCTATGGAAAAATGCATGGGAAAAACGAGTTTTGAGACCCCCCTTTTATCTCAGCCCCCGCTTGACGAATCCCCCCGAGACTTTCAGGGTAGGAGCGGAGCTCAACGCCCCACCTAATTTGGTAATTTTGCGAGGATTCGTCGACCGGCGCCAAAGTTACTCAAAATAGAAGGTTGCGGATTTCCTATGGTAAGAGGGTCCTAACTATAACTATCTACTGGCGACCACCAGTAGATTATATATATATATCTCGATTTGAGGACATTATATCTCCAAATGTCAATGTGTAGTGGAAAACATAAACCTACACATACTTCAAAAGTAAGTGTGTCAAATCATAGACATAGGATACACAGAAGAAGTCAAAGCACATGTCATATTACCAAATAATCGATTGCTGTCACAATTGTGTTCGATCTCTGAAGGGATCGCATTTTACAAAAAACAGTGCATTTCACTGTCGGTGTTGTGTCCAAGCTGAGTCGATTGTAAGCGACATATCCATTTGGCTTCCGCCCTTCTAAGTGTGAGTTCCCTATTACCACCTCTCCTATGTTTTGGGATATGTTCAATCGCATGGAACCAAAAGGTATTATCGTTCACATGTACCACATTATAGTGTTCGGTGACGGGATATCTTGAATCCCTACTCCTAATGGCCCTCCGATGTTACTGTATACGCAACTTCAGTGGGCGAACAGTACTGCCCACGTGAATTTTTTCACATGGGCAGCCCAAGATGTAAACAATGTATGTGGAATTGCAATTACAAAACTGATTGATGGAATATCTACAGTCAGTGTTATAGGACAATGAAGTTTTTTTTTTTCTGCCCATCGGACAAATTGCACAAGTCCCACATCTAAAAAAGCCTTTAGGTTTGGGGGGTAGCCATGTTTCACCACTAGGTACTGATGTTATGTAACTGGGGCAAAGGTGATTCTGTATTGACATACCCTTCCTGTATGTAATCGACGGTCGGGTACCTAGATCCAGGAATAGCTGTCAAGAGATGCCAATTTTTGCGAAATACATTAAAGATCTTATCACTATGTACAGTATATTGGGTAATGAACCTACCACCAACTGCATTCTCACGTAAGTGTTTTTTGCTTGGTCCATTGCACAACATAGCATCTGTGCGGATCAGATTAACCCCTTCAGCGCGGCGCGGATTCCCGCGCCACGCTGAAGGTTCGTTGCGCGGGCGGGCTCATGACGGAACGGTTCCGTCATGAGCACAGCCCAACCGACGCTCATGACGGAACCGTTCCGTCATGAGCGCCGAAGGGGTTAATCCTTGCTTCTGCTTTGTTTAAGTTCTTGATATCATAACCTCGTCTTAAGAATCTGTGTTTAGTCTCAAGGACATTAGCCTGAAACGTTCCCGTCTCGCAACAGTTCCTTCTCACACGGGTCAGTTCCCCAAAGGGTATGTTCTTAATAACAGAGCTAGCATGCGCACTTGATGCATGCAGCAAGGAATTACATGCTGTTGTCTTACGGTAAAGCTTACTCTGAACAACCCCATTCTGGCCATAAAAAGTTATATCCAAAAAATTGATAGTTTTTCTGTGGTATGACATAGTAAATCTTACATTAAACAAATTATCATTCAAGTATAGATGATATTGTTCCAGTTGTTCAACCGATCCTGACCATAGACATATCACATCATCAATGTACCTCCCCCAGTACATGATGTACTGTGTCCAGGGGGAGGCACATCTGGCCCAGGCATGCTCCCTCTCATACCACCCCATAAAGAGGTAGGCATAAGAGGGAGCAAACCTGGAACCCATAGCGGTCCCGTTGATCTGTTGGAACCAATGATCATTAAAAAGAAAGAAATTGTTCAATAATATCAGATCTATCATTTGAACAATAATCTCATTTTGTGCGTACAGCTCTGCCCCTTCCTTATTTAGATAGGACTGTACCACCATCATGCCATATTTCCTATCTATGCCGGTATAAAGGCTTTCAACATCAAATGTGACAAAAAGGAGGTCATCCGACAATTCAGAATCCTGTCGTTTCACCAAAATGCCCTTGCTGTCCCTAACATAAGAGGGCAAGCCCAGGCCAAATTTTTGAAACTTTAAATCCATATATTCGGCCAACTTCTCAGTAGGTGAGCCCACCCCAGATATAATAGGCCTTCCAGGTCGAAACTTGCCCCATTCATGTATTTTAGGCAAAATATAGATACAAGGGTAGGAGGGACAGTCCACCCTTAAATAGCCATATTCATCTTCCGTAATAAGGCATGAATCCTTCCATTCACATAGCATTGTATTGATTTTAAGCACGACGCTAGGGATAGGATTTTCACTTATCTCCTTATAATTTTTGTTTTCTCTAAGCTGTGGGTCAATTTTCTTTAAATAGTCACAACGATTCATGATGACAACATTGCCGCCTTTATCGGCCTCACGTATAACGATTTCAGGGTCCTCCTTGAGTCGCTGTAACGCCTGACGCTCAGAATGGGTAAGATTCATTTTGGGACGGCCACCATACTTGTCTGAAGTTATCCAATTTATACAGATCATCTGCTACTTTTTTGTGGAATATATCAATATTAGGATGATACCCACCCACAGGATCAAACTTGGACTTAGAACATAAACAGCTACTACTTGGTATGTCTTGAGTAATGTCCAGATCCCCAAGTAAGCAAGACATATCCGGACCTTCCTCATCAGAGATGGATAAGAGACATTGGATATTATGTACATCAGCAATGGTATGTGTGCCTTCCCCCCTCATAGTTGATGATCTTATCTGCTTGGGGGGCTGTTTGGAAAAGAAATCCTTACGTTTCAGAATCCTAGTAAATTTAAAAAGATCAACATGTGTATTTGTAAAATCTCCACTTTGGGTAGGGCAGAAATGTAAACTCTTACACAGTAACTTAATTTCTTCAGTATCCAATGTTTTATTTGAAAGATTAACAATTTTCAATTCAGAACTATTCTCACTCAAGGTACAATGGTCAATGGTGTCACATATATTAACACTAGTATTCTCAAAGACCTGAGCAATTAGGATTTCAGGGGCCTGGGCACTTAAGGTCTCTTGGGACTGGTTGCAACTTCTGATTTCTCTACAAGCACCTTGTTGGCACCTTTTCCGCTTACGGCCTCCCCGTCTGGTGTTTGCTTTTTTCTGTTGTAAGCGACTGGATATCCTTAACTTCGCTAGTTCCGTTTGAAAGGACGAGGCCCCTTCTCCTAAAGGGATTTCCTGATTTATATTTGAAGGTGTAGTACTACTCGTGGAGGAAACTGAGATGTTGCTTACAGAATGACCATCCACCGCATCCTCCTTTTCCTCCCTATTTCTTTTCTTATCCTCGGACCCTGATAGATGATCAAATTTTTTGGCAAAAGTATAAATTCGCCCATCCCTGTAGTCACGGTCATCCCTTTTAATTTTACTCAATTTCTTGTCCTTGATGTAAGCTTGATGACTGTCCATCACTTTTTTTTAAAATAGCATACTTTTTTTCAATGAACTCCTTTTCCCCCAATTGATTAATCTCCTTTTCTACTTTTTCAATTTCCTCCTTTTCCATCGAGTGTCTCACTAGAATCTCCATCATAATATGTAAGGCTCCTTCTAAGTTTCCTTCCCATTCTTTAAGTCGGTTTTCGCTAAGATCTTCGAAAGTGGGAAAGATAAGAATTCTTAGTCCCCTAGGGAGCTTACCATTTTCCATGTATTGTTTGAGAGTAACCCCGTCCCACCATCTACTCGATTCCTGTTTTCCAAGTCTCTCTAATCTTAAGAATAGCATTTTTAAACTTGTTTTACCAGAGCTTTCTACATTGTCGATTTCGCACCACTTGTACCAAACAGATTGAGTGCCATCTCCTCACGGCCATCATTATATTTTGGCATTTTCACAATAATGAAATTATTAAATGGGTAAAAGAGTACTTCAACAGTCCATACAAATTCTTGATAAGCAAAAGATCCCACAGCCGACTAGTGTTGTGCACATCTATGTCAAAGTCCCATAAGTTTGATGCTCCTGTGCCAAACGTCTCCAAGACCTGCTGCGAAAAGATCTCACTGGGAAACCCAAGAGCAAACTTTTGAAGAAAAATGGAGGCGGCACCAGGAAAGAAGTCACGAATCCACAGACGTAAACTTATTCAAAATTAATCCTTTTAATTCTTCTTCATATAAAATACAACAGCCAACAAATTTCGTTCCTTTTAATGGGACTTCATCAGGGCTGCAAGTAACATAAAATCATGATTAGGTGTGTTTATATGTTCTGTCAAATATGGTATGTCTATTTATTTCCTTAGTTTAGGGTTTGGTGTCATCAATGTTATATGATTTAAATGTGTGTATATCAAACTTTATTTCATATCTATGTGGATATTTAGATGTTGTTTTATGTTACTTGAAGCCCTGATGAAGTTCCATTAAAAGGAACGAAACGCGTTGGCTGCTGTCCTGTGTGTGCTCATATTTTATATGAAGAAGAATTAAAAGGATTCATTTTGATTAAATTTACATCTGTGGATTCGTGACTTCTTTCCTGGTGCCGCCTCCATTTATCTTCAAAAGCTTGAAAAAATATCCAGGCAAGCTCACCACTTAGCATCAACACCCTATAATAGCCTGGTGAAGCACAAATTCCATAAGGGCTGAAGGTCCTGGGGATGCACTGGATAAAAGCCAAAAACTGAGTCCTAGCCAAACCAGTACAAATCTCTAAGGTCGAGACCTTTACAGTGATGCATACAGTGAGGCCCAGGGAGGAGACTCCAGCCCAGGCCCCAAAAATGCCTTTTACAAAACCCAAGAAAGAGGCCACTAAGGACACCTTACTAAAGCTTTGCTACTTAGGCTCAAAATGCCTCAGTAGCAAAGCCCATTGGTGGGTCACTCACGATGCCTTGCATGAAAATTCTAATAAAAAAACTGGCACGCGGGAGGGGGGAGGACTTTGACTTTACTAAATACCTCAAGTGAAATCCCAGAAAGCAACCTCAGAGGATACCTTGAGAGAGATGGATGAACCAAAACAAAACCCAGAACGTAAGCAGTCAAGGGCAACATGAACAAATACACTGCAGAGACGTTCTTTGCTTCTTACAAGAGTCAAAGGTCTCAGGAAGAAGCCAACAGCTAAAGTCATAACTGCACAACGCCATGTCAAGTATGCACGCTTCCAAATCATACATGCAGAAAGCCACCCTTTAACCCCATATTTACCAACTACACGCGGCAAGCATATTTTATGAAGTATAGTGTAAACATTCCAAGACTGGCTAGTACAGGAGCACAGGACAGTGATGCACAACAAAACAGAATATTAAAAATAATAAAAAAACAACAGGCAAGCTCCATAACTCTACTAATGCAATAAGATCAATCAAAACAGAAATAGCCAAAGTATTCCTGGAATAGGTTGGTATGCAAAAGGGAAGGCTCAAATCTGAACATGGCTAGGAAGGTTTCCACAACTTGGGGTGCTCTCAAGGAAAAGGACTGGTTCACGCAACGAATGTTAAAAGCCTGGCTAGGCTTGCTATGGGTTTTACGTGCAATACTCGACAAAAATGTTGATAAATTACAAGCATCTTGTACATCAGGCACGCCGATCAGATCTCTATACTAGTTTCTAGTGACAACCAGTGTGGGTACTGGTGTATAGGAGTAATATATTCAAGCATATATGACCCTATAACAAGACGGACAGTAGAAAGTAACAAGGGTAATCCAAGCACATTTGAGCAAACTGACAAATGTAACATTCCCACTAAAAAAGCAGGAAACTATTACAGCCTCTACCACTGTCCTGAAAAAGAAAAAAGTCAAAAAAGTGCTTAACTTGTTGTAAAAGGGAAAGTAGAAACTGTGGTAAGTGTACCTACTTCGCAATATATGCTTGAATATTAGGTTTGAAATCGAACACGGACCCACTCCGGTGATCCAGCTGACTCGACCATAATAGGGGTTATGCCATTAGTTACAATAGCCAATTTTAAACTATAACCCAAGCAGAACCTCAGATTTTGGTGGATTAAAACTCAGATTGGCTGCGCCCATAGGGGCTTTGGTAAACAAGAAATTTTATAAAAGGAAGAAGTAGCCCGCTTCAGTGGACACATTTAGATATAATGGGTATTGTCAGCAAAGGGAAGGATGGAAATGATGAATATACCTGGCCAGCTTCTCCAGGCTTAGAATGGAGAACGTACATGGCTTCTCCCACTAAGCAAGCAACTTAAAATGGAGTCAAGGCAAGGTTCCTGAGCTGGGCTCAGCAGGCAGAAAACAAATCTATCTAGAATGTCACGCAACTACTTTAGGCTGTTTTTTTCCGTTTTCACAATTGAAGCACAAGTATTTGGCACTATGTTAGCCAACAAAAATTCAAGTTCGCCCTTACTGGATGTAAAGAAAGACAAATCCCGCTAAGATAACAACCTCCAAATTGAAAATCTAGATAGGAGCAAAAGTTAAACATGACATTAGAGCTACTACTACTAATCTTTAAGACCTGGGGTCACTGGGCAAAGCTATCACTCCAATTAAAAATAGGGGGCTTGCCACAGAGCAGTGTAATTGCTATTATGAGAGGGAAGGGGCAGTCTTTAAAGAGAGCTATTCCTACCATGAGATGTGGTAAATCAGTCATCATACTGAGTAGAGATCAATCCCATGTAAAACATGACATCTGTGACCAATCTGAGCAAAGCTACAATGCAAGATGTGAGGGGAATAACTTAGGAGAACCATCACTGTAACATTAAACATGTGGTTAGTCACACAACACTCAGGGGCATGGGTCAGTCAATGAGAAAGAGCTGTTGCTTCTACCTGAGAGACAGGATCAGTGACCATGTGACAAAAGACCATTCTCCACAAAGCAAATCACTATCACACAGATTTAGAGGGTTCTCCACTGAGCAGAGCCGATACAATCAAATGATGTATAAGGTAAGTCACAGAACAGGGCCATCACAACATTGTGAGGTCTAGGGTCATTAACCGTATAATTGTCACTACCACGTGATACAAGGGCTCAGTCAATGAACAGAGCTATCACTAACAGACGAGACACATGGTCAGTGGCCTACCTGATATATATAATTGTCTACCAAATGGAAAGAAGGGTCGGAAGTCAGTCATCACACTAAGATCCCAAAATGTAACTGGCAGGTACAGAAAACAAAAAGAATCAGAAAAAGACATCTTTGCTTTGCCAAGTATTTTGT